>NW_027269284.1:0-1217500 GCF_023055355.1 Agelaius tricolor | reverse complement strand
CTGCTCTGATATTAACTGCTTGGTTCCTCAGGTTTGATCCCATTGTTGCTCCCTGCACATAAATCTTGTTTAGTCAATAGGATTTGCCTGCCTGAAGGAATGCATGATCAACTGCATAGAGAAGCATAAAATAGATTTTTCTGTTTCACATCCTTAAAAAGGTTTTTTGTTGGGAAATAATTCCCAAAGCTGTTTCTGGCTAATATTTCTTTTTCCTCACTGAACTCTTTTCTTACTCTTTTGGCTTGCTGAAGGATATGAACTGGAATCTCATTTATCAAGTCTTTTGGTCTAAATTTTACTTTTCCTTCTATTTTCTGAGTTTGCTGTACTTTAACATTTATTTCAACATTTTATTTCAACACTTTGGCTTGATGCTTTCTCTCTCAAGAAGTTTGAATCCTTGATTCAGACAGGCTGAGCAGTCCAGCACACATTGAAGAAATCTGGCAATATTCCAAAACTCCTTAGAGTATTGCAATATGAAATGGAATATTGCAGGCAAACTGGAGAACTCACAGTGTAAAACCCTCAGAAGTCTTTAATGACTATGAAACAGATTCAATAACCTGGCCAGAGGGGATGCTTCCTCCAAACATCCTTTTCTGTCACTTGGTTGGTTATGCCACTGCTTAGGGCACCTATCTAGCTCTAAGTTTGAATGCTGACAATTATTTTAAAAGTATTTAAGCCCTTGAGCTGAGAGTTTGCAGGAATATGTTGCATATGTTAATTATATTTTAAAAAAATTTCAGAATTTGACTTCTATCAGTTCATCTTTTGGACAGTGGCCAACACCGTAATTTGTGCAGCAGGAGAGGGGAAAATTAGATTTTATATTTATCTCTATTTCACTGCTTATTTCAATGTTACCCTCACAGTTTTGTTTTGTCCTGAATCCTTTCTGTTCACAATAAATTAATTCACATTAGATGACAGTGCTCAAGATGTCTGCACACCTCTGACTTAGGCCATGGTTTAATAATATTCCCAACCTTAAACCCTCTCCCCTCTCTGAATAGATCTTGGCATTTTGTTTGCCTCCTGATCCCTGCTGTGCACTGAGCAGATGTGTTCATGGAGTGGTCTTCAGTGACAGCAAGATCTTTTTCTTGAATAATTACAGTTAATTTATAACTCAGCTATGCATATGAGCAGCTGAATTGTCCTTTCCAGCATGTGTCTCCTCAAATTTGTCTGCAGTGAATTTCATCTGTCATGAATGTTGTGCAGAGAGTTCAGTCTGGCCATCTAGAATTCTCCAAAGTCTTATTTAGTCTTGGCCAATCTAAATTATGTCACATAATCTGCATTTTTCCTGGAAAACCAAAAAAAAAAAAAAAAAAAAATGCTGCTGAGGGCCTTGTTCCAGATTATTTACAATAGTTTTTGATATTTGTCTCAGCTGCTGCCTGGACTTTGCAAGATATATTTCATATCAAAAAGAAAGTAGAAGCCATCCTCCAAGGAGTTCAGTTTTGAGGCAAGGGATCCACAATAAAACTGAAATATTCAAGGTGATCATTAACTACACCTTGCTAAAATAAAATAGATTTTTAAAGCTAACTATATAATTTTTGATGACTTTTGGTAAAAAATCCCCAACTTTTCATAGTTATACTTCAGTTACTCAGTGTCCCTGTAGGGACATTACAGAGCTTCAATCTTTTGTGGATTCCTTTGACAATTATCCATTAAATGCAACTATCAAGCCTCACCCTTTTTTTATCTTTTTACCAGCTTTTGACTCCAGGCAGAACCTTACCCCATGACAGATGACTTTCTTAAGCAGCTTCTTGTAAGGAATGCTGTTAAAAGCTTTTTAATAAATAATGTTAACTGCTTCTCCTCTCATCACTCCTTTACCAACATCTTCAGCAGCCAATCCCTATTTAGCAGAACATTTTGTCATGAACTAAAAACTAAACAGACATCCCAGAGTTTGGTGGAGGAGAATTGTATTTGTGGGGTTCCTAGACAAAGGAAGGAATGATGAATCTGACTCCATGTTCTTAGAAGGCTAATTTATTATTTTATGATACTATATTATCTATTATATTATTATATTATTTATTACTATATTATTAAAGAATACTAAACTAAACTATACTAAAGAATACAGAAAGGATACTTACAGAAGGCTGAAAAGATAATAATGAAAACTCTTGACTCTTTCCAGAGTCCTGACACAGCTTGGCCCTGATTGGCCAAAGAGTGAAAACAATTCACATGAAACCAATGAAACAATCACCTGTGGGTAAACAATGTCCAGCCACATTCCAAAGCAGCAAAACACAGGAGAAGCAAATGAGATAATTATTATTTTCCTTTTTCTCTGAGGCTTCTCAGCTTCCCAGGAAAAGAATCCTGGGCAAAGGGATTTTTCCAGAAAATATGACAGTGACAGAGGAGAGCTGGATTTCACCATGTTTCCAGCTTTGCTGAACAGGTGATTTGCAAAGCAGATTAAGCTGAGCAGGGACTTGGACATCCAAAGTATTCTTTATTATGTTATCCTAATCTCTCAGCCTTCTGCCTTCGTCTTTTTTTTCATCCCAGCCACCTGCTGTGTGTGTAATCCACGGATTGGAATTCTCCTGGGATGCTGACCTCTGTGCTTTGTAACCTGCCTGCCCCTTTGTACAAGGAGACACTCACCCCCACTTGATTTCCTAAAGAAGTGTTGGGGATGTGTGTAGTAAAGCAGTAGTAACCTTTCCAGTAGTTTGGAATGTCAGAGAACTTTCCTGAGTGCTTGGGTGCTGTTTATGAGGGTAACATTGGCAGGCTGGGAGAGATGGGGCTGTTCAGCCTGGAGAAGGGAATATTCCAGGGGGATTTTCCAGGGCCTAAAACGATTCCAGAAGAGCTGGAGAGGGACTTTGGACAAGGGATGGAGTGACAGACAGGACACAGGGAATGGCTTCCCCCTGTCAGAGGGCAGGGATGGATGGGATATTGGAATTAGGAATTGTTCCCTGGGAGGGTGAGGAGCCTGGCACAGGGTGCCCAGAGCAGCTGTGGCTGCCCCTGGATCCCTGGCAGTGCCCAAGGCTGGGTTGGACAGGGCTTGGAGCAACCTGGGATAGTGGAAGGTGTCCCTGCCCAGGACAGGAGCTGTAAGTAGATGATCCCTGATGTCTCTTTGTCTGGGATTCTGGGAATATCCTCATGGAACTGAGATTCCCACATTCCAGCCTCGCCTAGCCCTGCTGGAAAAGTGACCATCCATTTTGCCTGGAAGCAGGATGGAAACTGTTCATTTTTCTGTAACTAATTCCCAATGAGAGGAGGTTTCAATGTGTCACTAGCAATCTAACATTCATGGCAGCCCACAGAGCACCCAAACAGCTTTTAGCTGCAGTTCTGTTTTCTTCCTTCTTTGCTCAATTTATGCCAGACCAATATTCTGCAAAGTATTTCAGTATCTGGCAGCACAGAAGATTGATGTAGATCAGGCTTCTCAGTTTCCCCCATCACCAACTTGGCAATGACAGCCAAAGAGAGGAGCCTTTTACAGCACTGAATGAAGAATAAATCTATACAAATTTAATTAACCTCTGCAGAGTTTATTGAATCCTAACCAAGTTTAGTCACAGTTCTGTAAGTTTGGAAGTGCTTGGCATATTTTTGACTCTTGTACAATAGTTTGAGCTGGCTATATATACCAATCAAATTTGTAAAATGAAATTAATAGTTGCTCTTATTGGGGTTTACTGGTGTAGGAATTGCCACCTACATATACAAGCAAAAAAACCCATTTCTGCTATAAATACAGCTTTTATTTATTTTTCTGGAATTCAGATAACTAAAAAAGAGGAAAGCCAAAATCAACCAAGGTGACATGAATCAATGGATGGAAACAAAATAGCAACATTCTTTATTTTTATTCTGACTGGTTTAACATGGCTGGTGCTCTTTGGGTCCCAAAGATGTCAATGTGAGTTATGTCAGCTCATGCTGAAAGAGTGGATTGAAAATGAGTTGTCTGGATAAATCCACCCCACCTCCTCTGTTTCAAGAGGATTGAGTTAAAAACTTTATTCCAGCACTAAGGACCCCTCAGTGCCACCTTTGTTGTTTATTGTTGTTCAAGGCTGTCACTCCTCCACCTCGGGGTCACCGAGCAAGGCTCACTGCACAAAGGGGGTGGGCAGGAGGTGTTTTGGCATTGAAAGATTTGCTCTGAGAATTTCAGGAGGGAATTGTGTTGGAGGGAAATCTGAGGAAGGAATAAAACTATGCTGGAACAGGCAGAAAGTCTTTGCTGAGCTGCTGAGGGAAGCCAGGAGGCAGCTCCTTGCAGTAAGGACACACAGATAAAAGGTGTCACAGACACATTTTATGAAAAATCCTTTCCTTAGGATTTTTCCTCCCGAGAAGCTGAGAGGCCTCAGGAACAAAATGTAACCAATGGTTATCTGCTGCTGTGGAATGCAACAGGTGCATCTGGGATTGGCCTCATGTGGTTGTTTCTAATTAATGGCCAATCACAGTCGGACTCTGTCCGAGCCACAAGCCTTTGTTATCATTCTTTCTTTTTCTATTCTTAGCCAGCCTTCTGATGAAATCCTTTCTTCTATTCTTTTAGTATAGTTTTAATGTAATATATATCATAAAATAATAAATCAAGCCTTCTGAAACATGGACTCAGATCCTCATCTCTTCCCTCATCCTAAGACCCCTGTGAACATGGTCACAGACAGGCAGAAATAACCAAAACCTTCTTTTCCACACACATTCTGATCCCTTGCCCAAGCTCTAAGTGAAATACAACTACTTCTGCTGTGTTGGTGACTCTTTCTAACAAAGTGGAAAGGAGTTCTTGCACCTGCTTTTCTTCCTCTGCAGTTAAATCCTTGTCCAGGTGTTTTTGTCCTTTCCTAGAGGCCCTCAGGAAGACTCTTTGCCTGTCTGACTTAATTTCTTAGAGTCAGACAGCAAAATAAAATGCTTTAAAGAGGTCTCATGAGGAAGCCAGGTGTGAAAAAGAGCCAGAGCTTTAAACAGGATCTCAGCTGGATGCTTAGTCTGATGTCCTTAGTGCCAGCCCAGATTCTGGCTTTTTACCAAAAAGAGGGATTTTTATGGAATAACACCGCAGGAACCACAGAGGGGATCCATCAGTCATTGCCCATCCAGTGTTGTCATCCCAAGGGGAAAACAAGGTTCTTTTCCATTAAAAAAACACTTTAAAAACATTGTTGTCACCTCCCTCCTCAGGAGTTTAAGGGAACAAAGTATTTCTACTTGTGAAGGTGGTCTGAGTGGATAAAGCCCTGAATGAAAATCTGGCCCTGAGGGTCTCATGCCCAGTTTCTGATCTGCCACCCACTTTCCTCATCTGCCTCTCCACTCCCATTGTGGATCTCTCTCTCAAACAATGTATTTATCTCTTTATCATTTTGCTTTTCTGCAGACATTTTAGCTCCTCTGACTGATTTCTTTGAGTAAGATTTAAAGAGTAAAATAAGAATACATTAGAGCTGTAGGGTTTTCTTTTTTTCCAATTTTCACCATTAAAAATACTACATGTTCTATCTCTTTAAATGAATTCTCCTTTTTTTACCTTCCAATACCTGAAAGGAGCCTACAAGAAAGCTGGAGGAAGTCTTTCTATGAGGGCATGGGGTGACAGGACAACAAAGAATGACTGCAAACTGGAAGAGTAGATTTAGATGGGATGTTGGGCAGAAATTCTCCCTGTGAGGGTGAGGAGCCCTGGCACAGGGTGCCCAGAGAAGCTGTGGCTGCTCCTGGATCCCTGGAAGTGCCCAAGGCCAGGTCAGACAGGGCTTGGAGCAACCTGGGACAGTGGAAATTGTCCCTTTCCATGGCAGGAGGTGAAATAAGATGATCTAAGGTCCTTTCCAACAAAAAACATTCTATGGTTCTGTGTTTCCATGCTTTTTTACAAAGATTCGTCATAACTTTACTATTTTTAAAAATCTAATATAAAGCATGTTATTTTGCCACTCATGAACTCACTTGTTTTCTCCAAAGGGATTTAAGCTCAGAATATCTTAAAGCCCTTGTAAATCTCCAGAGTAAATATCATGGTCAAAAAGTTCATTTCTTTGCCACATTGTGACTTTCTGCCATATACTGAAAGGTCAAATGTGCAGCAGATTTACTGAGGCCAGGAAAATATCCTCATAAATTTTGCCTCCCTCCTGTAAAGGGCCAGATACTTACCTTATTTTTCTATTTTTCACACCTCCATAAAAATATATAAATGTACTAAAAGACAGGAAGACTTTATGTCCCCTAATTAATAATATCCTTGAAAATAGGAACAAAAGCAACCCCAGAAGCCTTTGAAAGGGAAGCACTTCACTGCACATGTTTGTCTTGCTGCAGAGACAGGAGAAGAAGAAATGGGATAAATAATGATGATAGGATGCTCTGTGTGGAAAGTGTTCAGATGTTGTGGAGATGATCTTGGCATTGGTATAAAAGACTCCAAGGCAGAAGAAAAGTGATCTTGGACTAGTCCCAAAATTTCAAGTCTACTTGTGAAGCACAGATAACTCTTGCTTCCCCTTTTGACTTTAAAACACCGATTTCTGGAGCTGCTGCTCACATCACACAGAGCTCCTCTTCTCTGTCTGACCAGAAATGGAAGACTCTCAGTGCTGAAATTTCTTCTTTCACATCATCAGCTGGCAGAAGCCATCCATTGGCCATTACACACCTCTTTGCACCAGCTGAGCTTCTGACCACAGATGTGTTTTCCTGGCAGTGAGCAGGAAATGAGAATTCAAGTGAAGCAGTAAGAGCTCTCTATTAATTATTCATGAGAAGAAGAAGAAGAAGAAGAAGAAAGAAGAAAAAAAAAACCAAAAAAGAAAAAGATGAGGAGGAAAAAGATGGAAAAGAAGAATAAAGAAAGAAAAAGAAGAAGAAAAAGAAGAAGAAGAAAAAGAAAAAGAAGAAGAAAAAGAAGAAAAAGAAAAAGAAGAAGAAAAAGAAGAAGAAGAAAAAGAAAAAGAAGAAGAAAAAGAAGAAGAAAAAGAAGAAAAAGAAGAAGAAGAAGAAGAAAGAAAAAGAAAAAGAAAAAGAAAAAGAAAAAGAAAAAGAAAAAGAAAAAGAAAAAGAAAAAGAAAAAGAAAAAAGAAAAAGCTACATTGTCCTATTCATAGAATGTCTTAACTTTGGACCCCTCTGTGGCACAGGGAGGCAGGAGTGCCCACACTGCATTTCTCCTGACTAGGGGAAACAGTTTCAGCATGGCTCAGAGCCTTTGGTGACTCATTTTTCATTCCATGTGTGCACTCATGTGCTTCACTCACCCTTACTCCAGCTGGAAAGGATGTGGAGAGAGGAGAAATCCAAGCTAATGTTTGAAAACCCTTGAATGCAGAATAAGCTAAACCAGTGTTTTCTGTAACTGGGGGACAAAACAGGTTGTATGTCATAGTTTGGGACCAAGAGGCAAAAACTGGCTCTGTAATGGAGCTGGAGATCTTGGTTTTGCAATGACAAAATTCCTCCACTTGCTTATAAACTCTGTGTATCATTAGATACTTGATTTTCAGCTTGCATGGAAACACTGCTGCTCATGGTGCCTCCAAATAAAACAAGATCTCAGGCAAGAAAAATCCCTTCTTTAAGCCAAATGGAGAAAAAGCCTCAAAAACTTGACATGATTTTGTGTAAAAATAATACAGTGGCTGCTTGAAGTCAGTCAAAGATTTCAATAGTCAGGAGGAACTAGGAAAGAGAAACACTAAAAGTTAAAGTGCAGATGAGGAAGGCATGAAAATGCAATTTATCACCTGCTTAAGAGGTTTGTTACATGAACATCAACACCAGGTGGGTTTTTTGCATATATTCCTCATCTTTTCCAGCAAAACACCATCAGCCTTCACAGTGGCTCAGTGCACCAGGATACAGGATACTGGCACTTCCCAATATATCAAATATAGACCCTCACATTTTGCAGAAATGGTCATTACTCTGGGCTATTGTGCAAATAGGTTTGAATGGATCTTTTAAAATCCCACTTTAAACACTGCCAGGAAATGAGGGATGTGTGATCTAGTTGCAGGAAGAGCTGGGGAAAGGAAAATGTATTATCCAAATGTGCATTTAGCTCAGAAGGGGCACTGAATACTCCCAGCCCTTGTGAGCAATACCACGAGATTAACTCACTGCAGGCTGTCAAGGGCTTGTCAATGTACAATGTTTAATTATATATATCTTATGTTATAATTACACCTCATTAGAAGCTTGGCTTGTTCCATTGTCAAGGCATGTTCATAATTGCCATTTCTAGATAAACCACAACCAAACACAAAATACCTATTAGGATGATTATCTTTGTAAGTAGAAAAGAATTAAGCTCAAATTAGGTTTGTTTCCTTTTTTTAAGGCAGCTAATTATTTAATTTTCTTCTGCTTACTTTACCAGGGTTTTGTTGGGGATAAACATATTTTCTATCCTGGCTTTTAGCCAACAAAAGGAAGAAGATGGAGGGTAAAGGAGGAGAGAACCTTGATTTGTAGCCTTCATTGCATAAAGGCATAATAATTATCTATTCCTTTGTTCTGCATTCCTCAGGTAGGAAAAATGATCATTCCTAAGAAACAGGAGTGCCATACCTGGTGACACAGATCCAGTACAACCACTGCTGTTAGCTGGCTCTCATTAATAACTACAATATTCCTGTCCAAGCCTAATTAATTTAATTTTACATATGTTGGAGCTTTTCCCAATTTCCTTCTGTTACTCAAAGTGCCATAACTTGGGATTCATAGGTTGTTTTCTGGCACTTCTTAGTCACTTTTTGAAGAAGAAAGGCACTTATACTCTTAGATCCTTCATTTAGAAATGTAGTGTTTAGTTTCCATTCCACAAGTAAGTGATGGAGAGAAGCTGATCCTTAGCTCGAGTACTTTGCCCTCCTGCTCTGTGACCTCTGGAAACAGTCTTAGTAGAAAATGAAAATAAAATTTCCATTTGAAAAGTGGAATATTATTATTCAGTACTTTTTATTTTTTTAATAGTATGGGGGCCCTTCATGTGTGTTAGGTCACAGAGACTCATCAGGTCCTCAGTGGAAGTTATTTAAACATTCAATTTTTCTTGGGTTTTGGCTCATAGGAATTGCACTGTTTGGCACCAGACATAGACCTGATCCTTTTTCTACCTGGAATTCTCATCAGAAAGTCTCTCACACCTGCCCAAATGCTACTGAGAGCCTAAAATAGAAGCACTGAGGTCACATCTGTTCTGCACACCGAGAGGAAAGGGTGGGAACTTCAAGGCAATGGGAATGAAAAGGAATTTGTCAGTATTGTGGTGGCTACCAGTAGGAACTCTGCCTGTCAGCAGGGCATCACAATCAAAAAAAAACCCTCAAAAACCCCCTCACCATATGTGGGTTTATCTAAGCCATGTCCTTACAGAGGAGTCATGGATGAAGAAGTGGAAATTAGCAACAGCAACGTTTTGGCTTCATCACTGGAATTTTTAGAATTATTTGCTGCATAATTTTTAAAAGTAGCAAGGTGCAGCTTCTCCACTTGTCTGGAGCTTTTCCACTGGTAGAATGGTGCCTGGATATCCTAGTAATGGTCCAGTGAATGGGGAATAATTAGTATTGACTCTATGATTATAGGAGGTTGATATATTATATTAATTATATTAATTATATTATATTATATTATATTATATTATATTATATTATATTATATTATATTATTCATAACTCTTACAGATAGTCTGATACAGTTTGGACCTAATTGGTTAATCCATCTAAACACTAGCTAGTGTTTAATTAAGAAACCACTCTTTGGTAAACAATCTCCATAACACATTCTACACGTGCACAACAACAGGTGCAGCAAGTGGAGATAAGAATTGTTTCTCATTCTTTTCTCTGAGCTTTCTCACACCTTCCCAGGATAATCCT
This sequence comes from Agelaius tricolor, assembly GCF_023055355.1. Taxonomy (NCBI): domain Eukaryota; kingdom Metazoa; phylum Chordata; class Aves; order Passeriformes; family Icteridae; genus Agelaius; species Agelaius tricolor. The sequence goes on along the minus strand of NW_027269284.1, from coordinate 1,207,583 downwards.
GGGACTGATTATGGGTATGTGATTACTACACCTGGAAACCAGCAGTGCTGAGTGACTGGGAGCCAGCAGCTCAATGGGGACAAGGGAGAAGTTGCAGTAAAGCCTCAGGTGGGGTCATTGCATGGCTCTTGTGTGGGGCCCAAATATATGGAATATAAATGGGAACCAGGCCACAGCAGGTGTAAGGTGGGATATTGTATTTGTGGGGCGCCCAGATGAAGGAAGGAATGATCAATCTGACTCCATGCTCTCAGAAGGCCAATTTATTATTTTATGATACTATATTACATTAAAGAATACTAAACTAAACTATACTAAAGAATACAGAAAGGATACTTACAGAATGCTAAAAAGATAATAATGAAAACTCCTGACTCTTTCCAGAGTCCCAACACAGCTTGGCCCTGATTGGCCAGTGAGTGAAAACAACTCACAGCAGAATCCAATGAAACAATCACCAGTTGGTAAACAATGTCCAACCACATTCCAAAGCAGCAAAACTCAGGAGAAGCAGATAAGATAAGAATTGTTTTCCTTTTTCTCTGAGGCTTCTCAGCTTCCCAGGAAAAGAATCCTGGGCAAAGGGATTTTTCCAGAAAATATGAATGTGACAGTGGGACAGAAGAACGAATGGTGCCTGAGGTTTATTTTAATTGGATCCTCCCTGTTTGCTTACTTAGCAGAATTTTGGGCATGAAGAAATAAGCTCAGTCTCTGTAGAAAATGTTTGGAGACCCAAGTGAGTGGGGGTGGCAGAAAAGGGAGGGATCTCTGACTTGGTCAAACCCATCCCTGTTGTATTTCTCCCCTCCTTTGCACTCTGTAAAAGCACACTCAGGTTTTCCTCAGGAAAAATTCCCCAAATTTAGGCCCCAAATTCATAGAAATGAAGATGTAACTATCATTTGCAGAGAGTCTTGTCCTTTAACAATCAGACTGGATGATCTTAGAGGTTATTTCCAACCTTAATCCATGACTCCATGATGCTGCAGCCACATTACAACAGGGCAGCTCTTTGTGTCTCAGGTCTTGGAGCGCCTTTGGTGTCCTCCCCTGAGTTCCTGCAACATCAAAACCTTGTTTGCCAGGAAGCAAAATATCAGGAAGTGATAGAGCAGGACAAACCCTCAGGAGGCTGGAGAGCTGCAGGATAAATTTGGGGGCAGCATGGGCCTGCTTTGCCAACAAACAGCCACTTTTTATGAGACAGTCCTATTAAATAATGATGACTCACTCTCCAGACAGTAATTTATTTATATGCCTTCTTTAATGGTTTGCAAATCACTGCTTTAAAAAATGTCCAGCTGGAAGACAGGGAGGCTTGGGAGACAGGGAATCAGCTTGATAGAGAATCAGATTAAATAAAAATGACATGGAATTTGACAGCCAGGACACGTGGTTGGAAATAAAAAACACCACCATCCCCCAAGCAGAAATGCAGCCTCATTGCTGGGACTGGTTGCTGTAGCTTGAGATTCCAGGTTTTTACTGGATCCAGCAAGACAAAAACATTGAGGAAGATGGGAGGAGGAAATGAGATGTTGGCTGATATTTAGTGACAGCATTTCTTCCAGTCTGAAACATTGATGAGCTTACATTTTTTCAAGCCAGAAGGGATTACTTTGATATCATAGTCTGAATTGAAAAACATAAAAAGAAATGCTGTGCCTTGTAAGAACAGACCAGTAGAACCAGTAAGAGACAGAAGATACTTTTACATTATAATTAATATTGGAGAAATGAGTATGGTTCACACACAGAAAATTAGCATATCAGCCACAGGGGAGATTTCAGTGCAGGTTGTAGCAGATGTGACAGCCAGGGCTTGGTATCTGGACTGGCAGGAAGGTAAGGACCAGTGGAACGGGCAAGGCTACAATTCCTGTCTGATTTCTAATTCTGCCACCAAGGATGTCCCATGCCTGTGTGCCTTGAGTCCCCCAGGAGTGTGTGGAGGGTAATGTCCTCCTCCTAAGGTCCATTCAGTGTCATGGATACTGATGCCTGAAGTTTTAGCTTTCATATCTTTCAGATCCTATGCTGCCTTGTTGTGGAGCTCTGAGCTTCATATTAAGTGTTAGCAAGTTCCCTCCACAGGGTCGTTAGACAAAACAATCCTTTTCCAACTTGAGAAACAAGGGCAGCCATTACAGCCTCAGGCCCAAAAAGCACAAACAACTGTGAATGGAAGAGAGCAGACAGGGAGGATGGGGCTTTATAATCTGAAGCTGTAATTGGACAATTAACTCCAAGATGTAAATGGAGCAGAACTTATAAAAGTGAGAGACCCCTGTGACCAATTTTCCATTTTGTGACCATTTTAGGTCCATCTTGGGTGCAGCCCTGGCTGGGCTCTTGTGCTGCCCAGGGTGGATCCATTGAGGCCTTTTAATAAATCCCTACTTTATTCTTTATCTGTCTAGTCTCTGTTCCAAATCAGCCTCTCAAGGCATCAGTACAAACTGCTTTATAGAGGGCCAAAGTGGGAATTACCAAGGGTCTGACTCAGTTTTAAAGATGATGGAACTGAGTTTTAAACATATTCATGGTGCATTTTAAAATTCCCCCCTTAACAGCAATTAAAATCTAAGCATTTTAGGGGATGCTCTCTGCCACTGTCCCAGCAGCTCCTCCATTCCCCTCATGCCTGTGAATCCTGGACATTTCTGCAGCAGCTGTGCAGCCTAGAACAGCTCAGCTCCTCTTGGCATTTTGCTTTGAGATGATTATTAACTGTAATAGAACCTGGGATTTTTGACACTACTTCCATATCTGAGCACCTGCCTTAATCTGTGCCTGGGTGCACAACCTGCATTCTGTCCCTGCCTGGAGCTGGTGCTTAAAGCCTTCATGGGAGTTTTACTGTTTGCTGGACAGCAGGAACTTGACCAACTCCCTTAGAATCATAGACTCACTTAGACTGGAAAATACTTTTAAGAACATAGAATTCAATTTTCACACAGCACTGCCAGAGTCACCACTAACCCATGTCCCCAGGTGCCACATCCACATGGCTTTTAAATACCTCCAGGGATAGGAACTCCACCACTTTCCTGGGCAGCCTGTGCTGGGGCTGGACAACCCTTGCTGTGAAGAAATTTTCTCTGTATTTTCCCTGGCAAAATTGGAGGCTATGTCCTGTTACTTGTTACTTGGGAGAAGAGACTCCTTGTTAGGATCTCGTGTCAGGGAGCTGCAGAGAACCATGAGAGGCTCCCTAATCCTCCTTTTCTCCAGGCTCAGGCCCTTTCCCAGCTCCCCCGGCTGCTCCTCACTCTCTTTAGAGGATAAATTACAGCTGTTCTGACAACCTGGCCAACAAACACCAGGACTGGCTATTGCCCCTCCTTAGAGGGGGCAGATGTTTCTCTACAGATTTAAACAGAGCCAGCCCCAGCCTGCCCTGCCCAAGCTCTCAGCTGGCTGGGCATGAGCCAGCCCTGTCAGGAACCACAGAGCTCCAGGCCATGCAGGGTTGCTCTCCTGCAGATGCACTAATGTGGTTATGCAACTTCTGGTGGGGAGCAATGAGAGGAGCTCAGGCCCTGGTGAGTGTTGACATCACCACAGTTTCTCCTCCAGTGTTTATATCTTGATGTTTCACTTAGCTTGGGGTTTCCAGAAAGCTCCTGAGATGCTTCAGTCTGAGAAATCTGAATTCCTGTGTTTTATCCCCCTCCCAACCACTGACATTGAAATCCCCCTTGCCTTGGTTGACATTCTCTGCATGTTCATTTTTTAGGGGTATCCTGAGCTCCTCTGAAGATTCAGAGGTCCTTTCATGGGAAGCCAAATGCAAATGGAAATAATGATTCATTATGAACAGAATTCTCCTAATTCCAGGATAGTAAAGGAGCACAGACTGCTGTGATTTCCACAAATTAATATTTCCCATGTTTTTTCACTTGTCAGGAGGACAGGGTAGCACATCAGTTAAAAACAATTTTTTGATAAATCCAGAGGCACGACATCAATTGATGCTGTGGATCTGGGCCACAACCTGCACCTGCTTCCAGGTGACCACCTTGTCCCTGGGTAAGTGGTTGTCCTGATGGAAATCATTGCCTATCTTTGCCTTTGCAAAACTTGACACCTTATCTCAGGAAGCTGTGTGCTTTTAAGAGTAAAATGAATGCACCTCTGGCATTAATTAATGCTGTAGAAGGGGCACAGGTACTTGACTTTGAATAAACCCCTACCCTAAATATCTGTGAAGTGACTTTGAATTTTAGACTTTGGCAGACACTGGTGACTTTTGCTGCTGGACACAGACATGACACAGGGCTCTGATAAACCACTGAATTCAGGCTTTTTTAAATGACCATTAAATTTGATTAAATATGCTGCTTCCAAAAATAATTACATCAAAATTAGGAGGAAATCCAATGATCTTCTCACATCAGTTCTTTGCTCCTGTGATTCTAAACCTGTGTTTATTTGGGCTGAGTTTTTGCTGTGAATTTCAGGGACAGAGAAGCATCCACTGTGGAAAATGCTGTGTAAAACCTGTTTTAAGCATTGGCTAAGTCAGATCTCTGTCAGCTCTGTGTTTCTTCCATGCAGTGATCCATCCCAGACCTCAGCATAACTCGATTAATGCTGCATTTCTTCTTAACGTTTCCATCAGCAATTCACATCAGTTGGCTGCAAAGTGTTCCATCAATAAATCCTCGCTCAATTCCTGCTTTATTAAGCAGAGGAACATCTGGATCTGGGGCTCAGGTGTATGTTTCAGTCCCCAGCTATGGAAGGCACAGCAGCATCAGGAAGGGCTGGGTGTGCTGCAGCTGGGGGTGGGATTCCCGTGGGAGATCTGGGATAACGCTGGTGACAGCGCCCTTGGAAAGGGCCTGCATGGAGATGGGGCTTTGTGGAGGGGCTGTCTCCTCCCTGCTGCCTTTTTGTGCAAATTCACACACCCAGGACCACACAGGGCCCAAAACAAAGTGACCTTTCAAGGTGCAATCCAGTCGCTCTCATTACCATTATGGCACCGTGTGCTGTTATCCTCAATTTTCTGCTTTTCTGCCTGTTCCTATCTTTTTATTTTCTCCCTGCTGTTCTTCTCTGTGCCTGGATGGCTGTGGAGAGCATTCAGTTCCACTTAGTTGTGATCTCAGGGAAATCCTTCTTGACGTGCAGAGGCAGCGAGTTTGGGGATTTTGTTCCCTGTCCTTTTTCTGCAGTGTGTGCATTCCCTTGCACGCTGCTCTGTTGACTGTACACAGCCTTTGCTCCTCAAGAGACAGGAGGGAATATTGTTTTGGTCTCCAGACACTTTGCAATGTCACAAGCTCTTTGTGCAACACATTTAAAATTTAGCAGTGAGAAAAATGAGGAGATGGGTAGGATGGACCATGCAACGCAGCAACGAGTTCTGGTGATTTTCCATCTTAAATCTGAATTTCAGTATAACTTAATTATTATTTTTCTATTCTCTCCCCTTAGCTCAAGGTTTCCTATCAACATCACAGCATCATTCAATTCCTGTTTGCTGAGACACCTTTCATTTGGGGCCAGAGTCAGGAATTCAGTGATTTTCTCCTGTGTAAAACCACAGTGAAGAGAGAATTGCAGTTCTTCAGCCTTTGCTCTTTTTCCTGGGCTCTCTTCTAGATTTTTTCTCAAGAGACTTACACTTGAGGAGCATGATGGATATCTGCTAACACATTCTTGGTATATGTCTTAAAATTTAAACAAGATATGCAGATTGAAAAAATGGTTTATTGATAAATTAAATTATCTTTTCCATTTGAATGAGCTATTTTTAAAAAGTAGAAATTAGACTGTGGAACCTGATGTGGTGGAAAATGGTCAAGGAAAGATCTGACATAAAAATCCCAGTGTCCCTGCACAGACTGATGCTGCTGAGAAGGTATTCTTGACCTGATACTGATAATTGCTGCAACATTCAGTAGAAATTTCTCTTCCCTTCTCCCCCTCCAAGCAAATTTAAGTATTATTTTCATCCACATCCATGGAACTGGTTGGTTTTATTTTCACTTTGATAGATATTTTTTCACTGCTCTTAGCCCTGTTTAAACAAAGCCTAATAAAACCCTGAATAGCTGTAAATTCTTTAATTTATCAGGTTACTTACACACTTTAGGTCCCTTTCTTCATCTTCAGCTTCCTCATTGTCTACCTGGAGTCTTCTGTGTGCAAAACTTGGTTTAAAAATATGCGGTTACAGACAGAAGGATTATGACACTTTTATCCCTCATTCTACCAGTCCAGCCCTCATCTTGAGCACAGTGACATCTCCAGCATTAAGAAAGGGTCTTTTCCTGAGGTTTTTTTTGTTGTTTTTTTTTTTTTTTTTTTTGTATTCTCAGTTATCATTTAACTGAGAGGATAGAAAGAATACAAAACTCTATGGAAAAAACAGAATGGAAGCTGATTTCCAAGATTTCACAAACCCTTTCATCTTGTTAGGATAAAACAAATTTATTTATTTTTATAAAATAATATAAATTGGTTTGACTGGGAAATAAGACAGGAGTCTCAGCAGGTTTATGTTGCTGGTCTGTGGTTTATGCTGTGATAATCTGAAGCTTTTCAGCATTGTGGGATGTGTCTCCCATAGACAACCAATAAGTTTTTGGCAAATCACAGAATCATTTAGGTTGGAAAAGACCCTCAAGATCATCAAGTCCAACCTCTGACCAAGTACCAACCTTCTCCTAAACCTTATTGTGAAGTGCCAAAGTGCCACACTTTTTATTCACTTTTTAGCCGCCCCCAGGGATGGTGACTCCACCACTGCCCTGGGAAGCCTCTGCCAGTGCCTGGCCACTCTTTTAGTGAAGAAATTTTTTCTAATATCCAACCTAAACCTCCCCCTGGCAGAACTTGAGAACATTTGACCTTGCCCTGTGAGATGGCTCTTTAGGTGACATCCTATTAGGATATATTACTTTCTGTTCCCTGTTTGACCCACACTGGCTCTTCCTTATATCACAAATCAAGGTAGAATCTCTCTTTCCTCACTCGCATCTCACTTTAATTTCTTTCCTCTAAGAAAGAAGAATTAATATTTTCTGTTTGATATCTTTGTTGAACAGGGCTGGCTAGAAGAGTGTGCACAGCTCCAGATGAGACAGCAGCTGCTTTGGAAGGCACCATTAACATCTCCTGATGGCTCCTTGAAGCATTCAGCCTGCAGCCTCCAGAAGCACATTTGTCTTTTTGATGGCTTTGCCATGTCAGTGCCTCACAGCCATCCCCTGACTGACCAACACATCCTGTCTTGTTTCCCTCTCAGCTGTTTGCACTGGAAAACTTGAAGCTTTACTAGATTAATAGTTCCTAATCTCCAAATGTGTGACCTTATCACTTCCAAGTGTTAAATCTCATCCCATTTCTGTTATTCCAGTTCCCATTCAATTATTTCAGTAGACTGAGTGCCTCTGTGTCAGTGATGCCTCTTGTCATCAGTTTAATTAGTGTACTCTCAGTTTTGCCGAGTTTATTAGTGAAAGCATTATCAAGACCATTGTCAGCACCCAATACTTGTAATTATCCTCAGAAAATCACTTTTCTTTTTCAGCCCAGTCCACTGACATCCTCTTAGTTCCTCTCATCCTCTTACTTACCTTGCAGCTACAGTTCCTCCCTTGTTCTTCCACTGAACTTTCTCTGGAACAACTTATTAAAAATTTCACTTACATTTAAATGAGCTAATCTAACATCTGAACCAGCAGTTTCCAGGAGATGAGTGTCTGTGACAACAAAGAGCTCGTTTCCATATCAGTGACAAAGAAGAAAATGCTTTTCCCTTTGTGATATCAGGATTCCTAACTGGTGACATGTGCCACACAGAGCTCTATCCCCTTGGAAAGGCAGCTTTGAGGACCAGGTTGGATGACACGTTTCTGATCTCTGAGGTTCTTCAAAAGGAACTTCTTCCTTGATAAAAAGAATCAGACTTGAGAGACAAGGAAAGGAGGAGAGCTCCAACTATGAGAACAGATTTCCAGATGGGCTGTGCAATCTCCAGCCTTTCTCAAAGCTGGACAAAGCCTTGTGTGACTTGGTCTGACCTCTGAGTTGATCTTGCTTTGAGCAGAGGCTCCTGATACTCCTCCCAACCTGGATTTTCATAGCACCCTATGATCCCACATTATATTTTACACCATCTTTCTAAAAATTTTATCTCATCTCCAGGGCATCCACAGCACCAGCAGAGAGAAAAACACTTCTCCAAAGGCAAAGCTTCCTCCATAAAGACTCAGTTAAAATTCATTGACCTCCACCGGGTTTTTTTTTTGATAGATATGTTTTCTTGTTTGCAAAACTGAGAATGTGATAAAAAGGAAAGGTGTCTGAGTACCTGCTGTTGTTTTTACAGGAGGTTTGTTCGTAGTTTTTAATATTTTTTTTCTATTTTCCCCACTGTAATTTGACATGAAAAGCTCCTTTCACTACTCTGCCTAGAATTGTTACGAAAAAGCTTTCTGCATGTACATGTTCAGAGAGCATAAAATAAAGTGGCCTGAATTGCTGGGAACAAACCTCAAACTCCTCACAGACACTCAGAACAAACCACTGTGTGCACATAACACACCACAGTGTCTGCTCTCCTTCCCAGCCTATAAACTCTGACATGGAGGCAAAACATGGAAAAATATCACCATGGGATAGGGGGTTGCTGAGGCTGTGAGTGCCTGGAGCTAAGGGCTGAAATTTCTTCATGAAACACTGAGACAACTTTTTTTTTTTCCTTCTGTCCTGGGGGCAATATTTCACTCTGCAGCTCCTCAAAACAAAAGGCCAAGGAAATATTACAACAAGTCCCCCAGTGATGTTTTTGCCACACAAACCCATGGAGCCCCCATGGTTTTATTCCATTTCCTTTTAAACACCAGCTACTAATGAATAACGGGCAGGTTGAATGTGTTTCATATATGGAGTAGAAAATAACTAGAAGAACAAAATGCTTGGGCTGTAAAGCCAAATAAGTAAAACTCAGGAAATGCCACAGTTTAAGCTGTTCATGCAACTTGACCTTGACTTTGTTGTGGCTGGGCTCTGGGCTGCAGTTATTGCATTTTATTTTCCAAAGGCACATGTTGCAATTAGGCTGTTTCATTCTGCTTCTCTCTGCTCCCACTAAGAAGTATCACATTTCCAAAAAAGCTCTGCTTATTTTCACTTGGAGTCCTCAAGCCTTCTTGTCCCTCTTGTCCTCAACTTCTGTCCTTCCCCAAAAATGAAATAAAATTAAACAAATCAATCAACCAACCAATGGAAGGAGGGATAAAGTTCCCCTTGCACTTTTTTTTTTTTGCTGTGAAATGAGGAGAGCCAGGGGTGTTGCTGATTTCAATGTGGCCCTTGTGTGAGAAAGCTGTGTTTGGGATTAAGTGGAAGGTGGCAGTAGAAATCTTTATATTGGTACACAGGTCCTCTGGAAAAAAAAAAAAAAAAAGCAGTGTTCTCTATTGGAAAAAAAGCAGTGCTCTTCATTGGAAAAAAGCAGTGTTCTCCATTGAAAAAAGCAGTGCTCTTCATTGGAAAAAAGCAGTGTTCTCCATTGGAAAAAAGCAGTGTTTTCTATTGGAAAAAAACAGTGTTTCCCATTGGAAAAAAACAGGGTTCTCCATTGAAAAAAGCAGGGTTCTCCATTGAAAAAAACCCCAGTGTTCTGCATTGGAAAAAAAGCAGGGTTTTCCATTGGAAAAAGCAGTGTTCTCCATTGGAAAAAAAACAGTGTTCACCATTGGAAAAAGGAAGGGTTCTCCATTGAAAAAAACAGTGTTTTCCATTGGAAAAAGGCAGTGTTTTCCATTGGAAAAAGCAGTGTTTTCCATTGGAAAAAAGCAGTGTTTTCCATTGGAAAAAGCAGTGTTCTCCATTGGAAAAAAACCAGTGTTCTCCATTGGAAAAAAGCAGGGTTCTCCATTGGAAAAAAACCCAGTGTTCTCCATTGGAAAAAAGCAGGGTTCTCCATTGGAAAAAAAACAGTGTTTTCCATTGGAAAAAAGCAGGGTTCTCCATTGGATTCCTGGGGTCTGGTGCTGCTGGGAGGGTTCAGAACTCCAGCAGTGGGTGCTGCTCTGGAGGCTGTGGTAAAAATCTCCTGAGGTTGCAAAGGGTTTCTGACGTGGGGAGAGACAGGAATGGAACAAGCCACTGAGTCACAGCCCAGCTCCTTAACTGGAGACCCATTCTGCCAATTTTCCCTTCCTCATTCCTACAGGGAATGATAGAAACATAAAGTCATGGAATGGTTTGGACTGGATGGGAGCTGAAGGGCAATCCACTTCTGTGGTGGTGTTCACAGGGGTCTCAGGACGAGGGAAGAGATGAGAATCTTGACTCCATGTTTCAGAAGGCTGATTTATTATTTTATGAGATATATATTATATTAAAACTATACTAAAAGAATAGAAGAAAGGATTTAATTAGAAGGCTTGAAAGGAAAGGAATGGAATCATAACAAAAGCTCATGACTCTCGGAGTCTGAGACAGCTGGACTGTGATTGTCCATTAATTAAAAACAACCACATGAGACCAATCAAAGATGCACCTGTTGCATTCCACAGATAATTATTGTTTTTCTTTTCTTTGACGCCTCTCAGCTTCTCAAGAGGAAAATCCTAGCAAAGGGATTTTTCATAAAATATCATAACCACACACTTCCAACCCCAGCCACAGGCAGCAGCAGTTTCCACCACCCCAGGTTTTGCAGAGCTCTGTCCAAGCTGGCCTTGGACACTCCCAGGGATGGGGAATCCACAAACATCAAACACTGGGATTTTACCCCAGGGATGGGCATGATACAAATGCCCTGAGAAATCATCTTACCCTTCTCATCAGCCAGTTTATCAACCTCTTGTGCCACTACCTCTCTTAGATTTTTGAAAACAACATTTCTCTCTCCATTAGTTTTCTTTCTTGGCCTTGCAAACCCATATGGAGGGAATTAATTTTGCACAGTTATTGTCTGTCAGTTACTACTTTATGCGTCAAGAGGTTTATTTGGAAAATTAGGGTGCTGCTCCTTCAAGCATTAAGCAGATGTTCACTGCTCACAGTGAAGGCAGCCCCCTGAAATCCATTAAATTATTTGTGTGTGGGAGGCTAAACAAACCTGCCTGCATATGCAGGAGCAGGGACCTCTTAGCTAAAAATAATGCATGTTTTGGATAAAAGTCCAAGATTTCCAGTTAAGACAGCTGGTTCAGAACTTGTCATAGAGATACTGTTTGCTCTTTTTATTTTTTTCTCCAGTGATCTCCAATTAACCCTATAAAGGAAAAAGGCAGCAGACAGACATAGACACAGAAATAGCAATGGTAATTTGTCTGTTTGTGCTCATATAACCCCAGCATATGGTGGCTCATCCTCCACAATGTTCTCCTCCCCCAGTCTGATTAAAGTTGACTGAGAAGAGAGCTATGAATTTTTTATTTTTTTTTCTTGTTGGCATCACATATTAAAAGGTGACAGCTCTATCATATCATAGCAGCAAACCTTTGCCTGATGCCTGAGTCACACATTTCTCCAGGCTGACAGAACTGTTATTATTCTTACACTTTGGGACACATGTAGAGCACATTGATGCTCCAATATGCTTAGGAGTTTGTACTACCTGCACTTTGTTTATGCCATTTTGGAGCTGTTTCCATGCTGAATGTAGACCCATTTAAATTGTTCCTCTTAATGACTACCAGCCATTTTCAGACACTTGAATGCAAGAATATTTGCTTTTTTCAATTAGGTTTTAGAAATAAGCAAAGAAAGAAAGTTTTTTGAGGTTTTTTGTTTTTTTTTTTAGTTTAATTTTATTTTCAAATATGATCAAAATCAATCACAATCACAGATTTCTTTGGGCTGGGAGGGACCTTAAATACCATATAGTCTCTCTCCCTGCTATGGGCCAGGACAGTTTTTACTAGGAATTTCACATTTTAAATAATATTTAATATAGCCCTTTTTTTTTTTTTTCTGATGGAAACAGGGTGGAACTGGAGCAGATCCCAAATGATGACAAGAATCAGACTGTCTCTCAAAAGTGATTCAAAGCACTTAAGTGCTTTGTGCCTCAGTTTCCTCATTTGCAGAGTAGAAATGTTAAAGGCAGGGGTTTGGAGACATCCAAGCAAAGGCCAAATTTGTATTTATGCCAGAGAGGGGACTCATTTAACCCCAGCTGTGACTCAACATCCTTTGGAGGTGGGTGAGGAGAGCACAGAGCCTTCCCTCCTCACTCAGGAAGGGCACAGCACCCTGAGCCAAGCCCACTCCTCCTGCACTGCCAGTTCTGGTTTTGACTTTACCCAGAGCATTTCTAATTTCCTTGATTAGTGCAGCTGAAATCCAGCTGGGAGCCCCTTCTGCTCCCCTCACGCTATGACAGGACTGAAATCTCTGCTGGTCAGGTTTTTCCAGCCTAATGGTCCCTGTTGAAATCACCTCTTGACTTCTGGCAGCGACAAGGGCTTTGTAAATTCTTTGTTCCAGAGATCCAAACAGAACACACTTCCCTAAACCTTTATATTTATAGCAAAGGTCTTCACACCTCTGCAAAATCCAGCTCCTTCCACAGCAAGCTGCACATTCTAATTCTTCATGAACATCAAGTTTCTGGCCCTGGACTGGAATTGCAGATGTAGAAACAATTGCAACAACAAAGAAAACCCCAAAACAAAACCAGAAAAAAAGGAAAAGAAAGACCATTGTCTTTTTCATGCATATTAGACATCTACCCATGCTAAATGAATACAGAGTGAGTGAGTCCTCTTAAATCAAGCACATTTTTTCTCAGGTATTCACTTGTAGGAAATTACAGTAAGAAAATGATGGCATAATTTGACTGTTTGGGCCTGAATGCTGTTTAATGCCTTTGAAATGAAGGAGGTAGTGAAAGAAGGATTTTGGGAGGGAAAAAATAAGAAAACAATAGGAAAAACTGATTAATATTGTCATGACAAAATAGCTTCCTTCAGGGGACAACAATCTGGGTTGATGGACTGTGTGTACCAGAAGCTGAAAAGATTTGTGGAGCTTGGGAATTCAATTGCTGCTTTTTCTGGAGTAATTTTCATATACTTCTTTTCCCCTACCCTTAGTCAGGAAACCAAGTTTGTCCAGGGGTTTGGAAACTGAGGCGCTGCCTGCTGAAGCAATTTGTGCTGTAATGTTTGTAAAATCCAGGTTGGATGGGGCTTGGAAAAACCTGGGACAGTGGAAGGTGTCCCTGCCCATGGCAGGGGGTGACCTGGATGGTCTTTAAGGGTCCCTTCCAAGCCAAACCATTCTGTCATTCTATGATTAAATTTTTGATGTGAAGAAGAAAATCTTGCCTGCACTGCCAAGCACATCTCTGCATATTTCCATTTTTCCCAGTCTGTTTCTTCACAGTCAGTCGACCAAAAATCAGGGGCTTGATTCTGTACAACAGACAAAAAAAGGAACACTCCATTAGGCAAAGCACTGCAAATGAGGTGGCAAGGACCAAGGGGGAGGCTCAGGCAGTGGATGGTCCTGCTTTGGAGACAGCTGAACTCCTTTGAGTCCTCCTGGAGAGCTTCAGAGGCCTCAGTCTGTAACCTGCCACTGCAAATTGAACTGAGGTGTTAAGGATGGGAGATCACCTTGAGGTTCTTTGACTTCTTGGTTTGTTGTCTCTTTTCTTCCTTGACATAATGTTGTTGGCTTGGCTGAGGGGTTCAGGCAATATCAGACCAGACTTCTTCCTCTGCAATGACAAAACTCATCGAAGTGAAGAATGAAATATTTTCCTGCTTATGCTTTATTTCTTTTTTCTCTTTTTGTTTTTCCCTCTAAAAGAAGAATAAAACTTTGAAAGGAAAAAAAAAAAATCTCCCTCCAAGCCAGGACACTGTAGAAGCTGATATATATCCTTAAGCAGATTGAAGAACCCTTGGGTCAAATTTTAAACCTTCCCTGCAGGTGGTGACCATTTCCAGAGCCTCCACCTTGCAGCCTCATCCTTTCACAACCAGCTCTTCCCCCTTAAACCTGAAATTTTTATTTCAAACCTTTACCCATTAAAGACAAAAATGAAAAGGCAAAATCAAAGTGAGTTATTCTTGTGGAATGACTAACATGATTAGTGTTATTGTAAAGAAGAGGTGGTGGAACTGCAGTTTTGATCTCTCCCTACTTTGGGAGCCACAGACATATTGAAGAGCAGACTTTAAGATCTCATATCTCATGCTCTTGGGCAATGGGTTTTGCCTTTTGAAGTGCTTCTTTTCTTCCCCTCTTTTCCCTCTTCTCTCTCTTTTTTTTTTTTTTTTTTTTTTTCCTTTTTGTGGGCAGGAAAACCAGAGAAAACCCAACTTAGGTTTTTTGACATTCTCTAACTGATCTGTGAGCAGGGATGGTCCCCACAGTTTGCCATGTGACCCCCAGGATCAGGATGTTGTTTTGAGCTGTTGGTTTTGTGTTGAACATGGTGATAACTCTTCCCCAAGTCCCAAGGTGCTTTATGGATATAAAAGGGCAAGCCCTGTTTCACAGATGGGATGTTTGAGGTGCAGGGAGGTTGAGAAACCACTTAATTTAGGGCAGTAAGTAATGGAGCTAGGAATGAATATTCACATCTCCAGGCTCCCATGAACTTATTTTGGAAATGAAGTAAAAAAAAAATATAAAATGCACGAGAAAACAATAGAATAATAAAATATCCCAGCCACCACCACCAGCTCCATCTGCCAGCCCTGCTCAGTGCAGAATAAAACCACTTTTTTTTCTTATTGCTCCCTGGAGTGCTGTTTGTCATCAGCCTTGCTGAACTTTTCTCCTGTTTCTCTCAGTGTTAATCACAATGGTGGTGGCTCTAAACTGTATTTGAGGGGCTAAAATCTGTGCTTTGCAGCAGGTTTGTGCTCACAGCATTAACTCTGTGAAATTCTCACAAAGAAAGTTGATCAATGCAAGTGGTCATTAACTAATTAGTAAAGACTTCAGTTGTTAATCAAGAAATCTGCCTGAATCGAGGTCAGTGCAGGATGGAGTCACAGCGTCAGGTCCTGTTCTTTGGGGAGAGGAAATGAGAGCAGCTCCTCTGATTTGAGGTGTTTACAGGGCTCTGAGTTGGTTCTTGGGCATCCCTTTAGAGAGGAAGAAATGCTCCTACAGCAGATCACTCATCTCACCACCCTCAGACACCTAAAATCCACTCTGTGATTGTAAATTCCTGTTAGAGCCATTTAAATTGCTGACTCACATGTGGACACTGGCACTACCTAAAGGAAAAATTTAGAAGGAAAATTGATTCCAAATGAAATTATTTTATCTGCACAGCCAGATGTGGCAATCAGTGCTGTGGTTTAGTTGTTCTGGTGTTTGGTCAAAGGTTGGAGTTGATGCCCTTGGAGGTCTTTTCCAACCTTAAGGGTTCTGTGATTCTTTGATTTATTTCTTGGTTTGTTAAAAATACTTTCTTTTCCCTGAGTTTATGTAACTTCTACACATGTCTTTACATTTGGATGGAGAAATAATTACAAGAAATAGAGGCTGAGGAGAGAAAAGGGTTGGATGGAGCATAAAAAGATCATCTAGTCCCAGTCCTGGCCCCGCACAGGACAGTCCCAAAAATCAGATAAAGTCTCAGACACAGTGAGAGCTCTGTCCAAACAGCCACTGGGCCTTGATCACTGTCCTGGGCTGTGAGATAAAGGACCTTGGTATTGCAAATTTCATTCTTGTGCAAAGGGTCCGAAGTGTATGAAATGGAAATCAGTAAAACAGCACTGCACAGGAGTACAAATGATGATGATGATGGCAAAATCCTGTAATTACTGACTCTCAAGGAAAAAAAAAAAAACAAACCTGATTAACTCAGTCATTACCAATTATCTAAATGACAGTTATCTCCTAGAGATCCTGCACTGGACTCACAGGGCAGGCCCTGTCCATAGTGACAAAAACAAGGTCTGTACCTTGAAAAGCCTATTCAGTCTGATACCAGGATGAGAACTGGCTGAAGAAACCAGTTTTTCAGCACAACACAGGCAGTTTTGTGACCTTTTTGCTGTTTATTGCTGTGAATGAGGGTCCTCTCTTGAAGGTAGGAGCTTGGTGGTTTGTGTTTCCCTCTGCATGTTTTATTTTGCTAACGTGGTTTTCTCCTTGATCCCAACTCAGTGGAAGAGATCAAACCCAGGGTTTTATAAGGACAAATTCTCAGCAGAATTTCAGCAGTGGGATACAAGTTAGGTACACCTTACAGAGCCTCTCCTTAGACTAAAAGTTAAAAATAAGGCAGCAAAAGTACTGGTGTCCAGAGCGCACTGTTTCCACCATCAACCTCCCTGTTTTATAGGATTTATAAATCAGCTTTCAAAAGTTTCTCCAGGCTAAATTTTGGCAGAGAAGGTCGCAGGCAAGACTTGGTTTACTAAAACTCATTAAAAATGGTTTGATGTTTTAAATTACACTGAGGCAAGAGAGGAAAAATTCTATTTCTGTGGCTTTCAGCATTTCCTCCCCCACCATCCCATCCAATTTGAATTAAAATGTGTCTGAGTAACTATGCTATGGTACCACTTTCTTTTCTTGTGGTGTTGCCATCAAGTCCTTCTGTGGGTAAAGCAGTCCCTTTCTAATCTCCAGAATGTGCAGCTCAGCTGCTGAACACAGTTGGAAAACATTTCCATTTCAGAAGTGGTTTTTTGCTTTGAAAACTTTGTAAAATCTGTGGCAACTTCATTCATCTGAGACCAGCTGAACACCCATTTATTTCTCTCTGCTGACCTCAGTGGACACTGGGAGAAGCAGTGTAAGAAACAAAAGTGACTCCTTTGGATGATTTTCATTGCAGTTTTGATATGGGTGGCTGGAAATGGGAAAGGCAAATGGAATTTTGCTAAACACAAAGGGACCCAAGTGGAAAGAATCCACCATAAATATCCATTCCAAGTGAAAGGCTCTACATTAATTATTTCCACTCAGAGCAGGGATCTTGGAGACCTTGCAGGGGCAGTAATTAGGAAGTGCTGGAGCCAGAAGGGGTCTTAGGGATCATTAGGATGGGAATGGAGACCCAAACCATCGCCACAACCCTGTGTGAATTCTCATCACTCATGTCTCCTGAGACTTATGTTGTCTCAGAATGGATAATGCCCCTCAAAAAGAAGGGGAAAGCCACACAAAGGTGGCAAAGATGGCCAGGGTTGTGTAACAACTTCTGCAATAAGGAAAAATCCTATAAAATAGTTCCTTTAACTTAGCAACAACCAGGATGGACATGATCAGACACACAGAAAACAATGAGAGACATTGAAAAAGTGAGCAGGGAATCATTACTCTTCCTTTCTTGAAATACAGAGAATAGGGGACATCCACTTCAATTATCAGGCAAGCAGCTCAAAACAAACAAAGTGAAGCAGCATTTCGTATGGAGCCTAATTAAATTACCCCAGAAAGCTGTGGAAATTTCAGTGATTGTGCTCCAAACCTGACAAGACTTTTTCAAGGAGTACATATGAGTTTGGAACCATTAGCTGCAGTGGCAAGTCCTTATGCCACTGTCTGCCTGAAGGATTTAATAGGGAAAAGATTTCACTACAAATGTCTTCTTACTTATCCACTTTCCCTGATGATCTGCCACTGGATAGTATCAGAGGTAAGGATTGAGCTTTGATGAATTTTCTATCTCAGTCTACACAGTTGTTTATAGATTCTTTTCTCACATTGTTTTTGGGTTTATAAATTCCAGCCCTGGAAAAATGTGTTTGATTAATTAAGTTTTATAGCCTGTGGGAGGGGAAGTCTGTTCTGAAAAGCTTAAGGAAGAACATAAATCTCCAAAAGAATGCCCAGCTGAGAGAGAGACTGTAGAGATGGGGAGGGTCAGTTTTCAGCAATAATTGTGGCTGGATGCATCCAGTTATTGATCCACTTCACCCTCATCCTGCATCTTTTCAGGGAGATTCTACATCCACCCCTAAATCTGCAACTGTCCTTGCCACTGTATTGATAATGAATGTGATAATGAATAATGAATGTATTGATAATGAATGTGGGATAATGAATGTGAGCAGCTGGGGCATTCCTGAAATAAAATAAAGCAACACACCCTTTATGTTGGCTTTGGGAGCAGGGTGGAGCCCAGGGTCACACATTTCATAACCCATTATTGCTGCTGGAAACCGGAAGCAGTTTCTTCATCAGGTGTGACAAGGCACTGAATTGTCACCCTGATTTTTTAGGATTTTCTAAGCCTTCTGATGTTTACATTCTTGTAACAAATTTTCTCACACACTTTCTCTAAATAACTGATTGTTTTGCATTCTTTTATGGAGGAGGAGAAATTTGATGGACTGTTGGTTTGTCCAGTGTCATTGGAGAGGTGGCACTGTCACCCTCCAACCCACTGTCACTTTTGGAAATCTACAAATGTTGGAGTCAGAAAATAAAACCCCTTTTTACCTTGGAAAGAGCAGTGAGTCCTCCTTTTGTTGTTTTGCATCCTATAGTGACACTGAATTTATTTCCAGGGATGAGCATTGTTAATGCCACAACCCCAGGATTCTTGTGATCATCGAGGAATCACCATTTTCACTCAGGAAAAGAAATTTAAGGATGAGATTCAACCTGCTGAACAGATGGAAATCCTGATATCACAGGATCACAGGATGGTTTGGGTTGGAAGGGACCTTCAAGCCCATCCAGTTCCACCCCTTGCCATGGGCAGGGACACCTTCCACTGGACCAGGGTGCTCCAAGCCCTGTCCACCCTGGCCTTGGACACTTCCAGAGATGGGCAACCACAGCTTTTCCTTATCCCAAGTCCCTCTCCAGCTCTCCTGAGACCCTTTAGGCCCTGGAAGGGGCTCTGAGCTCTCCCAGGAGCCTTCTCCTCTCCAGGTGAGCACCCCCAGCTCTCCCAGCCTGGCTCCAGCCCTCAGAGCAGCTCTGTGGCCTCCTCTGGGCTCTCTCCAGCAGCTCCACATCATGGGATGCTCAGCCTGGGATTCCTCACAGTCAATGAAATAATGAAATCAGTGAGTTCTTACAGATTCTTCCTGGTGAAGCTGCTGGAGTAGTTTTCTCTCTAGGCAGTGACCAAGCCAGACCCCTAAATCCCACAAAGCTGGAGACAGCAGAGAAAAAACCTACTTTAAAATTTATTTATTTCCAATAAAAAGCTGCTAAAAATTAGCCAGGAAGATACAAATTACAATTTAAATCACCAGGTAAAATAGCAAGATGTAGAACGATTCATAAATCTTCTGAGTTTTTATTAAATTTTGAAGCCATTGAGCTTTGTCCGACTACCTTTGGGAAAGCATATCAGGAAAAAGAAAGTCCCTATAAAAAGAGAAGCTCAGAAGTGCAGGGAATTAATTGTTTGTGGCAGTTTGCCTGTTCTTCACACTGTTAACAAGAGACTCTTGTTCCAGAGCACAGGTACCTTGGGAGTTTCTTTATTGGTTCAAAAGGTTTACTGAGACCAAGTTATGAGTTGTTCTTTGAGTCCCATCCCAGGTTATTGCTTTTTCTTAGAACACCAAATTGTGTAACATAACGAAGTTTTTGAAATAATTTCTGCTTCCACCTAGGAAGGAACTGCTGTTCTCATAGTAACTGAAGAAAAGCCTGAAGAAATAAGCTGGCAATTACATCAATTCTCAGACATACATAGAAGGAATATCAAATTTATCTGTTCTAGAAACTTCCTGCAGTAGAGGCCAAGCTTTTGGGTGGTAATACCTTCAGAAAGTGTTTATCTTTCTAAACATTCCTCAGACATTCTTTTAAAATATTTTTCAATAGGTGGAATCCATAACAACAATTTCTGAAGGCTTGGATTAAGTGTGGAGACAAATAAGAGAATCCAAATCCCTGCTGTGATTCAGCAGGTTTGGCTTTGTTAAAATGCCCCTGTCCAATCTTGTAGAGGACCAAGGTAGATGCACTTTATCAACACAGGACTTTATCTGTGAGATGTTATCACCTGCTTCACTTAATGCATTGAAAGTAGTCAGGTTCATGAATTTAATCTTCAGAGATAGTGAGTTTTCCTTCTGAAAATCCTGCTTTTACATAAAATCAAGAGTAGTCATGAAGAATATCAATTCCCTGTTAAGGTTTGTTTTACTGTTGGGGTTTTTAAAAACCTATTTCCTCATGAGGAGAAATAGCCACCAAACCTCCTATAAGATCCTCACTGACATGTACTATATTTTGAAACTGGTTACCATAATCAAGATCAGCAGTTAAATACAATCTTGAGAGACAAAATGAGCTGTTTAACTGAAATGCCTTGTTCTTCTGAGGAATTAAACTTTACTTCAGAGGCTTTTTATTTTTTTCTCTAAGAAACAGATAGTACTCATAAAACTCAAGCAACTTTTTTTTTTCAACAGAAATTCTCATAAGAAAAATTGGTTTAGACCAGTTCTACAAAACATTCTCATAAAAATGTACATTTGAACATGTTTCTTGATGTGGATTTGGCTTCTTATTTCAGAGTACAAACTAAAATTGCTTTAAAAAAAAAAAGAGCCCTTCAACACATGAGAATTTCAAACCATTTTGTGAGAGTTTTGGGTGGACACTGTCAGGCACTTTTCTGGTTGCATTTAGAGCAGAGTGAAGAGCTTTAACATGGTGTTGACAACACTGGCTTAAGCCTGTTTGCTTTTGTTCTAAATACTACTGGGCTTTTTTGCCCTAAACCATTGCAAAGTCAAAATAATGAATGGGTAGACATGACCATTTTATGGCCTTTTGTTTTTGCAGAGAGAGAGAAAAGTATTATCTGTCTGTATTGTGTGCAATAGCTGCTGTGCACCCAAGCAATAATTATTAAAAGATGCAACCAAATATCAGTATGATCTGAAATGCTTCACTGCATCCTGCTGCAGCTCATGCTCTGTAAACCACCTTCATGAAGAAGATTGAAGGATCCAAGTGGTGATTGTGTGAGTGTTCCCCAGGGAAAGTTCATTTCTGGCTGGAAGTGCTGCCAGCACTGGGGATCACACCCAGCCAGGGTGAAACTCCTCACCATGGAGGTGTTTGACACCTCAGAATTACCCAGGGGATGGCTCTGAGAAGAGTGGGACATAAACCAGGGAACTAAAACATCTTCACAGCCCCAAAATGACTGCACAGCACTCTGCTTGTCTGTGGGATGTGCAAACAGCAATGTGAGCTGTGACAAAGTTAATGCCTGACACAGGAATTAACAATTCTCATTCCTTACCTCATTGGTAGACAACTGAATGTCCCCCAGGTGGAATTGTGGACCCTGTAAGGTTAATGCACATCTGTTGACTCTGTGCTGGCCTCTGGAAGCTCCCTGAGGACCACCCAATGCCTGTAGATCAAGGGCTGGGAACCAGAGGCAGCTACCCAAACCTGAATAATCCAGGATGGAAATCAAAATGAAGTTTCCAAATTCAAGAAGTCCATGGCTGTGTGTCAGTCTTCCAAGAGAAGAAATGGCTCAGATCCTACTTGGTTTCAAAGCTTCACTGATTTATGAATGAGATGGTAAAAGCCCTAAGAATTTAATTTTAGGACTAATTTATGTTTTCTGGTATGTGTCCTTGGGAAAAAAAATGGTCAGCATGGGAAGCCTTTTAAAATTTAGCTAGAATTTGTGATCATTTAACAGTCCTAGAAATTATTTTTCAAGCTGCTGGTCATTTGTGTGGGGAAAATATTAGATAAAACCAGAAACTTTGTGCAAGGTCCCACATTTGGAGCTGCTTCATAGTTAAAATTGGTGGATATATGGCAGCACATTTGAGCTCCTGGATTTCCATACTGAACATCTGAGCATGTGCAACAATCCTGATGATTTTAGAAAGTATTGGTCACTGCACTGATTCTGTTCATGAGTTCCCCAGTTTTTTCCATAAAGGTCTTCAGTATATCCAATACCACAATTATCATTTCTAGGGCGTATTTACCAGTTTTATACCCTAAGATATTTGAATACAGTCCACAATAGGTCTGGCTGAAATTGCAAACTGCTGGCTTGAACAAAATCAAGATATGTTGGAAGATTATGTGAAGGATTGAAAGCACCAGACCTAATGTTCATTGAGAAATCTCCACCTATTCTCTGAGACAGAGTGGCTGAACGTGGTTTGATCTTAGTGTCACTTCTATTTTGAGGTAAAACCAGATTATCTGAAATAATTCTGAATGTGACTTACCTAACCCACTCAATTGTACATGTGAAGTGGCTTCACAATGGCACGGCCGAGGTCACACTCCCTGTGAAGGTCCAACTTCCTTTAGATCCATTAAGAAAAAAAATGTGAATTTGTCCATAAAATCATAGGATCAAGGAATTATAGAATATCCTGAGTTTGAAGGGATCCAAAGGGATCATTGAGCCCCACTCCTGTAGCTTTGCAATTTCTTTTCGACATATTAATTGTTGAAACAATTGTTGAAAGTCAATTTAGTTAAG
Organism: Agelaius tricolor; assembly: GCF_023055355.1. Taxonomy (NCBI): domain Eukaryota; kingdom Metazoa; phylum Chordata; class Aves; order Passeriformes; family Icteridae; genus Agelaius; species Agelaius tricolor. The sequence continues at coordinate 1,185,172 of NW_027269284.1, read as the reverse complement.
CAAGCCCCTTATTTTCATATGTAATGCATTATTTTCAGGCCATCCTTCTGCTGGCTTGAGCCCTGCTGCAGTTTTAAATTCAAACAGCTTGGAAAGAGGCTTTTTGCCTGAATTCTTTTTCTGTTGAAGGCAATGGCAGAAGTCCACTCACTTCAAGGGGAATAAGAGCTGGCACTGGTGAAGAGGTTTGGCTGAAGTGACTTTGCCTGAACATCACTTTCTGGGGATGTGATCCCTGTTTTGCAGAGAGTTTGGATCTCTCCTTAAGGATATATTCCTTCTTAGGTACAATGTGCAAACTTTATGCTTCCATTATGTGTCTAAATTGCCCAGCTCTGCTTCACAGAACTAACTTCTCTTACTTTATACTGACTAAACTGGAGCTGAGGCACACAGAGGTGTCACACAAGGCCTGGAAAACCTAAGTTACCTTTAATTGATGCAATGCAATGCAGTGCCTCGCTTTTAATTTTGAGCCAGAAAGGGTGATTCCTATTTTCTTTAAATATCAAATATTCCAGTTTAGCCTTTAGGACATATTTCTGCTTCACCAGAGGCAAGTGATTTTCCTTCCCTCCTTCCACCTGTGCTAAGCAGCAGGGAAAAAAGTCTTCCTTCAAAGGTTCTCCCTTTATCTTCTTGGCATGAACACAAGCAGGAAGCAGGAAATTGCTTCCTTGCAAAATATCTGATAAACTGGCACTTAGAGCCTGACAGTGGAAAGACACAGCTTTTTATTTCCTTGGACTGAGGTGGAAATTAAAGTTATGTTAGCTGTCTCCTGGGGTATTGATCACAGCCCTGCTGCCTTTGGAAGGCTGCTGATGTGCACTTTTTGCACCGATGACCTCAGTGAGAAGTGTCCTCAAGCAGAGCCCCCATGCAGCCAGCAAGGGTTGCTGGATTCCTGTGGAGGGAGCTGCTGGCTGGGTCTGGGGTTTCTGGGGTTGAAATGGCTCCCGAGGTATTAAAAATTCTTTTTTCCCAGCCCTGTGACCAAAGAAGAAGTCGAGATTCATCAGTTCTGCTTTTCAAGGTTGTTTGTTTTCTCTTATCTATCACATTCTTTCTCTGACCTGCTGAGATCTTTCCAGCAGGTTGGGTTGTGGCTCAGTCCCTGCCCTCGGGGTGGTGTTAACTTTTTATACTAAAAACTACCTGTACTTTATTTACAATAATTTTCCAATACCTATCACCTATGTTAGACAGTCTGTCTCTACTCTAAACCAATGCAGAAGTGCCACCATCACAGCAGAAGATGGAGAACAAGAAGACAGGACACGCCCAGATTCCTCCATCTTGCCTCTTGAATCCCCATTCTAAAAACCCCAAAATTCTACTTTTCCACCCCGTGAGAAATTAACTACCATTCTACTCAAACCCTTATGGCTTGTAACTCTTCACACAAAGTTGGTAACTTTTTCAATAGGCTAAAATCAAAGGCACAGGTGGTTTGACTCTGTGCCAAGGTCTCTGAGCCCCCTGCCAAGGTCTGGAGTCCTCCAGGGCAGCCAGAGGAATGTCCTGGGTTCCAACAGCTGGGATGTTTAGAAAAGGGTAAGGAAGACAGGAGGATTTTCCTTCTGCTTTTCCTCTCTGTTTCTTGTCAAAATTTCTGGAGGAAGTAATGAATTAAGTGACTGAAATGGTTTGCTGCTCTTTAGGTCTACAGTAACGCAGCCCATGGACGTTTGTCCTCAGCCATGCAAGAGACAGGTTGAAATGCAGACAAAATGCTTACCTGGCTGTAGGGTGTCACAGGAATACTTGAAAAGAGTGTGACTGATGGAAGGAGTCTCTACAGGAGGGCTTGTCCCTCCTTCCCCAGACAAGGACAATTATTTCTGTACCATTTTAGACAGATTTGATCTCCTCCATTGTACAGAAGTACCCAGCAGTGGTGTTTTCACTCTGTCCCTCAATGCTGGTGTCCTACAGACACTCTTATATGGTGTTTGTGCAGTCCTCAGGATGAGGTGAGAGATGAGGAATCTGTCTCTATGTTCTCAGAAGGCTGATATATTATATTATATTATATGCTATACTTAAACCATACTAAGAAAGAGAAGGATACAGACAGAAGGCTGAACAAGAATGATAATGAAAGGTCATGACTGACTCCTCAGAGTCTGACACAGCTGATGGTGATTGGTTATTAAGTTAAAACAATGCACATGAAACCAATCAACATGCATCTGTTGATAAACAATCTCCAAACCACATTCCAAAGCAGCCAAACACAGGAAAAGCAAATCAGATAATTATTATTTACATTTTTCTCTGAGGCTTCTCAGCTTCCCAGGAGAAGAAATCCTGGCAAAGGGATTTTTCTGGAAAATATCACGGTGATGCTCTCAGTCTCAGCCTCCACTTCCTTCAGCTCACTCACTCAACAATTTGATCACTCTCCCTCCTCCTTTCTGGACTCCCTCCAACTGGACCATATTTTCTTTCAGCTGTGGTGTCCATGACTGGACACAGTGCTCAGTGGAGCTGCAAGTCCAGTTGATGCCTCCCTGAGGGTTTTTGTCTCTGCAAGAGCCTTCCTCATCTCTAAGTCCTTCACTAATCCCGGGGTTCCAGCCAAGAGTCAAAGTGTTGGCTTAGAGAACAGCAGGATGCAAATGTTTAGCACAGCTTTGCTCTGGGTGAAGAAAAATCAGTTTTGTTGGGTTTTTTTGAAGTTTTGGGTCACTAGGACAGCTGAATAGAGGGGTCACTTAGGCTGGCATCAATCAGATCTGAGTCCCCCACTCACTCAGGTGCAAACCTGGCTCCATCTCTGCCCATTCCCTTTTGGGAGGCACAGGGATATATTCCCTGCCTTGGTGTGGGGAGCTGCAATGTGCTGAGGTGTGAAATGAGGGGCTGCTCTCAGAGATGGGCTCACCATGCTGGCTGTTATAATGTCAAATGTGTGCTGAACACTTCAGGAGCTGTTGGAGGATTTGGTTTGGAACAGCTCCTTGAAGCTGATCAACAGGTAGAGATTTATTAATGTTTCTCTATCCAGTTCAGCTTTTCATTTTTCATTTGTTTTTTTGGTGTATGTGTCACTCAAAGCAAAGTTTTATCAAAATTAAAAGCACTGACCAGATTTCAGTCTTGCTAAAAGCTTTACTGTATTGAGTCATAATTTTTCAGGTTAATGTGTAAACAGAAAAAAACCAAATAGAAATAGATTGAAAGGGACAAAAAAAAAAAAACAAAACCAAAAACAAAACAACAAACCAGGGAGAGTTTAGAGAGGAAATAACAGAATTTTGTGGGATTTTCCTTGCATTTTACTGCACTATTTGAACCCTGTGACTGACACTCACCTTGCATCTCCATTGTGTATGGTAGGCTGCAGGCTCTAAGCTGAATCCTGTCTAATAGTTCCAATTTCTGTGTGCCCAGGACTCATGGAATCAGACTTCATAGGAGGCAAATGCTTGTTCACAGGTAAAACTTCCCTGCTTTTCACAACTGAGATTGTCTAATCTGAGCATTTTTATTTAAGCCATTATGTACAAATACTCAAAGAGATGATTTTAAGAGCAATGACACCATGGGGGCTGTTTCTCTAAAATGCCCTACAAACCCCTCACTCACAAGCTGCTGATTCATGGGCAGTTAATATCAGATATACAAATATCAATAAATTCTCTGCAATTCTATTCCTTTGGGAACAGAAAACCCTTGGAAAACCAAGGCTGATTTTACTCACAGCTTAAATTTAAACCTGGGTTTGACAATAATAACAATAATATCCATATCAGTCATACACATGTGCAGATCAGCTGCCCATGTCATGGAAAGGACAATGTCTTGTCAAGGGAAGGATTTAAAGGCTCCAGATCAGCTTATGAATTTGTGTAACACTTTGGGAAGTGTGCCAAAGCTGTAAAGCAAGCCTGGCCTTTTTAAAGTCCACTGAATTGTGTTATTAACCTTGGAGTAAAAGAAGAGAGGACCATTTTCAAATGTTATTTTGATAATTATCATGCACAAGCAATAGAAAGCAAACAGCAACCTTCCCCTGGACACCTACTCCTCATTTGCACATTCTAATTACTTACATTTGCATACACATATGAAAACATGGTGCTTTCCCCATTAGTGCTGATCACATTCCTCATTAAGTTAAGTAAATACCCCCAAAATACCAACACGGTTGTAGCTGAATCTGACATTATTTTACACAGACTAACAGCCAATGCATTCTTCTTGCTTTTGGTTATCTTGGATAGTAATTTTAAAGAAAAAAAACAACAACTACAAGGTTTGATACTGGAAACAAATGAATCTGTGTGTCTTGGTTTGAAAAGAGAGGTGACTGCTAAGGAAGGCAGGAGCCTTCCTTGAAATGGAAAATGTAAACCCCCTCCCTCAGAAATATTATAATTTTTAAATTAAGAGGCTCTCAGGCAAAGAGATGGGAGTAAGAATAACAGTTCTTTATTAAGAAAAATAAAATAAAAATAAAAATGCAGTGATACAAAACAACCCTGCCAGAGTCAGACCATGCCCTGCCCCCTGTGTGTCAGGGGGTGGCACAGCCCCATCCCATGGGGGCTCAGCCCTCCTGCAGTGCCAGCTGTGGCTCTGCTGGAGCAGGGATCCTGCACAAGGGGGGAGTTTTCCTCTGCAGCTCCAGGGCTGCTGCAGATGGGCCTGGGCTCCCTCTGGCAATGCAGGGCAGCAGAAGCTGCTCCTCTGGCAATGCACGGGGCAAAGGCTGCTGGGCTGTCCCAAACCTCAGATTGGATCCAGGTAGGAATGCTTGGCTCCTCCCCTGGGCAGAGCATCTCCCCATGGGATGATGGGATTGGATCAGCCATGCAGGGACACTCACTGGCCATGGACAGAAGAGAATTAATAATGAATGGCCCATGAAGAGCAGAGATCTCCTGGAGGGAGGATGGGTTGTGGAAGAGATAAAGAAAACTGCCCAATGAACAGCAGAGAACTGCCCCACCTCTGACAGATGATAACAGAACACCCCTGGCCACACCTTGCATTTCCAACCTAAGACACCTGCGGCTGGGTCACCTCCTGACTCTGTTCTGGGTTTGGTCTGCAGTTGTCAGGTGTGGAGAGCTGAGCAGCTGCTGGCACAGGCTGCTCATCTGCACTCAGCTAAAGCAGCATTTCCTCCCTGTGAGTCCTGAATCCAGCTCTGGGCAGCCCTTGAATCACTGCAGCATCACCACAGGCTCACCAGAGCCCTCTGCTCCAAACACAGAGAGAGTTTGGAGGGGACGTTGGGAATAAACACATTACATTCCTGCCTGGAAGCTAGGATGGGTGTTGCATAATTGTAGGTGTTATTTTGTGGGTGGGATTTTAGTGGACCTGCTTCGGGAGTGTGGTTTTTAAAAAGTGCTGTGAAATCATTCAGGCCACCACTGGAGCCTCTTGCTGGCATAAAACTTCAGCTCAGAATATTAGGAATGAATTGATCATGACACCAGGATGAATATTTAGCTTAAACTCAGAGTTTACATTACAGCAGTAATACCTAAATCACAGAACTGTAGTTTAGCTTGGGTTGGAAGAGATCTTAAAAACCACCTATCTCCAACCCCCAAACGTGCTGCATGCTGTGACACAGCTCAGTGCTGGGCTGGTTTGGATTCTCAAAGACATGAGCTCTACAGCAATCCCACTGCTCTCCTGCCCTGCCTTGAGCTTACATCTGCTCTGCATCAGCAGAGCAAAGCCAAGCAGGCACAGAATAGTGATTCCTGCTCTGGGAGCACATTCCTGCTTCCAGGTGCACTGCTGCAAGCACAGGAGTGCTGGCATAAAGATGTCAATTTGCTGAAACCCTGCAGTATTTCAGTGAAGAGAGGGACAAGCTCCTTTTTCCTCAAGGAAAAGCTGTCAGTGGGGAAGCTGAGAGGTGCCCTCCAAGCATGGTGGTGTTTAAAGGATGCTTTAATAATCTACAAGAGACAGAGAGCAGGGGGAAAGGGGAATTTGCAGGTAACTCCTGTGGTTTCCAAGGCAGGAGAAATTCTGACAAAAGGAGCCTTCCAAGCTGTATGAACAACAGAGGAAATTCAATGTTGAGATGCAAAAATAATGCATAGTATCTTGAAATACTCAAATGTTTATTTTGTACAGCTGGCTATGGAAATTCTACATTGTTTCAGCTCTAGTAGATCTGTGAGTCATTATAAATAACTTAATGAAAGTGCTTACTGTGGAGGCAAGGTCAGTGGAACAGAATTGTAAGTGTGCCATGAAAATCAGAGTGGGGAATAATAAAGTAAATGATACAAACCTGTGTAAATCAAAATGCTTTTTCACCTTGAATGCCATGTGCAATTCCAGGCACCTAAACTCAAAAGTGGACACAGGAGAAATGGAATTGATTCTGTGATTTGTAGCAACAACTATTATAACATGAGATCATTCATCTTAGAGAGGAAAAAATGATCCACACCACTATAAATGTGTATAAACAAATGAGCTATAGAGATGATGTAGCTGCAGAGCTCTGTTTAGCACTTTTCTTAATTTTTTAGAACAAATACTATTTCCTGAAATAGAAAGGCAATTTTTTTTTTTTAACAGGAAAGAGGAGTAATTCTTGCAGTAAAATCATAATTAGCCTTTGGACTGCATTGCTACATGATCTTGTGGTGATCATAAAAGCTTAAAGATGCTGTTCAATAGCAGGTAAAAACCTGGGATTCCTGGGGTTTGTATCCTCTTTCCTGGCCTCATTGCCACCTCTCCCACCTGCTGGACTAAGGAGGGGGCCTGTGTCCCAGGCAGGACACACACACTGATGAGTTAATAGGTATTTCTCTATGGGATGAGATTAACATGTTAAAACCTTCTCTCTTTCTTCTTTCTTCCTAAAAGCTGGTGGAGCTTGACAGCTCAGAGGCTTCTCTGGTTGAAACTGAGAAAGATGTTCAAAAGAGAAAGAGATAGAAAGGTTATCAGATCAAAAGAAATGAGGATAAAAGAGTCCTGCTTGTCCCTAGAGAAATGTAATTTGCTCTAGGCTGCAGTTCAATTTTCATCCTGGAGCAGCTTCTGAGGAGCCTGATCCCAGAATGCCACCAGGTCTGGGGAATTGCAAAGGGTTCTGTGAGTGTTTCCAGGGCTGGCTGAGCACTGAGGTTGGACAATGCTGGAGCCAGGAATGTGCCAAGGGTGAGGGTGGCTCTTCCCTTCCTCCTGCCCAGCTCCAAAGGCAGCTGCAGGGGCAGGATGGAGCTGGGGAGAGGCAGGGCTGGATGCAGAGGAGCAGGAGCTGTGCTGGGGGAGAGCCAGGGCTGAAAACCACATTTGACACAGCAGAACTTGAAAAAGTTGCAGAGCAGCTTGATCAGGAAAGTTTGCCAATCTATTTCTGTTTGCTGGAAAGGTTGTGCATCAAGCAAGGCTTTTTACTTCCTCCCTAGCTGCAAGAGCTACATTCTCTAGTAATTGTGGATATTTACTTTATACTCAGATAAGCCTTTTATTTTCTCTGACATTTTCCCTGAGAAATAAGGATGTCTTGTTTCTGATCCTCCTTTTTCAGCTTGCAGCACTAAAAGAGCAGATGCTGCTTCAAGAGAGTGAAGGGGGAGTACTTCCAACCCAACATCACCTACCTGGCATCAAACAAAACTGTGTGCAGGAATAAAATGTCTCCAAGAGACATTTTTGTTGTCCCTACACATCTCTTCTGTACAAACACAGTTTGGAAAATAAAATACCTTCTGCCATCACACACAGCTAGAGATTCTTCAAAGTCAGGACGTGCAATAAAAAGCAACATTTTTGAAGCTGTGCAGCATCCTGTGCAAACAGCCCAGATTTTATCTGTACCCTGCTGTTGCTGCTACCAGAGAGCAGTGGTGGAGATATTCAGTGGTACATTTTGATCTCTGCATCCTCTGCTTTGCCTCAAAAACTTTTCCATTAGTGCTCGTGAAGCCTGCAGTGAAACAAACTCAGGAGATGACTCTGCAAGGCCAGGCTGTAACTTCTCGATCTGCCTTTACTTTTGGGAGCCAGCAAAAGATCAGGTGCTCAGGTTTTGAGAAGGAGATACTGTGGGGCTCCAGAAAGAACAGATTCCATGAAAAATCCCACTTGTTACCACTGGGATAAATTTAAAGATGTCTCTGCTCTTCCTGAGCAATATCTGTAAACTCACTGAGGCATTCCTTTTGTGGGATATACATGAAAAACCCCATGGAGATGAATGAGGTTTCTAAGAGGTCAGGCCTATTTGCACCTCATTCAAGGGAGACAAAGTAGCAAAACTTTCAAGTGGGAGGTGTAGAAATGCATCCTCAAAAATTCTATTTTTTTTTTTTTTTGTAGTTTTAGGAAATGTACGTGTGTGCCAAAGTATCTCCTTGTTCTTCTGATGTTTTTATCAGATCCATGCAAAATGCAGTTCGTTCCAGCCTTGAAATGCAAATTTGTCTTACACTGCTCTTGCTGCCAGTAGGAAGACTAAAAATACATATGTAATGATGTTCCTGGAACATTTTCAAATGCCTTTAGATGATGATTCCAGGTTTTTCTTTTTCCCCTGCTATCCAAAATAGTGTTAATTTTGCAGGCTCATTTTGGCCCAAATGTATGGACTTGTATTTAAATTCAAAATTCCTCTGAGGATAAAATAGCTCAGCTATTATAAGAACTTTGCAAAGTAGGTAGGTCACCAAAACGGAGCCTGAAACAAAAAAAAATAAAATTAGGTTTTGCCAATTTATAATGCATACATCTGTTTTTGTGATTTTCTTGTTTCTTTCAACATTTTTTGCAGTATTAGAATCCCAAAGCAGCCCACAAGCCTGGTAATTCAGGAAGGCTTATAATTGAGGCAGGTCTATTTAATTTTGTTAACAGAGAAAAATGAGAGAAGTAACAAAAAAGAAGCACAATCATCATAACCAAAGGCAGTTGTTACAAAGGCTTCTAACTAATGCCAACAGCAATTTTTGAAAGTGGGGACATTTTAAGGCTGATGCCTAAAAATATGGGTTTAGGAAAGCATACATAAGTGACTATTTGAAGTGTCAGAGTCAGGGAAATATTCCTGCTAAAGCCATATTTTAAAACTGTCCTGAGTGGAGGCAGAATTAGATTGATTTTAACCTAAAATTCTTTCAAGAGACTCCATGCTCCTGTGTTTTTTGAATGGGAAGCAGGAGCACTCAGACCTCCTGAAAAACAGGAATTTTAGAAATAAGTCTAGAGTAAATCTAGAAGGACAAGATGGGACATTTTGAGTCAGCTTCAATGTCAAGACTTTAAATACAGATGTACTTGTGGGATCCATCTTGTTAAACACAGATGTACTTGTGGGATCCATCTTGTTGAACTCCAAGCATCCAGCGTGGATATTTCTGTTGGATTTGGATGTCCACTTTGCCTCCAGGCAATGGAGAGAAGAAGAAGGGATGAATAATCTCATCCTGGAGCAGTTCTCTAAGCCTGGTCACATGAATCTTCCCCTCCAAGGGCACATTCCTCTCCCAGGAGTGTGGGATGGGTGTTGGCACCACAGATGTCTGAAATTTGAAGTTACATCTTGTCCTGGATGCTAAAATCCAGGCACCATCCTGTGAACATTTTGCTCCAGTCTTTCTCCTTCCCTTCACCACCTTTAACATATGATACAGCAATGTCCCTTTAATGATTTCTTTTCCATGGGGCTCAGAGGTGGAAGAGATTTATGCTGCTTGGTAAATTTAACTTCATACTCAGTGCAATAAAGAATGTGAAGGTGCACTTAAGAGTTATAAAAAAATCTTGGCTCTCAAACCATAAAATTTCCACAGTGTGGGTATTTCAGGTGTCTTATTGCTGAATGTGCTCAAAGTAGCCCGAATGGGCATTGATGATGGGAAATCAGTATCAGGAAGGTGGTAAATCAATGTGTTGTGTGGATAGCAGGGTGAGGTTAAATATCCCAAGCAATGATATCAGAAAGTGTTTTGAGAGATAACCACGTAGGAAATTCTGGAGAAAGAGGCTTTAAGGCAAAGCTAATAAAAGATAACGTGGCTAAGCTGGAGTGATTCAAGGTGAAATTCAATTCCCAGAAAATTCTTGGTGCTTTGACGAGAGCACATTTTGCTATCATATCTACAGCTCCTGAACAGGCATGGCTGTATCAATCAGACTTAGAATGAAATATAGTTTGATAATTAGCTGCAGAAAAGGATTTGAAATGATACAGAGCATCAAGAAAGAAAGTAAATAACTGAAATGCTTGGTAAAATTACGTGTGTTTAATGAGAATCAACTTAGCTTCATTTAAAATTGCTGTAGAGACTTAAGGTCATTTCAGTCATCAGACAGTGATGATTTATTCCCTAGAAACTAATAGGCACACTCCAAACCTAAATAGAAGTGAAGGATTTGCAGCATATTACAATATTCTATATTGGCACTGAGCTGGAAGCCTTCCTGAATGAAAGCAAATGACTTTTTGTAGCTGTAGCATGGTAATTGCTTGAAGAACAACAACAAAAATCCCAACAAAAAAAACCAGCGAGCTATTTCTGAAATACAATGCAGCGACAAAATAAGAAATGGAATTGAATGAGAAAAATATATCTGCTGAGGACAAAATCAGACAGCAGGGAGAATTTATAGCCTTGTGCTAATTTCCTACTATCAGACACTGAGCTGGATGGGAAAATGACAAAGAAGAACCTTATCTAATAGATGTGGCAGAAGTGATGGGTTTGAAAGATGGCAATCTTCATCTGAGCCGATAACAAAGATTCATATTCATAGAGCCAAATGTTAAACTTTCTCATGAAAATGAAGTGTTTGCACCTAATATATTTAGAAATTAGAATCAGGAAGAGCTTCTCCTCCTATCTCATCCCCTATAGCTTTTTGGAATAAACGAAATGGCTTTACTGTGCTCAGGAAATCAGGTAAGTGCCTGCTGAACCTGTTTGCTCATTCACTCCCATCACCAGCTAAAAGACTTGTAAATGTGTTTGTAAACAGTGAGTTATGGGGTTCTGAGTTTGCTGTGCTGCAGGATTATGCAGGTCACATAGTCCTGTACATTCACTGCTGCAGGCTTTCAAACCAAACACGAGCAGGGTTTGTGAGGGGAAGGGGAGGCTGCACAGAGATGGGGTCAGTGCTTTGCTGGCTGACACTCTGCCCTTTAAAATACAGAGTAGCAGGGAGTGAAGCAGCTTTACCAGGGTTTAAACCTCAGCCTTTTACTTAACTGCATAAATCTAATTTGGTCTGTTTTGCTTAAGCTTCTGAAAAGCTCAGGAACACCAAGGGGATGCTTGAGCTGCAGCCTCAGGGTCTCTTGGACTCTGTGCTGCGTTTAGGATCAGGCAAGGCATCATCTTCAATATTTCCCATCTTTATCTGTGGCAGTGTCCACCTGAAAGTTCCTAGCAGACCTAAAATCAGTGCAGTCAAAACTGAATTTTTATTCCTTTCCCTACCAAACATCCACTCACTTGAGTTCTTCAGACACAGGCAACCTGTGTGCTCTTCTCTGTCTCTCTACTGGGTGTGTTTGGCCTGACTCTGACTCATCTCTGAGCACTCCTGGCACAGCCAGATCTAAGCTATATTTAATTTTGGGTGATGCAGTGACTTCAGGATTGAGGAACTCTCTTGGTCAGGTCATTTGCTCTTTCCCCTGACAGCCTCTTCTTCATCCATGTAAATCCTTTTCAAATAGAGCTGAAATGACTGTTCCTGTAGTTCATCTTTTAAGGGAATAAGGCACTCTCCCCCCTTTTTTTTTTTACATTCCTTCATTGGAAATCTGCACAGAATTCAGCACAAAACACTTGTGCACTTTCACAGACCCCCACAACCTTGACCAACCCTGCTGATGGACTCCTGGTTTCCTTATGCTTCCCAGTCAAAGAATCTGTGTGTGTTGCAGAAATGTCATGGTTTAATCAACAAATATTGATGGCCAAAACTGCAGGAGAAACATATCCACTGCTTGTCTTAGGGATGGATGTCTGAAGTGTTTGGTGAGACCATTTAACTCTGAAATATTTACAGTGTAAAAGGAAAGCCCTGCTAGCAATGTTATGATGGGAGAATTGGATGCTAACACATTACTTTATATAGTAAAGAATTATAAATGCAGCCACAAAAAACAAAATCAGATACTGGCCTGGAGTCTGGGCCTGATGCAACCCTATTTGGGTTGTTATTAAATCCCATCACCATGTCTTTTAGGGCACTAAGAACTGCAGCTCAGGACTGAGCATGAGAGTGGGAGCAGAACTCACCTGTCTGCTGTCTTTCACATAAATATAGATGATAAATCAATTATACAAGAACCAGACTCCTTGCTGGCTCATTTCTCTCCTAGCAAGGAATCACAGAAGTTTCCAGAAGTTCAGTTCTTCCTAAACTCCTCAGAAGCTGGGACAACACGTTATCTAAAGGAGATTTCAGACCTCCAGCATGTCTGAAACCATGAAAAATAAAATAAAATAAAATAAAATAAAATAAAATAAAATATAACAACATAAAATAAAATAAAATAAAATAAAATAAAATAAAATAAAATAAAATAAAATAAAATGAATTCACTCACCTGGGATGTGTGATTACTTCTGCACTGACATATAGCTTGAAGCATCCTGCTGTCTTAATTACAGACCAATCCTTGGACTTATAAGGACATCACACATTTATTTTGCAATGTGAATATCACTATATATTTTTTCCCCCCTGATTTGTGAGGAAAATATTCCAACAAAGTTTAGCTTGCTTTTGGCTAGCCGGTATCATAATGGTGAGAAAAGGTAGGAAAGGGAAGAAAAAAAGTGTTGGTTTCAGGTAAGATGAAGGCTGAGATTGTTGTGATCTGTTTGGCCATGAACTGGTTAAAAGACAGGAGTGCAGAGCCTCCTGGCAAGGCAGTGAAACAGATGGACAACTTTGCCCAAACTAGGACTCCTCTCAAAGAGGGAAGTGCTGGAGAATCTGTGATGAGAGAGATATAAATGAGTATTCCAGGAAACCAGTAAGATTTGGGCTGTTTCTTTAGCTGATGCAAAGTGGAGTTCATGGAGCACTGAACTGAGGGTTGGACCTGTTGCACTTTTCCTATCTCTCCACTAAAGGAAGTGGTGGAGAAAAAAAAAAAACCCAGTGTTGCCCCTCCCCAGGTGTGTGAACAGCAAAGTATCTGCAGAGATAAGGGGGAGTCAGGGGAGAGCACAGAGAAGATGTTCCATGTGGAGGATATGCAGCAAGACAAGCCAGGACACTACAGAATGCTTTGCAAATGTATTTCCAGCCTTAAATAAAACATTTTCTGCTAAAAGAAACATTTCAAGAAGGTAACCCAAAGCCAGACTGGCTGCAAATCAGTGAGGTAACCACAGGGCAGCCTGTTAGAAATGTTGGGGACACCTTCACCCCTCCTTGGGCAAGGGAAGGCAGCTCTTTTCACCCCTAGATTGGATGTGCAGCTGGCAGCCAGTTTTTGTGCTTCCACTGCATTCAAGGCATGCAGAAACATCCCCTCCCATGCCATACAGTCTTTTATTGCTGCTGGGCTGCTAAAGGATTATCCTTAATTCAGGTGATTTGCAGAGAATTCCAGTAACAGTCTCTCACTGAGCCCTGTGCAAGAGATAACGATGAAAATGTATTTCAGACTGGAAAAAAGCTTCCTATCTCTTCCCCAGTCAAAAGTAATTCCACAGCAGCAAGGTACTGTACTCTGAGATGGATTTTAATCTGCCTTACACCAGCTGAAATTAGAGAAACTTCAGGTGGAATCAGTAGAGTTGTGGTAACATAAATCAAATCCTTTTTCAGCTCTGCATGAAGGGAGAGATTTTTATTTTTTTTTTTTTCCCAAATAAAGGAGGATTGAAAGGCAGAGTTCTCTTTCCCTACATATCTCTTCCCTGAATGTACTGATGAATTTCAGGTAGAATGAGTTAAGACAGGGCTGTGCACAAAGGGGATCAAGTAATGTTGACAAGAAGTAGCTGGTGACAACAGCAGTTAATACCAAGGAGGCTGAGAGAGGATTTAGTGGTTATGGCACTATTACACAGGCTGCTGGAGATAAGGCAGAGGCAGCCAGCAAGGAGGCAGCAGGAACAAGAGTCAGCAAAAGACAAAGGGAATGAAAGGAGCAGCTTAGTCATTAGGAGAGTAAAACCACTTAGAGGTGTTTGTGCCCTTCACCCATGGGCTTGGCTGTGGGGCAGCACAAGAGGCTGTGCCAGGACAGGAGAATGGAGCCCTGCAGGTGGGAAGGGTATTTATTTACCATGTTCTATACAGCCAGGCAGTTACATGGCCCCCTCACCAGCATTTTGCCCAGTTTGCTTGGCACTCTCACCACAGCAGTGGCTCCACTGGTGAAGGATTTCTCTCCTGTCCCCATGGTGGTGCCCACAGGGAGCAGCCCTGCGACTCTGCCACTCTCTTTCTACTCCTGATATCACACAGAGACTTTGTGCTGTAATTTACTCCTCCAGCCTGTGTCAGGAGATTGTTCTTCATAAGGTCAGTGGCATTTTCAAAGAGCAAAGCAACAGATTTTTGCAGGATGCAGCTGCCACGTCCTGAGCAGGCGCCCAGACGCCATCGCCAGCCAGGCAACAAGGTGTCAGGAGCATTGATGTGCTGACATGGAGCAGGAACAAAAAAAGAATTTCTTAGTGCTTTTGAACTGCTTAGAGCACTCCTTTAGCCAGCAGATTCAAAGAATTGGAGACAACAAGCCCAAAACTGTGCTGAATAGGGATGAAAGAAGCATGAACTCAATGCTTTCACCCGGCCGAGTGCATCAAGCTGCAGCTCTGTGACAACCCCCTGGTCCTGGCACTTGGGAACTGCAGACAAAAAGCCCTGGCCCTGCTGACCAGCACACACTCACAGAGGGGACAGGCTGCCAGCCCCAAGCATGTGTTCTGCCCAGAGGATTGATTATTTTCATCTCTCTTTTTAACCTCCCAGAGGCCAAGACCTCCCTGGAGTTCGGTATTTATCCGCACTAAAGAGTAAAATTTTACTTTTTAATAAGGAAAAGCAGGTGGAGGCTGCAAAGCTGTGGCTTTTATCAACAGAACATCTTTTTTCCTACTTATTTGTTTGCTTAAATGTGAGTATTTAGGGAGTACTACGAAAGAGGTGCTCATCCATGTGTACCCAGCTGTCTTTTGGACACTGAACAGTTTGGAAGATTTTACCTTGCAAGAACAAATACTCACCTCTTTTAACTGAATAAGAGAATTCTTTATCTTCATTATGAATAACTGTTTTTCAGCATGGAGATTTCAAATGTACAACACCAAGAGTAACACTGAAAGAGGTTTAAAAGAGGGGACAATACCCCAGTTTAGCAGAATGAGAGATAAACAACCTTCACCTCATTTTGTCTCCCTGTTTTTAACCTGTGCCAACTGTCCCAAAACCTGTTCTGGCAGCTGGGGACCAGCAAGCCAAATCTGGGCACATGGATTTCCACCAAAAACCTTTGATCTTCAGCCCCATCCCTTGTCCTGGTCAGGGTGTAGCCATCACTGTGGCCATGCAGGTTTTTAGGATTGTGGCCACAGTGACCCTGAGGCTGTTCCTACTGGCAGCAAGCTGCAGAACAGCCCCAGCAGAGCTGAGGATGAGGCTCCTGGATGTGGTCATGTAATGGTTTACATTTGGCACGAGCTCCCCTCAGCTCTGAGCAAAGCTGTGCCAGAAGAGTGGTGGGAGCTGCAGTGCATTTAAATGAGAGCCTGAAAAGAGCTCAGAGCTGCTCAGATGGCAAAGACATCTGCACCAACATCCTCAGCCCAAGAATATGAAAGGCACAGATCTCCAAGTGCCAGGGCACAGTGTTAAGTTCACCAATGGCATGCAAAAATCAAGACAATACAGTCTTGGCTACTGATCTGTTGAATCTGTTACCAAAAAAAAACCCAAAAAAAACCCCAAAAAAACCACCCCAAGAAACCATTCAGCACAGATGACTTCAATGAGACTCGCCCCATCTCCTGCAGCAAGTTCATTTCCCACAGAAAATAATTGACAGAGAATGGCAGTTGCAACCCTTGTGTGTGTGAGAGAGAGAGGGAGACTGTCTCTGTATCTCAAAGCATATTTTTATGAGGTTCTGGAAAGAAGCTGGTCTGGGATAATTGTTGCTGGAGACACTGAGAGGCACTGAAAGCACCAGCAGGCATTTTTGACTAAACCCAAGAAATTTGTAAAATGTAAGACACAGTGTGAAAGGAGGGGAGAAAAAAAAAAAAGAGAAGAAAAGAAAAAAGGAAGCCCACTAACCTCCCCCCAACCCAAACTCTGCAGCTGTGAAGCCAAAGGAGCCCTCTGAAGACAGACAGTAAAGTCGACTCCCTGCAACGGAGAGTTCTTGCAATCAGAGAACACACTAGTGAGAATTTTTTTTCTTTCCTCATGACCTGGAAAAAAAGTCTTTGATATTCTGGAGGGAATTAGGAAAAAAAAAAAATTGAAAGTGAGTGAACTTCACTAACAGCCTTCTCCCCATCCCTGCCCCTTGGCAAAAGGATATTTTCTGACACAATGCTCTCCTGTTTGAAAATGTTTATTTCTTGCTATTAACTATTTTTCTGGAAGTTTTCTATCTCCTTTCTGAAGGCTTATCTGTCTGATTTATTCATATTTCTTAATGTCCAGAGTTTTACCTTATAGACAGCAGCAAAATTAATTGTGTGGCTGGGAAAGGGGCTTGGAAATGTGTGGTGCTTGGGAGGGCCAGCACAGGCAGGAGATCTGTAGTAATGTTTTAAATTTATAATAAAATACGATATTTTAAAAGTAACAACTTAAATTAGCAATTCATTTTGCTCAATTGCTTCTGCTAGGTTATTACTTAGCTGGAAAATTCAGGAGTAAGTAACTAACAGGAGTTCTCTTGCCCAGGACACACCTCAGCCCTCAGATGTTTTCCTCTGCCTCCAGAAGCTACCAAAAAGGAGATAGATCCATATCAACAAAATCCTTTGCCTTAGCTTATGAAATACAGGTAGATTTAAAATCTTTCCTCTGCAGCACTTAGCAAGTGAGGCTTATATGCAATGTGGGGAGCAGGGCAGCCCTTTTCCTATATGGATTAGCACACAGGAAATTTGCTTCCCTTTTTAATTATCCTTCCCACATATAATTATGTTTGAGGTCCCCTTTCATGCTGGGAGTGGGTAGAGGACACCCTGAGAGTGGGAATGCCTCACTCCACAGCATGTGATGGCTCCTCAGCAGTGCCCTCCTCACAGCAGATTTCTGGATAACACATGGAAACAATTTAAACTGGCATCAGCTGCTAAAGTGGCTACAGCTGCCCATTAAAAAGTAATTGCTTTTCACTGCCATTAAAAAAAAAAATTCATTTGATTTTTCATCTTTGCTCTGCAGTTCAGACTCTTTTATGCACCTGTCAGTATCATGATGTTGCCTGAAGAATGAAATTTCCTCCAAGCATCTGTTTCAGCTGATTGAATATTCTCTTACTGTATAAGATGAGTCCATTGTCTGATGAATGCATGGGATTTAATTTTTGAACAACATGTCAGGGACTCCTAAGCTTGTGTATGCAAATTCTTTACCTCTATGAAAGAGCCATCATCTTTGCATCTTGATGGATCACTTTCAAGGGACAAGGCAGATAATTAATTTATTACACATATATTTGGTTGAAAATATAAAAGGGTGATTTAACAGAGAGAACAATTAAGAAGATGTGAAAAGTTTACAGAATTAGGAGTGCTGGCAATGCAGATTGGGTTTCCTCACAAAGAGCCTTTGTCAGGGACACATTGATATTCTAGGTAAGTCCAGACACTTCTAGGTTTTTTTTGTTGTGGCTTTTTATTCATGGTTTACTTGAGATTATCTTTTCTCCCTTTTTCTTTTTTTTTTTTTTTTTGGTTGTCTGAGGTTTTACAGTAGCTGCTCTGAGATGTACAAATTACAGAGCTAAACACAAAATGAAGTGGAAATGGGAAATTAGTTTACTGTGCGGTACACTCTGGCTGATGGATGGCTACAGTTCACTTTCAGCTTGCTTTGAAAACAATTCTGCTTTAAAAGTAATCTTTGTGAGCTGACTTTCCTTTTCACTCTCCCAGAAAAGAAAAAAAAAAACCATAAAAATGCTTGTTCTTAACTTGAATTGACTCGACATCATTACTTTGAGATAAAACCCAGGCTCAGACAAGGCAGCTTGGCACTTTAGCCCGGGTTGCCACTGTAAATTAGAGCCTTCCTGAGGAGACAGCCCCAGGCTGGTGTAAATCAGGAGCAGCAGCCCAGGGGCTGGGAGAGCACCTCTGATCCAGGCAAACTCAGGGACTAGCAGAGCACAGCAGGTTGCTGTGGCTACAGAGGGAAAAAAACACCAAACACCCCAACTTTTCCAGGAGTTTTCCCACAAATCAACAATGTCCAGTGCTGGTGGGTTTAGCAAACCTGCTTCAAGCTGGCATTTAAATAGGAATGGCTGGGCAGGAGACTTGACATCACATAGCCCCACCAGGCTCAGACCTCTTTGCCTGCCCACCCAGTCCTTTAGTGCCAAAACTTTGGGTAATATGGTCCCCAAATGGCCAGAGCCAAAGCAGCTCCACCCTGGCTGAGCAATCCAAGGACCAGTGCACTGCTTAGTGCTACAGAAAATGTTCTGTATTAATGCAAAGCTGCTGTCTGCCCTGCCCTCACAACTGGATAAGCAATTCTGTCTCTCAAGGCTGTTTGATAAAGCTTTACACCCATCCTGCATGTCCATGAGGTGACACAGTTGCAGGGATATTAAAAAATACTCTGGCTGCAGTAAAAGCAGCTAAGAGCAGTTCCTTAGGGCTCTCCAAAACTGGATTTTTTTTTTAAAATCACCACAAGTATCAGCATTCCAACAACAACCTTGTGTCTTGTGGAATAATGCAAAAATTTCCTTTTGAGATTTAAGTACTGTGGGCAGGTTATATGGATCTGTTTTTTATTAAAACAATAGGGATTTTTCTTCATATGCTGATTCATTCAGTTTTTCTTCTGGTTTCATAGAAGAGAAAGTGCCAGAGACAATTACAGGCCTGGAGGATTCAAGGCAGGTTGTGGTTGTTGTGGGGAGTGCAAGGGGCTCTTTAGCCACATGGTGAATAATCCTGTGTGCAATTGGAATAATAGACTGATTTTGGTTGGAAGGAACCTTCAAGAATACCTCATGCCAAACCCCTGATGTGGTCAGGGACACCTCCCCATAGACCAGCTTATTGCTGGATGCCTATTTCCTCTATTTGATGCTTAAAACAACATTTTTAGGTGATTGCTTAACAAGTTTACCACTGATAACAACAGTGACAGCAGCACAAACTCCTACACCAAAAACTCCATACCTGCTCACAGATGTTAATCCAAATCCTTTGCCTTAACCACATGATCCAAGAAAATCCCCACTGACCAAGGCTGGAAAGGATGCTCAGGTCCTCACTGCCAAATTGTTTCTCCTAGAAATAACTGCTGCCCTGGGAGGTTACCACAGAGCTCCTGGTAAATGAAACTGGGAAGATCAGGGAATGGCAGCAGATTGTTCCCAAGCAGGGGTAGTTTATCAGTGGATTTGACAAGGGGACTGCTGGCAGGCAGTGTGTATCCACAGGGGAGGTGAGGTAATGCAGGCACAAGCATTGAGTTTCCATGGGGTCACGTTTTCATAGCTGATGGCACAAAATGCAATTAGAGAGGGAGAAAAATTAGATTTAGGGGCTTCTCATCTATAAACACAGGAGCTGGAGCTGCCTTTTAAAGCAGTGCACAGTGAGATGCAAATGAGTGAGCGGCTGCTTCGTTTGAGAGACCTGCTCCTCAAGTCTTTGGCCAAGATAAGGAATCAAGGGCAGTTATCTCAGTGTGGAGGAGATTGAAGATTAGAGATCTCTTTTAAAATATTCATAGAATGCTCGAAGCATTCCATCAATGGATATCAGCAGTCCCTGGATAAGATTTCATTCTGCAATACAGACTCTGATGGTTTTATATTCTTATTGAGGACCAGGAGGGGAAGATGGTTCCTCCTTTGTACTCCTCCTCCTCCAACTCCTGTCTGAAATGAATGTTTTTCCTACAAAGTTATTACATCATCCACTTCATTAAGTGATGACCCAACCCAACCTTTTTAATATCCAACACCTATGTGGCAACTGGCTTTATTCTTCAGTTTTGAAAGGAAATAAATTGTTTTGATTTTATCTTGCTCTATGACTTTGAGAAGCTGGTGTCTCCAAGTTGGTAATCTGCAAAACTCTGCTCTAACCTCTGTTTGAATTTCTAGGAGCTACAGCGATGATTCTTAACCTCTGTTTGGATTTCTAGGAGCTACAGCAATGATCCTTTCTGACAATGATGAGAAAAATGTTTATTTTTGTCTAAAATCATGTTCAAGGAAAGAGTAATTTGGTTATAATGATGCAATACCTATTTTTAGATGGCTCTATTTTCAAAAGAAGTTGCCCTCATCATGTTTAAATAAAAACAAACGTTAAAACGTAGATGTCCAAGTCTGTTAATGTTTCTTTGTTCTTTAATGGAACAGAGGGAGAATTGACAGTCCTTTGTCAATCCTCTGGTTGGCTTCCACTGAGAAATGAGATTATGAAAAGTATTCCTAACAGGGTTTAAGTTATGTCTCAAATAATAGTTGTGAGGTTGTGTTATCTGAAGGGGGAGGGAAAATAATTGCTTTAACCTTGAGTAGAAACCATTACACTGGGGATTTCTAATGGGACTTTAACCACATAAGAGTTAAATGTTTGATCCCAGTGCACTGTCTGTAGGAACAGGAAATTAAGGAATAGTTTTACAAGGCTATTCATCTTACCTCAAGATAGATAACTAAACCAGGAGCCTGGATCCTACCTGTTTCCAGTGAAAGAGTTACTTAATGAAGTATGACTTAATTAGTTGGTATTTGACGTCTGGCTGTGGGATAAATCCTACCAAAGTGAACATTTTGAAAAGCCAGGCTGAAACCACATCACAAGGAATATTCACATAGACAGGAAGACATGTATAAATCACACCACTTTTCCTCCTTTGCAGACATCATCACTCACAAATCATCTTTAATGTGTGTTATAAAAATAATTAATGGCCCAATTATAACTTATTTTTTCTCCATAGTACTTCAAACACCTAATGCATGTAGGCATGCTCAGAAAATCCCAGAAAGTGCCTGTTTCCACCTGGAGGAGCCTGGAGATCTTTGAAAATCTGCTTCTGAGGGGATTTGAAAATGTTTTTAGCCTTTTTTTTATATGAACTTCCCTGCTGCTATGTTCATTCCTTACAATAATGAAATGCAGCGTGGTAGAACGAGGGAGAGATTCCCTCCAAATGGGTTTGGAAGCTGCACAGCAGCACTTCCAAATTGCTTCTTGACTGGAATGATTCAACATCAGAGGCTTGTTAGCTCCAGTCATAGATGCACAGATCTGGTTTGTTAAAGGCTGGCTTTGCCAAACAAATCAACAGCTCGTAGTGTTGCAGGGAAGCTGAAGCTTGGACTTCTAATTCAACAAGAAGAAGCTGCTGGTAAATCCCATAGCATTGCTTTTGTCTTTAAATAAACTGTGGTGTGAATTCAACATAAAAGCAGACATGGAGCATGTTGTCTGATATTTTGGCTTGGGTTCTAATCAACAGTGTTTACTCAAGTGAAACGTGGTGATAAATGCTCTGAATCAGAAGCATGTTGTGATGTGCTGCAAAACCCTCAGTGTTAAATTGGCTTTTTCCCCCCCGACTGAAACTCTTTCACTGTTTGAACAGAGACAACAAAACCAATTTCTTCAAGGAACCTTGTAAGTCAAACTCTGCATGTATCAAAGCCTATACAATGAGCCTGAAGCTTCTACAACATAACTTGTAAAAAGCAAATTATTTAAAGAAGATTCAAATTGAAAACCCCGAGTTTGATTTTGGCTTTTTTGGTTTTTTTTACTTATGTCTCCAATAAACTCTTATCCTTATGATTTTCTTTATAGTTTTTCCTAATTTCATTTATACAAGTGAGAATTGGGAATGCCAGCACAGAGTTACAGAGAAGTGTGAAGAAAAGAATCTGTTGCATATGACTTGTTTAGATTTTTTTTTTTATAGTTGCTGTGAATATTTATAAGAGTCATTTCAGCACTGCTGCATTTCATTGTTTGTGCCTCTGGGCAAACCAACCTTCCTTCCTGCCCCCTGTCCTTTGTGGCATTCACATTCTCTGATAAAATCCCTTTGCCTAAGATTTCTCTCCTGGGAAGCTGAGAAGCTTCAGAGAAAAGGAAAACAATTCTTATCTCATTTGCTTCTCCTGTGTTTTGTTCATGTGGAATGTGTTTGGAGATTGTTTACCCACAGGTGATCGTTTCATTGCATTCTGCTGTGAGTTGTTTTCACTCTTTGGCCAATCAGGGCCAAGCTGTGTCGGGACTCTGGAAAGAGGAGTTTTCATTATTATCTTTTAGCATTTAGTTAGTATCTTTTCTGTATTCTTGAGTATAGTACAGCACAGTATTCTTTAATATAATATAATAATGAGCCTTATCATAAAATAATAAATGAGCCTTCTGAGAACATGGAGTCAGATGCATCATTCCTGCCTTCCTCAGTGCTTCCCTGCAAATACAATAATCCTTTCCTCCTGCTTCCCTTCCTCCCCCTTCAGTCCCTTTAAATCCTGTAAAATGCTTCTTTCTCCCAGGAAAGAAGCAGAAACACAAATCCTGCAGGACACACTTCCCCAAGCAGGCACAGCCTCCCCAATCAACCCAGGATCCTGAGAAAAGATGAGCCCCTCTGAAAAAATCCCTTTGCCCAGGATTTTTCTCCTGGGAAGCTGAGAAGCCTCAGAGCAAAGGAAAACAATTCTTATCTCATTTGCTTCCCCTGTGTTGTGCTCATGTGGAATGTGTTTGGAGATTGTTCACCCACAGGTGATTGTTTCATTGGATTCTGCTGTGAGTTGTTTTCAGTCATTGGCCAATCAGGGCCAAGCTGTGCTGGGACTCTGGAGAGAGTCAGGAGTTTTCATCATTATCTTTTTAGCCTTCTGTAAGTATCCTTTCTGTATCCTTTAGTATAGTATAGCATTCTTTAGTATAATATAGTATCATAAAATAATAATTTAGCCTTCTGAGAACATGGATCCTGCCTTCATCGGGGCTTCCCTGCAAATACAACAGTCCTTTAAATACAATAGTCCTTTAAATACAATAGTCCTTTCCTCCTGCTTCCCTTCCTCCCCCTTCAGTTCCTTTAAATACTGTAAATGCATAAGAAACAAACTTCTCCCAGGAAAAAAAGCAAAAATACAAATCCTGCAGGACACATTTCCCCAAGCAGGCACAGCCTTCCCAATCAACCCAGAATCCAAGGAAGGATGAGCCCCTTGTGAAAGCATCCAGGGAGGCTCTGGGGCCACTGTTCTGTTCTGTGAGCAGCAAACCACAAATTCAGAAGTGCTCCATTCTTCCTGTGACGTTTACGACCAGACTTTCCAGCTTAGTTCACTGCCTCATGCCCAATGTCCCGAGGAAAATCAAAGCCTTTGAAGCTATTTTCCTTGATGATTTTCACTCCAGTCCATATGTTAGAGATCCCTGCAGGCCCCAAGCCTGCCTAAAGGATGCATCATGATAAAGACAAAACCCTGACAAGAAGAATTTGGACTTCTTTCCTACATGGTCATTGAGGTCTTTGGAAAACCTTGTCTTGAATCTCAATTCTCCATCACACAGATGGAGAATTATCTTTTCCTCTATTTTTTGTACACCCTGTTTGCTTAAAATCCTTTAGGATGGTCTTTGGTGAAGCACAATGGGACCTTAATCCTGGTAAAGTTCATGGATTCTTCAATAATTCAGATAGTGCAGAATCATCTCAATTCCCACAAATGAGTATCATGCATATAATGTATTGATTTTTTTCCCCACTTAGTGAGCTTCCCGTTTCTTTTCTCCTTTTTCCTCTGATCTTTTTGATAGATAAAGGAGATACAGATTTATGAGGTCAGAGGCCTAACAGAGAAAGAGCAATTTAACTGTGCAGCAGTGAAAAAAGAAATCTGAGCAAAAAAAAAAATCAATCTGCAAAGGAAGGAAATTCAAAAGATAAATAAGAAACTGAAGAAAGACCATATTTGAAAGAAAATTCCCCTTTAAAGGAGATGAAAGATGAAAGGCAAATGATCTTTAACATCAAAAAGCACTACCCAAACAGAAGCCCGAGATGATTTTGTTCTAAAGTAGTAAAAGGGAGAAAACAATTAGACTTAATGTGAAAGATGGAGAGAGAGAGATGGAGGGAATTTTAACTCAACAGAAAGCAGTGCTAGGAAACAATTGTGAGGCAAGAGGGAACTAACAGGAAAGGAAGAGCATTTGTAGGCTCAGAAGGCCCCACAGCAGAATGTTATTTTCAAGAGGCACATCTCTAGTTCCTGGAAGCTTGATGGGAATACCTGGTATGGAAGCTTCAGTGGGTTTTTGGCAGACCTGCTCTGTGATTTTAACTGGCAGCTGTCTTTCCCATCGATGCTTTGTCCTCACTTCCCCCCTCCCATTCATTACCAAAATGATGAAACCTCGTGGTCCATTGCTGACCAAGGAAATCCAGGGAGCAGCATCTGTGCAGGAAATGCATTTTCACAGCAGAGCTCATTTTAGTGGTGACCCCACACAAGCAGCTGCTTGGCAATAGACTGAAATCCATTTAAAAATGCCAGCTTGAAAGAGCAGCTGAAGGAAAGCTGGGCACACTCTCCTGAAATATAGGCCAGTGGTAGCTGGGTGCATTTTTTTTCTTTGAATTTAAAATGAGGAATCCTACTCAGTGACCTTCCCAACTAAACCTGTGTGTGCCAGAATGCATAGAGACCTAGAGGGAAAATAAATGCATTGCAGCCCCCATCTCCACATAGAAAAATATAAGAATTATATAATTCAAAACAATTTTCAAGGCAATTTTCTATCTCTGCTATCATTCACAGTAGGAGTAAATGTCCCAGGAGTGGGTAAATCATAATCCTTACCAATCTTTGGCAAAAAAAAATAAAGTAAAAACAAAAAAACTCCAATTTTCTTTTGTAAACTGTTTGCCAAAGACCTTGATTTACTATCATGTAGGCATGGAAAGTGAAGACCTGCCTGTAACCTGTGAAGTGCAGAAAATGAATGTTAAAGAATGCATGATGGGTCTCAGGATAAAATATTAATAATATGAGTAGGGCTGTGGATATTGCAAGCCTGCTGCCATCTAATTAGAGTACATTGTCTCCTTGCAGAGTTATAATACAAATGGTTCTCCTGCATATTCCCAAATTCTCTGCTTCCCACATACCCAAAGTGCCTGTGAAAATTCAGCATATATTGTTGTTTTGACCTAAAAAAAAAAAGTCCTTTATTTTTTGTTCCATGGTGAAGGTGAGCTCTCACAGGAATTCAAAATACAACTTTCAGAGTTTCTTTTTTTTTTTGCTCTGCTGCATAAGGTGATTGAAAATAAGTGTTGAAAACAGTGTTGCTTAGAATTTTTTAGAGTTGGTGTCTTTCTAAGCATCCTGAAAAGCAGAACCTTTGGACATGTTAAGACCTGGGTTTCTAGCAAACATATCCTTGGATTTGTGTCTTCCAGGATGCTCTAAATGTTTGGAATTTGGGTAGATGTCTTGTCGGGTTCAAAACCATCTCAAGTTTCACTTGACTCACACAAGCGCTCCTCTCATGGTTATTTATTATGACAATTTTAGATCTTTCAGGAAGAAATTCTTCCCTGTGAGGGTGGATGTCGGCTCCGGCTGTCTGTCTCTGCCCGGACACGGGTAGGGTGGTTCTTGGGTGGCACGCGTTTCAAAGGACGAGCCTGGACTCTTCAGCTTTTCGGTCTTCAGATTGTTTATTGTTTCTTATCTACAAAATTTTCTGTCTGCCCAACAGAGGTCTGATCTGCAAGGCAGCCAAGGGCACTCTGACCACCCACGGGGCGGTCATATCTTTTTATACTAAAATCTACATACATGATATTTACCTTCATTTTCCAATACTTTTCACCCATGTTGGCAAGTGCACCTTCACCAGAAACCAATCCCCAAGTGCCAACATCACCACAGGAGATGGAGGACAAGAAGAAGAAAGAAGAAGGACGAGACACGCCCTGATCCCTCCATCTTGTCTCCATAACCCCCCTGTACCAAAAACCTTAAAGTTTATATTTCACCCTCTAAATGTGTCCCTTTTACACCCTTCACTCTAAAGTGATTCTCATGTCCTCAAACTCTTGTCACTTCTGTGGATGGATCAAAATCAAGCCACCAAACACTCTTGGCAACATTCCGGGATTTTCGAGACCCCCAAGGGTTCTCCTGGCATCTCTGGACATCGGGAACGATGTGCTGAGATCCCACAGGTGGACAGGCTCTGGCACAGTTTGCCCAGAGAAGCTGTGGCTGCCCTTGGATCCCTGGAAGTGTCCAAGGCCAGGCTGGATGGGGCCTGAAGCAACCTAGGGTAGTGGGAGGTGTCCCTGCCCATGGCAGGGGTTGAACAAGATGCTCTGCCACCTGAAGATGCCCATTTCTCAGAACAGAAGGGTTCAGGTGAGAAGACTTTTTTCTGATCTTTTCAACGAGATAAAAAGTTGGAGAGGATCTTGGCTGTTCTGCAGGGTAAAGAACTGAAAGCTGTGAGCTAACCCCCAGGTATGGGACTGTGTCTGAAAAGAATTTGTGAAAAGAGAAGGGTCTGAGCACTTGAAGTCAAAGCTTGTAGGTGCAGAAGAAGGGATTGCAAGTGACCTCACCCCTGATCACAAGTCACAGCTGTACTAATTACCAAAGAACAGTCTTGCCCTTAAAAGGTCACAGCTGTGACTAATAAAGATAAGTGTGATAAAAGGGGTGGGTTGGGCAGCCAGGGAGAGCCTGGAGGAAGGGGACCTAGAGGAGGTGCAGGAGCCCTGAGGAAGAAGGAATGATCCAGAGAGACATAAAGAAGAACAAAAACAAGGAAGAGAGCTGCTGCTGCAAAAGATCTGCTGTGAGGTCAGTCTGGATCTGATGGAGTTAGAGCCTGTTTTTGGAGCCTGCAGTCACAGTTGAGCTAGGTAAAAAACCCTGTGGTCAGAGGTAGCAAGGAAATACAGTTATATTCCAGCAGGAATAGCCTGCAGTTAGTCTGTCAGAGAAGCCAATAGCAGGAACTTACTGTAGTCAGAGTCAGGATGGCTGAACTGTAAAGGAGAATAAACCAGGGCCCTTTGAGAGCCTGTCTTGGCTCATTTCCACCCCTAATGAAAGGTCTGCTGCAACACCTGAGACTAGGACAGGCTATCTGAAGGCAACCAATAACAAAGGAATAATCTACCTATTGTGTAGACTATCTAGGCTGCAGCACAAGGGAAAAGGAGAGCAAAGGCCACCCCCCCACCTACAAACTGGAGAGGTAATGAACACTACCTTGCCTGGATCTAGTGGTTTACAGGCACAAGAGTAATTAATGATATAGTCCACCTTGAACTGGGAATTGATGGTGATACTTTAGGTTTCAGTTTTTCTGTTCTGTTTTGGTGTGCAGCTTTTAGCTTTATATTAAGTGTCACTGGGATCTTTTCACAGGGGGGTGAAGACAAAACAATCCTGTTCCAGCTGGAGACTTAAGGACAAGTTCTTCAAACTTCAGGCCCAAAGCACAAACAACATGAAAAGAGGAGGGCAGGCAAGCAAGGAGGATGAAGCTATTAATTGGGCAGTTAACTCTTATATGCAAATGGAATAAAACTTATGAAAATGTGAGATCTTGTGACCAAGCTCTCTTTTGCTTCCACCTTGGAGCCATCCAGGCAGAGCCACGACTGTGGCTCTGATACTGCCAGGGTGTGGCCTTTGAAGGCATATCAATAAATATCCACTTTATTCTTCTTAACTCCCTCTAGCCTCTGTTCCAGCTCCTTAAAGCATCAATGGGATAATGATCTGCTATCTTGATCATCTTCTTGAGAGCATCACAAGTGAAGATGGAGCTGATCAGGGAGGAAAATCCTTCTTTGGTGAAGCAGGTGAAGTACTTGAGCAGGTAGCTGGCATCAGTGGCCACAAGAATGAGACACTGGAGGGCTGACCAGAGGCCAATCCAAAGGTGAACTTCAGGTAGTCAAAATCATTGTCCCTGCAACAAAAGCTCAACCTTTTAATATTGACAACAATTAGTGATTAAGAGCCACACGCATGTCTCAAAGATGTAGCAAAGCTGGCTGATAAATAATGCCTTGAAACTGGACATTTACTTTCTTGCCCTGCAGTTGCATTTGGGTTACATTTGCAAGTTCTCCTTCTCAGAGATTTTTCTCCTTTCCTCAATGCTACATTTACCATGCCTTGGTTTCACCTGCTGGTACCAAGTGTCAGCACCTCAGCAGTGTGATCCTGCACAGGGCACTGTGGGACCCAGGAGGAGACATGCTTTATCACTGTGAAACCATAATTACTGCAATCAAAGGCTCCTGCACATCTGTCAGTGCAGACCTTGCATCAGAATTTTTTTCAGAAGGTCATTTTCCTGTCATCACCTCACCTGAGCATTTCACACAGGGCTGCCTTCTCCTTCACAAGGTATAGCAGGGAATGTTTCAGGCCTTGCCAGATGGCCACTTCAGGACTGGGAACACTTAGGTGATAGTTTCTCTGTTAATTCCATGTTTCTGTTGGGTGTTTCCAACCACCCCTGTCAGAGCTTTGCTTTCTCCCTCTTTAAAAGGAGCATTCAATTAATTTAAAACAAGAAACCAGACTGCAGCTTCACTACAAAGTCTGAGTGTATATAATAATAAATCACAAGCATATTTTGGTTTGCATCTTCCATCTCAGGATGCAAAGAGTTTCACAAGAAATCTTGTGTTTGAAGCAATGCTCGTGAAAGCGTTCACTTGAAAAGGCAGCTCTAAAAAAGAAACTGCTGGGGATTTGCCTATGATGAATGTAGGGCAAGATCAGCCATTGAGATTCCACAGTATTTCTCCCCTGGTCTATTAAATGTGGTTGTCATGTCCCATCTGACACAATCTCATTTCCAACTGACTTTGTTGGTGATAGTCAGGGCTTCTCATGTAATTGAAGTGAGACTCAGCCCCTGGCACTGACTGCACCTTCCAGGACAGCAATAGGCTTTGACTGAACACCTGACATGAATCACAGTCTACCCTCACCAGTGCAGAATTGTGTCAGATGAATGAACAAGAATTTCCTGCTATGAAACTCAGATTATTAGGTTAAAATTGTTTTGGTAAGAAATAAAACAAAATAGTTGCAGATGATCAGCTGAGGTGTGTGGCACAAAGCACTCCAAACACGGATCTTGTCCAAAGTGTCCCAAAACCTTTTGCACTTACAGGAAAACACCCAAATATCTGGATTTCAGTTTTGTTTTCTCATGGTCAGGGACTCCCTGATTCCTCTGGTGACAAGCAACAGCCCACTTGTCATCCTTGCTATCCACGGGAACACTTTATAGCATAAAGTGTGGCTTTGCTCATTAGCATCCCAGTCATGAGAGTCATCCTTATCCTCATTGTCATCCTAATAAGGGTATTTGAACAGGTGTCTTCTCCAGAAGGACATGACAAATCTCCATCCCTTACAGATACAAAATTCATTAGACATTTCTTTTGCTTTCAGTAATCCATTTACCTTTTTGTCACAGACCAGCAGTTTTTAATTCTTGGTTTCCTACAGCTCTTTATCTTCTCTCAGACTGGAGAGGAGTACATGCCTGTCTGATCCAGCAGAAGCTGCTCTCTCCAGTGAACTGGAAGAAATATGGCTAAATCAGAATTCAGCTGAAAAATAGGACTTCCTGTAGCTACTGCAACACTGTTTTTTTGTATTGTTGGGAAGACCTAAGGTGCTGCATTGTTTTGTATAAATGAACCAGACAACCAGACGTGTCTTACATCTTCCTACAAGGTGCCAAATTAACTCACAATTAACAAAAATTGTGAATTTTCAAAGACATGAGCTGCTCCAGGTGATGACCCATTTTTTGGCAGAAATCTTTTTTTTCTTGACTCTAGGTGATGAAGTTCCTGATATTGTCACTTTAGCAAATGCCCGTGATCAAATAGTCTGGGGGTTGTGGGGGAACCCTTTTCACCTACTTTGGGCTATTTTAGCTGTTTATGTGAGGTGTGATCCAGAAGACCAAAAATCAGAGCCCAAGTTCCATATGTACAGACCATGGTGTAGGGATTGGGCAATCATTTGGTCTGTAGGACTGAGTGACTGATGATGAAGCACACCCAAAGCGCTTTGAAGGACACAGCAGTGGGTGCAGGAGCTAATCTGAAGTACCTGATCTCACTGCCCAGCCCTGCTTCCTTCCAAGACTCTGTTCCTCCCCAAAAAGCAGATTTTGGAGTAAAGTTGAGTGTGGGAAGAAGGGAGGGTTGGAGGGAAAGTGTTTTAAGATTTGGCTTTCCATCTTATTATCCCCACTTGGATCTGATTGGCAAGAAATCAAACCTCTTTCCCCAGTCAGATTTTCTCTCCCCTGTCCAGCTGAGGGGGGAAGTGACACAGTGGCTTTGGTGGGCACCTGACACCCAACCAGGGTCAACCTGTCACAGACAAATAAAACACTGGAAAAAGAAATTTCAGGCTCCAGGTTCACTCACGAGTCTTTCCCTGATCTCCTTGACTATCCTGTGTGTATTCATCCACTTAACCCCAGGATTTTGGTTTTTAATTTCCTTTTTTGAAATTTGTGATTTTACTTAAGAGTATGATAAAATTAACCTCTTTCCAGTGTTACCAAGATGGAAGAAGTTACAGCTCAAGCACATATTTTATGATGGGAAAAAAATAAAAAAGCTGAATTTGCTAAGCCACGTGGGAGAAATGGGCTTTAATAGACCCAAGTCTGCCAATTCCCTGCTTGAATTTCTCTCAATGTCAGCAAAGCACATTTGTGTTGAACTTTCTCAATTGCCTCGAGTTCAGCCAAGATTAGCCTTTGCACTAATCTTCAAAATTGGGAATGACCTTAACATTTCCTGCAAGGTGAGCTCAGACACAACTACGGGAATAATTTGAATGTCATAAATTACCTCCACTCTCCTCTGTGTGTGTGCATGTATAAGTGAATAAACAAGTCCTTATGTTTAGTCCTTCTAAAGAGCCTGTGGAAAGTTTTTTCAGTGCTAGGCTGACAAATTGAGTGTTTAATTTCCTAGAGGATGCAATCAAATTTTGCCTGCTTCTAAATCCCCCTCCTCCTTTTCAGCTTCCTCTCCCTCACTTCACATTGTCTCCAAGTGAGCAACACATTTCTGTCCTCTGCATCCAATTATGTCTACGATGAATTTTGAAGCAGGAGAATATAAAATATACAAACACTTAGCAAAGAAGGTTTTCCATGGCCTCAAGTAAACCAACCAGTTTGTTACTGCATATCTTATCCAAGCTTTGACTCCACATGAACAACAAACTTTTGTGCATTAATAGATTCCCAAAAGTGGGAATCTATTAATGCACAAAAACCTCAATAAAAAGTTATGACCCTTATCCTAACTCTTTCAGATCTAGTGCTACCAGGCCTCCCATGCCAGGGGCTCTGCAAAAATTTTATTATTAAATTATAAACACAACACATTCCTAGCCATTCCTAGTTCTAGAGCAGTTCCCAAAGTGGAAGGAATATATCTGATAAGTCAAATCACCTGATAATCAGTCTCAAATTCCCTTGTGAATATAAAATTATGCTTAATTTCTACTTCTGCCAAAAAGCATTTAATCATGTGCTTAACTCTGAGTCCCATCAAAGGCAATTACTGTCAGGAGGAGACAGTTTGGTATTTTTGTATGCAGCCCATCTACAGATTCAATATTGAGGTAAGTGCTTGCTTAACATTTTCAGGAGCACTCAAATACCAACAAATTCTGGATTCAAATATATTTGATGGACACAGACTGGGTTTTCTGAGTTACAAGCTAGTTAGACAAAACAGCCCATGTGAACTTGTATTAAAATATGTTCAGTGTATTTTAAGGTCTTCATACCTAACTGCAATAATTTATAAAATATCAGCTTAGTCAAAGCAAGCACTAAGTCAGCTGTGGGCAACAACCTATAAGGACTATGGCAGAACAAGTGACTTTGAATCTAAGCCTATTTATACTCAATTAAATAATGCAATTTTTAAACTGTTACAGCAAAATAACCTGCTCATCTCAAGTTTAATTACAAAGCAAATATTGCAACTGTTTTTTCTTATGGTGAACAAAATTACAAGCCACTGATAGTCCAAAGAGAACTACAAGAAAATTAGGAGTGAATAATGAGCTGGATTCATCTTGGCTGTGTGTTGAGGTCAATGAATTTCCAAGGAAAGTTTCTTACATGGGATTGCATATGCTTGATCCTACTGTCATACCCAACACGTTTACATGTTCAGAGATGGGCTGGGGAAGGGTTTGGAGTAAAAGCCTGGTGAGAAGCACCTGAGGGAGCTCAGCCTGGAGAAAAAGTGGCTGAAGGGAGATATTATCAATTTCTACAATTCCCTCACAGGAACAAGTGGGGGTCAGGCTCTGATGCCAGGCAGCAAGGGACAGGACAAGGGGAAATGGCCTCAAGTTGTGCCAGAAGAGGTTTAGACTGGATACTGGGGACAATTTCTTCACCCAACAGTCATCCATCCATGGCACAGGTTGTCCAAGGCAGTGGTGGTGTCCCCATCCCTGAAGGAATTTAGGAGCTGTGTGGATGTGGCACTTGGGGACACAGGTTAATGGTGGCCTTGGCAGTGCTGGGGGAATGGTTGGGCTTGATCATAAAGGTATTTTTCAATATAAATGATTCTATTCTTCCAATTCCTTACTATTTGTCTTAGCACCATGAAGCTGCAGTGCCAGAAGATGATTATCCTGTGTTGGGCACTGTGGAAACACACACTGAAAAGGAAGATCTTCCCTGAAGAATTTAAATGTAAAAAGAGATGAAAAACAAATGAACACAATTACCCTGGGAAACAGAGGAAAAGAAAGGGATAGAACTGTTCAGTATCACAGGACACAGCCTCAGGAGGAGTTTTGAGAACAGAATTTCAGAGAACAGAAACACGTCTGGGAACACATGTACCTGTCACAGTTACATTTGCCCTGACAGCATCGTGCCTTCCTGTCTGTCTAAAGGGTAGGAAAACGTAACCTGTGGAGCATCCCTGTTCCTCTTTTCCAGCTGCTCATGGAGTTTAGCTTTTTAGCTTAAACCAGATGCTGGGCATGTCTGAACACACCTAGGACAGCTAAAGCTAGGAAAGGTGAATCCCAAGTGATGGGAATTTGAGTGACAGTTTTGCCTCAAAGTCAAGTAGAAAAGGCTGGTATTTTGCTTGTTTTTATTTTAAGGTATGTTAAGAAAACTTTTCCCTGCCCTCAACCATGATCCCTTGCTTGAAGGATGACACAGGCTGTCTGAATTTGTGGATGAGCACAAGAATGGCTAAAGAGAATGAAGATAGCCCAGAGGGAGCACAGGGAAGGATTATAAACTCAGTTCTGACCTTGCTGAGCTTGAATTGGTGCATAATCACACAGAAGATGATGTGAGTTTGCCTGGAGGGAGACTGGAGTAGAGAGATCAATCTCTGAGCTTCCTGCTTAGAAAGGATGAACATTTTTCCTGAGATTTACCTACAGGTGATTGACAGATCAAGATGAAGAAGGACCAAGGAAAATGGCCTTATAAAACACAGAAAATATTTACCAGATGGGAGGAGAAGGTAGGGTGGAAACAAGAGTCTGAATTCATTTTCTGATTCTGGGCTTGCTTGATGACACCATGGCTACAGCTAAACTGACTCTGGTGTAATCTCTTCTGTCATTGCAGAGGGGTTCAGAGGTGCTCTGATGCAGAGCTTCCAGCAGGCAGATTGTTGCAGACATCTTAAAAAAAAAATCTTAAGATTTTTCCTTGTGAGAAGCTGCAGTTTCAGCAACTAAAGTAAACAATAGTTATCTGCTGTTGTAGAATGCAACAAGTAGACTTGTGATTGTTTTTTATGGGTGTTTGGATTTCTTGACTATTCATGGCAGAGCTAGCTCTTGGTCTGTTTGAGACACAGATCTTTGTTATTCATTCTTGTCTATTCTTAGCTTAGCTAGCTTCTGAAGAAACCTTTTCCTTTCTATTGCTTTTTAGTATAGTCTAATGTAACATATATCATAAAATAATAAATCAAGCCTTCTGATCATAGAGTCAACATTCTCATCTCCTCTTCAGCCTGAAAACCCTTGTGACCACAGTCACAGCAGATATTGGGAAGTCTTCCTGGAAATCCAGGTGGTTTCCAAATGTTATTACCCTTGTTCTTTGAAAGCAGAAGGTGCTCAGATTAAGAACACATTCACCTGTTGAGTGAAGTGCTTGCTTTCATTCTTGGAGGCTGTTTCTCTACTGCCAAATTAAAAGGGGAGGGAAAAAAAAATTCTGCAGACCTGAACTGCCTTTTTGAGGTTTGATATGAGGTCATCTCAGTGTATCTTGGAGCACAAAGCCTGCTGAGGCAGCTTTGGAGAACTGTACAAGGTGGAAAGAAAGTTCACATGTCCTCCACACAATGTCCCAGGAGCAGCCCCATTCCCAGACCCCTCCTAAACAACCAGTAATGATAAAAGAGCACCATGGAACATGTCAGTGATTAAACAGCTTGGGCAGCCATGGATTAGCACTTTAATCAAATTCCCTGCTGCATTTGACATCAAACAGTTCCAGAAGCTGGAGGAGCACTCCCTGGCATTGGTCTGCTCTTATCATTTATTCCCCGAGGAACAAGAAGAGCAAAATCCTCTCACATAGAAAACTTAAAAGAAAACAATCAACAACCCAGAATTTGCATGAATCAAATTCTTCAGTGAGAGTCACATCTTTCTTCTGAGCCATACCACTTACTTAAAGGTATTTAAGTGAGAGGACTATATTAAGACTTAAGTGATCTTAGGTTTTCTCTATAGTTAAAAGAAGAAAGCAAAAGAAATTAATTATTTAGAAAGCTTAAATTCACCCTTCAATAATTATTTTTTCTATCCAATATTTCTATATTTTTTCAGTATTTAGTCAAACTGTAGTACAATATATAATTACAAAATAATGACATTTCTGCCTATTACACCAGTGATTACTGTTCTCCAGTTATTAATCAACACCAGTTATAAAACATTGATTGCTAAATAACTCTGAAATTGGGATAAAAAATTTAAAAACTACCAAACCATGAGGCAAAACTTCCTGTCAGAAGGAGGTTTTCACATTCTCAACCACTGCTAACCTAAGAACAAGCAAACTATAGCAACTATCTTTGCTATATGGGAGGTGTTGGATAAATACTAGAAAAGGGAAAAAACATCCAATGCTGAGAGAGAAAAAAAATGATCATTTAGCTCTACATCATGGGACAGGGGTGAAAACTTAAGTAAAGGCAATAATAGCCCAACTAATGCATTTGCAATAAAAGATGAAACAATATTAGCAGAGGTTGTTTGCAGAGAAGTTGGATTTTACTTTTGAAAACTTTAGAAAGGGGAAAATGAAATCCCAGCAAATACAGAGAGCAAAGATGAACACGAATGAGGAAAAGGTTCTACCTGGTCAGGTGGTCCCACTGCTGCTTTCCTCTTGAGGGAACCACAGGCACTGTAGGCAGGAGGAGGTGATTTGTGTTCCAGTGGGCAGGGGTGAGGGCATCTTCTCCACCTGGCAGCAAGGGCAGAGTCTCTCCTGTTTCACAAAAGTAGATTTGAGCAGCAGCATCCCAGTTTCCACTGGCCCAGCTGTAAGTTTGGGTTTTTGTAGTTTACAGCCACATAACCCAGCCCTGAGCTGCCACCAGCCCTGCAGGAGCAGCAGCCTCATCACCATCCCCTTTTTGTACCCACCCCAGACCTTGCCCTTACACCTCATCAGGACACACAGCTGCTGGCCCCACTTGTGTCCATGCCAGGGGTGATGGAAGGAGCTGGGAATCTGTGCCAGGGGCAGCTCCTTGCTCCTGATGAGCTGGGCAGTGTTAATCACTGACTGATTAATTAGTGCCTGGAGGTCTTCACCCAACACCACCTCCAGGGAGGTCAGGGGTAGTAACAGATCTGTCACCTTGCAGCTCCTGTAAAAGCCTCTCAGTGGCATCTTTCATATTTTTAGTATTTTTAGGTTTTTTTAATAGTTTCACTCATATATATATATATATGTAACAGGAATGCTTGATCTCTGGATTTTTATTTGTGTGTATTTAGAAATGAACATCCACAAACACACACCCATGTATTAGGTGAGAGGCACTGGGCACTTCAGGTCACTGGAAATTTGGTTTGCTGCCATAAATCCCATCCTTTTCCATGCGATCTCATTTTCTGGCTTGTTTTATCAGTACAGAACAATCACAAATAGGATAGAATAGAATAGAATAGAATATCCTGGGATGGAAGGGAGCCATAAGGACCAGCAATCCAGCTCCTGGCCCTGCACAGGACACCCCAACAATCCCACCCTGTGCTTGTCCAAGCATTTCCTCAGCTCTGTCTCTCTGGGGAGCCTGGTCAGTGCCCACCCACCCTCTGGGGGAAGAACCTTTTCCTATTATCCATCCTAAATTTCCTTTTTGTGCCATTTCCCTGAGTCCTGTCACTGTTTACAGAGAGCAGAGATTGGTGCTGCCCCTCAGGAGGATTTTGAACACCACAATGAGTCTCCCCTCAGTTTTCTTTTTCTCCAGGTTGAACAAACCTTCAGCCACTCCTCCTATGGCTTCTCCTCTAGATCCTTCACCATTTTTGTGGCCTTCCTTTGGATGTCATAGCTTTATATCCTTAATCCTGATATATTTTTATGACATGGTTCAGGAAAATGGACTGGCCAAAATCTAGATGATGATCAAAATCTGCCTGGTTTCTAACTGCATCAGCATCCTGAGCTGTGTCCCTACATGATATTGCATAAAATATCAATGTTCCTGACAAATCTGGCATTGCCAGTTGGAAGATGAAGGCAGGAACATGAGGCTGGGGGTGAAGGAGAGAGAGTGGCTGCAGTAGCTCTGGTTTGGCTGAGCTAAAACCCCATGGGACTGTGTGGCAGTCACATTCTGTGATAAAATCCCTTCACCCAGGATTCTTCTCCTGGGAAGCTGAGAGGCCTCAGAGAAAAGGAAAACAAATCTTATCTCATTTGCTTCTCCTGTGTTGTGCTCATGTGGAATGTGTTTGGAGATTGTTCACCCACAGGTGATTGTTCCATTGGATTCTGCTGTCAGTTGTTTTCACTCTTTGGCCAATCAGGGCCAAACTGTGTTGGGACTCTGGAAAAAGTCATGAGTTTTGATTATTATCTTTTTAGCCTTCTGTAAGTCTCCTTTCTGTATTCTTTAGTATTTTTTAGAATAGTCTTCTTTAATATAATATAGTATAATAAAATAATAAATTATCCTTCTGAGAACATGGAGTCAGATTCATCATTCCTTCCTGCCACGAGGGTCCCTGCAAATACAATAGGACTGCACCCTTGGAGTGCAGTTAGGGTTGTACAGTGATTTTCAGGCAACCTCACACACAAACACACACACCCATAGCCAAGAGCACATGTGGAAATAAATGTGGCAGAAAACCTTGGACAGACAGAAAAAGTACTGTTAATAAAATCTTCAGGGAATGACTGTACCTTGTCTGTCTGTAAAGTTTCTAGCACACAACGGCAGCCAAAAAAAAAAAAAAAATTAAAAGATTAGCAGGCCTCTGGAACAGAGGAGGTTGGCAAGGGAAATGTTCCCAACGTGAAAAATTTCACATGTGGAAATGAGGTGTGAGCCCTGCCATCAATTTGAACCGTGGCTGATGGAACACAGCGAACGTGCTGGGGTGAAGGCAGCACAGACAGCAGCAGATGATTCACAGCCACATGGTTCTCATCCTATTAAATGGAAATGAGGCGTCCACAGCCCAGGCTGCAGCTCAGGGGAGGATTGTGGCTGTGGCCATGAAATAGCAACGGGTGAAGGATTTTCCAATTATTCAAACAGCAGTGAGTGAGAAGGGCTGCCCTCCAGCTCAGAGATGCCACGAGTGCTGTGGCCACAGTCACACTTCCAGGGGAGTTATTTACAAAGTTTTATAAGCTCCCTCACTTCAGCACACATTTAACCCTTAACTTTAGGGCTATGGGATATAGGGACTCATCTATATCCATGAAAATCTCTCCCCTCCCCAGGAAAAATGTTGCATCGTACTGGAAACCCACACTGTGTGTCTTCTGGTTGAGGTCCAGGCTTCCAGAACCAGTGAGAAGTTCATCAAAACCAAGGGAAGTGCTTTTAATATTCCATCATCTTTGGATCAGGCTCTTAATGGAACCATCTGTTCCAATGCATCTTCATGTGGTGGTGTTTGAGGGTGCCCAGGATGAGGGAAGAGATGAGAATCTTGACTCCGTGTTTGAGAAGGCTGATTTATTATTTTATGATATATTATATTAAAAGAAAATTATATACTAATACTCTTCTAAAGAAAGAGCAAGGAGACGTCAGAAAGCTAGAAAGGAATGAATAATAAAATCTTGTGACTGACCAGAGTCCAACACAGCTGGACTGGGATTGGTCATTAATTAAAAACAATTCACAGCAGACCAATCAAAGATGCTCCTGTTGGTGAGCAACCTTCAGACCACATTCCAAGCAATCAGATAATTATTGTTTACATTTCTTTTCTGAGGCTTCTCAGGAGAAAAATCCTGGTGAAAGGATTTTCATAAAATATGTCAGTGACACCTTCACAATGGGAAAAACAGCTCCAGAGGAAGTTTGAAACCATTGCTCTTCTTTGCCCTTTGTTTTTTGTCCTTCACCATCTGCCCTACCTTCTTCAAGTGAGAAATAAAAAGTTTTTGGGTGCCACAGAAAGAGATGGCAGGTGAGGCACAGCCCAGAAGGTGTGGAAGCTGTGGACACGGATCACTCCTTACTCCTACCAGCATGAGTAAACCTGTGATGGCCCTGGAGCAATGAGTGTAGCCTGAAGCTATTCCTGAGGTGATAATTTCTTAGCAGGAGTACAGGTACAAACACACAAAGGTAATGCAGGTATTGCAAACCCACAATTTCATTTTCCTCATCCTGACAGGTACTGAGCAGTGCTGAGTCAGTTTTCTGTGAATTTTGTTCTCTCTTCCTTAGGAAGTTGTTGCCAAAGCACAAGTACCTTCAAAAGAATCTTCTACAGAAATAGGAGAGCCACACAAAATCAAATCAAATGGGCTTTAAAAAAAAATGGAAAGAAAACACCTCCCACGAAGCTTGACCACCCTCAGCTAAAATTCATATAATCAGGAGAAATCCTGAGATTCTCTTTTCACAGCTTGTTCTGTTCATCTGTCTTAGGTGTGGCAAAAGGAATTGCTGAGGATTTGTTGCTGCTCTTTCCCTCTATGTCTGTTCTGCCAACTTCACTGATTGAATGATACATTGGATTTTTTTTTTTCCCCAAAAGGAAACAGTTCAATTTAGGCTCAAGGCTTGACTCAAAGCCAGCAGAAGTCATTCAGTGGGTGAAAAGATTTTCAACCTTTTCTTTTAATCTACCTTCACATGTAGGACTGCCCTTCCAGGCCATCAGACAGTGTGT
Source organism: Agelaius tricolor (assembly GCF_023055355.1). Lineage (NCBI taxonomy): Eukaryota > Metazoa > Chordata > Aves > Passeriformes > Icteridae > Agelaius > Agelaius tricolor. The sequence continues at coordinate 1,145,511 of NW_027269284.1, read as the reverse complement.
AATCTACACAGGGATGCATAGATACTGAAATACAGGTACTGAAATAGCATTTCTGTAGCTTTTTGTATAACTTTTTGTATCTGCAGTCAATGAGAAAACATCCCACCTATTTGAAATCAATATCTAAGGCTGGGATCAATGGTGCTTCCAGAGGTGCCAAAATCCTTTTCCATCGACTGCTGAGAACCCAGACAATGACCTTAGGTCAGGCACTGAGCTTTTAGATGCATCTACATAAATGAGTAGTCTTTGCTGTAAATTCTCAAGGCTTTCTGCTGCTTTCAGTAGTCAAAGGAGAGCTTTCCCTTCCTCTGATACTCTCAGCAGGACAGCCTGTGAATCAATCTACATACTGCTTCCCAGACAAAAATGATATTTTTTTTCCCTGCATTCAGCAGGAGGGGCTGTAAATGTTGTCTTCTTTGCTTTTCTTCCCCTTGGGCAGCAATAGGCAAGGCAGGGAGATCTTAGCAGAGAGGAAATGAGGTTCAGGAACACTCAGTAGAATGTCCTGTCATGTCATGTGGGAGGGATGAAAAGTTAAACTCTCCCCCGCGGTGGAGATCAAAATTTGTCAGGTTCTGGTATGGATGAACATCCCTGTTACCAGGGACATCATTTTCAAATACTGTGCTGCTCCAGGTCATTCTTAAATCACACAGGCTGTTGGAATGATTAAGGTGCATAATGTGAACTCAGAGACTCATGGTTATTCTCACAGACAGCAAAAATATGATCTTATTTTTTTTCTGCATTAGTGGTCAAAAATAAGTTAGGGTTGTGATAAGAAAATATGATTTGTGGGTTGGATTTTGCTTCTGGCTCTTTTATGCTCACCTGGAGTAGTGCCTAAAATGTCAGTAGAGCTGTAGGATTTCCACAGTTCCCCTGAGCATGGTTAAAAGTTGGACAAAGCATTGCAAGCACATCACAGAAAATAATCTGACTGGGGTCCCACTGCTGTGGAGAACAGGAGTCTTATCCACTGCCTCAGGTGGGTGTGAGCAAGCCCTTGAGCACCTCATTTCAGAAGCAATCAGATCCTTTCCAGGTTTCTGAGTGAAGAAGAAAATATTTTTGCAGCCTGGTTGGTTGGAAAAGTGGATGAAAGGTTTTTAAGGTGCTTTTAGTGTGTACTCAAACCTGGCTCAGGTCTGCACAAGTCACCTCTGAGCCCCTCTGTCCCACCAGTACACTTGTTTTCTGTTTTCTGTGATCCTCTCTTATGTCTGCCAGCCTGCTCTCCACTGCTGTGCATTGAAGTAACCTTTCTCTAAGGCTGATAATAAAATAAATGTGAGTGTAACAATGCAGAGAATGTTGCATTAACCCCCCCAAATTCTCCTTGTCGACTTTCTGCAGTTAACTTGAAAAGCATAACAAAGTTAATATGCTGTCAACACTCAGCTCTGCAAATCCAGCTGGGATCTAAAGAGAACAGATCAAAACCTGTCACTGGAATGGGGGCACAGTGCTGCTGGTGAACAAGCTGTCCTAATATTTACAGGTTGTTTTAAACAATAACAATGTTCTGATTCCCCTGCTGATACAATCCCTTGGCTCTGAGGGTTGCAAATGTCCTGGATATTGGCCCAGTGTCTCCATCTGATATAAAGCTGCTGCTGCTGGTGGCTGGCTGCAATATTGGATGATGTATGGCCCTCAACTGCTGGATGTGGCAGGAAGATGCATGAAGCCATGGGAGATAAGAAGGTCACAGGCAGAGCTCACTGGATAAATGCTTCCTTGAGGATCTCTGCTGGCTGATATCACTCAGTTGTCCCAAGGGGAAAAGAACATTTATGAAAGTCACAGACATAAGTGCCTTCAGAACAAAACATCCCACAGAAAGGCTTTGGTATAAAAGTGTTCACATTCCGTGGTTGGGGTTTTAATTTACTGCTCTGGTCAGGCTAAAAATGAGCTGCTGGAGGTTTAAATGCTTGCAAAGTGTTCCTTTACCTTCCCTTAAATAATATATCTAAAAATATTTATTGTGGCTTCTATCTACTCATTTGAGCTCAGCCAGTGATGTTTTAACTACAGCCAATAACAAACACACAGGTACTGGGTTGGGTAAGTGTAGCATTCACATTCTCTGAACAGAGAGGCATAATTTTCTCCCTCAGGGTTTTTCTTTTCCTGGAGAAGCACAGAGAGAAGAAAGAGAAAACAATTCTTATCTCTACTTGCTACTCCTGTTGTTTTTGCACATGTGGAATTTGTTAGGAAGATTGTTTACCTGAAGTGATTTGTCAATTAGATTCTGCTAAAGATTGTTTTGTTTCCTTAGCCAATCACTTTTCTAGCTGTCTAGGGAGACAGTCATGAGCAGTATAGCATTTATTTAATATAATATAGTATAATGTAATATAGTACAGTTTTAGTTTATAGTTTTAATAAAGCAATTGTTCAGCCTTTTGAATCAATGATTGACGCCAATCATTTCCTTCATCAGGGGCACCCTGATTTTACTATAGGTAAGTCCCTAAGTGCATTGGAACCTTGGAAAAGTAGAAATGCCTTTCATCTGTTTGTAATTCATGGCTAAGAAATCTGAAGAGGATTAAACCCAAAAGGCACAACTGGTAAATATTTTTCCTGTGTGTTGGAGCAAAAAATGCCACAGTAGGACAAGAGGCTGGACATGCCCCAGCCATGGGCACTCACAGCCCAGAACCCTCCATGCCCTGGGCTGATCCCCAGCAGGAAAGGGGAGGATTCTGATCCCCAGCAGGAAAGGGAGGACTCTTATCCCCAACAGGAAAGGAGGGATTCTGATCCCCAACAGGAAAGGGGAGGATTCTGATCCCCCAGCAGGAAAGGGAGGACTCTTATCCCCAATGGGAAAGGGGGGATTCTGATCCCCCAGCAGTTAAGGAGGGATTGTGATCCCTCAGCAGGAAAGGGGGATTCTGATCCCCAGCAGTCCAGAATCCCCCTTTCCCTGCTGGGGATCAGAATCCCCCCCTTTACTGCTGGGGGATCAGAATCCCCCTTTCCCTGCTGGGGATCAGAATTCTCCTTTAACTGCTGGGGATCAGAATCCCCCTTTCCTGCTGGGGGATCAGAATCCCCTCTTTCCCTGCTGGGGGATCAGAATCCCCCCCTTTTCCTTTACTGATCCCCAAAATCAGAATCCCCCTTTCCTGCTAGGGGATCAGAATCCCCTCTTTACTGCTGGGGATCAGAATCCCCCCCTTTCCTACTCAGGATCAGAATCCCCCTTTCCCTGCTGGGAGATCAGAAAAGGAAAAGGGGGGATTCTGATCCCCTAGCAGGGAAAGGGGGACTCTGATCTCCAGCAGGGAAAGGGGGGATTCTGATCCCAGCAAGGAAAGGGAGGGATTCTGATCCCCAGCAGGGAAAGGGGGGATTCTGATCCTGAGTAGGAAAGGGGGGATTCTGATCCTGAGTAGGAAAGGGGGGATTCTAATCCCCAGCAGTTAAAGGAGGATTCTGATCCCCAGCAGGGAAAGGGGGGGATTCTGATCCCCAGCAGGAAAAGGGGGACTCTGATCCCCAGCAGGAAAAGGGGGATTCTGATCCTGAGTAGGAAAGGGGGGGATTCTGATCCCCCAGCAGTAAAGAGGGGATTCTGATCCCCCAGCAGGGAAAGGGGGGATTGTGATCCCCAGCAGGAAAGGGGGGATTCTGATCCCCCAGCAGTAAAGAGGGGATTCTGCCCCTCTGCCCTGCTCAGGTGAGACCCCACCTGCAGAACTGCTCCAGCCCTAGGACCCAGCACAGGAGGGACCTGGAGCTGCTGGAGCAAGTCCAGAGGAGGCACCAGGCTGATCGAAGGGATGGAGCAGCTCTGCTGGGAGGAAGGACTGGGAGAGTTGGAGCTGTTCAGCCTGGAGAAGAGAAGGCTCTGGGGTGACCTCACTGTGGCCTTCCAGCACCTGAAGGGAACCCACAGGAAATATGGAGAGACACTATTGACAAGGGCCTGGAGTGACAGGACACAGGGAATGGCCTCACACTGACAGAGAGAAGGTTTAGATGAGATATTAAGGTTTGGATGAGATATTAAAAAATAATTATTTACTTCTGAGGGTGGTGAGGGCCTGGCAAAGGTTGCCCAGAGAAGCTGTGGCTGCCCCTGGATCCCTGGAAGTGTCCAAGGCCAGGTTGGACAGGGCTTGGAGCCACCTGGCATAGTGGAAGGTGTCCCTGCACATGGCAGGACTGGATCTTTAAGATCCCTTCCAACCCCAAACCATTCCACAAACCTGTAATTCTCTGACAACAAAATGTGCTGCATTGTAAACATCTTGAAAGTCATGGCAGTAAGAAGGCTTTTGGACTTATTCCTTATAAATAAGTGCCTCAGAAGTGCACTCTTTGCAAGAAGGACTGTACTCAAGAGCACTAACAAGGCCTAACCAGATGTGAATGTCACTGTAATTTCCTTTTTCTGGGGTTCAGTATAGTCCAGATATCAACAGCTGATGAAATGGAAGACACAAAAGCTCAAAAGAGTTAAGAAATCAAGACATCTTGACAAATAGATACTTGCTTGTCCAATATAACCATGATTCAGTGAAAAAAATTTAATTCATTGCTTAAGTAAGATTGAACATCCTTAGAGGACATTTTGGGAATGCACTTCAACAATCCATGAAATACATTCAGGACCACAGCTGCAGGGAAGGAATAAAGTGTAGGCAATTATACAGAGGATTGAAAAAGATACAAACTGGGCAAATTGTATGAATGTAATTGAATAAAAGCCTCCATTTTCATCAAATTATTCACTACGTACTAGCAAGGTACTTAAAAAAGAAAAAGGGATTTTTAAAAAATGAATGTTTGGGTTTGGATTTAGGCAACAGAAATGAGGTACCTTAGTCTGTCTATCTAAACACTGCATGAATTTTCGTTGTAATTAGCATATGGAGATCCCAGGAGCAGCACTAGAATTTAAGGGTCTTCAACAACATGGAAAAAAGGGATCATTTTATCTGTGTGCTAAATACAGGAGTGGTGCCAAGCTTGGTGCATCGCTGTTGTAAAGTTTGGCCTGGGGTCATAATTGCTAATGCAAAATGCAATCCAAGATTAAAACACCCCAAACAATGGGGTTTAATGACAAAGATAAGTAACTACTTGATCTGAACTCTCAGAGGCTCATCATTCTGAAAATGCACTGGCATGGACACTTAACTGTGAAAGAAGGTGCATGTTTTAAAGTCCTTATCTTAATGAATGTAGGAGTTAATATATGACTACAAATGAGAAAAGGGGGCAACAGCTCTCAAGAGTTAAGCAACAGTTTTGTCTCTACTTTTTTGAGTCTAAAAGATGGTGATAAAGCAGGGGCTGGAGTGAAATGAAAAGAGAAAGTCACAAGAGTTTGTTAAATAGAAACTTTGAAAGCACAGACAGATCTGATTGGCCACCATATGAAACACAGGCTGAAGTGTAGGCCAAAGCTTGCTTTGAAAGACAAAAAAACATAGTGAAATGATGTCAAAGTTTACCCATCTGACACCCAGGATCTGTGCTGCCTCACTCTGCCTTTAGGGTTGTAGAGTCAAATCTCTTTGACTGTGACATCCTAAGGATTTTCCGCGACTGCAGCCAACAGAGCAGCTGAGCCTTGCAGTAGAAATGGAATAAAGGAAATCCAGATAAAAAGACAGGTAAGAAAGGATGAAACAAAAAAAGCAGAGAAGGACTGAGGTGAGGGGTGACCTTTTCCACATTTTCCACATTTCCAGGGCTGCAACACTGCAGGGTAGCAGCCAGATCCTCAACTGCTGTTGAGCTGATAGAGAGAGACCCAGATTCAGCTTCCCAGACTTCACAAGGATTCCCAAATGTAGGATCCCTCCATGACTGGTGGAGAGAGAGAGGAAGAGCAGATTTGTCTTCACAAACAAGCTGTGGGTCTGCTGGAAGATAAAACCAGCACTGGGAGATAAACAATGGAAAGGATTCCACTGATTGTTGAATGGAAGAATATATTTGCTTTTCCAAATAAACTTTAGGTTTGCCGATAAATGAAATTAGACATTGAAAGATGAAAGAAACAATGGGAAAGAAAACCCCTAAATTCTGTAAGAATTAAAAATTTAAAGGGAGGGTTATACATTAGGGGGGAATCTTTGGTATCAGGCATTTTGGGAAGTCTGAACCTCTCAAGTACCTCAGAAATGGGGAAAGAGAGAAGGGAAATGCAGTCGGGAAATTGGGATAAAAAGGAGGCTGCATCCTCCAAAAATTGGAGAGACCCCAAGGGAATGCCCCATGGCCTCTCCCTTTATTCAAATAAAGTAAAAGGACTCCTCTGTCTCCTTTTTGGACATAAACCGTTGATGTTTGTGGATTAATTTTCCTAACAAGACCATCCCACAGCCCAAAAGACAGGGAGATATTTGTAAAAGAATCTCTTCCTTTGCTGGTTTTCAGAGCAGAAGTTTATTCATGTTTGCAGAGTTCAGTGTTGATTTTTGAGGGGTGGATCATAGATTTCTGAATATGGGTCACTTTCAATCCTGAGATAACCTGAAAGGGACTCAGAGGCTTTCAAGGCAGGGTTGAGGGCTCTTTTCTCATCTCTAATCTGTGCACTAAGGGCTGAAGTATCAAAAGCAGCCATCAGATTATTTTAAAAGGTAGAAAGGAAGACTCAGGGAACTACAGACCAGTGAGCCTCACCTGTGTGCTGGGAAAATCATGGAGCAGATCCTCATGGATGCAATGTTAGGGCATGTGCAAGACAAGGCAGTGATTTGAGACAGCCAGGAGGGCATCACCAAACCGTGCTTGACCAGACTGGTGCCTTCTAGGAGGGAGTGACTTCAACAGTCAACAAGGAAACACCAATTGGCTTCATCTACCTGTGCAGAGGGGCATAGAATTCAGCCTGAAAATTAATTTTAGACTAACAAATGCATGTTATTTAAAATAAATTCCCAAGCGGATTTATCTTTTTTTTTTCCTGCTGGGAAATGATGGCAAATGGGTCAAGAAAATTAAGCTTAGTATCAGGGGTGAATGCAGGCTGCTGTGTGCCTTTTGAAATTCTGCTGAGATTTTACAGATCTCAGGTCAGGCTTCTTTCAGAGCACTGTGCTTAGGAGGATAAAATCCTACTGTGTGTCTTGAAAGGGTAGACCAGAGTGCAATTAGGCTTATCTGGAATAAAAGGGATATGTATTAAAAATGTCAGAGATATTGTGTTGCACTGCATTATTTGGTGATTGAGTGGTTAATTCTATGGGAGGAATATAATTCTGATGTCAACATTTGAGTTATATGGATCTAGCCTGCTGGAACAGATCACAGATGTGTGAGAGATATTTTGAGTTTGGCTGTAAAATGAATGGTTTAAAAGGAAAGGGAACACACTCAAACACCTTTCAAGTGATCAGTGACATTTCAGCTTTCATTTTAACCAAAATGCTCTATGTTTGGATGTTGTAAATATTACTGTTCAGTAGAATAAATGCTTAAAACAAAGCATTTAATGCTGTATTTTAGGAATGACATTTCAATCCTGGTCCCCATAAAAACCCACCCCAAACAACAGCAGTCCAATAAATAAATAAAACTCAAACCACTGATAAAATAAATACATCCATGGGAATTTAAAATTTTTTCCTTGTCAAAGAGCACGAGGAAAGCCAAGATTTCTGAAAGCCACTAATTATATTCAGAGCATATCATGTCCTGAAATTCAGCCTTCTTCAAGGTGTCTCTGGCTGAGCACCTGAAGCACCTGCAATAATTAATTGCTTTTCCAAAACCTGGAGGAGGACCCAGGTTCCAGGAATTGCTCCGGGTCAGCAGAGCAATATTTGGTCCATTGATGAGATTTCTTTCTCATGTCACACTCTTCTGAGGTGCATGAAAGAGAGGAAATGCACAATTTTCAGAGTGAGAGTGGAGCTTATGCTGAGCTTGGAAAGCTTCCAGCAGTATTTTAGATGCTACTGCAGTACAGAGAAGCCCAGCAGTAACAAACCTTGTTTGCCATTAGATGTATTTTCTAAAATAAATGTGGAGGTAAAATTGTCAGCAAATTGGACCATCTGAGGCTTTTTACTTTCCTCCTGATTTATAGCTATAACACCCCTGCAAATTTTAAGCTAGTATCAAATCCCTGCAGAATCTTTATCCTTCTTAAGCCAAATAATTGTCTTCTGCAGGAATACAAATTTTCCTGTGCCTCTAGGCTTGCAGTCTTTGATAGAAATTTCTTTTGGATGCTAATTTATTTGGTTATATTACAGAGAGAAAAAATTGTTTGCTGCCAGTTTCTGGTAGGGGGAAGTAATATAAAACTACACCATCAGTTTGTATTCCAGAAACATGATGAAAACGAGGAACAGGAGAAGGAAATTATGGATAAATGGTCCTCCTGAATATATGGGATTCCCCCAAATATTGAGATTATTCACTCTAAGTGGCCAAAGGGGCTACAGAGGCCGAGGAAATTTAAATGCTTGGCATGGGTCACTCAGGGGATCAGATTTATTCTCAGGCTGTTGCAGCTCTCCAAAAATTTGGCACCTTTCAAAATGGTTATTTGGACTCTCAATGGCTGGTGTGGGGAAAGGAACACCTCTGGAGGATTTCCTTCTCATCCTAAGGCAGGGGTCTGTGACAGGTAGATAATTTTTCTTCAGTAAAATAGCTCCAGCTCATACAGTTCTCATTTCCAGCCAGTTTTTCCTTCAGCTTTAGTAATTTAAATATTATTTTCCATGAAGAAGCTACTAGTGGGCCAAAATCCCACTTGCAGCTCAGCTGATGTGACATCTGACAGGAATCAGAAGGACTCCAGGTGCTCCCAGACTTTTCCCTCTGGCTTGGCAGGTACCCCTTCAGCTTTCAAGGATCCTCCTCTTTCCTTTTCTTCTACAATCTCATGGAGAAATAACTTGACTGGTAAGGCAATGGGTTTCACAGCTTTGGTTGGCTCCTTTATTTTCCTGTGTGTGGAGGTAAATTTATTTGCTCTTTGCAGCAGTAAAGATGATCAGTGCAAATCCAGGGTGCTAATTGGCAAGTCTCTAATTACCTTCTTCTACCTTGGGCTGATCCCCCAGTGTGGGCAGCAGGGAAGGGGGGATTCTGCCCCTGTGCCCCCTCAGGTGAGACCCCACCTGCAGAGCCACCCCAGCCCTGGGGACAACAGCAGGAGAGAGCCCAGAGGAGGCCATGGAGATGCTCCAAGGGCTGGAGCCAGGCTGGGAGAGCTGGGGGTGCTCACCTGGAGAGGAGAAGGCTCCAGGGAGAGCTCAGAGCCCCTTGCAGGACCTAAAGGGGCTCCAGGAGAGCTGGAGAGGGACTGGGGACAAGACCTGGAGGGACAGGACACAGGGAATGGCTCCCACTGCCAGAGAGCAGGGATGGATGGGATATTGGGAATTAGAAATTGTTCCCTGTGAGGGTGGGGAGACCCTGGCACAGGGTGCCCAGAGCAGCTGTGGCTGCCCCTGGATCCCTGGCAGTGCCCAAGGCCAGGTTGGACAGGGCTTGGAGCAACCTGGGAGAGTGGAAAATGTCCCTGTCCATGGCAGGATGAGCTTTCAGATCCCTTCCTCCTCAAACCAGCCCATGATTCTGTGATCCAGACACTTTCCTGTGACACATTCTGTGACACTTTTGCATGACTGACAAGATATAGATTTATGGAGCATCCTTACATTGATTAGTTAAAGGGATTTTTAAGCTCAGGTGTTTTCTCACAGATGTAGTCAAATCTGTCTTCAAGCAAAATTCCACTGACACAGGGAGCAGAACTCTAAACCCCCAAGGACTTGCTGACAAAGGGTAAATTAAACCCTTCAAGGCACCTCTGTGAATTCACACCAAGACAGTGACACTGACATCCTTGTTCCTGCCTGAGTGGGAAAGGAATTTGTCTAACCAGAAAAAGAGGTACTAAAAAAACCCCAAAAACCAAAACCACCAATCAAATAAAAACCCATACCGAACTAAAACCAAGCCAAAACCACTCAAACTTCTTTTATTGGCACTCTTAAACTACTATAAGAAGTAAAATATCAGTATCAGCGGGAACCAAATCCTTAAAACTAACTAGATGTCTGATTCATAATGCTCCATTTAGGGATTGTCTCTTTGATCCTTCTGGAAAATAAGCTTATATTTTAAAACATGTGATTTCCTCTTTTATTAAAAAAACCCCAAACCATCCAAAACCAAACCTCCTCTGGTGTTTATGCACCTTGTTCTGAGTAAATAAAAGAGGCTTTACAGACTTAAAATCTTTATCCTACAGAGCTTTTTGTGTTGCTTTTTTTTGTTGCTTTTACCCACCTTTGGACTTAATTGCCAAGACTTCATTGTTCATCTGCAGAAGTTTTGGAAACAAGTCATTGCTCCTGCAGCTCTGCAGTCTGTGGGAAATCATATTTCTGAAGCTGCATGGGTCTCAACAAAGCAGGATTTCAAAATCTTTATTAACCATAGGTAGCTGCTGCTCCAGTAACCCTATTGAGTTCTCCTTCTCTCTTGCTAAGCAACAAAACAATTAACTTGATCGATGTCTTGGTAAATTTAAGTCAAATTTTCAGCAGTTAGTTACAGAAAAAAGGTAACAACATTACACTTAAGGCTGTTCAGTTTTCATTTCAGGAGAAGTGATAATGTTTCCTGCAAAACCTGGATGCTCTGAATTACAGCATTAATTTGGAATGGCTATTGTAATCCCTGCAATGTTTAAAGTTTCTAGGGCAGTTTGAAGGTAAAAGAGAAACCTCAGTGCTGCTAAGGCAGAAAAAAATTATTAAATGAGTAGTTTAGGTGACAGTCAGAGAGTTAAGGCAGGCAGATTGTGGACCTTGCTCTGTGCTGATTCCCTTCCCTAGCAGTCAGGGGAATTTTTCCCACAGTGCCTTCATTTACAGCAACACCTTTTCAGATGCATTATAATCTAACACTTATTGTTCAAATTCTCCAGCACTTTAAAATTAAAAATCATGTGATTCCACAGTTTCTCCCTTTTGTGAATAAATCACAAAGCAGGATTTTATCTCTGGGATTTTCCTGTCAATGCACACCACACAATGGGGCATTTGCTGCTATTCTGATTTTGCAGCAAGTCTGATTGAAAAATCCTGCTTCATTTCTGACCTGAAAGCAGGAATTAAGTTTTATCTGTCTTTTTTTTTTTTTGTTTAAACCAGGTCTCAGCTGGAAACTAAGATATGTATTCTCACTCCTTTAAAAATTAAACCAATAATTTGGACAGGTGGCATGTTATATAAATCACACATTGCATAGTTGGCTTGCTTTAAACAAATATTAACAACAAAAAAAATTCCTCTTGGTAAGTGCCAGTGAATTGATCTATGCAGCAATGTGCTGCTGTGCTTATAGACCATCATATCCTGAAAGAATTTCCTGCCTTTTTATTGAAATAATCTTGGGGTTGTCACAGCTGCAGTTCATCCTTTCATGTTTGAGTTTGAGTTGGTTTTGGTCCTTCAGAGATCAAAATTGGTGGTCACCAAAAATTTGGCTTTTCAAGAAAAAAGGCAGCTACTCCTGAGTGGCTGTTGCAGTAGAAGTTTCATTTCTTGGGGGAACCCAGACACTTTCTCTGGGTTCTTTTTGCTGCAGCACAAATCTATAAACTGGGTTTATGCTTTATGCAGCACAGATGCAGGGAACAGAGGTACATCGGTGCAGCAACCTAATGCAGAGGAAAAGCTCTTTACCTCTGCAAATCATTGTTCCCCAGAGAGAGGGATGTTGTAAAACACGTGTCCTCTGTTAGAATCAGTGCTGGTTAGAGTTTAACTCTTCTTGAAGCATTCTGAAAAAGAGGTACTGTGGTATTTTCAGGGTCCCCAGGATGAAGGAGGAATTGGGAATCTGATTCCATGTTCTTAGAAGGCTCATTTCTAATTCTATTCTATTCTATTCTATTCTATTCTATTCTATTCTATTCTATTCTATTCTGCTATACTAAAGAATAGAGAAAGGATAAAGACAGAAGGCTTAACAAGATACTCATGAAAACCTCCTGACTGCTTCCAGAGTCCTGAGACAGCTGGCTGTGATTGGTCATTAAGTAAAAGCAATTCACGTGTTGGATAAACAATCTCCAACCACATTCCAAAGCAGCAAAACACAGGAGAAGCAATCTTATAATATTGTTTTCATTTTTCTCTGAGGCTTCTCAGCTTCCCAGGAGAAGAAATCCTGGTGAAGGGATTTTTCCAGAAAACATGACAGTGACAAGGTACCACAAACACAGCTGAGAAAATGTCTGTTTGCTTTCTCTCACACCAACAGGCCCTGGTGGCCAATGAGAGCAGCCAAGGGAACAGCTGGAGCTGGCTCAGGGGGATTTATGTTGGATATCAGGAAAATTTCTACCCACAGAGGGTGCTGGCACTGCCAAGGCTCTCCAGGGAATGGGCACAGCCCCGAGGCTGCCAGAGCTCCAGAGGAGTCTGGGCTCCACTCCCAGGGGTGCCCAGGGTGGGGTTGTTGGGGTGTCTGTGCAGGAACAGGAGCTGGATTAATGATCCTGGTCATTGATCTCTTCCAATTTTGGAGTTTCTAATTTTCTGTGACCTTAATGGTGGTAACAGAGCAGCTCCTGACAACCCCAAATTCTGTGCCTCCATTTCAGATGAGAGACTGCCTCCAATTCACACCCCATTTCCCATGTAGGGATTGGGCAATACTGTCAGACAACACCAAAATTCCCCTTTCTAGAAAGAGCACTTTATGGAGAGGCTGGTTTTCATTTTGCATAATGACTCACTTTTGTGTCTTCTTCCAACTTTTTCCCTACCTTTTCTGCAAGGCTTGCCATGATTTTGACTTTGGTCTGCCAGTAAAATAGCTTTGTCTCTATCTGATTACTTTCTGTAAATTATTTGATAATCACAGTTCTTTCCTCCCTCTCAGTGAAGTGCACATGCTTCTGACAATGCTACTGCCGGGCTTGTGAAAACAGAATGTGGGAAGAAAAGCTGGTATTTCACAGGGGAAGGCAAAACTGGAATGAATTCACAGGAAATATTGAACTCTTAAAGGAGGGCTTGTAAGAAGCCTTGAAACTGTGGGGTGGCTGGTTGTGGGTTTTCAAGGTTGGGATTGAAGGTACTTGACAGGGTACTTCATGTTTGGATTCAGGTGTTTATTATTTCTTATCAGTGAAAGAGCCTCACAACCATGAGTTCTGCAGCCTTTCATTAGCAAGGCACAAAATGGCCAACAATCTCTTGTTCCAAGGCCTTTTAAGACTAAACTCTCCAATTAAGAAATGACACCTGGATTATTTTCCCTTTTAACCCAATAACTGATCCCTCGAAGCCCGCAATGCAGACTTTTCTGCCCAATTACAAGACATCACCCAAACCCCACTCAACGTTTTCTTATGAATCTCTTGAGAATCACCAGCTTTGGAAAGGACCTCCATGATCATTGAGTCCAGCTTTTGACAGAACACCACCCTGTCACCCAGATGAAGAAGGAAGTAGAAGGCAAAGAAGAACAACTTGCCTCTGCCCCAAAGCCTCTATCTTGCTTCATATTTATTTCTATATTCTAAATCCTCAGACTCTAACTTTTCCACCCTGTGATATTACACACTTCTAACCAACTACACACCCGTAATCCCAATGCTATTAATCAATTTTGGAAACCTTCTTCACAGCCTCAGGTCAAATGCAATTTTCCCTTGTGGGTCTGTGCCTTTCAACACAGAAAGTTTAAAATTCTCAGCATCCAGGGTTCCAACAGCTGGTGCCAGTGTAGAGCTCTCAAAAATACATAAAACTAAATACCTAAGGCTTAAAACTAGGACAATCAGAATTCCCAAATACTTACCTAGAAAGAAATAAAATAGATTTTAAACATCTACCTGTGGGCTTTTTGATCTGTAGTTCAGCAAGGATTCCCTCTCTGTTTATTGTATTGAGACATAAATATAAATCTAATACAGGTGCCAGGAACTGATCCTGGCTGAGGATCAGTCCCAAAGCCCTCTCTTGAGAATAGAAATGAATATAATAGAGATGGGCTTTATTTCTTTGTGTGATTTTTCCCCCCTAAGCTTAATGAATAAAGATAAACATTCTCCCATTAACTGGGAGAATGGGAATGACTTCTTCAGTAGTGTTTGTATTCATTATTAGCTTCAAAAAAGACACAGCTATGTGATCTTATGTCTACAAACCCAGCTCTGCTCCTCCCTCCATCCTCTCCTGGCTTTTGCAACTCAGTCAATCCCAAAAGTGATTTGAAGGGGAGGAGGTAGGAGAGTCAGAGAGAATTCAATATCCACAGGGTGGTGAAGGGAATTAGCACTCTCTAAATTGAAAAGCCAGGAAGAACTGACATTAGACAATTTATCTGGTGGCAGCTGGCCAGCCTCACAGGCAGTGGCCCACTGGCTGGCAGGCACCTCTGAAACAGGGATAATACACCTTGTTTCTCACACAGCAAGACAGTGAGAGTCTCAGAGGGAGAGCTGGAATTGATGCTGTGAGGGCACAAACCTGTAACAAAGCTGGGTTTTAACCTCCTCTGCTCACAGGATGACTTCCTTCATCCTTGCTTCATTACACTCCCAGGAGCCACATCTATTTCATTCCCCAAAAATTACTGAATTTACTCAGGAGAAACCAGGTGAAATTTGGAAAACTTAAATTAGATGACTCCAGAAAACCCTCTGGCTTTAAATTCTGTGAAGCTGTGAAAAATACACAGATCAAAAAGGATGAATAAAGTGAATTCTTAAGTGGCCTGTGGCAGTGGATGGTAGAAATGGACTGTTTGGCTGGCCATGTTCATCCAGATGTGAATCCAGGCCATGCAACTTTTAGAGCCATTGATAAACACACAACTGAGATTACATTTTAATATTCCTGACCAGTGTATGACACCTGACACTGCCCAGAGAAGCTGTGGCAAAGTTGGGCTGGATGGGGCTGACATCAACCTGGTCTAGTGGAAAAGTGTCCCAGCTGGAACTAAATCAGGTTTAAGGTCTCTCCCAACTCTAATAATTCTATGATTCTATCATCCAATTTCAGAAAAGGTGGCTGTAAAGTACAGTGAATTCACTGGATAATACCAGTCACCATGAAATTATTTGCTCAACTCTAATATTTCCTTCCCTTTTATGAATGGGGTTAACAACAATGGGATTTTAAGTGGAATGAATGAAACTGTTACAAGAGGAAGCACCTGGGAGAATAAAATAAGACAAGTTGGCCAACACACTCCCGTGCTTTAGCTTTTCACCTCTGGAGACTACCAATGTCCTTTAGAGCCCAGCAGGGAAGAGGAGATGGAAGAAAAATGGGAAAATTCGAGGCTGCTGGCCAAGTATTTGCATAATATTCACCCCTTGAGTAGTGTTTGCTCCTAAAGAGCAATCCCATCAGGGACCTCTGAGCCTGATTCCAGTGTGTCTTCCCAATGACATCGTTACCCTGCTGGTCACTGATGGGGGAGAGAGGAGGCTCAGGCTCTCTGTACACAGCCCCTTGTGAGGTGCCCAGGCAGGACAGAGCGTATCAAAGAGGATTGTGTCTGACACAGCTCTTTTTTAAAGGCATGCTTGGTTTCCCAGAGAAGTGGGAATCTTGCCTAATCCATAATGACCCAAATCATTTTGCAATGCGTCCCTTCTAAGCGAGTTTGGCCATGTAGTTTCTCCCTGACAAAATCCCTTGATTTTCTAGGGGTGTAGAAGAAGATTAGTGCATAAAAGACCATCTGTCTCCAGGCTGCTGACAGGCTAAAAGATGGACTTTTCCCTCTCTGTGGAGCAGGTTGCAACCCTCCCAATCTGGAGGCAGCGAGCGTTCGTTATCTCTGTGAAACACCAGCCTGCAACAAGCATTTCCTTTCCCTTGATTTGCTGTCTTGGGATAATCCCCTGGCTGCTCCATGGGCTGACCTGTGTGTGAGCTCCTGGAGCTGCCCACACCCAAGGGACACAGGCTCATCCATCAGGTATTGATGGTTTGGCTCCAGGATTGGATGTAATCAGGTCTTTCTGCCAGGCACACAAGCCTTCCATCAGGAAAGCTTTCCATCCTGATTACTGATGAAATCTTCTGGGAAAGAAGGGACACTTTCCCACCTGTCAGAGGTAGCAAAAGGACATTATTTCCTGTGTTGTGGCCAGTGCTGTGCATTGAGAAGCAAAAAACTGAGTCTCATTATTGCTCACACCAGTGTAGCATTTGGGGCCTGGGGCTTTTTCATACTGTCTGCTTTGCAAACTCAAAATAATAACCACTTCCCTTCCTGGGAGATTGCAGCATGAATAGGTGAGACAGGCAAATAAAATAAAGACTTATATTCCCATTTCAGGGATGGAAAACAGGCATGGAGAGACTGAGCAATCTGCCCAGAATACCATGGGGTGTAATGTCAGAGGTGGGAGACATTCAAGTCTTTTCTCAATTTCTTCGCCATTTCTCTGCAACTTTCCACTTGGGTTTGTTCACATTCTGTCACCCCAGGTATGTGCTGACACACTGAATATAACCACATTTGATAGCTTTTAGCATTTACAGTAGATAGGTACAGGAAGCATAATCCACTGTCATGGATCACTCCATCCTTGCTTTTAGGTGTCTCATAAAAAATATAGTTACTTCTCCATTACACATCACACATGCAGTGGGCTAGTTTAATATCAAGTTAATATTTAATAGTTTCCAAAATGTTATGCTATCCTCAGGGAAAGATTCTTTCTGAATGTAAAATGTAATCTCACATTTGGTGCATTTGAGTTTTGCACATGTCATTGGATCAGCTGCTGCTATTACCAGATAGGCTTATCTAGATCCTGACAGAGCTAAAAAATTGCATATGTGTATCTTTGGGTTGTGGTCTGTGTATCCTACCAGCCACATTCAGTTGCTTCATTCTGGGGGTCTTTTATTTTTCTTGGAAAGGAGACTTGGTTTCCTGCCTTCTCCCCCCCCTGCATGGCTTTTGGTTATCAGAATTCTCATTTCCCCATCCATAAAGCATGGATAATAAAACAGGGCTGTCTGTAGTGTGAAATTGAAACTCCTGGCAGCAAAAACACAAACCACTGTAGCACTGACATTCCTGGTGGGCCATCGAAGGCGAGAGGGGGCTTACAATGCCTTCCTTTTGGTCCATGTGTTTTAAGGAAGAGGAAAGCTTCACTCATAAAGTGTTTAATGTAAAATTGTTTTTACCAGCAAAAGGAAGGCATGACCAAGAGAGAAGTGGAAAGCCAGGAGAAATGTTCATGCCCCTTCTGAGAGGAAAAAGGACAGAGACTCCAGTGCTGGGTTTTGGGGTTTTTATACTTGGTTGGTTATTTTTTGTTGTTGTTGTTAGGGTTTTTTCATAGGGTTTTTTAATATTTTTGTGGGGGTTTTGTTTATTTGTTTGGGGGTTTTGTTTGTTTGTTTGTTTTTAATCTGGGGGTTCACATAGTTCAAAGCTTGTAAGAAGATCTATCTCAAATCCTGTTTCCTGAGAGAAGGTAGCTTTAGCTCTCACCAGAGAACTTCCAGGCTCTCCAAAAGAGAGGTTTAATAATACTTTCTGTTTCCATGCAACACACAATCACAGAATGGTTTGGGTTGAAAGGGACCTTACACATCATTAATTCCAAACCCCAGCCCTGGGCAGGGACACCTCCCAGCACAACACCAATCTTCACACCAGCCACCCCAGCCTGGGGCTCTGCCATGTCTGTGGCATGCTTGGCAAAGCAGCAGGGTCACAAGGTTTTGCTCTTGGTGCTTTTTCCTGCAACTGCTCAAGCTCAAACTTGCCATTGAGGTTTTCCAGCTCTCTGGCCATTTCTGCCCAGTTTGCCAGTAGCAGGAGGCTGTGAGAATGACTGTGCTGCATCAGATGGAAAACCCTCCCTGCCCAGCATCCTTTTTCAGACAGCAATCAGCTCTGGATGCAGGGGAAGGGCCTGGGAGCAGGTGTGCATGTCATCCTCCTTCCTCAGAGGGTTCATTCACTCTGTGAGCTGGTGGCTTAGAGCAGTGCTAAATGACAGCTGGTGTTTTCTCATTTAGCTCTCCTCATCTTTTTCTTATGAATCTCTTGAGAATCACCACCTTTGGAAAGGACCTCCATGACCATTGAGTCCAACTTTTGACAGAATCAGATCTTTTGACCTTGTCACCCAGACCAGAGCACTGAGAGAATGTCCAGCCATTCCTTGAGCACCTCCAGGGATGCCCTCCATCACCTCCATGATCAGCCCGTTCCCTGACCACCCTTTCAGTGAAAAAATTCTATCTCTTGTTCAACCTGAACCTCTCCTGGTGCAGATTGAGGCCTTTTCTTCTTTTCCTCTCACTGGCTGCCTGGAGCAGAGGCTGATCCTCACCTGGCCTTATTTCAGGGACTTGTAGACAGTGGTCAAGTCTCCCCTGAGCTTCCTTTTCCCCAGGCTAAACAAACCCAGCTCCCTCAACTGCTCCTTGTGCTCCAGACCCTTCTCCATCTCTGTTCCCTTCTCTGGACATGCTCCAGTCCCTCAATTTCTTTCTTGCCCTGAGGGGCCCAAAACTGGACAAAGCACTCAAATTGTGACCTCAGCAATGCCCAGCATGGGGAGTGGACACTGCCCTGATCCTGGGGCTGCACCACTGCTGGCACAGGTGCTGTGGCATTCACATTCTCTGGAAAAATTCCTTTGCCCAGGAGTCTTCTCCTGGGAAGCTGAGAAGCCTCAGAGAAAAGGAAAACAAATCTTATCTCATTTGCTTCTCCTGTGTTGTGCTCATGTGGAATGTGTTTGGAGATTGTTCACCCACAGGTGATTGTTTAATTGGATTCTGCTGGGAGTTGTTTTCACTCTGGCCAATCAGGGCCAAGCTGTGTCAGGACTCTGGAAAGAGTCAGGAGTTTCCATTATTATCTTTTTAGCATTTATAAGTATCTTTTCTCTATTCTTTAGTATAGTTTAGTATAGTATTCTTTAATATAATATAGTATAATAAAGTAATAAATTATCCTTCTGAGAACATGGAGTCAGATTCATCATTCCTGCCTTCTTCAGGGCACCCCACAAACACTATAAGGTGCCATTGGCCACCTGGGCACAGCTGGTGCATGTTGAGCCACTGTCAACCAGCCCCCCCATGTCCTTTTCTTCCAGGCCATTTTCCAGCCACTCAGCTCCAAATTTTTAGTTTTTTTCTGCACTGATGTAAATTAGGGTTGGCCCATTGTGTCCTGTGCTCACTCAGGCTGGGTACTTCACAACAACTTTTTATATGCTTATTTAAACACGTGTAGAGGCTTTCTGCTGTGCAGGGGATATGGATTTAAAAAAAAGGCTTTGTTTCATCCTGAGAAAGCCATACAAGCTAATCCAGATTCCTGCAGCCTGGGAGCTGACATGGTGAGTTTTAAATGCCAGCTGAAAAGAGTGTGAAATGAGTAGATTTCATTTATCATACTTGGATTGTTTGCCTGCTTCATAACCTCTTTGTTAGGAGCAGTTCAAGCCCACTCCAGACACTTTTGCTGCCCACTGTGTATCTGCAAGGTTTTTGCACTGCCACATTCTCCAAGGGTTGTGCTTCCACCACTCTTATTCCAAATGGTAAATTTTGTGATTGTTGTGGATCTGGCAGAAGGAGGGTGAGGTATGTGCAGACTTGTGTCTCTGCATCCATCTGAGACGGGCAGCTGCAGCTCTAACGTGGTTCTGCCTTCCTTGCCAGCAGATTAGGGAAGGATTATGAAAGAGAAGGACACCAAGGGGATCATCATTTCATGTCTGTACTGCAGCAATCCTCCAGCTGGCTTCAGCCTCCATTTGCTCTATGCTTTACATGTGGGATCAACAAGGGAGAAGCACAGAGAGAAACCAGGAAAGCCTGGAACTAGAAGGCAAATTTTCTGGCACTTTTCATTCTTTTATATTCAGTGTAGTGCAAGTCTGCAAGACAACTGCAGTACACGTGGGAAGGTTGGATTAAAGATTTGGGCACTGCCCAGCATTTGTGTTTCTGCTCCACCACAGACTCCCCATGGCCTTGGGCAAGGCCTTAATGGCCAGTCTGGAGCAGAAAGGTGTGATGCCTTGTGGAGGCTGAAATAGAACAGAAACTGGACAGAGCTAAAGAATAAAGTAGGGATTTATTAGGAGGCCTTGATGGATCCACCTTGGGCAGCACAAGAGCCCCGCCAGGGCTGCACCCAAGATGAACCAAAATGGTCACAAAATGCACAACCGGGCACGGGGTCTCACCCTTATTTAAGTTCTGCTCCATTTGCATATAGCAGTTAATTGTCCATTACAGCTTTAGCCCATGCAGTCCCATCCTTCTCATTTTTCTCTCTTCAGCCCACTTTGTTTGTGCTCTTGGGTCTGAGATTTGGATCATTTGTCCTTGGTCCCCAGCTGGAGCAGGAATTGTTTTGTCTCCCTGCTCTGTGCACAGAGCTCACCATCCCATAATATGAAGCCCAGACCCACACACTAAAGCAGCACAGAATCTGAAAAATATAAAAGCTAAAACCTGAGGCATCAGATGTGAACACACCAAGCACAGGAACTCGGTGAAAGGGACCATCAGGTGAGTTTTGATGTCTCCACAGACACCACAAACCAATATAGAGACACAAGTTGTGACTGGGCAGGGTGAAAGCTGGTGTGGACTTCTCAAAGTGGGCTACTTTAAGTTAACATGGCATAAATATGGATATTTCCACATCAGACTCCCTTGCAAGGCACAGTACAGAGCAGAGGATGGAAAACAGGTTCTTGGATCATAAGTTATGATCATGAAAATTATTTCTACAGCCCAGCCCTGTGCAGAATGGAGCACTCACACATTCCCTGTCCCATGGCCCAGGTCTGATGCCACCCACTCTCCAGTGTCCCATATATGCAGCCAGTTTCCTCCCCACTAGGATCTTCCAGCCCACCTCTGGAAACTGTGTCAGCATCCAGGCAGAAATTCAATATCCACGGGGATGGAGGGAAAGTATTTGTGACTAAACATGCTGCAAAATATAAAATCATTGGAATTGTGGGGTCATGGGCTTGAAGGTTAGCCCAGATATCCAGAAAATTCCCACTAATGTCCTCCCTCTTTTTTTTTTTTTTTTTTTGGCTTAAGTCCCTTTCCAAAGCAGTTGTTTCTTTGTGGAAGTAAAGCTGTTGTGTCAGGTGACAGAAGGTGGCATGTTTTAAACCCACTGCACTGAACATGTTAAAGTCATGGAATTTCCCTGAGGGTTAGAGTGAAAAGGTAGTTTCCCTGGATATGTGCTTCCTGGGAAAAATCTTCAGGATGTGAGACATTGAGTCACCTCCTAGAACAGAGGAGAAATGCAAAGCATGCAACTCTTAAAGCTCATCAGAGAGCACCTGCACCAAGCAAGGCGTTACACAAATGGACATGAGATGAGCTAAAAGGTCATTTTTATCCTCCATTTTAAACATGGATCCAGAAGGAAACATGCAAACAGCAAGGCCACCTTCTGCTACCAATTATTCAGAAAGGTAAGAGTCCAGATTGTGCCACAGAGAACCACTTAGACCTTCTCATCAAAATGTGACTGTGGCAAAGTGAATGCTCTGGGAGGTCAAATGCATTTCCACTCAGGGCAGGATCACTTCCAAGAGCCTGAATGAAGGATTAACAAAGATGACTTGACATTTACCTGGATTCATGTGCAGCTAATAGGGCTGATAAAAGTGCTCCATGAATAATGCATATTGGGTAATTCACAGATGGAAAGATTCATCTTCTTCCATGAGCAGAAGGGATGGGGGAGGGTG
Organism: Agelaius tricolor; assembly: GCF_023055355.1. NCBI lineage: Eukaryota > Metazoa > Chordata > Aves > Passeriformes > Icteridae > Agelaius > Agelaius tricolor. The sequence continues at coordinate 1,123,748 of NW_027269284.1, read as the reverse complement.
GAACATCAGACAGAAAAGATCGGTCTTTAGATCCATAATATCTTTATCAGTGGAAAGAGAGGTCAAGGTTTCCTGGTTTAGTATCTGAAGTGCTTCCATTAAGGAAGTAATTTTAATTACTTAGAAGGTCACAGCCCCTGTCTTTGTTTTGAGGGTTTTTCTAAGGGGAAGGGGAAGGTGGGATTTAGAGTAATTAGCAAAATGCAGCTGATTTCCTTGGGGGTGGTACATGGAGGGGCTGAGCACGGTGTCACAAAGGCACAGAACAGCTGAGCTCAGAGGGGACCTCTGGAGATTGTTTGCTCCAAAACCCATGACCACAGAAACACCAGCTACAGCAAAATCTCCAGGCAAGCATCCAGGAAAGTTGGGTTTGAAAATCTCTGAGGATGAAAACTCCACAGTTCAATCACCCTGACCGGAAAAATGTTTTTTTTTGTGGTGGTGTTCACAGGGGTCCCAGGATGAGGGAAGAGATGAGAATCTTGACTCCATGTTTCAGAAGGCTGATTTATTATTTTATTATATATATTATATTAAAAGAAAATGACACATTAAAACTATACTAAAAGAAGAGGAGAAAGGATTTCATCAGAAGACTAGCAAGGGATAGAAAGGAATGGAATGATAATAAAATCTTGTGACTGACCAGACAGTCCGAGACAACTGGACTGTGATTTGCCATTAATGAAAAACAACCACATGAGACCAATCACAGATGCACCTGTTGCATTGCACAGCAGCAGATAATTATTATTTACATTCAGTTTCTCAGCTCCTCAGGAGAAAAAATCCTAACTAAAGGATTTTTCATAAAATATGTCCGTGACAGTTTTTTACCTTGTATTTGAATTGTTTCTTGTATTTCCATTTATGACCATTGTCTTTTGTCCTTGTTACTGGACACCACTTGGTCCATCTCCTTTACTCAGCCATCAGGTATTTATACACCTTGAAAAGATCCCTCACAAAGATAAATCAAATCAAATCAGTCTCAACTCTCTCAGCCTTTCTTCACTGAGAGAAACTCCAATCCTCATTCACCTTTGAGCCCCCTGAGCCAATGTTACTGTGACCCATTGTGGCAGTATTTTCACCATGGATGCAGTGATTCCTTGTGTTCCCAGGGAAAGGTGAATGTTTGGGGGAACATTTTTGTGTCCCAGGCTGCAGCTGACAGGAACAACCATCCACTCTGTCCTCTGCAGTTTATGGAAGGGGTGACATGGTGGCTGCCTGCCACTGTTCATCTGGTGTTCTTCAAAATCCAGCCTGTGAAATCTCTTGTAAGAGAGGCTTAGAGAAAAGAGGTCCTGCCTGGAGCCAGGATTAATGAGGTTGAATCCTACTGGTGGCCACAGAACTGATTCAGTTTGGAAAGTGCTGCTGTGGGGTTTTGTTCATTTCTGTGATGGGACCACAAATCAAGTACAACTTTCCCAAGGATGTGCCTGGATAATTCAGTAATATCCCCTTGAAGACCACTGTGCCCTTTAAATTCAAAAATCTGGGTTTTACACAGAGTAGAACAATTACATTTTTAATTAGGACAACTCAAAGCGATTTGGTAAAGCAGAGGAAGAAAGAGAAGACACTGTGTCCTTGCTTCTCCTTTTGATTTCAATCAGCTCAGTGGTTTTCTGAGTTTCAACAAGTTCTAAATGGCTGCTTTGCTCCCTCCAGCAGCCTCCCAGTCTTGACCTGTGGTTTTCCAGGTCCTAGCTAAGCTCTCTGCCTGTGTCTTCCTGTGCCTGCCCTATCCTTCAGTCCTGAAGCCACCTTGAGAAGAGGCTGAGACCAATTAAGACCAAGACCAATTAAGACTGAGACCAATTAAGCCTCCCTGGGGAGACCAATTAAGCCTGGAACAGCTTCCCAGGGCAATGGTGACAGCATCAAGTCAGACCCAGTTTGAGAAATGTTTGCACAATGCTTTCTGGTACAGGGTAGGATTCTTGGGATGGCCTCTACAGGGCCAGGAGTTGGACTCGATGATCCTGATGGGTTCTTTCCAACTCAGAATATTTCTGTGTTTTTGTGATTCTTAGTCCCAAAGGAATGACTCCCTGTCCCTCTGCAGATTTCCATCTGTCCCAGTCACTTCCCAAAGGCATGTGACATATGACACATGTTTAAAAAGCCAGATATCCTTTGCCATAGTTGGTCAGCTGAAAAGGCTCTATGCTGTTGATGCAAGAGGGCAGAAGGAAGTTCCCCTGGCCATCCAAATTCTCCTTTCCCCACAGTTAAAAGTTAATCTGTATTTCAATGCAGTGTCCTTGAACCTTGAAGGACATGCACTTCTTCATTTCCCTCTAAATTAGAGCTGGATTTTAGTCAGAAGTTGCATTTAAATGAAAGGCAAAATTCTTCCTGCTTTCAACAGAAGGAAAATTTCCTCGCTTGAGTTGAATTTTACCCAGTCAAGAGTTCACACTTGTCTTGGTAAATAGGAAAAGACATCCCCAAGCTGGTGAGAGGGATTCTGACCAAACTCCCTGTGGCTGCACAGAAGGGTGAAGTCTTCAGGGACACAAAGCCAGGACATCTGCCTCCAACTCTGGAGTCTGCAGGGGCAGGACTTGGGAGTGCCTTGACTTCAGTGGCACAATGTGCACACAGCTCCCATCATCACAGCTGTCCCCTGCCACCACCATGGGACCTCAAAAGCAGTGACACCACTGCCAAGAATGAAGCTTTTAGAGCTCCCTAAAGAGGCTCAGCTCAGCCTGGGCTGTGCCCACAGACTGGTCCTGAGCAGGCGACACCAGTGTCACTGAGAAAGGAAGAAAACCCCATGGAACAGCAAACACTGACAATCCATGTTCTGCACAAAATCCCCTGGACTGTGTGGCTTCTAAAGCAGGATATTTAATGAGGGGCTGGGCTCTTTTATGTGAAGATTTGTAGCACTTCAGTCAGAAGTTTGGGCTCTTTGTACAGTCTCACACTGTGTGAGACTGAGTCTGTCTGTGTGTGTGACAGGCACTGGCAGCCACATCTCCTCCGGGACACATTTGTGGAATATCAGCTATTTAGTGCCATCTTGTTCACTCAGTGGGCAAGCCAGAAATGACTGTGGAACAAACCCAAAACAAGCCTTTCCTCTCCTGGAGAGCAGCTGATGCCAATGCATCTCTTATCTTGCCAGACATGTGCCAGGTGAAATCACAACCTGAACGCCCTGAGGAGCCTGATCCTTGCTCTCTGTTGGATGTGTAATATCCCAAGCGAGGTTTCCTTGCTGCTCTGATACTGCATCCAAGGCAAGGATTATTGTTTTTCTGTAAATTGTGGCTGGACTTTCACAAGAGGTAACTTCTGGTTTGACTGGTTTGCTTCTGAGTACATTGGACTGAATGCAAAGGGATCTGAGATTCAGCTACCAGAGTGGAGAGAGGAATGGCAGAAATAAATAAATGAAATAAATGAGACCACAGGAACCTCACTTCATGCCAAGTGAAAAAAAAAACCAAAACTTGCTGAATAAAAAATTTAAATATTTGCAATTTAAAGCACCAAGGAGAAAAATAAAGAAATAAAGGACCATACACCCTAAGTGAAGAAAAGATATTTCGTTGTCCCAGCTGCTGAAACACTGACCCTGGGTAGAGGAGGCACAGATTTCACCCCTGATTTTGCTTTGGTGTGTAGAAAAGCCACATCTCCACATCCTTTAATCCTTTTGTTATTGGCTACAAGGGGCATAATTATTTCTGCTTTTGCTTTTCCAGCTTGCTTGTCCATTTTGGGTGTACCTATCTGGGGACAGGAGTCCCACCTCCTGTGTGTGAGTGCCCCTCCAGGTGCTTGGGTTCAGGGACTATTGAACACAGAATGTGACCCCTCTGCCAAGAGGATTTCAGGGAGAAAATACCACTACAGAACTCACCTGAGGCTGCAATCTCTGAAACAAGCAGCTCATCCATGTGAAGCAAAGGCTCCAGGCTCCAGGGAATACTGACATGGAGGTAGAGACAAGCCTGAGCTGGGCTCACTAAATCTCAGCTTCATTTCACTAAGGCAGGGAAGAAGAATGAGTTTTAGCGAGCAGGACAATTAATAATCAAGGCTCATGTCAGGTGAAAGTGTAATTAGCAATGCCAGATGGAAGTGCATCAACAGGAGGCATGGAATGCTCCCTCTCCCTTGGAATATGCCACACTACAGCCACACCAGGCCTTCCTCCAGGAAAGTGGGGGCTGAAATCTCCTCAAGCAGAAGATGGAATTGCATTTTGGTTTATATTCATAGACTAACACCAAAAGCCCTGGGCAATTGGTTAACATGACCTGCTGTGATTATTTTGTAATTCTTGTGCTCCTCTCCCCCTTTGTTTTCTATTTATGCTGCAGCTACTTTGTGAGTTGTCTAAAATCCTGAGTAGTTTTGGGGAAAACCTATATGATGCTATCTGTTGGTAAATTAGCTTCTCACCCTTCCATTTCTTATCCAGTTCTCAAATTCCTTCCACGGAGGAAACATCCAAGTTATTGTAATGTTATTTTATTTTAAAACAACCCTTTAGTAAACAAGCTGCCTCACTGCAGATTGCTCACTTCCATACTGAGGAGGAGGAACTCATCTAATAATAATTATAGTACAATGCTTCCCTTGAAGCACCCCCAGGAGGCTCTCTTTATCTGGGAAAGTTATTGGGATATTCACACCTAATCACCAGGACACAGAAATACAGCTCTTTAAAGGGGGAAATCAATTTTCCCTTTGCATTTGAAATACTAACAACGTACTTGGCTGGAGCTAAGAGGTTGGATAAGATCATACATCCAGTGCTGATGATCAGCCTCAAAGGGAGGGGGCAAAAGGTGACAGTGGGGCTTAGTGATAGCAGTAACTAAAGAGAAATTTATTAATAAAAGGGAAAAAAGGAAATTGTTAAATGGTTCTCTCTCCTCAGTTCAGTTCCACACCAGTACAAAACCCCAACAGTGTTGGTCCCTCAGATTAAAAGGTCTGTTTGCCATCCTTTGTGACATTAACAGGGCCTTTTGCTGTTAGCAATATCCACTGGGATCTGTGGCACAGACAAATCCTCAACACCTACCTGGAATTCTGGTCTCTTTTCCCTCTTTTGTACCCCCTCCATTACTTTCTTTTGTGAGTTACATTGGTGGCAGCGGTTCTGTCCCCTGAGATCACATTAGGGACTTCCAGAGAAATTAATCTGATGGAAAATTGCATTGTCAACCAAACTTAATTTTTTTTTTTTTTTTAATGAAAAGCATTTTCTTCCTGTAGGGAATTCACAATGTCTGCTTAAAAAACTCCAAACAAACCCCCAAACTTAAACACTTTGATCTTGAATCTTTCATTTTATGGTATGAGAAAATCTATAGGGGTGGAGTTCTTTTGTTTGCTTGTTTAAGAAAAATTCCATTACCCTACTCAGTGAGACTTTATGAAAGAAAATAGATGTGGATTAGATATTAGGAAGAAATTCTTCCCTGTGAGGGTGGGATGCCCTGGCACAGGGTGCCCAGAGAAGCTGTGGATGCCCCTGGATCCCTGGAACTGTCCAAGACTGGGTTGAATGGGACTTGGAGCAACCTTGGGAGAGTGGAAGGTGTCCCTGTTGTTGAATAATATTTAAGATCCCTGCCAACCCAAACCATTCTGTGATTCAAATTACAGAGGGTAGCTGAACCAATCTGACCTCTTTCTTCTCTACAACCTCCTCATCTCCTGAGAATTTCATTTATGTCCCATTTGTCCCTGCAATCAGCCCACAGTGCTTCTTTCTTTCCCTCTGTTTCTTTTATTTTTCCCTTCATCCCATCTCTCCCCTATTCCAAAGTCAGTGTAAAAAAGTCCAGCTCTGGGAAAACATGGAGAAATCTGGCATTCACTGTTTTTGTAAGCCAAAACAGAAACCATATTCAAACCTGAAGTTTAGTGAGTCTATGGATGTATGCATGGATAGCTATGATTTATTGGATGTGTCAGGGGTTCATTTCATCTTTAAATAGGAAAACCATGAGGTGTGACTTGATGACTTGTTAAAAAAATGTCACACTACCTAGGAAGAGTGACACCATAAAATACTTACACACACAATTCCTGAGAGGGGCTTGTCAGAAGGATATCCCAGCTTACCATTTAATGGGAAAAAATAATTATTCACGGATTGTTAGTTTTGCTTTTTACGAACAATGAGTCCAGTTAATTTTGTCATATCACTGGCTTGTGTTTGCAAGCTTCAATCACTCCCTTAAAACAGCCCAGCCTTCCCAGGGCACATGGAGTGAAAAGGCATCATTTTAATGGGCTTGTAGCTAATTAAAATGTGTGACATTCAGAATGTGGCTGGAACGTGGCATGAAAAAGTAATGACAGGACAATACATCATGTCACGGACAAGTGGCTAGATGTGAGTTGTGCTGGCAAATACCATGGGGAAAAATCTGCTTGAACCAGGCTCCTCCAAGCATTCAGGAATATCTATTTGTTTGCACGTTTCATCCGGAAGTGGTGGATCTGTTCTCACTATGGATAAGTTTTATGACCAAAAAATTGTTTTGCAATTTTCCAAGGTTCTGTCTTTGATGTCCTGGTGTAGATTGACCTCTGTCCTCACAGGGGGGTGGGTGGGTGGGTGGCTGCTGTCAGGGACAGTGTGGCAAACAACGTTTGATTCCCAGGGGCAGCGCTGCAGGGAACAACAAAGATTTGTGGTTTTGCCTGGTGGTGTTTATTCTGGGCTACTTGGGCTCCTTCAGTGCACCTGATAAGGAAATGAACACCTTCCACCATCCCAGGTTATTCCAAGCCCTGTCCAGCCTGGCCTTGGGCACTTCCAGGGACCCAGGGGCAGCCAGAGCTGCTCTGGGCACCCTGTGCCAGGGCCTCCCTATCACATTCACATTCTCTGAAAAAATTCCTTTGCCCAGGGTTTTTTTCCTGGGAAGCTGAAAGGCAGCGAGAGGCCTCAGAGAAAAGGGAAACAATTCTTATCTCATTTGCTTCTCCTGTGTTGTGCTCATGTGGAATGTGTTTGGAGATTGTTTACCCACAGGTGATTGTTCCATTGGATTCTGCTGGGAGTTGTTTTCAGTCATTGGCCAATCAGGGCCAAGCTGTGTCGAGACTCTAGAAAAAGTCAGGAGTTTTCATTATTATCTTTTAGCATTCTGTAAGTATCCTTTCTGTATTCTTTAGTATAATATAGTATTCTTTAATATAATATAGTATCATAAAATAATAAATTGTCCTTCTGAGAACGTGGAGTCAGATGCATCATTCCTGCCTTCATCAGGGCAGTTTTCCAGCAAATACCTCCCCACCCTCACAGGGAACAATTTCTTCCCAATATCCCATCTAAACCTTCCTATTTCAGTTTAAAAGTGTTCCCCTTTGTCATATAACTCCATGCCCTTTCCAAATGTCCCTCTCCAGGTCTCCTGTACCCTTTAGGCACTGAAGGTGCTGGAAGCTCCCCCTGGAGTCTTCTCCAGGCTGAACAATCCCAATTCTCACAGCCTTTCCTTATAGGAGACATATTCCATCCTTCCATCCATTCCTGGTCCTTTCAAACAGCAGCCTGGCTTTCAGAGGACAGCTCACAAAAAAAAAAAAAAAAAAAAAACCCTCAGCCTGAATCAGAAAGGCTCCAGAAAAAAAAATTTGGAAATGATGTTTGGATGGGCCAATTTGGATTGTGTTTGCACAACCTGTACTAGTGGAAGGTGTCCCTGCCCATGTCGTGGGGTTGGAGCTAGAAGGTTTTAAGGTCTCTTCCAACTCAAACCATTCTGTTCCATAACTGAGGATCCCAAATAGAAGATGAAAGGAAATATTGCTGTATGGGCTGATAAAGTTAAATATTTTTGTGTCCCAGCCTTCTTCCTTTCTGCTTTTCAAATTATTTCTATTTATTGCAGATAATTAATTCTTTTTCTTTCTTAGCTATGAGCATTGGCTCACACTACTAAAGAGTCTAAAAAGGCTCTTTTGCACTTAAAATTTTGTTAGAATTAACCCCAGATTCTTAACTTAGCAGTCAAAATGGACTCCATTCTGAACACAGCAATTCTTTTTAAAAAGAAGGGAATTCCTAAAGGGAATTAAGAATATCTATTTGTCTGCTTTTCAAGGAGACTAATGGTAGAAAAGGGAAAAAAAGGGATAAAGAAAGGAAACAAAATGTACCAGTACTGTTAGATTTATTGCTTTTATTATCATTTCTTTGGCTTATGTAAATTTAACTGAAATTTTTCAGACCATTAATCCATAACACCAACTATAGCCCTCTTTGTTCTTAATTAAAAACAGATGGATTGATAGAAGAGGGATGAGATTTTCAGAAGTACTCAATGCTGGCCAAACTCTGCTTTGATGAAGTCAGTGCTGAAAACTCCCCCAGAATCTATTGAGAATAGAGCAGAGCTGAGCATTTCTGAAACCCCTTCCAGAGTGAAGTGTGGTGAGGGATCATTTCTGAGAGCATTGCCAGCAGTTCAGCATTGTGGTTTCCATGAAATTCAGCTTATTCTTTTTTTTTGGTCTTAAAACTGGTTGGAGCTGTTTGAAATCTACATCCCAAATAGGTTTTTTGGACTCTAAAGGAGTCTCTTGAGCTGTTGTGGTTGGGTTCAGAAATTTGGAGTGGCTTGCAGAAAAGTGCATTAAAAACAGACATAGGGGATTTGGGAGACACCAAAAGTAGCAGTGTTGGGAAGCTGAAATGAGACAAATAAATGTGGCAGGAATGGATTTAGGAAGCCTCAATGTGTTTATTACTTGCAACTGACACAAGTCCCAAAGGTCAGTAGTAGTAGTTTTAACACCTCTGTCCTCTGGTGAAAACCAGAAAGCAAAAAACAACCAAACACAGCAGATGAGTCCTGGTGCAGAGCTGGGAGTGAGAAACTACCCTACAGAAGAAAGAGAATTCATGGTTTAGAACACAATGGTTTAAGTTGGAAGAGACTTTAAAACCCATCCCATTCCAGGCCCTGCCATGGGCAGGGACAATTTCCACCATCCCAGGTTGCTCCAAGTCCCATCCAGCCTGGCCTTGGGCACTGCCAGGGATCCAGGGGCAGCCACAGCTTCTCTGGGCACCCTGTGCCAGGGCCTGCCCACCCTCACAGGAAACAATTTTTTCCTAACAGCTATTCTAAATCTAAACACTTCAACCAAAGTCTTAAAACACCTTAAAATTCCAAAATTCCCCGTGATTCAAAGCATCAGGGCTGGTGTGGCAAAATTTCAATCCAAGCTTGAATTTTTTTTGCTGTCGAGGCCCATTTTGTTTATCGTTGTCAGGTGGAAAGACAAAATGTGTTACAGAGACTCCTTTCTGAAGGGATCAGATGGAAAACAGGGCATAAAGTGACAGAACAGACCTGGTGGTTGTGTCTCTAACTGGCCCAATGCCTGTGAAAACATACAGTCCCTTTGCCACCACAGAGGCTGCAGGAGAGGCAGTTTAATGGGCTCTGCACACAAGTTTTAGAGCCTTTCATAGCACAGATATAAATGATACATTTCATCTTTATGCCACCCTTCTAAATCACTAAAAAGTAAATTCAGTTAATGCTGAAAGGCAGAAGCCCTGAACTGCTGCTTTGCTTTGCTACTTATAGTGTCAGGACCAGCTCTGGCTTAATCTTCTGGGTGTCATTCAATATATTTCTGACCCAACCAGGTAGAACAGAAGACTTGGCTGTATTTCTAAGCTCTCAGAGGTTTTAAGACAATCCCACAGCTTTTGCAGCAAGTAGTTTTTGCAGTGTACTGATTAATAATCTCAGGGAGAGTGTAATACAACAAAAAGCACCAAAAAACCACCAAAAAAACAAAACAACAACAACAACAAAAAAACAAATCACAAAAAAAAACACCCAAAAAAACCTTTTAGAAAAGGGACATATTGACTTCATTTTCCCAGCAGATGTCTTTGCTGAAGCCCCTCCCTTCCCTGGCTCCATTTGTGCCATGTTAATTGTCATAACTACGCCCTGTAGCTCCTTGGTAGGAGAATTGTCACAATTAGCCTGTGACTTTGCACCAGCTGTCTTGGCATAGACAAGACAACGTGCTTTGGACTCTGAACACCTGCAAACCCAGTCCGTGGTGGATGTTTGAATGCTCAAACCAAACAGCTGTTGCATTTCAGGCTTGTTCTCTTGGGGAGGCTGGGGGGAGAGAGGTGGAAAAATGTCTATATGCTGGGATGCCATAATTTTCCCTTTTTGAGGTTTATTCTGTACATTCTCTTCCAGTGTGCTGATGGAGGGGTGGCCCCAGCAGTTATCTGGAGATTACACGATTTGTAGGGCTCCATATATTGGTAGCTCTGAGTAGATAAATAGAATGGGGGGCAGGGGGTGAAAGAGAACAGAAAAACCTCCACATTTATTTTGATTTATTTCTAATTACTCCCTTTCCAGGGCTCTGAAAGGACAGTTTGGTTTGGTTGGTGCACTTCTGGATGAGTGTGATCTGGGAGCTGGCAGGCAGCACTTTGGCAGTTTTACCCCAGTGAGTTTAATAACCCAACAAGAATTGCCCAGAACAGTGGGATCAGATTCACGGAACGAGCCATGAATGCATTTCTGTTCCCCAGTAACTGCTCAGTGGGATTATTCAAGAGATTTAAATGTGGGTGGCATCAATTTGAAATGCAGATGGTGTATCTTATTAAACACCATTTTAGCTATTTGTAGTGCTCAGAACAGTATTTGCCCTGAATTTAAATAACGATGTACAGTATTTGTTAAAAAACATGCTTGGGCATGTTTTGTTTAATTAGTGGCTTGAAATTTCCTAGCATATGGCTTGTCATTTGCTAAAAAGATATGCAATTATGAAGTTCCTTGAAGTTTTACTATTTAAAAGCAAAATTAACTTGGTGTGTTCAGCAGTTAATGGCAGGCCATTAAATATAGTATTTACTAAACAAAAGACATATAAGAGCAGCTGAGTGTGCCTGTGCCATCTGTACCTCGAGCCCTGCACATCTTTTGGTTCACAGGAGGTAGACTGGACCCACTTTGCTCCCACAGTTCATTACCAGAGTTTTCTGCACTTCAGTGCAAATGACATCGTGTCTGGTTATTATCTTTAAAGGCCTGGATGCCGCTTTAGAAGCATCAATTTAATTTTTATACTTCAGGAAAGCAAGCAGACCATCTGCTTAGAAATCCCAGCACTTTCTGAAGAGCTGCAGATATTTCTTTTCCCTGTCAGGTTTTGAATGTCCTTTTAAAGTTTGTGAAACTTTTCAGTTGCCTGCCTGTTCATTCTTGATTAGGAAATGGAAATGAGAGTCTGGAAGACTGAAGGATGATGCATGAGGGTTTTTTTTTTTTTTTCCCTCCCCATAACTTACCTGCTCAGCTTCTACTCCTCATCACGACAGATTGAGTAATTCAGTGTCTGCTTCCCTCCACCAGCTCAGCTCGAGCCAGTTCCTCCATCCAACACCTCCATCATTCCCCAGTCCCAGCAGAGCTGATGGAAAGACTTGCCTCAGGCATCTCCACCACCCCTCATTGCAGGCAATATTATGCACTCAAATGAGTCACAGATTGGAGGATTCTCATTTTTTTCTCCTGAGAGCGACTTATCTCGGGAAGGGAAGCGGAGAGGGAAGCAATGGAGCCTGATGAAGAAGCGAGAAGGGAATGACCCCCCAGCCTGACACATTCCTTTCCTTCACAAGTCTGATTTCATGGCTTTATCACACACTGCACTTCTTCAGGCACAGACAGCAGGATTCATCTCGGTGCATTACAGACATCTACACAAGAGCCAGGCCCTCCCAGGCTGAGAATTTATGCAAGAAATAGGCTTTTTTTAGGGTTTTACCTCTTCTATACATTTCCCTCTTGAAGAGGTGAATGACAGCCCTGAAAGCCCCATTTCTGGTCATTAACTATGAAGGGAGTGTAGGTATCCACAGACTCCTAGTGAAGAGCACACAAAACTCATGGTTGAAATCTTCAGGTATCACTGAAAAATTCCTGTGGATTTCAGGAAAGTCGCGGTCTCAGGTTTTTTCCTCTCTTATAACCACTGTGTCTTTGTTCAGTAAGAACAAGATTCTCAGCTCATCAGAGGGACAACCAAAGCCATGATCCTTTCCAGGGTGAGCTGTCAAGCAGATGAAAAGAGAGGGAAAACAACAAGAGGGGAAAAGGTGGGAAATCAGGAGCATTAATCCATATCTCTGTTTCTTTGTGGATGGTATTTATCTTCTCACTTTAGCCAGGGTTGCCAATACTTTTGCTTATATTTTACCCATCTTTCATCCCACTATCCTGACCACAGTATCCCACCATCCCCCTGGTCTGCTTCACTCCCTCTCACCATGACTTTTTCAGGATTCTCCCTTGATTTCCAGACAGAACTCCTGCCTTTACCACAGTGCTTCTGTGGAGGTGTTCACAGGGGTCCCAGGATGAGGGAAGAGATGAGAATCTTGACTCCCTGTTCCAGAAGGCTGATTTATTATTTGATGATATATGTTATATATTAAAAGAAAATGATAGACTATACTAAAGGAAAAGAGAAATTATTTCATCAGAAGGCTAGCAAAGGAAAGGAATGGAGTGATAATAAAATCTTGTCACTGTTCACAGCCTCAACACAGGTGGCTGTCATTGGTCATCAAGTAAAAATATGCTCAGTAAACAATTCTCCAAATCACATTCCAAAGCAGCAAAAGATGGAGAAGCTGAAGCTCCTCAGCTTCTCAGGAGAAAAGATCCTGGCAAAAGGATTTTTCATAAAATATGTCTGTGACATGCTTCCTTCTGCTCACTCCTCACTCTGCCTGCTCCACTCCTTTCCCTGATCACCGCTGATTTCCTGCCCCAGCTCTGTTATTTTTTACATGACTGTCTGATCTTTCTGTCTAATGAACAACTCCCCTGACTCCCAGCTCCCTGCTAATGAAGATGGAGAGAGCTTTACCTCTTCACTCATAGAACCCTGGGCAATATCACGTAGGAAAAGGAATTATGATACAAAAATTGGTCCATAATGTGCTTACTCTTTCTTCTTCTGTGACTGAGAGTGACTTCCTCAAGGGGAATGTTTCTTTTATTATCCACCTTCAGCTCTTATTTCCCTGCCCTGTGATCAATTGGTTTTTGTGGGGCAGGAATGCTCTGAACAAATGGGAAAGGAAGGGAGAGGGAAAGGGAAAGGGAGAGGGAAAGGGAAAGGGAAAGGGAAAGGGAAAAAGGAAAGGGGAAGGGAAAGGGAAAAAGGAAAGGGGAAGGGAAAGGGAAAGGGAAAGGGAGAGGGAAAGGGAAAGGGAAAGGGAAAGGGAAAAAGGAAAGGGGAAGGGGAAAGGGTAAGGGACACCTTCTGCCAGACCAGATTGTTCATCAAATGAATTGTCTTTGGATTGGTTGTTCTTTTTGACTTATTAAGACCTCCAAAGTGCTGCATTTTTGGTCCAGACATGATGAGTTGAAATAGTGTTTGATCCCCTGAGTGGATGTTCCTTGCTGGACAAAGGGCCATTTTTTTTTCCGCAAACAATTGAAAGGGAAAAAATTAAAAAATGCCCCAGGTCATTCATTCTTTTTTGGCAATAAACTGTCATTCCAGCAGCAAAATAAGTCCTCACATATCAGAAGAAACCAATGAGACTTGATAGCAAAGCATTAGAGGAATGGTGGAGGGAGGGAATCACGCTAACTTTTAAAAACACAAACACATTCTAAATAAATATGAAAATACAGCCTTTCATCCCTACCCTCACACATTCAAATGGGATTCATTGTGGTTCAATTTTGACCTTTTCAGGTGCCCCAAAGTCTAAAACAGTGTTTATGACATCCAGTTAAGGGAAACTACAAAAACACATTGAATATTCAGAAGAAATTACGATAAGGATCCACCATGAGGAGCTCATTCCTCCAGGTTGTTGGGAACCAATGCTCAGGGTCTCTGTGTTTGGGGATGTCATTTGCCAAGAAGAAGACATAAAAGACACCTTGACAAGTTGTCATTAAAGATTTCATGGCAATGGCTGTGAGTGCAGGAATTCCTGCTCTGTTGCCCTGGCAAAATTCACATTCAGATGATTACATTTTGCCTGCTTACACTGGGGCTGCATTTTCAATTCCTTGTGTCATTGTCCTTGTCTTCTCATCTTAAATTATTGTATAGTGCTGCTGTGCATTATTAAACAGTTGCCACATTTCATCCCAGTGGATCTTGCATTTAAATGATGGATTTACAAAGGTTCTGCTGCTTTGTTAAGCTTGCCTGTACAGCTGGTTGAGGGTTTACTTCAAGAAAAAAAAAGTTTTCCTTCAAAGAAGACTTGAAAAATCAGTGGGTTTCATTAAAAGTTGTCAAAATCTTTTCCCTCTTTCATTTTTTCCCCCAAAGTTTCCGGGTTTTTGAATTGAAATTTAAATTAAATAGATGTATATAAAAGAAGTGGTGTTACAAATCAATATTATTATTAACAAAAAAGCAAATTTTTCCAATTAAACACTGAAAATCATTCCAACAGTATTTTAGCCATCTGCTTTCTGGATATTGCAGTGAAATTAAAAAAAAAAATAAAAGAAAGAAAGAAAGAATCTATTTCAAGCAACTGAGAATGAAAACAATGGCTGAGCTGCAAATATCACAGCAGAAATCTTTCAATTGTTTCCAGCAAGTCCTTTTTGTGCATCATCCTTTGAAACTTGAAAATTTACAAAAGAAAAACTGCCTTTAATTCTGTTTCTTAGTACTTGTATCCATAAAATGAAACCCAAGTGCAATTTGTTTCTTAGATTAGAAGCTCAATGAGACAGGGATCACTGCTCCATGAAATTAAGCACGTTGTGTGTAGGCTGAGGGAACATTCCTGAAAATACAAAGCATTAGGATGTGTCCCAAGAAGGATGCAGGGGCTGTCTGGGGGGTTTCAAGAAATGGAGAACTTAGTTACAGACAATGATATAAATATTAGGGGATGGTTGAAATGTGTCACAGACACATTTTCTGGAAAATGCTTTGCTAGGATTTTTTCTCCTGAGAAGCTGAGAAGCCTCAGAGGAAAAGAAAAACAATAATTATCTGCTGCTGTGTAATGCAACAGGTGCATCTTTGATTGGTCCATGTGAGTTGTTTCCACTTGGTGATCAATCACAGTCCAGCTGTGTTGGGACTCTGGTCAGTCCCAAGATTTTATTATCATTCCATTCCTTTCTAGCCTTCCGATGAAATATTTTCTTCTATTCTTTTAGTGCCGTTTTAATATTTTATTTTAATATAATATATATAATAAAATAATAAATCACCCTTCTGAAACATGGAGTCAGTATTCTCATCTTCCCTCGTCCTGGGACCCCTGCAAACACCACCACAGAAATGAGATACAGAGGAGAGGGGTTGCCTGTTGGCATTCAGGACCAGGTTGGATGGGCTTGGAGGAACTTGGGATAGTGGAAGGTCTCCCTGCCCATGGCAGGGGGTTGGAGCTCAAAGATCTTGAATTTCCCTTCCAATCCAAACTGTCCTGTGAATCTGTGCCGAGATTCCATGGAGTTGTGCTTCAGCTACTGTTCAGTGGCAAATGAAGAACTGAGATTGGTGGGCCCAGTCAGGGAAACCAGCACAGTGTCTGTGTGTTGTGCTATCTTGGGGATAAAACAATCCCCACATGCAAAATTAGAGCACTCGACACCCTTGGAAGAGAACTCAGGCTATTTTAAGACCTGTGGAAAGATCTCTATGGATGCAGATTCCCTAGAAAACTTTAAAAAGCTTTAAAGCGTCTCCATTTATTTATAGACAGTTTCACAAAGTCAGCTGCTAAAAGGCAGTGAAAGCTGTGTTGGGGAGTCCTTTCAGAAACAATGCATTTCTCAGGATCACAGTTCTGACTGGGTGAGTTCTGAACTCCACACTTAAATGTAAATATTTTTTATGGCTTAAAGCACTGGCTTCAAAGGCAGCCCTAGGCAAACACTGATGTGCAGGCTGAGTAGGTAATTTTGGAAAGCAAGAGCAGGCCAAGATGTGCCCGGCTTTGGAAAGACATTGCCAGGTCCTACTCTTAGGAAAAATTTCCCTTTGTGTTGTTTTAAGTCCACAGTCCTCTTGTCTGACCATAAATAATTTCCAGCTCTGAGAACAGATGGGATTCTGCCTCGTGGATTTCATAGTTTTTTGTGGCTATTAGGAAGATTTCAGGAGATGTGTATTACTGATATAAAAAAAGAGAGGCCTCCCATCACCACCTGTGCTGGATCCAGCCTATGTTTTAAAGGAAAGCTGAGATTACTATCAAATAATCTGTTTTAATGGGCTGGGACTCCAAGGGGAACATGAACACAATGAAGTTGGAAGAAAGCACCACTATTCTTCATAATTACCACTTTTTTTTTTTTTTTTACATCAAACTGGATTAAGGGAAGTTGCCTCACAAATTAAAGACATCCTTAGAGCTGTTTGTAACTTGAGTGATAGACAAACCAGCAGGGAGAAGTCTTCTGGCTGACTTTGAAGGGACTGATCCTTTTTTCATCCAAGTTCAGTAAGCAAGGCAGCATCTACATAAGTGGAATCTTCAAGGATTTTAAAGTGTTTAAGGTGATGTTTATTGTGTTTGCAGGGAGGAACAATGAATCTGACTCCATGTTCTTAGAAGGTTAATTTATTATTATTTATGATACTATATTATAGTTAAGAATACTATACTTTACTATACTAAAAGAATACAGAAAAGATACTTAGAGAATGCTAAAAAGATAATAATGAAAACTCCTGACTCTCTCCAGAGTCCCAACACAGCTTGGCCCTGATTGGCCAAAGAGTGAAAACAACTCCCAGCAGAATCCAATGAAACAATCACCTGTGGGTGAACAATCTCCAAACACATTCCACATGAGCACAACACAGGAGAAGCAAATGAGATAAGAATTGTTTTCCTTTTCTCTGAGGCCTCTCATTGCCTTCCAGCTTTGCAGAAGAAAAACCTTGGGCGAAAAAATCATGTTCCAAAATGTGAATGCCACAGCTCTCCTCACCCCCACCTGTGTCAAGGGGCTCAGGCACACTCCATGAGTCCAGCCTGACAGATTTTCTCCCCTGAATTATACCCTGGCCATCTTCCAGCCATTGGGGAGAATATCAGGCCATTGGGGACTCTGATATTGTTAAATCTGATTCCCTTGTAGGGTCAGGATTGATCAACAAAAGGCTTATTTTTGGCAGCACAAAGGAAATGTTTATTGGCCAATTCCTGTAGCAGTAGGAGATGTGAGTAAATCTCCCTTTGCCCTCACAAAGGTCAGTTTTTCAAATTACCCTCATCCATGTACTGCACCAGGCCATGAGAAAAGGTGTTGAGCACCTTTGTCACACTGAGGAGAGGGAGGGCTGTGCTTGACTCAGCACCTTTCAGGAGCAATTCTTCAGGTCCCTCTCATTCCACTTGAGCCAGAATTCAATTCATGCTCCAGCTTAAGAAGGAATCCTGCCTATTTCTGCTGGTTTTGCTCCAGCAGAAATGTGAAACCAATCCGCTGGCTGGATTTCAGCTTGGATAATTGCATTTTGCTCACATAAATTACTTTATTAGTTTCAAAGAGGGGAAATTACTCTCTGCTAACTCTTCCAAAGCTATTTGGTACTGTTAGTAGGGAAGATGAAACTGGCCAACCCACCAGAGAGGTGGCTCTGTTTTGATGGGGGATGAATTCCCCTTGTAGTGAACGTGTTTTCTGCAGGGAACCTCAGTCCATGCCCAGCCTACATGAAAGATGGAGAGCTATTAACTCCTCTCTGAAGCCTCCCAACTCTCAGCCTGTGATGTATCTCCCTCAGCCTGCCTCTCATGTATCAGACTGGCTCTCTGACAGCTCTTCTGGGATGGCTTAATACAGCCCTATTAAATCCTCATTTTCCCATTGTAAGCTGGCTGGATTTTGCCTTTCTTTCTTCTATCACCAGCCCCCTTCCTTTAGGATCCAGTGGGTACTGCTTCCTGTTATCACCCAGGTTAGCTGCAAGGCTGCTTGGCTCTGCATCCATCACATCTGGAGGAGCCAGGATTTTCCAGACAAGATAAAAATCTTGTTGGTGACCTAAACACCCAGTTCTGCATCCCAGTGTCACAGCATCCATCCTTGCCTCTGCCTGGCACAAACTGCAGCTCCTAAATTATTCCCTGTTGCCTTGAATGATCCTTCTAGAGCCTGCTGTGGGAAATATGCTTTAACTTATCTTCACCCTTCTATCTTTCTGAGACAAGCTGTTTTTTCCCCTCTGTACCACATCCAGTATTCTTATATGATATCTTGGGCATTAAATCCATCGCAAGTTTCATCTTTCTTATTCTTTCCCACCCTTCTTAAATTTCTCCAGTATTCTCATCCATCACATCACTCATTCCAGCCTTGATATTTCCATTGTCATCACTTTTGGTGTCACTCTCATGCCTGAAACACCCTAATTTTTCTCATCTTTTAAGTATGAGACCCAAAATGACATCCTGCCTGAGTCAGGGAATCAGCAGCATTATCTTTATGATTATTCATTAAACAGAAGTTTTAGGACAGCTAATGCATATGCATAAAGTTATTGTTCACAAAGTCTGGTTGTTCAAACACTCGTTCTGTGAATTGTTACAGCAGGAGGAAATTTCCCCA
Source organism: Agelaius tricolor (assembly GCF_023055355.1). NCBI lineage: Eukaryota > Metazoa > Chordata > Aves > Passeriformes > Icteridae > Agelaius > Agelaius tricolor. Next base: position 1,105,116 of record NW_027269284.1, on the reverse strand, counting down.
GTGTTTGAGGAGCACAGAAAAATGCAAGCAGGATGGGAAAGTTTTGAAGTACAACGGGCAAGATTTTCTTGCAAAACTCATGATATTTGGAGGTGTTGAACTCATTCATTTGGTCAGACCTGGTGTTTTACAAAGGTTTATGCACATCTAATCTGAATATTGCCAGTGGTCCCACAGATTGGGATGTGCAGGAGGGAAAGGATTGGCCTGAACCATTGCATGGGCTGGACTTTCTTTGGGCAGGAATTGTAGATAATTCTACCCATCAGCTGTGATCTCACCTCATCTTGGCTGCTGAAAGGATTATTATTTTTTTACATCTTAGCTTTTTCAATTTCTTGAGGTTGCAGCAGTTTTAATGTATTTGAGGTTTCTCACCTTCCACTGTTATTGAAACAGAGATGAAGAGCCCAACACTGCAAAAAAAGGCACAAATACATTCCCTGAATATCCTTATAAAAGATAAGAAATGAAAGAAATATTGTATCAAAATTTCCCATTTAAAAAAAAAACGTGCTGCATTTTTTTAAAAATGGGAAATTTAATGAATGAACTCAATTTCAAAAGCTGTGGATGTTGAATATTTCAGACAGTGGAAGATCTTCCTCACAAGTCGTTTTATCAGCTGCTAATGTACACAGTGTTTGCCATTTTCTTCTTTTGAATATCCCTCTATGATTACTATTTTTCTCACTAAATACTTAAATACCTTTTTTTCATCACTTTGTGCATCTGTTCTCTTTCAGTTCTCTCATGGGCAAAGCATATTTGTGTAATAATGGGATAGGAACAAACACCAAGATGTAAGTAGAAACAGGGGTGCTGGACATGAACAGAAATTCAAGATATTTGCCCTAAATTACAGCAAGACTTTGGGCTCCTGTGATCCAAGAGATCTTTGTTAAGGTCATCTACTTAGGCAAAAGCCACCTGGAAAGGAAAATTTGAGATCCATAAATTATCCTGAAGCCATGAAAAATTTTAAATCTTGAATCAATGGCAAAGAGGATGCATTGCTTTATTTTTCCTTTACTGCAATTTTGTTCTGCAGAACTTAAATATTCCAACTTTTCTCTCCAAATCCACTGAGGTAGTCTGATCACACCAAGGCTACCTGTGTTTCTCCTAAATCAAAATGTGCTTCCCACTGGTCCTGTCTTTTGCTGGGATGAGCAGGACAAAGGGAATCTGCACGTTCTCCTCTGTGGAAAACTTAAACAGACTGCCAGGAGCTGGGATCTTGGAACCTGGACAGCTGTGCTGTAAAATGGGCCGGGAAATTTGGGTTTTGGTCAAAGGACTTGCAGTTCTGGTGTGCCTTCCCTATGAAAAAAGGCCAGATGAACTCTCGTGGTGCTGGGAAGCCTGGAAACATCTGATCCTGAAGAATCCACACTCAGAGCTTCCTGAAAATCCACCCAGCAGCCAAGGAGCCCAAGTTCACGACTACTCGTAGGCACAATTTCCTTGGTCTTCACTGAAAATAGATCCTCTAACTGAAGTTTCAGCTCTGCAATTACTAATGGAGAAGCATTTTGCTCTGAGAACTCCTATTTTCAGTTAGAGTTCCTCCAGAGCTTCAGGGCTGCTCTCCAAGTCACAGCTTTTCCACTGGGCTGTTGGTTCTTTAACTTTTTTTCTGCTTCTGTTAGGGTTGGGATTGGAAGTGCTTGAAATGGTATTTCGTGTTCCGACTCAGATGTTTATTATTTCTTGTCTATATTATAGTCTCACAAGGTATGAGTTTTATAGTATTTTACTAACAAGTTACAAAATGGCCTCAAATCTTTGCAGTCTTTTAAGGAGAACTATCTAATTAAGAAATGATGCTTAAATTATTTTTACTTTTAACTTAATAACTAATTACTTTTATCTTACAATGTGGACTTTTCTGTCTAATTACAAAATTCTATTTATACCTGTGAAGAAAAAGCAAAGAAGAAAAACTAACCACTACCTTCAACTTTTATCTTAGCTTTATATATATTACCATATTCTAAAACCTGAAACTCTAAGTTTTCTACTGTGTGATATTACACACTTCTATTCAAATTACAAATTTATAATCTCAGTTCTATTATTCAATTTTAGAAGCCTTCTCCACAGCCTCAAGTAAAATATAGTGTTCTCCTGGGGGTCAGTGCCTGTCAGCACAGAAAGCCCAAAATTCTCAACATCCAGAATTCCAACACTGGACTGACAGGGAAGCAAGGGAAATGTTGACTGCTTCTTTTGCACTGGGAAATTTCCCCTTTCTACATCACTGAGATACACCCACAGAGCTGCAGAGAAATGTTTTCCTCTTCCAAAATAAATTACATTAAAATCCCATAGCACATTACAGGAGCCAATTTTGATATTACCTTTGAAATACTGGGACTCCTATTTTAAGAATTCTTGCTTTGCCACCAGTTCCAACCTGAGGAAATGCCAAATGGACGTGAGCTCAGGTGTGCTGGGAAGAAGGGCTGGGGTGTGATAGCTGTGCTGTGTGGAGTGTCAAATCTGAGGAAACGCAGCCAGACAATGTGACAACACGGATTAGACTCCATAAAAATTTCAGTGTTGTCCTTGAGAGAGGAGTCCTGGAACAACTGCATTGCATAACATAACATAATGGTTAGGAAGCCATTAATGACAACTTGCTTCAAACCCAAACAGCTGGCTCTGTGACCCTCTAGGTAACAACAAATACAAGAGCAGGAGGAACAGGAATAATTCAAATCCACAATATATCCAGCTGCTGTTCTAAATCCTAAGGTATTAAATTTTAATGTATATTTCAATGACAAATCAATCCTGACACTTTTTCTGTTTAAATAAGTAGCCACTGATTCTGGAAAAAAGAAGTGGATTTAGTTATTTGCTTATTTATTCTATCAGTGCAGCACTAGTTTATTTTGGTGTAATCACTCTCATTCGTGTCTAAAAAATCCCTCAAGAATGCATTGTGTTCTTAAGAGCATCACCATCATAAATCAGGGTAGCTGCACTGACTTTAGAAATGCTGCCATGATTTATTGGATTTGTAGCAGCTGTGGATCCAACCCTCCATTCTTGGGGGCTTGGTACCAGCACAACCCATCATTGAACTTTACTAGAAGGTTTCTGATCAATACCAAAAAATTGAGGGTTTTTTTTTTTTCTTCCCCATGACAAGGATTCCTACTTCTCTTTTAAGATTCTAAGCCTGCAAAGTATTCAAACCCAACTTTCCTGCAATTTTCGAGGACCTCTCATGGAATTCAGTGGGAAACTGAGGCTCTTGACCCTCTGCAGGACAGGACCTAAAAGTTGGGAGGAAATTGCCTGGCATCTTGTACAACCTGCTAATGTGCTTGTGCATTCATGCACAGTAATTGATCTTACAAGCTCCTGAGTGTTCACTGGACTTGCCATTATACCATGAATATTTTATAGCTGCACCACTGTAATAACAGTAATTACATTTGCCCTTTTGCAGAACCTTTTACATAAGGGTTTCAAGGTGGTTTATGGATGGTAATTAAGCCCCATGGTCTTCTTCTTGTGGAGTAAGAATTATTATTACCCTTCTGCAAATGGGGAAGCTGAGGAACAGAAAATCTGAACTTGACCTTGCCCAAGGTCATATCTCAAATCACTGCCAGGATGAGGAGATGAATTCAAGGATTCCTTCTCCAGGGTTGCTGTAGTTATTTATTTGGCTTGGATTATGTCTCTGACTCAAGACAAACTTTTAAAGTTCAAACTCTCAATATTTTCCTATTATTTGGAGCATTGCACATTTTTCCTGTTCTGAAGAGTTGCTGTGCCTCACATCACATCAGAAGGTGCTCATTGAGAGGATTTTGAGGTGCTGCACCCACAGACCCTCATCCTACACAGAGATACCAGTGGGGACCTTTCACTAAGGATTAAGCCAGGCTTGCAGGTACCAACACAAAACCATTAATGCCATCCACAGCTGTGAACAAAGCCCGTGCTTGAAAGGCACTTTTCCCTCAATTGCCTTGCTAATAGTGAAACAATGTCCCAAGGTAGATTGTAAAGTCACTGCCTGTCGTTGAGATGGATGGAAATGACTGGCTGTGATTGCTGCTTTGATAAACTTATTTACTACCAGAGTGCCAACCCTTGGCTGGGCTGTAAAAAGGGTGTAATTATTACATAATGATTATATAATGAAAAACACCTATTTACCGAGGGGAAAATGAGCACATTTCCTGAGAGGCACCTCAGTCTAAGTGGGCTGCAGGCTCACAGTCAGAGCAGGGCAGGGCAGCATTTGGGGAGGCAAAATTCCAGCACGAAATTCCCGAGCAGTGAGCCCACGAGCACAGCAGAAGGAAGCTGTGGTATTTTTATCTCAGTGGCAGCTCAGAGGGAACATGAAGTGTCTCCACTTTTCCAGCTTCAGATTTAATGTGACTGGAGCCACATGTGGGATTTCCCTGCAGCTGGGGAGCAGATGGTGCCAGGTTATGCAATGTGGGATGTGGGGACAGCCAGCCAATGTCCCGACCTGCTGCTCCTCGTGGCGCTGAGCTGGTCTGGGAGAGGACAACCCTCAGAAATAGACACATAAATATAAAATGTTCTCCAAAAATACAGAATCCTGGCCTGGCAGAAGTAACTGGGAAATTATCACTTAATTCTGCCTGTTCAGAACGTCCTTCAGGGAGTTCAGAGATACCTTTGGCACTTAGGAAGACACTGTAATTACTGTAAATGATGTAAAATCCTTTAAGCTATGAGAGATTCGACCAGTCTGATCAATACCTTGCAATAACAAGGTTTAGCTTGGTAGGAACTGTTGTGCAGTAATAACATTGTTTATGATTTATTCTGTTTAGCTTCCAAGTTTTTACTCCAACAAACCTGTGTATTTGAACAAAACACAGTGCTAGCGGGCTGAGTCTTTTGGATTTTGCCACAACGCGCTCCTGGCCCGGCTGGAGGTTGAAAGGGAATGAGGAGGGTGACAGCACATCCAAGATAAGCAGGAGTAAGACAAGACCACCCTAACCACAGAGAAAGTGCAGACAACACATCTTGAGAAAGGAGTTATTCCATTTGCACAAGTTTGCCATCCTCTTTTGTTTTGTTTTTTTCACTTTTCTCCTTGTGGGATCTATGCATGGATTCTACCCCAAACAACAGTGGGGTTTCCTGTTCCTCCACAGCTCCTGAAAGGTGCCTGTGCTCAGCTGGGGCTGGGCTCTTTCTCCAGGCAGCACTGACAGAACCAGAGCACACAGCCTCGAGCTGCACCAAAGGAAATGCAGGTTGGATAGCAGGGAAAAGGTTTTTACAGAAAGGTGATAAAGTTCTGGAATGGCTGCCCAGGGAGGTGGTGGAGTCCCCATGCCTGGGTGTGTTTAACAAAGCCTGGATGTGGCACTGGGTGCCAGGGTTTGGTTGAGGTGTTGGGGTTGGGTTGGACTCGATGATCTTGAAGGTCTCTTCCACCCTGGTCATTCTGTGATTCTGTGATTCTGTATGAGCAGCTTTCCTTTTATTCTTTAAAAGAGGATCATTTGTGGGAAAAACATCCAAAGGAATCTGCTTGCCCTGTCTTTGGCTATAGCTACTCATCTGAAATATAACATTGGACATGGCAACATCCACTGAGTAATGATCCACAGATTGCAGACAGCAGCTCTCTGCACTGTGTGTTCTGAACAGAACTATATTTTAAGTTCAAGCTCTGATTTGCAAACACCTTAAAATGCCTGGAAATTTCACTGCTGCCTTTTTCTTATTCATTTCAGCTCCTGTGCCTCAGCACCTCTCAGCTTTGATGCATTGAGAATCATTAGTAAGTAAAGCACTTTGGATCTATGCTTCTGAGTTTATGTTTCTGAACACAAGCAAAAACTCATACCCATTAGTTATTTACTGAGCTGGAGACTGCTAAAATATATCTCAAGGAAGCTCAGAGATTTTTTTCATTTCAGCTCATCTTATTGGGAGTTTTGTTAATGGAAGTTTCAGCAGGTGAGAAGCTCTTTTATTTTTACATGCACTATATTGCAGTTTAAATGCCATTTCATTAAAAGTTGTTTATGAACAAAACACTTGAAAGCAAATGTGAATTGCCCAAAGCATTTTTCCCCATTGTCTGTGATTAGGCTGTTCCCTGAAATCAAAGATTTGATGGACTTTTGTATTTTTTGCATTACAGGTTTTTATCCCATGCATGTAACAAATGAAAACCATGAATTGGAGTGGACGTGGCATTTTGAAAACCACAAAGCACTTGATTTATTCAAATTATGTTTACATAGGGATTATTTCACCCACCAGTGAAATGCAGCTGCCTCTGGCTTGGAAAACGTCAGTCTTTAAAAAGAAACATCGCTAAGTGAAAAGAACTTTATCTCATATAAAACTTGAGGAGGAATGTAGGCTTGCAGAATGTAATTACTCATTTGGATCTTAGCCCAGACACCAAAGCTATCATTGCCTCTTTAGCAAGAGGAACTTGGAATCTTAAGTGGTTGCACATAATGAAAGCCTTGATTCTGCAACCTTTTTGGAAAATAAAATTACTATTAGTAGTACAATGCTTCCCAAATATTTGGATGTAATTGCACTTATGATTTACACCACACTTTGAACAGGAGACCTCCAGAGGCTCTATAAAAGTAAAGGTGGCTTTGATTTCCAGAGCAGCCCTGTTCACTGCTGCTGGATCTCCATGTTTCAGAGCCTGAAAAATGTTGTCACAAGGGAAATAAGTGACTCTGTCCTGGCCCCTGCATCCATGCAGAACCTCTCAATGTTCCAAAAGGGAAGTTTCCTGCATGGATCCCTGGCAGCCGCAGTCTCGGGGCTTCTGCTGCTCAGAGTGACCCCGAGATGTGTTAGAAAATCTCTTTTCCCAGCCCAGCAGTCAAAGGAGTCAGAACTCTTCAGTTCTCAGTCTCAAGGTTGTTTATTGTTTCTTATCTATAAAATTCTTTCTCTGCCCTGCTGAGGTCTGTTCAGCAGGACAGACAGAGGCACTCTGCCTGCCCCTGGGGCAGTGTTATCTTTTTATACTAAAAACTACCTGTACATTGTTTACCATAACTTCCAAAACCTATCACCTGTGTTAGACAGTGAGCTTCTACTCTAAGCCAATCCAAAAGTTCCACCATCACAGCAGAAGATGGAGGCCAAGAAGAAGAAAGAGAAAGGCTGGACATGCCCAGATTCCTCCATCTTGCCTCCTGAACCCCCATTCTAAAAACCCCAAAAATCTATTTTTCACCCCGTGACAAACTAATTATTGTTCTACTTAGACTTTCGTAGCTTGCAGATCCTCATATGAGGTTGGTAATTTTTTCCACGGGTCATAACCAAAGTCACCAAAGGTGTCCTGGGCTCTGTGCCAAGGTCTCTGAGCCCCTGGCAGGGGTTCTGGCAATCCAGGACAGACAGAGGGACGTCCTGAATTCCGGCACTGCAGCTGCAAGGATGTGGCCACTCAGTAATGACTGTGACAGCAGGAGCTGCTCTGAAGGATTGGTTCACCTCCCAGCCTATTGATTGTGAGGTTTGTAACAGCATTTTTAGCACTGGTGTCAAAATCATGGATGGGTTTGTGATAAAACTTCCGTGATTTTTAAAGGCGGTGAGATTCCAGAGTGGGCACATCCATTTTCTCTGTGATGTCCAACATCTGTGCAATCATTTCTACCCACAGCAAAATTGGTGAGGGTGTTCCAGCAATAAAGATGTTATATTTTTCCTTCTGTATCCTTGGCATTTTCACCAATTTCCCCAAAGGATTCTCTGTCTTCCCTTCCCAGATTTTGAGCTATTGCCAGACTGTCATCTGAAGATCTGTGTTATTTTAATGTTGTCTTGGTAAAATATCTGTGCCAAAATTGGAGGAGAAGAGAAACGTCAGCCAAATGGTACTAAAATCCATATTTTACATATTATGATCACCTATTGGAAAGATAGGAAGAGAATTATGGAGAAAAGAATAGAAGTTTGTAAGGAATGACACATAAATGAAAAAAAATAAGGATGTGGAGGTTTTAATTTTTTTCTTAAATAAGGAATTTTGTCTGTCTTAAACTGACAAGATTTTTGGTCAGTGTTACCTTACAAGATGTTAGAGAGTCTGTAACATGAAATCTCTGTAACAATAATTAAAACCAAAATAGTTCCCTGCAGTTTATGACCAGATAATCATAGAATTAAAGACTAATAGAACTAAAGAATCACAAAATTAGAGAGTCATGGAATGGTTTGTGTTAGAGGGGACCACAAAAACCATCTCATTCCAATCCAGTCATGGACAACTGGGTCTAGATGACCTTGCCTGAGGAGGGAAGATGGACAACAAGACCTCCAGAGGTCCCTTTCAAAGTCAGCCTTTCTCTGATTTTCTGGTGCAGTCATTCTGTGACTCTAAATAATTTTTAGATTCTATGAGTCTAAATAACTTTCAGCCTTATGAAACTGAAGATCTTCAAAATAAGATCAGAGATGTAAAAACATCTGGCTTTACAGATTCCCCCCATCTGTCACATATACAAGTTCTTCTAAGACCAATTGGTCTGAAAATTCCCTTTTCAATGTTTCAAATGCTTTTCCACCTGGTTTAAAATATCCTAAACCAAAAGGGTTCTAATTACACATTGCTCCAGGGAAGGAAAATTGCAGGTTTCCTGCATCCCACTGTTGTATTTTGTGCTGCCCATCAGAGAGAGGGCAAGAGGTAGAAGCAGGTCAGTGTGTGGTGGAGCAGAGAGCAGCAGGTGAGAAAGGATGATAGAGGAGTCTGAGAAATTGCTGGTAATTGTGGTCCAGCCCTTCAAACATTCCTGTCAAGAGGCAGAACTGGACCCATTTTGTTTTGCAGTAGTCTGTGAGCCTCTCGTGTAATGAGAGAAACTTCGGGTTTTTTCCCCTCTGCTCTGTGTGTGTTTGTGGCCACATTGCAGAGGGAGGAAGGATCTATTTGTTTCCTACAAATTGATATTTGAAATCTTCTCCCCTTTTAACAAACTCATTCATCTTCACAGTACCTTTGCTAACAGGCAATTTCTACAAATTAAGCTGAACGTTCGATCTGTGTTGTTTTTAATGATCTTTCTTGCCAATATTTATAATGTGCCTTGAAAGCTGAGGCAGACCATGGGCTAGACATTTAATATTAATTAATTTGTCACTCCCCAGAACACGCACATGCTGAGGAAACGAGTAAACATGTTTAATTCTACCAGAGGGGTTGGAGGCACTTGTAAATTGCTAATTCATTTTAAAGGTGTCCTTTCCTCCCTTTCTTTGGAGATTCATTTCTTCATGCTCTCCCCTCCTTTTTAATTGCTGCAATCTCACTTCTGTAACCTGAATTTCGCCTCCCTTTTGCCCACACTCCCATTGCTTCTGACTCTTCCCAGCAAGATTAATAAAACTTTCTATAATTGCTATCAGTGCCTATTCAGTAGCACCCAATGGGTCAGGGAGCTTTGGAAAGGAAAGAAAGGGTTTTGGAGAAAAGGATCCCCAAAAAAAAACAGAGGACACAGAGGTGACTATAATTTTTAAAAATTCATGTTATTTCTATACTGTGCTAAATGTCATTCAAGAAAGGCCAAGAAACGTTCTGCCATTGATATATTGTGAGTCAAGGCTAAGATAACAGATAGAATATACTGATATTAACAACAGATAAGGCAAAAGAAACCCTATGACACAGCTTTGGTCTGTGTGATAAGGAAACCATAAAAGTATTATGGAGCCAAAGATGATCAGAAAATCAACATTTCCTTCCCTTTTCTGTAACAGAAATCTTGCCTTCAGGACATCAGTAGCTTTGGGTCTGCTCTCTGTCCTTGCAAGATTTATTTGTTCTCAGAGCATGTAGGGTTGAGTTGAAGCATGGTGGCTTTTATGCAGAGATATGTCAGGTGATAAATTAAATGTCCAGTGCAGTGGTGATTATGCACAGATTTTTCCTGCCTCCTGTGTTTATTTTCTGTTTCCCTTTTCCAAAGCAAAATGTCACACTACTGGGGTTGTGTCTCAGTGGAAATCAAAGAGGTTGAGGGACATTTTGTCCCCTCTCAGCAGCTTTTTGGAGGTGGTGTTGGTTGGATTTGCTGCACCTTTGAATTGTCTCAAGCTGAGTTCTGGTGATTTTCCTATAAGAATACAAAAAAAATTGTATATCGGAATTGTTAGTTTTTCTGTCAAATGTCGTGTAAAAGCCATTAGTCTGAATTAAATTCCTAATTTAGATTGGCTTTTTTCTGCTTTTATCCTTTACCAGTAGATCACTATACTCATGTAGTCTTAAAGATTTCCTAAAGCTCTTCCTTAGGCTAAAATATCCCTTCCTATATTTTTCCCCTCTCCAGCTGCCTCATGCCTTATGTAATTCCTTCCATATAATCTCAAGTTAGTACATTTTAAATGCCTAGTTCCCCCTTTCTGGATTAATGTGGGATAAACTAAATCATAGCTGCTGTTGAGAATAGCACAATGCCACTGATGGAATTAATAAGGAAGGAATGAAAATATGTTTTCAAAGTCTGCCCAGCTCTGTCCTAGAGAGTCCTTCAGATGGGCGTGAACGGAATGCTCTGGGTTTAAGAGATATTAACAAATCCCAATAAACCCAAGCAGATTTCACTGAGCTCTGCATTTCCTGAACTCCCTGTTACCTCACCTCCAGCCTGTTGGTGACACGCCAGCAGATTGATTTGCAAAATTTCTCTCTTTATGACATTCTATAAACGACTTTATGGGACAAAAGACAGATATATCCCTGTCTTAGCAGAGCTTCCAAATTGCAGCTTAATTAAAGTGCTGTGAGACACAAAGGGAAGACAAGGGCACAAGATAAAAATCAGGGGTTGTATTCTTGCACAACGGATTCCCATTACCCTAAACAGAACCCTACCAGGGGATGGATGTCCCTCAGCAAGAAATCTTTTATGACACTGTAAATACAGCAAGGAAATGCTCGAGTTTTCATTCTGTGGGACAGGGAGAAGGGAAGGTCAGTCAGAAAAGGAGAAGGGAGATCCTTTAGGGAATAAAAGGATAGGGTGAAAAAGAAGGTCCTTGGTACAGGGTGACCCTCATTGGGCAGATTCCTGGCAAAAAAGCAGCAAAGCTGTGTGGTGGGAGCCAGACTAAAGTAGTGAAAAGGCAAGGTGAAAATCTCTAGGTGTGCCAGCAGAAGGACCAAGTCACCCCCCCAGAGCTGCAGGTTCTGCATCCCCCTGGAGCTCACTGTCATGGGAAGCTGCTCTTTGTGTTGGTTGGGTCCTGCTCTTTTTATCTTTCTTTAGGTTTGGGAAGTGGTGCAGAGCCTGGTACACAACAAGCACAGGGAGGAGAGAGAAGGGTGATAAGCCCTGTGGTAAAGGCATGTGTATGTCATTACACTTTGAAAATGTGCTGGAGTCACAGCCAAACTGAAGGCTCTTGGACTCAGCAGCAAAGCAGACATTTGTTTCAAACTGGCCTTAAACAATTAAGAGAGATAAGAAACACATCTGGGGACATGAAAAAGCAGTATTTGGCTCCTTTTTAGAGATCTGATTGTGTTTAGGCAAATTAAACTGCCAATAACTACTAAAGCTGTTAAGTATTTTTTATTCAGAATGACCATGAAGGAAGATAAATAATCCTGTCTTAGGAAGAGGTAGAACGAGTCATGCCCAGAAACAAGCCTGAATAATGATTTTAATCACAGAACCACAGAATACTGAGTTGGAAGGATCTCACAAAGATCTTCAGTCTGACTCCTGATACTGCAAAGGACAACCCCAGCAATCCCACCCTGTGCCTGAGAGCATTGTCCAAATGAATTCCTTGAACTCGGTCAGGCTTGGTGCTGTGACCCCTGCCATGGGGAGCCTGTTCAGTGTCTCTCAGAATCTCTGCTGCTCAGAGTGACCCTGAGATGTGTTAGAAAGTCTCTTTTCCCAGCTTGCCAGTCAAAGATGGAGTCAGGATTCTTCTGGTTTTGTTCTCAAGGTTGTTTATTGCTTTTTATCTAATACATTCTTTCTCTGACCTGCTGAGATCTGTCTGGCAGGTTGGATTGAGGCACACTGGCCACCCTCAGGGCAGTGTTATCTTTTTATACTAAAAACTACCTGTACATTATTTACCATAACTTCCCAATACCTATCACCTATGTTAGACAGTGAGCTTCTACCTTAAACCAATCCAAAAGTGCCACCATCACAGCAGAAGATGGAGGCCAAGAAGAAGAAGAAGAAAGACTGGACATGCCCAGATTCCTCCATCTTGCCTCCTGAACCCCCATTCTAAAAAAAACCCCAAAATTCTACATTTTCACCTGGTGATAAATTCACTAACATTCTACTTAAACTCTCTTGACTTGTAATTCTTCATATAAAGGTGGTGATTTGCTCCATGGGTCAAAATCAAAGTCACAGGTGTCCTGGGCTCTGTGCCAAGGTCTCTGAGCCCCCTGGCAGGGGTTTGAGCCATCCAGGACAGCCAGAGGAATGTCCTGAATTCTGACAAGTGCCCAACCACTCTCTGGGGGAAGGACCTGATTCAAGTGAAGGGATTGATTTAAAAAGAAGGAAAAGACAAGCCTTGACTTATGTAAGGCAGGTTGCTTTAGAGCAATTAATTAAATGCAGATGGCTCTTCCCTATGAGGGTGGGCAGGCCCTGGCACAGGGTGCCCAGAGAAGCTGTGGCTGCCCCTGGATCCCTGGAATGTCCAAGGCCAGGATGGATGGGGCTTGGAGAAACCTGGGAGAGTGGAAGTTATAAATTGGAACTTTGGATGGAAAGTTTGGGGCACTGACTGCTTGGATTCAACAGCGAGGATTTTACACCATGAAATATTAGAGAAATGAAGCAATCCAGTCTTTTCAGATGGATGTGTCCTACAAGGACATCCTGAACAAGCATAACATGCTGGTTTAATTCCTAGCCACTTATGAATAGCTGGGATATTCTTAGCCAAACAGAATTATGCAGCAAAGCCACCCCAAAAGCTGTTCAAACCAGTGTGTTTTATTGTGCAACTGAGATGGACTGAGAACCCAACTGGAGGCTGTCAGGGAGCTGCCAGTGAGTGATAATTCAGTGCTTTTAGTCACATCCACATTCACATTACTTGGAAAATAACAGAGGGAAAAAACAATACGAAAAAAAGCCAGAGGGGTTTTTGCTGAATTTTATTGAACTAAGAAATGGAACTATGAAAAGAAGTTGGTCAGGCAATAAGATGTATGCACAGGAAATTTGCAGCTTCAATAGGAGGATAATTGAAAACTGCCAAAGTTTAACATTAGCCTATTAGTAGTGGTTGAGCCTTAATATTAGAGCTCCAGATGGGCAAAAAATGAAAGGCTTTCCTCCTCCTTGTGGTATGTGTTGCACTGCAAGGAAAGAGAGAAAGTACCTAGAGCAACACATAATTACCTAATACCAGAAAATGGTCCCTCTTTGTTAAAATCAGCAGCTTGTGTTGAGAACCCTTAGTGGCTGTCTCCTGGGCATTGTTCTTTAAGCACTATTAATTGCAGCTAATGGTATTAATTGTCTTTTGCATTCATCTGTCAAATGTGGAAAGAGCTATATATTGCAAATTCTGTCTCTTCCTGATTGTCTTTTTCAGAAATAAGGTTGGGGAAGACTGAGAAGAAGAGGCTCAGAGATATCCCAGCCCTGTGTGAAGAAAAATCTTACAAATCTCCCCAAGGAGAGTTGTAGCATTTGTGCTCAGACTTTGTAACAATAACAGGGTTTGGTTTAATATTTTATGGAGGGATCTTTTAAATTGGATCAGAATTCTGCCTTAAGTCTTCATTAAAAAGACATCTACCCCCCACCATGCCTAATTCTTCCCATGGAGCTGCAGATTCTGCTGATTTTGTCTTAGGGATAACAAAGCATCAGATCTGCTCATGGACAGCTCTCATTTCACACGGATCAAAACCCTGGCATGCGCTGCAGTGTGGGTGATGCTGAGCCTGTCCCACACAGCAGCTGGGAGGGGAGCACAAGTTCCCCTGATGTATCTGCATGTGACCATCTACAGCCTTGTGCTGGGAGCCTTGCCTGCAGAACAAAGTCTGTCACAGGACCGTGTCTCCAAAATATGTGTATTATAGCTCAGGAGTCTGTAAATGCCAAAGACACAAATAGTTTCCCATTATCTTTTTGCAACTGGGGCAAGAAAACCACAGTGATTTATTGTATTTTCAGGGACCCCCGTGGCAGGGAGGAATGATGCATCTGATTCCATGTTCTCAGAAGGCTAATTCATTAATATATTATATTATATTATATTATATTATATTATATTATATTAATCATGCTATACTAAAGAATACAGAAAGGATACTTACTGAATGCTAAAAGATAATAATGAAAACTTGTGACTCTCTCCAGAGTCTCGACACAGCTTGGCCCTGATTGGCCAATGAGTGAAAGCAACTCCCAGCAGAATCCAATGGAACAATCACCTGTGGGTGAACAATCTCCAAACACATTCCAAAGGAGCAAAACACAGGAGAAGCAAATGAGATAAGAATTGTTTTCCTTTTCTCTGAGGCCTCTCAGCTTCCCAGGAGAAAAATCCTGGGTGAAGGGATTTTTTCAGAGAATGTGAATGCTGCAATGATTTATCTGGGATCTATAAACACTGAGCCTGACAAAGATCTGCTGCAGAGGTTCTGCTTCCAGTTGTTCTGTCCTGAGCTGCACAGGGCACAGATGGAGCATTGCACAACCACAGGAACAAAATTCCACAGGTTGTTCCTCACTGTGCTGTCATTTATAAATACAAAGTTTAATGGGTTTCATGTAGGACTGAATTGGGCACCCCACAAAAACCTCAATGCTCTCAGGCACGGGGTGGGGTTGTTGGGGTGTGCTGTGCAGGACTGGATGAACCTAAAGGATCCCTTCCAACTGCAGATATTCTGTGATTCCATGGTGATAATCAACTGGACCATATGAGGGGGAGAGGCAGAGCCTGCTCTTCTAAACCATCTTTTACTCCCATTTGTTGATGTGGGAGTTTGTCCATGCAGACAGACACCAAGAGAGCAGATAGCAGATCTTGGGTGTATCAATATTATTGTCTCCCTTCACTTATATTTGCACTGGACTTTCAAGTTAGAATTTCAAACTGTAGGTGTTTAAACATTTTAAAATGTTAAAATGTTACAAATTTAGCAAGTTTAGATCAAACTGTATATTTCCTTTAAGTCATGCTACTGTATCATGGTGTTTGATGCCAAATTTAGAGCAGCAATCAGTGATTTCCAAGACATAATTGGAACAGTTCAATTGGCAAAAATAGGCATTTGAGCACCTATCTTACAGAATTTATGTCAGCTTAGAAATGAAGAATATAGAAATCCTTTGTGACAGCTGAAAAATTTGGTCAAACATAACTCTATAGTCAGGGGATTTACTTTCAGAAAAGTTTAGGCCTTACTACAATGTACTGCAACATTTAAAAAGCCACTGTGCTCTCTTGAATCCATGTTTTTACTTGCTTTTAGGATTGTTGGTAACATCCCTGTGGGACTCAAAAGCCCCAGGGAGAAACTGGTGTCTGTGTGACCATTTCAGTGCAAGGTTTCAGCTGAACCTGCCACAATGGGGACACACAAAGTCAGAGCAGCTTGTTCTCAGATCAGAGAGGAACTGAGATAGTGGAAACTCAAGCTGTGGTGATACAGATCTTTATCCAACCTGGAAATTAAAAATCCGCTCTCATTTGTAGCAGTACTGATCCAGCAAGTGTTTCCTGCACAAGGCTTGACATGAAAAATTATTTTAATAAGTACTAGAGATGTGTTTCAAGATTTTCAAAGGGAAAGTGTAACCCATGATAACACTTTCATCTGGTACAGAGAAAGAAAGAAAAGAGAGAGAGGGGGAAAAGATGGAGAGAGAGAAAAAAGGAGAGGAGAGAGGGAGGGAGGGAGGGAGGGAGGGAGGGAGGGAGGAAGGAAGGAAGGAAGGAAGGAAGGAAGGAAGGAAGGAAGGAAGGAAGGAAGGAAGGAAGGAAGGAAGGAAGGAAGGAAGGAAGGAAGGAAGGAAGGAAGGAAGGAAGGAAGGAAGGAAGGAAGGAAGGAAGGAAGGAAGGAAGGAAGGAAGGACTCAGAGGTAGATTTTTAAACTCATTTAGCAGCCAAGCACTCCTAAGCCAGCAGCTCTCTGTTATCAATGTGAGCTGTGCTCCAGGCAGAATTTCCTTGGCGCATTATTGACCTTTAAAATTACGTCCTACTCCCAAATATTGCTCCATGCTGCTATCTTTTATTATACTTGGCTTTCTTACAGCATTTGTGTATCAGCCTGCTCTTCTGTGTTTACCTGCAGCCTTTCAGAAGCAATTACAGAGGATGGACATAACTCAAAAGAACAGGTGTAGCACAGAGACAAGAGAGGCTAACAGAGCTCAGGGAAAAAAGGGGATGGGAGTGGGGCTGGAAGAAGGAAACAGTAATAGAAATGATGTAGAGGAATCCTGTCACTTCTCATTAGGATTTGACAGCACTGCAGCATAAAATATGCACAGACTGGCCACCCTTGATCAGAGCAGATGTCAGGTGCACAGTCTGGAAAATAACACTGAGAGATGCTGGTTCCACAAGGCCAGAAATGACCCTTTGATAGACTCAGACCTAAGAGTTAACCTCAACCTCTCTTTTAGCAGATGAAGTTGGTAAAAGCTCTGTTTAAGTGCAAAGTGGAAGGGCCCAGAGGTGGTACAAGGGATCATCCTGCTGCAGCCAAGCAGGGAATTCTGTGTGATTTCAGGCACCACTGATAAATTGGTAAATCAGTCTGCCATGCCTTCTGAGCCTTGCCTTGAATAGTACAGTAAATACAAATAGAATCTAATTTCCTCCTGATGTGACTTTCTTCAAAGGATTTTCTTTCTGGAAGGGTTCCCAGGACATGGCTATCCCAATAAAAGCATCATTGTTCCTGCTCCTGTTAACATTAGACAACAGATTTCTCCTGATCTCCATTCAGAATGAAAAATAATTCATCTGTGCGTATGAACAGTTCAAGCAACAGATCCATGAATAACAGCAGGTGGGAGAGAGCACTGTGCTGCTTTCCAGGGACTTTTGCACTGTCTCATGGAATAGAAAAATACTGTAAAAAATAAAATAAGATGGAGAAAAATTGAAATATTTTTTTAAAAAAATGTGGAATCATAGAATTTTTTAGATAGAAAAGTGTCACTGACATATTTTATGACAAATCCTTTTGCCAGGATTTTTTCTCCTGAGAAGCTGGGAAGCTTCAGCTTCTCCATGTTTTGCTGTTTTGGAATGTGATCTGGAGAATTGTTTACCCAGCATGTGAAATTGTTTTTAATTAATGACCAATTACAGCCAGCTGTGTCGAGGCTGTGAGCAGTCACAAGTTTTTATTATTCATTCCTTTCCTGCCTTCTGATGTCTCCTTACTCTTCCTTTAGTATAGTTTAATATATCATTTTCTTTTAATATAATATATATCATAAAATAATAAATCAGCCTTCTGAAACAGGGAGTCAAGATTCTCCACCACCACATTTGGCGACCCCGAGTGAGGAACACCCCGCAGAAAAGGACCTCAAAGTTCTTCTGGTTCCACCCCCCTGCCATGGGAAGTGACATATTCCACTGAACTGGGTTCCTCCAAGCCCCATCCAGCCTGACCTTGGACATTTGAAGGTGGTAAACTTGTCCTTGAGTCTCCTTTGCCTTGATATGTCAGCTTGCTGATTTGTCAGGTCTGCTCTTGCTGTCTCAGTGCACGGGGCTGACGCAGCCACTCTGAATTTCCGCAGGCTCCTGTCAGGCAGTGGGGTGGTGCTGGCACCAGGAATTAAGGGATCTTCCCTTCTTCCTTTCTTCATAATTAAAATTATGAGCAGCTTCAGACTGACAGTTGAGCAAGCACCAACCAAAGTCACCTAGGCTAAAGGATGTGTGGTTGCCACAATGTCTTTAAGTGGAAAATCAGCTTTGACTCCAGAAAACTCCCTGGGAATATTTTGGAAGAAGCTGGATTATGTCCTTTGTGAGCACTGGTGAGCTCCATGTTGCTCTAATGAAGACAAAACCCATGGAAAAAAATGCAATTGAACATAAGGGGGCATTTAAACCCACAGATCTCCTACACATTTTCTACTTTGTGTTGTCTCTGTCTCATGGTTTAGTCTGCTGGACTTCCTCTGCCATGTGCAGGAAAAATTAGGCACAAGTTACACAAGGATCAGATGCTACTTGGCTGAATCCCAGAGCCTGTTCCAGAGCCATCCCTTGATTTGTGGAGCCCTGTTAGCAAAAGCCATCCTCTCCACCTGTGAAGATGAATGAAATAGCCCCTCTCTGTCTCACAAAAGTATTATAAACCCATTATAAAGATTACAAGGTGCTTGGAGACCAGGAAGGTGTAAGAATTATTAGCAGATTATTGTGTAGGAGTTGCACTGAGACCCCTGAGCTCATTTTCATGCAGACCTACAGTTATTTGTCAACAGCTAATGATTTTTTACCTTCATCTGCGCAAATTAAATTCAGAGTTGTGGTGTAGAGCACATTTGCCAACCTATCTCAATCAGATCCATTCAAATCCTGGGTTATCCCAGCCCTGGAATCGTGTTTTCCAATGCATGTGCTCAAACAGGGCAGGTTCAGATGGAGCAGGTTGCCCAAGCAAGTTGTGGAATCACTGTTGCTGAAAATGTTCAAAAAAAGTGTAAATGTGGCACTTGGGGATGGTTTAGTGATGGCCTTGGCAGTGCTGAGGGAATGGTTGGGCTCAATGATCTTTGAGGGCTTTTCCAGCATTAATTATTCTATAATTCTATGAATAAGCTACTTTTGGGAGAGGGAATATTTATTTTTCCTGAACTTGTAATCAGATTTTCCCATGGATCAGCAGGGAGGCCACAGACTACAATGGAAACATTTGCATAGATTTTAATAGGCTTTGTGTTGGATCCACAGCATTGTGGGATAACAGAGTGTATTATTACTTCTTCATTTAATAATCCCACACAGCAATGGCCTTACACATATCCCATTGCTTTCCAAGGATAAAAATACCTCCTTGATCTATTTTGCCTCCCTGTTAAATTATTCTGTCAATTATTCAATAATGCTGTTTTTCTTATGATTACTGACATCACAAACACCATTTCCATTTATTTTCAAATATCTCTGTAGAATTCCTGAAGAATTCAAATCTTCTTTATCACAACAAACCACCGTGAAAAATAGGTGTGTGTGGGTGTTTATGTCTTCATGTGTCCTATCAGGAATTTGGCTCATTTCCCTCTGATACCATCAGTGTGTGTTTGTGTGGTTTAGGACTCAGAGAGCTGCATTTTTCCATGGCTTCATTAACCATGTCAGACCTTCAGTTGGCTGTAATTGCAAGTGCCACTCTGAAGAATTTCATTTTGTGGCTATCATCATTAGGCAGAACTGCTGGGGGTAGAGGAAACCCACAGAGCAAAACACCAGAGTGGGAGCAGCTTTTGCTTTCTCATTTGGTAGCAGGAATTACTCATCAGATCATATTTTTTTTTTCTGCTTCAAGCACATTTTCACTTAGTTCTCCATGCAAGGGAATTAAAAATTCAGGGAAAGTGTATCTGAGTAATCCTTCACCCTGCACAAATTTAAGCACAACACTTTGGTGTGAACAGTGGGGAGAGCAGCATGCTGGCAATTCACTTTAGAGCTGTGGACAGTCTTTTGACTCATCCCCTGGCCTAAATGGTTCTTGAACAGGCAGGTGCATGGCAGCTGCTTTGGTTGGGGTCCAGGACAGCAGGAGCCTCACTGTGCTCCAGATCTTCTCCACAAAAACTCTTCTTTCTTCCCACATGGCCCCAGCTCTCCTTTCATCCTACATGGTCCAGCTCTCAAGCATACTGAGCTCATATTTGCTTGTTTTGCTGTGAAAAGGGGTTTAAAGTTAATGTAGATAAATAAAATGCCCCTCAGGCCAGAGCCCAACCCCAAAACAATAAGATCAGGGCAACCTCCTCCAACCTGGTTTTGAACATTTCCTGGGATGGGGCATCCACAGCTTCTCTGGGCAACCTGTGCCAGGGCCCCACCACCCTCACAGGGAGGAATTTCTTCCTATTAGCTCATTTAAATCTACCCCTTTTCAGATTAAAACCACTACATCTTGTCCTACAAGTACCAGATCTGGGTGCTGGACAGGGTGATTGAAGCTTTCACTGAATCCTTGTGATGTTATAGAATTGTGGTGTATTTTCTGTGCTGGGAAACCTCAGAAAAAGCAGCCACTCATTTTTTAAAGCCAGGTTGGATGGGGCTTGCAGCATCCTGGGATAGTGGAAGGTGTCCTTGCCCATGGCAGGGGGGTGGAATGAGATGATCTTGAAGGTCCCTTCCAACCCAAACCATTCTGGTATTCTATGAATCCTTCTGGATCTTAATTTCTTTTGTGAAATTAGAGTTTTCTTAGGATCACACTAAACAGAACTTTTCAACCCCTCAGGAAAATGCACCCTGATAATTTTGGGCTCTTCACTCAATGAAGGCAAGGCTGAGTGAGAAGAAATTCTAACATCTCCTTTCTTCCTCTGCTCTGTTTCTCCACTTACACCCTGGTAAGAGTGCTCTCAGAGAAGAAAGTTTGAGGGTTGAGCAGAGAACGAAATTGAACCTGGAGAAGTGCTGCAGCAATTCCCCTTTGGGTTCAAGGGGGTTATTTGTAGGGTTCTTTTCTCTGCTCAAGTGCTTTGATCTCCTATTCACACTGCAAACCTGTGGGATTGCTCTCTGCTTTCCTGCTGCAGGAGAACAACTCCCAGACCTGGATTCAGCACACACTCCTGGGTGCTTTGTGTAAACCACTCAGGCCCTCAGGCAGAGTCAGAAGAAGAATGTTTACAAGGAATTTGGAGATTCAGATGAGAATTAAATGTGAAACAGGTACTGGCAATCATGCTCTTCCCCTCCAGATAAGTAATTTGCTCACAAACACGAACAGAGAATTGGGATATTTAGAAAATTTGCAGATTAAAAAATTCCTAAGTGTCTGTGGGTTTGGGGTGTTTGTGACAGATGAGGAATAGGACTTTTTTCTACCTCTCACAATCATCCAGCCCTCAGTTCAATTTGTCTCCTTGTTCTGTCCTTCCCATGGCTGTGTTACAGACTCCAGAATTTTGTGAAAGTCCCAAAGATGCACTGGAAGGGATTCCTGAATCACAGAGCTCGTTATTTCTCTATCTTTGCCTTAACAAAGAACCACTTTTCACCAGAAGGAATTTACAGGCCAACTTTCAAACTTTGACTGTGACCTTTAAAATAAAAAAAAGGTGCAGACAGAGATTGTCTTTGAAATGGGAACATAAAAAGTGGAACAAGGGGCAAAAGGGCCTCAGATATTACAAGTGAGCTGCAGCTGAAGATGGAAATGAAAGGGAATGACTTAAAGAAAGTATGAGATGTCTGAAGAGAGCAGAGTCCAATATAAACAGCTTTTCCAAGTGCACTCAATCCTCATTAACATGCTCTGGGGCGTTGTTCCTCCCCTGTGATGGGTTTGAAGAAGGGTTTGAAAATTTACTATTGCTTCTAGCAGGTAGGCTTAATTCCCCATCTAAAGCTCACTGAAGTCAAGGAAAAAAAAGGCTCTTGTTGAGGTTGGTGGACCTTGGCTCAGTCTCTCTGACATTTAGCTGAGGTAGCTGAAACTTGTTCCCCTGGAGCCACGCAGAGGTTCTGTGGAACTGAGCTTTCCCTCTCTGTGTGAGGTATAATAGGCCAGAGTTGAACACATTAATGAAAAGGGAGGTCAGAAATTTGGCTTCCTTGTTAGCTCTGTGTCCTGCTGCTCACACACTCCCTGCCGGCAGTAGGGTGGAGAACTGAGAAGAAAAAGAAATTTGTGCGTTTCTATCCTGGCATAACAGGACAGGAAAAGAAGGGAAAATAAAAATAAAATAAAAACAATATAATAATAATAATAATAATAATAATAATAATAATAATAATAATAATAGTAGTAGTAGTCACGGACATATTTTATGAAAAATCCTTTAGTTACAATTTTTCCTCCTGAGAAGCTGAGAGGCCTCAGAAACGAAATATAAACAAAAATTATCTGCTGCTGTGGAATGCAACAGGTGCATCTTTGATTGGTCTCATGTGGTTGTTTTTAATTAATGGCCAATCACAGTCCGGCTGTCTCAGACTCTCTGGTCAGTCACAAGATTTTATTATCATTCCATTCCTTTCTATTCCTTTCAAGCCTTCTGATGAAATCCTTTCTTCTATTCTTTTAGTATAGTCTTAGTAAATAATTTTCTTTAAATATATATTATATATCATAAAATAATAAATCAGCCTTCTGAAACATGGAGTCAAGATTCTCATCCCTTCCCATGTCGCGGTTACCTGCAAATTCCAATAATAATAATAATAATAATAATAATAATAATAATAATAATAATAATAATAATAATAGTCTAAACTAGTGATGCACAATGTAGTTCCTCAGTGATGCTCACCCAGCTCCCAACCAGAGGTCCCAGGCCAGCTTTCCCCAGTTTATAAAAGCACCCCATGATGCCATATGGGCTGGAATATCCCTTTGGATCAGCCTGCCCTGGCTGGGTCCCCTCCCTTTTCAGCTTCTTGTGCCCCCATCCAGCTCTGGCAGGGCAGGGGGAGAAGCTGAAAAGTGTTTGACTCAGTGCAAACAGTGCTCAGCAGCAGCTAAAAATCTGTGTGTTATCAACATCATTCTCCCACTGAATCCAAAACACGCTGTCCCAGCTACTGGGAGGACAATTAACTCTATCCCAGCCAGGGAAAACTGCAAAGGCTCAAAATTTGTTAAACACTTTAGAAGACTTAGAGGCAAAATCACAAAATATTGGGGAATATGTATATGTATATGTGAAAGCCAAACAATTGGAAACAATTTGTGTTTTTACTTTGTGGTTTAAAAAAAAAATCAGAAATAAAGGGAAAAAGGCAAATATTTGGTTCTGTGTTGCTGTAAACATCTGTTGTAGCAAAATAAGGTGGGTGCAGAGCAAGATGCACTGCAGAGATCAGCACCTGGCCTGGCAGAGCAGCATCCAGGGCTCTGGAAATGGATTCTCAAAAGCAGCATCCTGAGCTAAAACCCATCAGATTCTGCACACAGGAAAAGGCAGAAGGCAACAGTTTGCTTTAATTGCCCCCCATTCCTCTGGGTGTATTTCTTGTAGGGAAATCATTCCTATTTAGGACTGATAAACATTATCTGTTCTCTCAAAAGCAGGAGCTTTCTTTGCAGAGCTTGGCAGAGAGTTATTCCAGGTTTCCACTGCACAGTAGGTTGTTTCCACTTTGTATTTACAAGCCAGCTCTGTTATCAGAGCACCTGCAGGAAACAGAGCAGAGCAAGTGCTTCTCTTTTCTCATCACCTGGATTCCAAACCCTGTCCTCAAGGACAGAGTCATATCCTGCAAGGTAAAGGAGCAGCTCCTCATTCATTTTGCTGGAAGTTTTCACTGTTCAGACACAAACTGAGTGTAGATTACCCAGAAAAGGTGAAAAAGGGAGATAACTGTGGTGTGAAGCCATTAGGATGCTCCTCAAGAAGAGGGTTAGGGTCTGAATTCAGGCTGGGGACAAAGATACTGACCTCCTCTTCAAGGGCTAGACCATGGAATAAAAGAATTGATCAGGATTCTTAGCAACCTTAAAGCTCATCCAGTTCTGTTGCAGTGTTGTTGTGAGGGTCCCTAGGACAAGGTGAGAGATGAGAATTGACTCCAAGTTCTCAGAAGGCTGATATATTATATTATATTATATTATATTATATTATATTATATTATATTATATTATATTATATTATATTATATTATATTATATTATATTATATTATAGAACTATACTAAAGAAAGAGAAAGGAGACATCAGAAGGCTTAACAAGAATGAATAATAAAAACCCCTGACAGACTCAGAGAGTCTGACACAGCTGGACTGGGATTGGCCATTAATTAAAAGCAATTCACATGGAAATAATCAAAGATGCACCTGTTGGTGAGCAACCTCCAAACCACATTCCAAGCCATCAGATAATTATTGTTTACATTTTTCTGAGGCTTCTCAGCTTCTCAGGAGAAAAATCCTGGCAAAGGGATTTTTCATGAAATATGACAGTGACATAGTTCTATCCCCTCCCATGAGCAGGGACACCTTCCACTGTCCCAGGATGCTCCAAGCCCTGTCCAACCTGGCCTTGGGCACTTCCAGGGATCCAGGGGCAGCCACAGCTTCTCTGGGCACCCTGTGCCAGGGCTCCTCACCCTCACAGCAGATGCATTGTGTAAATGCTAAATGTACAAAGTAAATGTTAAATTAAATATAGATATATATTATAAATAAATTTTCAATTGTATAACCTGAAAAACAACTGCAGGGTCACCCACTTTTCACATGATTACATGGACTTTTCACTGATTACCTTCAGGTGGTGTTGCTTTTTCTGCCTCTCTGGTCCCCCCACATCTCTGAAGTCAAAAGCCAAAGTTTCCCATATCTCTTCCTCTTTTCTCCTTTTCGCCCAGGATTTGTGATTTGGGTTTGAGACCATGCAAGGTGGGACAGGACACTCAACCTCATTCTCCCAGGCCCTTGCTGAGAGCTCCAGACCAGGTAAAGTCAGGGAAGGGTTCACAGCATCCCCAGGCATGGCAGAAAGGAAAGATTTTCCCTCCCTGTGAGGGAAAAACAGAGGAGTGCCTGTGTTTTCATGAGGGAATGATTTAAAAACCCCAAAATAAATCAACAGCTGCCTTGCAATGGACCTGCAGTTTGACCTCTGCCTGCACCCCACCACACCCCACAACATTTGCTGTGCTCAGAGCTCTGTTTCAGACATTTCCCACTGAAGTTTTCTGTAGGTTATCTTTCTTAACAGAGCTAAATATCCATGTCCTCCATTGCTTCCCAAGCACTATTTCCAGATCATTATGCTGAAGATTGTTTTCCTGTGTGGAGTTAAAGAAAGGCTGTTACTACTACCTACAGAGCTTGCTTTACCTTGACAGCAATTGTGCTGGTGATTTTTAACTCAAAGGATTCACCTTTTCAACTTTTTATTGCTTTTTTTAGTACTTCTTCAGTGCAATCTTGAGGATAAAATTGGTTTTTATGAACATTGGAATAGAAGAAGAAGTGGTGTTAAGTTTGAAAGCCTGATTTTTATTCCATCACCTCAGTTTAAGCCATGTAGTATCACCTTCACTGATGTAAAATGCCAAGCTCCAAACAGAGGAGCAGCAGAGCTGTTGAGATGTTTTACACAAACCTTGCCAACCCTCACTACCAGCTGAAAACCAGATGCTATTTTCCCACATCCAGACAACTCGAATTTCTCCCCTCTGCACAAGAAAGGCAAATATAAAGGTGTCTTTCCCAGAGCTGGACTAAGCCTTGTAAAGAAAATCATCATCTCGACATTATGCCATAACCAATCGAGCTCATTCTGTGTTCTGACCTTTTCCTGGAGGTCTGGGCCATGGAAATCAGATATTATACCCTGCAAGAAGCAGCTGCATCCCTTCCTGGATGACTTTTGAATGTCCTGACAAAACAGAGACTTCACATAGTTGGTTTTGTTAGTCTTCTATCCCCTTGGCACACATAAAAATAAGGGAACCAAAGAAGAAATATTTTAGTTCTAAAGCTCACAGGTGACAAGACAAAGTATTTCTGGACAGCACAAATATTTCCAAGGGTTTAGAAGGTAGAGAAGGGAGCCACAGGCTGCAGGACCAAGTGGTTTGTTATTGTATTTGTGTTGCCCCCAGACAGAGGAAGGAATGATCAATCTGACTCCATGTTCTCAGAAGGCTAATTTATTATTTTATGATACTATATTATATTTAAGAATACTAAACTAAACTATACTAAAGAATACAGAAAGGATACTTACAGAATGCTAAAAAGATAATAATGAAAACTCCTGACTCTTTCCAGAGTCCCGACACAGCTTGGCCCTGATTGGCCAAAGAGTGAAAACAACTCCCAGCAGAATCCAATGAAACAATCACCTGTGGGTAAACAATCTCCAAGAAAATTCCACGTGAGCACAGCACAGGAGAAGCAAATGAGATAAAAATTGTTTTCCTTTTCTCTGAGGCTTCTCAGCTTCCCAGGAGAAAAATCCTGGGTGAAGGGATTTTTCCAGAAAATGTGAATGTGACACTTTGTTACTTTATACAAAGGGGAATTGGTGTTCTAGGAAACACAGGTAAGGAGCCACTGGAACAAAGTACAAGATTGAAAATAAAGGTACATCTTCTCTGTCAAGGCATCAAGGAATCCAAAAGGCATCCAAAGAGAGCACATTTAGCAAAATCTGGAGTCCAGCACCCTCCCAGATTTGTCCCTGCTATACATCCCATGCTGTGAACCCATGGAACATGTTTGGAATATACCAGTAGCCTTCAAAGCTGTTTTTGAGCTAAACACTGTTATTTATGTCCCCAGCTGTGCCAGGGTGATTTCTTCCTATTATTTTTTTATTGCAGTGCTAGAGATACATAACAGCTGCTGTACCCAGCCTAATTTTCAGCATGTTGAGCAATGGGATTTCTCTCAGTTTCCTTGTGAGGCTCTTCTGCAGCCCCACAGATCAATCTGTGTGGGAGCATTTCTTGAGCCCTGCTTCTCTGTGTTCATCCCATCACTTGTGAAATTCTGCACAGACCTTTTCATCAGGAGAATGGCTGTTCCCAGGATAAATTTTCATGTTCTGCTCCTCACTCAGACTAAAGGGTTTTATCTGTGCAACAGGGAATTTCACAGTTATGGAGTCAACATATTTTAAACCTCCATGATATATTTATAGGCCTCCTTGCTATACATTGGCACTTTTCCTTAAAGGTTTCTTAAATTCTCCTTAGCCTGGTAGAGATTTACAAGTTCACAGGTCTCCTAACCTTGTTTTATTTATAAATTCAGACATCAAAACCCTACTGCCATAAGAGGAAGGGGTTTGAGGAATTCATCACAAGAATATTATTTTGTGTGTAAATTCTGCTTTATTCTGCTTTTTCAATCTCCCCTTCAAGGTATCCTTAGCAGAAGTTTTCTGTGGGTAATTGGGTGATGAAGGTAGTCAATTAAGAATCCCTGAAAAGTGTTTCTTTATTGACTAACAGCCTGCAGAATTGCATGTTCTTCCTTCCTGAGAAGCAGGGCTCTTCATCATGATTAATTACTGTCAAATCTCCATAGGTTTGTAACAGCAAGATAGAAGATATCTACCATAAATCACCAAATCAAGTATTTATTAGAGAAAATAACAAGAGGAACATTTAAACTGTCCTGATGAATCACATGCAGGTCTATCTGGCTCAAGTGCCTTCTCTGAGCAGTAAAAGAACCCTATTTTTTTTTTCCTTTTTGTCCCTTGAATATTTTTTTCCTTTGTTTTCCTCCCTGGAATATTTCCTAGCAGATCTGTTGAAAAAAGGTCCTTACCTTGTGCCATTCTTCTACATCTTCCTGTCTGGAGCAATGCTTGAAATAATGTGTCAGATTTAGATGTCTGCTATCCACAAAGCATGAAGGCAAGCTTGGAAAGGATTTGGAAAGGAGCTACAGGAGGAAAACTGGAGAGAAATATCCAAAAAAATTTGATTTATTTTCAAAGCTCATGTAGATAGTCTGAGCTAGGAAATAAGCAAGCTCATTCTTTGATTTTTACTGGCAGCTAAGGAGTCTGTAGTATGGAAACAGTGGCAAAGTCATTCATAGGTGAAATCTGAGAAATCATGTCTATTTTTTCTATATAATTATTAAACACAGAACACTCAGCTTTAAATTGAAGCCTTTCAGCCATGTAGGTCCTTTTGCATAGCATAGGGAACAGCTCAACTAGAAATTTACTACTGTATTTCCTCTGTCTCTCAAAAACACATGATGGACAATCCTCTTTCCACCTTTTAACTGAGTGACATCTTCACTTACCTATAAGCAAGGAGGCCAGCTAAAGGCAGACAATTCGAGGGAAGAGCAAGGTCATGATTGAAGTGGTGCAGCAGCAATTTATTTACTGGGAAGGGACTGTACAAGTTTTGAGGAAATTACTTTAATGGGGAGGTGTCCTGCTTTGCAAGATGTGGCTGGGGGTGTGTATTCTTTTGTCATCTGTCAGAGGTGGGGCAGTTCTCTGCTGTTCATTGGGCAGTTTTCTTTATCTCTTCCACACCCCATCCTCCCTCCAGATCTCTGCTGTTCATGGGCCATTAATTATTAATTATCTTCTCTTCATTGGCCATTCATTATTAATTCTCTTCGGTCCATGGCCAGTGAGTGTCCCTGCATGGCTGATCCAATTCCATCATCCCATGGGGAGATGCTCCGCCCAGGGGAGGAGCCAAGCATTCCTACCTGGATCCAATCTGAGCTTTGGGACAGCCCAGCAGCCTTTGCCCAGTGCATTGCCAGAGGAGCAGCTTCTGCTGCCCTGCATTGCCAGAGGGAGCCCAGGCCCATCTCCAGCAGCCCTGGAGCTGCAGAGGAAAACTCCCCCCTTGTGCAGGATCCCTGCTCCAGCAGAGCCACAGCTGGCACTGCAGGAGGGCTGAGCCCCCATGGGATGGGGCTGTGCCACCCCCTGACACACAGGGGGGCAGGGCATGGTCTGACTCTGGCAGTGGTTTATTTTGTTTTTTTTGTTTGTCTTATTGCATTTGTATTTTTAACTTTCCTAGTAAAGAACTGTTATTCCTATTCCCATATCTTTGCCTGAGAGGCTTTTAATTTCAAAATTATGATAATTCAGAGGGAGGGGATTTGCATTTTGCATTTCAAGGAAGGCTCCTGCCTTCCTTAGCAGACACCTGTCTTTTCAAACCAAGACAAGAGGCAGCTGAGTATCTGTCCTTAATCCCTTTCTCTTCAGTCCTGAATGGCTTTGAAGCAGGAAACACTGTTAATGTTGAGGAGGGAAATCTGCTCTACAAGGCTTCCCAGGAAGGGTCAGCTCCACAAACCCCTTTTGCCAAGAAAACAGAGACTCAGAAACCCAAAAGATTGGTTTCTTAAGTACCAAAAGCAGCAGTGGAGATCACCAACTGGTTTCCCAGTAGAATAAAACACTTAGATGTTTGTAGAAGGTAAAGTATCTCCTTTTTGTGCTGTGCCACCAAGGACACCCGCATGGTGAGAAACATCTTTGAATCCAGACTTCACAACGCAGATCAGCAGGTTCCATGTGAGAAACCAACCAGTTTGTGCTTATTCCCTGCTGAACAACCTGTCCAGCTGTTGAGAATTTAAAAAATCACCACAGTTTTGATTGCACACCCTGGTGCCAGCTTCAAGCTCCATTTCTCAAGTGAAGAAATATCCCTGGTACTCCAGATCCATTGCAAGGGGTCTGCAACACTGGAAAAAGGGGTTTGATAGCATTTTGGACTGCCAGATTTGCACTCTCAAAGCCAGCAGAGGGAACCTCACTCTCATCTGAAACAAATGGAAATTTAAATTTCTTGTTTTTCTTTGTGTCCACTGTTTAGCTGGGACAATTAGAATTAGAGAATTAGAAGAGAGAATTAGAAATGAGAGAGTGAGAAAGTGAGAAATAGAAATGGTAAATTATTATAGAACAAGGGAGAGAACCATAACATGGGGGAATGGGAGAGATGAAATGACAGAGAAAGGTGTCATAATGAAGACCAGAAGCATGACATTGAACAAATCTTGACATCTTATTCTTACTTTTAATTGGATCTTGCTAATTTACTCTTTATCTAATATTACATAACAGTTGCAAACATTTGAAGAATCAATTCTTCACAGTCAATGCAAAACAAATGAATATACTACTGCATTTTCTTTCCTAAACAAGAGAATATTTTCTGATTCCTGTTAAAAATTAGATATTTTGCAGCTTTTATACAGGACCATAGTTCGTTCCTGTTGAATGCAGGGTGTCCTCTTTTGGGAGGTGTTCACCAGCTCTAGAAATAATGAGAAATATTTGCTTCTGTATGAATGAAAAGTTATTATGAATTTTCTAGGCTGGTGGGTTTGCAAAATACGAAATACACATTATATCAAAACAGAAGAGATGGAGTTGTAATCACTCTGATGTGTGACACACAATTAACAACGTTTGCAAATTTGCATTTATGAATAAAATTCCAATTGAAACGGATATTCAGCAGGCAGTAATGAGGTTTAGAGGACACAGCCAAGGTATGTTCATACAACAGAAACCAATGAAGCATGGGTGCTGAACAAACACATGAGAAGGGATAAACACATTTCTTAATGAAAAAGTCAGAAAAATTCTGCCATGTGGAGCACTTTCATCATCACCTCCATGTGCTTCTGAAAGGACTGAACCCCGGCAGCTGGACTGGGTGGTGGATCACTGTGGTATTTTGGGCTTCCCCAGACAGAGGAGGAATGATGAATCTGACTCCATGTTCTTAAAAGGTCAATTTATTATTTTATGATACTATATTATATTAAAGAATACTATACTGAAACTATACTAAAGAATAGAGAAAAGATACTTATAGAAGGCTAAAAAGATAATAATGAAGAAAAACTTGTGACTCTTTCCAGAGCCTTGACGCAGCTGGACTGTGATTTGTCATTAAGTCAAAACAATTCACATGAAACCAATCAAACAATCACCAGTTGGTAAACAATGTCCAAACCACATTCCAAAGCAGCAAAACTCAAGAGAAGCAGATCAGATAATTATTGTTTTCATTTTTCTCTGAGGCTCCTCAGCTTCCCAGGAGAAGAAATCCTAGCAAAGGGATTTTTCCAGAAAATATGATGGTGACAGATCACCTTGAAGGACAGCAAACATTGCTCTGCTCAGGTGAATTATGAAACCATGCACAGGTTTCCATACCTCTCCCCATGCCTGCTCCTCCCCAGCCTCACTGTTTTTGTCAAACCATCCTGCTTAAAGATGGGCATGAAGGAGGGGATTCGAACCCAGCTGACATTTGAATGTGCTGGAAAATGTTGGTGGCTTTTTTCCTTCCTCTTCCCTTTTTCTGATTTGGTGTCCCTCCAATGTTTTTCCCTGCAATATTTCATCCAGACAGCTTTGGCTTTATTACAGCCTCAGGCATCCATGCATGCAGGTGTTCCTAAGTAATCCTTGGAAGTACCAAGCATGAGCATTAAGGTTTTGCCTCAGGTGAATTTGAGGAATATTTGAATTGGGCAAGAAACAGGTATTTTTTGTGAACACAGTAATGTAAAATATCCATAAACTGTAAAAATGTGCTGGAGCACTCAGGGTGCAGGTTTTTCCAACCCAAGCCTACAAATGAGGTACCTACAATTTTTCTAGGAAAAAAAAAATGAAGGCTAAGCAGACCTTTGCCAGCCTGAAATGTGTTTCAAGGGGGTTGGTAAAGCCAAAAAAAAAAAAGTGAGCAAAAAATGGTAATTGCAGGAAAAATGCCAAAAGCCAGCTATCTATGAAAAGTAACCTTGCAGGTTAGCACAGGAATCAATTGTTAGCACCTCCTGCCTGGGCACATATTGATAAATTGGAGGTAAAGGATAAATTTGAGATAAAGACAAAGAGAAAAATGATTAGTAGGAAGAAGGGACTGACAGCTGAGAGAAGAGCAGAATTAATGAGGTAGAGCTTGGCTAAAGGAGAGCTAGGGAAAGGGGCATAAATCTGCCTGTCTGTAAGCTGAATAACAAACCAGTACCACAGGCAGGGTTCTTTGGGTCAGATTATACCAAAATTGGGGGATCTGGGAAGGAAAATGGGGAAAAGAGTTTACTAGAAAATGCATGTGGAGGGTGGAAATGAAGATTTTCACCGATTTTGATTGCCTCTGATCTGTATCGGGCCCCTTGCTCCAAAGTGCTGCATTTGAAACCTCTCAGCTGACTGTTTTAAAATGTCATGTTTTGACTTTATCCCATTTCAAATGATGCTTTGAGATTTCATGTCGTTACACTTCACTGTTTACAAAACACTTTTGTGTTTTTGAGCTGTTTTGTTTGACCTGAAACATGTCATGGAGAAGGGCTTTTTTATATGGTAAGAAAAACCAAATGTCTTTCCTTTCCAATCAACCTTGAATAATTCCCCTCCCCTCAGTTTGGCAGCAAAACAAAACAAAAGAAAAATCAATTATTCACAGAACTCTACTCCTGAGGGCACAATTAAGAATAATTGGAAGAAATTAAGCAAGAGGGAATGTTGGTTTCAATAGTAGGGACAGCTTTTCCCCTGGTGAGAAGCACAGGCTTGATCCTGAAAGTCACTGAGTGTTGCTTGTGAGATGCTCAGTGTCATTCCAGCATGCCATGGGAGCTGCCAGCAGTGTTGGGGCACTATTAAATATCCTCAGAGCACAGCTTAAAATCAAACTGGTCATAACTGTTTGGGAACTCTCTTTGGGCCACCAGGCATCCAGGTTGTGTTGTCAAAAAAACAACACAACCTGATTTTGGTTTGACAGCCCAAAATCATCTCACTCCCTGTCTCTATCTTGCACCACTGCTCTGGGCAGCAGCTTGTTTGACACTACTTATCCAGAGCTCTAAATTATTTTTTTGCAGAATCACTGCTGTACCAATTCAGGCAGAATATTTGGAGTTCCTGGATAGGTGTAAAAGAATATTTGTGTTTGAGGAGCTTAAGGCTGGGAGGAATGCAGAGGGACTGGGGGGTCAGTGCCCCATTAAAGCACAGAATTATGGTATAGCATATATATGTCTAAGAGCAGCAGTATATATAGCATATAACTGTAATTAATCCAGCCACTGGGGATTGGAGCTAGAGCAACTGTTGGAACCTCCTTTGGGGTGGAACTTGGTGAACTTTGAGGAACTTTCCAACCCAAGGCATTCCATGATGCCATGACACACTCTGACCTCCATATGTTAGAGTTACCTGAGTTTTACTTCTGTAATCCTTTTCCTTTCCTTTCCTTTCCTTTCCTTTCCTTTCCTTTCCTTTCCTTTCCTTTCCTTTCC
Organism: Agelaius tricolor; assembly: GCF_023055355.1. Classification (NCBI taxonomy): domain Eukaryota; kingdom Metazoa; phylum Chordata; class Aves; order Passeriformes; family Icteridae; genus Agelaius; species Agelaius tricolor. The sequence goes on along the minus strand of NW_027269284.1, from coordinate 1,072,129 downwards.
TTTCCTTTCCTTTCCTTTCCTTTCCTTTCCTTTCCTTTCCTTTCCTCCCTCTTTCACTCTTATCCAAAATCCCCCCCTGTGTGTTTATACTGGAAGATAAGGGACTACCATACAAAAATTTCCATGCCAAGTGTGTGATTTACTGATAAAACTTTACATTTTTGCCAACCCTCTGACTATTGTTGTTCCTTTTCAGCCACGGACATGTGAAAGTCTGGGCTGCTCCCTTCCCCAGAGGGCTGGGACACCACAGGAGGGTGTATTGATATTTTGTACTGTTTTGTTTTTAGCTGGGAAATATAAAGGTGAAATATAAAGCTGTGCAATATAAAGGTGAGCATTTTAGGAAAGACTGCTACATTTAGCACCAGGTTTTCCAGGCAAAACAGTGATATAAAGAACAAAATTGAGGTCGTGTGCCAAGGCCCATTTTCCAGATACAGTTCTGTTTGGCATTAATTATTTACAGCCTTTACCAAGGGAGTCTCATAGAAGGTTTTCCATTATTTTGTGTGGGAGTGACAGATGCAGGGTGTCCAGCCTCACTCAATATTGTCTCCCATATTGTCCCTCCATCTCCTGGAGTTCCAGTGCAGTGAAAGGATTTATTAACATTCACAGCAACTTATCAGCTGCTCCTCAGCCAGATCCATCAATATCTCCTGAAAGTTGTCTGAACTGCCTGATCATGAAAAGGGGGGACTGTGGTAGGTTTGGTTCTTTATTCCCTGATTTATTAAACCACTTATAAACAGTGTTTTCATCGCTAAAAATACGGAATAGCCTCTTGGAATTTTCCAGGGTGGAAATGTTTGGGGAGCACTCTTGATGTTCTGGGATATTGTTTATAATTTACCCCTGTCTCCTGCTAAGGTTTCTACTAGTAATAACAATTCTTTTGCTCTACATATATTTTATGTTTTCTGTGGCACTGCTTACAATGGCTTTTACCCTCATGTCATCAGCTTTTCTTGTCAGCTAATCTCAGAATTGCTTGGTCATAGAAGTTTCCCTTTAATTCATTTCTTAAAGTTCTAAGTTTTCCTCATTTTTATTTTGGCTTTTTTTTTTTTTTTTCTATTTCTGTTTTCTTTTCTCTCACTGAGATGAGTGTTCAGTTTATTCTCATTTGATCTTGGTGGATTTTTTGGACTTTGAATCTATATGCTAAGAGAAAATCTGATTTTTCCATCTCTGTTTTTTTATTCCTGCCTCTGTTGGCTCATCATTTTCTTCAGCCCTGGGAAATCACCCTGTTGAATGACAAAGTGAAAATATTGCTGCTTAGGCCTGTCCTCTATTTATCCTGCACATAATCAGGTTGTGACCACTGGTGCCTTAGCAACTATCATTTTCTAGTCCAGTGATTAATTCAGTTTCAGTCATCATACCCAGATCCCCAAAAGAGTTATCTTGCATTCTGTGTGGCACATTTTCTCTGAAAACTCAGGGTATTCTGGTGGAAGCAGGCTGGATGATATTAAATTAACAGCAGAGGAGCAGACAGCAAGAAAAAAACTCACAATATATTTAAATCAGCATTTCACAGAGAAAAATAAAAATGGGGAGAAATGAGGAGGTTTGAAGCTCTCACAAAGGGTGCTTAGAATGGGGGCCAAGCAACCCAGCAGAAATACAGCAAAAATAAATCAAATCTTCTTCTCAACTGGCCCACACATCAATTCAGGGGGTGCATGAAAATGCTTTAGCAAGTGAGACATATTTAATAAAGATGGTCCCAAAAACAGCTGGAAAGCCTTTTCTGTTCAGCAAGCTATTGGGATGTGAATGTGTATTTATTTGGTCTGCCTCGAAGTATTTCCAAAGAGCAAACACTTAAGAGTCCATTCTAAGACAAAATCCATCTGTTTCTCCAACAGTTTTAAAAAACAGTTTACTTTCTCTAAAATTAACTTGTCTGACACATTGTCATGCTTGGTTACCACAGCAACAGCAGCAACAGCCATGCCATGGGATATTAATTTCATCTGAATTTTTGCCACCTAACTTTTTGCTTGTATGTGTGTAGATGTGTGTGTATGCAACTCAGAGTTCTGCACCAAGCTCCCAGCCAGCTGAAAATACCATTTTTTTCTCTGACAGGCCTCAATAAAAACGCTCATACCAATATCTCAGTCCTGAGATTTGCTTTTTTATCTCGATGCAACCAGCAGTGCTCTCGGTTCTCTACCAACAAAACATGCAAGGCTCTTTCCTGCTGAACCCCCAGATTCCCTGGGTTTCACACCCCAGTCCTGACACCCCCACAGTATTTTGAGCAAGAGCAGGGGGCTGAGGAGGTGGGAAAATATTTTTGTGACACCACAGCAGCACAGACTGGAGCTAAGGGCAATTTTTACCATTTTCCCATTTCCTACTTTCCCCATTGGGAAATTTCAAAATGGAATTAGTTCTAATGGGGTCTGATTTATAACAGGAGCTCAGAGGCTTTACCATTATAAACATCACCATTATAACAGTGCAGGGAAACTGTGGATTTCAACAATCTGCCTTAAAAATATGTGTGAGATCTTTCCTTGTCCTCCCTTCCCCTTGTAAATTCACCATCTGCCATCCACAGCAAAGCAAACCCAGACTGATCTTCTCCTGGTCCTTTTACAGAGCTGGGGATTGCAATGCAGGCAAAGCAGGGGGAAAAAAAAGTCTGCCATCATTTGTAAAACCTTGTAAAGGTGAGCTTAAAATTGCATTTAAGATGACAGAGAAGTAAAGGGTATATTCAGCTTTGATCTTCCAAAGCTGTCAATCTGTTGGGTGGCCCAGAAAGCCTCAACCTGTGACAGCTGGAGTTAAAAAGAAAAAAAAATCAATAGGAAGTAATTTTGCTGGCAGTATCAGAATAGATAATTATTTGAAAGATCACTTCCTTGCCCAGGAAAAGTGCAAACCAAAGGAAGAGAATGACTTGGGCAACCTGCACACTACAGGAGAAGTGAGGAGAACTGGAAAAGCTCCTTAGATCCCATGAAACACCATCCATCAAACCTTGGAGAGCCTGTCAGGAAAAGGGGTTGTGAATTAATACCTTGTGCATAATTTGCAGTGATGTTAAATAAATGCTTTTATAGCTTGCATATTCTAATGGGTGTTTCTTCCCAAATCATGTGTATTTTTTGTGAGTTGAATCAATTTTTATCATAATGTTGATGCAGGCTACCGAAATGAAAAAGTAAAAAAATTTAAAAATAAAACCATTTTTGCTTCACTTACTGATCAAACCTCTGTGTGCAACAGAATTACTGAAAAACTCCACCCTCCCAGAGAGTTTATCCTCCTTTCCAGTCCTTTGTGCTCCGTGAATGATGCCCTGGAGGAAGATCGGCCTTAGACATCAACTGGGACACCCCAAAATGCAGAACAAGTGTAAAAACTGAACAAATCCTGTTCTTCTAGCGAGCCAACACAAGAGGGTGGTAGAAGCATGTCCGGAAACCTTTTGGCTGTCATGGAAACATCTGAGGCTGGGGAGCTGCAGCTCCGATGAGCATCCATGGATTTGTACCTGCGTTAGGGCTCAGAGGCACCCTGGGATCTCCATCAGCATTCCAGGTGGGAGGAGAGACGGGAGTCGGGATGCACTGTTGGGAGGGATGAAAGTTGGACAAGAAAGTCTCACAGATATGTATCCCTAGCAGAAAGATTTTTAAATGTAGAATCTGAAGAAGGAATAGAGATGGAAGCAAGTTTTGATAGAGAAGAAAAGAATTGCTGAGCCAGTCTCACTGGATAACCAAGGAGGCAAAGGGTGTGTGAGTTACAAGGGGTTTTTATGGCTTAGAGCAAAGGATAAACCCACCCCAAACAAGGAGATGTTTTTACCAAGCAGAAAGAGAGCACAGGCAAACAAGACAGCAAATGTTGCAAGTAGAAAAAAGGTCTCAGAATTTTCCACTGCAAGAAAACTGAAAAACAACTTCTGGCTTTAACTGTAATGTACTAACTTATAGTGACTGGAGAATAGTGACATGAATATGGTAATTACAGTAGTTATGATGGGCTAGAGATAAAAGTTAAGGTACAGATTGGTTCTACTGGATGAAGATGCTCAGCAAAGGAGTCTATAATGCATTGTGACCAAAAGCAAAGTCTATAATGCATTGTAACCTAAACTCAGGGTCTCCAGGGCTGCCTGCAGCTGGAGCTGACAGCTGTAGGCACAGGCTCTGTCACCCACAGCCCTGGACTGCTGTGACACCTTGGGTACAATAAACTGCATTTTGGAGAGCCCCTGGAGTCCCACATCTCTCATTTGAGCTCTTACAATGCACAAGGCACACATCAAGCAGTCTCCTTCAGGGAGGAAAGGATGATGCTCTGCCTGAGTGGGGACCAGGCAGAGCAGAGCAAACCACCAGGTAATGAATAAAAAGGAAAAGAAGCACAGGCAAGGTGTTACACACGGGATGCATCACTTGTAGGAGGTGGAGCACTCCCCTAAAATGAGGGATGCCCACTTCCAGCTGCAGGTGGGTTAGGAAGGACCTCCCTGGGATGCTCAGCCAGCACTAAATGACAATTCGGGTGCTCTCTGCCACAGGGGCTGGCAGCACCCATGGATCTTGCTCCAAAATATCCATTTGGTCCCTCCTGAAACCAGACTGGAGCAAGACCAGGAATTCAAATGCCCCAAGCAGCTGCTGTTACAGCTGGATGCCCTGAGTGCCTTTCCCTTCTCCAGAAACCAGGGAGAACTTGTTTGTTAACATCTCCTACATCCCAGCTGGGCTGAGAGCCTTGCTTTGAAATGTTGTCCAGTTCCCCTTGAAATTAAATATTGTCCTTTCAAATCCCAGCTGTGGGCACAAGACTTTTCCTGTAGTGTTAATGGTGGGTGCCTTATGCCAGGGAGATAATTCTTGGATTCCACAAAGGATGGCACGTTGCCACTGGAGACAGAAACAATGTTGAGTCACCTCAAATTGTGTTGAATTTGAATAGAGCAGGGAATTTTAATATATAAGGGAGAGGTTGGGTGCTGGGATTAGTCTGTAGCCAGCACTGTTTTCCTAAAAAAACAAATTCTGCTTGATGTGTGTGAGGAAAGGGTGGACCTCATTGCCAGAAGGGAACACAATTCCACTGCTGACAGCAGAACTCCCCTGTCCTCCACAGTCTGGGATCAGCCCATCAACCTCTCCTACATCCCAAATCAGAGGAACATTTAGAAATGCAGTTGTAATTTTATACTTGAGGACTTTTTCCGGCTGGGTGCCTGTCTCCATAGTTTTCTCTTCTCAACTTAAGCAGTAGAAGAGCTGCAAATCGATTTTATCAGGATTTAATTAAATTTGTGCTGTGACCTGCAATGCAGTGTAATCCACAGGAGTGACATCTCTGATTGCTGAGCATGGACATGAGGGTTTGTTATTGGGACCTTCTTGCAATCAACAGGGCCCAGCCTGAATTTCTAATTTATTCAGGATAGTCCTGGGCAGATAAAATTACTTCTCTGCCTGCAGCCTGTCCACTTCAGCACATGAGGCAGATTAAATAATGTATTCAGAACCCCAAAAAATCGGCACCAAACTTAGAGTTCAGACTGGGACTCTCAAGGGAAGTTCTTCAGTGTCAGGACAAATACCAACACTACTCTCCATGGCAGCATCTCCTTCCCCTCTGAAAACTCAGGGACAAATCAATGGATGTTGTGAATTCTCTGGAATGGAGATTTTGGTTTTGCAGTGCAAGCCATTGACTCCTGGCTGTTTGCAATAGTAATTAGTTTAATTACCATCACTGTAGCTCTAAGCAGACACTTTAAATGTCAAAACAGGGATTTTTTAAAAAAGAATTTTTGTTATAACTGTATTCAAACATGACAGGCATTCAGCACAATTCACCTTGATGTGAGAGCAGCAGTCAGTTTGATTTCAATGCCAAACTCACTGAATTCTTGTCCTTACACTTTTCGTTTTTTTTCACTTTTCAGAACTGAGTCCACTGCACAATTGTCTGCACTTCCTTTGGGAGGAAGCTTCATTTCCAGAGGGGGAAAAGAAGATTCCAATCACTGTGTTCACCCTGGAGTGCTGAGGATGTTTCCAATCCCCTGAGCCACTGGAGACATTTGGCAACCTGAAAAGCAAGGCTGGTGCCCTGGGGTGGATTCCATCATTCGTGGGAAGATTTGTAGGGTCCAGGAAAAGGCTTTTCCAGCCTGGCCAGTTCTGGGATTCTTTAAATCCGTGTGGGACTCAGCTTCCCCTGGCTAACCACAGTTCACTGAAACTTTCATCAAGGGGTGCTGCTACTGCAGTTTAAATTTTAGTAGCAAAATAAATTTAAATTTAGTTAGTTAATTAATTAAATTTAGTGCCAAAGTCAGCACCAGGATTTGTGGGGTCACTGGAGATGGATGGGCACCTCCTGGCAGGGAAGGGCTGTTTAATCCTAAAGCTTTTTCCATGGAGCACCTTTGGATATGTGACAGCTACAGAGGGAACCTATATTACATTAATGTAATTTATGTTGCTGGTATTCAACCAAAAAGAGAGATATAAGAATAAGAAACTCTGCAAATGAACATGAATACATTGTGTGATTCAGTTCAATGATTTATTAATATTCATAAATACCTTTAAAAATTAGTCATGTCTCATGTAGATCATTGATTTCACCCCAATCCCTACAAAGCATTTGGAATTTCCACAACATTCCAAGGGGAAAATATGATATTGGAAAGCTGAAAGATGCTTTCCAGCAGAGCTTCTACTCTTAGTCCCTGCTAACCAAAGAGAATCTGATTTAGAAAGGTGTCTATAAATTGGAAACTGGCATGGAGGTTTAAATGGTACCTAAAGCAAACATTTTCAAATTGTAATGCTGTATTATCTGCTTCAATATGGATTTCACTGCCTAGTTTCAGGCATTTCACTTTGAAAGCATTAACTGAAATGTAGAAAGACCAATCTGAAGCATGGTTAATAAAGAATTAAAAAATTTCCACTGAATAATTCACAAACATTTTCTGTACTGAATAAGGAAAAACAGTTTGAGCAGTGCAAAGTGAAGCAAAAGTCTTTAAAAAGTATTACATGAGAAGTCAATAAAAACACCCAGTACTTATCCACAACAGTTTATTTTATTAGAATTTTTAATCAAAATAAGTCCTTATGTCATTCTGTACACAAAGGCATTGAAAATTAAAATTATGCTGGGACATAAGGCCTTACCTTGGTGTTGGGACATTTTTAATCCATTTCCAGCTTGTCCCTGGAAATAGACATTGGCTAATAATTAATGCCTTTGTGCTTTAGCTTCTCTAGCTCTGAAGTCAAAATAATGTCGTTTCTGGCTTATCCATTTGAAATTTTGTTTATCAATATGTTTAAAGGATTTCAGGATCTCCTTACAGAAAAGCAAAATATTTTCACTGTCACTGTGAAAACCCCATCCTGCACATTCCTACCTGCTTATGTGAAGTACAGCTGTAGTTTTCTTGGGGGGAAAAAAAAAAAGTTATTAATGTGTTGTCTTGGTGTAAATGGCTTTGCATGAGCAGCTGAGCACAAATCCTGATGTTGCTTGGTTTGGCTCCACTGTGAATACCTAAAGAGTCATCCAGGGTATAGGATCATGGACTCATGGAATGGTTTGGGTTGGAAGGGACATCAAAAATCACCCAGTGCCACCCCCTGCCATGGGCAGGGACACCTCCCACTATCCCAGGCTGCTCCAAGCCCCATCCAGCCTGGCCATGGGCACTGCCAGGGATCCAGGGGCAGCCACAGCTTCTCTGGGCACCCTGGGCCAGGGCCTGCCCACCCTCACAGCCAGGAATCTGTTCCCAATATCCCATCCAACCATAACCTCTTCCCAAAGCAGAAGAAAAACATGAGGGTAATGCTTTAAAGACAGCTCCATATAAATCCACACCCCAAGGGCATCCACTTGTGCTTTGCAGAAATTACTGCTGTATTCCATTTGTTTCCTGGCAATGGACATTCCCCACTGGTTGAGAATTACTGGAGTCACTGGTGTGGGCTTGAGCAAGGCTGTCGAGCCTTTTGTCAACTTTTTGTAATGAGTTTGGATCCAAAATCTGCTGAGACTCTGCATCTGTCACCTGTGAGTGATTTAATATCATTCAGTCCCTCGTTTATCAAGATCATTTCACTTCCAGGTGATAGTGGAGACCTGGAAAATGTTAAAAATAGTCTTTGAAAATATTAGGCCTTGTATTTTCTCAGATCACTGCACCTGCGTAAGCAGTATGATAAATGATATAATTGTTAGATGTGATGATTGTTTAGTAGTTAAATGTAATTATTATATAACCATAAGAAGAATTGTGAGAAACTATGTTGGAAATTTAAAGGGGGCTATGTTTAGCTGAAATCTGTGTATACAATAGAACAATAGAAGTTTGATAATTATCATGAAAGTTATATAATGATAGAGTATAAAACACGTTCACCTTGAATGTATGGTCGGAATCAGATTTGGGTGGAAATCACCCCGATTCCCAGAGCTCTTCAATAAAAAGCACTGCATATAATCACTTCTGTGATTATGTGTTTTTGAACGCTAACACAGGGAGTTCCTGCTTAGGGCTGGAGCATTTCTTTACTTCAGAGATGAGCTTGGGTTAATGCTGCTCTTCATTTTTCTGCCAACTTTGGGTGTTGGACCTGCTGATTCTCATTTTTTTGTTAAAACAAGAGCTGAGCATGGCCTATCAGTTTTAAATACATTAATACACTTGATGTATTAATACTCTTGATGTATAAGTGCTCTTGATGTAATAATCTTCTGGGAAAGTGATTTAGACAGAGGACAGGATGGATTCTTGTCTTGTTCCCACATAATTAAAGCAGTGTTTTCTATGATGATGCCTTGTATTTGGCATTTGTGTGTGCTGTGCCCAGTTTGGGGCTCTCCAGTACAAGGAAGGGTGGTGAACATGGTGGAGAATAGAAAAATACAAGGAAAGGTGCAAGGAATATGGTGTGCTCAGATTTGAAAGCAAGAGCAAGGGTGGATCACTCAACAGACAGAGGTCATGCTCAACCCAACCTGTTCTGTGATGCTGTGATGTTACACAATGTGAAAAAAAGGCAAAGGTTTAACATCTGTCACAGACATATTTTATGAAAAATCCTTTCATTAGGATATTTTCTCCTGAGAAGCTGGGAAGCTTCAGCTTCTCCATGTTTTGCTGCTTTGGAATGTGATTTGTTTACCCAGCATGTGAAATTGTTTTTCCTCAATGACCAATGACAGCCACCTGTGTTGAGGCTGTGAGCAGTCACAAGATTTTATTATCACTCCATTCCTTTCTATTCCTTGTTAGCCTTCTGATGAATTCCTTTCTTCTATTCTTTTAGTAAGTCTTAACATATCATTTTAATATAATATATATCACAAAATAATAAATCAGCCTTCTGGAACATGGAGTCAAGATTCTCATCTCTTCCCTCATCCTGGGACCCCTGCGAACACCACCACAAACATCATCAAATAAAATCACAAAATCAAAGATCTGTTCAGGTTGAAAAAGATCTGCAAGGTGAAGTTCCTGACCTCCAGCCCCTGCATACCTCCACCGACATCCCCTGGGAACTGCCCTCCTGTCCTGCCATTCAAAAGCTGCCTGAGACCTCTTTTCTGCTGGAAGTGGGAAGGAAATCCCTGCAGCCACCACAGCTCATCAAGTCCTCCTCTCCATCAGTCTCCGCTTCCCAAAGTATTGCACCAATTAGGGAAAGGGGGATCAGGAAATTAAAGGAATCCTGCCCCATCAAACCACTTCACATCCTCTTTGGAAAGGGTGTGGCAGCGTCCACCTCCCTGGCTGCAGGATTGTTGGTGGAAGAATGATATGAGAGCTGGAAAGGTGAGAATGGGGAATTTCTCTGCCAGGATTCATGTTCCTACCTCTTAGCCTGAGAATAGAGGATACAGAAATACCCAATGCAACTTCCTATAAACAACATAAGTCCATCACATTGCAGTTGAAATAGGAGTCTCCTCAAGCCAGGTCTCATAAGCTCTTGGAGATCTATTTCACACCCAAGAGAGCTCAGCTACCTTAGAAGGCATAAAATCAGCAGGATGGCTTCTGTGGCATTGTTGGAAACAAAAAGGTTTTAATAAAAGCAAAATAACAAAACTCTTTACAAAGGAAAACCGAGCCAGGTGCAAGAGGTGCTTGCTCCTATAAAACACCTCACAAAAGCCATTAGTTTTTTTGTTCTCTTCTTTTTCTAGTAAATTGCTCAAGCAGGACTTTTTGGGTTCTGTCTAATTAGCTATCTTTAAGTTTGAGGTGAACTCCCCTAAGTCCTATGAGATGTTTTTTCACCTTATTGAGGATAGAAACTTCTGAGTTTATTTCCTTTTTAAGGAGACAAAGGATAGTTTTGTCACTCCATCAACAAAAGGCACATTCCTATATGCAGTCAGTGTGAAAATCTCTCCAAGAGTCACCAGGTGGATGAGCTGAGGCAGACTGGCTCACCAGCAAGGCTGTGTTGTTCTCACCATCCTCACATTCTCATCCTGGATATTGCACAGCAGGGATACACCCAGCTGCTCTCCATGATAATGGCTTCAATTCAATCCAAAGATCCCCAACAAAGATCACTCAGTTTCCAGGCAGGTTTTTCCCTCGACATATGTTGTTTTTATCACCACAGTAGGTCAGCACAAGAAAGGACTTTCCTTGAAAACAGCTTCTGAACAAGGCATGAGAAATAAGTGGACTGGCACTGGGAATTCGGATCAATAAGGAGCTCTTGGATAGGGAAAAGAAATTTGTCTCTGTTCTGCTGTAGATTAGGGGAGTAAGATATTGATTTTTGCTCTCAGCACAGTATTGACCTAAGAGGGAATTGCACTTGATGACAGAGTGCAGTGGGGCTCAGGCCTCTCTTTGTATGACATGCAATTTCCAGTGGGCTGTGGAATATGAATGGAAAAGTGGGCAATAATTACTAAAAAAAATAAAATAAAATAAAATATCACCAATAGAAACATGCCTGGTAACAAATGCCATTTCTCCAGAGCATCACTCATCCTCATCCATCTGAGCAACATCCCCCTCCAGAACTAATCCTGCAATTACAGGAATGTTTGCTTAGCTAAACACAAAATGCCTCTCGAGTGGAGCAGAGGATTGCTGGGCTTATACTTTCAGCAAAGAGAAAGTGCAGCAACTTGGCCAAGCCCAATAATCTCCTGATGGATACATTCAGCAAACAATAGGCTTCTGCTTGGTGTTTGCTGCCAGCCTCAAGGCACCAGCTCCGCAGGGCTGAGGCTTCAGGCTCCGAAGATTGGGATTAAACAAACTCAACTGTGGCTTCTTACATCCCTTTTCTTCCTTAATGTTGGAATATTGAGGGGAGCAGATAAATTGCTAAGGAGCTGCCTCTTTGAAGACTTTCTAGTGCCAGGAGGCCCCAAAGATTGTGGGAGAAAAGAGTTGTAGGTGGGAGACAAGAAATGGGTGTGGGAGACAAGAAATGGGTGATTCGACCCATGAGGAGAGAGATCACAGGGAAGGAGCTAACATGGGATGGGAGAAATAAGCCCCTCATGTTTTTCATGGCAATAGCTGTTGCATTTTTAGCACTTTCTATAAAAATAGGCTTTCATTCATTTGTTTGTTTGCTTGTTTGTCATAAATAAATAATCGTTCTCATTTTTTTACCTTTTTCCTACAAAAGCAAGTTTTGGCACAATTTTGAAATGCTGCTCTCATCTCTCCCCATGGTTTGTGGCGTGTTATGTTCTTATTCCATTGAAAAACATGGGGAAAATCGACCCAAAAATGGATATATTTGCATTTCTAAAATGCCACCAATAAAACAGTGGCAAACACCTGTTGTATGAAACAGGGGGAAAAAATTACAAGCACCTCAGTTCCTTTTGTTTTGTGGAAGTCTTGTGGGAAAATGAAGCAGTTCAAGGGTTAGATATATGCACAACCATCTCCCAAAAAAGGAGACAAATCTCTTCTCTCTTGTAGGACTCCCCGGACAGAATTTTGCCACATGGAGTCACAGAATCATGGAATCATTAAGGTTGGAAAGGACCCTTGGAACAAGTCCAAATGTCAGTTTAACACAACCACCAAACATCTCCTGGGTTTGTTTCTAGGTGTAAATGTTGTGTTCAGGCTCAGGCAGGAAGGTTTTCCTTTTTTCACCTTTTATCTGTTCTTCAAGGCATCTCCTGAGCACATCAGATCTCAGAGTTTCTTGTGTCTGAGGAAATATCATTTGGGGTCTCTCCACCTTGAACATGGTACCTTTGCCCTCCATCAGAGACCATGTCAGAGCCTGCTGAGAGATCTTTGCTTGAGCTTTTGCCTTTTTTTAAAGATTATACTGGCAATGTCTCCTATCTTGGGCAGAGGGGCAAAGAGTGGTTTGAGAGGCCTCAAACACCTTGAATGTTTATGATTTATCAGTACTCTTAAGCCGAGTTGATATTTAAGCCCCCTTCAAATAATTGTTAGAGCCAGACAGGGTTAATCATTTCTAATCAAGCATTATTAGCATATAAAATGGGATATTGAGATTTTATAAGACACTCACTGTGCATTAGCAGAAGAGAAATACTCAACGTTGAATCCATGAAGAAACAAATTGTAGAATTTTTTTAGAGTTAGCCGAAAAAATCAGGAAGATCCATATGTGGTCTTTGCTCAAGGTCAGTGTCTATTAAATTCTGATTAACTGAAAATTGGGAACTTTTAGTTCTAAAGGTTCTAATTCCAACTAACTTTAGTTAGAACTGCCAAGAAGGGAAGAAGAGGTTCTTCTTTCCTTAACAGTTTATGAATCAATAAATATAGAGAAAAAGTGCATTACTTGGCCTAAATCAGGTTTAGAAAGTCAATTGTCTTACAAAGCACACCTCAGTCTAGTATATATTATAAATATTAGGGTCAAGTCCCATCCATCATGTGAGATTCTGATACAGCTATTATAACAGGACACTATTTTTTTGCCTCTCCAGTTGCAATCTATAATCAACATAAAAGTTTATAGACTTATTTCTTCCAATATATGGAGGAGAGTTCACAAATTTGAGTTCTGAACATGAAATTCCCTATCCACTCAAAGGAACACAGCCTGGTGGATTTTCCCATGAGTGACAGAAAAAAATCCATCTTTCTTTGTGACCCTTATTTATTGCTGTCTGAATATATTTGACATATTGCATGAAATAATCATATTTGGAGAGTCTAAAAGACTTTGAGAGAATGGGCAAAAATTGAGGTTTTTTTAGTTGTGTTTGTGAATGAGGGCCCAACATTCATTCGGCACAGAGCTAAAATCACAGCACTTCACTTCCTCCCTGAGCTTGCTGAGAGAACTTTATCCAGGAATCTCCAAAACCTCAACTGCTGCTTCACTGAGCTCCACAAAACTTTTATTTTATTTTTTTGGACCAGTAAACAGAAAATGCGACACGTCTGAAAACTTTGACACAGAAGGGCTGCTAGAAAAGACAGCCAAAATGCCACCTGTCTCTAAAGAGGCCTGATGGGAAAGGAAAAAGGAGCATTTTGAGATGGTGTGTACATATGGAAGGCTCCCATCAGTGTGGATGTTTCCCAGAATTGCTCCTGCAGCAGTTAAAGACTTTGACATAAGCTGAAGGAGCAATAAGTTGGGGTAAGAACATTGCTGATCCAAAAAATGACAACTCATTATTATCTATGGCCTGAGCATAGGAACTTTAGTCTATCCTTACTCAAAATTCTGAAGTTTTAAATTCAGTTTTTTATATAGATGCAGTCACAAGAGCCTGCTTTTTTATTTTTATTTTTTAGTGGATTAGACTCTAGTGGTTCTGAAATTTTAGTCAAACTAAATAATTTTTTATGTTAAACTGGGCAGGTGCACCATGTTAAAGCACTCAGTCCACGCTCCAGCTGGGCTTTTTATATGCTGGTTTTCCTTTTCATCTCCCACCTGCAAAAGTCCGTCAGCTGAGCTTGACCCCAAGCTTGATTGCCAGCCACAGACACAAAATGCACATTGCTTTTTATTGCAGTTTAGCTTGAAGTATCTGGGTATTAAATTCCAATGGAAATCTGAGACATGACTCATAAAATGTCATGAAACACCTTTTATACCCAAGTGCCAGCCACTATCCATCTCATGTGACAGCCTCTTCCCAAAGGGGTTCTGCAAGGAAAAGATAACCATGCAGCCAGGAGCTTCTTTAATACACAAGCATTTATTTAAATGTGACTGGTTTTAATATTCCAGTTAATAATTGATCTTGCCACCTTGGGGGTGACATCCTGTACCATGGCATGGGGTGGAATCCAGATGATGTTTAAGGTCCCTTCCAACCCAAACCATTCTGTGATTCAATGGTTAATGTGGGAGCTTCCTAAATTTTCCTACAAGAAGAGTTTTCCTACAATTTTTATGTCTTCTTGGTAATTGTGGAGTTCTGTTTCCCAAAATATTAATAGTTTTGTTAACAATGATTTTTTTTTTTAATTTTTATTGGTACATGGTAATATTTTCCTTGTTAAATTCTTACAACTCAGTGACTCATTCCTATAAATCATATTACTTAGTTTTCATTAAATCCTTGTGTTTTACGAGAAAATTATTCTGATTTTTAGTACCCTGTTCTGACCTCTTCTGTCTAAGCAACATCAGAAAGCTGAAACACTATTTGATATAGGAGCCAGGACATTACCTTAACCTGCCTCACATATTCTCTCAGTTTTAAAGAAGTCTTCATATTTCCCTTCTCAGCCTTTTGCTACCCAAATAATCCTCAAGATGGAGGCTCCCAGCAATTTCAAGCTGGTAGCTGGGACATATAAGGAAAACATATGGAGGAAGTAATGAGGTTTGGTAGTTGTACACATTTTATCACATTTAACCTCACCCCTAGGACTGAAATTTTACAGATTCATCTGGGTCCTATTTCAAGTTCCAGAATTAGGCCAATACAGTTTTTCAGCGCATCCTTTGGATCAGCCCTCTCAGAAATCCCTCTCTCTCTTTGGTCCGGCTCAGCCAGAGTAAGATACAGCTCTAAAGAGGAGAAAAACACTTCAAAATTCAGTTTTGAGCTGGTTCATCTGTGATTTCTCAGTGACAATCTGCCTCGCGAAGTTTGGGCGCTTCTCCGCGGAGTTCCGCATGAGCTCCGTGCGCTGCCAATTTCCTGCAATTGTCTCTGCTCTCAAGGGCTGCTGCAGCTGCCTGTATTCATCCAAAGGATGAAGAGGAAGATCCTGAAGTCCTGTTTCTTTCATCCATTCCAACAGACCTTGGAACAGGTCTTGATGGCTCCTGAACAGAGGGGAACATAAAGAAAGCAGCCTTGTGCAAAGATATTTGGGTAGGGGAAGGAGGGGAGGGAAGAGAGAGAAAGAGGGAAGAGGAAAACAGCCTCTTCTTTAATAGGGATAAAAGATGAACTTTTGAAACTTTCCTGACTCCTCTAAGTTGTCAAAATCATTTCAGGTATGTGCTTGAATATGTTGTAGCTGAAAAACTGCTATTGCTTGACCCCATCACGACCTCTGCTGAGTTCCTGTCATGTTTGAGAAACTCTTCTTCGAAATGTCCTCAGTAACAAGCCTGAGAGTGTTTGGAAATAATTGGGCTCCATGTCACCTTTTACTTTTTCCTAAAAGCCATGCAGTTTTCTCCTTATTTCACTTCCTATCCGTAGGCATTTTTTGCTGTCCTGAATCACAGGAGAAACTAATTTTTTATTTTTTTATTGCTACCTGTACATAAATTCTGCTATTGCAAGAAAGTATTCTATTAAAGAGTCATTGGAAAAGTCATCTGAAAGACACCTCAAATGTTATCCCTCTCAGAATGGTTTGGGTTGGAAAAGAACTTAAATATCATCCAGTTCCAACACTGACCATGGGCAGGGACACCTCCCACCAGCCCAGGTTTCTCCAAGCCCCATCCAGCCTGGCCTTGGGCATTTCCAGGGATCCAGGGGCAGCCACAGCTTCTCTGGGCACCCTGTGCCAGGACCTCACTACCCTGTGTGTAAAGATTTTCTTATTTTAAGTTCTACCTCATTTCTTGACTAAATTCATGGCATCGTGAATTTTGTTTTTCGTGTATAAAATGCCACTTCCCATTTGGAAAAGGGGAAAAGTTTGGGAAACAAAGTCTGAGGAAAAGTGCTTGTTGCAGAGGTCCTTTAGCCCAGTATAGGGTTGAATTTTGTTGTTCCCAGGAGCATTCTCCCTAAAAGTCAAGACAAAGGTGGATAAAGTAACTGATGGGAGAGCTCTAAATGAATGTGAAGGATAATTTCTGCAGGGCCTTCCACCCACTGTAGCCCATTCCCCACACACCCCATCAGTGAGCATCGCACTATTTTATTTATCATATTAATAAAATAGCATCCAATAGGTTTTCCAAGCCACTGGAGAATCCAAAGCTGATTGATCCATGCTCCCTGTTGCAGCTGTTTACATTACTTACAACTAGAACCAGCCCTCTGAAATAACAACTCATGGTTAATCCAATGTCTTAAGAGCAAAAACCTCCACAGAGTTGAATGGGATTGGAGTTGACTTTATTTCTTCTCACATAACAATGATCTCCTCTTGTAAATTATCAGTCCCAGCAGTGGAGGATGCCAGCCTGACAAACCAGACTTTCACCTTGTTTTCCCTCCAGTTGCCCCAGCACTGTGTTTGTAACTTTTACAGGGAATTGTTTTCTAATAATTCTCAGCAGAAATGATAAGATGGTCCTTTTCCACATCATGAATATCATTCCTGCCCCTGGCAGGTTGTGCTGTGCAGAATGAACCTTCCCTTAGCCTGGAGTGGGAGGATGCAATTTTTCTCACATTTTGGCCCATACAAGAGGGGCTGGGGTTTATCCAAACCCATTCCATAATGCCCTAAATTGTGACCTCAGCTCTCTTTATAGAGAGCAGGCAGGCACAACTTCCCAAGGATATTTCATGGAAATCACAGTGAAGAACCTCAGAGAAAGAGAAAACAGCTCTTATCTGTATTCTCAGCTCCTGTTGCTTTTGCACATGTGGAATGTGTTAGGAAGATTGTTGGATCTGAGGAGATCCAATTTGGTAATTGGATTCTAGTGAAGGTTGTTTATATTAATTGGCCTATTGGGTCAAAGTTGTGTCCTGGCTGTCTGGAGACAGTCACGGGTTTTTCTTTAGTATCTCTTTAGTATAGTTATACTGTAGTATTAATGTGATATAATATAGTTTAATAAAGCACTTGTTCAGCCTTCTGAATCAATGGAGTCAGAGGACAATCATTTCCTTCATCAGGAGCAACCCTGCTTTACCATTCTAAATTCTGTCCCACCATGTGCCTTGGCCCCATGGCTCTATTTCCAACTGCAACTCTCCATTCCCCGTGAATCCATGGAGAGTGGGATTTCACTGGGAGACAGGAGAAGGACACAGGAGCTAAAACAGGCCTTGCAACCCTATTCCAGATTTTCCACTTTGTAAATGTCATCTACAGCTGGGAAGAGTTTTTTATATGGCAGAGGGATCTACAATGTGTCACACCAGGTGAGCTGGGGACTCCTTAGGCTTGCTAGCGATGCTGAAAGGAATTCAGTGCTATTAGAGCCTTCATTCTGAAAATCAAATACCTAACTCTCATTTTTGAATGGTATAAAAATATTTAAAAGAAACAAAATTTTATAAAGAAATGCCTAATTTTGGGGTGCTTGGAAACAAGTAGGAGTTCACTGAAAGAATAAAATCCTTAAATGACACAGGTTTGTTTCCTCTTCCCTCTTTCCTTATTTTGTGTTTTCTTCCTGCCTTTATTTCTTTTTCTTATGGTTCAGGACCTTCACAATTTATGCAACCTTTATGTAAGTCACTTCAGAAATTTATTTCAGGTGACTTGCTCTTTGTGGCTGGTGGAGTTTGCCAAGGATTTCTGGTGAGCAGATTTGTGGGTGTCTCCGTGTGTGTGTGGAAAAGGAAAGGGAGAGTTTTGCATTGCAGACAGTGCAAGCAGGACCAAGCCAGACTTCTGATTTGCATAAAGAAAAAAAAAAACCAAACATAAAGGAAGTATCTGCTCTTCTGAGTGCAAAAATTTAGCGTGAAAATGAAGGAAGTTTTCTTTGTTGGGGCTGTGGAGGAAAATGGAAACTTGGCCTAGGCTTTAACTGATGCTTAATAAATTATCCTAGAGTTTCTTTGAAAAATTGCTCTGAATTACACAAACTTATAGCACCATGGCTCTTAGAATTACCAAACCTCTGCAATATTTCCCCAAGTTTAAGTTTCATCCCCATTTCCCTACAGAATAAACTGAAGCTTAATGATGCTGGACGACTTGAAGGCTGGAACAAGATGATCTTTAAGGTTCCTTTCTGCCCAAACTTTTTGTGATTCTATGATTTTTATGACTTGGGTAGAAAAGCATGCAGCTAGGAATAAAACCCAATGAATGCCATTATCCATGCAAGAACCAAAAATTAATATTTAAGATGATGAAGGAGGAAAAAATAACCACTTTATCCCAATGTATGAGCCTGTCTGTATGTGCACTGTAAATATTTATGCCAATATGACTGGCTTTCCATGAGGATAGGTCTTATTTAGCAGAAGGAAGAGAATAGGATTAATGTTGGTACTCACATTCATTTGAAGGAGCCTCCACCATCTGTGAAATTAATGTGACAAAATAACATTTTCACACGTCATTTATTTTTAATTTCTTTTCTGTTTTTTTAAAAAAAATAGTCTAATTAAAGAAAAGATTGTGAAGGAGAAGAGCAGGAGGGGAAGAAATCTTAATTCAAAACTTGAAAGCACCATATTGCAATTTGGGACGAGAAGAGGGAAAGATGAATTTGCATGTTGATGCCTTTCATATTTATTCAGTTAGAAAACTGTTTATGGAATGCTTTAGGCACAGAACGTTACAAACATGATCAGAATTTCAGCCACTCAAAATTACCAATGAAAACATTGGTTCTCTCCTTAAATGGAGGAAGTTCAGAAGCCAGAGGCCCCACCCCAGGTCAAATGCTACAGCTTTGATCCAAAAACCAGTAAAATCTCTTTTGTAATCCTTCTCCCTGTGACAGTGGCAGGATCCAGGGAAGAGCTAGAGCTGGATAGAGGGATTTATGTTGGATATCAGGTAAAAGTTCCTTATCCAGAGGGTGCTGGCACTGCCCAGGCTCCGCAGGGAATGGGCAGAGCCCCAAATCTGCCAGAGCTCCAGGAGAGTTTGGACAACACTGCCAGGGATGCACAGGGTGGGATTGTTGGGGTGCCTGTGCAGGGCCAGGACTCGATGATCCTTGTGGGTCCCTTCCAACCTGAGATATTTTACAATTCCATTAAGTGTTTCCCTCCCAAAATGATTTTAACATATACCCTTAGTTTAATATATTGAAGCTAAAAATTAATTAATATATGTTGCTAGAACAAAGTGTTTGGTTTCTCCAACTGGACAGCTGAATCAGAACAGGGAAATCAAAAAAGCTGATACAAAATATAAGGGAAGACTAAGCAGAGCCACAAAAATCTTTTCTTGGCAGCTCCAACATTCATTAGTAGCAAGTGATAAACAAGAAAACTTTCCATTATGCTTCCACATAAAGTAGGAATTGTCAACACTTAATGCCAAGAGGTCACAATGTTTAATGTCTTTTTTGCTTCAGCCTTCACTAAAATAATTATTCTTGCTCAGATACACTGATAAAACCCGCACAGGGCAAAAAGGCCAAGCTGGATAAGGCAAAGAGGTAACAAAACGAGATATAAAAACACAGGTGGGTGTGGTGGGAGGTACCAAAAGCTCCCATATAACTTCATATTGTTTAATTACCTTTATGAAAACAACTGGTTTTAGTAACTCCAAAACAGGTCGTGATTCTTCTATAAAATGTAAACCTGAATGAATAAAAATACCAAACAAAAAAAAAAAAAAACAAAAAAAAAAAAACCAAAAAAACCAAACCCAAACCAGATCCCTGAAAAACTCCACAAACAAACAAAACACCAGACAAACAAAAAAAAAAACCTCACCCAAACCCCAAAATATATTGACTATATTTTTAAAACCCTCAAAGTTCAGCACTAAGGAATTATCATCATCCCCAGGATAAACACAAACACTGAGGAAATCAGAAGTTAAAATGAAACTATTCAGTAACAAGAAATGTTTAGGCCAGTCTATTTTCCTTTCAAGACACAATTTTAAGGGGAAAAAAGCTGTTGATGTCAACTCTTTTCTTTCATGAACACTTCATTTTTATTTTCGTGCTAACACTTTTTGTGTTATTTTGTATAGAGCATCCTTGTCGTTTTTATTTTCATGCTAACACTTTTTGTGTTATTGCATAGAACATCCTTGTGGTGAGATGTGAAAGCATTAGCAGAGTGTCCAGAGGGTGCAAGTGCTCTACAGAGAGTTCAGAAAGAGTGAAAAACAATCCTCAGGTTGTTCACACAGAGCCACATGGCACTGAAACTCTCTTGAGTTTGGTGCTATTACTTGTACTCTAACACTGGTTATTAAATATCATGATTTTAGGGTCACTGACAAACAAAAATTTTGTAGTACTGGAGAGGAGAAGTAGAATTCTGAGTATTATTAATAAAGATGATATTTATTACAAACAAGTGCAGCTTTCTTATATTTAGACAGCGATAATCTGCTTTATAAATGCAGAATAAGGAAAACTGGTACAACAGCAAATCTACTGTGAAAAGAGATTTATTGAACTTCAAAGTGAAAACTATTAATGAAAACTCAAAGTAAAACAAAAAAAAAAATCATATTTCTGGAGAAGGACAAACCTTATCCTGAGCTGAAAAATGCTAATATTTTATATATATATTATAGAAAATATTAGCATATTAGCTCTCCCCCCCCCCAAAAAAAAATATATAATAATATACTAATAGTGGCATACTAATACACTTGGATTTTGTTGCCCAGAGAAGCTGCAGCTGTCCCAACCCTGGAAGTGTCCAAGGCCAGGCTGGATGGGACTTGGAGCAGCCTGGGATGGTGGAAGGCGTCCCTGCCCATGGACAAAGTTGGAACTGGGTGGGCTCTAACGTCCCTTCCAACCCAACCCCTCTGTGATGCCATGATTTGAACAGCTCACCTGAAACCAGGACAACACCAAAGGGAAAAAAATGGAGAAACTGCAGTGATTGGGCCTAGAGAAAACAGCAGCAGGTGAGGCTGTGGCCAGGCTCTTCACACACCACATGAAGCTACAGAGGCAAAAAATTGTTTTCAATATACAAAGAGATAAGGCAAGCTATTAAGAATAATTTCCAGCTAGCAGATCCCTGAGGATAAGAGATAAACTAAATTATCATTTAAGATCCTTTTGCATTCTTATTTTTTATTTCTACTACAAGACCTCTTTGAATTTGATTTTCTATTTCTGCCTCATAGAAGAGAGCAGAAATTTGGGGTGGTTTTTTTTGTTTGTTTGGGTTTTTTTGTTTGTTTGTTTGTCTTGGTTTTGGGGTTGTTTTGGCTTGGTTTGGGGGGGTTTTTGAGTGGGGTTCTGAACATCTACATTTTTTTCCCTCATGATTCTGGGGATAATTTTAGACAGAAAATGGTCATAGATATAGATAGATAGATAGATAGATAGATAGATAGATAGATAGATGATATATATAATATATAATATATTATATATATATATAATATATATAATATATATAATATATATTATATATAATATATAATAGATTATATTGATGATATATATTATATATGAAATTATATATTATATATATATATGATATATATTATATTTTTTTATATATATATGATTTAGATTTATATATAAAATAAAAATGAACACTGCACCACTCTGCTGCTCTTTTACAAGCCCACATTGCTTCTTCCAATTACGAGGGAAATTATTGTTGCAACTCCTTTTGGACCTAATCATTAGCCCATTACTTTAGACATTCTTTCACTTTCCTACTTGTTAAGTCGTGGTGTATTTCCCCAGGGCTTGCAATAAATCCATAACTGCCAGCAATTTGACACAGGGATGCATTGTTAGAGCAGCAGGAGAGGCAGGGCAGTTCCAAGTTCCACAACCAGCACATTTCATCCCACAGGCATCGTGGGGCACAAATAATGGCTGTTTTATTCCTAGCCTTGTAGAAACCAGATTGCAGATGCTTTACTTGCACTTTGGAATGTTTGTCCCCATGGGCCAAGGCATTTAGAAATCTGGCACGTTGATGTTGGTGTGATATTTCTCCCAGGCTCCTCAGGAAACCTGACATCATGTTTTGTGACATATCTTGCAGATAGCATTTTCTTTTCGATTGCTCACCCAAATGTTCCCTGCCTGTTGTACACAATACAAATTAATATCACAAGCTGCTGCTATACCCTGCTGCTAAAATGCAATTTGTTCTTTGTATTTCTCCTGTGAAAAGCTGTTGAGCTTCATTTCTAATGCTCAAATTAGAGAAGAAACTCAGGAATGAGGTTTGCAATTAGGCAAGGAATTCGATAAACATCAAAGAATTCATGACTACTGCTTTTTAAAACCAAAGATCAAAATAAATTCCAGAATGTATATGAGTTTGAATAGCCATTTATGCAGTGAATAAAGAAGAAGAGTAATGTTTGACTTCAGAAGAGTTTCAATTACCAAAAAAAAGTTATGATAAATGTGTAAAATTTTAATTATGCAGCAAATATTGCCTAATGTCATCACCATGAAAAGAAGGGATAGAAGTGAAGATACACCCACTTCAACTAAAAAAACCCAAACAGATGCACAAAATAGTTTTCATCATTTGAAGGCAAGTAAGTGACTGAAATTTTGAGAGAAATGTAGATTAAAAAAAATTAATTATATCTTACAAGATTACTGTGAGTCAACAGGAACATTTTGTTTAGATGAAACCAAAGAAGCCTCAACCTGATTTGCATATTTGGAATTGTTCTGCTACTTTTTATTTTAGCCTCAGCAAGGGGATATTTTTGAGGATTCTCCACACTTTATTACTAGAAACAAAACAAGAAAGCAAACACACAAAACAAATATTTGCTCCCCAGGTGACAAAACTGTATCTGTTGACCCCATGTCAACAAGAACCTTGGGCTTGCAGAACACACTAAGAGAACTGAGCACAATTCATAATTATCTAACTTATTACTTGTCCTGACTTTTGCTGACCAAGGAGTTCCAGCAGGCCTTTTGAAGCCTGTGAGGTTTTAAAGGATAATTACTACAAGCTCTGCTTCCCTATTTTTCAGTCGTGCACTTTTTCCATGGCGAGGCTTGCAGGGATATGAAGCTCCAGCTCCAAATTTACCATGGGGAGATGTGAGCTCTGGTGCCCCATAACACCTTTTGCTCAGGTAGGAGAGTGGACAAGTCCTGTGTGTATTTTAAGATGAGAAAGAGCTGTGTCCTAGTGGCCATCAGGTCTCTCCAGGCATTCCCAAGCCACTGGAGCTGTGGTGGAGAGCTTCAGGCTCATGATTCCACTGTGGCATCACTCAGGGATTTGCAAAGGGATATATTTTGGTTTGATGTGCATCACCCAAAGCTCTGTGCTGCCTCCAGCCTCCATCCCCTGCAGGCTCCTGTCCAGCCTCACAGCTCAGCAGCCAGAGGGAGCTGGGCATTTTCCTCTTCAACTGAATAAAGAAATAAATTTATCTTCTACCCAGGGACCTCAGTTTGGCTTCAAGCAGGAACATGCTCCCAGGTCTCTGATGTATTCTTTATAACATTAAGTACTTATTGAGCTAAATCAAGGTCTAGATTTTTTTTCTGCAATTCAGCTTCAGATGTTTCTCCCAGGCAGCAGGAGACTCCACTACAAGTCCCTTTTCCTACTAATATTTAATTAGTTCTGGCTGGAAGGGGAAAGACCAGGAGATCCCCATTTCACAGCAACGTGCATCTCATGGACTAAGGTGCAGACCCAGCAGGTAGGAGGCATTAGAACAAGTTTTCACCCTTTTTCTCAGCTACAGGAGGTAAAAAAACCCCAAATTTTGCACCAGCTTCAGGATTTGAAGTGCTGCTTCTGCACCAAAATCTTTGAGGATGACAATGCAGGAAATTTTAGGGACTTTTTAGTACAAAGCCCTTTGTAGGAGTTTGACACCTGCCCCCTTCTCCCCCAGCAGTGCCAGCAGCAGCAGCTCAGGCACTTAACTCAGGTTTGTGGAATCTCTCAGACAATTGGAGGCCTAATGGGCAGTGCTGAGTTTAACTCTGCTTTGTCAATCTCTCAGAAAACACTTGTCCTCAGACACATTTCCCTTGGGAGAGCTCAGCAGTTCTCATTTCCAGCACGTGGCAGCAAAGAGAAGCCTGCAAGTTCCCTTAAACCAAGAAATAATGGCAAAAAGCTTCATTTCTGCCACTTGTTTCCTGAGACACACCAACCTGGGCTTTGTGCTGAGCACATCAGCCTTGCCACCCTTCCTGGGCTCCCAGTACACTGCACAGAGACATGGAATAAGCATTCTGCTTCCAAGAATTTATATTCCCAGGAGGCAAGAGGCAAAGACGGTTTTGTTATGACATATAACAGTGCCCACAGAAGCCATACACAGCACCACTAGAAAAAGCAGGAGTGATACTCACTGGTACCTACAGATTTTCTTCCCAGCAAAAATATGTGTATGAACAGAATACTCTGAATATGCAGAACAGGGGATGGAAGTGCCAGAACAAGGAGAAAGATGGAGAAAGATTAGTTACAAAAACACATAGTGCTTTTGGACAAGGGGGAGTGCATTCACACTGCCAGAGGGCAGGGATAGATGGGAATCTGGGGAGGAATTGTTCCCTGTGAGGGTGAGGAGCCCTGGCACAGGGTGCCCAGAGAAGCTGTGGCTGCCCCTGGATCCCTGGCAGTGCCCAAGGCCGGGCTGGACAGGGCTTGGAGCATCCTGGGACAGTGGAAGGTGTCCCTGCATGGCAGGGATGTGGATTGGATGGTTTTTCAGTTCCCTTCCAACCCAGTCCATTCTGTGACTCCATGATTATGTAGTTTTATTAAAATATAATAGAGAACAGCCACTTTTCCAAAATCTAGATGTCCAGCAACCTGGATGAATCAATTCCTTCTTCCACTGCAGGGCAAGAGGTGCCACAGAGAAGTGACAACCTGTGATCAGAAATGGGCAGAATGGGAGACAAGGGAGACAAGGGGTGGAAGGTGGGAAGTCAAACACAAACTTGTCAAACTCACAAACTTACAAACGAGGCAGCATTCAGAATCTGGTGAACAGTCCCAAGTGCACAGACAATAAGGCAAATTAGTGAGATTGATGCTTAAGTTCTCTTCCTGCTCAAACACCATGGAAAAACTCAATATTCATAGAATCACAGAATCATTAAGAAAGTTTTTCCAACTTTCTAAGATCATCCAGTCCAGCCATTCCCCCAACACTGCCAAGGCCACCCCTGACCCCTGTCCCCAAGTGCCACATCCACATGGCTTTAAATCCTTCCAGGGATGGGGACCCCAACACTGCCCTCGAGTGTTGGAGTCCCCATCCTGGTGACTTTTCTGTAAAAAAAAATTGAAAAGTCCATTTCCATGAAAAAAATTTTTCCCAACATCCAATCTGATTATGCCCTGGTGCAACTTGGAAATATGCATGTCTTTTAGAGTACCCAGAGACTGAACTTCTGTTGATTTATTCAGTTTCGGAGGTTAAGGATACAAAGAAATAATTTTACAAAGAAGCAGCTGGCTTTTTATAATTTTTTTTAAGTTGTTCAGAACAATTTCCCAGCTGGTAGCTGCAAGTGGTGACTTTGCAACTATTAAAATGACTCACCAGCACAAGAAAAGCAGTTTTTAGAAAGGAGATTGCAACCTGGCCAGCAGTACTTGTGAAGAAACTCTGTAATAAAAAACAGATTAGGTGGTCAATTTATCAGTAAATAAATTCTTTTTCCACAAAAGAGTCCTTGTCAAGCTATATGACCAGCATATTCAATTACCTTCCAGAGTAAATATAAACCACTTTACAAGATTCTTTCCCAGAAATAAAAGAAAGAGGAAGATAGAACTGAATAGAAAATGGTGCCCTTGTCATTCCAGCCTCAGTCTCCCAGACTCCTTTATAGTGCTTTTCTGAGCTCATTTCACTGGAATTCTAATCTTCTATTTTATTAAATATAAATGGACTTCTAATAATGAGAGCAACATGGAAATTGCAGATGCTCAGAACTTGGGTATGATTCATCCACTTGGGAATATCAAGGCTGGTTTCACTCCCACTCACAAATCAAATGCCTTTTCCAGTACCCAAATGAACCAAGGTGCCCCACAATGGCCAAAGCCCCCATACCTTTCCTAGCAGACACGACATTGAGTCAGAAAATATCATCAGAGATGAAATATTGCTGGTTCTTCCAGTGTCTCCAGGAGAAGAAACATGGTGCAAGCATGTTTTGGGAGCTGCAAAGTGAATTTTGGGGCAGAAGGTTCCGGGGATTTACGAAGAGTTCTTTGGTTGGTTAGGGGCAAAATTTTGGGACAACATTGATGGGAAAGTCAGCATTTCAAATAACTCCCAAGAAAAAATTAATCCTGGAATCATGGAATGGTTTGGCTTAGAGTGGACATCAAAACTCATCCAGTTCCACCCCTGCCATGGGCAGGGACATCTTCCACTGTCCCAGGGTGCTCCAAGCCCTGTCCAACCTGGCCTTGGACACCTCCAGGGATCCAGAGGCAGCCACAGCTGCTCTGGGCACCCTGAGGACCTCCCCATTCTCACAGCCAGGATTTTGTTCCAATATCCCATCCAACCCTGCCCTCCTTCAGCTTAAGGTTGATGAGTTGCTTTCCCTCACCAATGTTTGCTGAAGTTTGTAGAAATTACAAATCCTCTGAACAGAGAGAGAGACATGGTTCTCCCAGGAAAATCCTGGGAAGCTGTGTAGAAGCTGTGGGGAAACTTAGAGGAAAGAATTCAAACAATAATTATCTCTCTTTCTGTAACCACTGTTTATAGATAGGGTTCTCCAGAGTGTGCTATTCATGGTTCACCAAGAGTGTGAGAGAAGATTCCTAAAGGCCAATCAGGTCTTAGGTCCATCATTGTTTCTATAAGAACTGTGGATTTCTAATAATAAAATATCTTTTCAAGCCTTCTGATGATGGAGTCTGTGTCACCTTTGGCTGTTCCCCAATACCCCTTCGGTGATAGAAATTCAATTTTCTGACCATCCTTACTTTAACACATCCAAGTACTTTAAAAGTGACTGCTTGCTTCTTGGAAAGTATTTTGCAGTTTTAGGATTCTTTCCTGATCCTACTGTTTGGCTTTGTCATTGAAACCATGTTCACACCATAGGAAAACCACTTGAAAGTCTTAAATGAAACACTGATGGCAGCCTGAAGTGTGTGAATATATTAGTACCTTTCTGTAAAACAAAAAACCCCACATAGGCTCAGAATGATTTTCCAAAGCCTCTTGTTTAAAAAAGAAACAGGAGTAGTACTTGCAACTTAGCACCTCAATAGAAGATTTTTGACATTTCTCACCTTTAAGTCCTTTAGGTCCTCCTTTAGGCTAAGAAAAACAATCTTTACTGTCTGGATCATATCTGAATCTTGGTCTCCCAAAAGGCACAAGTGTGAGGTAAACCAGTGAGAAAAGATTTTCTGAGATTAATCTTTTTAGAGATTTCCAGAGAGTCTGCAAAGATGGTGATTCACCCCTAAATTTGACTTTATGGGTTTATTCTCACTGGAGAGAGGGGAAAATAAAGATGGAAGGAAGGAAATGATTGAACTTGCAAAAGATATGTCTACATTTTCCCTACCCAAGTGTTTGTCAGGGATCTGGTTTTGATTGGGTTCCTCTGAGATTCCCTGATAGATATCCAGGTTTGGACTTTAAAAAATAAACATACAAGACCGAAACTGATTGTGCTGGAATCCAGTTCTTGGCTGGCATTACCATACAGCAATTTCTTCATTGCAGGCACATCAGAATTTCCCCAGAAATATTAAATTTTCAGTCATATGAATGAACAAATATTCTGGAAACTGATTTGTTTTAATTGTTTGGCTCATCCCCAGCAGGACCAATGCAATATTGACAGTGTGTCCTCCCCCTATCATGGACACAACCGGTGCTGTATTCGAGCCAAGAGGGGAAATATGAGCACATTCTGTGCTATTTTGACAAAATTAAAAGCCTTGAAATGACTGTGGGGGAAAGCCTTGTGGTAGAGATATTAGAGTTTCACAAGTAGAACAGACAGCCTGCTGAATGAATTTGGGCTGGGTTGACTTTCTTCTGTGACCAAGCTACAAGAAAATATTTCAGGTCAGCAGCACTCTGAGCTGAAAGATTTGCCTCAGGCCAGAGGTTTCAATTTCTTCCCAAGGAATCTTACTCTGGGAATGACAATGATGTATCAAAGGTGAGCAAGTAAATCTCCTTGGAGGGCTTTTCCCTCAGCTGATATCTAAGAAATCTTGTTCTGTTTAGACCGATCATACAGGACAGTGCTTAACATGTTCTGAGCACAGGGGACAGCTGCAGAATTCTTGACCCATGTTTAGTGGAAATCAATATGTTGGATGAAAATTTCTTTGTGAAAACTAGCTGGATTGAGAATAAAAACAAGCCCAGTCTGGCACAACTTGGCAGATCTAAGGACCCGTGCAAGGCCCACTGCAGAGTGAGGACTTTCCATGAGCTGATGGGGCTGGGGGGCAGTTTTAGGGATATGTGAAGGTGTGGTGGCTTCACTCCACCCTTGAAATGCTCCAGTTGAGGGCACCACATGGAGGTTCCTTACTATTCAGTACTGGTGAGACCTCCCTGCTTGGCCAGTTTGGGATCCCAATCACAATAAGAACACATGAGAGGGGATCCTGTGAAGGCACCTGAAGGTGACTAAAGGCCTGGAGCATCTGTCACAGGAGGAGATGCTGAGTCAATTAGCGCTGTTTATCCTCCAGGAGGGAAGATCTTACCAACAGGAGTTGGTAGCTGATGAGTACCTGGTGTGGGGTCCCAGATTTTTCTCAGTGGTGCCCATTGAATGGGCAAGAAGCAATGGCAGAAATTGAAATACAATAAATTCCATATAAATACAAAAATCACTTTTCCTGTCTTGGAGGTTGCATGGACACCTCATAGCAGCCTTTCAGTCTTTGGAGAAGGACACTTCATCAGGAACTTGAAAGGACAAGGGGAAATGGCTTCAAACTGAAAGATAATAGATTTAGATTAGATAGTAGAAAAAAATTCTTCCCTGTGAGAGTGGGGAGGCCCTGGCACAGGGTGCCCAGAGAAGCTGTGGCTGCCCCTGGATCCCTGGCAGTGCCCTAGGCCAGGCTGGATGGGGCTTGGAGCCACCTGGGATGGTGGAAGGTGTCCCTGCCCATGGAAGAGGGGAGTCAAAACTGGATGATCTTCCAAGTCCCTTCCAACCCAAACCATTCCATGATTCTATGAATAATAACAGAATCCACATAGAAGCACATTCCAGCTTTTTGTACAACAATCCAGCTCCATTGAAGCCTGTGAGGATGTGGCCAAAGCATTGTCACAGCTGTCCCTGCAGCAAGGAGGGAAACACACACCACACCACACCACAGAGGATGGAGCAGGGCACCTTGGGAGCAGACTTTCAACATGCAGACACTGAGAATGAAGCTACAAGGTTTTAATCACTGTTTTACGTGTGCCACGCACGCCACTCTCTTATTTTGGGAACAGCTTATTACTCTGTCTGGTCTGCTGCAAATGCTAATGCATGTAGATGCTAATCAAGATTCCTGCTCTGCTTTCCTGCCTCACCTAATTGGATTGCATTAGAGCTCGTTTGGGAGTTTGCACTCGGAATCACAAGTGGAGTTGGATCACATCTCCCAGAATCACAAATGGAATTGGATCACCTCTCCCAGAATCACAGTTGGAGTTGGATCACTATTGTATTTGGGTTGCCCTCAGATGGAGGAAGGGATGATCAATCTGACTCCATGTTCTCAGAAGGCTAATTTATTATTTTATGATACTTTAAGAATACTAAACTAAACTATACTAAAGAATACAGAAAGGATACTTACAGAATGCTAAAAAGATAATAATGAAAACTCCTGACTCTTTCCAGAGTCCCAGCACAGCTTGGCCCTGATTGGCCAAAGAGTGACAACAACTCACAGCAGAATCCAATGAAACAATCACCTGTGGGTGAACAATCTCCAAACACATTCCACATGAGCACAACACAGGAGAAGCAAATGAGATCAGAATTGTTTTCCTTTTCTCTGAGGCCTCTCTCACTGCCTTTCAACTTCCCAGGAGAAAAATCCTGGGTAAAGGAATTTTTTCAGAGAATGTGAATACCACAGGAAATGAACCTCAGGATCTCTTCAAAGAGCCAACTTGAACCCATCCATGGGATGTGCAGAAGTTGTGAGCACACCAAGAGGATGAAGAAGCTTGAGAACAAATTGACTTTTAAGGTGAAAAAACAACCTTCATCTGGCATCTACTAAATTCAAAGAGAAGAGTGAGCATTAAAGAGGGAAAAGAGGTACTGAGAGGGAGATGATTTGCAAGAAATGAAGGTGCAATAACCCCAATATGATAATTAATATTTATATATTAATAGTGGTTATATTAATATATAATTAATATAACCACTGTCTTGGTGGTTATAGTTATATTTCACATATTCAAACTCAGAGACTGTACAGCAAAACCCCCTTTGGATTTCTTATTAATCAACTCCCCTGTTTCTTATAAACACAGCTGAGACTGGGAATCAGCAAGAGCAGTGATGAAAGAATCACTTCTGCTCCTCTGAGAAGCCTGGCAGCTTTCCCTTTGCTAATGCTTCCTCTCTGTGTCTCTGGAGAGTTCAGCCCTGTTTGCTGCGATCTTCATTGTGGGTGCTCAGTGTCTGAAATATCCCTGCCAGCCTGACATTGAGCAATAGCTTTCTAAAAATGCCTCAAAGGCCATTTTAAATGTGACAAAATGGTCTGTAACAAAATAGGTAAATTCAAAAACCTCATGGGATTTATATAAAAAGCTCCTGAAGAGGAAACTATTTGCTGTCTGTGTTCAGCTGTTCTGTTAAAACATCTTTTGCTTCAACACTCTTCATGGATGCCATGCTAATACACTTTCTTCTGGGGAGATGTAGCTTTTCTCACATGAATGTCTAACACCTCAGGGATAAGACATTACTCAGGTCAAGAAACATTCCAGAAAAAAGAAAAGTCCCATATGGGAGCAGTGTCAGACACTTCATTCTTTTCCAAGGCCTTGCAGAGCCTTGTGGAAGATCCTTCCACGTGTCAATCATCTCCACAATCCCAGCTTCTGATTGAGAGGTGTCATAAAATCTCTGTTAATGGTGGGAAATGGTAAAACAGAGGAAGGAAAAAGGAAAAATCAAGGGAAAAATCTTCTGTGGCTGAAAGTACTTCTGTCTACATCAACTGAACTATAATCTGTATGTGCTAACTTACATGTGAAATTTTTTTCCATTTTTATAAGTGCTGAGGGTTGACAGCCCAACATGAGATGACGGAACAGTCTCTTAAATCACTGTTTTCTCAGCAAGCAGCTTTTTGGAACTGGGAAGAAATGAAGAAATAATGCTTTAGGATCAAAAAAAGCCCTGTTGGCTAGATGGCTGCCAAAGACTTCATCTTCTGATAACTATCTTTTTCTCCACTGGAACAGAAGCAGAGTTGTTGAGCTTCATTGAGGCACATTTTATGGCTGGGTTTTTTTTGTGACCATCACACACAATCTCTGTGTGCTGCCTGAACTCCCTGCCAAGGCTGAGAGGGGATGAGGCTGCTCTGGGTGGGAGTCTTGGAATTTCTTATCAGAGGCAGAGCGTGTTATCAACGTGTGAGGATGTGCCACTCTCCCTACCACAGCGAGGAGCACCTCAGAGACACTTTTAGTGCAGAAAACTTCACAGGAAGTGAATTTGGCAATCAACCTGGCAGCTTTCACTCCAGTGAAACCATTATTTCAATCAGCCACATAATGTCTTTTTTTTCCTCAAAGTAGACACAGCAGGGTGTAGCCTGAGATGTCCAGATTTTATTTCATAACTGTTCTGCTTTATATTTCATTTGTTTTAGCTTTTTTCTCAGCTCTGCCAGCTATTGGGAAGCTTTATTATTATTTTTACAGCTTTAGAAATGCATTGCAGGGTTATAACAAGCATTTTCAATGTCTTGAGGCAGTTCCCTCCTGCCTGTTGCTAAACTGCTTTGAGTAATGTGGTTATTCAAAAAAATAAATACATCTCTGTGCAATGCATCTAAATGTGATCCTCTCTGAAAATGAGTTTGAATTCTATACCACATCTTTGGCTCAGAGGTTTTGGGGGATTTTTTTTAATCTCTCTCCCTCAACTCTTTCAGTCACAGCTGAACTTTCCAGGAATAAAACTTCCAAGAGTCTTATAGATGATATGATGAAATTCTGCAACAGAAATGACACAAACTTTTATCCATTTGTTGGAGTCAGATTATTTCAAGAAATAGGTTCTGCTCAAAGCACCATCTTGTTCCTCTGCTCTGAGAGTTCCTGAAGCAGCCATGGCTTTCATCACTTTACTTTTAAGGAGCCTTATGCTATTTCTCTGCATGCTGAACTACAGGCAGTGAGGACCTGTCAGTCTGAATTACTTTCATTCTCAGAGTCATTATCAGGAGGGAGTAGAAGAAAATCTTGTTAAGAAATAACATCCTCTGCTTTTCTGTGTAACCACATTTATGTAAAAAAAAAAAAAAATTAAAGGCACCTACTTGATGAGACCTTCTGAAATTAGTAAGAAAAGACAGAGAAAGCAAAATATCTTTAGAGGTTTTCTGCTGCACTGACTGAATTTAATGACTGAAAGCCCTTCTTGCAATCACAAACACCTTAAGAAAAGAAAATAAAACAGATGCAGAACACATTCAATGTAAAGAAAGGTGTCCTAAGGAAAAGAAGATTCCAGTTAGCTGACTGTCCTCTTTTAATTCTCGTGTCACTGTGACTCAGCTGCTGCACACCACAGACCAAGCACCCTGCTCTGGGGAACTTTTGGGAAGTTTGGCTGCAGCAGAGCCCTGCCAGCCATAAGAGATTGTGGTGTTGATCAGGAACAGCACCTTGTGCTCACCCTCCAGTGCTGGACCAGTCCAAATTGGCATCTCAAGGACTCACAGAATCATTAAGGCTGGGAAAGACCTCTGAGATCACCAAGTCCAACTGTCAACCCAGCACCACCATGTTCATCACTAAATCCTATCCTCAGGTGCCATATTCTCATATTTGGGATTATTTTTCAACACTTTTGGTGGTGACTCCAGCACTGCCCTGGGAATCTTCTTCCAGTGCTTAACAACCTTTTCCATGAAGAGATTTTTTCTGTTATCAATCTAAACCTGCCCTGATGCAACTTGATGCTACATCACTGTCATCTTTCCTGGAAAAATCCCTTTGCCCAGGATTTTTCTCCTGGGAAGCTGTGAAGCCTCAGAGAAAAAGGAAAACAATTTTTATCTCATTTGCTTCTCCTGTGTTCTGCTGCTTTGGAATGTGGTTTTGGAGATTGTTTACCAACAGGCGATTGCTTCATTGGTTTCATGTGAATTGTTTTTACTTGTTGGCCAATTACAGCCCAGCTATGTCAGGACTCTGAAGAAAGAGTCGTGAGTTTCTCATTAGTATCTTTTAGCCTTCTGTCTGTATCCTTTCTGTACTCTTTAGTATAGTTTAGCATAGCATTCTTTAATATAATATAGTAACATAAAATAATAAATTAACCTTCTGAGAACATGGGGTCAGATTCATCATTTCCTCCCTTCAGCGGGGGTCTCCGAAAATACCACAAGGCTGCTTCCTCCTGTCCTGTCCCATGGAGACTCTGGGCCTGAAGAAAGAGTCTGTGGGTCAGCATTGTCCTGGGAGAGCAGTGGTGGCCTTGGTTTGGGCGGAAAGAGGGTGATGGGCAGCAATAAAAGGATGGAAAGTTGTGCAGGGGAAGTGAATGGGGTTTGGGTGGCTTGACTCAGCAGCTCCTCTGCTTTACAGCTCTGCCCACACAGCAGCTAAAACCATTTTTCAGTGAAGGGCCAGTGAATTCATTTCCTACATCTTTTTTAAAAAACATAATAATCAAGCTGGTTTGGGGAAAGCAGGCACAGGTATCAGGAGACAGTTCACAGAGCTTTGGGACAGACTTGTAGCTGCTGAGGAAGTTGATTTTACCTGCTAGAGAAGGGAAGCTGCTGACAGAAAA
Organism: Agelaius tricolor; assembly: GCF_023055355.1. Taxonomy (NCBI): domain Eukaryota; kingdom Metazoa; phylum Chordata; class Aves; order Passeriformes; family Icteridae; genus Agelaius; species Agelaius tricolor. The sequence continues at coordinate 1,037,861 of NW_027269284.1, read as the reverse complement.
TTGTGCATGTGGGCATTTTGCATTTCTTAAGCAAACTTCATCTTCCAGCAAGGATTGCTCAGGAAATCTTTTCCACAGTGTGATGATATCTGACAGAAAATTGTAGCTGCTGATGGAGAAAATGGTATGTGCTTAACCAGAAAGGATTTATCCATCTGCTCCTCACTGCTAAAAAATATCTGATCATAATGGGAAAGGTCTAAAAATTTTTCTTTAATTTTCAATTAAACACTTCACTGCACAAAGCACTATGCAAGATTTTATTTGGGCTCCTGCTCAACATGTTGGAACAAAATGAGCTTTAAGGTTCCTTCCAATCCAAACCAGTCTATGATTTTATGAACTCTTTTTTTCTGTTTACCAATGGACAGACACTTGTTTTAAAAGTCACTAACTGTCAAAATAGAAATCAAAAAGACAAAATGACTCTTGGAGACAAAGTTCATCTACAACTCAAATGAAAACAACTTTTAATAGCCCTTAATGACAAGAAATGAATTGAAAAATCAAAACCATGAGGGTAATATGAAGGTCAACATGAAACTTCACATTGAAATGCTGTTCCAGTGTTTAGAGAAGAGTGAGCTGTGAAAATATATTGCTTTTGGCCCACAGAGTCAGACTAATCATGGGACAAGAATGATCCAGCAGAGGTTTTTAATGGAGCTCTGTGCACTGCTGGGATGGGGCTCCGGGAATTCAGTCTCTTCTCTGTGATTAATCAACACCCAGTTAATGGGCAGAAGGGACCAGCAGATCAATCATGGTGACATCTTGCAGAACAAAGCTCATGAGAGCTCACCCACTTGTCCTGCACTGCTTCCAGAAAAACATCCAGTCCTGATCCATGGAGAGCCAAAGATGGAAATTCTGCTGACTCCTTTGGGACCCTGTTTGACTCTTAAAAATCTCTGTCCTTCCAGACACTGGAATACCCCTAGTTCAACTTTTCCAGCTGTTGTTTCTCACCAATATTTTCCTTTCCAACCTAAAAAACTACTCTGCATTTGTGGTTATCTCCCCACAGGAAAAGTCACATTGCTGTAATTATTATCTAATGCTAATTATAATTTATTAGTGTTCTAAGTAATGCTGATAATCAAGTTTTCTTCCTCATGTTTCTTTTTGATAAGAGTTTATCAGTGTATGGCACTTCTCACACCCCCCAAAAACTTTTTGCAGCTCATTTCTTTATTTCTCCAGGATTCTCCTGGGAGATTTTGCATAATGTGGACACCAGCCCAGTAATGCTCCAAATGTATATATTCAGTAGATGTTGACAAATTTCAGTTTCTTGTTTGAAGGGTTTCTTCATGCGATGTCCTTTCATGACAAAATGGTAAATTTTTCACGTGCTCAGTGTTGTAATGAGTGTTACATTGCACATTTTACTATTTCTTTACTTTCTGATTTCATATGGCCAAATATTGTGTCTGACATGAAAAAACCTAATAAAATTAAATAAACTACTGCATTATTTCAATTCAACTGGTAATTTGAAGAAGTAATGGGATGCATTGTGTTGCATCTCTGCAGTTGCACCAGGCAATTTTTCTAAAGCAAGTCAGTTCTGGTTCAGTCCTCTGCCTTCTACCTCAGCTGTTCAACCTGAATTTACTGATCACATCATCTTCCTCAAGGAGAGGAGGCTGCTGTGCTTCCTGATTTAGAGCTCACTCCTCACCCTGCAATCACAGTTCTCACTCTAAGAGTCTGTCACACTGCTAATGGCCTGAACCATGAAACCTTCTGTGCAAATTCCCACCAGAGTTTAAAACTCCCTGGCTGTGAATGTGATTGATAGCCCAGCCATGGATTGTGGCATTCACATTTTCTGAAAAATCCCTTCGCCCAGGATTCTTCTCCTGGGAAGCTGAGAAGCCTCAGAGAAAAGGAAAACAATTCTTATCTCATTTGCTTCTCCTGTGTTGTGCTCACATCTGGAATGTGTTTGGAGATTGTTTACCCACAGGTGATTGTTTCATTGGATTCTGCTGTGAGTTGTTTTCACTCTTTGGCCAATCAGGGCCAAGCTGTGTTGGGACTCTGGAGAGAGTCAGGAGTTTTCATTATTATCTTTTTAGCATTCAGTAAGTATCCTTTCTGTATTATTTAGTATAGTTTAGTATAGTATTCTTTAATATAATGTGGTATCATAAAATAATAAATTAGCCTTCTGCGAACATGGAGTCAGATTCATCACTCCTGCCTTCATCAGGGAATTCCCTGCAAATACAATAATAGATGGTTGTACTCTAGCCAGCAGCCAAGAACCACACAAGCCCTTGGTCACCCCACTGCTGCTCCCCTCCATGGTGGGATGAAGAGGAAAATCAGGAAAAAACCAAAACCCCATAGGTTGAGATTGGAACAGTTTAATAATTGAAATAATAATTATAATGATAAAGGAAGGATGAGAAGGAGGAAAAGAAGGAGGACAAGAGGAAGAAGAATGAAAGAAGAAGAGGAAGAAGAGGAAGAAAGAAGAAGAAGTGAAAGAAGAAGAAAGGAACAAAACCCAAGAGAAGCAAGTGATGTCCAATACAATTGTTCACCATGAGCCCTTCCCCCAACAGTGATTGTCCCCTTTTCCCCTCCTGGTCAAGTCTTCCAGGTTAAATTTTGGGAATGATGTTCTATGGACTGGAATAATCCCTTGGCCAATTTATCCATCTGTCCTGGCCACGCTCCCTCCCAGAACATGAAAAACCAAAAAGTCCCTGATGTAGACTAAGCATGACTTCTTAAGAACTAAAACATCAGTGTGCTATCAACATTATTTCTATACTGAATTCAAAACACAGCACTGTGCCAGCTACTGGGAATTAAATTATCTCTATCCTGGCCAAAATCAGGACAATGTCCCACAGAGCCTCTTTCTTGGCCTGCTCTGTCTCCCAGAAACGGTCTCACTTGTCATAAGAAATGCACTGTTCTCACTTTTGCTTCGTCATCACCTGGCTAAAAATTATGAGTAATATTTTATACAGATGCATTCTGTCTGTCTGCATTTTGTGAAAATGAAGCAATCTGAATCTGATTCCTTCCCCTCTGCAATTTTCTCATGGGATTCATCAAATCCCATTGTGTTCTCTCTGAAGATCCTTCTCTCTTAAGTGCTGTGAGTCAATGGCAAAAAGGTGACAGTCAGGGGAAGATCAGAGAGAGCAATACCCACAGGTTTGGTAAGTGTAGAGAAGAAAAAATTAACTAAAGAAGTTTCAAAACATGAGATAAACATTTTACTTATTAAAAATTATTATAAAATGTGTATTTGTGATACACACACATTAATCAGAGAGGAGATGTTGCTACTTGCATCAAAACCCTCCCAATGATTTAAAGAGAATCCCAGAGTTACAGAATTGTTTGGGTGGGAAGGGACATAGAGATCATCTCATTCCACCCCCTGCCATGGCAGGGACACCTTCCACTATCCCAGGGTGCTCCAAGGGTGTCCAGCCTGGCCTTGGACACTTCCAGGGATCCAGGGGCAGCCACAGCTTCTCTGTGCCAGTGCCTCCCCACCCTCACAGGGAAGAATTTATTCCATACATGTAATCTAAATTTCCCCTCTTTCAGTTTGCAAGTAGCATTTTATTATTTTATTCCTCCTTGCAAGTAGGATTTTATTTCCTTAATAAAATCACTCCTATTATATGGTAACAATGAAGAAAAACCTACCACATTTTCCTTTTTGAACTTGTGGTAGGATTTTGTTGTTGAGAGGTTTTCATGGCAAGGATTTCCAAAGCCATTTAACCACTCAAATCTGTTGTACTCTGAAGGTGCACCATCTGTTTTTTTCCAGTGTGATCTTGATATGCTCCATGCAAGCAGTTCAGATACTGAGCTCTACATATTTACTTTGGTCACATCTCTGGAGTTATTTACCCTCTTGTTTTCTCACCCTTTTTTACCCTAATGCCCTTCAAAAGGCCCCGTTACTCAAATAATTACTTTCACTAAACCATTCATGCACATGACACTGGATCATGTGTCTGCATTGGACTAAATTAAGGCTTCTGGCATTGAGCCCCTGCCCAAAAGAATTCCCTGTATCTGCATCTTGTTACAGGCTGCATCCCTCCAAATGCCAGGCTCAGCTCACAATTTTACAATCCTTTTGAGCAAACACAATGGAATATGGTGATTTTGCAGAATTTTGCTATAAATCTGGAGGGAAAAAAATTGTTCTTTGGAGGTTTACTGGTCATGGAAACTTACAGAGTTGCTCTACCACATGAAAAAAAATTGTTTACCCAGAACTGTTGAATCCATCTTTTTTTTTTTTTTTTTTTTTTGGCTTTCACCATAAAAAAATAACTATATTTTTTTGAATCACAGGACTATTAAAGCAACTGAAAGACATGAAACTAAAGATAAAGGTGATTTAAACCAAAATAGAAAACCAAATTTATACTACTTCGTGGTTATTTAAAACAGATTAATTTGAAACATTAAAATGTCCTTCTGCAAATGGTTGAAATCCCTGGTGGGGCAAAGATAACCCAGCTGGGCTTGGTATTTTTTTGTGTTCAAGGGGTCTTTGCTCAGTATCTTGCAGGAAACTGGTTGGTTACTGAGGCCAGACCAATACATTTGTTGGTCAGAAGCAGTCACATTGTCAAACCATTATTTGGGAACTCAGAAATTCTCAGCCTTAGGTCTTATTCTGTCCTAATAAGAATGATATTTAGAGATGTGCTGAAGTAATTAGGTGTCCCACAGGTGCAGATTTATATTAGCTGGGCCATGGTTGGCTTTTACTGCCAACTCAGCTTTGGGCTTCCAGGTTCAAATGGGATTTCAGAGCCAGGTTTGCTCCAGAGGCTCTTGGACTAAAAATGAGCTGTGAAGGACAACAATGGCAATGGAAGCCCACCTCACACAGAATCATGGAATATCCTGAATTCCACAAGGGTGGTCAAGTCCGGCTCCTGCACTGGGCAGCCCCAAGGGTCCAGGAGGATGGAGAGATGCTTTCTCTCAGAAAGGAGACAAGGACATTCATTATTCAGGAGGAGACTGTTTAGTCTCAGGATACTTCACATTATGGGCAAATTTAATCAGATTATCAGTTTACAGACTTGCACTTAATCATCCAGAACATCAAAATAGTTTAACTGGAGAACAACAAAATAACTAAACTGGATGGTCACAAAAAGAGAGAAGGACTGAAAAAGATTAGCTGAGACAGCAGGAACATCTTCAGCCCCAGAGGTTTCTCAGAGCAGACAGAATGGGTTTACACAAAGTTGTGCTTGTCCTGAAGCAGGAGGATGGATAAATTGACCTTCCAAGGTCCCCTCAAGCCCTCTCAACTCCAGTTTAATATTTCCTGTACATAAAATAGGAATGGATTCATTCAAATGCAGTAATGACAGGGTCTGAGGTGGGAGCTGAGAACCACAGGTCTGCCAGGATTGTTGCAAGGCTGCTTTCTTTTCCTGCTCAGCATTTTGGGTTGAAAGGATTTATTCATGCATTAAACAAGAAGCTCTTTGCATCTTCCATAGCTTGGTGGCAAATTTAATTCCCTGAATTTTGCAGAAAAATGCATTGAAATTAAGGACAAACCAGAAGCACATCTTCCTCCTCTACCCTAAAGGTTATGACATAGGAAAAAGGCAGATGAGCCAAAAAGTGCCGGGTCACAGTGAGAATAAATAATTTAGCCACGTTCCAGCATTTGATTCTCTCCGTGCTTGAAGAAAAATGTTATTAATTCTGATATAATGTAATTATCCTTTCAGGGTCACATTTACAAACCCCTAAGAGCTGGTTTCAGCTGCAGCCCACATTTGTTCTGCCCAGGTCAATCTCTTTTCCAATTATCACCCTCCAGATCCCTTTGCAAACAAAATCAGTGCATGCGACTGGCGGGGAGACTTTTGGGAACAACAAACAGAATGAGGTCTTGATGAAAAGGTCAGTCCTGATCCATACCTGACATCTCTCTCACTCTGTTCTGAAGCTGCAGTGAAGGGCTTTAAATTAAGAGAGACCTGTGTGTGAAGTCTGACCCTTTATATTGAATGATAGGGGATGACAGGTAAAGAAAGGGGGAAAAATTAAAATCTTAGCTATTTTTAAAATTTATTTGCAAGCAGAAAGGCTGAATTTGTTTGGTTTTGTTTTTTGTTTTTGTTTTTTGGTTTTTTTTAATAATTAATCTCAGTAGATTGACAGAAATAAATTTAAATCTTTTTAATTCCACATAGATCTAGGCCTTTTTTCCCTATTGCTGGTATCCAGACGTACTTCTTGGGAACCTGAGAGCTTTTAGTAGAATATTCCCTCATGCTTGGAAGGGTTCAAGGCCAGGTTGGACAGAGCTTGGAGCAACCTGGTGGAGTGGAAGTTGTCCCTGCCCATGGCAGGGGGTTGGAACAAGATTATCCTTAAGGTTCCTTCCAACCCAAACTCTTCTGTGATTCTATATTTGGAAGGGAGGTGGGGAGGAAAAAAGGAAAAGAAAAAGAAAGAAAAAAAGAGCAGAGATTAAGTAGATTAAAGATGCCTGAGGAACAAAAAGATAACTTTCCCTGAGAAAGCATCTCTGACAATTTTACTTCAAGTGCAACAAATATCCTAAGCCAGTGAAGAACGGTTGTTGTTTCAGGACTCCCTTGTGTCTTCCTTATGATAACTCATATTTTTCTGCCTGAAAGACAACACAAGGACAATAAAATACATACGATCCTCACTCACCAGAATAAGTCAGTGAAAATTTTAGGGGTGATCTGTGTTGTTTTTCAAGAATGTGATGTCTATACAGGAAATATGAAATGAGGCATGAAGATAAGCAATGATTTTTAATCACAGACACAGTCATTGCTTAATGGAACATACCATTGAAAACAAAATGAGAGGGTGGAAGGTTTGTAGTTGAGGATCCAAGCCCAGTGATTTGAATTTTGATTATTCTGGATTTTTTTTCCTTTCAACAGAGAAGGATTGAGCATTGATAAAATGTTTCATGGAGACATCTGAACATAACCAAATGGAGGGGTTTGATGAGATTTATCTCTGTTCCTTTTAGCCATCTCTTTTGATGCCATTTCTCATTGAAATCTGAGGAGTTGTGGACCTGAGCAGCTCTACTCCAGGTGTGTCATGGTCTTACACAAGACAGGCAAAACCACAGAATCCCAGAAAGGTTTTGGTTGGAAGGGACGTCAAAGATCATCCAGTTCCACCCCTGCCATGGCAGGGACATCTTCCACGAGCCCAGGGTGCTCCAAGCCCTGTCCAAGCTGGCCTTGGGCACTTCCTGGGATTCAGGGGCAGCCACAGCTTCTCTGGGCACCCTGTGCCAGGGCCTCATCACCCTCATGGGGGAAATTCCTCCCCAATATCCCATCCAACCCTGCCCTCTGCAAATCTGAAGCCATTCCCTTTGTCATGTCCCTTTTCCAAAGACCCTTCTCCAACTCTTCTGGAGCGCCTTTAGGCCCTGGAAGAGGCTCTGAGGGCTCCTTGGAGCCTTCTCCATGTGAACACCCCCAGTTGTCCCAGCCTAGCTCCAGCCCTTGGAGCATCTCTGTGGCCTCCTCTGGACTCTCTCCAGCAGCTCCACATCCCCTTGCTGTTGGGGATCTGCAGGTGCCCCAGCCCATCACTCCCACTGACTGAGCCATTGCAGCTCTTTCCATACCAGCCTTGGACACTCACCATGTACTGGAGTGTGGCTCCACACACTTTTGGGACCTGATTAATCGTCCTTTCCCCCAGAGGTCTATTCTGAAGCTCTTGGAAATGAGGAAAGCACTGCCAGTTCTCACTCTCTGTTTTTGTACCGGGGGGCTGACTCCACTCCCCAGTGACCCTAGAAGGGCCAAAGGCCAGAAGTCACCAGTTTCCCTGATGAGCTCAGATCTGGAGGCATCTAAAGAGAAAGATCCAGAGAGCTTATCACATCTCTTACTGAAGATTTATTAATTGCAGAAATGTATGCCCCGTTCAAGAATTCTGACTTGGCTTTCCCCACCATGAGCTGTGCTGGTGGAAAGGGCTGTTAACCCAGGAAAAGCTGCAGCTGTGAGGACCAGGGGGAAGATACCAGCCCAAATTTCTACAAATATTACATGGAAAATCTCTTGACTTGTGTTTACTGAAAGGCTTTAGCTGGGATTATCACTGAGCTCAGTCCATTCCTGCATGAGCTGAAGGACAGGATCTCATGAGCACTGGCCATAAAAGATGCACATTCTTAATCCCTGGACTCAGAGATGGATGTGGACTGCTCACTAAGCAACTATTCACTCCTCTGAGCGTTCTTAAATGTTAAAATGTCCACATTTGAACCCACTTCCTGCAAGAACAGCTTCAGTTACTGGTAGCTGAGGGAAGAAAAAGTAAAAAAAAGTAAAGTAAGGTCCCTCAAAAATCTATTGCTTGTGTTTCCCTGCACTGCAAAAACAAGTGTTAAAGCACAGGGTGAAGACACTGAAATGTGTTTTCAGTAACACCAGAGAGGGCAGAGCCAGGCAGGGACAAGGTTACTTTGGGGTGTTAATGAGCTGCTTGCTTGACCCTGTCTGCGACCCAGAGCGAGGTTGTGTATTTCATTTATTTCATTTATTTCACCCCTTACTTGCTCTCACAATCCCACAGTGCCAACCAGCCTCTATGGAAATATTGAACTCTCTTCTGATAATAACTGCTGTGCAGTGTGCAAGATTCCACACAAGAAATACGTGTTTCTATGCATGATGGGTGGGATAGGGAGCATCCTCTGCTTTCACAGAATCATGGAATGGTTTGGGTTTAAACAGATCTTAAATCCATCCTGCTCCAACCCCTGCCATGGGGAACCTTTCACTGGACCTGGTTGCACCAAGCCCCATCATAATTTAGTGAGACAGTTCATATTTCTGTGGTGAATTATGTCTGACTGATGGATTAAGAGGCAGGAACTTGCCTTCTTCTGGGTCTGTCCATGTACAAATGAGCCCTAACCACCATCCCCTCTGCTGCCTTCAATTTTTTGCCTAAAAAACTGGAGCCAGTACCACAAGCAAGTTTAAAGCTGTGCATATCTCCTTTAAATGCCCAGGAGTCATGGGAAGCTACATTTAATGAGGACCTTATTGTACAACTGGCTTCTCTCTGGACAGGGAGAAAAGAAGAGTGAGTTTGGGCACACACAGCAGCCTGGCAAGTGGCAGTGCACAGCAGGGGACAGGAGTGGGCATTTTCCCTGCTGGGATGGAGAGGGGAGGTGTATTCCTCTAATCCTCACAGGAAAACCCACAAGTCTCAAATCTTATGACACCGCCCAAACTCGGAGAGGGTTGGACATTAAATACCTTCCACAATTTGCATGATAACTGGGGTGAAATATTGCCATATCCATGCTGCTGGCTTGGATTATTTTACAGCTTTGCAGCCTCTGGCTCGGGGCATCATCCCACTGTGCTGAGCAGTAAAAACACAAAATGAAAGGATTCTCTTCTTTCCCAGTCTAACCACATGACAATAAACAGAAGGCAAGTCAAGAAGGAGAGAGCACCATGATGGGATTGCTCAGCATGTAAGGAAGACTGTCACCATCATAATTTCTGAAAAATCTCTTTGCCCAGGATTTTCTCCTGGGAAGCTGAGAAACCTCAGAAAAAAAGGGAAAACAATATTATCTCATTTGCTTCTCCTGTGTTTTTCTGCTTTGGAATGTGGTTTGGAGATTGTTTACCAACAGGTGGTTGTTTCATTGGTTTCATGTGAATTATTTTGACTTAATGAACAATCACAGTCAGGCTGTGTCGGGACTCTGGAAAGAGTCATGAGTTTTTGTTATTACCTTTTAGCCTTCTGTCTGTATCCCTTCTGTATTCTTTAGTATAGTTTAGTATAGCATTCTTTAATATAATATAGTAACATAAAATAATAAATTACCCTTCTAAGAACATGGAGTCAGATTCATCATTTTGATGGGGGTCTCTGAAAATACCACAGAAGACAAAAGGCTCATTTCATATAACAGCAAAGGGGAAAAGGCACAAACAAGAAGGGACGTGCTCAGATGAACTTCCCCAAGTCCAGCAAAGTCTGAGAGGGTAAAATTCTGCAGATGTGACTGTCTGCAACTTTCATACTTCATAACAGCCAAGATATGAAATCAGGAGAGCCATAGCTCTCTAGCAGAGATGACAAAATAATTCAGAAAGATTACCTGAAAGCACCACAAGTCTCAGGTATGACCTGGGTTGACACTAAAGTCCACATAAAAGCCCACAGGTTTTGTTACCTGTAAATGTTCACAGCATTTCCAGGCAATGGTAACAGCTGTAGAAGAGTTAACAGGGCATTAGGCTCCTCAGAGATTCACCCCCAGGTGTTTTGCCTTCCTTTATCCAGTCTGATGCTTCTGACAGCTGAGCCACCTCATTTAAAGGTGCTTGAGGGGGGTTTAAGACTTCTGCTGTCAGTTCCCCATGTGCTGCTCTCAGGGACTGCTGGGCTTGAGGTGCCTCAGGTAACAAAAAGAAGTTTCCAAGGGATTAAGGGGGAAGAAAATTTGCTGAAGGGTTCCAAGGGGAAGATTGGTCATTGTGAATTAAATGTATTTAGTTTGAGCTGATGATTGGGCATAGGCAGAGAAAGCAAGAGGTAACTGAGTGAGGTTCTTGTAGTATTTTGGGTACCTTCAATTCTGTATCAAATGAGACATATGATAGTCCTAACAGGCAGATATTTTTCTTTTATATGTGCTATCTGAACCCAATATTAAATACAAACCAAAAACACTCCGAGGTGTGGGGTATTGGGAAAATGGAAATAAGGAGTTTCAGTTTTGAAAATGATGCTATAAATCAGTTAGCTGAAAAAACGACCCAAAAAGGATTAAACCTAACAAGCTCCAAGGGAAGTGAACAAGCCCAGTGCCTGCTGTTGGGAGATGTTTGCTTGGTGTAATGTGTCTTTTAGGTCACCAGGTCTGCATAGGTAATTACAGAGAGCTGCTCTTGCTAGCAGCATGCCTCTCCTGGACAGAACCTTAAACAGCAAAAGGCTGCTGAGGTGTGGGAGGGTTTAAAAAAAAAAGAATGAAAAATAAGGACATCCTTTAATTAAAAATCAAGGCCATGTGGTTAGTCTGGCTACAGCACACCCTCTTCCCATAGCAAAGAATCATGTTTGGGTGAATCTGTTCTTCCCAAACTGAGTGCCCAGGTGTGCATTTTACAGCTGGGCTAAAGAGAAGGAGTCTAAAGAAGGGTAGAAAATGCAATAGTTAATTTTTAAAATTTTAATTGATGTAAGAGGAAGGTGCAGCCTCTACTTGGAGATGGCTCTTTTCACATCACAGGTTGGATGGTGGGTGACTCTTTCACCTACGTGAAACTTTATGGTCCCTGAGCAGAAGAGTCTCTAAAGCAGAAGTAAGGAAACAGAGGGTTCATGATAATTTGGGTTTCTCTTTTTAGAAAAAGAAGAGAGTATTGTATGAAAGGCTCAAAAGTGCAAAAAGAGAGAACTGCACATGGCTGTGTTTATGGAGAAGGCTGCTTCCTATCCTGCTACAAATTCCTGGGTGCCTGATGGAGCACAACGAAATGATAAGAAATATTTCTGGGTTTAACCCTGAGGAGTGACCTGGGCCAACAAGACCCAAGGAATTTATCAATTTTTGCACCTAGAACTGCTGGAGCCAGATGGGTGTTGGTCACTTGTCCTGAGGAAAGAGCTCAAGTTGTGCTGGAAAGGTTTAGGTTGGATAATAGGGAAAAGTTCTTCATGGGAAGGGTTGACTGCTCAGGGCAGCAGTGGAATTACCATTCCTGGAGGGATTTAAAAGCTGTGTGGGTGTGTTGCTTGGGGATGTGATTTACTGGTGTCCTTGGCAGTGCTGGGTTAAGAGCTGGGCTTCATATTCCTGAAGGTCTTTTCCATGCTTGATGATTCTGTGGCTCTTTGACTCTGTGCTCTGCAAACCTTTGAAATTCAAAGCCTCAAAATTACACAATACCAAGCAAAGGGAATTAATTTTAAGGTGTATTCCTCAGACAAGCACTCCCACTGCCACTTGTATCCTTGGGAAAAATCCTCCTCCCAAGCCTCTCATCAAATCTTTGATGTGTCAGGGTGAGTCTTGTAGACACATGAAAATTTACTGAGCTGAATTGCTCAGGAAGGTGTCACTCCCAGACACTCTGGTTGTCTCTGAGTGCTTTGCAAACATCAGATGATTCTGGAAGGCCTCAGGGTAACTTCTGTGGGCTGGAAAGCTGCATTTTGGAATGCATGGTGGGGAGCTGTGGTTCCCTGAGTGAATGGATTTGTGCAGCAGGTGTCAGCACAGCACAATATTTCATTGCTCCTGGGATCAAGTCTCAATAATTTGGTTCTGGTTACTCAGCTGTTAAATCTCTTCCTGACGTGTGTAATGCAGTCTCTGCCTGCCCCTTTTTGCTGTAATTTCTTTCATTAGTACTCAGTTGTGTTTTTCTCTGCTTGCTGAGATAGCTCCTTGCCTTATTAGGCTGTGCAACCGCTTGATAATTTTTTTCCATCATTTAATGTTGCAGTAAAAAGACTGAAAAGAAATTATTGCTGCACCATATAATGCATGATAAATGTTTCAAAGACATTTAGGAACGTGACTCAGCTCTTAGATGACATTTTAGTTATCAGTGTTCTAATCCTTGCAGCTTTAGGTCCAGACTTTAAGGCGTTTAGGCAACTGATCTGCAGTAAATTAAAAAATAAGAAGAGATAGGTCCTAGATAAACTATCTTTGATTCAGATTTTCATCTGTGAGCTCTCACATGGTGCTGAATACTAAAGCCAGACTTGCCTCTACTCCTTTGAGGAGATAACCAGGCAGGAGGAGAAGGAAGAGGAGAGAGACCATGTGGAAAACAGAAGACACGGTATCAAATCTCTTCTCTGATCAACTCTGGAAGATGGTTTTTAAATCCCAGAAAACAATAATGAATCTCAGACCATCCTGCAAACACGTCTCTTAAAATCTTCACCTGGAGTAATTCAATTTTAGATAAATAAATACTCATTGGAAGAAGTGTTTGACCTTGTTCCTTTGCCAAGATATTGGGAAAATACAATGACCAAACATAACTCATCTTCTGGCTTTTTGGTTCTTAGGTGCATTGGAAACTGAACTATTTGCACAAAACAAAGCAACTTCAGCGTGATTAATTTATCCAAGCCTCTTTTTTGCAGCAGCATCTTTGCAGGAAATCTACAGTTTTTCTGCTTCCAATCAAACAAAAAGAGGTTTTCCAAATCCCACAGCCCCCTAACAGTGGGGCAAAGCCAGAGAAGGGCTCTGTGTAAAGGGCTAATGCCAGATTTCCTCTTGATTAGCTTTGGAAAACCCCAAAAGATAAATCTGCCCAGGGAACCTGTGATGTCACTGAAGTTTTGTGAGCAGTTGGATGATTTTGTTTGTGCCCACTGGTGGACAGAAAATTAAGCACTGCAGGAATATAAATTACAATGGGGTCATGTGGGGGGACAAAAGTGGGATTTTGGAGTCTTGGCTGCACCTGAGCCTCAGACTTCAGCATCTAAAGAGTTGCTGATTCTCTCTGCCTCTGCTGTCTCCACTCACACCAAGAGCAGATTTTGTGGTGTTTGCATCAGTGCCCTGGACTTGACATTAGAATGCTCCTGTCTCTGGGCTGGTGACCCAAAGAATGATTTTCTGCATGTTATCTGAGCAGATTTTGTTGATTTTTCAGCCTTGTTGTTCCCATTACAAGGAGAATTTGGCTTTTCTTTTGTGGGGAGGCTGCTTTTTGCAGGGATCACCTGCACAGGGCTGCTTTCTCTGCCCAGGAGAAATTTCCTCTCCTTTCCTTGGGTCCTGGTGACCACATCCAGCAGTCTCCCCATAAACCCCCAAATTGTTGCATTGACAGGCTGGAAAATGAGGAAAGCAGAAATATCTTGATCTTTTTGAAGTATCTTCCAAGTTTAATCAGGAAGGAGCTAGAGCTGTTCTCTTTGGTATGCTCATGGCTAAATGAATTTATTACATTTCCTTTTTTGATCAGCTAGAAAAACAGTTTGGAACTGACCAGATCCAAAATCCACTGAGCCACATGAGGTGTTTTTATAGCAGTTAGTGAACTTTGGGTAAGGATTTGAGAATGCAAAATCCAAGCATTTGCAAGGAGTGTAATTGAATAGGGCGAAGGAAATTCACGGTTAGAATTGCTGCAAAACATTTATTTTGACATTTTGCAATGTTGTTGCTTGCAAATTTACCTCTCAATGAGAATATAAAATGTTTGCTAGTTTTGCCTTAAAACTTGAAGCGGTTTTTGGTTGGTTGAAATGGTCTGGTAAATTTTGGCTGAAATTTGGAGCAGAGTTATGGGGAAATAGATGTTTATTTTTTAGTTTTCCTTCCTCTGAGAACACTACTTTTTTTTCTTTGTAATGACAGGGGAATGAGATGCTGTATATCCTTTGGAGATTTTTTTTTTTTAACACTGTTCATTTGTGAGATCCTGTGTAAGGGGCTGGGAAATTATCCAAGTGCTTTCCTACAAGATACCTCCAGATACTCCCACAAATGATCCTAAATGTTCTTAGAGCAACTGAATGCAGGACAATGTCCCAATAGGTTCCCTTACTACAGAAATCACCAGATTTTTTTGCTGTCACTTCCAGCCCTTCCCAGCACCCACCTTTTCATCTACCCTGGATACAAATCTGTTTATTCTGCAGGATTTAAGTGGCAGGGGATTTCTTTTTGTGTTTCTCCACCAATCACTACAGAGGGGCTTTGATGCCTTTTTGTGGCTTCTGGGATTCCCTCAAACATCTGTGTAAGCAAAAAGATGATCATACAATAAGCAAAAGAATGAGAATGCTCATGAAAGCATATTCAAATCAAGAGAACTGGTTAAGTGGTTCTCTTGCCAACCATTTCTGGACCTAGAAAATCCCAAATATTCAGAGCATAGAAATTACAGGAATATCCTGGCTTGCTGTGGCCTATTTTCCAGGAATGCAGTCAGCTGTGGGTGTGATCTTGTCCACAAACACAACAAACAGATTTCTTCTATGAGCACATAAGTTCCCCAACTTTAAAAATAAACATTTATTAAGGCCGTTTTGCTGTATTTCTAGCAGGTTGTGCAGGTGTTTTATCTCGAGGATTTCAAGATGCTGTTAGCCCTTCTTTTACAGTGTGGTTGCACAGCTCCAAATTCATATAAACTCTGGTTTGTAAATTATAAATTCCATCAACTTGCACTCACACAGGTGCAAACATTGCAGTCTGCTTTTCCTGAAAGGGAGGGTGAGCAGTGAAAGGAGCTGGCATCTGCCTTAGTGCATCCTTGGTCTCCCTCTTCTGGCCCAGCTGGAAGGAGCTGAGCATCCAGGATGTGCTGCAGCTCAGCATCCCCTCCTGCCAGGAGCTGGAGGGACACTGGTGAGGAGAACAGGCCAAGATTTTATTTCCAGGATGTGACTGAAAGTACCAAGGCAGCAGTGGGAATTTGCTGGCAAGCTCTCCACCCTGCTCTCATTTTTTAGTGCATCAGCTACAGGCTTTGAGGAAATCATCAATGTCTCTTTACTGCACACATGGAGTTGGGAGGAAGGGGTTAAGGAGCTTTGGAAATAAGAGTGGGGAAATACGTTCAGGTTGTGACTGGGAATGTTCTGTTACTGCTGGGCTCTGGCTCCTGTGTCTTACCTGCTGGATGGCATTAAGGGTTTAGAAATTCTAAAGCTCTGTCACTAAGTTAAAGCATCATTAAAATAGCCACAAATATGGGGTTTTGTGCATTTTTATATTGGTGCAAGTTTTGTCTCAGCAGGGCTAGGGCAGTGACTGTCCCCTGCCCTGGGCATTGCAGAGCAATGGAATTTTGGGGTCAGTTTGGGCTCCTCAGGACAAGACCTGGAGGAGCTGGAGAGAGTCCAGGGAAGGGAACAGAGCTGGGGAAGGGTCTGGAGAACCAAAATCAGCTGAGGGAGCTGGAAAGGGGCTCAGCCTGGAGAAAAGGGGGATCAGGGGGACCCTGTGGCTCTGCACAACCACTTGAAAGAAGGCTCTAGCCAGGTGGGGCTTGGTCTCTCTTCCCAAGCAACAGGACAAGAGGAAACAACCTCAAGTTATGCCAAAGGAGCTTTAGGTTTTATATTAGAAAAAAATTATTCACCAAAAGGGCTCTCCAGCCCAGGCACAGCTGCCCAGGGCAGTGATGGAGTCCCCATCCCTGGAGGGATTTAACAGCCATGTGGATGTGGCACTTGGGGACATGGGCAGTGGTGGCCCTGGCAGTGCTGGGTTAGGGGTTGGACTCTGATTTTAGGGGTTTTTTCCAACCCAAATGATTCCATGAGCCTCCAAGTCACCCTGTCAGGAAGATCAGGTGGTAATTTGAGTTTCTTCTTAAGGGATTTTCATGTGAAAAGCACATTTTATATTCCTTCTCTTTGCCTTTGGCTTTCTGAGCCTTTCTGCCACAAACTGGCCTGTAAGTAGTTTTGTTTTTCCTTCTTATTAAAAAAAAAAAAAAAAAAAAAGTGGTGGTTACAGCTGTTAACATCTGACTTTCAAAAATGCACTACCAGACTTCTGTATTTCACAATACTGGGGGTTTGTGTGTTTTGAAGCTGGGCATTAAACTGTGAGTAACAGCATCACCCACTTGAGTTGGCTTCCTTTTCCCCACACCTGGCTTACATATGTGGCACAATATGTGACATTTAGAAGGGAATTTGGCAAGACAAAATTTAAAAATGGGTGTTAGATGGAAGTGTAAGCCCTGAGACACAGGGAGAGACCACAGGAGAAATGGTTTGGCAATTGTGAAACTGCTGTGTCTGAAATACAGGGAATTATAACCCACTCTTTGGCTGTGTATGGGCTTGTTTCTCACACTTTTGGCACTTTTAACCTGAAATTTTATGCAAGAAAACTCTGCCTATATGCGTAAAAAACAATATTAGAAAAGCTGGATTTGTTTTTGCTGTGCTGCTTGTTGCTGCTTTTGATTTTTCTTCCTTGTGTGTCTCCTCACTGATGATTTATGTGTGAAGTCAAAATGAGACTTTTAAGTTTGAAAAAGAGCTTTTTGGGGTTTGAATTGCCCATCTTTGTTTTCTTTGCACCAATATTTTTTTTTGTAGAGATGTGGAAAGGAACTGCAGCTCAGCCCAACACTTGTTCGTTTTTAATGCCATGATTGGGCTTTAATAATAATAATGGCAAATAAAAGAAGACAACAAGTCTTAATCTTGTCAAGATTAGGAATCTTAAAATGAGAATATCATCTTAAACCTGACAAGGTGCAAGCCACTAGGTCCTACAAGCAGTTGCCCATTGGTGCTTAAATATCACGACTTGCCCAACTCTTAAATTCTTTTACTCAGGTAAAGGGATTTCTCTTTGCTGCAGCAGAGATTAAAGTTGGCAATATTATATGTTAGAAATACAGGGGGAAAAAAATAACTGTAGCAAGACTGAAAATGGATCCAACTTGGTTAGGGAAGGGGAAAGTTGGCTTTAACACAAAACCTCTTTAAGCTGAGGATTTTGGAGCAGAGGGATGTAAATTGTGTGTAAATTTACAGGACCAGATGTGTGAGGATGCCCAGCCATGTGATGCAGCACAGTTTGTGCGCTGTTTCTTGGGATTTTTGAGGTCTAATCAGTGCAACACCAAGTGCCTGAACTAACCCTAGAGGGCTCTCATGACTCAGGAACAGAAAGGATGGGATGATCAGAGGAGAGACTTCAAACTCTCAATTTTCTCCTTTCTTAAGAAAATACCTGCTTTATGCTTATGTATGTGCATTGGCAAGGGTGCAATATTTGTATTTGAAACAGGATTAGAAAGTATTTAGGGTTTTACTGTGCCCTCCCCTTCATGCAGGGCAAGAATTTTGTCACTAAGCAGGATTTTAAAAACATTTGTCAAATCTGTTGACAATTTCAAATAGCCAGTAAATGTCAGCTGATGAGCTTCAATTCTTGTGAGAATTATGAAAATAACCTTGAATTGGAAAATGTAAAAGTAATACACCTTCCCTTCATTCAGAAGGCCCTGGGGCTTCTAAAACAAAAATGAAATGCAAATATGAAATCTGATAAAATTCTCCCCTGTGAGGGTGGTGAGACCCTGGCACAGGGTGCCCAGAGAAGCTGTGGCTGCCCCTGGATCCCTGGAAGTGTTCAATAATTCTCAGCTGTTTTTCTCCCTCACAAACATAGCTTAAAAAAAAAAATATTTTGGGGTTTTTAATGCATCCACTCCTTTGAACTTCTGGGGCCAAGTCCAGATCCTGTTATTCGTATTTACCCAATCCACAACATTCCCTTAGCAGAGTTCCATGTGCTGGGTAATTTTTCCACATTTACTGGCTAAAACTGTAATTAAATCCTTGAACTTAAAAGTGAAAGTGCCCTGATTAAGGAAATACTTCCTTAGCATTAAGAGAGCACTTCTTACATTAAGGATTTTCAAGTGAGTATTTCTACACTAATGATTTTAATCCTAATGAGGACTTGATGTTCTGCTCCTCCAGAAGAAAAAGCCCTGGTCTCAGCACTAAACTGATGCAAGCTTTTATTTTTCCTGACATTCTAATTATATATGAGAACAAAAACAAGACAGCACTGCTGGCATGTCAGATGGAAATTTTTTTTAAAGAGGAGAATGGCAAGAAACTGGTTGTAGCCAAACCGGAAAATCCCACATTATTATTCAGGATTTGTTTGTTTGGCTTTAAAAAAGCAGGAAGGGATTAATGGCAGGCATATTACCTTTTTCAGCTCTATTGGCTGATTGGAAAGCATGTTAATAAGATGGCTAAAAGATGAAAGATAACCTGGCTTGGGTGCCAGTGTACTCAAACCAAAGAAAAGTGTAAAATACAAATAAAAAATACAACTAATCTACCAGAGGAAGAGATTTTTTTTCCTGAAGCATGACTAATTCCTCAGGAAGTAAAGCTGCCTTATATTTTGGGATCTGGTATAAAACACTCATCATTCTTTTGCCTTTTGAAATGTTGACCCTCAGTTTTTATTCAAGCATCAGAAGGGGTGCAGCACTCATGTAAACAAAGGGGAAAACTTTCCCCTCTGTGGCAATTTTCTCTCATATTAAAAATAATACCATCCAGAAAAGAGTAGGAGGAAGTAGATATTTATATCTTAAGGTTATTTGAACAAATCAAATTATGCTCTTGCTGCTGGAGGTCGGGGAGTTGAACCCTACTTTGATAACCACTGGGTTGTATCTCAACATTCCCAGTAAAGGGAGCATTCCCATGAAACATTTGATTTAAAATCGAATAACAGCTAGGATGGGAAAGAACCAGCAGTCATAGTGTGGCCTCCTGAAAAGGAGAAAGGAGATTTGCTGGTAAGGGATTATTATTCCACAGTTTAGGAAGGACTGACTGGCAGGAGGAGCTGATTCATGGACAGCTTTGCAAAACTAAAGGTTTGGATTTGTACTTTTAAAAGCATGAATTTCTGCAAGTTTCCACCATGCAGTGGAAAAAAAGTAACTAAAATTAAGCTAGAAAACTTGCAAGTTGAAAGCATGTAACCAATAGCTCCTTCCTCCTAAAAGAGGCACTGGGGAATGCTGAAATGTTTGGGCATTTATTTATTTTCCTTCTAGCCCACAGTATGCTACCTCCTACCCTCTAATTCTGTCTACCTTCCTGCAAAATAAGCCACAAACACGTTCACTAGATAAAAAAGAGAAGGACTTTTTGTAAAATTAAATTTTCATTTCCAAGGGGCCCAACTAAATATGCTGTGCAAGTTTTGTTTCAGGCCCAAAGTACTACAATATTACTGAATTAACTGTGGAATCTCAAATTCAACATCTTTTCCTTGAAGCTATTAGTGCTTTTACTGCTTGAAATCCAGCTGTGAGAGAAAAATCCTTCTCATCCTTGTAACAGCAGAAGAGATTTGGAAGGAGTGTGCTGTACATGTAGAATAAATATATTTGAAAAAAAGAAGTACAGGGTGTTCAGTGCAGGCTCTGTGCTTCATTGCATGATTCAATAACTCCTCGTTGAACAGACAAAGACTTTTCAGATGCTTGTAATAATGTGCATTGCAGGAAAATAGAAAAGGGGAAAGTCTGATAGATTTTGAGTCTTTGCGTCAAAGGATGAGCTGAGTAACAATTAAGTAAATGTGGATTTATTTGGTTCTGATTTTTCTTTAAAAATACTGTTTCAGGCAAGGCAAACAGAACATAATTTCTTTAATTGGCATTTCCTGAAGCACATAAAGCATGTCAGAGAAAATTAAGGCGAAAAAAGAACCAAACGTCCCCTCCTCATCTTATCATTTTTCCACCTTTAAGAAAGCTAACTAGAATAGAAAGAGGCTGCTGGAAAATGCCAGGATGGGAAACTTCAGCCCAAAATGGTTACAGTTCTTATTTTAGACAGCTTTTGGATGT
Source organism: Agelaius tricolor (assembly GCF_023055355.1). Taxonomy (NCBI): domain Eukaryota; kingdom Metazoa; phylum Chordata; class Aves; order Passeriformes; family Icteridae; genus Agelaius; species Agelaius tricolor. The sequence goes on along the minus strand of NW_027269284.1, from coordinate 1,017,432 downwards.
TGTGAGATATTTCCAGCAAGGCTGGGCTGGGTGGGGCACAGGGCAGATGCCCAGGGATGTTTCTAACCCAGGGCAAGAACTGTGTCCCTCAGGGCAGGGCATGATCCTGTCCTTGGGGCTCCCAGAGGTGGCAGGGGATGTGCCAGGTACCCCTGGCTCCATGGAATGCTCCAGCATGGCAGGGATAGGGCTTTGGGAGACTCTGTGTCCTATTCACATTCTTTGGAAAAATCCCTTTGCCCAGGATTTTTCTCCTGGGAAGCCCAGAAGCCTGAGAAAAAGGAAAACAATTCTTATCTCATTTGCTTCTCCTGTGTTGTGCTCATGTGGAATGTGTTTGGAGATTGTTTACCCACAGGTGATTGTTCCATTGGATTCTGCTGGGAGTTGTTTTCACTCTTGGTCCAGTCTGGGCTGTATTGAGGCTCTGGAGGGAGTCATGAGTTTTCACTGCTATCTTTTTAGCATTCAGTATCTTTTCTGTATTCTTTAGTATAGTTTAGTATAGCCTTCTTTAATGTAATGTAGTATCATAGAGTAATAAATTAGCCTTCTGAGAGCATGGAGTCAGATGCATCATTCCTCCCTGCCACGAGGGTCCCTGCAAACACAATAACTCTGCTTGGGTGTCTCTTGCCCTTTCATGGGGCACAGCCCAGCTGGGGATGGCCCTCAGTGTGGCCTGGGCAGGATGGGCCCTGTTCTGTCTCCAGCCAGGGTCTGTGGTCCTTCCAAGCCTGTTATCTCTGTTGGATAAACCTTTCTCCCATCTCCTCCAGGCCATGGCTATGACAATCATCCTTCTCCTGGCTGTGCTGGCCATCCTGCCTGGGCAGACACAAGATCCCCAGACTGATATGGCCATGGCCCAGTAGATGCAGCAGTGTGAGGGGTTTCTGCAGCAGGAGGTGTCGTGGCTGTGGCAGGAGGTTGAGCAGAGGGCCCTGGAAAAAGCTTCCCTCCACTCTGCATTTTAATGGTTCTTTTAAGCTGCTGTGGCAGCTGTGCTCCTTGAATTCTGCGTGCAAAAGCAGCTCCTGCCTTGAGCAGGACAACTGCAGCAGCGAGGAGGATGAGGAGGAGGATGAAGACCTCAATGGAGCACAAAATGCTGCCAAGCCTTTGGCTTAGCCCACCCTGTTTCCAGTGCAGGAACTGCCTGACCTGAGCAGGAATCTGAAGCAGCTGCTGGGTGACTTCTTGATCAACCAAGACCATTCAGAGCACTCGCATGCCAAAGATTTCCCCACACACTGGGGTGAGTGGCACTCATGAATCCTGGAGGGTCCCCAAAAATTGAATCTTCTACCAGCTGCTCGTGTTCCTGCAGGCACCCCCTGGTCACTCCTCCCTCCTGGAGCAGGACACGGTGGGGCAGCACCCAGAGAGGTGCTCTGACATCCCCGTGGTGCTGGAGTGCTCCATGGATGATGGGATGAGTTTTCCTTGTGTTTTCCCCACTCCTGGGCCAATGAGCTGCCTCAGGAGCAGAGCTCACTGCTCCTAGAAACCCTCTGCACAGGCTCCTGCTTACACCTGGAGCAAATCTGCAGCTGGGTGCTCAACTGGCTGAGTTCAGCCTGGCTGTGTTTGCCTCAGTCATGTCTGATGCTGCCCCTGCTCCTTGTGAGCAGCCCCTCTGAGGAGCAGAGCTGCTCTGAGATGGTTTTGGAAGCCCCTCTGAGGAGCAGAGCTGCTCTGAGATGGTTTTGGCAGTGCAGGAAGGCAGCACAGGCTGATCCCAGGGTAGGCACCAGCCAGCTTTCCCAGGGTGCTGGTGTAACTGGGTGAGAGTCACACTGGGAAGGGCTGAGGCTCATGTGGGGTTATATTTTCACTTGGTGCCTAAAATTTGAAAGTAGAGATGTCATTGCTGAGCTGTGCTTGTACAGTGTCAGGGTCCTTTCTGCTCAGCTGGTGTCACCTCCAGGCTCATCCACATCAGTGTTCCAGGAGTGATGGGAGCTGAGGGGGCCAGGAGAGCTGAGGGATGATGGAAAAGCTGAGGGGACTTGGGGGGCTGAAAGGGACACACTACATACAGCACTAGGGGTAAGAATAGGAGAAAACCACATGTGCTGTAGCATGGAGCTGTTATAAAACAGCTCAGGCAGCTTTGGAATGAAAACAGAAAATACACATTAAGTCAATCAGAAACAAATTTGGTCAAAAAGAATGGAAAACAAGTTGCTGGGGCTGTGTCTGGGCTGTCTGGTGATCCCAGGTCTGGTGTGGTGGTTTTCCACAGCACCAAGGCATGGTCAGAGGTGGCACGAAGTGTTCACATGAATCACAGCCCCCTCCGTGCCTGTGTGAGCCACACTGATCAACACCACCTGAATATTTGTGTTTTCTGGGGACAAGTGATCAGGTTTCAGAGCACTCTGTGGAAATGAATTTTTAAGGGTGTTGCTTTGGTCCCTTGCAATGTGAAATGATGCAGGTTGCTTTTTTCTCTCTCTCGCTTTTAACACAACAATTTTTGCCTTTGGGGACCTGCTTTAATTAACAGCATTCTCTGGTTGCACATCAAAGAGCTGGGGAATGAAAATTAGTTAAAACCTGGGCTTTTGGACCCTAGGAGTTTCTCCATCCTACTAAAATTGCAGGATATGAAAGTTATTTTTCTTGCTTCTACCAATAAAATATTTAGATGGATTCAGCTAAATCTGTTTTCTTGTTTTGAAAAGAGCATTAACAAGTGTTTGAAAACCACCCTGAATACTGTGTGCAGAGGCTTTGAGTCCTCTGTCCACTTTTGGGCCCATCACTTGAAGAAAGATTGAGGGGCTGGAACATGTCCAGGGATGGGGCTGGAACAGAAGTCCTATGAAGAGAACCTGAGGATTTTTAGCTTGGAGAAAGTCTTAGGGGATGCTGTTCTATTAAAAATGCTCTAGAAAATGGGCAAGTACAAAGAACTTTTTCCTGTCTTTCTCCTGCCATTTTTCAAAAGTTCACAATTCTGGAACATTCAGGAGTATCTGCTTTTCTGTGGCTGCTAAGAGCAAGAGTAGGAGGGCAGAAGGACTCAGTTTAGTGTTACTTTGCAGAACATGAGTGAAACTCTGGATGCCACAACTCTCTATGGAAATGTAATGTTAATTGTAGTAATTTCACTTGCCCTTTTGTAAGCCCAAAGTTTATTATTATTTGAAACAAGGTGATTTATGGTTTGACACCCCATCCCTGGAAGTGTCCAAGGCCAGGTTGGGGCTTGGGATCCAACCTGGGATAGTGGAAGTTGTCCCTGTGTGGTGGTGTTCACAGGGGTTCCAGGAAGAGGGAAGAGACAAGGATCTGACTCCATGTTTTAGAAAACTGATTTATTATTTTATGATACATATTATATGAAAAAAAATAGATATATTAAAACTATACAGAATAGAAGAAAGGATTTCATCAGAAGGCCAGCAAGGAATAGAATTGGAATGGAATGATAATAAAATCTTGTGACTGACCAGAGAGTCTGAGACAGCTGGACTGGGATTGGCCATTAATTAGAAACAACCACATGAGGCCAATCCCAGATGCACCTGTTGCATTCCACAGCAGCAGATAATCATTGTTTGCATTTTGTTCCTGAGGCATCTCAGCTTCTCAGGAGAAAAATCCTGGCAAAGGGATATTTCAGAAAATATCACGGCTACATCCCTGCCCATGGCAGGGGGTAGGAACTGAATGGTCATTAAGGTCCCTCCCAGCCCAAACCATTCCATGATCCCATTTTTCTTCAGGACCAAATGATCTCCTTATCCTTCCTTGCCCTTTTCCCAGTTTTAGACCCTGGAGGTGCCCAGCCAGAAAGGTCTCATTGAGGCACCCAGCAAGCTGGGGAGCTCTCTGAGGTGCCCACTCTGACAACTTGAGGCAGGTCCTACCCAACAATTTTCTTCCGTGAATTTGCTAGAGGAGGGATTTTAATTTTCACAAATGTGACCGAGGATATTTGACCAAATTGAAGAAACAGATTTCCTTTCAATGTTATCCTTAAAGCCCCCTTCAAGATACTTCATATCTTGAATTTTTTTCCTGGCTGATCTCTGTTAGATGACTTCTTATGCTGACACTGATTTTAACATTCTGACCCTCCAAAAGCTGGACTTTGATAATAACAAGAACTTTTCATTCTTTCCTGGGCAGAAGGAATTTTACTTGATTAAGAACAAGAGCATAAGGAAAATTCCTTCTGGCTCCAAATTCCATGAATATCTCTATTTTCCGTGCTCATTTTTTATGTAACTCACAAACATCATTACAAGCTTGTCAGAGGAAACGGGTCACTGCAGTTTATAAGTAGCTTAAAGCACGCAGCAAACACGTCACTGATACTGAGGTGCTGAAAAAAGCCATCAAAGTAATATTTCCAGGATATTTTTAAGTGGTCACACTTCTAATTTGCATCCTACAGGCATAAATTCTGTGGAACTAGGAGGAATGTCTTGCTTTTTTTTTTTTTTTTCTTTTTCATACTGTGCAAGCAATTGAAGTTCCTTTAGCTTAAACTGAGAAATGAAAGCCTTACTTTACTGTAAGGCTTTTTTGTGTTATTCCAAGAAGCCAGGAGCTCATTGCACCACAAGATTTGTCCAGAAATCACAGAAATATTTGTGCCATTCACAGCCTGAAAGGCCAGGACCTGAGTCCTTTACATGTCTCCTTGGGGATAACCAATGCATGAAACCCCTCTGCAAATCAATTACTTGCTCATAGAAATTTAGAGTATCCAGAGAATCATTTGTGCAGTTTTTCTCCCAGTATGATGCAAAATCCAATGGATCTATGACTAAAAATCCTCACAGATACAAAATTGCTGTATCTCAAGGCAAACACATTTTGTCCTCCAAAGAATGAGTATCTTAAAATTCAAATTAATCTAATCCTAATCTAATTTTTAAAAATTACTCCTTTTTTGTTAGGATATGGCTGCAGTCAAAAGTAGTCACCACCAGCCAGAGGGATGAGGAGTAACAAGCTCTCTTATTTTGGCCATCTGCCTTTTCAAAAATTCTGGGGTGATTCTATGATATTCTGAGAACTGGACAGCCTGAACTTTTTATTACTTTGTGACCTCTGGCCTGAAACATTCACCTGAACAATTAATGTGCCAAAACTAACTACTATACCATGGATATTTCCAGATCCCTACATTGTTTCAAAGAAAAAAAATAAGCTTCTTCTATTCCACCACCCCATATATTTGTGAGCATAAGATAAACCTGAATTTCATTCCAAGGTTTTTCCCCACATTTTACTCTCATTTGATGGTGGTCTGTCCTTCACCAAATGCAGGTAACATCACTGGCCTGTCTCAAGAACCAGCCAATTGTTGATCTTTAAAGCTTGGCCATCTCAGTGACTACTCTAAGACTTGCTAGACACTGTTCTGCACAAAGCCAGAGTAGACTAAAAGAGCAAGAATTGCAATCTCATTTTAGTTTGACCAGTTTCTTATAGGTAAAAATTTCTTCAGTTTTTTTTGTTTGTTAGGGATTTTAAATTTTTTTTTTAAATCCAATATTACAGTGTTGGATTACAGTATAGGCAGTTTAATCTGCTGATAATTTAAAGTTCAGTGTAAATGCATGCAATTTATTGAAAATGTTAGCAAGGATGAAACTCTTTCTGCCCTGCCACTCTGATGTCCCACAGTGATAGGATGCCTAAGAAAATAGAATAGTTACATACCTGGAAGCAGTTATTCTCCTTCCAGGTTGTACAGAAGCTGAATTCCATGTTTCACTCCCTCTCCCTGTATTTCAGTTCTTTATTATTCTGGGCTTTAATTCATAAGAGATTGGTGAATAAGCCAGAGCTGGGCCACTCATTATGGCTCTAGTGTATATGTGTATACATATCAGGATCATATATTTTCATTTACAGAGTCCAACATCTCAAATGGAAAGAAAAAAACCACCTCAGAACATAGATTTTTCTCCATCAGAAGCAGTCAGAATTTCACATTTTCCTTAATATCTGGTTTGAGCCAGGAGCAATTTGAAAGAACACCTGAAATCCTGCACTCTGCAGTGCGAATCAATTGCAAAACCTGTTAATACTGTTTGGATGTTGATAATTTTACAAATTCCTCACTTGTAATCCATAGAGGAGCAAGTTTGTCATGAATTAATCCTTTGTATAAACTCCATACCTTGCATGAGTGAAACAGGATGTGAGTCAAAGCAGGCAGTGATTCTGGGAGTGCTGTTCATTACAATTATCACGCCTTTAGCAGTTTTGCCAGCTCTAGCAGAAATATTTGATGTTCCACTTTAGAACTTGAGCAACTTCTGGTTGTTTATCAAATGAGATTCTGGGGGGGGAAGGGGAAAAAAAGAATGGCAAATTTTCTAGCTGAGAGCTTGAGTGCTTGCTGAAAGTCTCGCTGCTTCCTAAAGGTTGAAAAGGATCTTGAAGGACTCACATCCTGATAAGAGCAAGAAATTCTTTAAGAATAATGCAGTTTTCCAAAAATATAACTAAAATCCAAGCAGAATCTAAGATTTTCTGCTGGGAAACTTTTCCAATTAGTGTTAACATTAGTCCAGCTCCAGTTGTTGGATCATTCTCATGTCAAACAACATTTATTTCAGAAATGGTCTGCCTCTCCTCTACATGTGACTCAATTTTCATTGATTCCACCACTTCCACTTCAAAATCTGGAATCCTGCATGCTCCTTCCTAATTCTTACATAGGTGAGTGGTTTAATTTTGTTTTTCATGATGTATATATTAAAAACCCCTTTATTTAAAGAACTTCAGCCTTGTTCAATTATAATGTGTGTTGTAAGCAACCTATATCTGTAATTTCCCTTAAGGGCAGATGTCCTTAGTGCAACCAAGTACCTAAGAATCCAGAAGAGAAAAAAAAATTGGATTAAATGATTATGAAACAGGATTATTTTAACCCATGTCCTTTCTCTCTGTTGGACCTACCTGCTCTATACTGTGCCCTCATTCTTTTAAGTACAAAATTTCATTTTCACCCTATAATTTTCAGTAAGATCTCTCTCCCTTGCAGAACAGCACAACCTCATTGGGATATCACCATGTTTTCTGTGATTTTGGACCATTTTGAAGTTAAGAAAAGATAAAAGGCAGATGAGAAATGGCACATTTAGCTTTAAGGATGACAACTGATAAGAGTGGTGAATTGCCCATATGAAAAGTGGATGCTTTTATGGAAGGTACATTTCAACCTAAAGCCAGGCAGGAAAGCAATGGGTGAAATTATCTGGGAAATCCTGTACCAGAGATCAAGCAGGAAGATAAATTTACTTCCATCTCCTTCCTCTCTGACTTGCATCTATGAATCCCAGTGGTTGGAATCACGACCTGCATAATCTTCATCATGAGTTCACTGCTCTGAAAATGTTTGCAGCAGCAGCCCAGCTTTGTTTCACTGCTCCTCTGCAGATTTCACACACAAATGTGTCACTTCCTGTGTTGTTTGTGGCATCTGAGGTCACTGGGATGACAGAAATAACCGGGTTCTTATATATTTGTAGAATCCTGTGGAAAGCTGTGGGATTTTCGGCCTGATGGCTCCTAAGTCATGCTGAAATCAGGTTTTGGGGTAGGAGCAGAGTTATCCTAAACTGCTGGAGGGACTTGCTGAGAACTTATCCCAAATTTCCAGGGGTGGGATGAAAGAAAACAGCCTCAACTATTGTATTTGCTGGGAATGTGTTGGAACCCAGGACATTGCTCTGGCTGCCCTGGATGACTCCAGACCCTGGCAAGGGGCTCAGAGACCTTGGCACAGAGTCACAAACCCTGTGCCTTTGATTTTAGCCCATGGGAAGAGTTACCAACTTTGTGAGAGGATTTAGAAGCCACAAGAGTTTGAATAGAATGTTAGTGACTTTATCACAGGGTGAAAAAGTAGAATTTTGGTGTTTTTATAATGGGGATTCAGGAGGCAAGATGGAGGAATCTGTGTCCTGTCATTCTTCTCCTTCTTCTTGTCCTCCATCTCCTGCTGTGATGGTGGCACTTCTGGATTGGTTTAGAGTAGAGACAGACTGTCTAACATAGGTGATAGGTATTGGAAAACTATTGTAAATAAAGTACAGGTAGTTTTTAGTATAAAAAGTTAACACCACCCCAAGGGCAGGGACTGAGCCACAACCCAACCTGCTGGACAGATCTCAGCAGGCCAGAGAAAGAATGTATTAGAGAAGATGAAATAAAGCACCTTGAGAACCAGAGGAATCCTGACTTCTTCTTTAGTCTCAGGGGTGGGAAAAGGAGACTTTCTCAGGCCTCGGGGTCATCTCGACACCAGAGACCTCGTCAGGAATGCCCCAACAAAGGCGGGAATGATGCATCTGACTCCATGTTCTCAGAAGGCTAATATATTACTTTATTGTACAATATTATATTAAAGAATACTAAACTATACTATACTGAAGAATACAGAAAGGATACTTACAGAAGGTTAAAAAGATAATAATGAAAACTCCTGACTCTCTCCAGAGTCCTGACACAGCTTGACCCTGATTGGCCAAAGAGTGAAAACAACTCCCAGCAGAATCCAATGAAACAATCACCTGTGGGTAAACATCTCCAAACACCTTCCACATAAGCAAAACAGAAGAAAAGCAAATGAGATAAGAATTGTTTTCCTTTTCTCTGAGGCTTCTCAGCTTCCCAGGTGAAAAACCCTGGGCAAAGGAATTTTTTCAGAGAATGTGAATGCCACACTCAACTTTCATTTTCTTGGCATCAGTGCTGTGCTTCATCAAGGGCACAGTGTGGCCTTTCCTTTTGGCAGCACTGCAAAGTGTCCCCAGAGAGCTGCATCCAAAAAACTCCAGCATTTTATTCCATGTGCACAGAAGTATTCTTGTCTGGGGGCTGCTACAATTAATTAAGCTAAAGGAAATTTGGTTTGGATGTTTGGTTAATTGGTTTTCACAGCTGAAGTGAAGGATAAAATCAGCTTTTTTATGATTTGTTAGAGGGGAAAAAAAAAAATTCATTCATTTTCTTTTTATTAAATTAAACTTCCACACCAGCTGAATTAAGTAATGAGTTGTTTCCATGTGATCCTTTATCCCTACTCTTTCGTGCTTGTACACCAAAGAAAGTTTGTTACAGATGGAAAAAAAAAAAGAGATAAATATCACAGTCATTTTCCAATAACAATTCCCTTTTCCCCATGTGGCTGCTTTTCTTAAGAAGTCATCTGCTCACCAAAAATAAACATGAGGATATTAAATATACTTTTTCCTGTAAGTCATATGAGACCTGATCATCTACTAAAATTGAAACTTGTCTGGGAGATATTCAAGCACAATTGAAAGTCTTACCAGAAATGTAGAAAACAAGCAGAAAGAAGGCATTTCTTTTCCTGAATTCAGAAACTGTTTGACAAGAACTACCTGCCTTAAGTTCTTACATTCACTGAAAATGCACTGGTTTCTCTCCCAGGGTCTCTCTTTCTCTCATGGCATTCAAATTTATTTGGTTTTATTGAAGAGCTGCTGAAGGTCCATGAGCAGTGATTGAGTGGCAACCACAGAATATTAAATATTAGTGATATGAATGACACCTTTATGTGGATGGATATGGAAAAAAAATACGCTTTTTTATAGATTTCTATACCCAATATATATATTATAAAAAGATGTTTTACCCTCAACCATGATGCACATTTGAGATCTGGATTGTCCTCATCCTGTGTTACGTATAAATAACTTGCTGGACATCATGGCACAGATTAATCTTAATTTTAGGCAAATATGTCTAAATATACAGCCAAATTCAGGCAATTTGGGGTTTAGATAGTCTGGGAATGCTTTGGAAAAGCCTTTCCCTTCCATCTGTTAAGGTAATTGCAGCTTGTGTAATTGTAGATTCTACCAATTTGTGAACCAAGTTTATGAGGAAAAAAAAATCTTAAAATGTAGCAAGTAATTTTTTTTGTAATAAATATTTTTTTTAAAGAAACAATAATGAAAAACCTGTGTCATAAGGCAAATAGCTTCATGCTTCACATTTAAATTTCATATCTGCAAAAAAGCATTGCTGAAATTATGCTATTTAGTCATTCAAATTAAGGCTTGTTACACCTGCACCTTCCAAAGGTATGAAAAATTGGTGTGTTCATATCTAATGAAATATGCATTTCTGAGCTTTGCTAATGTTGCAAGACATGCTAATTTTGTTACAATGTTAACTGTTTCTTTGCTTTTAGGGCTTTGGGGCTTGCAGCTGATGGAATTGAGTACTTTGCTGTCCTCAAGCTACCTCCAGGGGCCAAAGCTAGAAGTATTTGATTTGTATGTAAGACCAAAATATGGTTTTTATCTGGACTCTTCAACCCTCATAAAAGCATAGAATTCATCCCCAAACAGGGTTGTACAACCTGGGGTGACAGATCCTACACTGCCTCAACATGGAATTTTATTTGCATTGATTAAATCCTGTTGTGCAATTAAAAAACATAAGCCAAGGAAAGCTTTGCATTTCTACAGCAGTCTACCTAAAGAGTTCACAGTTTCTTCATCAAATAACATCCAATAATTTTAGATGCTCTATTTAGTGGACTGCCTTCAATCTGACAATTAACACCAATTAACAGCAGCAAACTCAATTCAAAATCTATCTGAAAACCAGCAGGTTTGTCCTGCAGACACATCTTTCTAAGACATATTAAGATTTCCTGGCTGGAAACTGAATCTAGGAAAATCCAGGCCTATAATTAAGTCTGAATATTTCTTACAGTTGTTTCAATTAACCATAGGAACATCTTAGTAAGGACTGTGTGAAATTTGTTGTCACTTGAAGTCTTTAATTGAATCTTGTGTCTCCAAGTAAATCACAGGCTGTGGGCTTGTTGAAGGGAGACATAGAATAAAGGACTACAGTTTGTGTTATTTAAATAACAGATGGGATAATTGCATTTTATATTCTGTGAAACATGCCAGCAAAAAGTTCAAATATAATTGAATTAATTGATCTAGTAGGCCAATACTGAAAACTTGCCAACATGACAGATCACTTCCTCCTTAGTCTGAGGGCAAAAGAAAACCCCAGTCTGTGTCAAACATATTTCCAGGGCAGCAGAGGTCATGAGAGTGAGCACATATCTCCATGTCTTTAATTTGAGTGCTATTCCACAACCCCTAATTACTGTGTCAGAAATCTGTTAAAAGTAACGGGAACTACTCTTTATCTCATCTAATACCATCAAAAAAAAAAAAAAAAGCCAAAACAAAACAAAACAAAAAAAAAAACAAAACCAAAATCAACCACCAAAACCAACCCCAAGTGATTTGCTGAAATTTCTCCCAGTTGGTTCTGGAATAGCAGAGCAGTTTGCAAAGACAGGACTATCTCAAGCCACTGTGACCCAGCAGCTCCAGAAAACGTGAGGTCTAATTAATTTCTGTCATTCATTAGCTCCCTCTGTCACCAGTCATCCCTGATATGAAGGTTTGTGGCCCTATAAACCTCTGCTCACCTTTGCTGGCCATTCTTTCATGAGTTCAATCAGAAGGTAACCATGGCAATCCTTTTAATTTTATTTTTCGTCCGACCTTGCCACAATTCAAAGGTCTTTCTGCTCAATAATTTTCCTGATCACAGACAGACCACAGAACATTACTTTCATTTTGTGACCATTTTAAAATAGAAATTACCAATAATCTTGTGGATTGGTACTGTTTTATTCAAGTGGATTTCCCCCTGATTGCTATCAGAGGATTTTATTTCAAGGTCATTGTCCCACAGTACATTTGGGTTGAACTATTCCATCTGGTCTTTGTGGAATGCAAACTACCCACACATTAGGTCATTAAGGAGTTACAATAATTATTTTTCAAATATTAATTTTTTTATCAAATACAGTAGATTTCCTGAAAGAAGGTAAAAAAGGAATGGTATTGGGAAGAAATTGAAGTGTTCCACAGCTGATCTCATTTCAGAAAGTGATGCATTATCAAACTCACTGAAGAACACTTAATTTCATGCCAAGTAGCTGCAAACAAGGGCAAAGAGCCCTTCCAAATTAATGAATGTATATTAATAAAAATGTTTTTAATAGATCCTTTGAAATGTCATCAATAGCACTTGGGAAAGAGGAAAAGAGGCTTTAGTAGGAACCTGCTCTGAAAGACACAGAACAGAAGAATAATGGTTATTGTAACCAAGGGATGTCCCAACAAAGGCAGGAATGATGAATCTGACTCCATGTTCTCAGAAGCCTAATTTATTACTTTATTACACTATATTATATTATGGAATGCTATACTATACTAAAGAATACAGAATGGATACTTACAGAATGCTAAAAAGATAATAATGAAAACTCCTGACTCTCTCCAGAGCCTCGACACAGCTTGGCCCTGATTGGCCAAAGAGTGAAAACAACTCCCAGCAGAATCCAATGGAACAATCACCTGTGGGTAAACAATCTCCAAACACATTCCACATGAGCACAACAGAGGAGAAGCAAATGAGATAAGAATTGTTTTCCTTTTCTCTGAGGCTTCTCAGCTTCCCAGGAGAAAAATCCTGGGCAAAGGGATTTTTTCAGAGAATGTGAATGCCACAAATGGTGATGCCCAGGTCTCTGAGATGCTCCATAACCCACTCAGGAACCATTTGAGGGGGTGACAAAAAATTCTGGAGCTTTTGTGGTGCTGGAATAAAATCCCATCTCTCCTGCATTTTCAGCCTTTCCAAGAGACAAACTGTGAGCACGTGGCTTTTGCAAAAGCAGCAGCAGATCTGGAGAAAATGACATTGCCAGACATTTCTTTCACTTTTTCTGCCAATCAAGGCAAAATGAGCCTTGTGGAGCACGAGGACATCCTCCCAAGGGTCACTGAAGGGGTATCAGGGACAGCCAGAGGTGATACAGAGACTCCATCATCAGAAGGCTTGAAATGACACTTCATTATTAGAAATCTACAGTTCTTATAGAAACAATGGTGGGCCTGAGACCTGATTGGTTTTTAGGATTCTTCTGTCACACTATTGGTGAGCTATGAATAATACACTTTAGAGAAGTATATCTATAAACAATGGTTACAGAAAGAGTTAATAATTGCTTAAATTCTTTTGTCTAAGTTTCCCACAGCTTCTACACAGCTTCCCAGGATTTTCCTGGGAGAACCATGTCTCTCTCTGTGAGGAGGATATGTAATTACTACATCCAAGGAATTACAAGAGGAGAGAAACCCTCCCTGGTGGATGAAGACCATTCTTCCTGCCCAAGCAGCACCAGAAAATCACTTTACCCTGAAAGAAATGGAGTTTTCCATGGCTGTAGAGCTTGTTAGATCAACACAGACAATCTGGGTACCTCATGGGGTATCAGAACTGTAGAAGCCTTCACACAGATAATATCCAAGCGCTCCAACCTTTGATGCGTCCCCAAGGCCTGGTTTTCTTCAGTAAATTGATTTGACTGTCACAGGAAGAAAGGTGGAATAAAAATTAAAGTGAAAAGGAGTGACAGCTCATTCACTGCTACCTGACTTGTAGGAATAATATGATGTGAGGCTGGTTTGATGAGAATTAACGTTTTAAGGAAAAAGAGTATTTTAATGAAATGGAAGCATCTGCTTCTCTGTTACTTTGGAGACGTGAGGTTAAAAAAATATGAAGTACAGACAGGAGAAGATGGCTTATCCTGACCAGTTTTCTGGGGGATTTTTTGGCTGTTGAAGATGTAACAGAGCAACAGAAGATACGGCAGAACCACAAACAGTGGAGAAGAACAAACTGTATTTACATATAGTGCTCATTTTCTTGGCAAACCACATGGTCATTTTCTGAGGACTTTATATCACAGCCCCAAGATGGGGAACACTGAGTAGTAAAAAGCACTAAGTGAGGGAATAAAAAATGCTAATATCTGGTCAAACAGAGATAAAATCCTTAGGTAGCTCCATAGGCGCTTTGAATTGTGAAAAAATCTGAATTCTGCAAGGTCAACACTGTAAATTTGTGCTGTAAACACCTGCTTATCCCCAGCCTGGACTCATCCTGGGGTTGCTCCAGGTGCTGTAGCCATTCCCTGCAGGATGTTTGCCACAGATCTGGGCTTATGTTGGAGCTCTTTGGCTCAGCTAATGAGGTTGATTCACTCAGTTGACTCGATAATCTCAGAGGTCTTTTCTAGCCCTAATGATTCTGTGATCTCAGGAACATTGAGGCTCAGCATTTTTCCTGAAGGGAATCAGAGAAAATCACCCCAGGCTGGGGTGTCACACACATCCTTGGGCCTGCATCTCTTGGGCCAGGCTGAAAACTGTGCAGATCCAGTCTGCACAGGCTGAAATTCAGGTGTTTCACAGTGCAGCAGTGGGAAGAAAGAGCCAGGCACTGTCATCATGATATTTTCTGAAAAATCCCTTTGCCAGGATTTTTTCTCCTGGGAAGCTTCAGCTTCTCCATGTTTTGCTGCTTTGGAATGTGATTAGGAGAATTGTTTACTTAGCATGTGAATTGTTTTTAATTAATGGCCAATCACAGTCAGCTGTGTCAGACTCTCTGCCATGAATTTTTACTATTTATTCTTGTCTAGCCTTCTGATGTCTCCTTTCTCTTTCTTTAGTACAGTTTTAATATATCATTTATTTTAATATAATATCATAAAATAATAAATCAGTCTTCTGAGAACTTGGAGTCAAATTCTCATCTCTCACCTTGTCCTGGGGACCCTCACAACACCACAACAGGCACAATTTTACACCTGGCAGCACCACCACTCACTATTTCAGCACCAGCTGTGTTGTAAACAACACTGGAGTTCCAAACTCGAGCTTTTCAGGCTTCTTGTGGGTTAAACTGATTTTTCAACCAATTAATCTGATCTGATCATTGCTGAAACACATTCAGAGTGAAGATGCCTGGTTGTCAGACAAAAACAAAGAAAAAATGAGTGAGGGAATTGTGGTTTTACACAAAATGACAGCAGTTACCAGCCTTCCCTCAGTGGCGGCAGCATCAATTTTGTTGTTGCAGGTCCTTAAGCTTTACACTTCAACATCCAAAATTTTAGAAGTTTTCCAACTTTATCATTCTTGTATTCACTGCAAACAGCTGCTTCCTCCCCTTGGTGTTCTTCCAGACAGGCATTTCAGCTGGAGCAGGACAAGTCTGACCACACTTAAGTGCAGCAAAGCTCCAGCTTGGGAAAAAATGTGTGCTGGAATGGGCTGGTGAGGATTAACTAAAAAATTCTTCTCTATTTAAAGCTCACTGCCTGAGGCAGGCACCTGTGGACAGCAAGGGCTACTAGAAAGGGCCTGGGACCACTGTCTGAGGACTCCACGCAGGAAGAAAAACAAATTTCTCAGTCTGGGGACTGCCCTGGTCCCTGCTGGGTGAGAAGGCAGAAGAATCTCTCCTTTACAACAAACCACAGGGGCCTGCCTGTGGTGTGTGCTGGAGGAAAAGCTGCTTCTTTTTCCAGAGGGATTCCTCTGTGTGAGCTGAAACCAGTCACATCCCCTGGAATCCCCCAAAGAGGCCAGAAGAATTACAGTAATTTCGGGTTTATTTTTAGGGGAAAAAAAAAAAAGAAAAAAAAGATAAAGCAAAAGTGGTGGCAGAAGGACCTGGGGATATTCACTCCTACCTTCAGAGGTCACCTCATCACAGCACTGCTGAAATTAAAATATCTGCCTAAATTAACTTTTGACTTCGCAGAGGGTGTAATTTGGGTAGATTGAAGTGAGAGGGGGTGGAATGGCCTTACTTGGAACTGCAAAGCTCTGGTGAAATGTGGCAGCTCAGAAGTGCAGCCCCACGCTGGACAGTTTGTACAGCTGGGTGCCCTTGATGGGAGAGCTGGGCCACCACTGGGCCAGGAGGTGGGAAATATTCCAGAGGTCAGGGTGCTCACCCTATCAGATAAAAAAGGAGTGTTAGTGCTGGCAATAAAGCGGTCATATTTTCACAAGTGCATGGGATAAATTAGATTAATTATGAAAATAATTTATTGTTTTTATAAATAATATGAAAGTTATTTATAAAACCTGCTGATTTTTCATTTTGGATGCCCTTAAAGCTAGAATCATTGTGTGTGGCCTCCAGAGATGAGCTAGTCCATCTTTTAGTCCTAAGGTAAGATCAGGTATATTTTTGACCTTATCAGGTACTTCGTCCAACCCGTTTCCAAAATACTCCATTAACAGAGTTTTAGCAATGTCCCAGAAAATTAATTTCAACACTTCACTACCTCTGCTTTTAGAAACAACTTCTAATCTTTTAAATTTTTTTTTATTGTTTTTGCAAGTTTACGTGTCTCACTTCTTTTTCTGCACACCACAAATATGGAACCAGATTTCTTCCTTGTCTTTGCTGGAACAATTTCTGTATATGAAAATGTACGGAATATATACCTGTGAATGAAATGGGGGTGTCAGCTGTGGGTGTCTCCTCTGTGACACTTTGCAGAGAGCTCCTGATGTCCCAGGAGTAGCAAAAGAATAATTTTGTTGTGCAGCACTAGGTTTTTCTTTTCCCCTCTGCATGTTGATGGGTAAGGCTAAAAGGCAAGTATGATATTAAGGACTTGTGACAAATGGTGTTAATGGGAACCTTTCCCTTTTCTTTTTCTGGGAACTGACTCCATTTAAATTGCAGCTGATGCTGTAATAAAAGAAATTGCAAGAAATCCATTCCCTGGAGTGATTATAGTATTTTTTAATTGCAGTGAGATCTTTATGAGCATGTTTAAATGTGAAACTATAAAGGTGATATAATGAGGCAGCTAAACCACTCTCCCAATACCCACTGAGGTGCAAGAAGGGAAAAATAAAAGGCAGAGATGATGTTTAACAGCTCATAGGCAGCACTTTTATCCTCAGGTGCCCTGTCAGGAGCCAGGTCCTGACACCATCAGCTACTTTGAGATCAAGGTCAGCAGTAGCTGAGCTGCTGAACCCACAGATGGAAACAAGCTGCTCTGTGGGGAATTTATTTGGTTCCTCTAGGCAGGACAAGTTGGTGATAAGGCAGGAATTGCTGCTGGTGATCATTAGATGGCAGCCTTCCTTTAGGTTAGGGAGGAAAGGCTCTGAATTTGCTACAGTTCCTCCAACCTGCATAAAAAACATTAAAGCTCAATTCTTCTCACCTGTTGTCACTGGCAAGTTTTCATATTAGTTGCCAAATCAACCCACCACCCACACTGAGTTCACCTCAGCCACCCAAACTTTCCCTGGCAGAGCAATCCAGACATTTTCCCACCTCCAGCTCATGCCTGACTCACAGAGATGCTGAGCAGTGAAGAGTGAGCACCTTCCACCCTCTGCAGACACCTCCACACCAGCCTGGGCTGGAGGGATGCATGCTCAGAGACCCAATCCATGCACTGGGGGACACCAGGTGGTTTGGCAGGACTGACAGAGGATTTGGGAATGGAAGAGAGCCTTGGATTCTGCTGCAACATTCAGAGTTATATTCATGGAGCATAAAAATCATCTTCGTGATCTTGGCTTGATGCCTTTTCTTTCCTCATCAAACTCATGTTTTCAGGCTGTGATTCTTTTTAAATTTACACTCAATAAATGCCTTATGGGTGCCCATGCTGATGGATTCTTTTTTCATTCTTTTTTAATAATAAGAAAAAATCTCTTTTCATCAGCAGAAAATTTAAGCTGTATAGGAAGTTCTTTTAATTGATTTTGGCATTCATCATGCATTGAATTGACTGCTTAGCCAGGTCATGATTTTTAATGCCAAATTGGAGAGATTTTGGGGGATGTCTCTTCTATTTTCTGCTTTGAAAGGCAAGTTGCAAATCAACCTTAATATTCTTCCAGATTTGAGTGAAGAGAACTTGCTTAATAGAACTTACATGAAATAGAACAATCTCTCCACACTCCATGAACCAACAACGCTTTGCTCAAGACACAGAGAAATTGTGTAATAAATTGCTACGGAACTGATTAGGATGGGATCAAATTACACCTAAAATACACCTCCAGCTTCATGGCACTCAGAAATGAAACAGAATTAATGGCATCTGAGGTGAGGAATCCATGCTGATTAGAAACCCAACTGGTGTGCTTGCTAAATTCATCAGTGCACCTGATAGCATGTTAAAACCAATAAAGCAGCTGACATTTACTGGTTGAAAATGTAATAAAACTCAGCGTTTCAGTAACTCACAGTTTAGCAATTCTCAAATTGATGCTCCTGCCACGGTAAATTACGTGGAATCATTTAATTTCTCCCAGCACCTGCTCTGCAGTTTATTTGCAGACGTTTTGCCACGTGGAAGAGGAGCTCTCATTCATCCCTGCACCCAGTGGTGCCTGTGTGAAGCCTCCAGCTCACAAGGATGAAAAGGAAAGGGAAGCTGGCTGAGCCACCCATGCCTTTGCTGCTGTTATGCTGCTGTTACTGCTTTTATTATGTTTGTACTAAAATGTTGGAACCCTGGATGCTGAGAATTTTAAACTTTCTGTTCTGAAAGGCGCAGACCCACAAGAGGATACTATTTTTGACCTGAGGCCATGGAGAAGCTATAGTAAATCATTGCACCCCCAAAAAAGAGATAAAATTATGCATCTGACTCCATTGATATCAGAAGGCTAATTAATTACTTCATGATACCATATAATTTTATATTATATTACACTGAATCTGCACAAGCACCCAACTCACCTGACCAAAATCTCGTGACTGTCAGCCCACAGTCCTGCACACACACCTGGATTCAATGGGTCAATTAATCAAAACACAACAGAATCCAATTATCAATTCCCTTCAGGTAAACAACTTTCCATGATGCATTCCACTTGTGAACAACACAGGAGCAGTAAATGAGATAGGAACTGTTTTTCGTTTCTCTAAGGTTTAGAGAATGTGAATCCCAGAAATATCCTTGGGAAGTTGTGCCTTGCTTTTCTCTGTGAAGAGAAATGCAGCTAAAAGAAGGCTTCCAAAATGGATTGATAGCACTGGGATTAGAGTGTGTAGTTTGATTACAAGTGTGTAATACCACATGGTGGAAAACTTAGAGTTTAAGGTTTTAGAATATTATAATTTCTCTAAAGCTAAGATGGAGGTTTTAACTCTCCTTCTTTTTGACCTTCTTTTTCATGGGTTTGGGAGGTATTTTGTAATTGGACAGAAAAGTCCACATTGCAAGACACAAGTGGTTAGTTATTGGGTTAAAAGTAAAAATGATTTAGTTGTCATTTCTTAATTGGATAGTTTAGCCTTAAAAGACCCTTAAAAGAGAAAGAAAGACCTTTCTTAAAAAGAAAGTCTAAAAGACCTTTCTTAAAAGAGAGAGGTAGTGAGCCATTTTGTAGCTTGTTAGTAGAATGCTGGAGAATTCACAAATTGTAAGACTGTAATATAGATAAGAAATAATAAACATCTGAGTTTGAACACGAAATGCCATCTCAAGCACTTCAATCCCCACCTTGACAGAGGCAGAAAAGAAGCCAAGAACCAACTCAGAGGTCCCTGTTGTGCTTAGCATTGCACTGAGAGGAGCACACAGGGTTTATCATTTAAGTAGAAATGTTTCAGTCAGGATGGAAGAGGAGTTATAACACACAGCAGCTGATTTGCTCTCGTTCCTGCCTGACACATTTTAGGGAAGTTGTTTTTTGACTGTGTGGACAAGCAGAAAGTGAGAAACAACAGGAGGCTAAAGGATCAGGTAGACTAAAAGGGAAGGAGGGAAGAACAGGGAGAAGGGAGGATTGTGGAAGGAAGGGAAGAAACAGGGAAAAAGCAGAAAAATTTAATTGTGTACTACAGACAGCTCTTTGCAGCCAGAGGTCTCAACTCAGATGGATAAAATAAAACTAGCAATTTCTCCAAGGTGCCTTATTTAGGGATCCAGTTGTTTTGCATTTGCAATAGTACATAGATGGAGATGGAGGCCAAAAATATCAATCTTTAGAGTTTCTTCTCTGCCTCCAGTGAGGATGGACCAGTTCTGGAGGGACTGGTCCACCAGATACAGGTGCCTCAGATGGATATCTAAATTTAGATGGGACTGATCCAGGTTTTGCTGTTTGTGTGTGGTTTGGCCAGAGATCTTTCCAACATCGTCCCACACCCACTGAGTTATTGGGGAGAGGGTTGACCTAAACTAAACACTTTACAACTTTATTTTTCCTGTGAGTCTTTGCTTTGCCTGCTGCTATTTCTGCCAGCTGGAGAATTTGGAATTTTCTTTCCCTAGTTCCACTTCATCCCCCACTGGCACATGGTGGAGTCTAGTGGAGGTTGGAGGGTGTCCTGGTGTATCCTGGCTAATCTGCTCTTCCTCCAGCATCAGCTGCAATTTAAACGGAGTCAGCTCCCAGAAAAAGAAAAGGGAAAGTTCCCCATTAACACCATTTGTCACAAGTCCTTAATATCATACTTGCCTTTTAGCCTTACCCATCAACATTCAGAGGAGAAAAGCAAACACAAAAACATTCTGAATAAATGAGATTTGACAGAACTTTCCTCAAGAACAATGGCCTTAAAACTGGCTGTAGGAAATGCTTTTAAAAATAGCCCAAATTGATCTGTCACCTTTGAAAAAAAATCAATCTTAAGAAGAAAGAAAGAAAAATTCTATTATTCCCTTTCCAGCTTCTCATAATCATTTTTGAAGCCTGGGTTTCACCAAGGAAGCCTTTTCAGTTTGTTCTTTGAAAAGAGTTAAAGAGTTCATCCATTCATTTTTCCTCTTCTTTTTTTCCCTCTTTGGTATGGCAGCATGATACAAAACACCTTTCCTGTATGTATGGAAATAAGGGATGTAAATCCAAGTTCCAAGACCATGAAAATATCATCAGTATTGATGAAGTTAGGCATATTCCTACTGCTGCTGAACAGATTATCAGAGTTGCTTTCATCTACTTACACATGATTTATTTTTGAATCTCTCTCTGGCTAAACCAAACCAGAGAGTGTGAGATACATTAAAAAAAGCCAATTAACAATCATGTCCCTGTGAATCCTGGTAAGCTCAAAGAAGATGTAGGCAGTGCTCCAACTCCAAAATGCCCTCAACAGAACTGATGGGTTCATCCATCTGCTGATTTGGTACACCCAAATATTTGATCTAATGTTCACTCAAATCTATGAGAAGAGGGTTGTTGGTTGTAATGGGCTCTGTATAAGATTTGTAATTTTCATCTACTGCTAAATGCATCTGCCATGTCCCAAAAAAGACAAAAGGAGAGAAGAGAGGTTTCTCATTCCTCACCAGCTCTCTGGGATGTACAAACACAAAGCTTTTGGAGGACACTCACTGACATGCATTGGTAGATTATTATGAGAAACTGATAATTGTTTTCAGAAACTGATAACTGATAATTAACTGATAATAAACCAAAGATGCATCGTGCCTGACTTCAGGCTCACGAGGGATGTGGCTTGGCCAAGCTCTCCAGCTCAGAGCTAGTGACTTTTTGGGGGATTTTGCCACCCTGAAGCCCTGGGGAAGCCTTGCAAACTGGGTTGTGAGCTGGACCCGGACACTCACTCATTTCATCTGGTAGCTTTGGGAACAATATCTGTGTCAGTATTCATGTGTAAAGATCTGTGTTTCACACAAAACTGCACACTAGAACTTCAGCACCGACCTTTGCATGAGGAAATGTAGGAAATACTCTCTCCTGAGAAAGCCTTTTCCTAGACACAGAATATGGAAGATGTTTTAAATCCTAAACCATCCAGAGGACTTTTTTTTTTTCTGGTATAAATCTGCTAATTTGTTATTTGACTCCTACATTTCAACAAAACTCTGTAGTTTAACCTACACTTCTCTCAATGTTTGTTTGTGTTACCTGACAAGGGTAACAAGCCCTACAATGTATCACAATGTAATTGTTGCATTAATCACCAGCTGAATACATTAATTATCAAATGATTGCATGACAAGGAAGCCTTCCAGACAACACAGAGCTAGATTAATCTGTGCTGTGTGCTGTTACAAGGGCTCACAGCTTGGGTTAGGATTTCTAAGTCTTTAGGATCATTGCTGAGGTATTCCTGGCTCCTTTCTCCTTTCCCTTTTCCCAGATTCTTTCCCCAGAGTACCTTGGTACACACTTTACCCTCTCACTTATCTCCATTTTCCTCTGGGATTATTTAGGATGATTACCCCAGCAATAGAAATAAAGGGACAGCAGAAGGGTCTTGCCATAGAATAGGTTTATTTTTTTGAGATAACCCTTGACAGTTGCATCTTCTGAGTAAAAACCCAAATTGCTGGATCATCCAGAGTGGGTGGGAACTGATGGCTTCAGACTATGAAAATTCTGAATTTAGATGCATTCCAGCCAGTCCTTTATGTTCCTGACAGGAAAGAAAAACACAAATACTGAAACAAGCTGAGAGCAGCTTCACAGTGCTGAAGACCTCAAACATTTTGAGTTTTATCAGTAGGAATAAGAGTTCAAACTTGCAAACACAGTGGAAATAATGTTTAAAAAATCATTTAAAAGGCTTAATTTATGGGTAAAACTATTGAAATATTTGAAAAGCTTGACTCTAGACACATTTTAGGGAATAGAGTGATTAAAAAAAAAAATGGACTTGTCCAAATCAAAATGACTACCCTATGAACTTTGGACAAATTTGATTTGATATCTTTTTTTGCTTGTTGGCAGTAACTGGTCAGCATCTTCACATTGTAACATCTTCATTGCAAACCCAGCAAAGTCTGGTCTCACCATGCCCTGGCATCATATAAATTATATATTATATATATACTACATAAATTATACACATTTTAAATATTAAGGCGATTTCCCTCTGGGGAAGGAAAAAGAAGAAAGTTAAAGATGGCTGTAAACTTCTTATTCCAGGGTACTAAAACTTCATACTAAACTTTATGCATTATTGAGATTTTAATATAATTTCCTTTAAAGAAATAACTCACTGTATTCACTAGGGCTGTGTTTAGTAATAACAATGTTCAGAGAACATAATTCCTCCTTGACCGGAAAGAAACTTCATCAAATATTCAACGTAAATTCTTACAAAGCAAATATTTAATTATTTTATATAGTCTGGTAAATATTTAATTATTTTATATAGTCTTGTAATTGCAAAGTAATCATTTGGTTCAATATAAATTTCCTCCATTCTAATATTTAACTGTAATTAAAAAAAGTTCAGGCAAAGCTTTTAATAAGTATTTGAAACATGAACAGGATTTTAACCAGACGTGTTTTCTTGACAGCTCTAGTAAACATATTGTCCCTGGTAACATTTTAAACTGATTTAAATGAATGCAACATGTCCAGTTTAGAGTTGATGCATTGAATGAACCAGAAGGCTTTACATGAAGTTAACTTTGCAGCAGGAATATAAGCAGACATGAGGACATCATCTGTTGATTAATATCCCCTCTAGCTCCACACCCTCAATGTGATTTTTTTTCCCATTTTATTGACTTAAGAAACTGCAGTCCTGCCACTGGGTCCCAGATACAGTAAGAGATGATTTCACAAAAAAGCCCCAAGTTATGCTGAGAACATCATCAAATTTTCCATTGTCTGTATGAAAGATTGAGTAAAAAACTAGTTTCCCCATGGAGAGCAAAGCACACGTTGCATTGAGAAAAAGGAAAAAAGGAATCAAGGCCGCCCCCACAAAATGTCAGAATCAAAACTTAAAATAAAAATCAAAGTATGTAGCCCACACTTCAAAATATTCAAACAAAAAGATTGGTTAATTGGCTCCTGAACTGTGAGCATTGATTCACATACACTGAATAATGGATAATAAAGGCAGGTTTGTAACAGGGAAAAGCCAGGCAGGCTCCAAGGCATTAACATGAAATCCCAGGGAATACTCTGCAGGTTAAATTGGTAAAATAGAAAAGCTTCTTTCTGATAGGTTGAGAAAAATGCAAGTGGGGAGATGAAGACAATGCAAATTACTATGCCAAGCTATGAGGAATCCAATCCAAAGCAAAAGAAAACATTTGTAATAAATGCTCTTTGAGCTCTGTCAGGCCTGGGACCATGACAGCTTCTCTGGGCAGCATCTTCCACTGCCCAGCCACCCCCTGGATGAGGAAACTTTTGCTGATACCCAACTTAACCTTCCCTGCCAAATCTCCAGCCCTTCCCTCAGGTCCTGTCACGGTCACCAGAGAGCAGAGAGATCAGTGTTGTAACAATGCTCCCACTTCACACACAGCACCTAAGACACCAAAATCAGCCTGAGTGCTCAACCTTGCCTATAGCCTTTCAAAAACAGCAGCAGAACTGCCCAGCATAGAATCACTCAAAATGTGTTTGATAGATGAGAGAGAAGCCAAAGACACACAAGTTTCTCTGCATCCTGAGCTGCTGAACACTTCTCTTGTCTCCTTCTGAGCCTCCCAGACTGCAATCAGTGGGATACTTTAGGCTGTTCTCCTTGACCGTGATGTATTTTCAGAATTATTTTAAGGCTGTCTGTACTTGCTATTGTTAGGGGCTCGTTTTCACTATGCAGATGTATTTAAATGTATTCATCCTCCCCCACCTTTCTGTGTAGTGACTGTCAGCTGTGTCTGCACAAACCTGCCAATTACAGTAACTTCCAGAACAATACCAGCCTAATTGATAGGCAGAGGAAATGAAGGAGCAAGGAGGAGATGATCAATGCTGGAAAACGAGTCCACAACACCCAGAGTGGTCATTGGGTGTTCTGCTCCCTTAAGGACTTCAAAGCAGCTATTTGAAATTCAAATTAAAATGCACGAAGTGTGTGATCCTGCCTGCTTCATTCAGGATAGGGCAGAGTGGAGAATTTTAAATCATACAGGATTTTAGAGCCTAATTCTCTTGTATTTGAACTAAGGTCCTAAGTTTTATGAGGGAGGATCTTATAGAGAAGGATCACTCACAATATTTTGCTTCAGCTATGTAGCTCCATAATGCCTTCAAGGGCAGAGAGTGCCCAAGAACAGCAGCAGAGTCCTCAGGCTTGATATAAATCTAGGTATTTTCATAGTTTTGAGTCTCATTTCCATATTTCTATGTAGCAGATTGTATGTACTCAAATACTCCAGGTATGGAAACGCTTATCTTACCCATGCAAAAGCATGAGGTAAAAAGATAATTCCCAAAAATGAACCTCAGATGGCAGACTGAATCTTTTCTTGTCTTTTGGATGATGAACAGGTAACTTCTACCCTCAGTAACATCTGCTTCCTCTATTCTGGCTATGGTCATGGGTTGATTTCTTGGGCTGCAAGAAGGAGATAAAGCCCTGGACAAAAGATTTCTGGAATCTTTGTGTCATGGGTAATGTCTAAAATTTGAGGCAAACACCATCTTCAAGCCTAAAGCAGAGGTTTAGGTTGTGGATGTGTCTCAGTTTGTCTGGGGGATCCAGGCAGTGTTACTGTTACACACATTCTGCCATCTTCCTTTACTTCAATTACACTTTGAGTTTTTTGGAGAGACTGTATTGAAAGAAAATCTGTGAGGAAGACTTTAGGACACTAAAACACTGATTTCCTGCAATATTTACATGAGATTCTGGGAGCTGATATTTCTTATAGGGGGCTGTGTACCTCTCTTTCCTCCACAGCAAGTTCTACTCCAGAACATCCATAATTATATAAATCATTATGAACAAACACTGCAGTATTGATGTCAGAGTGAGCCATCCTGCCACTTCCCTGTTGAAGGCATTGCTGAGGGTCAGGGGAACTTGGTGATTTTAGGAATGGAGTAAAATTTTTCTAGGAGAAAAATCACCCAAATGTCCATCTCTTTTGAACCAAAAGGGAAAGAACTAAAAAAGAAGCTGGCAGAAATCAGAGCATCCTGGAAGACCAAGGCTATAAATCCTTAAAGGCACTTGTGTTACTGCATTAGTTACTGAAATCCATTGCAGGAAAACATCACTTTAGTTTTATCTCATGGAGTCCTCCATACTGGAAAGTGCTCCATGCCCAGCTGCAGCTCATGGAAATTCACCTCAACATTGCTTTACAACTCTTTTTTTTTTTTCCCAGAGCTTTACCCCAAACAAGACATAGATTGTTGAGACTGAAAGGACCCAAAGAACAACATGGTGGTGGTAAAGCTACTCCATATCTAGAGGAAAATAAAATATATACATATGGGGACAAGTATAGGGAGGTGAACGTGACAAAGAGAAGTACAACAAGGAAAATCTCTTAGTTTGTGAATAGAAAATATAAATATTTTACAGAAATTTACATGCTGGAATAATTATTTTAGTAGCCATTTGATGTACTCAATAGCTACAGAATAAGATTTATAATTCATTAATAATTATAATAATCATACTCATCATCAAGATTTTATATTATTTTTGTCCAGAAAATTGCTGAACACTTTACAAAGGAGATCAACATCATTAGCACTATTTTAGATTCTAAAATCCACCTGACAGAGGATTTTAAGCAGAAATCCCTCTGAAGCCTGCTCTTGAATTTTGCTCATGATGGTTTCTTGCTTTGTCCACCAGCAATATTTGCAAGTCTGAGAAGCCTGGCAAAATTGTACCAGGTGATGTTTTTTCCCTTTTAATATGTGAGTGACATTTCTTTTTCTCTCCAATGACTCATCAGAGCAGAACCAGGGAAAACAACTTTGCTTTTACACATTTCTAGAGCAAGTAAACAAGGTTGCCTTAAGATTTTCCTTGGAGGGCTTTTCCTTCCATGTAATATTGAGCGGCATCCTGTTCTCCAGTCTGAAGTGTTTCCACCTACATTGGGATCATGCCTTGACCTTGTAACAGCCTTCACCCACACCTTACCTAGAAATAAGTGTGAGTGAGATCATCCTAAGGCATGGTGACTGTAATTCAGAGCATGAAAGCACAGTGAAATCCTGTTATTTCCCTCCATCCTTAGCTGTGATCATTGGGATATTTTTAGTCAACTAAAACCACGTTCATCATTACAATGTAATGAAGAAGAATTTAGAGTATTTGCAAAAAAAAATTTTTAGAGTTTTGAAGTGGTCATCAGCATCCTTCAGTCTTTTCAAGGGCTGTGTCAAGGTAAAAGAATTTGCTTGATGAGTGGAGCAATCACTCTGGATTCCTTCAGCACTAGGAAGGAAATAAAACCATCCTCAAGGAAGCAAACCAAAGACCAAATAAAAAAAAATCCTCTAGCAGATTTTTCTCATTTATTGACCATGGTAAATGATTGCTTTAAATACCAAATTGCTCAGAAGTTTAGAAGGCTGGATGAGAAATTGTTCTGTACCTCCTGCAACTCCCTTCATGCCCCATGTTCAGGGGTGGGTGCTCCTTTGGCCTTATATAAATTTGGGTAGAGTGAGGAGAAATACTGAGAGTGAATAATTTTATTTTATTCTCTGTGTCAGGTCACAACTTGAGTCAAACCCACTAAACCATAAAATTTTATACATGGCCATATAAAGCAAGGGACATTAAGCCACATTTGTTTCAATTTCCTACTGTTCAACCAAACTTCAGATCAAAGAGGAATAACCCACATTTCCAATATGCTTTGAATTATGGGGAAGTGCTAGCATTCCACAAGTAAAAAATCCACCAGATGAAACCATTATTAATCTCATTTTGACCAGGACTGACCTAGTCTCAATGAAATTAGATGTTTCTATGAACTTTAAACCAGAATATTTTGGAAAGCCTGAAAACTATCTTGGAAAAGATTTGGAAACTAAAACATTTTTTCAAAGAGCAGAAAATAGAATTTATTGTATATTTTCCAAATTTTCTCATGTTCTAACACAGAGTCATAGAATGGTTTGGGTTGAAAGGGACCTTAAAAACCATCTTGTTGTCATGGGCAGGGACACCTTCCACTAGACCTGGCTGCTCCAAGCCCCATCCAACCTGGCCTGGAACACTTCTAGGAAAGTGGGGATTTCCTCACCCTAGTTGGTAGGAAATATGAGTATGATGCCTCAGGTTTTGGCTTTTCTATTTTTCAGATTCTGGGCTGCTTTAGTGTGTACTTCTGAGCTTCATATGAGGGGGTGGCAAGCTCCCTACACAGAGCAGGGAGACAAAACAATTCCTGCTCCAGCTGGGCACCAAGGACAAATGATCCAAATCTCAGGCCCAAGAGCACAAACAACGTGGGCTGGAGAGAGAAAAACAAGGATGGGACTGCAGGGGCTAAAGCTGGAATGGGACAATGAACTGCAAGATGCAAATGGAGCAGAACTGATCAAAGTGACAGACCCCGTGCCTGGTCATGCATTTTGTGACCATTTTGGTTCATCTTGGGTGCAGCCCTGGCTGGGCTCTTGTGCTGCCCAAGGTGGATCCATTGAGGCCTTCTAATAAATCCCTGCTTTATCCTTTAGCTCTGTCCAGCCTCTGCTCTAGGTCAGCCTCCACAAGGCATCCAAGGTAACTACAGGGTTGAACACAGTTGTGCCAGCACAGGTTTGTCTGGAGTTTGGATCAGATCCCAGTTCTGCAACAAGAGATGTGTCCCTTGACTGTGACTCCTTTAACAAATTTCACATAAAGCAGCAACTTAGAAAAAAATCTCAAATCTCATCTTTGTAGCATAAGACAGGATTGTCATTGTAAACAAGAGGTAACAGCCTAGGGGGAAAGGAGACAAGAACACCTGAAACAGCACATGCCAGGAATATTTGAGATATTTTGGAATCAATTTATCCACCAGCTCCATTCCCTGACACATCACATATGCTTCCAGGTATCCTGAGATGCCACTGCCTGTCCCAGCTTTCACACCAGCTCCAAACTCCTTTATTTTGCTCACCCACTGAAAAAGCAGAGTGTGGAAGAGAGCTCCCAGCAGATGGAATTGATACAGCAAATATAAATAAAATTCCCTGGCAGAAATCAAACTCTCATTTCCCCATCGTTCACTGCAGAGGGTGCTGTCTGCCCACGTTCCTGGTCCCTTGGAAAAGGGGGAAAGAGAGTTGTGAACTATTTAAAAGTTTAAAAGGCCTGTTGAGGGATATTACCCAAATGCTCTAAAGTCTTGCACAATTAAAGACACAAAGTCAAATTTCAGAGTCACGACAAAGTCACAGTGGATATTATCATAGCCCGAATGGAATTCTGAATAAGCACAAAGCAGCCATCCCTGGTTTAAATGAAAAAAAAATATAATAAAAAGAGGCTTTCCTCCCTGCTTTTAATGAAGTTTAAGTTGAAGTCTTTCTGAAGTCATTCATGTAGGCAGCGATGCTAAAGTACAAACAGTAACTCCCTCCTGGTAAAATCACAGTTTTGGGGATCTGTTTTCATGCTGAAACTCTGGAAAACAGTGGAAACATCAGAATTTGTTATGAAACAAGAAAAGTGAGGCTCAAAGATGGTCAGTCCTGTCCTGTCCTTTCCACCTCTGTGGGGATGTCAAGGCAGATCTTGATTTCAGCTGAAGCCACTCTTCTGATATCACTAAAAAATCAAGATTTTTTTTTTTCCCCCAAAACTAGAAGAGTTTATCTGTTGTTCTGCTTAACCTATAACAGTATAATTTAAAATAAAGATGAGCATCTTTGGTATGTTGAGAAGATGCCAGACTTACTCTCACCACTTCCCTTCAGACCTTACGCTTTTTCAATTTCCAGCTTTCAGTTTTGCACTTTCTTTCTCTGAGCAGAAACAGAAGGATCCTGAAGACAACAGAAGGGATTTCAAGGCAGAGATGGATTGCAGCTGATTTTGGGAGGACAGGAGCTGCACCCCTTGGAAACAACCAGTGAGCACAAGCTGCCATAGCAGTGGCATTGAAATTTTTGCCCCATCCCTCACGCTGGGTGTGTCCAAGTGCTAAAACAGACTCTCCATCCAGCCAAAGCACCCCTGAGGGTTCAGGGAACCCTCCTGTGCTTTGCCTACAGACACCTTTTCTGTTCTCATTGCTGTAAAAAGGTGTGTTGGCCTGGAACTCAGGGGAATATGGTGCTGGGGGAATTTTAGGAATGAAATCCTGTCCTGTGGTGTGATAAGAGTTATGCACAGTGGAATCCTTCTCCATCATGTAATCTTCAATGAAAATTTGGATTCTTTGTTCCTAATCTTGCAGCATTTTCCAAGCTTTCTCCTGGAGCCAAGCCTGAGTGCTGCTGAAGTGGTGGCTTCACTGTGTGAGAGGAGATCAGGGACACAGCAAGGGAGCACAAGGTTTAAAACCCAGAACAGTCTTAAAAATCATGACAGCTAAAATTAGGGAGAGGAGGGAAAACAAGCAGTTCTGACTGTTATCCCCAGTCTAACAATTCTTTTTTCCTTGAATTCTGCCTGCATGAACCTAAGGATTGGAAATATCAAGGCTTGACTGAGGAAAAAAAGTAACTCTTGTCTACAGTTCTAAGTCAGTTATTTGCTCACCTTCCACATAATAAATTTGCCTTTACTGCTTAAGGAAAGCTCAGGAAATTTGAGTTGAATTGAGTGAAGAATCTATTGCTTCTATCCCATTGAAGAATCTTTTGCCTCAATTAATTTTTCATTGCATTAGGCCAGTGAAAGTGAAGTCACAAAGATTTGGAACCAATTCTAATCAATACAATTTATACATTCAATGATAATTTGAGTTCATGGAGTTGTTCGAAAGCCTTCCCTCAGCTGAAGACAGACATAAATCTGTGCTAATCACATTTTCTCTGAACAGAGAGTGACATGGTTCTCCCAGGATTTTCCTGAGAAGTTGTGAGAAACTTAGAGAAAAGGATTCAAGCAGTTATTATCTCTCTTTCTGTAACCACTGTTTATAGATATGATTCTCCAGAGTGGGCTATTCATGGTTCACCAGAAGTGTGAGAGAAGATTCCTAAAGGCCAATCAGGTCTTAGGTCCACCATTGTTTCTATAAGAACTGCAGATTTCTAATAATAAAGTGTCTTTTCAAGCCTTCTGATGATGGAGTCTCTGTATCACCTTTGTCCCTGATATCCCTTCAGTAATAAATCAAATTAAATCAACTAATCTTTAGAAATCTTCTTCAAAACCTCAAGCTTCTGGACATATTTCCCATAAACCAAGGGTCAAGGGGCACTTTTGGGTGTAAACCTGCAAAAAACAAGATGGAATTCAGGCAATAAATTCCCTTGGTGTGAGCTCTTTCAAGGGCCAATTAATCTTAAATTTAAAGGATAGGCACTAGAACATTTAGTCAGCTGAGCTCTTTGAAAGTGATATCTTCAGGGGAATTTTGAGAGGGTAGAGAAGGAAGTACAGTGATATTCTCAATTTCAGAGAATTAAAAAATAAATCAATTAAATAACTGGTATTTTTGTGAAACTGCTTATCACAAAACAGCTCTTTTTCCAGTACAGGTGAATTCTGCAATAGACACAGGGTAACTTTTCCTCATATCACAGACTAGTACTATCTTTAAATTTGCCCTAACTACTTTATTTAATATTTATTAATATGCCAATAATAGCAACTTTACCATCCTCTTCTTAATTCTTCTTTTTTTTTAATTTATGTGGAGTACAGATATATTTTCTATTAACTCTACCTCTGCTTTTCATGTCAACAAAACTCACCAATATCAATTCACCATCAAAGACTTACATATATCAGCACTAAATTCCTCAAACCTCATGGAAAATTGTTCACATCAAGAACACTCTGAGTGTTGTAGAGTGCTCTAATTTTTACACTATATTTCATGTAAAGAAATACTGTGTAGATAGGCAGTACCATAAAATATTCCCTGTTCAGCATTATATCTCTACAATTAATTACAGAATTCAAGTCTGACAAGATCGTGGAAGATTTTCCTGGTCACTGGCTCACATATCAAGATTCAAATCTGCAGCAAGTGTAGAGAAAATACACCAAATATCTGCTATGACACTCAGCCATACAAGAGTTACTTGATGCATTAAACTGTATTTGGTACTAATTCTGAGTGGGGAGAAGGAAAATGAATATTTAGCATTTGTGCAGAGGTTTCTGAGTCACAGAGCAGAGATTCAGGATGAGATGGAAACAGCAGAGACCCTCTGACTCCTTCACTCACCGCACTAACAAGAATCAGCTGATGTGTGAAACTCAGGGAACAGGAGCATTTGTAGGTGTTATTAACAGGGTGACTCCCCACCATCACTCTACACACGATAAATTCCTTTCTACTACTGTGAAATGTATTTCTGCATCGTGGCATTTTCAGTTGCCGTTACCTTCTCTTCTGCCTTTGATCTGAGCTTCACAGAGGCAGCAAAGATCAACTCTGGACCCAAGGGTGAAAATTTTGAAGCTCCAGGCATGGGGAGCACAGTTGAACTTCAGGATAAATTATCTCTTTTTTTTCTAGATAAAAAAAGGCAAATAGAATCTAAAATTTCATGGGGTAAATTGTGTTAATGTGAGATACTGATGGAAAGAGATACTCACCATGAGGATAGAAGCCATTGACTCCTCATGGCTTCCCTGTCCTCCAGCCCCACAGCTTGTGATCCAATATAATTATTCATTATATCATTGATTCAGCACAGGCAGTTGGTTGTGTAAGCTCCATACCTGCTTTTGCAGAGAACTGGCCATAAATACATTCATTACTTGCCTTCCATGGGTTTTCTGAAATCTCATAATGCTGTAGAAGAGTTTCTGAGCTGCTACACTGTCTGATCCAGATTCTTCTGGAATTTATGGGGAAAATCCCTCTGGTCTTTTCCTTGTTCTTGGGAATTGCATTGAGTTTCTCTCCCACTTTGCAGACCTTTTTCTGAACACACCTAAAGGCTCATTTAAACATCTCCTTATTAGCACTGTACATTGGAAGATTTTAGTTTCACATCCTGTCAGATTTAATTACAAGCTTCATGTTTTGCTTCACTACGTGTGCCTCTGCTGATGTTTAACCAATCTCTTTTTGTCCAGGGAAGGGTAGGGTTTACACAAAAGCTCTGAATATGCATCAGAGATTATTGCATCTCAGTTTTTGGGGGATTATTCTGCTTAGGCATCTAACCCTACATGCTCACAGTCACTTCCACCATCTCCAGTCTTACATTTTATTTTAGTCTGTGTTGACTTCCTCAGCACATTGGTACTGAGCATCCCTCTGGGAGGGAGGGAGGGAGGGAGGGAGGAAGGAAGGAAGGAAGGAAGGAAGGAAGGAAGGAAGGAAGGAAGGAAGGAAGGAAGGAAGGAAGGAAGGAAGGAAGGAAGGAAGGAAGGAAGGAAGGATCTGATGATCATGCCTTTATTTAGTAAAATTTGCACATTACAGAATACTCTGCTGTGAAGGGCACTATCAAAAAGAGAGTACTTGCCAGGGAATGATAAGGAGTATTTACAGCACACGAATTTAGGTCATTGCTTAAATGTATTTAGGTGAAATATGGTAAAATACATATCATATTTACATATGGTTGGCTGGATTTTTCCCTTCTGAAGTGAGTTTAGAACTTTTCTCTCCCTGCTTGCACCAGCATATTTCAAGAAAAATTCCAGTTTCTAAGCTGCTGTGAATGAGTCTTGTCCTACTCCAGAGGGACAATCATGTGGCTGTCTTCTAATTCTTTTTTCTTTTTGAATTTTTCTTCCAGAATGAAGAAATTTTGCTTTGCTGTGTAAGACAATAAGGAAGAGCAAAGCAGTTCAACACCAACCCTCTGTGTTTTCAGATTTTGAGATTTCACCTTCACATTTGAAGACCACATTGAGTTTTGATATATTTTCACCTTTCATTTTTTATCCTTTATAATTTGTTGTCACTGTGAATTTAAAACCACCCGAGTATAATTAAACATAAATTTAATTTAAGGAATTATAGGATTACAATTAAACCGTCCTCCCCTGATTAAAGCTCAGTGTTTGGAAGAGTGGTCAGGGCAAAATTCAAACAGATTCAGTGCTCTAAGGCTGATCAGTGTTCTCTCTTTTCAACCTCACTTATCTGGACTGAAGGGAGCTGAAATTACCCTCGTAGCACCATGCTCACCAGGACTGAACTTAATAGTGAAAAAATGAAGGCTTTGAACTTGCAGGGTCAAAAGTGGTGGTTTTGATGTGATGTAGAAGCTTTTTGTTCAGAAATGACTGAGAAGAAGGAGCTGTGTACACGGAGAGATCACAAACAGAGACACCGACTCCTTCAGGCCTGTGCTCAGAGAATTCCTGGGAGTTGGACACACTGGAGAGCCAGGAAAACACATGGATGTCCCTTAGCCATGCTCAGCAGTGCCCAGAGGACAACAAGGTGCAGAATCACAGAAACACAGAATAATTTGTGTTGGAAAAGACCTCCAAGATCCTTGAGTCCCACCTGTGACTGATCACCAGCTGGGGCAGAGCTCTGAGTGCCACATCCAGGCCTTGCTTGGACGCCTCCAGGGATGGTGATCCCACCACCTCCCTGGGCAGCCCCTTCCAATGTCTGACCACCCTTTCCATGGACAAATTCCTCCTGATGGCCAACCTGAGCCTCCCCTGGCCCAGCCTGAGGCCATTCCCTCTGCTCCTGTCCCTGTTCCCTGGAGCACAGCCCGACCCCCCCTGGCTGTCCCCTCCTGTCAGGAGCTGTGCAGAGCCACAAGGGCCCCCCTGAGCCTCCTTTGCTCCAGGCTCAGCCCCTGCCCAGCTCCCTCAGCCTCTCCTGGTGCTCCAGATCCTTCCCCAGCTCTGTTCCCTTCCCTGGACAGCTCCATCTCCTCAATGTCCTTCATGAGCTGAGGGGCCCAAAACTGGACACAGCCCTCAAGGTGTGGCCTCACCAGTGCCCAGCACAGGGACACAATCACTGCCCTGGACAGTGAAGAACTGTGAAGTTCTCATATCAGATAGGAAATCCAAATATGTCAAACTCTGTTGAAACAAAAAGCTTAAGTTTTGGGGTTTTTTTTAATACGTGGGACAAAACGTTCTGAGAAAAACTCCAGAATAATTTTGCCATCAAATCTTATTGTTCCATACTGGAACAACAAAACACAGGAAAGATCCAGCCTTGGATAAGGAAGGGAGAGACTCAGATGGTTTTTTTTGTATACTAAATGTCTTCAAAAGGCTTGGGCTAAATAAACTTCACTTTGGGACACTTGCAGAACTAAGAGATATTAGAAGTTATTTTTTACTCCTTATGGCGTGATGATTGAGCTTTCAAAGATGTTAAAAGCTGCTATAAAACTGGAGAGAACCATCCATGCAAGTATAATGATAAAAGTTTCTACAGGCAGCCCTTCACATCCATACCACATAAAAAGAGGTTTTGCCCTAGAAAGCAGGCAGAAATATACTTTTAAATGTGATTAAACTAACACCCATTGTTGATTTTTGTGTCACTTGGTGCAGCTCAGGTATAGGTAGTAAACAAGTAGTAAATAAAGTATTTGATCTTTAGTCTTTGCAGTACTTAATGAAACTTCAGTGTACCTGGTCCTCAGGGCCTCCCAAAGTGAACTGGGGACTCCCAGGAGGAAGAAAAAGCAAGAAGAAATCCCTGAAAGCTGTCATGGCAAAGTTCAGCTATGCAGATGCCACAGCAGCAGGAACAGACCCTGAACAGGCCTGTTTTGGTTTGAACAGACAGGTGAATGCTAAGGAAGGCAGAAGCCTTCCTTGAAATAGAAAATGTAAAAACCCACTCTCTCCAAATTATTATACTTTTGAAATTAAGGGGCTCTCAGGCAAAGATATGGCAGTAGGAATAACAGTTCTTTATAAGGAAAGAAAAGTAAATTTTAAATGCAGTGATACAAAACAACCCTGCCAGAGTCAGACCATGCCCTGTCCCCTGTGTGTCAGGGGGTGGCACAGCCCCATCCCATGGGGGCTCAGCCCTCCTGCAGTGCCAGCTGTGGCTCTGCTGGAGCAGGGATCCTGCACAAGGGGGGAGTTTTCCTCTGCAGCTCCAGGGCTGCTGCAGATGGGCCTGGGCTCCCTCTGGCAATGCAGGGCAGCAGAAGCTGCTCCTCTGGCAATGCAGGGGGCAAAGGCTGCTGTGCTGTCCCAAACCTCAGATTGGATCCAGGTAGGAATGCTTGGCTCCTCCCCTGGGCGGAGCATCTCCCCATGGGATGATGGAATTGGATCAGCCATGCAGGGACACTCACTGGCCATGGACAGAAGAGAATTAATAATGAATGGCCCATGAAGAGCAGAGATCTCCTGGAGGGAGGATTGGTTGTGGAAAAGATAAAGAAAACTGCCCAATGAACAGCAGAGAACTGCCCCACCTCTGACAGATAATAGAATACACACGCCCAGCCACACCTTTGAAATCTAAGACACTGCCATGTGCTTGGATGTGAGATATTTATCTGTTAATTTTTGATAGAAGCACACACTGATTGAAAGGGGTCTGCTGATAAGCTTGTAAAACAGTCAGTGCTGTCGTGTTGTGGGAATGAGGCAGGTATTCAAAAAGAATAATGGCGTTTTTTTTACTTTCCTGAGCATGTATTTGTTATTTTCTTTTAGAAACTCAATTTGGACAACCCCACATGGTTTTTTTTAAGATGTATCTTTAAATCCCTTACTGCATGGACCATAACAATATGAAGTTATTTCACATATCATTACTGATTGAGCACGATGCAAATTTAAAAGCAGATATTCTGCAGAACCATCTAACACTCACTCACTTCAGCCAGAACTCTTTCAAAAGACCATGATTCATCAGGGAACAGAACAATTTCCATGTCTAAAGTTCTTTTTTTTTTTTTTTATTGTGTCTCTAAGTACCTCACAATCAGTGGAGAACTGTCATTTTCCAGCCCACTTTATGTCATGAGCTAAGTGACTAACCTGTTCAAAGTGTTTAGTGTCAGCTTGGAAAACAGAAAAATCCAGACAAAAGGAGAAAATTAGCATCCTGGTGAGTACAATAAAGCTCATACAAAGATGAAAATTCATATAATCTCCATTCTAATCTTCTGAAAAATACCCAAAGGCCTATGAGAAAGGAGTTTCTCTAAATTTTTGGCTGATGATATATCTGAAGCTGTTTTCCCTAAACAGAAAGTTTTATCACACTAGAAAAGTTGGCTTTTAGAATGTGTGAAACTTTTGAAGTGCCTTTGGAGCATTGTGTGTGAAGAGTCAGAAACAAAGCAGAAGATAAAATGCAGGCTTAGTGTGGGTAGATAATGACAAAATAACTTGATACCTTTCTCTGAAAAATTAAGATTTTCCTTGAAAAGTATTACAAATTTAAATCTGCGAGTGTGGGTAGGGTACAGCAGCTGCTGCAGTGCCATTGGGGACACAGCCAGAACTCTGCTGAGGGGACACCAGGAAAAGGGGAGGCGACATCAGGCATCAGGCAAAGAACTCATTGGCAGAGTTCCCCAGGAAATAGGACTCAGGCCTCAGCTCATGTCACAGTTTCTGTTATGAACTGGCACAAAATGACACTATAATTCAATTTCCCAATGAAAAGCTAGAGGGCATCTTCTATTAACAGACAAATCAGGACTTTTTATCCTGAAAGCTGCATGACCTCGAAGACTGGAATTAAAAGAAAGCTGAAAGGAATTTAACAGGAAAAAAAGTAAGATTGCATATTTGGAGACATTTCTGTAGTAAGTTGGAACACAGCAGTTGGAAATGAGTGAGAAAGAGGAGCAGTGGTGCAGCACAGCTGCTGACAGGGTGAGGGGGAAATGCTGGGCTGATGCCAGCAAGGAGGAAGCTGAATGCAACAGCCAAAAAACTGTTCCCAACAGACCCAAGGAAAATTGTTGGCCTGGTATGAGAAATGGAAGAGATCTCATTTGAAATGCAGCATTCACATCTCTCTGTTCATGGCAAACAAAGATTGAGCCCTGAGGAGGTGGAAGGAGAGACTGTCCTGGTCAGGGAGTGAGAGCCCTCTTTGGGACGGGTTGGAACCCCAGGTACTGAGAGTTTTGGGCTCTCTGTGCTGAAAGGCACAGACCCTCAAGAAAACACTACATTTGACCTGAAGCTGTAGAGAAGGCTTCCAAAATTGAATAGTAAAACTGAGATTATGAGTGCCTAGTTTGAATAGAATGAGTGAGGCAAAAGCAGCCTTGGTATTCCAAGTAAAAGGCCAAGGAGAGCTGGGATTGTCCTCTGCCAGTACCCCAGTGGAACAAACTCCAGACAGAAAAGA
Organism: Agelaius tricolor; assembly: GCF_023055355.1. NCBI lineage: Eukaryota > Metazoa > Chordata > Aves > Passeriformes > Icteridae > Agelaius > Agelaius tricolor. Next base: position 979,442 of record NW_027269284.1, on the reverse strand, counting down.
TCTTTTGAAGCTGAAAAAACAAATTTAGAACAAGAGCATCTGATTTGAACTGTCAATGAGTGCCTCTGAGCTGATAGCAAAAAGATTTATGGGCCATTCACTTAAGAGTTGGACTTGATGACCACTGTGGGTCCCTTCCAACTCAGAATATTCTGTGATTCTGTGATTTCACACTTCAGGACTGGTGAAGCCTTGGAATAGCATTTAATAGAAGAAAAAGAAATAAAAGTGGTTTTGTAACAGCTGCCATGTGGGATTCAACTTCAGTTTCCATCTCTCACAAGAACAGAGGATGCTCTTTCTGAGCAAAGTACTATTCTCTATTTTGGGCTAAATTACCTCCTGGCTAAGTGCTCATCTCTGAATCTGCACAGCAATGCAATGATGATTTCTCTTCTGACAGATGACAGCATGGAAAATAATGGCACCTCTGCAAATCTTCTTTTACCCTCTCAGAGTAGGGCATGATGAGAAAAGACTCCTCTCTCTTGAGCCTGGGAGATGGATGGAGATGCTGATGGGTTCCTGTGTGGCACATCATGATGAGAGCTCCTCTCTAAACTGCTCAAATTCAAATGTTTACACCATTGACCAGCTCAAAAAAACCTGAAATGTGCTGCTCTACTTTGAGCATCTTGCAATTTCACACCCTTTTCTTAAAAAAAAATAATAGTATTGGTTGCAAATGATCTCTTAACCACTGGAAAAAACCCAGCTATGTATTATTTCACTTATGCTCGGCTCTGAGTTGCCTAATATTGCAACTGGGTTTTATTCATAAAACTATGGCTTTTCTTCAATTCAGTTAATATGATTGAAATGAAATTAATTGAAAAGGGAAATGGATTTCTGTTCAAGCTCATTGGCCTGAATTTCCAGAAACACTGCTCCTTACAGTGTTGCTTCCCCTAACTTTAACTTCTTCCTCTTCTCTGTTTAAACGAAACTTGTCCCTGCAGCTTTCAGTGTGCAGCACAGAAATGTCCTGTGTGATGTGACCTTGAAGCTTCACTGAAGGAAGGAACAAAACCTGGTGCTCTCCAGGGAAGCTGATCATTTGGGAGAAATATTGGAGATTCTCACAAGCACTGTGTAGATTTTATCTTATTACTCCTTTCAAACATGTACAATGAAACATAGAATTAATCTGGACTCGCTCTCTTCTCAGAGAAGATGGTGAGCAGATTATGGATGTAATGTGCTCTGACACCTTCTCAACCAATTTTATTTTGAATCCTTTGCTCCTCCTCCATTTTCCTGGAGCTGCCCAAGTCCCATCACTTGTTTTTTAAGCAGCATTGGTGTTGCAAGCACCTGTGAAAGGTGCAGTGTACCCTTAGCAGACACTGCTGGGATGCTCTTCTGAAACCACCACTTTTTTCATCATTATTTCCTTATTTAACAATCTCAAAGCCCTGCTCTTATGCCCACATCTGTTGGGAAAAATCAAAATTCTTTGAGGTAGTAGAGCAATGTAGAGCAATGCTGAATGTATTTACTGACAAAATAGTGACTTGTGGAGCAAAATTCTTTATTTTTGGTTATTGGTATGAGGTAATGAGGTAAAAAGCCCAAAGCTAATGAGGTAAAATTCTGGCTAACTGATGATTTTTATGGGTTGTAAAAAAGTAAAAAAAACTCAGGAAACATGATCCTACTTCCATCTTTCTCTCCATCTTTGGAGGAGGGCCTGGCATAATTTCTGGCTGATTTCAGCAGAGCAAGAACCCTTCCTTGTCACCATTATCCCAGGTGAGACTTTCTTACAGCTTTGTTTTAGCAGGATGACACTGAGAGGAATGCTGTTTATGGTGGGTGTAAAAAAATGCAGGATTTGGTTGGAGTAAAACCAGAGAGATGGGGCCTATTTCACTGGGGTTTTTTAAGGGATAACTCATTTGGACCTAGTTTCAAAGACAAGTTTTAATTAAAAGCACATTGTGCAGATTTGTAAGAAAGTGGCTAACTGGTAGAAGGTCAGCTATCTTGTAAGCAGCAAGTCATGGGAAAATTGTGCTATTATGGGTTACATAAGCATAACAAAGCTTTCATCTATAATTACTATTAAATTCATCCTCTTTGAATAGGCTCCACAGCTCTGCTGGCCTTCAGGGCTTTAGCTAACACGGGGTTTGACTTTTTGCTAGTGAAAGATACTTCCCAATCAGCAAAGAATATAATGAGACCTGATTCTATCCTGTCAGTGGGCAGAGGAGAGAACAAAGGCAAAACAACACAGAGAGAGCTGGGGCAAAAGTTGCAGCAGATAAAATTCAGCTGGTGTTCCAGAACAGAGCAAATTTAACCCCAGAAAGTCTTTGTTCATTTATGTAACCTTGAGGAAGGACATGTCCTGAGATGACAGCTGATAAAAAGGGACATCACTTGTCATCTGCCAAGAGTAGACAGGTCTTGGGCAGAATGTTGTATTCAGAGAGAGGAGAATGATTGCTTATCACAGCTGTTCCAGAAATTGTGCCAGGGAATGGATTCATCCCCAGGTTCAGAGGTTGGAATCAAGATCAGCACCACAGACATCAAGATCAGGACCACAGACATCATCTACATTGGCTATAGAGAGCAAGGGAACAAGCAGAGGGCTAAAGTCTGGCAGATGGAGCAAGTATCACCAAGTCAACACAAATCTTGAAGTGTGACACCGAGCTCCTGGAGCGGGGCCAGTGGAAGCTGCAAAAGTGATGAAGGGACTGAAGCATCTCCCAGGAAAGGCTGAGGGAGCTGGGGCTGTTCAGCCTGGAGAGGAGCCCCAGATGAGAGGGGCCCTCAGCCCTGGTTGTCCCTGTGTGTCCCTATGCGTCCCTTTGTGTCCCTGTGTGTCCCTTTGTGTCCCTTTGTGTCCCTGTCTGTCCCTGGGTGTCCCTGGCTGTCCCTGTGTGTCCCTGTGTGTCCCTGTCTTCCCTGTCTGTCCCTATGTGTCCCTGTCTGTCCCTGGGTGTCCCTGGGTGCAGGGAGGGTCAGAGCAGGGCCCAGGCTCTGCTCCAGGGCCCAGCAATGGCACCAGAGGACGGGGCAGGGACTGAGCCCAGGGAGTTCCACCTGAACATGAGGAAGAATTTCTTCACTGAGAGCCCTGAACAGATTGTGCAGAGAGGCTGTGGAGTCTCCTCACTGGAGATATTCCAGAGCCATCTGGACACAACCCTGTGCCCTGTGCTCTGCCTGAGCAGGGAGCTGGGACCAGGTTCCTTCCATCCTTCCATCCTGACCATCCTGGGATTCTGTTGCAAAGATTCTAAATACCAAGATGGACTTGTAGCTTTAGTTATTTCCATGTGGTATTGTTATAACCAGGAGTAGGAGAGCTCCTGTACATGTTTAGGTATATACAGGGCTGATCTTTGACGTCCTTCACTGAGATACATTTGCTTTGGTTCTGCTCAAGTCATTCAGCTGTATAAATGTCCACAGAATAACATCTAGCATTAATGAATTAATATCTAGCATTAATGAATTAACATCTAGCATTAATGAATTAATTACCATCTAACCTGCTTGAAGCTGGACGTGGCCTCTGATCTTGTCATAAATATCACTGGTGGTGGCTTTTCCTTTCAAACTCTTTTTTATTCAAACTGGTAAATGCCCAAGTAAGTCAAATTAGTCAAAACAAGTTACATCTGAAATCTTGACATGACTTTCCATCCAAATTGAAACATTACCCTGCTGACTGGACATGAAAAATGCAGTCTCTGGTTTATTTAAAAGAATTTGCACTCAAAGAAAGCATCATTACTTAATGCTGAGTATATTTACTGACAAAATAGTGACTTGTGGAGCAAAATTCTTTATTTGTGGTTATTGGTATGCCCCAAGCTAATGAGGTAAAATTCTGGCTAACTGGTGATTTTTATGGGTTGTAATAAATCTAAAATATTTTCTTTCCCACAGCATGACACTGAGACATTGCTTCTTGCAATTATTTTGCTCTAGGACTATAAATCTGCTAATTATTTCTATTTTACCAGTTAGGATAGTACAGATTGTATTGTAAGTTTTGAAGAAAAGGTCACCTCAAGAACAGAAAGTCCCCTAAATTTTGTTGCTGGTACATGACCAGGTAACTCAAGATTGTGCTTTTATGATGCTGTCTCGACCACTCAATTTCTCTAGAGAGGTTCTTCAGCTTTTATGCTAAAAACAAACTCAGGTTCTCCCTTCTTCATATAATTTTTCAGACAATATTATGTCAATTTATATAGATATTTATTTTCATTGAAGCTCCGTTATTTCCCTGGATATTTTCTAGCTCTTTCCACAGTGTACAGACAAAGAATTCTTTCTCTTTCTTTATTACATAGCACAGAGCCAAAGATCTGCTTATCTTCTTTATTACATGAATTATAAAATATTTAAAGATACCTTTTTCCCCTTAAATATTTCAGTAGATACATAGACTAAGTGGTGTGCAAATTCTGGTTCTGGGGAGACAGAGACTTGTGCTTAACTTTACAGATAAATGCAAGGGGACCACCTGTGCATACATTTTTAAGACTGGAAACTTAATGTGCCATGGAAGAATAGCTGCCATAGCCATTGTTCAAGGAACAAGACATGGAAGTGTGTTTTCCCAACAGGTCTATTTTCCTTATCACCTGCTGCCATTTGCCTTGAGGAGTAAAAATGACTCCTTGAAAATGCATTCCAAGATTAAGAATTCAATGCCTAGGATGTGCTGCATGTGAGCTTTCCTCATCTGGGAAAACAGCATGAAAACACACAAACATCTGGGCAAACATCTGCTGGCTTTTACTGCAGCTAATTCACCCACCATCTCCCTCGTCCTGGGCTTTTCTCTCCCAGTTTCCACTGCTTGAGCAAACAGGTAATTTGTGGTTGAATATCAATGCATAATAATCCAAATTATCTTTCCCAACTCTATTTATTTCCCTTAGATTTTCTTCCTCTTTTTCCATATTAATATTGCTGTGTTTATTTTTACCTGCAACCCAAGGAGTTAATTCAGAATATTCACCTGCAGAGTCCATTTTTTCATGTCTTATTCTCTTCCAAATAATCAAGTTTGGCTCTCAGCTTGTGCAATGATTCTTGCAAATTTATTGCATGGGAATGGGATTGTATTTTTCTATCAAATATTACAACAACAGGATTTTCTAGACATGGATTTCAACAAGCTGGAATAGGAAATGGAAAAGACAGTATGTGGGTTTTCAGTTCTTCTAGTAATTTCTGCCTTTCTCTCCACACTTACAGTATATGGCTTGGGAAAAGAAAATATATTTGCTTGAAGAGTATATTTATATTTACAAAAAATGGCTTGAGGGTGCCTGCCTTTCAATAAGGCCTGAATGTACATAAAAGATATTTCTACTTCCTTATTAGGATCCTTGAAAATTCAGGCTAAATATGTGAGTGAACACTGCTCATAGCTCAAGGGTTAGAGGGCATCTTACAAGAAATATAAATTTATAATTGCAGAAGGTCTTCAAATTGGAAAGCAAAATTGAAAACATGATTGTGCAAATATTAGCACAACTCAGAATGATCAAATTAATCCAATTCAGCTGGTCATGATTTCCAAGGGTTTAAAGCTGACTAGACCAGAAAGATTAAATAAAATTGAAATAATGTTTCTGCTTTATACCTGCTTAAAGTAATCCAGGACATCAGACTTAATGAAGGTAAGGATTTTAGGTGATGGGTTTGTGTATGTGTGAGGCAAAAGAAGATCCTGAAACAACAGCACTAAAGCTGCTTTGAGGATTCTCCCTGACTTTTGTGCTATGTACCTCTGGATGCACTGTAAATACAAATTCATTTCCATCTCTGCTTCCATCTGGGGGGTAGTTTCCAACTTCTTCCCCTTCTTGTTTTCATCTGGATATCCTTTTGTCCTGGTTTTGATGTTAACAAATTTACATAGAGAGCTTTTCTTTTCAAAAGGACCATTTGATCATCTAAGTATCGTATTTGCAGGGATGCCCCGATGAAGGCAGGAATGATGAATCTGACTCCATGTTCTCAGAAGGCAAATTTATTACTTTAAGATACTATATTATATTAAAGAATACTATACTAAACTATACTAAAGAATACAGAAAGGATACTTGAAGAAGGCTAAAAGATAATAATGAAAACTCCTGACTCTTTCCAGAGTCCCAACACAGCTTGGCCATGATTGGCCCAAGAGTGAAAACAACTCACAGCAGAATCCAATGGAACAATCACCTGTGGGTGAACAATCTCCAAACACATTCCAGATGTGAGCACAACACAGGAGAAGCAAATGAGATAATTGTTTTTTTCCTTTTTCTCTGAGGCTTCTCAGCTTCCCAAGAGAAGAATCCTGGGTGAAAGGATTTTTCAGAGAATGTGAATGCCACAGCACCTGGCCTGTGCCAGCAGTGGTGCAGCCCCAGGATCGGGGCAGTGCCCATCCCCTGTGCTGGGCACTGCTGAGGTCACAATTTGAGTGCTTTGTCCAGTTTTGGGCCCCTCAGGGCAAGAAAGAAATTGAGGGACTGGAGCATGTCCAGAGAAGCAAAACACAGGAGAAATAGATGAGATAAGAATTGTTTTCCTTTTCTCTGAGGCTTTTCAGCTTCCCAGGAGAAAAATCCTGGGCAAAGGGATTTTTTCAGAGAATGTGAATCCCAAAATCCGAGTCAGATGAAATTTTCCTGTGACCATGAGAGATAAAACTTGTATGTCAGTGTGTCTGGATTTCCACTGTCCAGGATCTGAAAGATCTCCTTCTCTCAGCAAGCAATTAACCAAAAGCCAATTGTCAACATCCAGCTGACAGTCCTGGGGCAGGGGCTGTGCTTCAAACTGCTCAGAAGCCTCATGAAAACATCAAGAGATATCCCTTGGACACATCTGCATGAAAAGGTCCCATGGTTTTCCTCTTTTCTCCTGTATTGTTTTTGACTAATATCTGTCTTTCCCAAAACAGCCCGTCTCCATCTGAAATTGGTACAGCTGCTGTTTTCCTGGTTCCAATTGCTGTTACAATAGATGCTCCAATTCTCCTCTCAATTTGTCTCTAGTTTACTCTGTCCAGATCTTCTCTTGTTCATCAAAAAGTATTTTATTTTCTTATATTACATCCCAGTGCAGGAACTTACACACTTTAAAAAGCAAATATCCATCTCCTCTGATAAACTCTGATTTTTATCCCCTTTGACTGTAGGACCTTTAAAATAATTTTTGTTCCTCTTTTCTGAACCATCTGCTTTTTTTTTTCTCTCCCAAAACTTTCTGATGCAGAAAAGCTTCACGTCACAGAACTCTCAAAGGCAGTAGCCATAAGAAAGTCAATCCAGTATTCAGAGCCAAATTAGGAAAGTTCTAAGTTGTTTTTATTGCAGGATAATCTGCAAGACAGATTCCTGTAAACATAATACAGAAGTCCTTGTAGAGAAAACAGATTCAGTTTTGGTAAAGGCTGTTGGTTTTGTTGACAGAGATGAGATTCCAGATGAGAAAAGAACAAAAAAATTGTTAGTAATGGTAGTAATAGTAATAAAAAATCCCCAATTGTCCTGTCCCAAATCTGCAAGAAAGGTTTACTTTTAAAATAAAAAGAAATATCCGAGTTAGATGTGAAGAAATAAAAAACTACAGAAGATCTACCCAACAGTTAATGGAATCAAAATCCAAAGTGAAGAGATAAAGCAAAAATAAAGGACCTTAAGGTTGCAAGCTGGCTTCAAACTGAAGCTTGAACTGCAGTTCAAAGTGGAAAATGTGGATTTATGTCAAGAGGCCACAGATTAAGATCTGCCACCTGCCCTGAAGACTTTGCATTCAGCCTAAATCAAAATGAGCCTCTCTCTGGGGATTGCTGAGTGCCCCTAGAAGGAGCCTTATGATCATAAAAAATGCCTTGGGGTATTTTGAATAAACTTTTTTGTTTAGAAATAAATGACCCAAACTCTGTTTTCTGTTATCCTGCAGTAAACCCATTGTAACTCTCCTGATAAAAACTTGGCTCGGGTACCATCGCTGTATCTAAAACACCAACAAACTGTGGTGTTTTCAGATTGTAACAAAAATTGTAGAAAAAATAATCCTGACACAGTAAATCTGGGAAGATTAACTAGAGACTCCTTAAATTTTTGGCCTAGCAGTTTCAATTTCTGGACAAAAATAAAATAACACAGAAATACAGAAACTAGGGCAAAATTTCCAGCTGAACACATTATTTGTGTGAACCCTCTTGTCTCCCCAGCTGATAAAAAAGAACAACATTTTGTGTCTGAATCTAGGTCATAGATAAAGGTATTAATATCCCCATTCCAGTGCTGTGGAAACTTTTCCCAGTTTTCCCAAAGTCCTACTGCAATGGATAATCTAAGCAAGCAACAGATGCTCAACATCAGAACCATCTTTACACTAAGTGAAACCTCACAGCAAAATGCAACCACCAAAAGGAAAGACAGAAATGACATAAAATCATAATTTAAAGGGGAAAAAAAAGGTAAAAACCCAATAATTATCAGAAAAAAAATTTCGAAAATTATAGATTGATATATATATAAGAACATAATATATAGAATATTGCATATAAAATAATATTATATATACTATATATAAAATAATATATTATAATAGAAATAATGATACAATGATACATATTATATATATATATATATATATATATATATATATATATATATATAATAGATCTGATATTAGAAAATTCTATTTGAAAATTGTACCCATTAAGCAATGCTGTGGCCATCTGAGCCAGGGACTGCAAAACTGAGCAATGGGGAGGCTGCATGGAAAGTTTGAAATGATTTAAAGATCCCAATGTCATGCAGAGGACAGGACTTCAGACCATTTTTGCAAAAATTGACTTTCTTTCTAATCCAGGGAATATGAATATGTGTTTCTAAAGGGGTGAGGAGAGATAATCAATAAAGTGAGAAAGATGCAAACACACAATGCCAACAGGTGGCTTGGTCACAGACGCTGATCTCTGAGGCATTAAAGCTGAAGGTAGAAAAAGTGTTTCCTGGAGATTTATTTTGTGCACAGCATTATTCTCACTAGGGCCCTCTTCATTTCTTGACACAAGAGGCAGTGTCCCATGTGCACACATGGCTCTTTCTATCCCTCCAAGCACTAAAATGGAGAATTCTTAAATTAAAATATGAATGTACTTCGAAAAAAAATGAGAAACTTAGAGAGGCTTCAACAGGTATTTTTTGCTCCATGTTCCTACCTCATCATGGGCAAGGAAAGTAATTTCTAGAGAATACCATTACTCAGATGTTATGCAGAGAGTTCAGATACACAGTACAAAAAAACTTCATGGAATCACAGAATGGTTTGGGTTGGAAGGAACCTTAAAACCATCCAGTTCTACCATGGCAGGGAGAAATCCTCAAAGCTTTTTTTCAAACTTTGCTCAAAGCCTAATCCAACTTAAAGCCATCAGGAAAATCTCTTTCCCATGTGTTTTTTGCAAAGTTAAAATTTGGACTGGAAATTAGCCTGTCTTTAGTATATTTTTCAAAGCCTTTGATGGACGTGGTAAATGATGGGGAAAGATCACAGTGCAGGTGGGCAGGGATGTATGAAGGGGATCTGGGATGAGGAACAAGACGTGGGAGATGCCACTTGTTCACAGTTGGGAGTGTTGGAGGAGGTTATCCAAATGAAAATAAGTATCCAAAATGGAAATTAGAATTTTGCACATCAGTGACTTGTGAAAAAAATGGGTGTCAGTGTATGGCTGTTTAAATACAACTCCAAATTACAAACCCCAAAGCCTTAAATACTTCTAAACTAGAGTTTAATCACATTACACAAGGGTAATACGATGGGATTCCCTTTGCTGTACCCACATGACAAAATCCCCTGAGTGGCTCTGTGCCCAAAGAGCCCCTCCTGAGGAAGCACAGGAAAGAAAGGGCACTGCAAAATTAAACTGAAAAATCCAAAAAGTTGGTTGTGCCACTTTAAAATAACACATCATTGGACCTCTGCATGACATGTACTTCAAGTGTTTTGCAGCAGTGGATGTCTGATAAACAAAAGCAGAATTATTGCTGAATAATTTGGGTAAGTAAATGAAACCCTTATTATGACTCTGGTACCCAGAGTGTGCTCTCGCTGTAGGATTTCATCCAGAAAGGCTGCAAACAAAGCACTGAGAATTAGCTACAGCCAGATGAGAGCAAAACAGCAACAAATGAAGGCCAGGGAAATGGGAAGATGAAAGCTTCATGGCAGCACAACAGCCCTACTTCTCTGAGCCAGCTCATCTTCAAAGCAAACTGAAAGCAGATGAACCTGGGAGCAGAATCCGCCCTGAGCACCCTGGGCTCTGCTGATCCTCCCCTGGGAGATGGGAGGGAGAGGATCCATCAGCCTCCCTCTCCTGGCAAGGGCTGGCTGTTCTCACCTGGGGGTATTGGAAGGGTTTCAGCACACTGGACCTCTCCATGCCCCCACAAGACCAGTGTCTGTTTTGTTCTGTGGCTGATAAAGCAAAGCGTGGGGAGGTCAATTGACTCCTGGCAGCAAAGCTCCTCATTCCTGCAGAATGTAATCCCTCTTCCAGTACTCTCTGTCCTGGAAAGTCAGCCAGGAAGATATAAATTTAAATATTTAATAGAAATAAATATTTAATCCGTCTCAACACCCACCTCTTCTCTGCTCTATTCCATTTCTTCATTCCTCCTCTATTTCAATGTGTTCATTTTGCCTTTTCCTATACCCCCTCAGGTGGCTGGTGTCCCTGCAGCCCCTGGTTTGTACTATTTTTACCCTTTTATTCATCCTGCTGCTGCTTTCTTGCCTCTTTTATCCATCACCCGGGAGTGTGCAATGTTTTCTATCACACACTGACTTGTTGAGCAGAAATTCTTGAGAAACAAAGCCCCTCATCTGCTCCAGGTATTCCTCCCCTCATCCTGGTATTGTATTTACTGGGTCCTGACAAAGGAAGGAATGATGAATCTGACTCCATGTTCTCAGAAGGCTAATTTATTATTTTATGATACTACATTATATTAAAGAATACTATACTAAACTATACTAAAGAATACAGAAAGGATAGTTACAGAAGATTAAAGAGATAATAATGAAAACTTGTGACTCTTTCCAGAGTCTTGACACAGCTTGGCCCTGATTGGCCAATGACTGAAAACAACTCACAGTAGAATCCAATGAAACAATCACCTGTGGGTGAACAATCTCCAAGAAAATTCCACATGAGCACAACACATGAGAAGCAAATGAGATAAAAATTGTTTTCCTTTTTCTCTGAGGCTTCTCAGCTTCCCAGGAGAAAAATCCTTGGTGAAGGGATTTTTCAGAGAATGTGAATGTGACATCCTGGTTTCCAATTTTGGGTCTTATTTGGCCCCTACATGGCTCAGTGCTGTATAAGGGCCACAAGAAATGACCACATCTCATGCATTGGGGTGAGTGTGCCCAGAGAAGCTGTGGCTGCCCCTGGATCCCTGGAAGTGTCCAAGGCCAGGCTGGACAGAACTTGGAGCATCCTGGGATAGTGGAAGGTGTCCTGCCCATGGCAGGGGTGAGAGTGGATTATTTTTGAGGTCTCTTCCAACCCAAACCATTTCCTGTCTCCATGAATTGAGTGTCCCCAACATCACCACAGCACTTGCAGGACCAGCTCCCAGTCACGTGCCAATGGAGACATGAGGAGGGTTTTGAAAAGGGCTGGAGAGCTGCTGCTACTGGTGAGCCTCTCCTGAAAACTATCAACTCCATCTCTGCTGGTGCCCAGTGATGTTAAAGGCTGCTCTGGAAATCACCACTCTCCCTTTCCCCTACTGGGCCAACCAGATGAGCAAAGGATGGGAGAGAATAGAAAAGCTCATCCAAATTCCAAAGCAGGTAGGAGAGGGAATCAATTTAGAATCATGGAATGGTTTGGGTTGGAAGGGACCTTGAAGATCATTTAACACATCCCCCACCCCAATGTGACTGTACACAGCTGACAGGTCACACAAGCAAAGTATTACTGGAAGGAGGAACGTGTCAATGTCCTCAGGAAAGCAAAGAAAAAGATCCTGACACAAAGATGATCAGAAAGTTAAAACTTGCTGATTTTTGTAACTCTTTGGAGACAGTTAAACTCTCACCATTTCATGTTTATTATAATTTTTCAGTCAAGTTCTGAACACATCTTACAGAAAAGGGCTGGTTGGTTGTTACTAACATGACAGTGGCTGTACTTACTCCTCTTTTATTCCTCTATATTTTTTTGAAGTTGTAGATTTTTGTCAATAATCTATTTGTTCAGGAACTTTCTGCTTTCCAACCTCCACCTATGTTGTCACCCTCTCAGAGACAAACTAAGGCAGAAGAGTCAAATTCCATATATTTTGTGCTGCAGCATTTCACACACCCGTCCTGGATAATTGGATATTAGTCCAATTATATTGGATATTAGTCACCTGTTTCAATTCCCTGGACTTCTACATGGAAACACAGTGAACAGTAATGGACAAAGGCTTTCCTTGTTTCCAGCTAAATCAGTCCATCCACATCTGAACAGGAGAGTTTGTATGAAGAACAATTGTTCCTTAACCCCCTGACTTTACAAAACAATCATCCACACAAAGAACTGAAACAGCAGAATACCAAAAACAAGCAAGTTTGACCTGAGCACCTGTTAGGAATAAATGTTCTTTTGGATATTTGCAATCAAGGCATGCAAAACACTCTCATTTGTCCCAGATTTTGTGTCAAAGAGAAACACAAGCAGGCTTTACTGGAAACTTCAAAGACATTTCCAGTGACTCAGGGGTTAGATTTATGGCCCAAAGATTTGCTTAGCTTTTCCACAGAAGCAGGCAGTGTAAAAAGCAATCCAAAATCAACTCTGAAGCTCCAAGACACAGGACAAAATAACTGTTTCCTGAGCCAAGGCATTGTGCAGGGTAAAGCACCAGGCACATGCTGCCCCCTGGCACCAACAATAAGGGAACCTCTTAAGCCCACTGAAGCCTGTAAATGTGTTTTTATTTCAGAGCCTGATATGACTGTGTCGTCAAACATTACTTCTCTTGGACTTTGGGAAACTTCCCTTCATCTTCATGTATAAAATACAAGTTTCTTCCAGCAGGGTTGGTATTTTTGATCCTGGTTTTCACAGTGCTGGGCACCTCTGGTTTCTGAGTAGGCTGCTCAAGTCCTGCAGCACTGCAGGTGATTGTTCCCACTACTCTCGTTCCTTATTCAAAGGGACTTTCACAGAGAGGTTCTTCTTTCATCTCAGTGCAATCAGTTGGGAGCAATTGTGGTGGGAGGAATTTTAAAAGCCAGGTTGGAATCAGCATGTGTGTGAGAAATCAAGGAAGGTGACAGTCAGTGGCCAAAAAACAAATAAAGTGAACTTTATTTTGCTCTAAATAGTAGGACACAAGAGGGAGTGTCTGTCCTTTTCCTTCCAAAGACTTCTCAGAAGGCTAAAGTGAAATAATTTCCTGCAAGCAGTGAGTGCAATGCAGCTGATATTTAATCACACAGAGTCACTGGAGGTGCACAGACACAGCACTGAGTCACCACACTGACTTGGCACCCTGACCTCTGCTCTGCTCACTGCTCCCACAGCCTGGCAGGGCTTCTCTCCTTCCCTGTTTTCCATCCCCAGGTAGGATTGGAACCTGCTCCCTTCTCACTCTTCTGGGCTCTGCTGAGCTCCTCTTTCCCCCTTAAATAATTGTAACAAGAAGCTCAAGTTCTTCTGAATTCTTCAGGTTGGCTGATAATCCAAAATAAATCTCTAAATTGAGACATCATAAACAGATGGGAAATTTTTAACTTTATAGTTACAGCTGGCAAGCAACGGTTCTGCAAATATTAGGGGAAGATGAGAATATATATTTAGATATATTTTATGTACATATATTTCTAAGTCTGATTTTTTTTCTATATTATACATAATATAGAAAATAATAATAATAACATGCAAAATATCCAAGTAGAATCCAAAGAAAAATAAACCTGTTGAGACTGAGGATGTGTTTCAGGGCATGTTACCTGCATTAACCCCCAGCATGACTAAAAGTGAGGGTGAAGATATTTATCTCCAAGTCATTCAGTGCCAAATAGGTCTTTGAGGTCCTCTTTGCTGGGCAAACAACATTCAGAGCTGAGCCCATTAACAGAAAGGGAGAGAAGGGAATTTCAGCCTCCCTCTGGTATCACAGGGGCCATAGAGCTACAGCAAAGGAACTCAGAGATAAGAGGAAACTTCTTAATAAGCACATGCCAGTAATTTGGGAGGCTAATTGGTGTAGAAAGCAACATCCCGAAAGTTCCTGGAAAGATTAGATGGAAATTAATTAAAATGATTTAAAACACTTTGGAAAACCAGCTATGAGAAGTGACAGTCTTGGATAGGAGCATAAAATAACTGATTAAGTGGAAATAAATGCAATTGGATTTGGACAACTGAATCATCGAGAGCCAAAAGGGGATGGATTAGAAAGTGATTAGGCTAATCTTGAAGGGCAAGTGAAATGAGAGGAACTTTCCAACCCTTAAATGCTGTCATTATATTTGTTAATGTGGACAATATTAACAAATATTGGTTTTGAAGAAGTGGACCATAAAAAAGAGGTGCACAAACTAATAAATTATTTAGCAAATGAACTCAAACCACTTCTGTATGCCCCCTTCCATACACCAAGGAGAAGAAAGGAAAGCAAAACATTTAGGAGACAACAGATAAGTGGAAATAGTCCTTAGAACAACTCACAATATCTTGAGCTTCCACATTTTTGCAGAATTCCAAGAAGGATTAGAAATTCCTACAGACACTACAAGCAGGAAAATTACTGCAACATGTTGGGGAAAAAAGGTGTAGGAGGGGCCCTTAAAGGTTGGATAAATCATTCTCCAGAGTTAGGAACAGCTACATCTGTCTTCCCCCTCCTAAATTGCCTTATCTCAAAAAGAGTTCCCCAGTTTCTGTGCAACAAAGCTCAACCTGTTCTTCTGTACAGCTCCATGTTGCAGCTTTCACCATCCTTGTGTTCAGAAAACTAATCCACAAACACCAGAGGTTTATGTCCAAAAAGGAGAAGAGGAGTCCTTTCTGCTTTATTTTAATAAAGGAGAGGCCATGGGGCATTCCTCTGGGATCTCTCCAATTTTTTGAGGACGCAAACTCCTTTTTATCCGAATTTCCTGGCTGCATTTCCCTTCTCTCTTTCCCTATTGGCTGAGGTACTTCAGAGGTACAGACTTCTCAAAATGCCTGATACCAAAGATTCCCCCGTAATGTATAACCCTCCCTTTTGATTCTTATGAAATTAAGGGGTTTTTCTTCCCCATTGTTTCTTTCATCTTTCAATGTCTAATTTCATTTATCAGCAAACCTAAAGTTTATTTGTAAAAGCAAATATCTTTTTCCATTCATCAATCAGTGGAATCCTTCCCATTGTTTCTTTTATCTCCCAGTGCTGGTTTTATCTACCAGCAGACCCTCAGCTTGTTTATAAAGCCAAATCTACTATTCCTCTCACTTGTGTTACAGATGGATAATGAGATGATTGCCTCTCGCAATTAAGGGATGACTTTGTGTGACTATTAAGAAAAGCTTTAGTGATGTATGGTTATGTTATTGTGGTTTAGATTGTGTCCTCTGCTCTCCCCATAGCTCCCTTTCCCCCCTGTATTGTTGCCATCAGACAGCCTGGGCTGTCCAGGACAGGTACAAAGAAGCTGCACAGGTGTCCCTGGCATGGGGCAGCTGGGAATGGAAAAGCTTGGGGGTGCTGAGGGGCTGAGGCATGGCAACACCTGAGCTCCAATCCAGCCACAGGAAAGCAGCTTCCACTGATAAATGGCACAGAAGAGCTGACTGACAGACCTTGGGAGGGGCCAGGGCTGGCTGATGCAGCCCCCAGGGGTATAAAAGACTGAGCATCCATCTTGAAGATGAACTGGCCATGTGGTATCTGTGAGGGGCAGCTGCCAGTGCTGTGAATTTTTCTTTATGTAGTCCTGCCTTGGGGAAGATGTATTCAGCTGTCTAAGGGGGGTTTGGTACCACTCCAGATGTTTTAGGGCCTATTGGACAACTGCATGGAGCAGGCAGATGTGCACAGCCTGTGGGATTCCTGTGCCATCCTGAGCTGTTCAAAAAATTCCTGAAAATATGTTTGGCTTCTTGATCTTGGTTTTTCAATGAATTCTAACCCTTTTCCCTATATGAGCCTGTACTAAAGCACAGGGGTTTTCATGACCCTGCTATAGAAAGGTTGTTTCAGAACCCCAGAAATTTGGGAACTATGAGCCTTCTAATTTCTTTTCAACTTTACATAAGGTCATGGAAAATGCCATCACCTTTTGCACTGCTGCCAACATGTTCTTCAGCACCAATTGCTCCTCTTATATTCTCTGCTGTTTTCCTGAAAACTATCAAGAGAGAAATTTTATCCTTGACCTCGTTGTCAGGTAAATAAGATATTTTGCTTTCCTCTCAAGAAACTTTCTATATTCATGGTACTTTACAAACCCTTGCATATTCCCATAGGGATTTCACCCCATTCCCATTTTACCAGCTCTGGAGTCTTTATCCCATGTTTAATGTCCCTGCCTTTTCTGTCTTAGTCCTGCTTCCCCTTCTCCTGCCTGTGCTGCTGAGGATGGATCCCAGGACATGGGGAATTTCCTGGGCTGTGAGTTCATATTGCTGGGTCACGGGGAGCTTCTCACCAACCAACACCCCCAAATCCTTCTCTCCAGGAGAAGTCCCTTCTCCCCAAAACCTGTATTTGTGCTTGGGATTGCCCTAACCCAGGTGTTGGATCCTGCTCTTGCAATAAATTACAGCTCATGAAGTTCTGAAGGCAGAATGGGTCCTGGGTTTTTTGTGATGCTGAAATGGCTCCCAAAGTATTAGAAAGTCTCTTTTTTCCCAGTCCCACAACCAAAGCAGTTGGGATTCCTCAGCTCTGGTCTTCAAGGTTGTTTATTTTCCCTTATCTAATACATTCTTTCTCTGACCTGCTGAGATCTGTCCAGCAGGTCAGGTTGAGGCACACTGACCGCCCTCAGGGTGGTGTTAGCTTTTTATACTAAGAACTATGTGTAGTTTATTTACAATAATCTTCCAATACTTGTCACCTGTTTGTCTCTACTCTAAACCAATCCGAAAGTGCCACCATCACAGCAGAAGATGGAAGCCAAGAAGAAGAAGAAGGACAGGACAAGCCCAGATTTGTTCATTTTGCTTCTTGAACCCCCATTCTAAATCCCCAAAATACTACTTTTTCAACCTGTGGTAAATTCACTATCATTCAACTCAAACTCTTGAGGCTTGTAAATCTTCAAACAAAGTTGGTAATTGTTTTTTCCATGGGAAATCAAAGGCACAGGTGTCTTTGACTCTGTGCCAAGGTCTCTGAGCCCCCTGCCAGGGTCTTGAGTCATCCAGGGCAGCCAGAGGAATGTCCTGGGTTCCATCAAAGGGGGATGATCCTTCCAACCTAGGCAAGCATTAGCATTATTCTGCAGCATTAGGTGCTTACAACACTTCACTCCTGCTCATCCTTTTCCTTGCTTGAAACAGAAACAAGCCTTGTGGCAGGCTGGCAGGGGATCCACACAAAAACTTCCCTAGTTTCTTCTACCAAAAAAAAAAAAAAAAATTAAAAATATCAAAGTAGCAGCCTGAGGGGGCAAACCACCTACTGCCTCTTCTCACTTGTCTTCCTCATCTGAACACAGCAGGTTCCAACACAGTCCAGAGGAACGTTGTTTTCCCAGTAGAAGAACAAAGAAGGACAGACGGGGGATACAGTGAATTATCAGAAAAACAGAACAGTAACAGTGTTAGTATCTACCAGCTGGTTACTTCACAGCTTCACCAGGATGTGCATCTGAAAAGCAGCGAATCTGCCAGCCAGGAACAAAACTGTGGAGTTTCATCAGTGCTCGTTTGCAAGCTCTCTACCCCAGCACAGAGACTTTTCTGGAATTATTTATGACCTGTAAAGTCAAACAGCAGACTCCAGAACAGTGATCTCAGCTAATTCTTTTTCTAAACACCTTTGATCAGATATTGGCTCGTGCCATTGGTCCATTGGCTAACACGAGCTTCCATGAAAACTGAGCATTGTTTGTTTCCTTCTCCATGACTTTGTAGTCACAGAAATTTGAGCACACACTCTTTGATTTTTGTCATGTTTTTATTTCAAAGACCTGTGGATGTGGCACCCGGGGACAGGGGTTGGTGGTGGCCTTAGAATGGTTGGGCTCGATGACGTTAGAGGTCATAAATAAAACCCCACCATGTAAATCACAGCGGATGTGGTCTTATGATCCAAAGTATTTGGGTTTGTAAGGAGAAAGAAAGCAATAAAAGCAATAAAATTTGCACAGGAAAAGGAAGTTTCATAATCATCTATGCTGATGTCTCCAGAATAAAGTTTTCACCAAATAATTTATTCATTAAACCTCATCAGATCGACAGGAACCAGAACACCTTTGGAAGGAAGCATTCACTCTTTCAGAAGTTTTAGGTAAACAATTCAATCCAAGCAGCACTTTGTGGACAAAAATCCTCTCTGGCTCATGGATTATAGAGAAGGATAAGGCCTTGAAATTAAAACAGAGATTTCTACTATTTGAGCTAAAAAATATATTCATTTTTTGAATGTCAGAAATACTAGGTTCTTAATCTGCATGTATAACAATTGCCAGACCATGTTCACATTATTTTTTCAGTAATATTTGTCATGTAAACACAGTCAGCTTTATTAGTTTTTGTGAAAATTCTTAATCCCTCCATCCCCTTTAAATGAACTAAGCTATAGTTCATTCATTTTAGTAGACAAGTGCAAGCATTCTTGTGCCATAAACCTGTGTGGCTATCAGAAATCAAAGTTGATGTGATCACAATATTTCATTTTCACTTCCTAATCTGAGCATTGCCAGGAAATGAAAAGACAAAGCAGATTTATATAAGTATGTAACACAGTCACAGAATTTTCTTAGATCAGTTTGCTGGAATGCTATTTCTTCTACTTAAACTCTTGAATTGAGAGAAACACCACTTCCCATGCTAAATTCTGAATTTCCTGAGGGAAAGTTACCAAATTTAAATACATTCCAGTGAAGTTTCAAGTTGCTTGGCACTTATCAAATTTAATTATTTTGCCTGAATTATCTTTCTTCAGCTTAAAATTTTATTACCAAGATAAAAATCAGTCATTTATACTGAATATATTAATTAAAAAGAATAAAAGAAAAACTCTTTTCTTGAACTGATTGAAATTTTGAAGATAAACATACAAGTGCTTTATTGTAATGAGATAAATATTTTTAAATATTTTTGTACAGCTATGGTTAGTGTTCATTAATCACATTTTTTCCTGCATTTTTAACAGAACTTTACAGCCTTCCTAGAAAATGTAAGTCAACATTTACCGTAGAAGAAGAAATCAAGCAATGAATTGAAGAAAAAGTGAATGTTCTTAAAAGCTGAACACTTTGTGGAGAAGAAAGTGGACATTTTCCATCATCTGTGGAGGACATCAGGTTTCTAAGATAACCTGTGATTTAATAGGAGTGGGACAGGACAGGAATATTCTCTCTGGGATGTTTTTGAACAATATATCGAAAGAAAAATTACTTATCCTCCTTGGCCACCAAATCATCTTGTCTGCAAGGTAGTAAAATTGAAATACAAACCAAAACAATTTTAATAGGCATTGTCTGAAAAGGTACAAATCTGGGACTTTTCAGCTCAGAAGTTCAGTTTCTCTGCACTGACTGAAAACAAGGCAATTAATTCAGAAATACAGAAATCGGCTTTGTTCCTTCTCTTCATACACCTGCCCTGAAAAATGTAATTCTGGGATTTGTTGTCTGTGCATTTCTTCTTTTGGCTTCCTCAGGCCCTCCCAGAAAGAGCAGGGATGAAGCAGTTGCTCACCCCATTATTTACTGCCATTCCTGACAGTCTGTCAGCCTCTTTCCACCACCAGAAGCTCATGGGGTGTCTGTAGATTGAGGACTGAGTCCAGGCTGGGGCTGGGGACACTGGGATTGACAATGAATGATCAGCCTTGGTCTTGGATAAATGAATTGTCCAAGTTCTCGAGTAACTTGAAGCTGGAATGGTTTTTCAGTGTCCTTAGGTATAAATAATGCCTTAAGTTAGTGTCACAAAGATAGTTACTGTGCAGGAAAATCAAACTGCTTTTTGAGGCTGAAAGAGAATGGAAAAGGTCAGGAGGTAGCACCTGAGAAATCTCCTGAAAGTTCTTTTACTGGCAGCTGTCAGGGAACTGTTTATCTCAGAACTTACTGTTATTAAGAATTTATTGGTTTTGTTTATCTGAAAATTTATTATTTATGAGAATTTAGTATTCTTGTTTATCTGAGAAATTATTCTTTAGATGGGGGTCTGAGTCAGCTGAAACACATCTGCCTCCAAATGTCATGACAGACATTTTTGCTTATATTTAATTGCTCCTACAAGCCCACACAGCAACATTTTAAAGCAGGGCTGAGATCAAGAAGTTCTTGGATAAAAAATTTCCTCTTGTCATCATCAGCTGATGACCCTGAAGAAGAAAAATGCCCAGGGTGCACATGCAGGATGCTGTGGCTCAATATCCAGAGACACAGGGCAATTCACCCCCCCAAGGAAACTGGCTGAGATGGATGGGATGAATTAATTCTCAATTCTGCCTCTCTCTCTGCTGAAACTGAGGGAAGTTGATGAGGATAACTTGTACCAGACAACCAAATTTCAAGCCAGGAGAACTCTACTCAGCTCCCATTAAAAGCCATGGGTAAGTGAATTGTGAATTACCTGACAAAGATGTAAAGCCTGATATTTGACAAAGTGCTTTTCAAAATGCATGAAAACACCTCTATTACCACAACATAAACAAAGACCTGTTAAATGAAGAAAGAAAGTGTTCTGTCCATGGTAGAGCAGACACAGAGCACAAGCTTGACTATTCTAAACTTTACAAAAACTGAGAAGCAGCTGGCTGGTAAATCAAAGCAACATTTTGTTGTGAGGAAATGAAGAATTAAAGGTCACAGTGTGGAACTCAGGGGCATTTGGGTTTGGAGTCATCCAAAATGCTGCATCCAATCTACCAAGGTGATGTGACCAGCAAGACACATTGAACTGGACCACTGCTGAACATTTCAAACTCCCTCCCTCCCATCTCTCCATGGGCTTCTTTTTTGCCATCCTTGAAATTCTACTCAATGCCAGGGTTAAACTGTCAAAGATATATTTCTAAAGGACCTGGAAACACCAGTCACACTGCTCAGGATGCAGTCAGAGTATTACATTTTAAAGTATTTCGCTTTTTATTGGGTTTTAATGTTCTTATTTTGATGTTCTGATCCTGTGGACTGTGCAGAGTTGAGCACCAGACCCATTTTTATTGACAGCAAGGATGTGCACAACAGGGGAATGGTACAGCAGCAGATAATCAGGTATAAAAAGGGTACTTGGATGGCTGAATTCTGCCATTGTTGAATTGCCAATCAAAACCCACATTATTATTCAAAAATAGCTTGTTACATCCATGGAGATGGAACTCGCCTGTCAATCTGGAGTGTTTGTAGACACAGCCTCAGACCAAGGTCTAAAAATGGTTTGACTGACAATTGTACCCTGCAGTGAGAGCAGAATCCTCTCCTCCCACTTTTAATTACATGCCTCTTGTAAATAAATGTAGTTTAAAAATATTAACTAAGATGCAGCTGTGTTTAACTATGATTTTTTTTCCCTAATCTTCCAGAGTGTTCCTCAGTATTTGTGCAAGGCTTTGGAGCACTGCATGACATGGTAAGTGTTATTGCTATGCTGTTGGCTGCTCATGGAAATTACAGCACAGCTAAAAGAAGCAAGAGAATTTCCACTGTAACCCAGGAGTGTTAGATGCTGAAAACTTCCAGAAAACAAAAGGGTTTTAAGAGGGAAACTTTTCCTGTCACTCTCCGAGTTGAGCAATTTGAAAGGAAAATAAGATCCCCCTTTTCTCACTTGGCATTTCCATTCCAGCTTGTTCTCCGACTTCCACTCTTCTCATGTTGACTCAAAATGACTTTCACAGTCCTGAGTGCAACTGCAAAGTCCCAGCTCTGAAAGCCTTGTACTTGATAACTCAAGGACAATGAGTCAATTGAATATAAACCAACCCAGATAAGTTTAGGGTTGAAAAGAGAATTTCTGCTAATTCTATGCAGTGTGTGTTGTTCTGTACTAACCATTGAGATATAATCGAAGGTTATTTTAATCAGGATGGGTTATGAGGTTAAAGGACTTTTTTATCTTTCACTAAGTTGGAAACTAAATTTTAATTACATTTTGGGTCAAGGAGACCAGCTACATTTTTTAAGAACTTTTTCCAAAAAGACTCTAATATTTTTTCATTTTTTTCCCCAAGTTGTCTGCCTTGAACTTTTTACATTTCTGTTTTTACAATTGCCATATGGGCTTCAGTTATGATAATTTGTGTAGGGTGCTTGGGTATTTTTATACATCGTTTTTATGCCTTTTAAAACAGGCAGATGGAGTTGAGCTGAAGTTTGTAGAGCTGTAAACAAGTGGGTATAAACCCGGAGGGGTGTGAAAGGCTGTGCTATCAGTGCTCCATGTTATTTGTTTAATAGCAAGAAAACATCAAATCTCTTAAAATTATATTGGCATCAGGAATTGCTGAGTACTGCAAGAAGGAACACAACCAAACTACTGAGGTTCATTGTACCAAGCAACCCTCCCAGACACAAGAGGAGCCCCTGCTCTACAAAACCTGCCTTGCAGAGGGGATAAACACAAAGGAATGAATGAATACTAAGACAGGAATGGGCAAGGAAAGCAAGGAGCCCCCAGTAAATTTGCTGGATTAGCCAAACCAACAGATTCTGTTAACATTTCCAATGTGCTCAGAGGGAAGATATTGAAAGTGACCAATTTACTTTTCTTTGTTCCATAGGGAGAGAAAAAAGTAGATGCCAGCTGGAGATGCTGAAAAAATAGGTTGTCCAAACCAAATAGGCTGACTTTTCTCACATCAAAAACGGGCAGAGGACATGTCTTGGTTTGAAAAGAGAGGTGTCTGCTAAGGATGGCAGGAACCTCCCGTGAAATGGGAAATGTAAACCCCCTCCCCCTCCCTCTGAATTATTATAATTTTGAAATTAAGGGGCTCTCAGGCAAAGATATGGGAGTAGGAATAATAGTTGTTTAGTAGGAAAATTTTTTAAAAAGAAAATACAATAGTACAAAAAAAAAAAAAAAAAAACAAAACAGAAAACAAAAACCAAACCACTGCCAGAATCAGAGCAGGAGCTGCCCCCCTGTGTGTCAGGGGGGTGGCACAGCCCCATCCCATGGGGGCTCAGCCCTCCTGCAGTGCCAGCTGTGGCTCTGCTGGAGCAGGGATCCTGCACAAGGGGGGAGTTTTCCTCTGCAGCTCCAGGGCTGCTGCAGATGGGCCTGGGCTCCCTCTGGCAATGCAGGGCAGCAGAAGCTGCTCCTCTGGCAATGCACTGGGCAAAGGCTGCTGTGCTGTCCCAAACCTCAGATTGGATCCAGGTAGGAATGCTTGGCTCCTCCCCTGGGCAGAGCATCTCCCCATGGGGTGATGGAATTGGATCAGCCATGCAGGGACACTCACTGGCCATGGACAGAAGAGAATTAATAATGAATGGCCCATGAACAGCAGAGATCTCCTGGAGGGAGGATTGGCTGTGGAAGAGATAAAGAAAACTGCCCAATGAGCAGAAAATAACTGCCCCAACTCTAACAGATGGCAAATAGAATAAATACATATTTTACAAGCCAGGACAGGACATTGAGACTCCTCACCAAAGCCTCAAGCTGTGTCTGGGTTTCTCTCTACCATCACCCATCAGGGAGAGAGCATTTGCTTTCAGAAAGGGAGATAATGACTGAGTGATGCTTATTTTCCATATTTAATATGTTAAATAGGGCAAATAGGGGTAATTAACCATGCACCTTAACTCCCTCCAGAAAAAGAAGTAAAACACGGGAAATACCCAAATCTGCAGCTGCAAGGGAAATCAATGTTATCTCACAACTGTTGATTGATTTCTTTCATTATTAGTCCTCCACTTATGATAGGATAAAGTTATTAATTAACATTGGATCTGGGAATTGTATGAGAGAGAGGAGGGGAGGATTCTCTGCACAGCACATCCTGCAGGGCACAGTCCCAGTCAGGATCTCCAGACAATAAACCAATGTATAAATAAATGGTTATTTCAAGTATCTAAAGCTGTTGGGGTGATTTATATCACTACCCTTTATCAAGTGCTTACTAAATGCCATAGCCTTTTAATACCATTTCTTGTGCTCTTGTGTCAATTTCTGGAGTGTTTTAGGGCACTGAAATTCATTATAGATAGGACTACAGTGACATTTGGTTTAATTAATTTCTCTATTATGTCACAGCTTGAAAGAGAAGCAATCAGATATTACTAAACTATGAGAGCACTCTGCTTTTTTCATAGTTTTGAAGAATCTTCAATTCCCTTATGGAACTACCTTGGAAGTTGATGTGTAAAAGAAAAATAGTTCTCCAGTCCTCAGGGGTCATTGGGATCAGGTTTTTTTTAATTTTTTCTTATGGCAGAAGCTGGTGTTGATTAAGTCGTTGTGTTGCTGGTGGCAGGGCCTCTTCATTCCTGTTTTAATCAGGTACAATGGAATTCCTGTCTTATAATTCCTATGGCACTTCCTTGGGATGGTTACTAAAAAAGAAAAAAAATTATTATAATTCCCAAAGAGGAACATTAGCTTCAGTTTCTTCAATGACTGATCCCATGTCCAAAAAATCAGGGATAAAAGTTAAAGCAATTTTATCTAGACCTAGCAGTGGTCAAATCCCAGCTCTTCAGTGGAATTCCTTGTGCAGAATCCCTCTGGTTCAATGATCCACTCAAGCTCAGGTGGGCATTATGGATTTTCAGGACAGGGGCTGGGCTCACTTTTCAGGCAATATGCCAGAATTTAGAGTCCTTTGGAAATGGGGAACCCACCTTCAGCCCTGAAAAACCTGTAAGCTGCAGGTTGGACTCTGGAGAGGAATTCACCAACCTGGGTGTGCAAAATAAACAAAAAGAAACTGGGGGTGATTTGGGCATATTTTAAGGTACTAACAGCGAATGATGCATCAGCGGTACTGGACACCTTGTTAGTGAGACCTGAGCAAAGATCCCAATAAAATGCAAGTGGCTTTTTAAGTGGGTTTTAATTTTGAAGTCAGTTTAATTTTAAAAAATAGTCAAAATAAACAAAAAGGAACTGAGGTGCACCAAGACAGAGACCTGAGACTGTGTATAGCAATCCCTGAAAACCCCAATCCCTGAGACTGTGTATAGCAATCCCAAAAAAACCCCAGGAGACACTGAGATGCTGTGGTATTTTCTGGGTCCCCCATGGCAGGAAGGAATGATAAATCTGACTCCATGTTCTCAGAAGGCTAATTTATTATTTTATGATATTATATTATATTAAAGAATACTATACTAAAACTATACTAAAGAATAGAGAAAGGATACAGACAGAAGGCTTAACAAAATAATAATGAAAAACTTGTGACTCTCTCCAGAGTCCCGACACAGCTGGCTGTGATTGGTCATTAAGTCAAAACAATTCACATGTTGGATAAACAATCTCCTACCACATTCCAAAGCAGCAAAACACAGGAGAAGCAAATGAGATAATATTGTTTTCATTTTTCTCTGAGGCTTCTCAGCTTCCCAGCAGAAGAAATCCTGGCGAAGGGGTTTTTCCAAAAATATGACAGTGGCAAGATGCTGCTGCCAGGGGCTGGCTTACATTTATCCCAGTGATGTTTTTTAGTATAGCAGTCAAAAAACCCCCAATATCTCCTTCTCCTTGCCACAAGCTGGCATATTCCTGCTTGTCAGGGGTTTATATTGAACAGCAAAAATTAGCAGGTGGGCTCAAGGAGAAAAGCTTTAAATCGTGCTGATAAATGGCAGCTATTGCTTGGATGGGAAGTAATTAAGACCTTGATGATAGGTTTAGCTCAGGAGCCTGAGGAAACAGAAATAACACCCAGTATTTGCAGTCATTAGGCACGGGAGGATCTTGCCAATTAAAATCCTGCAGTGAAGCACTTGCAGGGTGATGATTCACACAAACCTGCTAATGAAGAATTTTTCATGCCTTCACAACTGGACTTTTTCTCACCTGATCCCCAAACAATAACATCAGACTCAATTTATGTTGAATCAAAATATCCTCAGGAGTTAAAAATTCCCATTCCTTTAAAAACACACCTGGACAAAAAGTTCAATTGTCAGTGTTACGTCAAAGCATCCCAAAAAGGAAAATAATGTTGATGGATATTTTTAGGCACCACAAGGGTAGGTTTTGTGGTTTAGACCATGCTGTCAAACCTATGTGACAGAATGGGCCAGTCTGACATTACTGCTAACAAAAAATCATATTTAAAAGAAAAAAAGGAAAAAAAGAAAAAAAAAGTGTAATCAAAGGAGGGGGTCAAAAATAAAAATTAAAAAAAAGAAAAAAAAAGTTTCTTGCAGCATAAAATCTTTGAAAAATATATAAAATTAATATATGCCATGTGGAGGTCATTTTACACAGCACAAGACCTAATTTCAGATACTTTGTCCTAAAAAAAAAATTGCCTTTATGCTTTGTTTCCCTTGCTGCCCAGAAGGAAACTTCTATGGAGTTCCTAAGCAGTAATGCAAAACTGGAAAAGAAAAGTGCAGTAATTTGTATTTTAGACCATTATTTAAGAAAAAGACTTTTTTTTTTTCTCTCACAGCTTTACTCCCCCTCCCTAAAAGCAGATTACCTGAATGTACTATCATTAGGTTAATAGTATTATTCTTCTTAAATGCTCTGGTTTAGTTCACAAGGTGGGGTTTGGTTAAAGGTTGGACCCAATGACCCTGGAGGTCTTTTCCTATCTAAATGATTCTATAATTCTGTTTGTTACACAGGCACTCACATTCTGTGTCTGCTGAAATCCCACCTGGGTTTTACTGGGATGAAATTGACTTCAAAATTAAAATCCATTTAAAAAGCCACTTGCATTTTATTGGAATCTTTGCTCAGGTCTCACTAACAGGGTGTCCTGTCCCACTCGTGCATCATTCGTTGTTAGGGTCTTAAAATGTGTCCAAATCACTCCCTAAATACAATAATTATGGAGAAAGAATTGTGTTACATGGGCATTTCTGCAATTGCAGGAAGAGTTTTTGTGGAAATCTCTTTTCTCCATGCACTGATGAGGACAATCAACTGCCCATCACCCTTTCCCTAATTATTATCTGCTGCCATTGCAGTTGGCTGCTCGTCACTGAAGCCCAAAGCACTAAAAAATTTAAGTGTTCTACCACTTGTTGCCATAAACATCCAGAGAAAATGTGAAGGTGGTCTTTTTTCCTGTCTAGTGTTTAAGGAAAATGACCCTAACATTTTGCACTCTGCTTCTTTGCAGTGTAGTTTTAGAGAATTCACCAACTGCCCTCTGCTTGTTTTAAAGAGGGATATAAAAAGTAATATTCTGTTTTTATCTGCAGCTTTAAATTGTAGAGAAAAAAAAAAACAGCAAAAAAATCCCTAAATATATTATAATCGAGAGATAATCCAAAAGGCTTCATTTAAACAGATTTTTAAGACACTGCAGCAATCTAAAGGTTATATAAACTTCAGCTAAGCTTCTTAATATAGGTGTTTAAGCATTATGGAGATTTGATTTTTAACTTAGTGGTGGTCAAAAAGGCCCTCAGCCAGCAAATATATGAGTTAAATTTGAATGCTAAGCAGAGATTATTGGTTCATAAAGCCACCATAAAGAACAGATATTTTTGTAGCTAACATGAGTCACCCAAACTTAAGACTTTGGGCATACATTTCTTTCAAAATATCCATGTTTGTGGGGGGAAAAATTAATTAAAACAGGATTAGCATGTTCTCAGAAAGAAAATGCATTCAGATAATGCAGAGTGACATAGAGGGAAGGATATTACTCATTCTTTTCTGACCTATAGGATTTAATCTTTCCTTATTAAAATTAAAAAAAAAATAAATAAAATCAGTAGACCACAGCCTCTCTGCTATCCACCACATCATAAAACCTTTGTGAATAATTTGGATTAAATAAACACCCACCAAAACACTGGAAGTGGAGAGGTTTCCTCCTCATTTCAGTGGCAAGAGCATTCAATAACCTGTGAGTGCCCTGGTCAAAGTTTGGTCAGGAGGACCAAACTTTGGAGATATTAATTAGCAGCACAAGAGCTTGTTTGTTTCTCACAGGGGATCTGTTCTTTAGAGGGGCTCTGAGAGCTCACAACACAAAAAGGATATTTTGAAAAAAGCAGAGGAAGCCAAAGGCAGCAGCTTTCAAGAGCAAAGCAGGGTATTTCAAGAGGGATGAGCACACCAGGAGGGTGAGGGATTTACTCTGATCACAGGCTCTGAGCAGGGGGGTGCAAATGTGGAGGTGTAAACGTGGAGGAGATTTACACCAGCTTTGCTCCTAACAACCACCCCCTTGCCAGTCCCAACATGCCAAGAATTAACAGGAAAAGAGGAGCACCAGGAGCTGAGGAATAACACCAGCCTTGCTGTGTCACCCCTCCCCAGCAGAGTTTTCCTCTTTGATCTTATTTAAACTGCATTCTCAGAGGGAATCAATTGTCTGTGATCATTGCCAAATGAAAGCACTTAGAGCTGTTATTACTGAAAATATATTTATTAATGTTTAGGGACCTCCCCAAGAAGCTTCTGGCTTCTACAGCATTTCAAACGTAGGCAAAATAATAATTTTTAAAGAACAAGAACTTTAAATCTGCTCTTGTTTTCTTTCAACTCAGAAATGTTCCTTCCACGGTGATTTGTGCCATTTATTTGCATATGGAATCAGATTTCACTTTTTGCTAGTTTTGTGCTGCTAAAATTGCTGTTTATCCCTTTGCAGCTCCTTCTGCAGGAGTACTGTCTTGTACAAGTCTGGTAAATAATATACTTAATTTCTTTGTGTGCCAAGTGGAACACAAATTCAGTGTGGGGTAGCATTCAGAGCTATCAAAAGAGCTCCCTGAAAAAGATTTTGATGAGATTTTACATTTTCTCTCAAAATGCCATTTAGCTTTATGAGAATCCTGGATTGTAACTTTTCAGGGTAATGAATAAAAGACATGACTCATGGCTATTTTTTCCTCTTTTCTTTTTTTATTTTCTTTTCTTTCTTTTTTTTTTTTTTTTTGAATAGGGGGGTTAATGCAGTTACTTAAAATATGATGTGTTTGTGAGAACTTTATTTAATCCAACAGAGCCCAGGACAGTAAATCAATCTTAATCAGGTAATACACCCAGGGGAAATTGGAGCCATTGTCCCATTAGGCACAATTATTTACATTTATGAGCTCATTCAGTTAATTAATTATCATAAAACTCACAGTGTGTCAGAGTGAGACCCTCTAAGGGTTTCTCTCCTGTTTACAAAGCATCTAAAACATTTTCCTTTTCACAGCAAGGAAATGGAAATGTCATGAAGTGCTTCCAATCCTCTCTGGCTACACAAAACACTGTTTCAAACAGGTATCAAGAGATGGGATTGAGCCAGAGAAATGAGTTTCTATAAAGCAATTAGGTATGAATTTTTCACCTGGTAGTTACTTGCAATATCTGTTCTTGTACATAGTTTTTAATCAAAAAAAGGTGGGCCATAATTTGGTTACCAGGCTCTGCAGGACTCAGAGAAATTTGGTTTGAGTTTTCCTCAGGACTGTACCAGCTGCAAAGGCATCCAAAGATGTACAAAGGGATCTAAGGAGCTGTAAATCCACATCTTGCAGAGCTTATTTTGTGGAAAGAAAAAAAATCTGATGGATAAAAGGAGATGGGAAAGCAAGTGCAGGTTTAATCCTGCCTGTGTTCCAGGAAAGCCTGGACCTGGCTCAGACACCTCTGCATCCTCCCTCAATAGGCTTCAAAACTGCATCCAAATAAAAACTTTCTATTCACAATTTGCATGGGTTCCTAGGAGATTTTGAGACTAAACAACAGCTTGAATTATGTTCCCACCAGAGGCTCTGCTGTTGTTGCATGAAGATGCTGCTTCTTCTGAGTGCTTCAACCCTTCACTGGGTTTGTAGGATTTACACATCATTGAACCAGAACCTTGTTTCCTGTGCAATCAACAGATTCATACCTGTTTTACATATATTAATTGTGTCTAACTGCTCTGGGCTTTTACTGTGGGAAACAGCAGCTGAGAACTTTCCTACCTTGGGGCAAAAGCTGAAATAAAACCCACTAATTCTTCATACAAAAAGAAAATATTTGATACATTGAACTCTGAGTTCAGAAAAAAAAAAAAAAAAAACAAATGGGAGGGGGGAGAGCAAAGAAAACCCAAATAGATAAGACAGAAATAATTCAATTATAATCATATAGTTGGTATATTCATCTTTGAAGGACTTGCTGACAGGTTTCTTTAGACAAGAACTTCGAGCAGCAGAAAGCAGAGTAGCCCTGACATGACTTGCAAGTTTTTCTCTCAGAATTCTGGCACAGAGAAACTGGAGGAGCTGAGATTTTATTACTGGCAGCCCAAATGTCCTTTTCTTCATACCCCAAAAGCTGGAAAAGGGTTGCATGAGTCCTGAGGATCTGCAAGGCGTGGAAGTTTAGGACAGTGACTGTGATGAGAAGGTCAGGAGTGCTGATGCCAAAGCTCCTGCTTCCATGTGCCACCACCTCCACCTTCACTCACTGTGGCGTTGCGAGGGTCCCAGGACAAGGTGAGAGATGAGAATTTGACTCCATGTTCTCAGAAGGCTGATTTATTATTTTATGATATTATATTAAAAGGAATTATATACTAAAACTATGCTAAAGAAAGAGAAAGGAGACATCAGAAGGCTAGAAAGGAATGAACAATAAAAACCCATGACTGGCCAGAGTCCCAACACAGCTGGACTGGGATTGGTCATTAATTAAAAACAATTCACATGGAACCAACCAAAGATGCACCTGTTGGTGAACCATCTCCAGAGCACATTCCAAAGCAATCAGATAATTATTCTTTACATTTCTTTTCAGAGGCTTCTCAGCTTCTCAGGAGAAAAATCCTGGGCAAAGAAGATTTTTCAGAAAATATCACTGTGACAACTTACCTAGGGAAGGACTCCCAAAACTGCTAAGGCAGCTTTGGAGCTGTCGCTTTGCAGCTGCTCCCAAATACGTCAAGCCAAGCTAAAATAGTCAGGTTTCAGCAATTGTCCAAAACGTCAAATCTTATGACTTCCTACTGAACTCATTTTCAATCTATTATGTTTTCATTTCATTCTTCCTAAAAAGAACAAAGCCTTCTGTGCAGGAAGAGTACATTCTGTTGCTGTCACCTGGTTTTTTAAGTCAGATTCCAGGACTTTCTCCTTTATTTTAGCTTTTCCTTTTCTTTTTTTTTTTCTGGACAGTTCTCCATCCTAACTTTCTCAGTGCATTGCGAGCACATCTTGGTTTAATTTACTATTTGTTTGATTTTGGTAAATAGTACAGGGGAAGTTGTCTAAAGTGATGTGAAATAAGTTTTGAAAACAGTTGCAGTATTTGGAATGATAATTGGATTGGCCAGAGATGAGTCATAAGTAATGAAATGCAAGGAATAAAAATTTGATGCTATCTTGTTTGGCCGAAACAGTTTTATTCCTTCAGGCCAAACAGAGTCAATAATTATGTCTCCTACCTTCTATTTTGATGATTTTTTTGGTAATTTTTTTTAATATAATGGGATTATGCATCATTCTAAAAGGGAAACATGGTTGTTATGAGCTTGCTCTAAAAACATAGCTATTTTTGGTTATGATCTTAGGATTATTCTGTTTCCAGTCAAAGTCAATTCATTCCCTGTTTATGCATTATTACATCAATATCACCTGTAAGATTTATGGAAAGTAGCAATGAAGTAATAAATATGACCCTTCTGCTATCAATCACCCTTCACAAAGGACAATACAAAAACATAACTTGTTTTTACAAACGCCAGTAGCCAAAATGAGACGTTTCAAAACCAAATTTAAGCATATACAGGAAAAAACACAGGAACAGACAAGAACAAGAGGAAGTGGTCTCAAGTTGGAGAGGCTTGGGTGAAATTTAGGAAAAAATTCTTCACTGGAAGGTAGGAACAGGCTGTTTAGGGAAGTGGTAGAATCACCATCCCTGGAAGGGTTCAAGGCACGTGGCTGTGGTGCTTGGGAACATGGTTCTGTGGTGAACACGGTGCTGCTGAGGTAATGGTTGGACTCAGTGACCTTTCCCAACCTAATGATTTGAAGAATCTATGAAATAAATGGAGGGAGAAGCCCCAGCTCTGTGGTGCACAGAAATATTTGAATCTGGGATCCAGCTGTGAACACGGTGCTGCTGAGTTAATGACTGGACTCAGTTGTCACCATGATATTTTCTGAAAAATCCCTTCACCAGGATTTTTTTCTCCTGGGAAGCTGAGAGGCCTCAAAAAGAATGAAAACAATAATTATCTGACTGCTTTGGAATGTGGTCTGGAGGTTGCTCACCAACAGGTGCATCTTTGATTTGTTCCGTGTGACTTGTTTTTAATTAATAACCAATCACCATCAGCTGTGTCAGACTCTGAGGAGTCAGTCACAAGCTTTCATCATCAGTCTTGTTAAGCCTTCTGATGTATCCTTTCTCTATAGCTTAGAATAGTAATATAATATAATATAATATAATATAATATAATATAATATAATATAATATAATATAATATAATATAATATAATATAATATAATATAATATAATAATCAGCCTTCTGAGAACATGGAGTCAAATTCTTGTCTCTCACCTCGTCCTGGGTACCTCACAACACCACACTCAGTGACCTTTCCCAAGCTAATGATTCAAAGAATCTATGAAATAAATGGAGGGAGAAGCCCCAGCTCTGTGGTGCACAGAAATATTTGTATCAGGGATCCAGCTGAAGAGCAGGAAGGATGTGTAGAGAAAATACATCAAAGCCTCTGGTCCTCACAGGTCTGAGGTCCCAGGGAAGGGGCTGATCAGCACAGAGACACCCAAGGTATTAAATATGTTGGTTTTCAGCCCAAAATTGACTCAGCTTGATAATGAGGACTCAGCACCATCCCTCCAACAGCACCCAGAGGAATGGGGGCAGCAGCCCTGGAGGGGAGGCAGTGTTTTTTCCTCCTCTCCCCAAATGCAATTACCATTTAGGGAGTAACAGGTTATCAAGTAATGCACATCAAGAGAAAATAATTCAAATAATTTGAAACTGCTTATTCAAACTGCCTCATTCATTTTTATTGTTTTTTATTGTAACAGGTAAGAAAATATTATCCCACATACATTCTATTCAAGGAAAAAAAAACACCAACACATTTGGTTTGATGGCCTATCAGAGACTTATGGCATTTTAAGAACCTTGAAAATGAATCCTAAATGTTGGTAAAGCTGGATCTACAGCAGTATTTAACAATGTGGATCTTCTGTAAGTTTAAAGAACGGATAGAAAATAAGAATATTTCATGAATTGTCAGGCCTCATTGCTTTGGAAACCTTTTCCTCCTACAATGCTCAGAGACACGACTGTGAAGACAAAACAGAGGGTGCCACCAGGTCAATGCTGAATTATTTCCAGTATGGCCTTGTCTTAACCTCCAGCCTCTGATACATATTTTCATTACGCAAATGTTATCACCAAACCTTACAGACTTAAGCTCCTTTTCTACAACAGTCAGACTTCTCCTTTGCTATGCCAGAGAAACTAATTTAGCACAGGGTTTGGGTGGGTATTTTTTTGCCAGAGTTCCTCAAGATGAAGCCCAAAAGATGCAATTGTGATTTATTTTTCTTTTTTCATAGAATCCCAGAACAATTTGAGCTGGGAGGGTTCTCAAAGACCATCCAGTTCCAAAACTATGCCATGGGCAGGGACACCTTCCACTCTCCCATGTGTCTCCAAATCCCCTCCAACCTGGCCTTGGACACTTCCAAAGGATGTAGCATCCACAATTTCTCTATGCAACCTGTGCCAATGCCTCACCACCCTCACAGGGAACAATGTGATATTTTCTTCTTTTTAAGTTTGGCAGAGCACACAAAACAAGCAACAGAAAGGTGTAAAATTTCCATCTGATAAAGGTATAACACCAACAAAAAGAAGTATATTCAAGGTTGATGCAGCCACTGCTATGGAGTTGATATTTTACTCCACACAGGAACTTTGATGTCTGACAGCAAAGAATCTAGACAACAGATAACTTTTCCTTCAAACCAACAAAAAGACTAGACTTTTTTTTAAGGAAGATTTTCCTTACCTCATGACAGAATTGTGGGTTTATGAAAAGGAGAAATTTGGATGCTGTTCCAGATTGCAAGGCAAGATTATTCTATTACCATCTGTATGGCAGTTGTCTTTTGTCAAGTGGGCAGTTTTCCTTATCTCTTCCACAATCACTCCTCCCTCCAGGGGGACACCTGCTGATAACAGCCATTGAATGTCACTGCATGGCTGATAAGAACCACAGCATCCCACTGGGAGATGTGAGCCCAAGGGGAGGAGCCAAGCATTCCTACCTGGATATAATCTGGAGATTCTGGAACACCAGCACAGCTTCTCCACTGGATTCCCAGAGAAGCAGCAGCTGCCTCTTCCACTGCATCTTCAATGGAAGGCTACACCCTTTTCTACAGGATCCCTGCTCCAAGAGAACCACACCTGACACTCCAGGAGGGCTGCAGCCACAATTCCAATGGGACTCATACCAACCCCTGACCCACAGGGCGTCAGGCTGTGTTCTGACTCTGGCAGTGTTGTTCTAGTTTAGTGCATTGTTTATTTTATCCTTTTATTTTCTTCCCTATTAAAGAACTGTTATGTCCTGCTCCCATATTTTTTGCCTGAGAGCCCCTTAATTTCAAATTTATAGCAATTTGGAGGGGTGAGAAAAGTTTACATTCTCCATTTCAGGGGAGGCTCCTGCCTTCCTGAGCAGACACCTGGCTTTCCAAACCGAGACAGATGCAGTTTCAGTTTCACACATGATGTGCAGAAGCTCCTGGAGCATTTTTGTCTGTTGCTTGCAGGACACACATTTAGTTCCAAGCTGAAGCCATTGCATTTCCATATCCCCTGTGAGGAATCCTGTGGGAAATGGAGCTGTGTGAATTCATGCTTCAGGGAATTTTTTGTACTTCTTGGAACATTTTAAATTTCATATTCCTGGAAAGTGAGGTTGTTATAGCAAACCACAGTGATAAGGGCAGATTTATGGACAGACAGTGCTATACCTCCTTCTTAATACCCTTAGAGGCCAAATTCTTCTCAATATGCTTATTCAGCTCATGAGGACCAACACTGGCATATAGAGTAATTCAGTAACTATGCAGGGGTGGTTTAGCTGCATTTCCCACTGGATTAATTTTCTATAATTTCCAGGAAACCATGGGTTCAATACAAATGGACTTGCAAGACCTCAGTAATGATGTGGTTTGTCTTTCCAGATGAACTGAGGCAGCATTTGGCTGATAAGAACCTGCCAAGAGGGATTAATGTTTTCATTAATGGATAATCAATTGCTTCCCTCTTCCAGACAGGAACATGAACACAGAATCAAAGCCCCACTATCCCACGTGCTTTGACAATATGGTGATGAATGGGACAGATTTCAGCTATTTTGCAGCGTTTTGGAGAGTTATTACTTGACAACAGGGAGTTAAACCCTGTGCTTCCCAAGCTTAATGCACAGCTTCTCCTGCGAGGAAGAGACAAAATCATCCTGTGAAAACAGTTTAGGGGTTGATTTGCATTAAACAATTCTGAGCATGTTCATGTAGTTTACAACTAACATCAATCACAGGGAAAAGATCAGCTATTGAAATGCTTGTGAAAGCTTCCACATGGAAAGCATCTTGCAGAGCTATTGTACAGACAGACAATATGAAATGTATTTGGTTTGTCTCTTCCAGGAGACTGTCATTGATTAGACCTCGCTGAAAGTGACAGGATTTGAGCCTCAGATCTGGACATTCTGACCACTGGGAAAGGCTTAATCTTTTACTGGTAAATCCTTCCTTGAGCAGAAATGAATTATGTCCTGGAAATGTCCATTTCTCTCAACTGTGCAATGACCATCCAAGCCCAGACACATCCTAACACATCACAGACATGGGGAGTTTGATGAGATGAATCACAGCCTACAGAGCAGAAAGATGAGTTACCACAGCAACCCTCACCTAACTTATCTCTGTATTGATAAATCAATACTTATTTACTAAAACAATTACTAATATTAGACTATATTTTAATGTCAGCATATTAATGCTATTTTATAATTAAATGTAGTGCATTATTTGTGACACATATTTTTGCTGCAATTTGTAATGCTAATTATCTATATTTATTAATTTAAGAAGTATTGACTACTTAAATAATATAAATTTTTTTTGTGGGAACAGCCCCTTGGTCTTGTAAGTTTCTTAACTCCTAAAATGCCATTTTCCAGGGAAATTTATTACTATCTGTTTTACAATAGTCTGAGATCACAGATTAATTGTCCAATATCAGAGCTATCCACAGCAAGAGCCACAACTTTGGTAAAAGGCCCAACACATGGCATTGAGGGATAATGAAATCAAGGTTGCAGTCTGTTCAACAGTGCTGGGATCCGTCATTCCACATAGGAAAGCCAGGATGCAAAAACTTCACAGAGATAAAGGGAAAAGAACTATTTCATCTGGCACTGGCCAGAGAAAAAGCACTTGGAAAATACACGCTGCTGATGTGAGATGAAGAGCTCTGTTAGGTGAATATCAACCAGCATAAGGACAATTTAAAATCAATTAATAAAATAGTTTTACTGTCATCAGAATGTGAGGGAAACTCGTCCAGATAAAATGTTATATACTGATCTACAAGGTGCCTTGATTGTCAAACATCCTCAATTCCAGTGTTCAAGATTCCCCGAATATATACAAAATACTCAATCAGAAATATGTGTATTGTCCACAGCCATCTGCAATATCATAAACATTAACTCTCCTCACTCTGTTGAAAAGATTAAAGTAATTGGAAAGACATTTTTCATAAATTGAATGCTGGCACACTGAGTGTTATCAAGATAAATTCTCTGCTCAGAGTAGCTCTCCCTGTTCTGCCCACTGATTGTCCTGAGCAGAGAGGAAACACTGTGAGATATCCAAGTGGTAATTGGCAAATTCACCCGGAGTGAAAATGCTCTGGAGCTCAGAGGAGAGATCAACCCCCTCAGCCCTTCCCTCCTGACCCTTCCCTATCCTCCCGTGAACACCCAGGTGGGAACGAGCAGGAATCAATGCTGCCTGCCTGGGTGGGAGCAATGTCCCATCGATTCTCCCTGGGGTCAAGGAAAGTTGAGGGAGTTCAATCTCTCTTGGAATCAACACCTCCAAATGAGGGATAAAGACCTCTCTTTCCAGCCAGCACTGATGCTGTACCTATTTTCAGCCCCGTTTTCTTGATTTGCTCAAGTTATTGCTGCAGTTAAGGGCACGAATCAGGGAACTGCAGACAAAGGAAAAGCAGCTTCAAGATTGCCATTGTATTTGTATTTACCATAAAGAGTGACTCATCTCAAGGATAGGCAAGAGTAAATAAATAGAGCTATATAAAGAAAAATCTGCAGTTCACCTGAGGCTTCCAAGGTGTAATGAGGTTGTTGATACTTGGTATTTTCAAGGTAAGTTAGGGCTTGTCATGGAAAATAATATTAATAGGGCTTGCTCCTTTTCATATCCAAAAGGAATTAACAAGTTTGGACTACTTCTGCATAGGAAAAGCAAAGATGGGAGTGTCAAGCAGAAATGAAACTTTGAACTGGGACAGTCCTGGAAATTTTAGGCTGCAGAGCATTTTCTGAGGAAGGTTTCAATTAACAGAGACATTGACAGGAATCAAGGCCATGCACTGGAGATGTCAGATGATAAATTCATGCCACAAGATGTAGTTCTGTCAGAGCTTTGCTTAATGTGTCTGTCCCTTCACCACTCTGTGAATGACTACAGAGATTAATTGATTTTCTCCACCAGAAAAAAACCTTGAAGACCTACAGGCAGTGGAGAAAGGTCTGTGGTGCAGACCTAGGACACCTGACTGAAAAGATAATTTTCCTTTGTTTAGGGACTGCTGGAAGGAAACTTGGCCATGGCATCTCTGATTAATATAAAAACTGTTCGCTCTTGAAAGAAGCAAGAGTCCACGTTCAGATCTCCATTTTTGGACACACAGAAATCTATAAATATGGAGGTAATTGTGGATACACAGCATGAAATAGCTTTCAGCTCAAAGTGAACCCCACCAGTGCATTCCTTCCGCTGGCCCTGCTTCCATAACTTCTATGGATAACAGCAAAGCAACTTGATGTGGGCTTGGAAAATGTCTTGGAGGGAACCAGTTGTTCAGTTCCAGCATTCTGCCCCGAAGGCACTGAAATAATGTCAGAAATAGCTGATTTTGCTGACAAAAATAAAGTAGGCGCCAAAACACACCAGTAGAGCAGTGAAATGCAAATGCTGGGGACAGAGCTGAAGAGAAAACTAAACATGATTCACTCTAGATTATTTATGTTATAAATAATAATTGTTAATTGTTTCAGTCAGCATCAAGAATAATTTATTTAGTCGCTCATTATACTTTTTTTATAATTATAGGAACAGAGACACTAATATAACATGGCAGACATGCTCTTAAAACTCTGTGTTTAGGTACGAGTTTCCTCACTGACCCTGAATTAAGGTTTCTAAAAGTAAGAAATAGCTTTTTCCCACTAAACTCTGCTATTAAACGGGGAAACTTGGATGACTGGGCAAGGTTTGTACAAATAAATTGTCTGTTTGTTTTGCTGGTGGAAGAACATAATCCAGACTTAGAAGCAGGGTGGCCCCTTGTAAAGGAGGA
This sequence comes from Agelaius tricolor, assembly GCF_023055355.1. Lineage (NCBI taxonomy): Eukaryota > Metazoa > Chordata > Aves > Passeriformes > Icteridae > Agelaius > Agelaius tricolor. The sequence continues at coordinate 940,469 of NW_027269284.1, read as the reverse complement.
ACCTGGGCTCCAGGATGTCCTTCAGAGCTCTGAGCTCTGTTACAAGTTGGGAAGACCATTTCAGAAAGGGACTTTGCTGGTCAATCTTTATCATACCTCTCTTGGAAGTTGTAGAGAATTCCCATCTCACTTCTCAGTGGGTTTAAGGTTACCTCAGGAGCATTTCTGATCCTGCAATGAATCATGTGTGGCCTGGACACGGCCTTCATTCCAGCTGTGGAGGTGTTGCTTTCTTTCACAGGGCTCTCAAGGCATTTATTTGGGTTTAAGTTGTGGCCACAGCTCTCTTCACAGAGAGCAGCAGGCAAAACTCTCTCCCAAGATTTTTCCTGGGAATGGCACTGAGAAGCTCAGAGAAAAAGAGAAAACAATTCTTATCTCTATTCACTACTCTTGTTGATTAGCACATGTAGAATGTGTTATAAAAATTGTTTGCTCAAAGTGATTTGTAAATTAGACATCAATGTAAGTTAATTCCTTAGTCAGGTAAATCCATGAGTGTCATGACTGTCCAGAGACAGTCACGAGTTTTTCTTTAGTATCTTTGTAGTATATCTCTTTAATATAGTTTTATTATAGTATATTGTATATTATATGTTATATTATATCTAGTATATTGTATATTTTATATTACATATTTTGTATATTATATAATATATGTTGTATATTGTATAATATTGCATAACTTAATAAAACATTTATGCAACCTCCTGAATCACAGAGTTAGAGCACATTATCCCCTGGCTGAGGGATCACCTGTTTCTACAATATTAAGTTGAACTTCTATAGCTTTGAGAAACCTGCTGTTTGCTCTGCCTGTGGTGCCTCTAGATATTAAAAAGAAAAGTGGGAGCTGCTGTGGGTAGGGGGTGTCCATTACCACAGCAACAGAGATGAAGTTGCACCTTCACTGCCAGGTGAGGATTTGAATTCACAGAGCTGAGGCTGAGCAGTGTTTAGGTGTTGATTTACTCTTTGGCTTAAGTCAAAGGAACAGGAATGTGGGAAATAGTAGAGGTAAAAAGATTTCCAGAAAGCTGTAAAAGCAGGTCTAAGAAACAGAAAAGAACAGAGAACTAGCTGCAGCTGCAAAGTCTGAAAGTAGAATAAGTTACAATGGTATAGCAAGCAAGGACTTTAATCAATAGCTTGAGTTTTCCATCTTGGCTAAGATAGACCTTAAGACTGCAGGAAAATATGCTTAGCAAGATAGTAGAAGGTTTTAAGCTTAATAATGGTGTGTTGTGTATTGTTAATAGAAAGACAGGCAAGCATTGTGTGAAGCAGGTGACATGTACTTTTAGCGATTGGCTAAAACAATTGTCTGTAAGCTTCAGCAATTGGCTAGAAAGTTTTTTAAATGGTCTGTAACAAATAAATCTTTGGCTGCTGCTGTATGTGAGCTTTGCCATCTTCCTGTTGTCTCAGCCATGTAATGAGGCTGATGCTGCAAATAAAGCTCCAGGAATGTACCCCAGCTGTCCTTTTTGTGAAAAGAAACCTCCCCAACTGGTGGAACGAGCCAGCTGGAAGTTCAGGTGGACAACATACCCCCAAGGCAGGTGTGACAGTGCAGGACAGGCACAGGCTGGGATTGTATTTGCTGGGTGCCCTGTGGCAGGACGGAATGAATCTGACTCCATGTTCTCAGAAGGCTGATTTATTATTTTAAGATACTATATTGTCCTGAACCAGGACATATATTATATTAAAGAATAATAAACTATGCTATACTAAAGAATACAGAAAGGATACTTACAGAATGCTAAAAAGGTAATAATGAAAACTCCTGACTCTTTCTAGAGTCCTGAAACAGCTTGGCCCTGATTGGCCAAAGAGTGAAAACAACTCCCAGCAGAATCCAATGAAACAATCACCTGTGGGTAAACAATCTCCAAACACATTCCACATGAGCACAACACAGGAGAAGCAAATGAGATAAGAATTGTTTTCCTTTTCTCTGAGGCTTCTGAGCTTCCCAGGAGAAAAATCCTGGGTGAAGGGATTTTTCAGAAAATGTGAATGCTACAGGCTGGCACTCCTTTCACTTCCAGCTTCACAAATCCTCTCTCCACCCTCACCAGACCTCAACTGAGGAATTACAGAATCCTAGAATGGTTTGCATTTAAAAAGACCTTAAAGCTCATCTCATCCCACCCCCTGCGATGGGCAGGGACACCTTCCACTAGATCAGGTTGCTCCAAGCCCCATCCAACCTGGCCTTGAATCCAATCCTTCCTGCTTTCCTTCTTCAGCTGTCCAACAGATGGAGCATCTCCACGAGTCCTTGAGCCCCACTTTTACCCCTCTGCCGGAGTCCCAGCAGTGAGTGCCTCTGCCCTCATCCCATGTGCACTCCTGTCTCTCCTCAGTGCAGCCCACACTCCACATCAAGCCAGCAGAATTCCTGCTCACCAAGGTGTGATTCAGGAGCAGGATAGTACAGTAGGTGTTAAAGACAGCCCCATTTTGCACTGGGAGAAAATGGAAAGCCAGTTGTTCTTCACACAGCAGCCTCAATAGGAGCAGATAATTAACAGGTCTGTCTGTCAGCAAAAACCTGATAAACAACCTGTGCTACCCACAGATTTCTGTTTTTAGGCCTCCCTTGTGATTAAGGTGGAGGCATATGTACAGAAGAAAACACAGATATAAAGATACACTTTTAACAACCAATACTGACTAAACACCAAAAAGTTGATATTACCTTCGAGAAACATATTGCTCTGTTTCTCAAATGCTACATCCAGTCAGGAATTCATATTTTAACATTCAGGAAAGTCATACAAATCATTCAAGAGGAGGAAAGCATGCCCTACACTGAGAAGGTCCATTGGTGTAGTTGCTGCCTCTCCTTTACCAAAACCTTGCCACACACACTCAACGCACCACTTAAACCCTTCTCCCCATTCATTTGGGATTTTCAAACTGAGATTGAATTAGAAGAAAAGGTTACTTTAAGAATTGCTTTACATTGTGCTTGAGACACTTCCAGAACACATCTCAGTTTAAGCCTAGCATTGCCTAATCAATATTGAATCAAAAGCTGAATAATTACTTCAATCCACAGTTTAAAATTAACCTCAGCTATCAGCTAAGCTCTTTGGACTAGAGATGGAACAAAATATGCCTGCATTGCCCTCAAAATGTTCAGGGTCCTTTCTGCTGAGCATTAAGATGAGGATAATATTGAATATTCATGCCTCAGATCCATTTGTGTGTGTGTGTGCCTTGCTTTGGCTGGGTTTCATTCCCACAGCTTCAGGCAGGGCAGGAGCAGCACCGAGGCAAGCAGGGAACAGCTCCTGCTCAGAAATTCCACTTACACCTGTGCTCACAGCAGGCACCAGGCTGGGAGTCAGGAATACTGTTGGGGAAGATGAAACAGGAGAGCCTTGTAAATATGATAGCCTGGCAAAAGATTTTGAGAATATAGAAACTATAAGCGAGATTGAAATAAAAGCAAGCTTTGAGATATCTTACTTACTGAACAACTGGAAAACAGTGGTATGGACAGCTGAAGGTAAATCCCCTTTTGATGGAACAATTCCCTCTGCTTGCAGGCAGCTCCAAGGGTCAGAGCAGACCCTGCCAGCTTGGCAGAAGGGGTCCAAAGAGGAGTTTTTAGGGTTTAAAATGTAACACAGTGTGGCAATGTAATGATTCTTATAGGCTGTATGGAAATGCTATAGGATTTGTATATTGTACTAGATTGGTTAGTGAGAATTAGAATATTCAACACAGAAGAAGATTTATGGTATTGTAACAGGAACCTCTCTCTCTTACTCTCTTATCCTCTCATCCTCTCTCTCTCTCACCCTCTTTTCCACTGTTTCTCTCCTCTCAGGCCTGCTCTGAGCTGTGCCTGGCAGCTCCCAGCAGGGCCCTGCTCCCAGGCCCTTTGCAATAAACCCCAAGTTCCTGACCTGCCTGCAGAGATCTCTCGTCCCCATCTGTCCTGACTGTCCTAGCCCCTGACACTCCTACAGGATATATCTCAGGGATTGCTGCCATCCACTCCTGGAGCCTTTTTTATCTGCTCAGGCCCCACCTGGCATCCCCCACAAGCATTCTTCTAAGCTACAGGCCCAGCATTCTTCCACACCCAGAGCACCTTGTAAGGAATGAAATGACAAACATCTCATGCTACCAGACCAACAGGGTCCTGGAAATCATGGGGCAGGGTGGCAGGTGCAAACTTGTTTATTTCTTCACAGAATCACAGAGTTATTGAGGTTGGAAAAGACCTCCAAGACCATTGAGTCCAATCTGTGACTGATCCCCACCTTGTCACCAGCCCAGAGCACTGAGTGCCACATCCAGGCATTCCTTGGACACTTCCAACACCTCTCTGGGCAGTCACTTCCAACCCCTGACCATGTTTTCCATGAAGAAATTCCTCTGGTGATGGAATGATGATGGTGATGCCCAGCCTGAGTGTCCTCTGGCACAGCTGAGGTCGTTTCCTCTTGTCCTCTCACTTGTTCCTGGGAAAAGAAGCTGACCCCCATCTTGCTGATCCCCCACAACTCTGCTCTGGACAGCAGTGTTGTTATGATGTTTTGCACCTATGTAAAAGATTACCCAACAGACCTCATGTTATTCTTGATGAATTTCGCTTCATTTTGGCAATTCTCCAATACTAGAGAAAAAGAACCCAAACAAGCACATCCCATCCCTTTGAGCAGATCGAAACATTTCAGCCTAGCAGTGAGTTGGTGTTTTCATTGGTGTTGTCATTTTGCCCAGTCTCTGAGACACCACAGGAGGCCTCAGGCAGAGGTTCTGGTGCTCTTCCCATCCTTTCCTTTGGGAATTCAGCGCAGAACAGGGATTAGAACCATTATCTCCAAGGATTTTGGTTTCCCTCCTAAACTCTCCATTTGCCTGACATGTGTCCATATTCCCTGCCTAACATATGTTGCTAAACTGTGAGTGGGCTGCTAAAACCATGCTTTACTGTTCCTTTCATTTATGCATACCTACAATGCAGCTGATTTTACCTAAAATACCTCTTTCTAGGCTACAGATTTAATATTTATTGCCTGGGTAGGTGAACTGATGAGCAAAAAAGCATTGGATTATTTGCTTATTTAAAACATTTATGTCAAATGAGCTGCAATACTTATACAGACACCATATTTAGTGCATTTTAGATCATTTTCAAATAGTATTCTTCTCTCAAGGAAAAACTTCTGAGTAAGTGACAATTAACTCCAAAGGAAATTTAGGATTTAATTCTATCTTTAGTCACTAGACAACTCAATACATCTTTAAATCCACTAAACATTGAGTGTTTGAGGGTGAATCTTTGCACCACCTCAGGTTAATCAATTACCAAGTCCATCTTGCTTTTTTGACGTTTTAAAACCTTTTAACCTCTGCAGTAATGAGAATTTCACTGTTACTTAACTGAAAAAAGGTGATACATAGCTGCCATGTAACTTAAACAGACATGGCACAGCAGAAGATGCAGACAGGGTGTGAGGATGAATATGTATATGCTACTTAATGCACAGACACCTAAATGTGAATCTGCAGATTGAAGGGAAGAATTCTCCTGTAAAAAAAACATCAAAATATGCCACCAGTTTTTAATGAGAACAAGAAAGATACTTTGATTTCCTGCTGTATATGACTGATAGAACTGTGATCCAAAGCAGAAACCTTTAATCCTTGCCCACCCTCAGCACACATGGACACAGCAGAGGGCAGAGACTTCTCCTCTCTGATACACAGAGGAAAATGTTCTTGCCATCAGGATGTTAACCCAGGACAGGGGAATCTTGCTTTTAATTCACTTCTCAATCCCAGTAAAGCACCTGGTAGGTTACTAAGCACCAGCTTCATTACTCTCTTGAAACCAACAGAGAAAAAACTCCCTTCTGTCTTCAAGAGCTGTTGCCATGATAAATGTTTTTAAAGTTACAGGCAGTTTTGTAATAGATATTCCCTACAGTGATTTCTGACAAATCTGCTAAAGATGAGGGTAGATGAGCAACTGCAGGAGAGCCATTCATAATAAATACACCTGTTCATCCAGAAATTTCTTTTTAAATTCTGCTATAAACCCAGAAGTCATCATAAAACTCATCCCTGAAATTTATCAAGTTGGAAAGCATTCACAGATTTCTGCAGGCAGACAGAATATGTAAGTACAAAAAGGAGATTTCTTCCTTAATACAAAACTAAATGGTCAGAAGCAGCATGAACTTATCCTCATCTTTTTGTTTTCAATGATGTTCCAAAGGAGAACATGAAAAATTAAGCAATATAGATCTTTTTTCAACAGCAGGTTCTCAGTTTTCTTATAAAATTAATATATTCTCTCAAATGCTCTTCAAATACTTTTATTAATGGGGAAGTTTTTCTGACTGTATTGATTTCTGAGGCAAAGTCTCTTGGGATTTCTTCAGTAACTTCAAAAAACGAGCATCAATGTGATGGGTGAATTATCTGAATCCTAACCAGGAATCAATGTCTTGCTCTCCTGAAATAGAAGAGTAGCAAGGCAAGATTTGCATTTAAATCCTTCTGTTGTAGTCTGTTTTACCTAATTTCTTTTTTTGTTTAATTATTTTCAGAAGAGCCTTAATAATAAAAGTGGTTGATGTTTGCTTTGCAGACTTATTGATGTTTCTACAGGTTTCTCAAAATGAAGCAAAATGCCCAAGCAAGTCCCATTTCCTATTAAGAGGACCTAAAATCTGAGGGGATTTTGACATCACCATGGCAGTGACCAAACACTACAACACATACTGGGAGAACCTTGAAGATGCTCAAAATTTAACTGGTTCTGGCCATGAGCTGCCAAGTGTGCAAATTTCAAGTTCTTCCTTCTTTGAGCAGGCTGGAGTAGAGAGCCTCAGACTTCTTCCCACCCCAAATCCTGCAGTAATTCAGTAGGAATTTGGGCACACCTAGGAATTTGGCCTTCAAGACCATCTTTGTGCCAAGAGCCCTTTGAGAAGGACCCCAAATCTCCTGAGGTGCTGGTGAGTTGCTCTTTGTAGTGGCAGCAGAGCAGAAAGCAGAGGGTGATGGAGGTGCACAGCCCAGGGGTCAGGAAAACTTCCCCCAAATGCTGTGGGGCAGGATGGTTTTCCTCACTGCCAGTTTCCCTTCAGGCACAGGAGTGTGTTGTGAAGAGTTTCTGCTGTGGAGGGGCCCATGGAGCCAGAACACATTAATCAAACCTGAAGAAAGCAGATTTTATCCCAGCACCTCGTCATCTTTGTGCTTCATTGCTCCAAGCCTGTTGTTAATGTCACCTCTAAAATCTCATTAAAAATGGGCCCCTTCAGGGCCTGGGTTAGGTCTCTTCAGAGCTAACCAAGCACCCTTTGGAATGCTGTACAAATATTCCTATCAGACCTTGAATGAAGTTAATAGATTCCAAAATTGTCCTCTGTGGAGCAAAAGGGGAGCAGAGGCAGCAGCCACTTAAAGCAAATCATAATTCACGATCTGAAAATATGCAACATTAAGCACAGCCATATTTTAAATAGCAAGAATTACTTTGCAGGGCTGGAGAGGTTATAAACCACTTCTATTTGTATTTCAGGAGCACTTACAATGCTTTGTTTTGAAAGCTTTATATTATCTTGTAAAACCAGCTCAGAGAAAGACATTGTTTTGTCATTGTCACCACAATGATGGCACCAACTTGTCTGTCTCTGGGCTTTGTTCTCTTTATTGAGAAACAAAGATCCCACATATTTTATTCTTTCTCCTCCTACAGGCACTCTGTGGGGTGCAGCTCTGCCAAATGGGAATGGCAATTGCTCTAAAGAAATTAGAAGCTCTCAAAAAGCATCCCAGAAATATTCTTCTGACAAAGCAGGACCTTACCCTGCCCCCAGTTCCCTCTCATCCCTGGTGCTTTGCTTTGAAGCCTGCAAGTGGAGGCTTCTCAAGCATCCTGAAAATTCTGGATACCTGCACGAGGAGAGTTCAGTGATCCTGAGCTTGCACACCTTTGGTTGTTTTCGTTAAAAATCAAAGTGTACTGAAGAAAGGAGCTGACACTGAGCTGTGGATTTCGCTGTGATTGCTGGCAAGCTTCTTGGTCCTGCATTCTTAAAATGTTGACCAACTGCAGCCTTTGCATCTTGTGTATGAGTTGTAACTGATTCATGTGCTTCTCTGTCACCTCGGCAAACTTTTAATCCAAGGTCAAAGCTATTTTATTATGATTATCTTCAGTCTCCAATACCTTACAAGTGTTCAGAGCTCTCATGGGGAGAAGAGCTAAAATACAATTTCCAAAAGTTCATAAAATTGCTCATGAAAATAAACAGTAAGAATTAATCTTCCGTCACAAAATATTCCTTTTAATCCACTGTTTTCCTGGAGGACAGGAAGAAGTTCCTGGAGGAGGGGTTGTCCTCATGGACACAGCTCACAGGAACTTTTTGAACTTTGCTGTCTTGAAAATATCCAAACCCCCTCTAGCCAAGGTCAAAGCACGCAAATCCACTTATTTTCCCCTTTCTCTTCTGTAGCAAACAGCATAAAAATTTCATCAGTTCTATCCCCTTTTAGCTTTGCCTTCTAGAAATAATATTAGAAAACTCCAACCCCCTTCAGCTTTGCATTTTATCAATTGTATTACCCAAGGGAGGGATTGATGATGACCCAGCCTGGGGAAAATGAGGAGCACATGGATGCTTTCTGCACTTGAAAGAGCTCCTTAAATTGGCAGCCCTGGGACATGGATTTCCAAAATGCCATCCCTTGGAGCAGAACAAGTTAATACAACAGATTTGGAAAGTCTTGTATCAGCTGGGACATCATCTGCAATATCCCTGACAAAAATACCTCCCACTCAGCATGGAGCTTGGCAGTAGGAATTGCTTTTGTGGGCCAGAAGAAATCTGAAAAATTTTCAGATTGAAAAAAATAATATATGTGCAAACAACTCAAGTTTGTTGGTTCTGGAATATCAAACTTGAAACTTCCCAGTTTCAAACAAATGTGTTTTCAAACAAAAATAATTAAAGATTCGTTTTTTAACTTCTGGGTTTTGGGTTTTTTTTTAGTATTTCAGTAGCTTTACATTTGAAAGGATTTGGAATTGGACTTCAGGTCTGGAAAGTGGGTACTTAGAGTACTTAAATCTTCAAATCCAGTGTGCCAGATTGAATTCACAGAGACTGGAACCTTCCCCTTCCAAAATCAGTTCAGCTGGCAAGACGTGACACCGAGCAAAGATGCACCTGAAGGAAAGGAACCTTTTCCTAGGGAGGGTGAAAGTCACTGTTCAGCACTGGAGGAAATGGTGACAGCTCAATGGGGTCTTACACTTGTGTCAGGGTTTCAAAGATGGGGGGAGGATGGAGGGAAGGACACTGGACAACAGATTGAAGAGCTCCAGCCACAGAGCAGGGAGGTCATTGCTTCCAAGAAAATTCCCTGGAGACTTTAAAGGATTTCTATGCTTTATCTTATCCCAGTCCTTAAAAGCAGAAGTTATGGACAGACTGGAAACTCTGCCTCCAGATCCTGATTCAGACACACAGCCATGAAAGGCTGCAGTGTTTTGGAATCATAAGACCACAGAACGGTTTGGGTTAGAAGCAACCTTAAAGAACATCTTGTTCCACCCCCTGCCATGGGCAGGAACACCTTCCACTAGCCCAGGGTGCTCCAAGCCCCATCCAATCTGGCATTGGGCACTTCCAGGGATCCAGAGGCAGCCACAGCTTCTCTGGGCACCCTGTACCAGGGCCTCCCCACCCTCTAAGGGAAGGATTTCTTCCTAGTAACCATTCCAAACCTATTCCTTTCAAGTTTGAAGCCATTCCCTGTGTCCTGTCCTTCCATCCCTTGTCCCAAGTCCCTCTCCAGTTCTCTTGAAGCCCCCTCAGGCACTGGCAGGAGCTCTAAGCTCTTCCTGGAGCGTTCTCTGCTCCAGGCGAACACATCCAGGTCTCTAAGTCTTTTCTCATAGGACATATGTTCCATCCTTCTAATAATTTCTGTGGCACTTCTTTGGACTTGCTGCAACTAAAAGAACATGGACACCCTGCTTACAAGCCATGGGGACACCAGCTCTGTATCCCCAAGCCATTGCCCTTGACTAGAGACACCTTTTACACTCCAGCCCAGCTACAGCTGGTGGTTCAGAGTTTGCTGCTCTCATCTTCTCTTAGGCTGGGGGTGTGTGTTCTTTTCCCATCTGTCAGAGGTGGGGCAGTTCTCTGCTGTTCATTGGGCAGTTTTCTTTATCTCTTCCACAGCCAATCCTCCCTCCAGGAGATCTCTGCTGTTCATGGGCCATTCATTATTAATTCTCTTCTGTCCATGGCCAGTGAGTGTCCCTGCATGGCTGATCCAATCCCATCATCCCATGGGGAGATGCTCCGCCCAGGGGAGGAGCCAAGCATTCCTACCTGGATCCAATCTGAGCTTTGGGACAGCACAGCAGCCTTTGCCCAGTGCATTCCCAGAGGAGCAGCTTCTGCTGCCCTGCATTGCCAGAGGGAGCCCAGGCCCATCTCCAGCAGCCCTGGAGCTGCAGAGGAAAACTCCCCCCTTGTGCAGGATCCCTGCTCCAGCAGAGCCACAGCTGGCACTGCAGGAGGGCTGAGCCCCCATGGGATGGGGCTGTGCCACCACCCTGACACACAGGGGGCAGGGCCTGCTCTGACTCTGGCAGTGTTGTTTTGTATTACTGCATTTAAATTTTACTTTTATTTTTTCCCTAATAAACAACTGTTATTCCTATTCCCATATCTTTGCCTGAGAGCCCCTTAATTTCAAAATTATAATACTTTGTAGGGAGGGGGTTTACATTTTCCATTTCAGGGGAGGCTCCTGCCTTCCTTAGCAGACACCTGTCTTTTCAAACCAAGACACCTCTACAGAGATGCAGAGCCTGCAGTGCAGTGTGCAGCCATTCCTGGCTGGTTCCTAGGCTGCTGCACAGCTGCACTTTCATCTGAGGAAATGGGGCAGCTTCACAGCCCTGACTCTTCTCTTTGACCTGGAGGTGCTGCAGCATCGTGAGAGCTGAAGGTCACAGAGCCTTTGGGCTTATGGGTGGGCAGATGTGCAGCCAGGACACATCTGTTTGAGCTCCTGGGTGCTCTGGGGGCTTTGCTGGAAGCTTCAGAGGAAAGGTCAGAGAGGAGGCAACACCAACGCCACATTAAAGGAAAACCTGTGCTTACTTAAAGGTCAGCAGTGCATTAATGTTCCAAAAGCTACTCAGAGATGCCTCTCACTGATAGACACATTATTGATGCACTCAGGGGAAGACTCCTGTGCCCTTCCTTAAGTTGTGTCTGTGCCTAGGATGATGGGAAATATACTCAAAGGACAGAATCGAGCTATTATTTTTAATTCTTTCTTTAAAAAGAAAAAAAAAAGGGAAAAAGAAAGATTGCTGCATGTCTTTGAGCCAGAGCCACCTAATTCATGCAGACAGTCTCCATGGCAGGGCAGCATCCTGGGAAAATTGCAAAGCTTCTTCCTGACCTTTTTCAGCCTTCCTCTTCCCCATCTTTTAATTTCAGACTCCAAACATCTCCCCATCCCCATCTATCCCTCTTGGATACACACTTTGTTCTATATCTGACTACTACAGACATTCTATTTCAATACTAGCTTGCTTGGAATAAAATGCTTCAGTTCTTTCAGGCTTTCCTCATTGGGCATGCTTTTTAGGAACTACTCTGTATCTTAAAAAAAGTAATTTTCTCCAAGATAAGAGCTTCTGAATGTGTTGTTTTCCCTGTAGACACCTAAATAACACCACAGAGCACAACCTCTTGATGCTGACTTCCTTTCAGAAACTCTTCTATCTAATTAGGGGCTCACCAGAGACCTTCCTAAGCCAGATATCCATCCAAGGAAAAATTGCTTATGATTGCTACGGACTGAAAAACCCAGAAATCCACAAGAAGAAAGGAAATTTTCTGGCTAATATTGTGTCCTCACGAGACCAACTTTAGCTCCATTCTCTGAAACCACTGAAAAGGCACTGAATTAAGCTTGGAAACTGAAGGGAGTTCATCTGGAAGTGACTGGAGGAGGAAAGGAAGAGGTCTGGTCAGCAGAGGTTTTTATGAAGAGTTTCCACCCCTTAAAGCACAGTGTATAATTTCCCTATTTAACCTTCTCAGCTCTACAGGTCTGGAGTTTGCCATCTTTGCACATAACTTGCTGAATACTGAGTGTTATTTTGGTGATCCTGGTGTTGCTCCTCCTTGATTTCTGGAGGAGTTTCGTGACTGCACAAGACTCTGAAATGCAGGAAGGACCCAGAATGGTAACAGCACTGCTTGTACTGTGTAGTTTTGCTTGATTTTTTCACTGTGTTCTTTTTCCAACTGAAAAGAGACTAATTAGCCTCTCTTTTGTATGTGTGCTCTTTGCACTCACTTAAGGAAAGAAACATCATCAGCTACAACTTCTTCAGCTCTTCCCCAGCTGCCCACTTCTCAGCCTGCTTGTTATTTCTTACCTCATTAGCCTTTAACCTGAAGATAAAAGTGTTTATTGATTTATTTGTTTGTTTGATTATGGAAGGCAAAGTATTTCTGAACCTGGTTTTGTAATTGCTAAAAGATCTGTGACAGAAAACAAAAAAAAAAAAGGGAGATTAGTATAAGTGTCCTTTCCAAAAAACAGGGGATCTTCATGAAAAAATCCCAAATTAGCAGCATTTCCCCACAGTGGAAAAGTGTGAGAGTCAGAGTGTCTGAATGGGCACAAATCACAGAGAGGGGTATTGATTGACTTCAGTCACGCTGCATAATTCATCAGTGTGAGCAGCTTCTCATGCACTGCCCCTGGACAGCACAGCACTTCCTGCACCCTGCTCACACAACCTGAGATTTCATCATTTCAGAGCCTGAGGGCAGTTTTGGCCAACATGTTCCTTCCCACTGCAACAGGTGAAGGACATGGGCACAAGGATCTGCTGTGGCCCAGATGAGGACAAGTGAACCATTAAATGTAAGTAATTGGAATATTTATGGCCATAAATCCATGAAATTAGGCTGGAATAAAAGCAACAATTTTAGAGTTTTTCTATGAAGCACGAACTAACTTTGGCTCGACAAAGTGGAATTAAATGAATGCTGGAATGTCTTTTTTTGTTATATGCTCCAGCATTACATTATTTTGTCAAGACAGACTTTCTTTATTGAAGAAGTCTTTAACAAAAGGAGCCAGAGTCTACAACAGCAGCCCAGATTTATGGACTGAACTGAGGTCCTTGAATTTATTTACATTAGTCCTGCCTGTAAAATCACTGGAGGAAGTCAGGCATCTCCAGAGACTTTGCTCAGAGAAGAGGCCAAATAAATCACCTGTCAGAGGGGTTTTCTGTAGGGATAAAAAAAAAATTAAAAAAGAAAAGGAGATCAGCTTCCAAATTTAGGCATCTAATTTTGGACCTAGAAGGTGAAAAAAAATCATTTTCCTTGTTGGTTTCCCAGAGTAACTTATCACTCTGCAATGAATTTCATGGCTCCCTGCAGAGCATTCAGGTAGTTAAAGCTGAGGGCAGCTGGATGAAGATGAAAAGTCTGGGCACTGGGAAGAAAAGAGAACAAAGTACTGAAAGCAGAGCATGAATGAAGATATTCAGGTCTTAACTGCCTTTAAACTGGCAAGTACAGCTCAAGAAAGTAATAGGAATGTCCTTAATTCACACCAACCTTCTGGTTGGCCTGATTTTCTCTGATTTTCCTTCAAATGTGAACAGAAGGAGTCAAAGAATGTTTTTAAAGACAAAGTGCGGATGAGGTACATGACCTCCTGTTCCAGCAGTTGTTTTCCAGCACACAAAGTCAGAGTTGCAGTGACACTGGTCAGGTGAGGCCTAAGAGCAGCCTGAAGTTGAACTCGTGGATAATTGGGTAAGAAAACAGGGACAGGGATAAAACAGGGCTTGCATGAAGGTCAGTCAGTGTAATTGAATTGAACAATAGTTGTTAAAAGTCTTCTTTATTCATCCTTGAGTTAAATTCCTCTCTGACTCCAGTGGCAAGCTTCAAGTCTCACAGATTTGTGAGTAGGTATGTAGAGCATATTTATTTTAATATTTCTGGACAGACTTCCAGAGACCCAGTGTTGTCTCAACAGGCACACTCAGACCTCAGAGCCTTTGGATTTGCCATCACTAACACTTCATTTTCTTCCTTCCAATCCATACCCAGCATTATTGCAATGAAGGTGTTAATGTTGCACACTCCTGCTCAAAAGCTGGATTTTAAAAGGGAAGCTTTCAGACCAACAAGAGGCCTTTTCAACCTGGGTACAACCCACAACACATGCAAAGTAGGAAATACAGTCACTTTTTAACAGTTCAGGGTTTGTGTACTGGAAGAATTCCTTGAGTTTTCAAACAGTGTCAATACCCTGCAGCCTGCTTCAAATGCCCATTACTGAGGGCTGTGTTTGAGATAGGAAACAGAATTAATGATGTGACAATAGCAAATATTTGCTGTGCCATGCTAAGGAGACCTCTACCTTCACACAGTAGTGCTGACTTAGCCCATAGCAGCAGCAAGAACAAGTTAAAACAATCTTAGACTTGTTTTTAAACTTGGACTTACTTTTGGAATAGAAGTACAGCCTGAGGCAGTTTTATGCTCTGGTTCACTCATTTTCTTAAACCATATTGTGTATCTCAGTTTATTTTACAAGTTCTGGATTTTTCTAACTATATGAGAGACTCATGCAGAAAAGACTGCACAGACTATGAAAGACAAGAACACATCTTTGCATAACAGTGAAACTCTTAATTCCCAAGGGAAAAAAAACCAACAAAATTAAATCACATTTGCAAGAAGCATATGGAACAGATGAGGGCAGATTTCTAAGTTCCTTGTGCACAGTCAGTATGACTTTAGTCTTGTGTCTTCATGGTCTTGAACAAAACCCTTCAGCAAGATACACACCAGTGAAGATGGAAACAGCGTGAGTGATCCCAAACACAAAATGCCAAAGGGGAGCTGTGTTTGCTTCTGCTCTCTCCCACTTAATGAGCAGATTTCCACAGCTACCACGTGCCCTCATGCTCATCCCAAATCCTCCCTGAGTGGAGACAATTAAGGCAACAGCTGAGTGCTGCAGTGTGTGATGTTCTTATTCTAAAATGGAGATCTGGAGAGAGCTTATGCACAGTGGAAAATAAACTTAAGATTTTTTTATTTATATATACGTATATATAATTTTTTGTTGTTGTTTTTTAAATAAACTTGTGCCCTGTTTGTAGCAACTTGAAGCTGCTGATGGGAAATTTCCTTCTGTCCTGATGATTTTCCTAGTGGACTCAGGTAATATTCAGGTAATAACTCCCAGCCCAGTTCTCAGAAAGAACATGCTACCACTCACAGGAATTCCAGGCTGGAGCCATGAATTCAGTCCCAGAGCAGTTAAACTGATAGGATTGCTGCAAGTCTTCAAATCTGTTCAAGTTATCATAAATTCCAGTCAACCATCAATCCCAATTGATGTCAATCCTGAACGAGAAACAAGATCTTGTCCAAGCAGATCCATGATTCTTCCTGAATTTCACAGAACCCCAGATGGATCAGGCTGGAAGGGACCACAGAGGCCACCTGGTCCCAGCTCCCTGTTCCAACAGGGCCATCCACAGCACAGGACACAGGGTTGTGTCCAGATGGCTCTGGAATATCCCCAGTGAGGAGACTCCACAGCCTCTCTGCACAATCTGTTCAGGACTCTCAGTAAAGTTCTTCCTCATGTTCCTCATGTTCCTCATCATCCCTGGATGTGTTTAACAAAGCCTGGATGTGGCACTTGGTGCCATGGTTTAGTTGCCATGTTGGGGCCCCGTTGGGCTCAATGATCTTGAAGGTCTCTTCCAGCCTTGTGGTTCTGGGAATTCTGTGAATTCAGGTGGAACTCCCTGGGCTCAGTCCCTGCCCCTTCCTCTGGTGCCATTGCTGGGCCCTGGTGCAGAGCCTGGGCCCTGCTCTGCTCCTTCCTGCACACAGGGACAATCAGGGACAGACAGGGACACCCAAGGAAAGCCAGGGACAGACAGGGACACCCAAGGACAGCCAGGGACACACAGGGACACACAGGGACAGCCTGGGACACCCAGGGACAGCCAGGGACACCCAGGGCTGAGGCCCCCTCTCAGCTGGGGCTCGTCCTGAGGCTGAACAGCCCCAGCTCCCTCAGCCTCTCCTGGGCAGGGAGATGCTTCAGTCCCTTCATCACCTCTGCAGCCTCCACTGGCCCCGCTCCAGGAGCTCCAGGAGTTTTGCTCTGAGAGTTTCCTTACTCACCAGAGGTTGTGGAACTGGCCATGATCTCTGCTGTCATGAAAGGATGTTCCAGGGGGTCGCTTTTGGGGACGCGTTGCTCTTGTAGACTTTTCTGTGAGCTTATCTGATGGACAGAGGTGGTGTCTGCAGATGACAGCATGAGATCTCCAAAATCTGCCAGCGAATTCTGCATTTTACCAGTCATTTTCTGCTCTGAAGGATGTTCTGCATGTCTGTCTAATTATAGCAAAAACTGTACCGATTGTGTCAAAACTGCCCACTATTATCCAGGCTGTACCAGCCACAGCTGACAAAATATGCACATCCCCTAATTAGGAACATTTTAAAACTGACTTACTTAAATTAAGAAAACCTCCCAGTCTTCGCTTTCTGACAAGTTACTCTGAGATTCTCAGAGGAGGAGGAGAAGGACAGCAGGAATATTTTAGATTTCTTCCCTCTTTTCCTACCTCTACAAAGCACTAAAATAAATTACAATGTGCAAACAATACGTCAGAAAGAAAGGTTTTGGCTTGACAGATTGAAGGGCACAGCATTAAATATAATTGTGTTGTTCTGGAGATCCGAAGTACAGAATGTAACACACTTTAAATGCTTTGTTATTCTTGAGATCTCCAAATGTTTGGACACCACAGGTGATAGCTTAATTCCTTCACCCATTGATGTCACTTTGTAAGAGAGCAGAACACAGCTTTGCTAATGGTACAGGAGGACTTCTAGCTTGATTTTCCCAAGTTTCAGTCTGTGATGGGGATAATGTGAATAAAGGCAGCAATTCCATCTGGACTCCTTATCTACATATTACAGCTCCCTGTCAATTTGTGGTGACAAGTGCACTTTGTGAGGTAGACACTCTTCCAAGCACCTGCAATTCTGCTCTCCAACCATAGTTTACTTCCAACCAGCTGCAGCTTGATGATGAAGAAGGAGCAAGTTCTGCACCTAAGAGGATCCTAAGCAATCCCAGGCTCCTTGTGTGTGCTTTCTAATACACCAGGGCCAAAACCTAAATTGAATAATTGAGCTCTGTTGTGAAAAATGCATATTTTATGATTGGCTTTTCACAAATATGATAATTAATATTATATGTGTTATGTTAGAAAGTTATGCTGGATTAATTTACTTAAGTAGTGTGTTAAATATAGTTTTAGGTTATAACATAAGGTTAAAATAGAAACAATGCTAGGTGAGATACTTTTTTTAAGAGAGAGGACTTGCACCAGATAGCAGCCACAGGACACCTGACTCTTTCAGAGAAAGAGAATTTATTGCTCCATTATCAGAAGAAATGAACTTTTTCCTGCCTCACTCAGCCCTGAAGAGCCGTCAGGATTAAGAGGAAGTTGACACTGACCAGACAGAATCCTGTGTTTGAATGGAATTTATGCATCATGTATGAGGTGTATGAATATGCAACAGGCTGTTGCTTTTAAGGGTTAATCCTCTGTTAAGGTGGGTCCTTTTTCAGGCTTATTTTGCCCAGAAAGAGGTACCCAGACTGTCTGTAACTCTTTGTTTCTATTGTCTCATATCGTCCTAATCCCAATTGTCCAAATTTTTATTACTCTAACTATATTGCTATTTTTATAACCATTTTATTACTATTAAACTTTTAAAATTTTAAAAACAAGTGATTGGCATTTTTCACATCTGTGAAGATCCTAAGTGCAGGTGTCATGTCTAAGAAGGGACGGGAGGGCAAGAAAGGAAAGAGAGAGTTATTCACCTCAAAAAACAAAGCAGAGACACTGCTCTGGATCTCAGGGCATGAGTCAGTGGATGGTGAGAAATTGAGCTGTGCATCACCTGTTTTGTATATTTTAAGTATTTTATAATTATTATTACCATTACTATCATAATTAGTTACTTTCATCCAAAGATTTTCATTCAAGAAGGGGATATTTGTGTCAAAATCTCCAGCCAAATTGATCAATGTCAAAATCCAGTCAAAGTGATCTCAAATTGGAATTCTGGTTTAAGGTTTTCAGCGCTGAAGGAGATTAACGTGGCCTTCAAACAAGTTCTTGGCAGAAATAGAGTGAAAATCTCCAGGTTTTAGTCCATTTTCTTCCAGAGCTCATTTCAGCAGGAGAGAAAATGTCAGTTTGAGTTGTTTTGCCATTGTCCAGCTTCAGGCATTTTAGCATCTGATTGGTTTCTGCAGGTTCATTTTTCAGCCTTAAAAAACATGGAAATCCAAGTCCAGAGCTCATGAAACAAAGAAGGGCTGTAGTCAGCTGTTACTGGGAATAAAAGTCAGGCTCAAAAAAAAATTACAAAAAATCCAAGTATCCCATGATATACAAGCAGAATTTGGTATCATTATTGCTTATTGATTACAAAAGCTATTTTTTAAAGAAAAAAAAATCACACACACACACATATATATATATATGTATGTATATTTTTGTGGTAACCCTAATAAACAATAATTAATTTATCTGATAAGAGAAATCCAAAACTAAGTACTGTCTGAAATTCATTATCAATAATGCTTTTTCATTATATTTTCCAGGAGCTTGATCTGTAAAAACTGGATACGGCTAACAAAAAATAATCTGGGATGTGCAAGGCTAAAGGAATTTGATTTGCAAGCAGGTCAATGTGTGGGGAAAAGACTATGAAAACTCAATATCTTTTTGATAACATTTTTACTGTTAAAGCAATTCAGAAGCCTTGATGAAAACCACTTTGAAACCGAGGTGAGGAAATTTTCTGTTTCTGAGGTGGATCAGAGTCCATCTCTGTTAAAATCAGTGAAAGGACTTAGAAAAAAATATTTTTATTAATAATGTGTTTAGTGAACCTGGTGTTTGGAAAAAGGGAGAGCAGTGGTGAAACACCAAGACTCCTTTTGTAAAACATGATAAATGTAAAATATTTCTAGTCACAGACCAAGTGTTAGAACATCAAATACTTCTATTTCATCATTGGTTCAATAAAACTTATTGATTCCCTGCAGATGGCAGCTGTTGTTCTCTAAGCTGGCAAATTACAAAACTTCTTTCTCTATTATCATTCTTTCTTCATACTTTAAATAATTGAGAAACTGCAAAATTACCTTTATGTAGTCTCAAACACTTTGAGAGAAACAAAAGGAATTTCATTTCTCTTCATGTATTTAAGATATTCCTTACTCAAGGAGCCACATCTCCAGTCCTTGCCCTGCTGTTTTCAGATGCAATGTCAGGCTTTCCTCCAGTTTTATTTATTAATTATTCAAACCATTAACTATTAAATCCATTTTGGAGCTCAGAGTATGCTGCCCACTAATTTCATGAGTGTCCTGATTTTCAGCAATTCTCAGTCTTGCACAGGGTGATGATTTTAATATCATTACTACAACCACTGGAAGATGATAAAGTCTTTTAGCTATTACTCTAGACAGTTGTTTGTTGGGGCTTTTTTTTTGTCTGAAGAGAAGGAGCATGGCCTGAAGTACCAAAATGAAATGTTTAATGGATTTTATCTCACCCATGTAATATCAAGCCATAAATAGTTACGAAAATACCTCCTTGAAGTATGGAATATTGTGATGCCCGAAGCTGGTGGTGCTTCAATTGTTCAAAATGTCAAACACTGCTTGTCTTCTCATTTGCACCTCAAAGCACAGCTCAGGGAGATAAATATTTCCTTTTGGGTTTGGGTGTCTCTTTCCCAGGCACTCATGAGCACTGCTAATTAAACTGTGAAGGTTTTCACAACTGCTACTAACCAGCAAGTGGAGGAGGAGTCATTTGCAGGACAATTTGCCTTGTGAACTGCAGAGAAGAATTCAGTCTTCTTTATTTCAGTTGTTCCTGAATTAGTGAAGCAACTCCTCTGTCAGCTGAGCCTCTCACTTCTGAGGGACACTGGAGCAGGAGCAGCTGCTCCTTGGGTGAAAACATGAGGATTCTGGGTTCTTCCTCCATTGTAACTTCCCTGCTGGGAGCTACCTCTGGGGTTTTTGGGAGGGTGGAAGCTGCCTGAGCTGATGCTGTCCTGTCCCTCCTGGCTCTCATGGATTTCCCAGCCTTTGTTAACATCTGTGCTGCACACAGCAGGCCACTGTGGGTTGTGTCACCTCCAAGTGACAAAATGGGAGCTGCTGATCAAAATCCGGCTGCTGCAAAATCCTTCTTCTCATGGAATCACAGAGTGGGTTGGGCTGGAAGGGATGTCAAAGACCATCCAGTTCTACCCTCTTGCCATGGGCAGGGACACCTTCCACTATTCCAGGTGGCTCCAAGCCCTGTCCAGCCTGGCCTTGGACACTTCCAGGGATCCAGGGGCAGCCACAGCTTCTCTGGGCACCCAGTGCCAGGGCCTCACTAGCCTAGGTTTTGATTTCTTGATACATTCCAAATACAATAGTCAGAGGTCCTGAGAAAAAAAAAAAATTAGTCCTTCCTTACAGAGAATGAGATTGATGAATTCTTTTTTCCACTTCAGGTTTCCTTCCACGAGCATAGGGAGGAAACCATCCCATCAAGGAGTGCGTTATAGATTTCCTGAGGGTCAGGGGTGTACTAATCATGCTCAGTATGATACTAAGGACTAAACAGATTTAAAGTTATGCTGTGGGAGGCATAATCCTTAATGCAAAGAGGAGATATAGACACACAGAGAAAAGAAAGGATCAACATTGTCACTAGAATAAGCAATGAATGGCAGTAGATGTCACATTGGTCCATTTAGGAAGTGAGAGGACACTGAGAGCAAGGATGTGCTCAGAGGGAGCTCAGCTCTGTAATCTCACCACTGCCTGCACCAATTTTCCAATCAAATGTTCCGTTTTCAGAGCTGAAGGATATCTCACACTGAGACAATCAGGGCCTTGACAGAAGCCAGGGCTGTATGTGACTTGAGATGGCAGCAGCTGTCCAAAGCTGTGCTCACCCTGCTCTGAGCTGCGAGATCAGAGCTGCTTTGTCAACCCTCTGAGCAATTTACACTTCCAAGGTAGGCTTTGAGCTCAGGGACCTCATATTGGATTGGCTGAATGTCAGTTCCAATCTCTCCTGGCCATTGTGCTCCCTCTCTCAGTGCCAGCACCCACTGTGGTGTCAGCCATGGATAATTGATCCCTTCTGTTTGAACTCCAGCTCGGTTGCTCCGGAGTGCAGCAGTGAAATCTTGTGAAAATGAGTGTGAACCCTGGGAGGGCAGGGTTTAGAGGGGGCAGTGCCACATCCTGAAAATGGCAGCACCTCCGTGCCCATGAAAATGTCAGGAGGCTTCTGCAGAATGTTGCACATTTCTCCAAGAAGGCTGAATTCAAAGTCTCTGTTTGGAACTGAGTCCTTTTGTTGGGGATGGTTTTGGGGTCACTCACTCACAAACACAGGTAGACACACAAATTACAAGCTTAGGGCTTCTACATCTTGCAAAAAAAAAAACCTCAACAGGAAAAAAGATTCTGTTCCTAGGATTTCTGACAACCTGCCATTGCTCAGCATGCCAAACAGCCCATCTCTGGGAAAAATTGGTTTGCAATGCTGAAATTTGCAATAAACTCCAGTAAATGCTGTGTAACAGAGTAGTTTAAAGTGTGGCAAATATTTCAGGAGAGCTTTCACAGGCTCCTGTGTGCTCACAGGGAATTACCAGTTTAAAACTCTTCCTAACAGAGATCCCTGTGGTTGTAATTGCTGGTTTTCAAATCTGAGAATCCCAAACATCTCCCTGATTTGCCCAGTGCCATCATCCTATAATTATGTTAATAGAAAAGACTATTTTTTCAGTGTCATAATGAACATCTGCAGATTACAGTGGTGGGTTTCTTCTTCAATGTAAAATACATGGGATGGCACCATGGAAAAATAGGTTTTTTTAAAGTCTAGAATGCCTGCAGTGAGATATTTGACCCCTCTTCCTGTCCAGCAACATAAATGGATTAAAAGAATTTAAAAGGATTATTTCATCAGAGTAATGATTATAGTCTACTGAAAGTGTCCTAATTTATGATTTAGGACGCTTTACTATATAAACTTATATTTGTTCTTCCTTTTCACAATTTATTTTTGTCTCAGCTGGCTGAATGGTACTTTAAACATGTAAGGAAACAATGAGCTTGTGTAACCTGTTCTCATCACACATGGATCACTGGAAGTTACTGAAGGCAAAAAACAGCTCAGCACCTCAAAACTCTGCTTAAAAAATAAAGAAAAAGAAAAAACCCATATTCTCCAGATGGAATTAATTTAGTCTAACCTTTATTTTTTTTCCTTTCCAGTGTGAGCTAGACACCCAAGGCTCTCCTAAGCATTCAAAGAGAACTGGGCAATTTTAAATCATGACTCATCAGACCTCCTTTGCACACCTGCATCGGGAGCTGACTCATCTTCCAGACTCATTTGGGGAGACTCTCTTGGTTCCCAGCAGATGGCCAGGAATCCTGGAGGGATTAGCTCTGCTGTAGATGCTTGCACTGCTCCTGTTCACACACAGCCTGTGTCCTTCCTTCAGCAGGAGACTGGTTGCAAAGCTGACATTCCCACCATCCAGATTTTCATGTGCTGTGAAAAAGGCTGAGAAAAAAGACAGCTGAGAGACTAAGACAAGAAATTTCTCTTTTTTAAAAGATTTTTATATTGTCTATTTATATTGACTCTTCTGGTCAGTTATAAATAAAACCTCTTTCCTGCAGAAATTAAGTGAAAGTTCTTCCATAAAAACATTCCTCCCCCTCCTGTGGAGCCAAACCAGTTTATAGAAAATATTTTCAATGGAAAATAATTGAACTGTTGTTCTTGGTGGTTAAGACAACCACCAAGAGAGGAGAGACAAAAACTCCTTAGAAAGGAATAAATAGGTTGGTATCAGAATCTTCAGTCTGTGTTGCATTAGCTTTAAACACTAGAAATGACCAGTAGCAGCTACTCTTCTCCAATTAAATTTACTATTCTCCTCCAATTAAATTTACTCCAAAATGATCAACTGGCTCTGTTGAGAATTTATACTGAGCTTCTCCCACATTATCCATTGAAATCTGATTATAGGAAACCAACAGCAAAATGAACAAAGTCTGTTTTGGAGACCAAGTAGATGTAAAGAATGGATAAGGAATATTTTGCTGTTTGTTGGATCAAACTTGAAGCAAGAAGTCCAGGTGACTCTGCAGGCTCTGTCTACTCTGTCTACTCTGCAAAACACACATTTTCTGAAAAATAAAAGGGGCTTCCATAGCATTATCAGCAAATTAAGTCAAATTTGATCCAAATATTTCCAAGAGATCCTCGGTTCTGAGATTCAGGTGATAGCTAAGAAGGCATGGAACTGAAGTTGTGGGTGTTTCAGTGCACTGAGACATTTTCTCAGCTTTGCTGGTGGATCGAATTCCACATTCACAGAGGCAAAACTAGAACACACTCGTAAGAAAAAGAGATGGTTCTCGTGTTAGATGGACAGTTCAGATAATAAAGGCAGGGAAAAATGGGTGAGAGTGTCTCAGAAGTGCTAATCTAACTCAGTTACTGAAATGGTATCATGAACACAGCTCTAACAAAATCTTTTCATCAATGTCACCTCTTCAGTCTTCTGGTCTGACATTGAAGAGCTTTTCTCCACAGCAACCATGCAAGATGGTGGCACTTCCCATTTTCCAGAAGCCTCCTTAACAAATGACAGGAAGACAGACATTTCTATCAAAATACTGATCAGACATGCCACTGTCCCAGATGCCAGAACAAATCTGAGAGTTGTTTCAAGTCCTTGGCGTCTGTGACCACAGATTTGGTGTGATAGCAGCACATTCACACATTTGCTGCTGGGCTTCTCAATTCCAACTTCTCCACACTTGAAAAATATCATATAATCATGTCATCTTTTAACCTCTGTTCTAAAAACTAAGTTCCAAAAACTCATAGGAACCTCAGTTCCTATGCTTTCCAGAATAATGTGATTTTGGAAATCATGTGATCATCCCATTCCAGAATCACAGAATGGTTTGGGTTGAAAGGGACCATAAAGCTCATCTCATTCCAATCCCTGCCATGGGCAGGGACACCTTCCACTAGACCAGGTTGATCAGAGCTCCATCCAACCTGGTCCTGAAGACTGAGTCTGGTCCCTAAAACTCCCCTATTTATTAATCTCTAGGCAGAAACTAAGGGGAGGTTTACACAACCTCTAAACCTCCCCTTATGACTTGATATGATCACCTTGTGATCATAATTGATTTGTCAAAAGAATAACCCAAACCATTCTGTGATTCTATTGTTATGTGATTAAAATTAGCTGAAAATGCTGAAGTTGGTCTTTTGTGAGGGAACAGAGAGAGCTGCAACCAGGAATGGGTGCTGGGGATGGCAGATAGTAGGAAGCCATAAAAGCTGGAAAGGGTCACACATCTTCTAAAAAACAAAGAGTGCCTGTCAGAGCGCTTTTTGCATTTGGAATGTTTCTTTTCAACCAATGCTGAGCTGAAATGTGAAGGAATTGGTGAATTTGTCTGAGGAGAGATGTGAGTGTACAGGGACAAGAAGCTGCTACTGTCTGATCAAACAAATTCTGGATGTCAAAGATACAGAAGCCTGGAATTGCAGCATGAGATAGCCTAAAGCTTTGGGAATCAGACAAAACTCAAAATTAATGCAGAGACTCCCAAAAGCCATTTTGTGGAAAGGAGGCAGAATAAATGCAGCCACTGCTCGAGTCTGTGTGATTCCTTTAGTCCTGGCCTTTGGATCTGGTTTATGAACAGTGATGCCAACAAGGAGCATTGTGCACTTTGAAAGTCACAGAAAACAGAGAAAGGGTGTTTGGTGCTAGGATACCAGGGTTTTTTTGTTGTTGTTATAATGCCATTATGCCTGGGGTTGTGGAGCTCTTGAGTTGTTCATCTTCCTTTGCTATTTCTGTGTACAAGCACTTAGGAGAATTAATGGTGTTATTTCCTGTAATAACCTGTGGACCTGAGTGTTGCTCTGACTTAATCACACTCGTGCGTTGCCCACATGGTTTTTTAGGATGTGGAGACTTTGAAAAGCCTTAATAAAAGGAGACAAAGCCTTTGATGAGTCACAGCTGGTTACTCATAGGTGGGATTGACTCCCAAGGGGTTGGTTGCCCCCTTGCAGACCTGCCCTTCAAAATTCCCAGAAGCTGTCATGCTTCCTCCCACGCTGCCCTCAAGAGCAGGAGGAACTCTGTAAATATCCCCACAATCACCTGGTTGTCCCCTAAATCAAACTCAAAATGCCCAGAGAGGAAGGAAACAAACTCAGCAGGGAGGGTCCCTTGCAGCATTACAACTTTATCAATATGAATTTTCTTGTGCTGCTCCTGTTGATTCCTTTCCAACATGTTGTGCTTTGATTTAAGGAAGTTTTCCAGGACAAGGACAGTCACATACACTGACATTTTATATACTGCCCTGCAAAACAGCACCTAAAGCTCATCTTAGACATGACTAGCACCAGGCAAAGCATTGCTTTAGTATAACACCATTAAATTGTGAGCATATGTGAGGCTTATAGACAATAATTAAATCTGGATTATGCACAGGGGCTGTATCAGACCTTGCACGAAATGAAGAATAACTCTTCTCCCTGATAATGGCTTTAGCAGCTGCTTGGAACTGATCAAAGGATTCTGAATTCAAACAGTGGCTCAAAAGGGTGTAATTGGTTCCAGAACCATCTGCAAACACTCGAGGAAAGGATTTGCCAGTGTTGTCAGCAGTGGCCAGGCAGGTTGGGAGGTTGGGCCAGAGGCAGCTGAGCCACTGAGGCAAATAAGCCTTTTCACAGTGTCTTCAAATAAGGGTGTTTCTCACAAAATTTCAAGCTAAATTTAAAATTTATATTGTTTGCCAGTGCCTTCTTAAACAGGGACCTTTTGTAGGGATGGAGATCCTTTCAACTGGAGGATCAGATAAATTACTTGGACATAACCCACATCTAGATCAATGTTTTTTAAGTGAAAATGTTTGCACAAAAATGGTGGCCTCTGTTGCTAGAGAAAATAGCTTATTCATACCAAAAACATTTGGCCATATATTCTTCTCCAAAATGTTATTCTGGAGAGATTAAAAAAAAAATCGAAAATCAAAATCTTACATTTTGAGATTAAAACATAAATCAACAGTTTACAATCAATGCCATTGTCTCTGAAAAGAGTTTCTTCATAATCAGATGAAGAAAGT
The DNA here is from genome assembly GCF_023055355.1 of Agelaius tricolor. Classification (NCBI taxonomy): domain Eukaryota; kingdom Metazoa; phylum Chordata; class Aves; order Passeriformes; family Icteridae; genus Agelaius; species Agelaius tricolor. The sequence continues at coordinate 914,066 of NW_027269284.1, read as the reverse complement.
TATGAGCTAGAATTAAAATTCAGAGAAAGCCATAACATTTCAAGGCCTAAGGTTATTTTCAAGCAGGAATGTAATTGAGAACTCAGGAATCAAATCTATAATTACAGCCAATTATGGGAGAAATGGGTAAAAATTCAGGACAGAGGCATCTTAAGAAAACTTGTTTTAAGAGGACACTTAGAGCAGTCTTCACATGTTTATTCAATATAGTCTGACCACAGTCATGACTCTTCACAGCTTTAAAGAGTACTAATACCCTGGAAAAATTGTGCTGAATAAATAAAATATGTCAATAAATATATTTTATAATATAGAAATAAAATATATTGATTTAGAGGCCCATCACCACTAAACCAACAGTCCTCAAATAGTTGTGTGGATCCTTTCTAGAAGTTGGCAAAGACAAGCTCCATCAGCTTCTGACAAAGAGGGGTTCTGGTGCTCTCCAGCTGCTCAGAAGAGATCTTACAGCTCTCTCTGCAACATGCCAAGAAAAAAAAAAGGGCTTCAGGTTGTGTGGATTTTGACATATTAATATATGAAAGTGTCTCCTGGCTGTTGGAAGGAAAAGGTTTTGACCAAAAGATAATCACTACCATTAAAAATGCCCATCAAAATGTCAGAATTGATCTAGAATGGTGAAAGGAAAGGAGATGGTGTAAAGTGACCCCATCTCAAAAGATGACTCAGAACCAGCATTTTTTGATCTGGCAGTATCTGCACTTTTTGACAGGAAAAAAGAGGCAGTGGCTGTCAGCAAGGAAGAGCACTGCTGTGGAAATCTCAGATTGCTTGGATTTATTGAGCTTGACAATTGAAGGTTTAGATTTCATCATGGCAACTGTTGTTTCTTTTTTCTGCTTGACTGCCCTTAAGACCCTTAAATGTTCAAAGAGCTGCAGATTTTACATGAACTCCCTTAAAACAAATGTCTGCAGCTTCCAGAAGGCAGGCAGGGAAGGCTTGGGCATGAGAGCTCTAGGAAAGTCTGGAAAACACCTGAAAATCCAGAACTCCAGCTGATCCTGAGCTGAAACAAGAAGAGTTTAAAAAAAAAAAAAAAAAAAAAAAAAAAAGGAGACATGCTTGACAAAAATACCTTCAGAGACTCATGAAATTTCTGGATTTCTGGAAATTTCTGAAGTTCTTGCTGGCTCACAAGGTCACAAGCCCAAGAATGACCCAGCTGATCAATAACATCAAAAAATGCTTCTCTCCACCCTCATCATCAATAATTAAAAAGTGGTGAACATAACACTTCCTTGAGGGACACAAACCCATTTCCATGTGCCAGTCCTGGAGATGGAGAGGTGTGAGTGACGAAATCTCCTAAATTTACTCTTCATGTGAGTGTGCCAGCCCAGTCTGGTGACACTGTGATCCACCATCCTTCTCAGAGGAGAGAGGAAATTCCACAAAAATATGGAGAAGTTGCTTACAGCTGCTGGAGACATCAAGATGGAGAAATCTGTTATTTCTATTTTCCAAAATGGAGTCAGAGACTGGGACTCATTTCAAGAACAGCCTTATCAACACCTGGGCCAGGGAACATTACTAGAAATTTCTAAAGCACCAGTGTGTGCTAACAGTTCTTTTCACTTGAACCAGTTTTCCCAAGGCCTGTAAACAAATAAATAGCTCAAAAAATAAACTAAAATATGAAGACAAGGTTGCAAAATGGGACATTTTGAAAATTACCCAATTAGCATTGATTTGATTACTAATTATGCCACTTGAGAGGCAATTGTTGATAGTCCTTTGACTTTGGGTAATGTGTGTCCTACCAGGGATTTGTGGAACTGGAGTGATTCTAGAGAAATTCATAGACAGAAAATTTCACACCTGGCATATTTTAGGCACCTGCCAGGTTGTGGAAGGTGCCTGTATCAAAAAAACAACCAACTGTTCACCAAGAAACCAAAAAATCTGTGCGGGTAGAGCATCAAAACCTTCAGGTCAAGGATGAACACGAAAACTCAAAACTTGGCTTGATATTTGCAAAGGAAAAACTGATCTAGGGTCAGAGTTTGCTGTCTGCTTTGAGAGCAAATCTACTGAACTGTGGGATGCTGATTACAGATAGGAAATGTCACGTAGAGGAACTGTATACATGAAAATAAGCTAAAGTTTATTTCCCTTTAAAGCACCAATTTTAATACTTTTAGTCACATAATTATTGCCTGATTTCACTGTGAGTCACACATAAATTATTTTGAAGTCTGTTGTTTTCATGTTAATATCTTGTATTTCTAGGTGCACTTTACTGGTTTTATTTTGCTTAATTTTGGAATGACACATCCTTATTAACTTTTTACTGCTTTTCTAATTGTTTCTTATCCCTTCAGCCTTAGTGCTACCACAATTTTTTTTTTGTCTGAGAATTAATAACATTTGATGAGTTAATCTTGTTTTAGGCTTCAATCAAAAAAGATTAGATCATTAGACAAAGTTATTAATGTCCAACACAGCTACAACACAACTAGGGGAAAACAGTGCCAGAAATCTTGTCACAGCTGAAGGCAAGGTCAAGATGGGTCAAGATATGGGTGACTCATTTTTGGCAGAAATTACTTTCTTTAGTTTTTAAAAATCAACAGTACAGGGCCAAACAAAAAAGCAGAATGACTAAAAATTTACTTCTGTAGCTGATGTTTCCCACTTAAGAGAGGTTTACATCAATCTATTTCAACTTTTCCAACTTTTTTATAAATTCCCTGTATGTGAGGTGGCTCTTCCTCGCACAAATAAAAAGGGCTCAGAGTTTCTAAGATTTTTTCAAAATTTTCCTTCATATCAATCTAAAACATGCATATATTGGGAATGGATTTTACAGCTTTACTTCCTCTAAACTGCTTTATTTCCTCTCATTTGCAGCAAGAAAGAAAAGAGAACTCAGAAGAGCAGAGAGCTGAAGGGAATCCTTCAGATTCCTTTTAATACTTTCTGTAAGACAAGAGAAGAAAGCAGAGATGGAAAGAAAGCCATAAATCTCCATAGGGGATCCATCAGCCAGCTTCCTTCTGCCTCTGCCTCCCCTCTCCCCTGAAAGCCCCGATGTGGCTTCACCTGAAGCACCAAGGAAAGGTCAATAAATCAAAGCCCTGAGACTGGAGGGCTGCTCAAAGGAGCCTTGGAATTGTTAGTATTCATTCTCTGTTGTTTTTGACCACAGACAATGCAGAGGGAGCTTGTTTAGATCAATATCTACAAAAAGGAAAAGTGGTTTTGAGCTGTTGGAGTTTTGCTCGGAGATTGTCTCTACTTTCTCTTACTGATGTTTTTAATCCCACACACACAGGAGGGTTGAGGAGTGTGAGAGGTCTGAGTGGAGAAAAGCAACACAATTTACCAAAAACAGCCACGGGGTGTTATGGTTGAACCATGAGAAGTGGGTTGTAGGATCAGAGAATTTCAGAAGCACAGGAGGGGTTTTAAGGGAGCTAAAGATCATCCACAGGCAGGAACTCCTTCCACCAGCCCAGGCTGCTCCAAGCCCTGTCCAACCTGGCCTTGGACACTTCCACAGCTTCTCTGGGTACCCTGTGCCATGGCCTCACTATTAGGAGGAATATATTTTGTGTTTGCCAATGCTAGCAGAACAGGTATTGAAGATTTTTGCAAATTTCCAACCTGGTCTGTGCTTTTATGCAAAAAAAACCCCTACATTCGTGAGCCAAGAGAATCTATGTGGATTTCAGAGTATTTTAGGCAGTGATCTATTGAACCTGAAAAGTGAACTCAGAGAAAACTCACCTTTCATAATCAGCTCCATGAGATGTAGAATAATTGATTTTCTTTTTTAAAAATAGACACAGATATTCTAGAAAGGGGGGGGTGTGTGTAAGGCTACATTAAAGAGCTGACTGCACCTGAAATACAGGAACAAAGCTTCTGGATTTTAGCAGTTGTTCACTCCAGATCAAGAGAAATCAAATCAAACTGGAGGAGTCTTTCAGAAGGGCTGGGAGGAGGGAGCTGGAACAGAAATCTCAATATGGGAAGAACAAGGAGGATTTTGTGTATTAAGTGACGAGCTGAATGGAAGGTCTGATTGCCGTCCATAAATGCATTGGGGTAGAATTGAAATCACCAGTGAAATTAAGACAGGAAAGGGACAAGAACAAACATGACCAGCAATATATTTAGGTTGGAAATTAGAAAGGTTTTTGCCATTTCAGAGTGATGTAGCTCTGGAACAGCATCCCTCTAGGACTTGCAAAAGCAATTAGCTAGCTAAAGGTAATAAACTAGGAGGTCTCACAGATCCCATGAGAGTTTTGGAAGATGATAGGTATAACATTCAGAATGATCTGGAGAAATTAAAGATATGGTCTGAATTAAACAGGATGCTGTTCAATGTAGGAAATTAGAAGGTACTGCTTCTAAATGGGAATAATCAACTGCATGGAAACAAGATAAAAAAATTCCTTATTACAATGTTCTGTAGAAAACACACGTGGAGAGAAGAGTGGGTAAAAGAAACCAAGAGTCAGCCTGGAGAGCACACTCAGGAGGGTTTTGCATCAATCTGTTTCATCTTCCCAACTTTCATGCAGGGTTTCTGTGCATGAAGTGACTCTCTTCTCCCTCAACACTTTTCCCAGAAAGGAAGGCCCAGAGGTTTTAAGCCTTTTTCAAAAATTTCCTTAATATCAATTCAAAACAAGCACATTTTGGGAATGGATTTTACAGCTTTACTTCCTCTAAACTGCTTTATTTCCTCTCATTTGCAGCAAGAAAGAAAAGAGAACTCAGAAGAGCAGAGAGCTGAAGGGAATCCTTCAGATTCCTTTTAATACTTTCTGTAAGACAAGAGAAGAAAGCAGAGATGGAAATAAGGCCATAAATCTCCATAGGGGATCCATCAGCCAGCTTCCTTCTGCCTCTGCCTCCCCTCTCCCCTGAAAGCCCCAATGTGGCTTCACCTGAAGCACCAAGGAAAGGTCAATAAATCAAAGCCCTGAGACTGGAGGGCTGCTCAAAGGAGCCTTGGAATTGTTAGTATTTATTCTCTGTTGTTTTTGACCACAGACAATGCAGAGGGAGCTTGTTTAGATCAATATCTACAAAAAGGAAAAGTGGTTTTGAGCTGTTGGAGTTTTGCTTGGAGGTTGTCTTTCACTTACTGAAGTTTGGAATTCTTCTCTAAATACTTCTTGCCAAGTTTAAATACTTTTTGCCAAGTTTAAATACTTTTTACCAAGGTGCTTCCACCGCTGCTGTTAGTGAAGGGTGTGAGGAGAATCACATCCTGCTTTTCTCAAGCACTTGGAATATCCCAGCCACCTCTCCCAAAACCCGAGTTACAGAAATACACGGGCAGTTCAAAGCCTAAAAGAAGTCAATAAGAATGGCAAGAATTTTGGAAAAGAGCTTCTAAATTAATATTCACAGGGACCCAGTGCAGTTTGGTTACAGGGAAAACTGCATTGCTTCAAATAAATGAAGTTAATGAAAGTTTAGAGGAAAAAAAACCTGAAATTTTTACCTCTTATTCTTGTCTTGCATTCTGCCTAATTTAATTTATTTGGGTTTGGTGCCAAGGAAATCTTTTAGCTCTACTCAAAACAAAGTTGCAATGTTTCTTAAGCAAGTTATAAATCTGATGGACATATTTCACAGAAGCAAGACACATCAAGAGAGTCAAATCTGGAGTAATGTATCAAAATACACATCAAAAATATCATAAAAGCAACATCTAATAGATTCCCAGGAGCTAAAAAGTCATCATTAATGAAATTATGTGCTGGTATTGATTATACAACAAAACAAAAATAAAATATTTCCCTTTTTCCCAGGCTGGTCTACAAATAGAAGCAGCCCTGGAGCTTTTACAGATAATTCTACACTGTCAAAAGCAGTTATCTAGATTTTTCTGTCATTTCTAATTAATAATGTCATGTCGTGGACTTAAGAATTTCCAAGGCATGGTGACTAATTACCACATGGCAAAACATGTGCAATTGATCTTTTAAACTGCTCTGCTAATTGCAAACCTGCCACTTGAGGGTGTTCTAAATATTGATTTCTGGTGTAAAGTCTCACTCAGCTTTTCCATATGGACATTTCAGCTTTGCTCATTATCGCGGTGCTCAAGTTTATGAGGACATCAACTTATTTGAAGGGGTATGAGACAGTTAGGAAGGGAATTGGGCACTGAAATAGCCTGATTTAAAAATAAAAAAAAAACAAAAACAAATGATAAAAACCTGTTTCTAACATATGACAATGTGAAAGCCTGGAGGTTAATTAATCTCTGATAATATAAGTAAATTTGAAGCAAGTGGTGCTATTTTTCAGTGTGCAACTGTGAAAATGTAAATCCCTCTACTTCTGCTGTTTCTGGGTTTTTTGCCAAGGAAGCAGATCACTGCAAAAAAACCCAAACCAATGACAACAACAAAAAAAAAACCCTCAAGAATAAAACAGAACCAGGATGAGATCACCTCATGTGCAGATGATTTATCTCCACAGAACAGTTTGGGTTGGAGGGGACATTAAAGCCCATCCAGTGCCACCCCCTGCCATGGGCAGGGGCACCTTCCACTGTCCCAGGCTGCTCCAAGTCCTGTCCAACCTGGCTTTGGGCATTCCCGGGATCCAGGGGCAGCCACAGCTTCTCTGGGCACCCTGTGCCAGAGCCTGCCCACCCTCACAGGGAAGGATTTCCTCGATTTCCTCTTGCACCTTCTCCAGGCACAACTTTTTACCCAAAATAAAGGCAGAACTGGGAGGAGATGTGGTGCCCCTGTGGAAAGCACAGGGATGTGTGGCCCAGGTGGCATCAGGGAGGGCAGAGCTCCTGATTTAAGTTCAAACTCCTCATTTAAGTTCATTTAAGTTCATTGCTCCGCACTGTGAAAAAGTAGCAGAGATGACTGGAGTAGAGGAGAAATCCAGCCCAGCCTCTGCAGATGTAAATGCATAGAGAACAGCCAGAGGATTGAGAGATAATAAGATTAGAATGACTCAGACTTGTAGAGTTTATTAAAACTTTATATTCCACCCACATGTAAGGGAGAACAGCTCTTTCACTGGGGGGCCAGAACTCTAGCACTAGTAGAGATCAAATGTCTTTTCTGTGTGTTTCTTCTGCAAAACTTTGGGGATTTAGGTCAAAGGAAAAAACAAAACTAAAGTCCTCAGTATCATCTGTTTCCCTATTTTTTCCTTATCTGTTTTTAACACTTCTTGAAAAGCATCTTTGCTAATGCCTGCAAATACACCCAAAGCTTTAAGAAGGTGAATGAGGAGAGTCCAGCCCAGTTTTTATTTGAGTCTGGCAAGGGCACAGTTCAGGGCAGGGCAGAGGTTTGGTGACTGCTGTGGGGAACGTGCCCCAGTGAGGAGGGACAAGTTAAGGCATCTGTGGAGTCCTTGCTTCCTTTTTGCCAGGGTTGGGATTAAATGTGTGAGATGGTATTTCTTGTTTGGTCTCAGATGTTTGTTGGTTCTTATCTCTGTCACAGTCTCACAAACCCTGAGTTCTACAGCACTTTACTCCAACAAACTAAAAAATGGAGCCCCATCTCTCTCTCTCTACAAGGCCTTTTAGGGATAAACTGTCCAATTAAGAAATGACACTTAAATTATTTTTACTTTTAACCCAATAACCAACCACCCAATGCAGACTTTTTTATCCAATTACACAAAACCACCCAAACCCATGGAGAAGAAGGTGAAGAAGAAGGACCAGCCTCCCCCCTAAGACCCCCATCTTGATTTATATGTATTACTATATTCTACAGCCTTAAACTCTAAGTTTTCCACCATGTGATATTACACATTTCTAGTCACACTCCACACCCACAATCCCAGTTCTCTCATTCCATTTTGGAAGCCTTCTCCACAGCCTCAGGTCAATGTAGTGTTCTCCTGGGGTCAGTGCCTGGCAGCACAGAAAGTCTGAAATTCTCAGCAGCCAGGGTTCCAACAACTCTCTTTAGGTGGCTTTGCAAGAGCTAAACAACCAAGAACACTCACTTTTGTACACTAAGACCAGTTCTCTGTATTTGAATATTTTCAGCAAGTGTTTAGTCTTGAAATCCTCTTGAAATCCTCGAAATCCTCTTGAAATCCTTATATGTGCAATCCATCACAACCCACCAAGTTTTATTCCAATCATTACTCAACATTTTGAGTTCAAATTCCTGAGGTTGGGTTTGGAACAGGCAGAAAATTGAAATCTTCCTCATTGTAGGAGAAAACACATTTGAAAGCTCATTTTAAAGGAGAATAATAAAGCTGTCTTGGAAAAGAGCTCCTGAGAGGCAACAATCCCCATAAGATTATTGATGAATCTTCAGCTACCTTGCAACAAAAATCAGCTGCTCAGTTCAAACTGAAATATATCTGTGTCAATCATATGGACCTGAAATGCATGGGTTTAGTATTCATTTTAGAGCTGGGAGATTTTGGTTAGAAAAGTGGAAATTTCTAGCAAAAGTATATTTTTATATATCTGACATTGAGGAGAGGAGCCCTAAACACCAAGGAAAATTTTTTGTCAAATCTTGAGTTTCTAACCTAGAGATGGACTAGGATGAATATTCCAGTGTTGGTTCTTGACAAACTTTTCTCCTGTCATAAGAGGAGAAAATGTAGCTGCAAGTATTCCCTTCTCAGCAATGCCTGCCTGGTTTTGTGGAAAAGGAAGAGAAATGACAACTCACTTCAGGAAATGTGTTTGATACACTTCACCTCTCACTCGCGGGAAAAAAGAAAAAAGAAAAAAAAAGAGGGTTTAGAAGCTAAACACCAAGGTTTTTTTCTCTCCTTCTCTTTCTGGTTTGTGTATTTTGTGGCTTTTTTCCTTTGTTGGTTTTGTTGGGATTTTTAGGAAGGAATAGTTCATAGAGCACAAAAAAATATTCAGAGTGCATCATTCTTGGAATATTCAGTTCTTGCCTATGTGATCTTTTCCTTGCTCAGGGCTACAGAGGATCTTTGGTGGGTCTCAAACACACACTTTAGTGTTATTTATAATGAAGAGCAAAAAAGCACAAGGCTGCAGGCTATAAGAAAAGAATTCCTAGGTTTATCTGGGCTCCTCAACATGTTGCTTCATTACTCTCCTAAAAAGGATACTGTGTAAACTGCATTTGTGCACTAAATGCTTTAATGGGGTTTTATTGCACTACTAAATTTAACAACATGCTTCTATATAAAATAAATACATAGGCTGGAAAACAAGTAATGCCTCAGTTTTGGAAGAGGCTTTGATTTCAAGTTCAAGTGCTGAAGATTTTAGGTTGAAGACTGGAGTGATGGTGAGGGGTGTTACTGATTAAATGAACCACCTTTTGAATCTGACAGGGGGTTTTAAATCAAGCAGCACAGAAGTTAAATAGAAATGGCTCCAAAACATGTTTGTGATGTAGTATAATTTAACCTTGTTATTCATAGTTGGAAAGGTTATCATTTAATTATGATTAATAATTAAATGATAAATCTAATGTATTATTATATTATTATAACATAATATTCTTATAAATATTATTATTATTATTAATAATGATAAATAATTAATCATTTAATTAAATTTATCATTTAATTATATTAAAAATATTTGATAATCCATCCCTGCATGCTGCCACCACTAGCTATGGATGTAGGGGACACGAGCAATGCATGAACTGGATTTCTGGTAAAAAAAATTAATTTATCCAGGCTTTATTCCTCCATGGGTTTTAATGGTGTGTTGTAGACCTTGTCCAAGAAAAAAGGAAATCATACAGGAAATATTAACTTTGGTGGAACATGACTCCAAAACACAGCAACAGCCACTGCCCACAGATTATCACTGACAGGCAAATGGAGGAATAAATAAGGTAAAAATGAAGTTTTGAGGTTTCATCTAATTGAAGCTTCATTTATATTCCAATCTGAAGGATGAATTATAAAAAGAAGGTGAAACTCTGGTGTGGAGCATGCTCCAGAAGGTGTCTATGGGGAGTGCAGGGTACTTGTCTGTTTATAGCAGTGTATGTTAAACCAACTGCAATATTAATAATGTCCAAAAACCCCATCAGATATTCAGTATAGAAAAATGTCTGATTTCCCTGCTCACAAAACTTCCTTTCAAAAGGTCATGTGAGATGATTAATCATTTTTAGGACTTTTTTTTCCTTTGAGAAAAGAATAACATTTCTCACCAGCTGCCTTTCAATTCCTCCAGAAGTGCTCTGAGATAACTGAGATAGAATCACACCACTCTATTATTATTTATACATTCCTTACGCTCTTTAATTTCATCTGAAGCATCTCACACGTATCTTCAGAAACCTGAGTCATTTCTGCAGCTGCTTCTGAGATTTATACCTTTCCTGACACCAACAGCCTAATTTTGCCTCCATGAGAAATAAGACATAGAAACCAATCTCCAAAATTTTATCTCGTCTCTGGGTTTGGACACGTTGGGATTTCAGAGTTTTTTCTCATCCTGCCTTTAAGACACCATTTTGTACAGATACTTAAGGAATCAGTAAAAACTATTCTTAAAAAACTCCTGGTTGGTGGGAGGGGAAGGGATTCAAGAGAATGGCAAGGCTGTGCTTTAAAAAGAGAATCAGAAATACCTCTCCCAAACTCCCGCAGCTTCCGTTTCTGGAAATGGTGGAATTAAATTATTAAACATTTCACAAGCACGTCATAGAGAGGTGATAAAAATATGGTCACTGGGGAAGTGTCAGAAAGAAATTCTGTTAAAGCAGATTATTTCCCTCTCTGACTGATGATTTAGCCTACATAAATGGAGAGGAAGAAGGGGAAACAGGTCTTAAAAGTTTCATAATGCTCTGGTATGACGTTCTCCACAGAAATTAGGGAACATGGCCTAAATTTTACTCATAAATCAGAAAATTGTTCCCTAAATCCTTAGAGCAGAAGAAAAGGACATGCTTTTGGGAGGATGTTTCAGGTGGAAGTCCTATGGAAGCTGTTCTGCTTTAATATTTTCATTGGTGATTTGACTATGGAGATAGAAAGTGATCTGGTAGCATGTCTGGCTAATGGGGTAGGAAAAAAACCTCAAAATACTCTGGAAAAAAGAATTGGAATTTTGGCTTGGTAACTTCAACAGAAGTTCTGCAATCTTTCAATTCAATTGAATAAAATACCGAGTGGTTTAAGAATGAATCAAGAGGAATTCTGCAAAAAAAGGGCCTTTAGTGCGGTCCCTTCCCCACACTTTGGGGCTGAACACAGACAAAGTAGAATCAGCATGGATTCTCATGGAAAAAGTTGAATTCTGGACTATATTAGTATAAGGTCTGGACTATATTAGTATAAGTTCACTGGTTTTCTCTATTTGTACAGCAATGTCCTCACCTGGAATTCTGCCTTCAGGTTTGGGCACTGCAATTACAATTCTGGTCATACTTGAGTGGGTTTTCAGAGAACTGCACTGAAAATGAAGAGAGGTTTAAGAGCATGACTTGGAGAGAAAGGTTTAGAAAAACTGAATGTTTTTAGTCTAGAAAAGAGGGGATGGAGAGGAGAGCTTTGGAGGGTTGATAGATGAAGTCTTGTCCAACACATTGGAAGCAGATTCATCCCTTCTCCTTCCTGTCTCAGAGGTGACAGCAGCCTAGGAGACCACTTGATGTTCCTTCAAACTTTATGTGTGTTTGGGAAAACAGAGACAAGGGAAAACAGTGGATAACAGATACTGCATGTCCCTGTCCTGCCTGTACTTTTTGGTGTGATGTTATCCGACAGATGAGGACAGCACAAGCACTAATCCATCGGGCTGAAAACAGCCAAGGTCTCTGTTATTCTAGAGTCAGCTTTTCCAGAAACTCAGTTTTGGATTTTTAGCACTCATCAGCTCTCCATTTAGCATTTCCTTTGAAAGGAGCACACACTCTGCCATGTGGAAGGCAAAATGTCACCCAGGATCACTGTGATCAGCACAGACCTTGCTGGCCTTTGAAAACCTGGGTATTTTCCCTTTTAGTGCTTGATGTGGGAAGAGTTCAGATGTCTAAGATGAAGAGGGGGCATAGCTATTTCTGCTATTAAAATGTCAGGCACATTAACACCTCCACAAATTATGTCAGGTTTTTTTATTTTCCCTGAGACTGACCTGCCTGAAATCGAGTGAAATGTTCAATGTGAGTCAAACTATTAATTCAGCACTTTCAGTTCTTGAAACATCCTCCTTTCATCCTTCTTTTCCATGAGCCCATGCTTTTCTTTCTCTAAGAGAACTTCTTAGGACATCGCACATATGATCAGTTTAAGTGTATAATCAACACACAACTCATCAGTGCTTCAATTCCCCTAAAATACTTGTAAATGCTTGACCTTACTCTGTTTAGTGCAGTTTTTGCATAATGTTTTCTGCTTACATAAGAAGTACTAAATTTAAGAAAAGAAAAGTCACAGGAATGCAAGCCAAGCATTCAATGGAGGTTTTTTTGGGGAAGATTCTTCTGTCACAAAACCATTGGTCAGATATTTGTGTTCTGTACAGGCAAATTGCCTTGTTTGACTGAAAGAGCAGGAACTAAGGCATGTCAAAATCTAGGAATCACTTTAAGTGTGCTCAGGGCAGAACCAACACACTTTTACTTCATATCTCTGCCAACTCCCCGTGGCAAACTCTCTGTTGAAGGTGAGGTGTCTAGTAGAGAAACAGAAAATGATCCAGAAAACAGAAAAGGAAGAGAAAACACATTTTTGGGATGACACAGGAAAAAAAACCCACAGGAATCTGTTTTCTCCCCATTATTCATAACAACCTAAAAATATTGATAGTTTCCCACATGGAATTTGCCTCTTGAACCTGCTGCTGTAGAGCTCTGCTGGGGCTGTTCCTGACCCCTTCACTTTTCCAGCCATGGGAGCAATTGCAGCATTTTGTGCCTCAGTGCTGCCCCTGAATGCTCTGGAGAGAGCTCCTCACATTTACTCTCACCAGCTCAGCCCCTGCACCAAGCAGAAAATCAGAAAATCACCACCATTTCAGCAGTGCCTTTGCAAGTCCTCATTTCTCTCTTTTGGTTTTATTCGTTTATTTTTTTTAAAGAATGCTCAGCTGCTGGCTGCAAATGAGGGCTTCTGGATTTGAAAATGGCTCATGGAGACTGTTCCCATCCTGTTGCCTAATTTATGGGGTCAGAAGAGAGCCAGAGCCACTGGTGGAGGTGGGGTGGATGTTGAGGAGCAGGAGCTGAGACACCTGATGGAGATTCAGCTGGAGCAGAGAGGACATTCTGCACCAAACCACCACGGCAAAGAAAACCTGATGAGAAGTGAGAAGCCTCTAAACTTTGAAATGCAGTATCTCCTGACCCTCTTGGATTTCTACCAGCAAACTTCTAATTTAGAGACAAAACTATCATCAGATGCAAGTGTTTGCAGGGCTGTCAAATCCTTTAGTGCCAGTGGCTCTCCAGCAGCCTGTCAGTCACAGTGACCTTGGGTTTTGAGCTGCTTGGAGTTTCTTTCTCAATAACATTTTCTCTGATTTTGAAATTCAAGATGCACAAAGGAGTCTGTTATAAGGAAACACAAGTTCCTCTTGCCAGAGAAGAGTTTTGTTGTTACATTTTGCCAGAGGCTCTGGAGAAGGGAATAGGGAGCCACAGCATATTTATTTATGCAGATCAAACTGCATAAATGCAATTGTTAGAATGCATTTTGCCATTATTCCTCTGCCCTGCAGAAATACTTTATGGCATGGCCAGATTTCTCCTAAAGTTCTTGGGAGCCCTGGAGGTTCATTCCACTTTTCCAGTGTGGGCTCTGTAGTTGCACATACACTTTTTACTGATTGTACTTAAAAACCAAAATATCCCTGGTATACACCAGGAGTTGTTCTCCAAAATAGGGCCTGAATTTCCAGGTGGGCAAGAAATTGAATGTAAGTCCTGTAAATGTGACCTTTGTGGCCGTAAATGCCCATCTCCATCCTTGTCAATAACTCCAGGGGGGATCTTTTTTCCACTTATCCAGAACTTTTGATTCATTCCTCCCCTCACTTTTTTGGTGTAATTGATCAGGATTGTTCTGAAGAACACTCATATTTCTACTGCTCTGGTGTCTTTTTTACTCTGCACACCATAATGCATTTTTTTGTTTTTTGGCTTCTCAGGGATAACACAATTCCTGAAATTATCTCTGTGTTTGTAACTTCTTTATGTTGTACAAGCCACTCAAAGTGTCTTCAGAAATTCTTCATTTGTGTTTAAATGAAATCCAAATTTTTACTTTAAAATCTCTCCCATTGCACATCTTCAATTTTTTTACTGTTTTTTAGCTCTTGATTTTTTTTTCCTATATTTTCTTGAGATTTCCAGAGATGCTCCATTTTTCTTTAAATAATTTCTACCATGACAGGCTATAAATTTTGTCCTAGGATCTCTGCCTTCCAAACTCCCAGCAACATATCTGCATTTCAAATGCACTCTGCACAGTATCTAAATGCCAGCAAGGCATTTAACCTTGTCATTTTACCTGAAATTAGGTATTCAAATTCTTCCTCTTTGAGTTTTGCTATTTTGATTTATTAGTGAAACCCTCAGGTTGCAAGCTGCCATTTCAGGGTTGGCTCTGAAGGTGTTTTAAAAGCACTGCAGATGGAAAGGGGAATTCTCTGCCCTAGCAAGAGCTTGCTAGATATCATCCATACGCCAAATTAATTTGTATTTGGGCCACACTTGATTTAAAAGGTTCACTCCATTATTTTAGAGGTACATTTAAAAAACCCTTCACTCATTTATTTTATTGCTTTGGAAGCAAGCTACATTATAGGTTCTCCAGCCCTCTGGCTGGATCCTTAAAGAGATAAAATGTTCTGTTACACCCTAAAAATTCCTGACAGGCACAGGACTGGCAGGCACTCAGTGCCTGCAACCAAAGCTGCCACAATTCTTGAATGACATGAGGAACAAGGAAGGTCTTTTTTCCTTTTATTTTTCCTTCTTTTTACAGATTTTATGATCCCATATGCAGAGAAGTCTTTGGCAAACAGGGATATTTTTCCCCCTTGCCAAACTGCACTCATGCTGTCAAGGCCTGATAGGATGCTGCTAATAAACCCCTGGCCATTTGTTGGAAATGTTTTTTTCTGCTTCTCTCCCTCATTGCTTACCAGGCTCCCCTACATTTGTTTATTCACTGGAATGCTGCAAATTCTTGTACAATTCCTATCTTACACTAGAACTTTTAAGAAGTCTGCTACCACAGCAAGTCTTTCCCCATGGAGAGGCTACTTCTCCTGTGCCACTGAGAACTCCCTCAGGAGATGAACCTGTCCTGCAGTGTTGTGCAGCTCTTAGGAGCCCAACAACTGGATTCGCCCTTAAATTGACATATTTTTATTGACCTGTTGACATAGACTCCTAATTCAAAAAGGATGTTGAGCCTTTCTGCCTAAAGCTTGAATATCATTTTAGGGAATTCTCTTCATTTGACAAAGTTCTCTTATTAACAGAAAGGTGCAAGTTTTGCCCATTTTGATAGAGTTCAGGCATCTCTGGTGAAGTACTTGGATTTAGAAGGGATTCAGCCTAAATTAATAAAGAAACTATTCAAGGCACTCATTGAGACAGCCACGGCAAAACACAAATGCTCTTCCCCCAGCCTTGAAAGCTTTGCTAGACAATTTCTGTCAACTCAAGAGAATCTAAATTTCATCTCACTGAAAACACATGAAGCCTGACATGGTCAAAGGCCAAAGTTTCTCACTTGTGCTTGGGAGAATGGACAAGTTGAGTATTCTGTTTCCACACGTTTTTAGTATCTCTAGTCTGCACATTATGTCCATCAAAGGGGTCTTGGGAGAGACATCACTCAGAAATGTGAGTATTACTGGAAATGCCATTCACAGGAGGCCTGACTTTGCCTTCCTGTGAAGGCATAAAGGTATAACAAATAAAAAAGGTACAGTCACAATCTAAATGATTGCAACATCTTTGCCAAAAATTACCCAAAGGGCTTTTGGCAAGGAGGCATCATTTTCTTAAGTGGTTGATAGTGCCCAGGGGAGCCTTTCTTTATTTCTAACATTCAGACCTTGCTGCCTGAATACAGAGGTGAAGGCACAAGGAAAGTTCCTGTAGGATTTTATTTTACCTACTTCACTCCTGATATCCAGTGAGGCAAAATCTCTGTCTGAAGTTAGAGAATCAGTAGAAAAACCCTTTAAGATCATCAATCCCAACCATTACTCAAGATTGCCAAGGCCACCTCTGATCCATGTCCCCAAGCTTTCAAATCCCTCCAGGGATGGGGATTCCACCCCTGCCCTGGGCAGCTGTGCCAGGGCTCCCAGTCTCACAGCAACACCAGCTGTGAAATCTAAAAAGAACCTTGCAGTTTCAGTAATTTTGATCTCAAGGGAGCCAAAGCCAGGAGTCTGCAGCATCATTTGATGCATGTGTCCAATGGGACAGGGAGGCATTTAAACCCAAGCAAAGAATGGATCCTCACTCTGCTGCTTTTCCAGAAGCCCAGGTGTGTATTTTCTTATTGATTTTCAGGATCCTCTTTGTGATCTTTTCAACAGCTTTGGACTTTTATACCTTTCCTAGACACATTTTTTACGGATCATCACAGAGCCTAAGGTGGAAATTTTCATCTCCTGCATCACCACAGATTCCCCACTGTTAGCACCCACTCCTCCAGTTGATCCATCCCAGCCAGAGTTTTTCTAGGCTGGGCAGAACAGGCTGATCTGTGTCTTTATGTCACTCTGTACTTGTGCCAAAGCAAATCAGGACTTTGGCTGGGTCCTTGACGGCCCTCAATAATCTCTTCTTGCTAATTCCCAGTGTGTGCAAACAAGTCTGTACAGAGAGAAGTCTGACACTGAAATCTCTGGATCACGAGCCCGTTCCCAGTGTGTTTTGTCTCCTTTTAGGGTGAGAATGAAAAGCTTCAGGAGCCTCCATCATTTGTTTTTTTCCTGCAGCAGCAACACAAGGATGTCATCCAAAGGATTGCTTTTTTCTCCTGTTCTTACCTGATCCAGTGTGCTTGGTTTGATTCAGAGTTGGGTTTTTTTCTGGAACAGAGGACAGAAAGGGATGATGTGGTTTTGATACAGATATTTTTGGATCTATTTAATATTTTCAGTAATCTCCAGCCAGGCTACTCCTCAAAACCACACACACATATGTTGCACATATTCTTTATTCTGAGTATTTATTTCTTCCATTATTTGCAGAAGTCAAAGATCTTCTGTAGGAAAATACAGCAAAGTCTCTGCCATGGAGAGACAAGAAAAACAAAAATTAGATCAAAGGAGGATAAAGTTAGTGATGCTAAAAAGCTTTTGAAAGCCAGCACAGAAGGTGTGTGTGAACAAAAGAACAATACATAAAGCTACCAGCATGCTCAGGGTGTTAGCTCTTAGTCACTTATTTCTCCTGCATTATTTGTCAAAAAAATAATACTTCTTCAAACTTCTTCCCCCTCTTTAAATCCCAGTCACACACACTTCAGCTGCACGCCCAGATTGATTATTCACTCCATTGTCATTGCCTGTTGTTCACTGAATTCTGACCTTTCCTTTTAATTCAAGGAAATTCCCGCTACAGACTAGAAAAAAAATAATCCCCTGTTCTAAGAGATGACTCATTTCTTTGCTGCCACATCAGCTTGCATGGCATATTTAACTTTGAAATATTACTGGAGCAGGGGAGGAGAAAAGAAAGATGTGGATCAAAAGGTCATTAGTAAGTAATGTTTTAGGAGGGAACAGGTGAATTCCATGGGAGTAAAGTTAAAAGGGGGATGTGAAAACGTTCCCTGATAAAAGTTGAAAGGGTCAGCAGTAAGAAATGATGGGTTGTGTGTAGGGAAGATCACAAAGCAGACAAACCAAATGCATTAAATTAAGAGAACCAGTATGATCAATATTCTCCCAAACCCAAAGAGATCCATGCCAAGCCCAAACCCTTTGGACAGCAGCACTGCTCTAAGTGGCCAGAGGAAGATTATGAAACTCAGCCACAAGTCAGGCAGGAAATGCACCGAGAACAATGAAGAAAAAAATGGGATCAACACTGAAAACTCTTATTTTAAAAAATCTTTTTCAATATGTGAGGAACAACTCACCCCTCCCCTGCTCAGCTGTTGATTGCTCTGAGCAGTACCTGGAATTCATGGAAGATGATGAGCTTCTAAAAGCAAGGAAATGATAATGAGCATTCATCAGAACTACACCTCTCTGACACTGGAAAGACAAAGAAAGAGAATTTGTTCCTAGGACTGAATTTCTTTCTTATTTCCAAGAACCTGGATGTGGAGAAAGGAAGAGATTAGTTTGTTGGATGTGGGCTCTGTCTTACCAAACTCACAAAATTACGAAATGTGAATGTTGAGGTGTGTTTGTGACCCCAGAGGGAAGTTTAGGACTGTAAGTGTGAAGTGGGAAGTGTGAAGATGAATTAGCCATGCCACTGTTTGGAGCACTCAGATAAAAACCAATAAAATGTATTTGAGTGATTTTTCCCAACCAACAGCAGAAGGACAGTGTCTACCTGGAAAAGGGAGAACACAGAATGATCTTAAAAATGCCCACTGTACAATCCACAGTGGAAAAATGGGTGGGAAGCCATCACTGAGGAAAGGTGATGGAGTTTTAAAATATGGTTTTTAAATTTGACTGGATCAGAGACAAGTGTGATATTCCTTCTAAATCAATCTCTTAACATTGCAATGAGTTATGGGCTATCTTCAGATATCACCTGGTACAGAGGGATCTCAAAGTTTTCTTTTCCTCCCCTGGTATCTTTCAGGCATTTACTCATGAAGAACAAAAAGTTTCATAAAACCAATATTCCCTAAAAATTCCCTTTTTAAGCCTATTCCTGGACTGCAGTCCACAATTTCAGCTCTTCCACAAAGAAAAACCACAGATTGAAAATGAAATCACAGAATCCTAAAAGGACTTGGGATTGAAGGGACCTTAAAGAGACATCATTCCACCCCTCTGCCATGGGCAGGGACACCTTCCACCGTCCCAGGTTGCTCCAAGCCCTGTCCAGCCTGGCCCTGGACACTTCCAGGGATCCAGGGGCAGCCACAGCTTTTCTTGTCTCTTTTGACACCAAAAATTCCCCTCTGGCAATGGTTGTTCAGTGACCATATTTAATTCATTAAAACAACAAAGAGGACTTACAACTCCTAAAGATGAAATTGGAGATCCATTATAACTCAATCTCCAAACAGAAGCAGCCACAAATAGAAAAAAAAATTAAAAAATAATTTCAAAATTCCATGTCAAAAACCTGCTTTACCATGTTTAAAGTGTTTGCCTACTGAGATTTAGAGGTGCCATTTGAGCTTCTTTACAAGAATAGGTATAATGTAGGCATTACTTTGACAATTTACTGCACAATATACTAAAATAGTGAGTTAAAACTCATTAATTCGACTACACAGGCAAAAAAGGTGGGTCCCAACAGCTTTGATTTGACAAAAACTGCAGTTTCTCAGCACAGACCCTTAATTTATCAGGCAATTATCTGTCTAACAAAGCCAGGCCAGCAGTGTTACTGCTGAAAAGTTCAGTCTGGATAATCCATATCACACACAGACACATCACATGCAGGAAGGAAACTCCACCCTTCCTTAGAAAACACCTCAAAGTGAGGCCATGAGGACACCCAGGACAGCTGAACTGAGGTTTGGGCAGACCAAGAACACAACCCCAGACAGCTGTGGAGAGTTTTTGTCTGTTTGCTGTTGCTGTTCATCTCTTCACCCCCCCCTCCATGTTTGCTCTGTAGACTTTGCAATTTCTGCTGTTTCAAAAGAGTTTTGCTTAATTAATTAATGTTTGCAAAGGAGGGGATGTGGCAAATGCTGTTATAACTCTCTGAAAACTGCCTGATTAAGATGCAAAGCACAGGCAGAACAGCTGTCAGAACAAACTCCTGTGCTGTCAATGCCCTGACAATGCAGAAGACAGCTCTGGATACAAATTCATCAGCAATTAGCTCTTTCCTTGAGTCACAAAATAAATTCTAAAAAGTGTCTCAATGAAACGATTCCCTGCATCTGTTTTTTGTTGCCAGATCATTCAGTAAAGGCCCTGTATTGCTTCCCTGGTAGTTTCATCTCTTCTGAGCAAGCAATTAACCAAAGTCAGTGAGATTATCACAGAGATAATTAATTTATCAGCTACTTGCTGCTGTTAACATTTTCTTGTTGGAAGAGTCATTCTGGGTCAGGCTTTTTCACTAAGATACAAAGCATCAGATGGACCAAACTGACATAAAATCATTGTCTCCCACTGAATTCAGACTCCTGCTGACACCAGCAGAACTGGTCCATTTTGTTTTCCAGCACCAATTAAGAAACTGAAAAACCCACATCATTTGCTGGATCATAAAACTTTCCCTCTCTTCACTTTTTTCCCCTCTATTACCTAAAAATGTCTTGATTGACAACACCAAGAGCATTCCAAACTACTTTGCTTTCTGCAGCTGCCCCATGCTGAAATCCCAGGGTGAGCTGCTGGGAGGTTCTGACTGACAGATTTTGGGTCTTTGTTAAATTGCTGTGAATGGAAATCACAGGAGAACACAGCTTGAAGAACCTGAGCTGACACATGACCAATGAAATAACAACCATTTTTCCAACCTTAAGAGACTTTTTTCAGAAGAAAAGTTAATCTTTACAGGATGCAACCATTCCTTATGACCTTGAGTTAAATTAGTCCTGTTTCCATGGGAAGTTTATGCTTTAGGCTCAGCCATTGCTGGCTGCCTTTACATTTATTTACAATAGCACCTGGAGTCTTCCTCTGAGTTCCCATTATGTTTAAGTGCTGCAGCATCTCATTGTAACAGATAAAAGTACTTGAGGGGATGCAGAATAATATCAGAAAAATGTGTTTAAGAATAATCAGCGAGTCCATTTTAAAGGCAAATAGATTTTATGAAAGATGTGTATAGACACACACCTAAATACTTTAATACATCAGTGAAGGAGAGCCCCTTTCTCTTCAAAACTATTTTCTGATGCTGTAATTGCAGTGCTTTTCTTACTCCTTGCCTTGAACACATGAAGAGACTTATTTTTCTTTTCATTTGATTCCACTGAGCAGAAGAGGATTGAGCCCTTCTGACAATTCAGGACCAATCTTCTCCAAGACAGAAGATAGAGTAGGAGTATTTTTTTCAGACAGGTAGATTCAAACCCCTAGACCTGAAAGAATTTGGATCCTGGGTTTTCCACAGTTGCTTTCCATACTACAAGACCAGATTTCCAGCTAACTCCCTCTGGGACAGTAATATCTTCAATCTTATCTTAATTTCTAATTTTAAATTCCTGTAGAGACTCCTCTCTGCTATTGTCCCAAATGTGTCAGAGGGAGCTGGCACCTGTGTACACAAGTGTGAATAAATTCAGCCCTAAAAGTAAAAAAACTAAATAATTGGTTTACAGAAAGAACTGTAACTAAGACCACAACATGGTCTTGTAAAAATTCTCTCCCCATCTTTCTTGTAGGCTCTCTCCAGGTACCTAAAAACAGGGAAAAGGAGAAAATAGAATCACACAGACTGAGCTTTTTTGACTTCTATTCCCAGCATCGCACCTGGAAAAAAACCCCACAAAATTGTCTCTAAATATCTGGGAGACAAGTAAGCCACTGAATTATATTTATAAGGAGAACGTCAAGGCTCTTTTCTCTCTGCAACATGTTAATGCAGAGATGACACAAGATGCCACACAATATTTATCTTTAATTTTTGAAAAGATTGCTGTGAAGACAGAATCTTTTTGTAGCTATTGAATAATGTAAAACAAAAATGGAGAATGGAAGATTTGCTCAAACAACAGGTAAAAAACTACGGAGTGAACATATTGAAGGAGCTAAAAGGGAAAAGTTTTGTGTTTATCAGCAGAAGATTTTAATAACAAACATCTAGAAACTCATCTGTGGTGCAAATAGAGGTGACCTTGGAGAAGGGGAGAGATGGTCCCTTATGTGTGCTTTTAACTTCAGCTCTGGGGGGCAATAATGAAATATAGGAAATGAATATAAGAAATCTGAATATGAAATCTGAATATGAAATATATTAAATGAAATATAAGAAATCTTCAAAATGTTAGCTTTCAATCAGGCTTTATTGGATCTATCAAATGTTTTTCTGCTTCCTGCAACTAGTTAAACATCAGCAGCTGCAATTCCTCATCCCCCGTCCCTGATAACGCACGCACACGATATTTTTCATTTGAAGATGAGGCCTCACACAATTCCAAAAGACAAATCTGTACACCCTGCTCTGGCACTACCAGCAGCTTAGATGGAGATGTCAAAGTTTGGGATATCAGCAAGAGCTGATGTAAATCCTATCTCCTGCTGGGAAATACAGGAGAGGATGTGAGGGACAAAACGGGAATAAAACGTCAGGAGCAGGTAGAGGAGACTGAAAATAGTTTGAGGCTGGAAGGCAGATTAGAGCAGCAAAAGGAGCTGTTATTTTACCTCTCATAAAAAATACAAAAGGACTTCCTGAAGTATATTACAGAATCACATGGGGTTCAGAAATTGGTTATGAGAATGATCAGGGTGCTGGAAGAAAAATTTCATAAAAAGAGATTGAAAGATTGTGGGGTTGTTTACAGAAGGACTCAATGAATACAAGGAGTTGTGATGAAAATATATTAAATTTTGAGAATTTAAAGGAAAGAGCTGCTTATTCTTCATTTTACTGTATCTAAAATCTCAAAAAGAAACGTCCCTAAAGTTCTCCAGTTTATAAATTTCATTAATGGAATTGCTGCTGCTTGAAATAGGTAAAGCAGCTATAAATTACCTATGACTGCTGATATGTGGTATTGAGGATATAGATATGAAAAGAAATATATATTATACTATAAATATTAAAATAAATTAAAATTAAATAAATTGTATATATAAAAATAAAATATGGACACTAAAATATAAATATAAATAAATATAATAAATACAAATAAAATATAAATGCAAAATACAAATATTATATAAATACAAATAAATATAAACACTAAAATATAAAAAATAAAATAGAACAATAATTTTATATATTTTATGAAAATAAATATAAAATATTGGTAAACTCTAATGATAATTACAGCAATAATTTCTGTTTTACCTCAGAAAAGTATTGTTTTTTCAAAGAAATAAGCCTAAATTTGCATCTCTGTGTAACACTTGAAATGCAGCTCACAGTTATCCCCATTCCAGTGGATTTCAGGGGTATCCTTGCACAAAATTCATGATGGTTCCCAGTGAGCAGATGAGCATAATGGACAAATTTAAATGTCATTTGTTTTTTTCTTTTCCTCGTGCTATTACCACCGTGTGAAACTCTCCAGGCCAAGTTCAGCATCAGTTTGCTCCTGATGCAGTGTCTTCTTTTGCCACATATTTTATTTCTCCAGAATCCTCCTTGGGGAAGAAAATTATAATAATTTCATCTATTTATATTCTTCCTCTGATCATACTCATAGAATAAACCACCAGAAAAAAAAAATTGTTCAGGTATTCAAAATGAGAATGAATTTTAAAATGCAGGTGCATAGGGCTCCTTTTTATTCCAGAAAAATCACCTTCCATGGGATGGAAGTCCTTTCCAAGCTCCTGTTTCTCTCACTAGCTGCCCAAGGCTCCCAGTGCTTTGTCTTCTCTACTTGTGCCATATTTCCATTGTTCAGTTTAGGTAATTTAAGATAAAATCAGATTTACTGATCACAGCAGCAGCAGGAGCCTTTCATAACAGCAAATGTAATGGTGAAATCCAGATTTTCTTCCCTCTCCCTGTTCTTCTGCACCTGGGATGTGAAACTTCTGCAGTGGAAGGGGGCTCTGTATTAGAATTAAATTACCAAAACAGAAACTTCTGGTTTTCCTCAGTTGTCTGGTCAGATTAAATAATTCTGGTTTGAAATTATTTCAGGGATTTGCAGCCAACAAGTTACATCATGGGTTTATAATCTGATTTCTCACAACACCTGAACACCAGGTCTAAAACAAGTGCACAGTAATGCAGAATAAACAATTTTTACAAATTATTTTTCTGAAGTGACCACATAAGAAAAACTATTAATAATCCAACAATTTTCTCTAATAATTTGATAAGGAACTTTAGGCCCAAACCATGAATTGAAAATATCTTATTATGTTGATATTTAATAATACTTAAAGCATTATTTATAACAGGCTGGAAAATTATTCCATGTAAATGAAGTGTGTTTAATTGGATGCAATACAAAAGTAAAAGAAATCTCTCTTTTAAAGAAAATTGTGTCTCAGTGAGTTGGAAATCCTCAGGTCAGCCTAGAACTTAAAATATTTCAACAATTTTGCTGCTTTTATTTCTCCTTGCTGTGCTCAAGCAAGAATTGTCCACTAAATATCTTGGAAAGAAGTGAAAATTATGAGTTGACTTTTACATGCACTAATTATTGGGCCTCAATTTGATGACCTCAGAAGAAATTTCTCAACCAAGAAAATTTTAATTTCTCGTTTTATTTTATTTAGAATAAGTTGTTTTCCTTCTCCCTTGTGCCCAAGTTTAGAAGTACCAAAAGAGCCCAGCTATATTATTAAAACTCTAAAAGTACGCGTTCCTTTATTAAAAAACAAAAAAAATCTCTTGAATGAAAATTCCTTGGCACCAGCAGATATTAAAATTCATTAAAATATGAAAATAAAGAACAAACCAACCCTCAAAAGCTCTTTTTTCCCCTTATT
Organism: Agelaius tricolor; assembly: GCF_023055355.1. Taxonomy (NCBI): domain Eukaryota; kingdom Metazoa; phylum Chordata; class Aves; order Passeriformes; family Icteridae; genus Agelaius; species Agelaius tricolor. The sequence goes on along the minus strand of NW_027269284.1, from coordinate 889,366 downwards.
TTCACTTCAATACAGCCTCTCCTAAATACAAGCAAAAAGCTTAAATACATTACAGAAGGATTATTGACTCAGAAGGACTCATTTATAAAATAAAATCTCACTGGGAGGAGCTCCACTAATTGGCAATTAAGTCAGGTCATTATCTGTGTAGAGAGAGAATACCTGCAGGTATAAAAGCAGTGTCTTTGTTTAAGGCTTTTATAGGACTGAAATATCGTTCCTGGAAAAAAAAAACAATTATTTTTTAAGTTAATGTTGGCTTTTCAGGTTTTTTTTTTCAGAACTGTTTGCACCTAAATTTTTTAATTTTAATTGCAAAGATATTTATGACAAAACCAACACCTCTGATTACTTGCAGAGTAGGAAAGGGGACAAAGCTTGGATATTTCTAGGTGGTGTTAAATTCTTTAGGGACTCCCAGGTTTTTACATAAAAATCTTGGGAGATAAAGCAGGAGGAAAATAGGTGTCCTGACTTTTCAGTCCTTAGCTTTTTCCTGACTAATTTTAATAATAATTTAATGATATTTTTTCCTTTTTGTGCTGGTCATAGTGTTCTTGTGTAGCTGCTGTAGTAGAGAAATCACTGCAATCCCAATTTAGAAATGTCTCTGAGCTCTGAGGGCAAAACCTGCTGCAACCTTTTCTCATCTCTTCTTGGTAAGGTAAAAGAAAAGGTGCAAAAATAACTTTCCCTCATGGGCATAAGTGAAAATACAGAACTCCAGGTAGTTTTAAATCAAAAAGTTGGTTTTTCATGCACCTGACCTGCTGCAGGTGCCTCCATCAACCCCTTTGGTACCTGTGCTCCTTCCTTGAACTTCTCTCAGGTGGTGTCAAAGGGAGATTAGACATAAACATTTTGCTAATCTGAATTTTAAAAATGCTTTGGAGCATTTCCTTCTCCAGGGGTAAGGAAAGCTGTTCAGGCAGGCTGGTTTGCTTTTTGGAAATACAAATGGCACTGAACTGCTCTTCAAGACACCTCCCAGTGGTTTAAGACTCTGATACGAATTTGCATTTGCATCGCACTGTCTAAATTCTGAGAAAATCCCCTTAAGCATCAGACTGGAGAACAAATTGAACAGAATTTAGAGAAATGTTGATTTTTTTTTTTTTCCTTCAAGGCTCAATTGAACAGCACTAAACACACTGGTGGTTATAATTAAAGCAGCCATCATCCTAAAATTTAGCTTAAAAATTCACATTCCACCCTGACTGAAAATGATAAACATATCAGAAAAATTGTAAATAACTTGGTTGGTAACCTGTGTGAGATGAAAGGGTGGTTTTCCTCAATATAAATGAGAGTTAGGGAAAAGGAAAAACAAGTTTCTTGCTTACTGCTCCAGGTGGTGAACTTGGCAGTGTCCTGACCCTTAATTGAGATCAAATATTGTGTGTTGGAGGAGCCTGAGTCTGCACAAAGCAAAACACAGCATCTGAAAATATTCTCTTAACAAATTTATGTGGAGATTTGAGGAAAAAATACCAGTTTGGTGATTTGGTGCTCGGGTGTGCAGAGGGTAATTCAACTTTGGGCTCCTGGGCACTGCTGTTAAAGGCAAGTGAGTCAGCAACAGGGGACTGCAAAATTCAGTTTTGTGTGGGATTCAGCCCCTGTTCCCAAGCCCTTCATGAGTGTGTGTTCTACCAAGAGCTGGGAGGAGCTGCCCCATCTTCTGCTTTTATATATATGCAATATATAAATATTGCAAGCATTTATATTCCAGCCTGTATTATTTGCTCATATTCTGCTGGTCCCCAGCTTCTTTTTCTGCGTCTGTCAAGGTCGGCATTGAAGGCACTTGAGATGGTATTTTGTGTTCAGGCTTAGATTTATTATTTCTTATTTATATTACGAGTTGTGAGTCCTCCAGCATTCTACTAACAAGCCACAAAGTGGCTCACTATCTCTGGTTACAAGGTCTTTAAAGGCTAAACTATCCAATAAAGAAATGACACCTAAATTATTCTCACTTTTAACCCAATAACTAATCACTCATGTCGCACAATGTGAACTTTTCTGTCCAATTACAAAACACCCCCCAAACCCATGGAGAAGAAGGTAAAGAAAAAGGACCAGCCTCTGCCCGAAAACCTCCATCTTGCTCTATATATATTACTGTATTCTAAACCCTTAAACTCTAAGTTTTTCACCCAATGATACTGCACACTTCTAATCAAACTACACACCCATAATCCCAAGTGCTATCAATCAATTTTGGAAGCATTCTCAGAACCTCAGGTCAAATATAGAATTTTCTTGTGGGTCTGTGCCCTTCAGCACAGAAAGTTTAAAAATCTGAGCATCCAGAGTTCCAACTGAGCATCCAGTGTTCCTGTTTTTGATGTTTGGTTTGCTTACTCCAACCTCAGTATTCAATTCCTAATCTTAGGAATTGAATACAGAAGTTGGAGTAAGGTTATTTCTCATCAAGGCTTTAGCTGGTCACTAATTCATCTCAATGGAGTATTCCCCAAGGACTACTGGCTTGTTGAACTGCAGGGAGAACGTTTTATTTTTTATTTCCAACGTACTTTGACCCCTTCAGGCAAATCTGCATGTGGGATTAATCTGTAATCCCATTACTGATGGGATTGAAGGCAAAACTGGCCACCTTTGCTCTGGGATCTTCCTAATTGCTGCCTCTCCATGGTGGGCAGAGCCCTTCTTTGTTTCCCTGTCAGCACATCTCCCAAAAGAAGGTTCCAAGGATCAGTTGGCCACAGTTCTTAGAAGAAGGGGGACAGAGGGTGGGCAGACAGAAGGTTTGGATAAAGAGGATGTCACCATTTGGGATTCCACAGCAATCCACTTGCTAGACAATTTCCCTGGACCTGAGATTTGTTAATAGATCACATCCAATTTCTCTTCCTCTGCTGCTCATCCATAGGAGAAACAGGCTGGATTTTTGCTAGCAATCTTTTCTTTATGGACAAAATAAATTATCCTAAAATTCTTGACCTTCCTGCAAATCTTGAGCAGGGGGGGTTGTGTGCACTTCTCTTTCTGTGCTTGTTTTGATGCCTCTCTCTCATTCTGCATCTGATGACTTCTAAGTTGAGCACCAATCCCACAGCACTGCCCATCCAGCTGTGGGCTGTCCCAAACATCTGCCTGACCTTGCTGCCACGTGCAGGCTGCTGTGACACCAGCACCGCAAAGGGCAAAGGGGATTTTTGGATCCTTCATCGCTTCTTGTTCCGCCTGGGTTTCTACCCAGAGAACTTTTTAAATACCTCATGTACCTGGCAGCTCTCTGTTGTGCAGCTTTGAGCAAAGATTACCTCCTTGTCTGCCTTCTTGCTGTGCTCTTGGAGATCATGATGTATTTCGTGTGGAGAACAATGCTCTGAACCCTCTGCCCTGACAGAAACACCGTGGGCAGCGTGCCGAGCACGCATTCCCCTGATGTTTATTTCAATCCTCCTCAGCCTCACAGCTCCTTCTGCAATTTATCACATTGCAGGTCATGGGCACAGTTTCTTCAAGAGGGAGAAGAAGGTTACTGCTAAGGCTTTTGGGAAGGCCTCCATAGTTTTAGTGGAAGGGTATTCACTGAGCTGCTGCTGACACAACAACTGTCAGCTGTAGCACCAAGGGTTGTTTTCAGGCATAACAAACTTGTCTGCATTGTCTCAAAGACCTTCTAGAATTTTTTCCCCCCACAGCTACAAAGTTATGGGTGAATAATGCACAGGGAGGGTTGGTTACCACAGAAGAGGGTTGAAGATACCACAGGTCACCTTTGGTATCTTCACGAGAGACCTGGTTTCCACCACTTTTTCTTTCTTTGTGAAGGTCATAGAAATAGAGAATGTTTTGGGTTGGGTGGAACCTTAAAAATCTTTTATTTCAACCCCTGCTGGGCAGGGACACCTTCCACCATCCCAGGGTACTCCAAGCCCTGTCCAACCCTGCCTTGGGCACTTCCAGGGATCCAGGGGCAGCCACAGCTTCTCTGGGCACCCTGTGCCAGGGCCTGCCCACCCTGACAGGGAAGGATTTCTTCCTAAGATGCAGCAGTGCTCTACCACAACCTTCTAAAGGATGTCACCATCTGGATTTACACCATAAAACCACAGGAGATCTCTCAGTGCTTCGATACTGACGCATTTTTGCAGCCTTCTTGCAGTGCTTCTAAGAGAGGGTGAACCGCTGTCAGGAAGCTCAGGATGATCCAGCACAAGTTTTGACTCCTGGAACTTCAGTTCTAATGTTGGGATGTTCCAGAATTTCAGAATTCACAATTAAATTACTGGCAAATAAGTAAAGATAAAGTGAGGGTCCTGGGGTCGGAACATAAATTAAAAGAGATCCACATTTTTATCCCTTAATATTCTGCCACTAAAATTGAGATTTTCAAACATATTGCTTGTTTTTAATAAGAAAGGCTGGCAACAACATCATTCCCCTTGTCCCAAATCTTCATTCACATGTATTTTGAGGTTCTTTTTTTTTTCCAAATCATGAAGATCTGAGTGATTCTTTTCCTTGCACCCTCTGGTGGCTGCAGGTTCCCCTCTGGTCAGTGGAGAGCAGCAGCCTGACAAGAGCTGGTGCTGCTGGGACACTGCTGTCCTTCCTTTGGCCAAAAACACTCCAGGGAGTTCTTGGATCAGAGCTAGGATCAAGAGGGGAAAGAAATTCAAGGCTACATCCACAGGACTAAATTCCATCTGACCCTATCTCCTTTAGAAATGTATTTGGGAAGCCTGTGAGCCACAATAAAGGACCTAAAATAGATGTACCTTCTTCCTCCAGGTACAGCCCAATTTTATGAAGACTAGGAATGGAAGTTCCATCAGCTGCAGAGTTTGGTTGTATAGCCTTCACTCAGGGCATTTTTCCTAGCTCCAATGAGATGTATTTTTTTCTTTGCTTTTAAAGAAGAGTACAACTGATTTGCAGTTTTAAAAACTCAAACACAAAGTGGAACTTTTTGGGTGTGAATCTCAGCTGTAAGTTGCTGTGCCAATACCTTAAAGAACAAATAAACATACACTTTCTATCTAATGCTTAGGTGAAATATTTTTACTTCATGGACGTGACAATCTGAAATGACTCTGTACATCCTGCAGCACTTAAACTTCCTCTATGATCAGCTGCAAGAAGTGATATTGGAATATTATGGTAGGGAAAGACTGTGAGGGTTAAAAATCAGCTTTGCCTTTGCAAGGCAGAGTTCAGCAGGGCTTAACTTAATCTGTTATCCAGAGGGATTCTGTAGCCCAGGCTGGACCCTGCTGCAGTCAAGCAGTCTGGGGGCCTGAGCTGTTTGTGTTTTCAGCAACCTCTGCCAGGATTGCTGATGGATCTCAGGAACTCTGTGTGCAGATCTCCATCCATGCCCACACCACACCAGCCTCACTCTGCCCTTGGGCTCTCCTCACCAGTTATGAATTGTGTTGATGCAAAACTGGAGGGTGGCCCAGAGGGTTGTGTGGCCCTTCAGAGGTCAGAGAGAGGGGCAGAGAGGAACATCCTGAAATTCAGCTTTCCAGGCTGAGCCCCTTTCCCAGCTCCCTCAGCTGCTCCTGAGGCTCCAGACCCTTCCCCAGGTGCTCTGCTCCCTTCCCTGGATACTCCCCAGCTCCTCAAAGTCTTGTTGTGAGAGGCCCAAAAGTGAACATGTTAAACTCTCCAGTTTCCCTTGCAAAGAGAGGCTTCACATCTGCCTTTATTATTCCCACTTTTGGTCTATTCCTGGGTTCCTGGTAGAATTTCTACCAGGCAGAGCAGATGTCAATGTTTTTTTCACTCCAAGCAGAGAAATTCTTTACTTGCTCCTGTATGAATATCTCAGAAATAGATATGTTTATTATGTTTATGGCCCACATTAAGGGAACAGGCAAAGTTGAAAGTTAAAACATATGGAGTTTCTTGTGTTATTGCAATAAAAATCCAGCGAGCTGTGAATTTCTTTTCACATATGTGGGGGTATTTCTACTGTTCAGTTCTCAGCTTTATTTTCTCAGAATAAAAAATAATTCAGAATTTTCCTTCCCCAAGAAGAGATGGGCATTGTCAGAGGGTGAGTCCAGAGGAGGCCACCAAGTTGATCAGAGGGTTGGAGCAGCTCTGCTGTGAGGAAAGGCTGGGAGAATTGGGATTGCCCAGCCTGGAGAAGAGAAGCTTCTGAGGTGACCTTATGGTGGCCTTCCAGTGCCTGAAGGGATCCTGCAAGAAAGATGGAGAGGGACATTTTACAAGGGTCTGGAGTGACAGGAGAAGGGGATAGAGATTCCCACTCTCAGAGGACAGGATTAGATGGGATATTGGAAGGAATTCCTCCCTGTGAGGGTGGGGAGGCCCTGGCACAGGGTGCCCAGAGAAGCCCCTGGATCCCTGGAAGTGCCCAAGGCCAGGTTGGACAGGGCTTGGAGCACCCTGGGATAGAGGAAGGTGTCCCTGCCCATGGCAAGGAATGGAACAAAATGGCCTTTAAGGTCCCTCCCAACCTAAACAATTCCTTGAGGTTTCTGGTGGGTTTTTTTTTTGCATCCCACTCTAACTGAATTCCACAGAAACTCATGGAGCTATGGACACCTCTGCATCTATTAATGGGCTCACTGTCCTGGGCAGGAGGGGGACACTGGTGAGACACCTCTGGTGAGTGGTGGGACACAGAGATTCCCACTTGGCAGCACTAATGAGAAAACAGGCTGTCCTTTCCTCTAAACACCCCACAGCAACTTTTATGCACTCCCAACATTTTCCATTCCACCCCCAAAGCCTCTTTGTCCCTGCATCCCCTAAGAAGTTCCACAGCCCAAACAGCTGATATCTTCCACAGCACAGTGGAGAAAGGGCTTTCTCTGAAACCTTGTGGCTTTCACAAGGTCAGCGATCTAATCCCTCTCCTCATCCCAGCCACTGAAATCTGCTCTTCCCCAGCTCAGTGGGAACCTCCACCTGGCATCCTTCCCCCCATCCTTGCCTTTTAGGGCCTTTTAGGGCCTGTTAGTTTGAGTCACCTCTGCTCAGTGCACAAACAGTCCATGAGCAAACAGCTACTCATTAAAGGACGCACTTGTTCTGTGTGCAGGTTGTAAACACTGTCAAAAACAATTTCCTAATGCACATTCAGAGGTGGGTGGAATAAAGATTTCCTGGGCAAATCTTAATGTTGCTTATTATTGATTTTTTTTTTTTCCTACAGCCCTCATCGTACATGAAAATTTTCTCTTTCTGCTCAAACACATTAGCAGGTCATGCAGGGCTCCTAGGTGTGATTTTTTTCTACCTTTTTCATAAATGCCAGCAATCTTTCCTTATTTCAAAAGCTTTAGTTATCTCTCAGGGAGGGAAGGGGTGGTATTTCTTGGAGCAGGAAGGAACCTGAAAGCCTATTGACTGAGAGGTATTCAAAGGTTTTCTTTTTAAAAGCTGAATAATCAGATATATATGCCTGAATCCTAAGAACAGAATTAGCTTGTAATTCAACACCAGTTTTTCATTAGTTTTGGCAATATAGTTTAATTCTAAGAAAGAAAGGGAAAAAAAGCCATTCCTGTTTTATACATGACTTTATCACTGAGCCAGCAGGGTTTTCTCACAGTCTGTTTGTCAAAAGAAAAAAAAAAAACAAAACAACAACAACAAAAAAAAATCCCAGCAGCAAAACCTAACAAGTTGTTATTTGGTTTTTTTTTCCCAGTGGCCAAAAAATATGCAAATTCATTAACAAACCAAATAATGAATAAAACTGTAAATATTTGGCAAACCACTGAGTTCCATTAGATCAGCCAGAACACCTTCCAGCTTTTTCCTATTTTCAGACTTGTTTCCTCTGGTTTTGCTCAAATGGTTATAGTTATTTTCCCTTGTCCTCCTGTAAATATGTACACTCAGGGTGGCAATAAGTTCCCCAGCTCTCAGCAGTGGTGATGTATTCAACAGCTCTGAGCACAAAAGTGATTTAGGCCTCACCTGCTGGGTCCTTTACACAAATACACGTTCATGAGACTTCCTGATAGGCAGAAACACTCCTAAACCTTCAGTTGGTGAAATTTATTTATTTTTCACTCTTTATGCAGCCGAGCAAATGGAGCTGGAGCAGCCACTCACTGGCAAAGCCAAACTTTTGTTCCCAGTCGTGATAAATGGGGCACTTAACCTTTCAGGATAAATGTGCTTCACTCTGGACAGCCTCCCTGGGCACAGGGCTGCTGGTTCCTTTTATTTCAACTGATTGAAGAAACATCAACACATAGAAAGCAGTTTTACCCTCTTCAGTGCAAATTATTTGGCTGGCCTTGATGTCAGAGCAGAGACCATGGGATAACTCAGGTTGGGAATCACTGATCCAAGCACCTGCACAAAGTAGAGCCAACACTGAATTTAGATCAGGCTCTTCAGGACTTTATTTGGTGTGGTCTTGAAAGCCCTCAAGGATGGAGACCGTGAAATATTTCTAAAAAACAACTTCTTCTGCATTAATTCATGATTGCAAGTGCCATAAAATGGATGTTACTAGTCTGCATCAGCATATTAAAAAGGCCCCAAGGTCATACAAGTGCATGTTTCACTGCCATCAACTTTTAAACCACTAAGTCAGTGATAATGAGAAATGTAAGTGGTTGTTATTTTCCTTCTTAAAGGTTCATTTATTAAACATTTAAATGGGATTAAAATCCCTGAATTCCTGAAAAAGATTATTTGTTGGTTTTGCTCAGCAGAGTGTTAATACATTCATTTCTCTTCTGCTAACATTTCTGTGTGCAAGTGCTTGAATCAAAGGTAAATGTTTTCTCAATAAATCATGATGAGTGATGCCTGAACTGGTGAATAAATATTCAATACTAATTCAGCACAAGAATATCTGTGCAACTTGCTCTAGGTGACCCTCCCTTGGCAGGGGGGCGGCATTAAATGATCTTGAGAGTCCCTTCCAACCCCAACTATTCTGTGAACATATTCTTGTATTTCAGAAAAATGAGAGGGACTTGTTCATTAATTTAATTTTACTTCCAATGAGGTTTATAAATAGAAACCTCGTTAGACAAATGAGCTGGTATGAGAAGCTTTAGCAATATTGCAAAATGTCAGTGTGAGATCCTTGATTAGATGGCAAAAGGATCATTAAGTACAGTTACAGTATAATTTTAAAAAACCTAATTACCACCCTACATGAATTCTTTTTGCATGAACGGAGGAGATTATGCCATATCTCCAAAGTGGTTTGGGGTTTTTATTGAGGTTTTTTTTTTTTTTGCATATGTTTACAGGATCTAGCACAGCAGTTTTTATCTCTGCCATTTCTTTAGGCTTTGAGTTGCTCTCATCAGCACTGCAAGGTCACCTTCTCCAACCTGCTTTTCACAGAGGGCAGGAAGCACAATGGTTTGAGATAAAGCTGGAAAAAACATCCCGGGGTTTTCAGCCCTGCCATCCATCCCTGTGATGAAACCATGGCACATAACCAAGTCCATAAACACAGAAAACTCCCTCCTGATCTGCAAAAACAGGTAAGGTTTGTGTCCCAGCTGTTCTTTCAACAAATTGTTTGGGGCCTTACTCATTAAGCTGCCACAAAAGCTTTTACACTTGTTCTGGAGGAATTGGCCCAGAAATTATTTTATTCTCTCTTGTACTTTCCCCTTAACTTAATCTTTTCATTCCATTCAAGTGACATGTGTCATGTACTTAACAGTAGAACTTTTTGGGTCTCTCTTAGTAAGTTCTACAACCTCAAATCTAATGGAGGGCGTGGGATTTTTTAAGTTTGGTGGGATGCATTGCCCTGTGACTATCTTCATAGTTTCCTGTTGCTAGAAGAATCTTAGGTTGTTCGAATAAGTTCAACCTGGATGGAAATAAATAAAGGGAAGTGAAAGACCCTTTTCACCAACAAACCAGCTCCTCTGGCTCCTTGTGTCAGGAAATTCACTCTTTCCTGAATGCAGAATAAATCAAGCAGCCTTCAGAGCTTCAGGCCAGATCTCATCATGGACCTGCAAACCTACATTTCTCTGAGGGCATTTCTACAAATTCTTACTTTTACTGCAGCATGACTGGCTAGGAATAAGCACCAACCCTTCAACCCTTGGTCTACACTTTCAGAAGCACCTTTCAAGGCTTTGTGTGCCTTTCCATGCCCTCTCCAGCACAGAAAGACATTCAGGTGTTCCATGATGAGGAGAGAGCTCCTTAAGTCAGAGCAGCTGTAAGGTTGCTCTAAACACCTTCCAGTGGTGCAGGTTCAAAGTTAAATCACAGTCAGTGTCCCCTCTCTTCTGTGCCTGCAGGGGCTTCTGAGCATCTAAAAGGTTATTTATGAAATGCAGAAGTCCATGCTGAGCTCCAGAGTGCACACAGCCATTGCAGTTTGGGAATGCACAAAAGGCCAAGGCCTGGATATGCTTAAAGTCATCAACAAACCAGCTCCTCTGGCTGCTTGTGTCAGGAAATTCACTCTTTCCTGAGTGTAGAATAAATCAAGCAGCCTTCAGAGCTTCAGGCCAGGGATCATCATGGACCTGCAAACCTGCATTTCTCTGAGGGCATTTCTACAAATTCTTACTTTTACTGCAGCATGACTTGCTAGGAATAAGCACCAACTCTTCAACCCTTGGTCTGCACTTTCAGAACCACCTCTTTCAAGACTTTGTGTGCCTTTCCATGCCCTCTCCAGCACAGAAAGACATTCAGGTGTTCCATGATGAGGAATGAGCTCCCTGACAACTCTCCTGTAAGGTTGCTTTAAACACCTTCCAGTGCTGCAGATTCAAAGTTAAATCACAGTCAGTGTCCCATTTTTTCTTCAGGGGCTTCTGAGCACCTAAAACCTTATTTATGAAATGCAGAAGTCCATGCTGGGCCCCAGAGTGCACACAGCCATTGCAGTTTGGGAATGCACAAAAGGCCAAGGCCTGGATATGCCTAAAGTGTTCCTCATGCATTGCCACAGAATCATGGAAGGGTTTGGGTTGAAATGGACCTTAAAGAACATCGAATTCCAACCCCCTGCCATGGGCAGGAAGACCTTTCACTGCACCACCTTGCATTATTCAAAGGAACAACTTGTTTAGAAGCAGGACTGTAAGGTAAGGAGACTATTTGTGTCTCACAAGGGCAGAGAAAACATGGGATAACTGCAGGAAAGAACAAGACTTAAGATCATGCTAAATTCTGTATCAGCTGTCACAGTGCAGGGTGAGGACACTCAGAATCAGAGGCATTTCCATACATCTTCCTTAGCAACATTAGAGCAGGACTTTTATTAGGAAATAATAATTTTATTTTATTTAGAAGAAGGTGGTTGTTCTTTCCTCCAGCATTGCTCAAAGAAAAAAAGTCAATGTAAACTAGAAGCTCTCCTGCTAATTAACCTCCCTTCATGAGAGAGGTGAGAAAATTAAAAAGCCAATGTAAACACACAGAAATAAGGTGCATTAATACCAAAGGGTTTGGGTGATGCTTTTGTGTTGATCAGCAACAGTGTTCAAATAATGAAACTGCTCACTGGACTGAACTTTCAAGTGATAGGAACAGGTGGATCTGCTCAAGTAAACAACTGGTTCTACAAAAGCTTCTGCTGGTGCAAAATCCTTCATTTTTTGGTGTCACTGCTCAGGTATTTCCACTCAATAAACCGGTTCCATGTTCAAGCATATTGAATTCTTGATGCAATTGAGCACAGCAGTGAACAGGAAGAGATATTGGAGTTAAGCAAAACAGGCCAATTCTTCTTCTTGTGACACAAAATGTGTCAGCAGGAAAATGATGAGTTGCACTTGAGAGAAGACTTGACTGCTTTCATTTTCCTGTCTTGTGCTCTGTGATGGTTTGGGCATCACTTTTCATTTTATATCAGTGTGCAGGCCAGGGTGGGAAATCATCCTCAGGGGGTGGGCACTGGCCAACTCACACAGCAGAGATGAGAAAGGAGGAGAATAACCTTAGGAAATGTGAAAAATCCTGTGAAAAATAACAGCTGATCATGTTAAGGGCATGTGATGCAGTGGAGGCTGAATGTGTTCAGGTTAAAAACACAGGGAGAAATGCAGATTCAAATCACAGAAGCAGAAAACTTCCTTAGCTTTCAACATACACATGATTGTTTCACCCAAAGACTTAGAAGAACTCCAGACTATTCCCCCATATATGATCATGGAATATGATCAGAATGATTTTTCACAAAATCATGTGAAACTTTGTGAGAGGACTGGATAAATCATTTATTTCATCATAATTACAGTGGTAAAATCCCCTTGATGGGAAGGGATAACCCAGATTCTTTGATTTTTCCAGAGTGTTCTAAACACCAAGTGATTCCCCATGTGACTGTGGTATCAGAACCAATATCCTGGTTCGATAAACCATATAATAAATATAACAAAAAAATAAACCAACTAATAAATGTTCTCTAATAAACACATCATAAATCCAGGGGTTTTTCCTCTTCAGATCTTCCACTGCATTGCCATGTTGTAGGGAGCTGGTGAGGAGGACAGGATTTTCTGCTAATTAAGACATTGAGGGGCTGGAGCAGGTCTGGAGAATGGAGCAGAGCTGGGGAAGGGTCTGGAGCCCCAGGAGAGGCTGAGGGAGCTGGGCAGGGGCTCAGCCTGGAGCAAAGGAGGCTCAGGGGGGCCCTTGTGGCTCTGCACAGCTCCTGACAGGAGGGGACAGCCAGGGGGGGTCGGGCTGTGCTCCAGGGAACAGGGACAGGAGCAGAGGGAACGGCCTCAGCCTGGGCCAGGGCAGGCTCAGGGTGGATATTTGGGAAAATTTCTTCATGGAAAGGGTTGTCCAGCCCTGGCACAGCTGCCCAGGGCAGTGGTGGAATCCCCATTCTTGGAGGGGTTTAGAAGCCATGTGGATGTGGCCCTTGGGGACATGGGCAGTGGTGGCCTTGGCAATGCTGGGGGAATGGTTGGACTCAACACTATCAAAGATCCTTTCCAACCTGAATGATTCCATGAATTCTCCATGCTTTTATTCAAGGCAGCCTGAATACTGCCTCCCATCTGAATACTGCCTACCACCTTCTCTTCCAACTCAGTGAGATCAGCAGCTCCTTTATAACCCTTACAGGTTTCTCATCTTCATATTGACTGTCTGAATTTGTCACAATTTCCCTTAATTAAACTTTTAGCAATATTCTGCCTTCAGAAAACGATGAGTAATAACCAACGTGTCAAATCTACTTGTATTTATCACTGAGGATGTATCATGGTCCTCAAAATGCTATAAACATATCATAAATTTATTGGTCCAAAATTTTCTTGCTGCCATCTCCAAACTCTTCACGAATAAAAAAGAATTTATGAAAAAGAAATAAGAGAAAACAAATAAGAGAAAAAATAAATTTTAACAATATCAAAAACTGTCTTTGGAAAACTGAAACCCTTCAAGATAAGGGGAAAATGCAAAGGCTGATTTGAGATACATCCCCAGGAGAGGAGAGGAAGCCTTGATGGACCTCAAATACCCAGATGTATGTGACTCTTGAAAATATGAAATTATTCAGAGGCAAACTGCACATCGGTGAATCCTCTCAACCCAAAACTGCTCAAACAATGATCTTAATGGGGAATGAGCTTATTTCATGTACAAATTCATCCCTGGAGAGCGAGCTTTTCCTCTCTGTCAGCTTCACCCATTTTCTTGACATGGTGCTGACTGTAAATGAAATTTTCTTGACAGGAATTCATGATGGCATCAGTAGCTTCAGGAGACCTTGGCTTGACAGGAGCTGTGGAGATGCTTCTCTGGCTGGCCCTGGATTTCCCCTATGGCCTTGAGGGCAGAGCCCTAAAAGACTCATCATTTTTAGTTCACACTCCTTGTCAATGCAGACAAAAAATTGCTATTATTGGAGGCTCGAGACATTTATGTAACTCCATAGGAGAGAGATGTCAATGAATTCTAAGTGCATCTGACTATAAATTGGTCAATATACTGCTGGAAAACACAGTGGAGAAAAAGAGGGGGGAAAATTCAGCCTCAGATGCGTGATATGGAATATAAGCATGCTAAAAATATTCTGTCCTTTGCCTGTATTGTTCTGACTCGATGGAAAACTGTCATGGATTTGTTTTCTTATTGATACAGAATGCCAAACTCTCAAAATATGTGCCAGCATCTCTTAGAGGCTTGTGTAGCATCAAAGTTATATTGTGTCTGACATATTCTTCAGCTGGGAACAGTCAGAAATAGGATGGAAAATGCCTCTTCCTTGCTGTGGGTTTTTATTTCCATTAATAAAAGTTCCTCTGCGTGTGACACACGGAGATAATAACAATCCAGAATAAAATATCTAATATTACAGTAAGCAAAAAACAGCACATTTTTCCTGTTCTTGGGTGTTGTTTTAGAAAAGTGGTGGATTTTTTCCCAGTGGCTTTCACATTTCATTCTGTTCATTGTGGCATGTGGTACAAATTCCAATAAAATAAATGTAAATATATATACTTGATATAAAATATCAAGTATTAGGATACTGGGGGGTGGGTTATGAAGGACTTGTCCACAGATATATTTTTTTTAAGACTGCAAGCTTCAGTGAAAGTTGTCAGTATTCATAAAATTTAAATAAAGGTCATACATTCTGCTCAACAGAGAAAAAATATACAGGTAAATACAAATTATTCCATTCTTTTGGTTTGTTTACACTGGTCTTTACTCCTACTGTGAATATGTTTCCTTTGGATTAAATAGAAGGAAGAAGAAAAGAGAAAAAACAAGTTTTAAAACAGTAATTTGGGGGTTTCTTGCAACACTTACTATATTCTTTTCTCCTGTAATTGGCTCCCAAAATGAATTCAGTCACCAGCAGCACGGTTAGGAGGAAATCAATCAGTTGGTGGAATAATGGGGATACTTTTCAAGTGGAGATGCTGCAGCACTGGCAACAGAAAAGTAATTTTTTTTCAGTAGGAAAGAAGTTGGATTTCCCCCTGTGGCTGTTGAAATTGAGCTTATAGGTAAATTTGTTTTCACAGAAGCAACCTCGCTTGTCTCCTGCTATTGAGGCACCGTCTGCTGGCGTCACAGAGTGGTCACTGCTGAGCACTGGAGTCTGCCTGCAGAATATTTATAACTGTGCCTACTTCACTGGGGGGAAAAATACTTTCCCAAGAACTTACTGGCTCATTATTTATGATATGTTGCTCAAAATCATAGAAATAAAGTGCTGGAAGAGAGCTCCAGAACACATTTAGTGTGGGCAAATATCAGTCAAATTCAGAGGGTGATTTTCTTGAGAATTAATTGGACCCCCCCTCATGGGCTTATAGTCCCTTCAGAGACTTGTGGGATCATGGAATCCCAGAATGGTATGGCTTGGAAAAGTCCTCTAAGATCATCAATCCCAGCCTTTATCCCAGCACTGCCAAGGCCACCACTGACCATGTCCCCAAGGGCCACATCCACATGGCTTTTAAATCCCTCCAAGAATGGGGATTCCAACAGTGCCCCAGGCAGCTGTGCCAGGGCTGGACAACCCTTTCCATGAAGAAATTTTCCCAAATATCCACCCTGAGCCTCCCCTGGCCCAGGCTGAGGCCGATCCCTCTGCTCCTGTCCCTGTTCCCTGGAGCACAGCCCGAACCCCCGGCTGTCCCCTCCTGTCAGGAGCTGTGCAGAGCCACAAGGGCCCCCCTGAGCCTCCTTTGCTCCAGGCTGAGCCCCTGCCCAGCTCCCTCATGCCAGCAAATATTTGGATTTTGGAGCATGTAAACAAATAAGCCTTCTGATTTTTGGGGCAGAGCGGCCCTGAGGCTGCTCCTGTCTCAAATTCTGCATTGATCAGAGGGGTTTGGTCAAACAGTTCTTAATTGTATGTGGTTCCAGAAGGAAATTTTGGTATCTCTCTCTTCTTTTTACAACTTCAAGGAACATACTGGCAAGCCCATGCCCTGGTACAGCTGGCCAGCATCACCATGGAGTGAGATATAGCAGAAGATTCCTAATCCTGGGACATTTCTTGGAGAATCCTCACACTGCTGGATGCCAGGGGTAACCTGCAGGCTTGGCTGCACGAGGGAGAGCACAAGTATGTGAGGCTGGGGGCCTCACATACATCCCAGACTTTGAGAAAATCTTGATTTTATGAGCTTCCCCATGCTGGCCTGGTGAATGCAGGACTTGTCTTTCAGTCCCTGAGTGCTGCTCAGTCAGGATTTGGGAAGGTTACCCTGGAAGGAAACCGCAACACTCACACGACACTCATCTCTGAGCAGATGGATAAGAGGTGTAAGCAGTGTCTTTATTCTGTTATCTGAGCTAACAAAAACACCCTGCAGCAAAAACAAATATCTGCTGTTCAGGAATCCAAACCACTCATTTTTGCAAATTAATTTTTTTAACCTTTTTATTCCCAGAGCCTCCCAAAGGAAAAGCACCTCGTGCTGTCTTTGTAAACTGTTCCCACACACTCAACAACAAACTAACGAGCCTGCTGATAATTTCCTTTGCAACTGAGCTTTCCTGGGACAAGTTTGCTGCTGTGGAAGAGGACTCAGGGGAATGATTAAAAATGTTCAGTTGAGAGCTGGTTCAAGAGGCCAGTGGCTGCCTTGACAGCTGGAATGTGCAGGAATTTTGGTTTACCAAGAGGCGTCCAAGTTCTTCTTGGACCCTGGGGATTGCATTCTCACTGGTGGCTGCTCCAGAGATTGTTCCAATATTTAGAGTTCCCTTTGCCTTGCTCGACCAACACTGAAAATTTGGAAGGCCACAAGAGGAAGATGTGTTAACAGTGAATAGCACCAGAGGGGATTATAAAAAGAGCCTTTCAGCAAACAAAGCAGTCTTTCGATGAGAAGGGGTATGGCAGAATTTTGGGTCATGAGTCAGTCTGATTCTAATAATCTGATAGGAGAGGATATGTCCTGTCCTCTGGGATGGGAGAAGCAGATTTTATAGCAGTGGCAAAAAATTAATAGGAATTAACTCCAAAGGCAACCTCTGCTCACATTTCAAGGACAGAAGCCATCCAAATTCAGCATTGTCTTTGATACCACCAGTTGTCATTAATTAAAATAAACCAGTTTTCTATAGGAATTTAATTGCCTGCCAGCTTTTGCATGCCCAGCCAAGAGTGTATGATTTGTAAGGGGGACTGTAATATGAGTTTGTGAAGGAGGGGGGCAAATACCACTGTAAAGAAATATTTTCCTTATGTAGGACAGGCAGTGCAGCTCAATAGAGACACTTTCCATAGCTAAAGGCATGGGTGACACCAGAGCCTTTAAGATTTCTCTTAAAGAGATCTCAAAAGAAATTCTGGCAAAGTATGGACTGAATAATGGCTGGCAGCAAACTCATGTATCTTTTCTGGATTTTCAATGGAGAAAGTAAATTAAAGGGAGGAGGAGGTGGAAAGAAAGCTTGTAAGAAAGCAAGCAGTATTTGAGAAACTTGGCTGCTGGTGCCAAGGCTGCAGCCAGCTCATAAACAGCTATAAAAACACCCCCCCAGTACTCTGTAAGTGACTGGAAAGTCCTAATGAAACACCAAAAGCCACAAACTAAACATGGCACGGGATGAGGAAACAGAGGACAGCTTCACACTTGTGTGTTTTCTACAGGAGCCAGAGTTTATAGGGTATCCCTTTGCAAAGGAAGCTGGAGCTGGGCAATAGCCAGGACACAGAGGTGGTGTAGTATTGTATTTGCTGGGAATGCCCCAACAAAGGCAGGAATGATGCATCTGACTCCATGTACTCAGAAGGCTAATTTATTATTTTATGATATTAAGTTATATTAAAGAATACTATACTTTACTAAAGAATACAGAAAAGATAATTACTGAATGCTAAAAAGATAATAATGAAAAACTCCTGACTCTCTCCAGAGTCCCAACACAGCTTGGCCCTGATTGGCCAAAGAGTGAAAACAACTCCCAGCAGAATCCAATGAAACAATCACCTGTGGGTAAACAATCTCCAAACACATTCCACGTGAGCACAACACAAGAGAAGCAAATGAGATAAAAATTGTTTTCCTTTTTCTCTGAGGCTTCTGAGCTTCCCAGGAGAAAAATCCTGGGCAAAGGGATTTTTTTTCAGAAAATGTGAATGCCACAGTGCAGGAAATGCAAGGTGAGGATGTGGAGGCTGCCTGGTGCATCAAGTCATACATTTATCCTTCTACTCTCTACAAGCTGACCCATCTCCCATGTCAATCTCATAGAATTATTCAGAAATGAGAGGAATAGCAGATTTGTTTTTACAAACAAGCTATGGGTCTGCTGGTAGATAAAACCAGCACTGGGAGATAAAAGAAACAATGGGAAGGATTCCAGTGATGGATGAATGGAAAAATGATATTTGCCTTTGCAAACAAATTGTAGTTTTGCTGATAAATGAAATTGGATATTGAAAGATGAAAGAAACAATGGGGAAAAAACATAAATTCCATAAGAATTAAAAATTAAAAAGGAGGGTTATACATTAGAGGAGAATCTTTGGTATCAGGCATATCAGGAAGTCTGTACCTCTCAAGTACCTCAGCCAATGGGGAAAGAGAGAAGGGAAATGCAGCCAGGAAATTGGGATAAAAAGGAGGCTGCACCCTCCAAAATTTTGAGAGATCCCAGGGGAATGCCTCATGGCCTCTCCCTTTATTCAAATAAAGTACAAGGACTCCTCTGTCTCCTTTTTGGACATAAGCCTCTGGTGTTTGTGGCTTAATTTTCCTGACAGAAGTAAGGCAGTTTGTGCTTATTTCTCAACCAACAACCAGGTTTTTACCCTCACCAAAATCCCTGCCACTTTCTAATTCCTGCTGTTGAAGCACTGAAGGTAACCCTGTAGCCCCTATGTGGGCAGCTGTAAACTCATCACCAGATCCTCAAATTCATGCTCAGCCCTGTACTTATCTTCCCCATTTCTCCCTTTATCTCTTCTGGTTCCTTGGCCAGTGAAAGCAGCTGAAGCACCCAGGGCACAGATGAGAAGGAGAACGCTGCTGCCTGAGCACACACATCAATTTTGAGAGGGCCTAAAATCTCCAGGTACGGTGGTTTGAGAAGGCATGGGGTTGACCAACAGGCAAGGGGACTTGTGTGGAGCTGCAAGTCTATTTGGTTGGAATTGGGTGCCCATTCCCTAAGAGAATGCTCCACTGGTCCCTGCCAGTGATGCCTTCCCAGCCTCTGTGCTCCTGGATGCTCAAGTGGGAAGTTTCTCACATTTCCTACACTTATTTCAACACCTTTTTTCAAGGTGAGTTATCACAGCTGAGTCTCCTCCCTGGCCAAAATCCCTTAAGCGACAGAACTGCTCTGCAAGCAAATTCTTGGAAATTTATTTCCTTGGAAACAGGCTGTCTTGCTTCTCCTGTAAGGATTCTTGTACTCATTTGATAAGGCCAGAGGACAAATCTATCCCACTGCCACCTGGGCTGGTGCACATTCTTTAGCACTGACATGTTGTATTTGCAGGGTGCCCCATGGCAGGGAGGAATAATCAATCTGACTCCACGTTCTCCGAAGGCTAATATAGTATTTTAACAAATTATTTTGTTATTTTAATTTATAATTTTATGATACTATATTATATTAAAGAATACTAAACTAAACTATACTAAACACAGAAAGGATACAGACAGAAGGCTAAAAAGATAATAATGAAAAACTCCTGACTCTCTCCAGAGCCTTGACACAGATTGACCTTGATTGGCCAATTAGTCAAAACAATTCACATGAAACCAATGAAACAATCACCTGTGGGTAAACAATCTCCAAACACATTCCAAAGCACCAAAACACAGGAGAAGCAAATGAGATAAGAATTGTTTCCTTTTTTTCTCTCAGGCTTCTCAGCTTCTCAGGAGAAAAATCCTGGGTGAAGGGATTTTTCAGAAAATATGAATGCCACACTGACAGGTTAATGTGACTCTTGTGTCTCCTTCACCTGGAGCAGGAAAAGAATTCTCTCCATGTTCAGCTTCACTGGTGTCCCTGTATGTGATGCCCAGAGAGCTGTGGATTCCCCATCCCTGGAAGTGTCCAAGGCCAGATGGTTTGGGACTCTGAGCCACCTGCTCTGGTGGAAGGTGTCCCTGCTCATGGCAGGGGTTTGGAACTGAATAATCTTGAAAGTCCCTTTCAATCCAAACCATTCTGTGATTCTACAATTTTGTGACTTTATTTTTTCTGACTAAAGGCTGTTTGCATCACTTAAATGAGTTCAGCCACTCAGATGCAGTGTGGAATTTTTTCAGGGTATCTACCACAATTACCATATTTGAGGGTCATCAGCCAAAAATAAGCACAGTGTTTATTTTAGGGCTGTGTTTAAAAAGGGAGCTAAAGCTGAGATTAATTCTGTAAAGTTGCCTGAAAAACAATAATCCATCTTAACTGCTACTGCAACCTGCTCCTCAGTGCTTTTTTAAGCCTAGTAGAGACATGAATGGAGAAATTGTCACGCAATAATGTGACTTATTCCAAGAGCAGATGCACAACAGGAATCAATTAACATGCTGTGGATCTTACTACTGCCTATGGCACTGCAGTGAAAAATGTAGCTGTCCAAACAGCTTTTATTTTTATCAACAATTAATTTGTGCCCAGAAAGAATTGAGATGAACTTGCAGAAAATTTCTCAGAAGGGCTAAAAGGAAACAGAGAAAAATTTTGGGAGGCAGGGCCTGAGAACATTTGGCCAGGATGCAATCCCAAGTGTACATTGAAGTGAACACCTGAAAATTTATGGAGGGAATTTGAAGTAATTCTATATAACTTCAGGAAGACCATGATGCTCTTAATTAGTAAAGATTTCCTACATAACAAATAAGTTCTTTCTGTGAATTCATTACATCATACACAGTGCAGTTTAACTTCTATTTTTAGGGGTGCAACACCAAAAATTCAGATGAATCAGAGGAGTATCAAACTTGCAGGTCCTTCTTGCTGCTGAATTAGCTGTGAATGTAGACAATGTGGAGAGAATCTTCATTTTCAAGGTCCTTTCTTACTTTGGGATTACAGCAAAGGGTATGTAAATGCACAGAGAGACTTTGGCAGGAAAAAAATGAGAATAAAACTATTTCACAGAAACACTTATGTTATTAATGTCTGAAAATGCAGTGATAGTATGTCATGTAGGAGAGATGAAATGCATTCTCTCTTTTGTGTCTAAAAGACAAAAAAACCACAGTATCTTCTTTTATGGGCAAGACCAGGCAAGACAAGAAAATGGAATTGATTTTTGGTATGTTTGAGTTTATACACTATGATCTGTGTTCTTGGAAGCGCTGCACTCTTTACATTCTCAATTCTCACATTGAAAACCAGGAACTGCAACACTCCAGCCCCCCTCTTGTTGCAGTGTGGCAGGGTGGTAGAAATGATTCAGAGGATTCCACGCCCTCTGACTGTAAAAATTTTGCAGCCTTTCTTCTCTCTCCTTGGAGCCTGGAATCACCAGATGGATTGGAGATTTTTTTGTTTAATGTGGGAGAGTTACAGAAGCAAAGAGGAGCTGCAGAGCTGCTCATTTGCCATCTACCAGCTGGATCACACCCAGCTTTGAGGTACAACCCTCTACAACTTCCCCAGACATGTCCCTAATTAAATTACAACCCAAAAAAATCAGGGCAGTCTCTGAATGGCATTTGAAGGTATGGCAGACTGGTGACTTGGAAAGGTGAAATTAAGCAGCTTTGGTTTTAGCCTGAGGCTGCTGAAAGGGTAGTGGGTCATTTGTGCCAAGATTAGTTCTGAAAATTGTCACATTCACATTCTCTGATAAAATTCCTTCGCCCAGGATTTTTCTCCTGGGAAGCTGAGAAGCCTCAGAGAAAAAGGAAAACAATTCTGATCTCATTTGTTTCTCCTGTGTTGTGCTCATGTGGAATGTGTTTGGAGATTGTTTACCCACAGGTGATTGTTTCATTGGATTCTGCTGGGAGTTGTTTTCACTCTTTGGCCAATCAGGGCCAAGCTGTGTCAGGACTCTGGAGAGAGTCACCAGTTTTCATTATTATCTTTTAGCATTCAGTAAGTATCCTTTCTGTATTCTTTAGTAAAGTATAGTATTCTTTAATATAGTATAGTATAATAAAGTAATCAATTATCCTTCTGAGAACATGGAGTCAGATGCATCATTCCTGCCTTCGTCAGGGCATTCCCTGTGAATACAATAGAAAGTCACAGTTCTTTTCCTCATTCTCAACCACCACAAACACAGAGATCCTCAGAAACCTATTGATATTTTGGGAGTGTTGTGATCTGCCTGCTTGGAGGGATGGGACTAGAGTGGTACCTTGAGGTGGCTTGTGCTGAAGGAACTCAGATCTCCAACCTGTTTGTTTGGGGTGACTTGGGACGATCTGAAATTGAGCAGATTCTATCCTGGGGCATAAAAGACTTCACACAGTGCCCTTCCTGCTGTGTGATGGGACATGGATGCCCTGTGGAGCTCCTGATCCATCTCACTTAATAAATATTTCAGCCCTGAATGATGCCCCTGCCTTCACACACCTGCAGGGCCCAGAGGCCAAGCTCTGGAAGAGGTGTCACAGCACATTCCCAGCAATGATACCAAAAACAGAAAGCTGATGTTTGAACCCCTAAGATTCCTGCAAAGCCAGAGGGGACCATCTCCAGAAGCTTCTTTCAACTAATCCTTACATAGTTCCAAACATTAAAGTAACATAAAAAACCATAAACAGTTTATTGTTCACCAGTGCTTGGAGATTCAACATGAAGAGCAGCTTTTTTTTCTAATTTCTTTTCCCATTTACCTCTCATAATAGCATGGATAGGAAGAAAAATTCTCTTTCACTCTCTCCAATGACAGCAATTCCTGGGTACTACCCCGGTAGAGTGGCACAACTGATACCCAAAATGATGTTCATTGTGACAAGGGAGGGAGTGAGGCAAGGATTTGGGGAGGAAAGGGGATACAGACAGCACCAAGAGGAGCCAACATTCTCTCTGTAGGTAAACTATCACATTACAGAACTTGGCAATACAAAATACTTTCACTGAGAAGAAATGGTCTGAGGTCTCAGAACAATTCAATATTCCCACTCAATTTTTCCTCTTGTTGCCTAGCAAGAGTGGAATCTGCTGTTAATTGAGCCTCTGACAAATGACCGAGGCAAAAACAAGCTGATTTGAGGCCAATTACCAGCCACAGGGTGCTCATAACTTTGGGTCATTTCATGAGGTTTTTTTTAAGCTGACCACACATTCACAGGCAGGATGCTTTAAATAAAATCATAAGAAACTGGATGTAGGTTTCTCTGAGGGCATTTGGGACCTTTCCAGTAGGGTTGGCTTGTGAACTGTGACCAAAAACATTTGTGCAATCTGACATCCCTTAGCTGGTGGCCTCTGATCCAAATCCAGAGGGAAATGGAATAGTTCAATACACTGATAGCCACAAACAGGAAACGTGGTGCCTGTGCATGCTTCTCCATCTAATCAGAATAAGGGGGTTTGGGAACCTTTTTTGGGCTGTTTTTAATGGAACAGACTATCTTGTGGTGGAATTAGGTTTGAGTGTGGGCAGGAAATCCAAGTCATTAACATTTGTGCGTTGCCATTTGGAAATTGTATATTCTGTCACATTCTTCACTGGGTCGTTGTTCTCTCAGGCAGCCTCTGAGTGTACCAGAGGTTTCTCAGAGCTCAAAATGTGGACCATAGCTCCAAAGTGGTTGTTCTCATTGGAAAACAATGGCTTAGAGAAGCCCTGAATGCTTCTGGAAACAGCTGATATTCTGTGCACGGGCTTGTTGAGAAAAGGGTTAACGTGGTGATGTGAAAAATGGGTGGTGGAGGGGAGGAATTGGAAGTACAGAAATGGTTTGGTTTGGTGCAGCCTGGGGTAAAACTCACTCCTTAGAGTTCTCTCCATGCTGCTTCAGTGACCTGTCTCTGCATCAGCTGCTTTAATTATAAATCCTCACAAGGCATGTTTGGATTATGTAGCAGACACACCTTGGAAGGAGAGGAACCGTATCTCAGGACATACATTCAGGAATACTTCATTATCCTCTAGATTGGTTTGTTCAATCATTCTGACCACCATCTCAAACAATTGGTGTCTGAGGTGTTTGACTCAAAGATCCTCTATATGGGTAAGGACAGGTTTACATTGAACAGCACATAAAGGTAAAAAAAAACAGCCACTATAAATAAATACTGTTTTCTAATAAGCACTAAATTATATGGAATTAGAAGACATAAATATGTAAATTGTTCTTTTAACCTTCTGCAGAGCTCATGATAAATGAAGCCATCAGTTTCTACACAAAAGCAAATTTCTGCTAAAGAAAACAGTTATAAACACAAATTTATTAAGAGATTAATTTTTGCTTCTCTTTTTTTGTAAGGCTAAATTATTCTGTTCACTGTCCAGAGTTCACAGGCAAGAGCAAAGAAGTTTAATGGTGAATGGTACACACTGAAAAATGCAGTTCTGTATTCAAAGTCATGTTTTCTGATGTGATTTTACATCCATAAATTTTGTTGGTAAATTTGTCTATCACCACTGGCCTTGGGCACAGACTGAAATGCAGAATGTTCTGTCTCAAAAAATGAAAACAGTTTTTTGGTCTAAGGATGATCAAGAACTGGTGCAGGTTTCCCAGTGAGTCTGTGGAGTTTCCTTCCTAAGAAATACTTAAAAAAGCCAACTACACTCAGTTCTCTGCAACCAGCTTTGGGTGACCCTGCTGGAGCAGAAGGTTGGACCAGAGATCTCCAGAGATCCCTTGCAAACTCACTGATCTGTGACTCTGTGAATTCTCTTAAACATGGGAAAATTATCAGTCCTCAATGTTCTTCCTTCTCAAATTAAGGCTTAGCAACACTACACAGAAATGTCTTTGAGAACTGCAGGATACAAAAAGTATTTTGTTTGAAAGGTCAGGGTGGGAGCTTTGTTCACCACCTCCTAATGCACTTAACTGTGAACTTCAGTCTGTCTAACACAACATCATCTGCCAAGACTGAGCACTCAAGTGGAAAATTAGCTCAACTGCAGCTCCTGCAAGCTGTCCCACTCCTTTCCTGTAGCTGAGTGATTCTTTGGGTGTCCCGAAGTGTTTGGTACCCTTGCAGATATCAAGGGGGTGACCACAGAAGGAAACTTAAGAAAAAGATTTTAACTTCTCCTCCTGTTAGCAATGAAACTTGCAGACAGGATGAGTCAATTTTTTTCCATTATAACATGTTGGAATTCCAGTGAAATGCCCTCTGTTTGCAAATATGTTTAAAATGCCACAAAAGGTTGTGAAATGACAAGGCCATGATTCATCCCCCTGTCACCCCAGCTCTAACAAACTGCGTCACTCTGCTCCAATCACAGGAGCCCTGAGTGAGGTTTGGGAGGATGAGAAACAGATGAGAGCAATTAGATTTAGAAACATCATTAACTAATATAATGTAAAGGCAGGGAGTGAAGAGCGAAGCAGAGGGTTTTACAGCAAGTGTAAAAGGAAATTGTAAAAAAAGGAAAATGGCAGCTTCACACTTGGCTTGCTTTTCTTTTTAGCATTCTTGTAAAGGGAAAGTCCAGACTTTAAATGAGCAGCACATAGCTCGCAGAAATACATTCAACACTCATCACATAATTGTTTTCACTCTGTCTCTTCTCACAAAGGTAAAAAAAGGAGCCAACATTTTAAGACTGGGATAGTCTAAGTGAGAGATAGCAGTACTGAAAGCAGAGATGTAAAGAAATCAGGAACATAGAACAGAACAGTTGCTTGACAGAGAGAAAAAGGACCCTTGATCAAGGGGGCTTGAAGACACAACTGAATAATGAATTAATGATTCTCACAGCCAGCTGGAGAAATATTATCACCCTTCAGATCACACTGCAGCAAATGTGAAACTGAGAATGTGCTTTATCTCAGAGTCTCTGGGGACTGTATATTCCAGGTACCTGATAAAGAGAGTTTCCTCTGCTGGAGAAATGCTGAAAGGCTGCACTGCAAGGCTGAATGAATATTAAAATTCAGCAATAGCCTTGCCTTTTTTTTTTCCTTTATATTTGGAACAGGAGCAGAACATTTGCCAGCAAAGGGTGGAGAACCACTTTTTTTTTAATAAACACTAATGGCCAATCCATTTAATGGTGTAATAAGAGAAGGATTTGGGCAACTTTGGACACCTACAGCTATTTGACCTTCTGCTCTTTATTTTATATCAACAGGACTGTTGAGGGGAGGAGGGAGAGAAACTGGGTTGCAGGGGCTGATGGTTTTGCCACAGAACTAAAAGCTCTACAGGTACATGATATGAATGGAAACAACTGGTCCTTATAGTTAAACAGGATACCAGGGGCCCTTGAAATTTCACTATTTTGTATGCATTTTCACAGAATTCACAGAATGACAGAGTGATTTTTTTACTCTTCCTATCAAATTTGATGCACTATTAGTGTTCCATGTACGTGCCCATGTTTCTAAAATAAATCGGCTCTCCTGAGTGCTCACTCAGATTCCTGCCCTTTTCCCAGATAATTCACTCTGGGCAAAGAAGGTGGGATAAAGTACATTTCTCTAAAACTCTGTACTCCACTGATGCTGGAAATGACCAGGTCTTACTGGTCATAATGGTTCCCACTCTCTTCCATACATTTTTCAGAGAAAGGTGCAAGTTGGCATCCCTGAATTGAAAGATCCTCCCCTTCTGTTGTGGCTGCTCCATCCCTGGGAGTGTTCAAGGCCAAGCTGGACAGGGCTTGGAGCAATCTGGGATAGTGGGAGGTGTCCCTGCCCATGGCAAGGGTTTGGAATTAGAATTGTGTGACCCCTGAGGATTGTGCCAGACAGGACTCCTGAAGCATCCTAAAGAAACTTTGAAGCCATGGGACAGTCCTGAAAAATCTGTGGAAAGTACTTTTTTCATGAAAATCATCATGCTGAAGCCTCCTCTTAGCTTTTTTGGCATGTAGGTATAGCCAAGGGTACATCTTGATTTGAGTCCCAGTTGCTGTTAATGCCACTTTATCCCTTTGAAAGCTTTAGAATATAAGAGGGAAAAGAAGATCAGTATCTCTCCTCCTACCCTGTTTTCAATTCCAATAGACAATCCCACGCAGCAGAGAGAGTATAATTGTCAGTAAATCTGTCCCCAAAGGTGTTAGAATCTTAGATGCTCAGAATTTTAAACTTTCTGTGCTTAAAGGCACAGACTTGCAAGAGAACACTACATCTGACCTAAGGGTGTAGAGAACACTTCAAAAATTGATTGATAACAGTAAAATTACAAGTGTGTAGTTAGTTAAAAGTGTGTGCAAAACTTAAAGTTTGAAGATTTAGAATATAGAAATAAAGATGAAGCAAAATAGAAGTTTTAAAGCAGAGACAAGTTGTTCTTCTTTACCTTCTTCTTCCTTCTTCTTCAGTTTCTTCTTCATTCTTCTTCATAAGTGTAAATGATGTTTTGTAATTAGACAGAAAAGTCCACATTACGAACTTCAAAAGATCAGTTATTAAGTTAAAAAAACAAAATAATCTAAGTATCATTTCTTAATTAGATGGCTTAGTCTTAAAAAACCTTCTAGCAAAAAATAGTTAACCATTTTTTGTACCTTACTAATAAAAAACTACAAAACTCATAGCTATGAAGCTATTTCACTAACAAAAAAATAATAAACACATAAGTCCAAACATAAACTGCCTTCTCAAGTACCTACCAACCTCAAAAACCCACACAAAGGGAGCTCAGCAGTCATCCAGGCCCACACCAGCCTTCCCTGTTTGGAAACCTTTAGCTGAGGAACATGTACAGCCCATTTACTGCCCCTGAAATCTGAATTAAGGGCAACCTCTGTGACTACAGCGTGTTAAATATTATGAGCCAAGATATGAGGATGAAAAGATGGATGAAAAATTATTAAAAGACGGCCTCTGTGTAGAAGTATTAATTTAAGTGATACCAAAGAGCAATAATCCAAAGAAAATGAAAGCTTGGAATGTATAAAAACCAATATTTAATCCAGGAGTAATAACAGAGCCCTCCACATGAGTAACTACAGCATCTATAATGCAATTGATGATGCAAAATTGCTCAAGAAACTCCATTAAGCTAAAGAAAATTTGCTAGAAGGGACAATAGAATTAAGGATGACAATAAATTGGAGAACGAGCGAGCCGAGGATGTGGAAAAGACCTTTTGCACAAATCAGCAGCTGGAGGAGAAAGACATTGAAGACAAATGGGGCAATAAAAGGAGCAGCTATCAGGATTTCTTCTGTGTCCTGCTCTTTGGGAAAATACCATTACTCCAGAGACAGATTTGAGCAAGCAGGTGGGAAATATAAAAATGATTATTAGACTCGTGGACCAAGAGGGTGATTTGAGTGCAAGTGATGGTAACTGCTGAGAGCAAGTGGAAACAGCTTAACCTCCATGAGAAATACATTGAAGCCATAATCATTATATGCAGTGATTTTATTCTCTTCAATTAACACCTCCAGGCTTTGGTGAAGTGCCCAAGAATTTCTGTGGTTACTGATGTTACTTTTTTTTTTTACCTCTGGCATTCAGTCTCCTGGCTGCATTGCCTATTGAATAGGGTTATTTTTCATTTTTTATTTTTATTATTATTCAGAGCTTTGATATTTAGCTAAGGAAATAGTCTTGCAGAAGATTACTGTTGTCTAATGCATCTTTAGGGGGGGGTGGTGTATGTGTGTATACATATATATATTTATATTTAATTCCCCTTCAATTTATAGGGCCCCATTACAAACCTTTTGGGGTTTTTTTAGTTACACAGAAAAGAAAAACAACAGGAAAATTTTGTGGAACATATTTTCTGTCCTTGCTGCTTTTGAAGATTTTACTTGCTCAATTTTCTAGTCCTGTTCTTTGTATCTCTTGTGTTGGAGATCAAAGAAACAGGAGAGATTTAGAATCCAAATAATACACAGTGAATGGTAGGACTGTCTTGTTTGAACACAATTCTCTGTAATTTTTTGCTCTCAATGTAAGGCTCTGATAACACGATTCCATCCTATTGATGTTTTGTTCTTTAGCTTCGTCCTTGATCCTGTGCCTGTAACACCTGCAGGGTGGTTGTTCCAGAACGGGGGCTTTAGACATCCCTCCAGGTTTCACAGTGAAACGAGACTCCCTGCCCTGAAATGGTGATTATGGAAGGATGTTTTGGTAGCCCTCCCTTTCTATTGCCATCTCCCAGCTCAGGAATGTTGACAAGGAAGGAATATTGAAAAATTGGTCCCTACAGTACCTCTGGATATGCACTACATGTGCTCTATAATGTCCAACCAGGATTCATTGGAACAGTTCCACTGACTGAGGTTAAATGCCAGCAAGAGGGAGCTTAATTTTCCAGATTTCCAGAGCTCTTTGTTGCTCATCTGGAAGCTCATCTGATGTCTTGATTTCTGTGGGGGTGTGCTAATTTCCTGCCTGTGTTTAATGACCCCATCAGGTTCTGAACCCACACAGCAAACCCTGAAAAAGGACTTTACACCATCATTTTCTGAGGAGGAGTCTGTATCTCCTCTAATGATGATGTCCTAATTAGCTCTTGTAACGATAACCAAAGATTTGACACTCTGTGATGTAAAACAAGTTTTAGTTCCAGTTAAAAGTACATGGTGTCCTTTCCTTGAAGTTGGGAGTGTGGGGAGATGCATTATTGATGAGGATTTCTATATCAGTCCAGGTTGATTCTCCTTGGGACAGTCTTTTATTTCTATGAAAAATGAAAGCTGGTCCTATGAATACTAACCTGCATTTCCTATGGAGATAGGAAATGGGCACATCATTTATGGGCAGGACACTGGAATATCTGCATTTTGAGTGGCTGCATTGTTCAGGAGGAATTCAAGACCTTTAGAGTTCCCTTTCAATTAGCATTTCCTCAGTTGCTATTTAATGATGTCAGTATGGAAGGTGTGGAATGACTGTGTGTGCAGAAAAGCCCTCAGTCACATTTGATCATTTGGAATGAGTCAAGGCTAACGCTAACTTTGGAGTGTTATTTGGTAGCTAATGTAATGTCAAGTCTTAATCAAATATACAAAAATGCTCTGTTGCATATTCAATAAATATCCTCCATAATACTTTAGTCCTTATTATTTACAGATTTCTTTAAAAAAACACCATATAATACTTCTTTGTACTCCCTCATTGCTGCTGTGCTCTCCTGAGCACTGGCTGATTCACAAAGGTGGGTAAAATATCTTTATTGCCAAGCTCAGCTGTGCTCCACGAGGATGCAATACCTGTGAAATATTCACTGCTCACTCTAGGCCCAGCGTTTTATCCAGTCCCATCTGTTCCCCAGCTTTCATGAAACCCTTTTAATCTCAGAAAAATATGTTGCTTATGGCAATCCCTCCTTTCCTTGGTGATTATTCTCCTCCAGGTGCTCTGTGGCAGCATCCAGAGCTTCCAGTGTCTCCCACAGCCAATTACTGTGTCGGGGAGTTGCTGCACTGTCAGGAAGCACTTTTGGGATGACAGTGCTCCCTCTCATCCAGTGTCTCTGTGGTGACTCCAGCTGCCCACGATGACAATGAGCTGCAGCATCAGGCACAGAAGCAGTCGATGGAGCCCCCTCCAGGGGCTTATTGTGGCTTTTGTGTTGTAGATTACTGCCAGGGAATAACCAACAGGAGGAGTTTATGGATCAGATGTGCTGTTTATCTGCTTGTTAAAGGCCAGACTGCACAGTTTTCTTGTGAAGGGTTCAATCTGCTTGGCACAGATAAGAAATACCCAGCAGAGAAAAAGAAAAAGCGACTGACTACAGAGGCATGACTTGGATGGAGCAGGGACAAGGATGACCCATGTTACCTTTGATGGAGCATTGGATGCCCTCAGAGGTGAACAGATCAGCACCCCTGATCACCACCACATTTATGGCTAACTTTGTCAACATTCTCCCTGAAATCAATAGAGAAATAGCTTGTAAGAAATCCCTTCTATTCCAAAATAGGTGGAGCGGAAATAAACCTCCTCTTACTGCAGACCACAGTTTAGAAATATTAAAGTTTAGAGGTATTAAAGTTAAAATACAGACTTCTTTGGTCCAAGGTGAATCTGGGCCTTTGACAGTGTAGCTGGATGGTCACTGCTATGGTGCTGAAAATTCCTCTGGATTCATAAAACTGTTAAAGTAAAAATCTTTCAAGGCATAGAGTGAGGGAGAAGAACCTTGCAAAATCCTCCTCCAAACCCCACACTCCTTCCAAAATCCACAAGAGAATTGATTAGTTAAACACTTCCTCATGATTGTAGCAAGTTTTGCAAGGATAAGAACCCTTCTTTCTACCCACCAGAAAATACAAGCTAATGAGCTCCTCTAAAGGACACTGGGAGCCACTTTGGATGTTTTCCAGGATAGTCCTGCCATTATACCTGAAAAGAGGAAATTTGCAAGTCCCAGAAGTGATAGCCCTGATATGATTAAAAAATTGGAACTGAACAGTAGGAGTGAGTGGCTGTCATAAGGGAGGGAAGCAACAAAGGGATTCTGTAGGAAACTGCACTGCTGAATACATGCATTAGTGACCCAAGAGAAGTGTATTAATGGCAAGGCTGACAAAATTTTCTGAATCTATTTCAGAGCAATAAGTACAAAAACCACTTGTGAAGAATTGGAAAAACACGTCACAAGATTGAGTGAGAAATAAAAGCACAGAATAAATTCACTGTGGATAAATGTGAAGTGAAGGGGGAGATGAATGTAAAGGTGTATGCCTGAAAACAAATCTGATGGGCTTTCATCAAACCATTATGACTCGAGTGAGAGCTTGATAGGGTGGCAACAGTTCCATGAAAGCCTCACTGCAGAGCTCAACAACAATCAAAAAAAAATGCTAAATTGAACGCTAAGACTCATTAGGAAAGAAATGGAAAGGAAAATAGATCATTATGACACTGTAAAAATTCATGGTCCTCCCAGACTCTGAGCTCCACGAGGCATTTGGCCACTCAGTGTGCTAAAGGGATTGTTATAAACAGAAAAACCACTGAGACTGACAACGAGTACAATTAAAGACATGGGGGGACTTCCATACAAAGTGCAGCTGCATTGGCTGAGTCTCTCTGTCCTGGAAAAAAAAACCCTAAATTCAGGGATTGGACAGAGGTCTACAAAACCATGGACAAAGAGGAGCAGGGAATTACTTATTTTCCTATCAAATTCAAGGCCTGATCCAACAGGTGCTCAGGGGAAAAAGACAGTTTTCCTACAGTATGAGGTAGACCTAGGAAATCCTTGGCAAAGGATAGAATTTAGGACTCAAGAGACAACATATCTATCATGAATTATTAAATTAGCTCAGGGATCAACTACTTCCACAAAGATATGGGTTGGGTGGCTCAGCTAGAAGATTTATCTCCCTTCACCCTTCTTTTTGTGGCTCAGTATAGAAGTCACCAGACCGGACCACAAAAAACAGCAAAGATCTTGTGGGAAGATCAACAAAGGAAGGCATTTTGCTGTGCCATGTGCTGTCCAAGGTTTTAATGTGATGCCACTGGAGCAGGTCCAAAATGAAGGAATTGGGTTTCAACCACCATTCCAGAGTGAGAAATTCCTTAGATCACTTGGATCAGCCCAGCTGCTGTGGCTGCCCATGAGTCATCTCGCTGGAGGGGAGGCTCTCCACATCTCACAACTCCAGCTTTGACTGCAGCCCTCTCTGCTCCTCACTGCAGAGTTTTATGATGCTCTCTGGCATCACCTAATTGGCTCCATCTTTCTCTTGATGGCTGGCTCCGTACAAAAGACGATTTTTTATTTGATGCTCATTTCTGTAAATTTAAGCTGATGTATTCAGTTGTGAGTGGGGGCAGCTCCTGCCCAGCCTCCAGTCCCTTCCAGCAGGCTGAGCAGAGCCAGGAGAAAAAATTGTATTAAACTATTTATTAATAATTAATTCATTCCCTGTCCAACGGTGGGATTTGGCAGACACTTAGAGAAATGTACAGAAATGAGGGAAGCTTGGTTCCTCTGCCAGGAGTCCTACCCTAGTGTTTGGTGACTCATGAATTTCAAACAAAATCTTTTTATTCAACAATCTTCAAAGACTTTGCCTTCCACTGATTTTGGAATCCATGGATTTCTCAAAGCCAGCAACAATCCATTTTCAGGTTATCTCCACACTGGTGGCCACACCAGCATTAACCCTAATCTTTCATCCCCAATTCAAAATTCTAGATTTAATATTCAACATTTCCCCTTCTGTATTTTTTGCAACTTGAAAGACAAACTTATCCAGCTTAGTTGCTCCTCACACAGAAGCCGTTTGGCTTCACCTCTGATTTTTGCTCCTGGACATTGGGGAAAATAAGTTTGGGAAAAGCAAATTACCTTTAGAGACAGAGAGCTTAGCTAACTGAATTTATTGCATCTCAGCTGGTCCTGGTATACAGCAGTGTGACCATGTTTTGCCTAAGGCAAGTGCAGGGCAAAGTATTTCATATACTTAGTTTAGTTTGGGTTTTAGTAACATTTGGAAAGAGTGGAGTTTTTGGTTTGTGGTTTGGGTTTTTTATTTTGTGGGATTTTCGTGTGTGTGTGTGTATTTTTTTGTTTGTTTTTCTTTGGTGGTTTTGGAGTTTTTTTTAATTAAAGCTTGGAACTCCAGTTAATTTTGATACTGGCTCCTCAATTTTACTTTTTGTCACTTTATGACAAAGTTCATTTTTCTCCTGCAATGCTCTTTCACTCTATCAGAGACTGAAATCTGCATTGAATATTTTTCTTTTCATTCATTTAAGCAGCTTGCCTGTATATTTAAGGTTATTTTGCTTTATACTGTCTGCTTTTTACATGGCAGTATTTCTTTGCATTGCAAGATTAACACAACTTTATAATATTACAGTGTCAAGGAAAGAAGAAACTGTTGAACCCTGTGACTACAAAAGTAAAAATATCAAGTGCAGTAATTAGAATCATTATGAATGGGGAAACTAATATCCATCTCATCAGAAACTCTCTAATAAATTATGATTCAGGATTTTTTAAAACCCATGTATGCAATAATACTAAATTAAGATTTCCTAGATTCTTCTTCCCTCTCTACTTGCTTTTGTGAATATTGGAGAAGGGTGGGAATGTCTGATTGGGGGGATGCTAATAATACATAAGTAACCAAATTAATGATGTGTTAGAGATTTTGACACTTCATTTAAATTCATTTTTATTGATGTAGCAGGAAATTCTCTTGACAACCTCCATAATCACATGTGCTTGTTGGGATCACATTTTTTCATTAATTATTGAGGAACAAAAGAGTCTAAAAGCACAGAGCTTGGGCCTTACCTGTGTGTGTATTCTACAGGACACAGGAACTTTTATCTGAGCTCCTGAAGGTGTTGAAAAGATCAGATCTCAACCTACACAGAGGAGAAAAAATTTTCTTGAAGGACAAATGAGAGTCCAAGAAGCATCTCAAGCTAAGACTGAGAGTGAAAGATGTAAAGAAAGATATTAAGAAAGAAATACATGTAAAACAAAATTTGCAGCAAGGCTGCCAAAACCTACAAAGAAAATGACCAACAAAATGAAGGACAGGGCTGGGTGACAGCACAAAAAATATGGAGATTGTGACACGAGCATTTGACATTTCCCTCTGGTCAATGTACAAGGAGCAGCCCTTTCCATGCCCTCAGTGGAGTCCAAGGAGTTTCCTCCTCTTGAACAACTCTCCAGGGAGCATGAAAAGTGTTTTAAGTGATCCTGTCTTATCCATAACGGGATCTGCTCAGGCTGCCCCTCTTGAACCTTCCCTCTGGACAGCCAGAGCACTTTGGCTGTGGCACTGGGAGCAAAAATAGAAGCAAGAAGTGAGTGGGAAGTGTTTGAAGCCTTGGGAAGCAACAGAGATAACTGTAGCCTGGCAAAGGGGTTCTTGAAGTATGAAAGGGCAAGCAGAGCTCCTTAGGTTCACTGAGAGGTGAGGTTTGGCTCATTTTCTTTAAAAAAAGCATGATTTCTTTTAAGGTCTTTCAATATTATCAACATTTATTCATCTTGGATCTTTTTCCTTTCTTGTGGGATTTAATCCAACAGAAGGCAGGTGGCATGGAGAAGAAAGATGGTGTGAGGAACAGAGGGAAGTTCTGACAACCTTTAAGAAACACTGGGGAGAAAAATAATCCCTATTCAGAAAACCTTTTGCATCCTGAAAGTGAAGTTCCAGCTCACATTGCTCACAAGCTCCAGTGACATCACACCACATTTAAAGGGACAGGGCAGATGAATTGAATCCTATGATTTTTGTGTTCCTTTGGGACAGAAACTCACCATCATCACAAGGTGATGGACCCCATGGATGGCCCTTTCCCCATTTCCCTGTGGGAAGAGGGCAGGTCTCCAGTTTATCAGCAGTGTTGCACATCAGGGAGCAGCACACATCCCCCTTTGGCAGAAAATTAATGCCAGCTCCTTCTGCAGATGGGAACAGCCTCTCCGTCCTGGCAAGAATAAAATTATTTTTATTTTTCCTACAAACCCCTGTTTTCTCTCTTCTACCCCCCTCTGGCCTCTTTCCATTTGAGTGACAAATGATTTCTGAGCTTTTCTGGGTGTTTCTTGACAAAACCCAGATTTCTGAGCCTCTACACTTGCCCAGCTGCACTGAAGGTGAAGAGATGATGGGGACATGAACATCCTTTGTTCAATCTTCCAGGCTACCAGCTCTCACACTTGGAGAGGAAAAAATGACCCTAAAGAAGGTGTAAATTAATATGTTCTGAGATTTACTCTATTCCAATTGTAACTCTTCAATTTTCGATTTTTCTCCTTATTACAGGGGAATCCTCCGTTTGATCAAACACACAGAATATTTCTGTGATCCTGCTGCAGAGTACTGCCAGGAGCAACAAGAGGTAGATTTAAATAGTTGAGTGAAGTTGACTTTTTAAGTAACAGGCAGAGTGAGTTTACTCCTCCAGAGAAACCCATGTTCCCCCCCTTTCAAGCAGTACCATGCAAAATGTAGGTACAGTCAGGGTGAGTGGCTAAGGCAAGGGAGATTTTCTAATTTTTAATCAAGACAACAATAACATGGAATTTTATAAATAACTAATGAAATTTTCATAGAAGTTCCTCAGGATGTCTTGCATAGGAAAATGAAGTCCTGAGAAAAAGTGTTTTTTGAGACAGAATGTACCAATTACAGAGCTCAAAGATTGGAAAAGACCTCTAAGGTCAAAAAGTCCAACTGTTAAATGTTAAGGGCTGTTTCAAGAGACACTTCTGGCTCCCACCATCCAGCCACGCTGCTCCTGTCAGCCTTGTCCTATACAATCCTGACTAAAACTTGCAGTGAGTCATACAAATTAATCAGAAATACATAAAGGTTGTGCACAGAGGGGGAGAGTTTTATTGATTCCTGCAGCCACACAATTTTTATACCATTTCTTGTCTTTCCAGCCCAGATGTGAGTGTGGAGAAGAGGGACAGTGGAAATGGTGCATTCCCAATTTAGGCATTTCTGACTGACTTATTGTTTCAAGTCCCTCTCCCTGATGAATTTCAAGTCCCTCAACAATGAATTTCAACTTCTCTGAAATTCGTTGTTGAGGTTTTCTCATCACCAGCTGAGGTTGCAATTATTAAATGGAAAAAGCATGATCCTTAGTTGATGGAAATAAGCACACCCCACAAAAAATGGGTCACTCCAGGTTCCTAGGCCTAACTTATGAAGGAACCTTTGCAATAAACCAAATAACCACCAGTTTACAGAGGTTTGTGACCTTACCAACATCTGCATGGCATTGTATTTAGAAAAGTAATCAGAGGGCTCACGACCAACTTTCAAATTTTGTGGTTTCTCCAAAGAGAAGAAGGGAAAAGAATGATTACTCACATACTGGACCATTTTGATTGTGAATCACAGAGCTATGTGTTGCTCCCCATACCCTGCTAGGCATAGCATATACTAATTTTCTATTTATTGCAGCCATAAATAGTTTTCAGGAGATGGAACAACGAATCCAATCACTGGAAATCCCTTCCTGGCAATGGTTATTCATTACAAGCCCAAACCTATTCTCAGCAGCCTTTTACACCTTTTGCTCACATAGTTTGGCTAATTCACCTTCCAGGGAAAGTGATTGATTTGCTCTTAAGTGACCCATTTCCTCCTGGGAGGTGTCAGAGAGCCCTTATCAGTGAGACTCCATGTCCTTGCTTTAGTGTAGCTTGGCTGGGCTCCTGTCTGCCTTTCTCTGGGTTAGAGGGTGCAGCTCCTTAGCTTTCACACTGCCTGCCTTGAGGAGATGGATTTAGAGCAATCTGGCACAACCTCTGTCTTACTGGAAAAGCGAGTGCCAGCTCTTTCATGTTTTGGACTGAACTTCGCACCCCTTGCAATTTAGGAGACAACCCTGAGAGTCCTGAGGGCAAGCTAAGGGAGGACTCATTCCTGCAGCCACTTCCAGAATCTGTGGTGAGAGGGAACGGCCCCATCCCACCCTCTGGGTTGATGTTCCCCTTCCCCACGACCCCTCCACAGCTCCAATTTAACGCAGACTAAGTTCTGCTTTCAGTACTTATATGGTCCCCGCTGCTGTGAGATGGGTTCCTTGTTCTGATGGAAATTTTTAGTACTCCTAGAAAACAGTGCCAGCTGGAATATTCACCCTCTGTGTGTCCAGCAAGCAGCATTTTCCATTTCCTCAGTAAAAATCCTCTTGGCTGCAGCGAGTGCTGCAGGAACCCACACACGCTCATGCAAATCAAGAATGACGCAGATTGGGATCTCGCAGGTTGGAGCTGCAGATCTGAGGACAAGGAACAAAATTGGACGCTTCAGAACATGAGGTTCATCTCCTCCAGGTGTCAGCCAGGTCACCATATCTCAGCTCTGTGAAGTCACAAAGCAATAATGGACGTGCTCTGTGCAGGCAGGGCTGTGCCAGCAGCACTCATCCCTTTATCAGGCAACTGCTTTTCTTGGTGCAGGCTCATGGATTTCTAATAGTTTCTGTGAAAACAAGCTTGTTTTGGAAAAACTTTTGGAGTGATAGGTTCAAGGCTTTCTGCATGTAACACCAGGCCAATTCTCAGCTGTTGACAGAAATAACTAATTGCATTATTTGCATATATTTTTAATTCACGGCGTCTCATTTCCTGTTTCCTTTTTTAGAAAAACAAAAGCCCCTGATTGAGGTCCAGATTCTCAAACCTTTTGTTACTGAATAAACACTGATTTACACTAGTTAAGAAAATAGCATGTAGATTTCCCTGGGTTTGGAGGGGGAGTTTATGATTTTGGCTTCCTGGGTAAAATCCATTTTGTCAAAAAACCATCCTGGGGGTGAGATATATCCATACTAATAGTCACACTCAGGAATTATATTTCATTGGTATTCCTCACTGTGCTGTCCCTGTCCTCTTGCACATGAATGCAAAGGACCTGGAAAGTGTCCAGTATTTGAAGCTTGGTATTCACTGGTAGAGCTGATGACCCACAGGGGCAAAATTGGAATCCAGGGCAATGGCACTCATAACCAAGATATTTTTTCAGCATAATCTATTTTTTCCTGAGGTTCTGGTTCTACAGAATACACAACACTCCTTTTTTTTTTTTTTTTCCAGTTTTTCACAAGCTTCCTAGATGTTGGAGACCTGAGACAGCCTGAGCCAGACATATAAACCCAGATGAATGTCATCAGGATGTGAAGTCTCTCCATCATCATCTACTGCTAGAACTTTGCATTTACAGCTCTGGACCAGCCAAGAATTTTGTCTACACCTCCCCATGGGTTTAGGCCCTCATCAGCTCATTAAATGTAACCTCAGGGTAGAGCCCAGCTCTGCTGTGCAAAGGTACAGAGACAGGCTGAGAGCTGGGGTTGTTCATCCTGGAGAAGAGAAAGGTTCCAGGGAGATCTTGCTGTGGCATCTTAGTACTTAAAGAGGACCTATAAAAAACAGGGAGATTTTTTTTATACTGGCAAACAGCAACAGAAGAAGGGGGAATGATTTTAAACAAAAAAGATATTTAGATTAAATGTTAGGGAAAAAAGTCTTCCCTGTGAGGGTGCCCAGAGAAGCTGTGGCTTCCTCTGCATCCCTGGAAATATCCAAGGCCAGCTTGGACAGGGCTTGGAGCAACTTGGGATAGTGGAAGGTGTCCCTGCCCATGGCAGGACAGCTGGAACTGGATGGTCTCTAAAGTTTCTTCCAACACAAACCACTCTGTGATAGTTTAAGGATCTCTTCATCACTGCAGGGTGGTATAAGATGTTTGGAAGGAAAGGTGCAATAGGACAGTGAGATTAATCTACTTCTGCAGATCAGAAAGGCTGAAGGATATCCCACAGAAAATCACTGTGAGCATCACAACTCTGCCCAGATACCTGTTTAGCCATGCTTGGTTCTCACTGTGGGTAGCAGCCCCCAAAATTACAAAAGTGCTATGAATTTGTACTCCAAAAACCCAAGGCAGTAACTTGCTGAGCAGTCTTGTCTCTGTCAGCAGCAATGAGTGTGCCCTGAATGCCAGCAAGTTTGGCTCTCCAGGATGTTATCTGCAGTAAAGGAGAACTTGGAGTGCTAGAAAAAGCTTCAAGCCACATCAGAGCAAGGAGGGTTTTTTTAAAGGGTCTAAACCACATTCCTATTGTATTTGAGGGAACCCTCATGGCAGGAAGGAATGATGAATCTGATTCCATGTTCTCAGAAGGCTAATTTATTATTTTATGATACTATATTACATTAAAGAATGCTATACTAAACTATACAAAAGAACACAGAAAGGATACTTACAGAAGGCTAAAAAGATAAAAATGAAAACTTCTGACTCTTTCCAGAGCCTCGACACAGCTTGGCCCTGATTGGCCAATGAGTCAAAACAATTCACATTAAACCAATGGAACAATCACCTGTGGGTAAACAATCTCCAAACACATTCCACTTGAGCACAACACAAGAGAAGCAAATGAGATAAGAATTGTTTTCCTTTTTCTCTGAGGCTTCTCAGCTTCCCAGGAGAAAAATCCTGGGCAAAGGAATTTTTTCAGAAAATATGAATGTGACACATTCCTACCTGGCAACTGCTGCTGTACAGAGAGCTCTGCTCATTTTCCCTGCCAAAGACTTTGCCTCACCCACTTCCCTCACCTCAACGTCAGCTTCAGGAAGGGTTTGCAAGCAACTATGTGACAGAGTTTCAGTGCTCTTGTGTGTTTTTTTAAATATAGAATCATAGAATGCTTTGGGTTGGAAGGGTCCATTCAACTAGATCAGGCTGCTCAGAGCCCTGTCCAAGCTGACCTTGAGTATTTCCAAGGATGCGGCTGCCTGTGCCAGTGTTTCATCACCTCACTGTTAAAACATTTCATCCTTATGCCTTGTCTGAACCTAACCTCTTTTAGTTTAAAACACTTGTGCTATTGCACTAGACCCTGCTAAAATGCCATCCTCATCTTCTCTGTATCCCCTTTAGGTACTGGAAAGGACTCATAAGGTCTCACCAGACCCTTCCCTGGGTGAACATCACAAACTTTCTCAGCCTGTCTCCATAGCACTCACAGCATCCTCATGGCCTCCTCTGGAGTCATTCCAAGAGGTTCTTGTCTTTTCCATGCTGAATATGAGCATTAACTCTGGTATCTAATTGCAAATTGACCCAATGCAGTCACAGGTTATGACAGGCCAGGAAGATTCAGCTCTCACCACACCCAGCAGAGCTCTCCAGAGACTTGCACAAACTGGGAATTCTGTGGGTGAGAAGCGATGGGACAACACAAGGCACTTCTCTCTTCTGTAGATGCATTTTGCCAGGCCTTGACCTTTCAGATTCCTCTTCAATGTCTCCTCCTAGCAAGAAAAGAAAAGAGTTAACATTTTGCTCCTGCTTCTCAACTGAGAGCACAGATTTTAACAGGGCATGAAAACCATAATCTCTCTCACTTCCTTCCTTTAACCTTTAAAGGGAGTTTTGTCTTTCCATGAGCTCTGCTTCTGCTCTGTAATTTGAACTTGCTGTGAGGAACCTGTTATTTTAAAACCAATATAGATTTCTGATCAGAGATGCTGATGCTTGAAAGGACCAGTGTCACCAAGCCTTCTCCCTGCCTCAGCTGGTGTTATTTCCTGAGGTTTAAATGGATTGTTCCTTTTTTTGGTTTTCTCATTGATCTATCTCATTCCATATTTCAGTATTTTTCTCAGCCAAGGGTGTATATATTATCTCTCTCTTTTACTCCAACAGAAAAAAAAATCCTCTGAGTGCATGAGCTCTGCACTGATCTCAGACCAAGATATCCTGCTCTCATTTTCCACTCTGCTCTCACAGCTTAGTGTGAAGCAGTTGGGATGAGAGATGACAATCTCTCTCAGGAGAACACTCATGCTGTTCAGCTCCATGTGATTTTGTGGTATTTAACACATTCTTACAGCACGTGACCAGCATCACACAATTAAGGAGCTCAGGGACTTCTGGAATTTTTTTCAATTTGCATTTCCAGCTGTCTACAAGTTTCAGAAAACCAGATCTTTGCTTATATACATTACATGCTAAGATACTGTGCTTTGACTTGATTGCAGAAATCTCACCCTGTGAGAGATGCTACAACCCACCCTAGAATGTGAGAGTAACCCAGGTTCTTGTTAATAAATCCCTTAGACTGGATTAGAGAAATTACACTGAATGACCAGTGTCTGTAAACCCTACACACATGCAGGGTTTATTGCAGAACAATTTGATTGCACAGGAAGACTGCTATGGAGCCATTTTGGTTGCTATTATCTATAGTAAACGGCAACATAAAAACACAAAAATATCACTTTACAAAATGTACAAAAAAGAGAAAAAAAGAAGCAAAAAGATCTCACCACCCACGGGCTCCACAATGAGACTTAGAATAATTTCACTGTTTGTTGGCCATAGACTGAACCCATCAGATGGTGCAGGAGAGCACCAAAACACCACCTCTATTGGGTTTATATTCACTCAGGTTCAGGTAGAAACACCCAGGTACCTCCCAGGGACACCAGGATGATGTATGCTGTGGATCAGGGACACCTGGATGATGGAATGGTGTGGATCAGGGACACCTGGAGGATGGAATGCTGTGGATCAGGAACACCTGGAGGGCGGAATGGTGTGGATCAGGGTTCTTTGATGCCTTCTGATGGGATACAGCTGCCCATAACATGTGGCCCCATCAATGGCCCATCATGGCCCCTCAGCAGAGTGAGCACCTTCAGGCCACCTGTGAATGCCCCAGGACCTCCTGGGCAGGGGAGTTCCCACAGCTGAGTTCTCTGATAAGGACAAGGAGACAGTTCCTGCCTCACAGGGTTCCCCTCTTTCCTTATCTCATCCATCACCAGCTGCAGCCCTGCGGGGCTGTGCTCACACTCAGGTACCCTGCACAGAGCAGCTTCCCTCTGATTGTTTGAGCCATCAGCATCCCAGTCTCTCTTCCAGGATCACTTCTGGATACATTCTTCTCCCTAGACTTGGGATTGGACCGTAATGTCCCCTTTACCTTGTCCTCAGTTCCTGTCACAGCCCAAATTCCAGTCAGGAGCCGTATTTGGGGAAGGGTGGTCACAGCTGAGCAGGTGTTTCTTTGCAGTTTGCTTTGCAGCAGGCAAAAATCCTCCGATAATTTCAGCATTGTTGAAGCCATGAAAACATCAACCATTCAGTGTCCCACAGGAGATGGTGCTTAATTGCTAAATGTTCCTTCCAAAGGGGTAACACTCCTGCTCCTCAACAAATCCAGGAGCCAGTGGAGATGAACTAGGCATGGACTCAGCTCTCTCCTGCTCAGATAGTGCCCACAAAAGCATGAACTCTTCAGTGCAAAGACTTGTCTTGGTTTGGAAAGGCAGGTGTTTGTTAAGGAAGGTAGGAGCTTTTTTTGAAACAGAAAAATGTAAATTCTTTTCTCTCTGAATTGTTATAAATTTGAAACTAAGGGGGGTTCTTAGGCAAAAATATGGCAGCAGGAATAACAGTTCTTTATTAGGGAATAAAATAAAAGGATAAAATAAACAATGCAGTAAACTAAAACAACACTGACAGAGTCAGAACACAGCCTGACACCCTGTGGGTCAGGGTGTTGGTAGCAGTCCCATTAGACTGCTTGTGGCTGCAGCCCTCCTGCAGTGTCAGGTGTGGTTCTGCTGGAGCAGGGATCCTGTAGAAAAGGGTGTAGCCTTCCTCTGAAGATCCACTGGAAGAGGCAGCAGCTGTTCCTCTGGGAAGTCCAGTGGAGAAGCTGTGCTGGTGTTCCAGGATCTCCAGATTATATC
Source organism: Agelaius tricolor (assembly GCF_023055355.1). Lineage (NCBI taxonomy): Eukaryota > Metazoa > Chordata > Aves > Passeriformes > Icteridae > Agelaius > Agelaius tricolor. Next base: position 846,175 of record NW_027269284.1, on the reverse strand, counting down.
CAGGTAGGAATGCTTGGCTGGTGTTCCAGGATAATCTCCAGATTATATCCAGGTAGGAATGCTTGGCTCCTCCCCCTGGGCTCACATCTCCCAATGGGATGCTGTAGTTCTTATCAGCCATGCAGTGATATTCAATAGCTGTTATCAACAGATGTCTCCCCAGAGGGAGGACTGTGTGTGGAAGAGATAAGGAAAACTGCCCAATGAACAGAAGACAGCTGCCATGCAGATGGCAAATAGAACACAATTTGCTTGGCAATCCATGACCAGACTGTGTTTGAAAGGCTGATAAGTGGCAGTTCTCCTAACTATAATGAGTGATAATATTTTAATGGAAGGAAGACAGAAGAATAATCCAATCAGCAGAATGTGGTGGTTTGGCTGACAAACAGAAATTGCTGGGGTAAGTACATGGGATTGCTGAAGGAGTGAAGTCTGGCAAGGCAACAGTGATGTGACTCTCAGAGCAACAAAAAACTTGTGGTGACATAGTTCTCACCCTCCAGTTCTTTTCTAGGATTTTATTCTATTGAACAGGGCCCTTTCTCAGACCAGACTGCGTTTGGATTCCTGGAAATTTGACAAAAATATCTCCTGAGAACTGGCCTGTTTCCTCTCTTTCCAAGCTGACCTTTTTATGAGGTCTCATTTTGCTTCCATAAGCTGAGAACAGAGTGTACGAGATCAGCACAAAATGTGCATTGTCTTTCTAGGATTTCACATCTGGTTTATTCTCCTGCACATTTCCACTTTCCAGGGAAACAAATCCTAGGACAGTTTTCTTTGCCCTACAGTGAGGGATGCTGTTCTTTGAGCAACCAATAGAATCAATATATTTACCCTTAAAACCACCTCTGTTCTCAGAGGTCCTAAAACAACCACTTTTTCACTGTAATTTCTTTCATAACTTAAAACAACTCTCCCCCTTAAAATGGTTTTGGCTGTTTGCTTGGAGTTTTATTCCTCAAACAAATAAAGGGGTTGTTAGCATTGCTTGTGTTCCTGAAATAAGGATTAAAAAAACCCTTTTTGTCTGACTACTAACAAAATAATATCACATTCTGAGGGATTTTTTTTGCAACGCAAGGCCTAATCCTTGTCTTATTCTAAGGATAAGCCAGCATTAGAATGTGTCCAGCCTTGGATGTGTGACACCCAGTTGGATTTATGTTACACCAACCACGGCATGGTTGTGTCTGCTGAAGATTCAATTTCAAATGCATCACCTTCCAACCTAATAGAGAACAAGAGGAAATGGCCTCATTTCGTGCCAGGGGATGTTTAGATTGGCTATCAGGGAAAATTTCTTTATGGAAAGGGTTGTCCAGTGCTGGAACAGCTGCACAGTGGTGGAGTCCCCACCCCTGGAGGGATTTTGAAGACATGTAAATGTGGCACTTGGGGACATGGGTCAGTGGTGGCGTTGGCAGGGCTGGGGAAACAGTTGGGCTTGATGATCTTAAAATTCTTTTCCAACCCAAATGAATCTGTGATCTACCAGTTCACAGTCCTGCAGGTGAAAATTTGATCTTTATCCTACTGAATGTTTAATTGAAAATCTCTGAGCCAACATTTAGATATTTTCCAGCAGTTCCTTGCAGCTTAGATGGAAAAGACAAGGGATAGAAAATAACTGCTTGATGGGAGACAGGGATTCATGCACCTGCTCCTGAGATAAGTGACAGAGAACGAAGTGTTCACACTCACAAAAATCATGATAAAGCAGAGCTGGGCACTTGTGAGGGTTTGAAAAATCAAGTGATAATATTTCGTAGATGTGCTTGCACATAATCCTTGTTTATTGGACCATTCCTTAAATGGTGTTTTGGTCTGTAGATCTCAGCAACAACCTTAACTGATCAAAATACATTCACCCACAGAAGAAAATAAATAGCTTGGTACAACAGCATGATGGCCTCGAGTATTCCAGGGTGAAACAGCAAACAAATTGTGAGTTACTCCTGTCATTCCTCCCAGTCTTTACCATTGCAAAAAGGTGTTGACTCAGCCTGTCAGGTCAAAGGGGATGGGACATGATAACAACATGCACTAGAGCCAGAGTTCCTAGGTTTGGAAGAGACTTTTGTTATATAAATGTCATATTTTTAAGAGCAAACCAGAAAAGTGGATAGACCCCAGACATAGTGGATGTCTCAGGCAGAACCTCAAGGACTTTGGGAAGTCACAAGGCAGCCACTGAAGGCAGAACTTGCTGGGCTGCTCAGGGCAGGGATTGGGAGGCCTGAGGCTTTCTGAAGGCAGCTGGCACATCTCATTACTTGTGAGAGAAAACCGAACCCAAACAAATGAAGAGCTCAGCTCTGGGCAAATACAACTTCAGGGTGACTTTGCGAACTGGATTCTGGTGTTGTCTCATGCCAACAGCTCATTATTGCTCTGTATAAAGCCCCTGAGATGGCAAAATATAAGGGACTGATGCTCTGCATCTTCTGGCTGCTCCAGATAAGGATCACAGGCTTAACAGAGCTGCTACTGTCTAAATTTAGAGATGCAAAAGTTATTCCTTGTGTATATATTTTACTACTTCTGTGATGCACTCAAAATGACAAGTTTTTGATCCATGTTTCTCTGTGGAAGGAATTAAATCACATTTATAAGGAATTCCCTTCTTCTACCATGAGCCTCTCACAGATTATTTGCTGCAGGAGCTAGTGAGACTCATTTGATTTTGTAACAGATGTTCCTATGAACTTTAATTTTACTCTGAATTTCTTCATTCTGGTGAAAAAGGGTGTCAATTTACATATGTGAAAATTGTCTCTTCAGCCTCTTCTTCCTTTCCTCACTTGAAGCTCATTGATTTTCTCTGGACAGCTCCTCTGGGAGCTGCAGAGAGATCAATATTTGAAGAAATGGTGATGCAGCTGTAACCTCACTAAATCTACCCAAAAAGAAATAATTCAATATTAACTCAAGATGATTCTCTCTTGTGGTTGAATCAAATAGACATTTAATAGAACAATCAGTATTTTCATATATAAGTTAAAAATAAGGGTAAACACGTGAAAGGGCACCATGTTAGCATGATACATTGAGGCCAAAATTAATTACAGCAATGACCTCTGGGCCAGACTGGTGACTGTGTGCAAGGAAGACTCTGTTAAGCTCACTGTTCAAAGGTTCCATTTCAGTTAATTCACTTTCAATTTAAAGCGCAGTGAGGCTGCTGCTCCAGCTTTCATTTTGGAAATTTTCTGTGGTTACAGGGCCACAGGAGCATGAGGAGGTTGCTGCTGAACTGATGACTTTTGGGCATGGATTAACTTCAGGGATGTTAGGAAAAGAACTGGAATGATCCTGAGATGTGACCCCATCCCCTGAAGATCCCCTTCTTTATATATTTCAGAACTCATAATAAATATTTATAACATGGATCAGGCACCTACAGATTTCTATTTATTACTGTCAGAAACCATAGATATACTGATTTAATCATCACTGCAAGGTCTTTTGTGCTTCCACCATCCCATCCTGGCTGTGAATTTGCCTCAATGGATAAACCCTCTTGTACTGGTGGCTGTGAGTTCATGACCTGTTTCCCTTTCCACTCCCTCTCACTGGAAATGTAAAATTTCACTTAAAAAATTATATCTTTTGTGAATTTGACATGAAAATACCTGGCAAAAGCTGCCTGGCACACTGTGGCTCAACCACAAGGAGTAGGAAAACTTATTTTAGTAGTAAATCAACAACAGCAAAAGAAACTGTTCTGTTTAGCAGGTTTGACATTCGAGGCACTGAGACAGTAAATACGATTTGGCCAGGGCATAGATTACAGTTCTCCATTCCCCTCCACACTCAGCACAAGAACAAGGACACTGATTTTTGATTAACAGCAGTAAAGACACAAAGAGAATTCTTCTGTGAGATGACAGCAAAAAACCCCAGGATTTCCAAGTTTAAAAAGTCAGAGGCTTATGGAGGAGGTGGTTTCCATTTGGGAGGGAGAAAGCAATTGAATTTTTAATTTTTTTAAATTTTCTTTTGTCATACACACAAGTACTGGTAAAGAAACTACTGAGGTTTTGCCTCTTCCTGCCAGGGAATGTTATCATTTCAAAAATGCTTTTTTTCAATTTATTCATGTTGGGCTATAAAGATAAAGTCATTCAAAGCCAACTAAACTTACATTTAAAGTTGAGGATTTGGCTTGTACAATCTGCTTTCTGGCACTCAGACTTCTGCTGGCGTCATCCAGTCCTTCCTTCTCCCAACAAATATCTAATATGTTGGCTTTAAATCTGGTAATTTAAAAAATACATAAATATGTATTTAAGTTGCTTAAATGTTTTCCAAAGGTTATTTACCTTTTATGGAATTAGTGACATTTCATTCCACTACAACATTAATCCAAGATCACAAAATGATAATGGGAAGGGGTCAAGAAGAGCAAACATACCAGCAAAATGTAAAAAGAAAATAAGTCCCCAATAACCAAAATACAATAATATCAATTATGTTAAATGTGGAATTTGATATCCAACCTGAAGAAGTAAGCCTTGGCATTTTGTTGCTCGGCTAAAATTGATCTGAGTGCCAACAGAAATGCCAGCTGTGGGTTTTAATGTAAAAATCTTTGTCAAAGGGATATTTTTTGATACTTTCTCCTTTCAATGAATCGATAGATTCCCTCTTGGTGTCTCTTCCTGCCTGTCCTGGCACACTGCTGTTGACTGAGTGCAAAAGGAAGGGCTAAGGCTGATTCATATCTGAAGACTTGTTCTGTAATGCACATATTGGTGTCTGCATTGCCAAGAGGAGCTTTATTTTTGTTCTGAATCATGCAAAGGAAGAATATTCTACTTTAGTTGCATGACTCTTGCCTTAAACCATGAGGTTTTCTCCTCACCATTTTCCACCTCTAGGGCGTGGTTATTTCAACAAAATTCCCTTTCCCAGCAGTTTCTTGGGTCAGAACTCTTCCCTCCAGATGTTCTGCTCACAGTCAGCACAGATAAAGGATCTGCTCCAAGTCTTTTCTTTGCCCAGCAGATGGGAATGCATAAATTATTGGCACCACCTATTGGTGAAAAAGGCAAATTATACAGGATTTGTGGGTTAGCTTAAATATCTTCAGTAAATATGGCTTCAAACATTGGCCCTGCTTTGATTTATTTAATGACATGACCCAGCAAGGCCACTCAAGCTTTGCATTTCCCTGTGCCAGAGACAAATTTGAGTTCAGGGGTGATTTGGGATTCATTTGGCAAGGGGTCACACAACAGAGGAGGAGACAGGGCATGAGCACACAGGTGGAGCAGGTCCCCTGAGTCCCACGTTCTTTTAAGTATTTTTCCCTTTAAAATGCAAGCAAAGATGAAAAGGATTTTTCCACTCCAGCACAAGCAGCAGCCACAGCTGGTCCATGAGTCACAAATCAAAGTGGTTTCCTTCGGCTCTTGTGACCAGGAAAGGAGCTGTGTGACACAGGACTTGCTGAGGCAGGTGCAGAACGATGGGAATTTCAGGAGCAAAACCCAGGGAATCCTGGTACCTACATGAAAGATGGTGATGTGAAAGGAACTGCAGGGATCAAACCCATGACTTGGAGGCAGAAGCACCTGCATTTTTAATTCCTGTGCTCATCCTGATGCTTGTGTCTGTGGGAATGTTCTTTGCCTGTGAAACAAGGCTGAGTTGAGATTTTTGTGGTGGCCCTCAAGGAGCCAAAGAGAAGGTAGTGGGAGGGATCTGAAAACATTGTAGGTGTTTTGAATAATTCCCTACCAAGAAGTTCTCACTTGAATTATCCATTGTTAGGCTGGAAGTGGTGGAAAACCTCTGGGCCAGGAGACATGTTGGTTCCCTGTGGTTACTGATGAAGAGAATAATTTGCATTCTCACTGAATAAAAGAGAGGGGAAAGAGAGAATGGCATTTTGCTTCAGGCTGCTTTTTTTTTTTTTTTTAATCCCAAAGAGTTATTTTGTGTTGATATTAGCCCTAAGTTATCTGCTGAGATGAATTTTTAGCTCTCGGTGTGCTAAACTGTGCATTCAGGAAAGAGCACTGGACTCTGGCTCAGCATGAACTAATTGAAATGTGGAAGGGATCTGATGGATACTTTGGTAATATTGCAGCTATCCTCCAAAGTTTCTTTGAGGTTTTTTTTTTTTTCCTTTTTCCCTTCCTAGACTTGGAAAAACTCTTCTCCTTCTTTCCAAAATCTCCCACACGAATGATATCTATTTGTTATTCTGGATGTCAGGGTTATTTGCTGTTATTACCTTGCCCAGCAGGATGGGCTCTTGTGCTCCATTTTTTTTGGAAATATTAGAAATAAGTGAGGACTTTTGATAGACACAGACTCAGACTTTCTGAAATGTATGAAGCAGTGCTTGATCTGTCTACAAGGTGTATTTAGACACTGCCATGACCTAAACTTTACCATATCTGAGCATGATACTCTGTGGAGTAGGACTGTACAAATAGCTAAGCCCATAAACCTCAATTTATTTTTAAAGAAAATATTGTTCTACACATGTCCAATTCTAACTTAACTAACACAGGAATGAGGAAGTGCTAATGACACAGAAAAATCCATTTGCCAGTTGGTTGTGCTATCCTGTCCAAAAGGACATTCATAAAGATGTTTCACCATGTCTGATCTGCTGCCTCCAAAAAGTGGCAGGGCAGCTTCAGCCTTCAAAGCATCAATTTTCTCTCAAAAATACACCTCTCTTTAGGGGCTTCTGCAGCAAAACCCAACCAGAATATCTATTTATAATGGCTGTCTATGGTCATTAGACAAGCTGAGGACAAATAATAAAAGCTTGGAGACTGAATTTAGAAAGTGCCCATTTTTATTACAGCTATTTAGATTTGTGAACCAGGCAGTGATCCACAGATTACAACCACGGTGTGAATCCACTTCAAATAGAATGAGAAGAAAATAGGGATGTCCTCAATCCAACAAGCAGGACAACAAACCCTTTCCTGACAGCTCCTATGCTTAGGGACACTTAGGGCATCCTGCATAGTTTGCACCCATGACATGCAGCACAGTACTAAGCAGGTTTTGACCAGAAAATGGTCACATTCTATAACAAAAGGTCTGGGGGGAAAAATATAACTATAGGGGGAAAAAATATAATTATAGAGGGAAAATGTCAATTGAATTTATTTATCCAGCTCAGGCCTGGTCTGTAAAGTGGACATTTAGGGGCAGGTGTATTATGGATGATGTTTGTAGTCTGATCTTCATGGGGACTAAACATTGCAGAAAACAGCAATTTTTGAGGGTGTGTCTTTCTGGTCAGGACTTATTATCTTTATTGATATAATCTTTATTAATATCATATTAAGATTATTCTATCCAAGATAGAATCATAGAATGGTTTGAGTGGGAAGGGACCTTCAAGACCATCTCATTCAAACCCCATGCCATGAGCTGGGAACTTTCCACTTGACCTGAGCCCCATCTAGACCCCCACACTGGCTGTGGGCAGCCAGCTCTGAGTATTTCTGGTCAGATGGTGGCAGATGAGTTTTATGGATGGCCTTTCCCAGGAGCCTGCAGCTGTTTAAATAGTCAGCCCTTGGGAGCCACAGCACCACAGCTATGTTTGACATTGTTATACCTCAGCAGGAACAGGGAGAACCATGGGGACAAGAAGTCCTTCCCACTTCCTGGCTTCCACAGCTTACTTTAATTGGTAAAACTATGCTCCTGTCACTGGGGAGGACATCATAAAGTCAAACACGAACAAAAATCTTAAGCTCAAGAATTCGTTTGCCCCAGGGCTCAACAAAACCCTTCTGGGTAAAGCTGTGTCTGCAGGGAGCCACGGCACCAGCAGCGGGAGGAATCCCTTGGAAAGGGGACAGGCCTGTCACACCTCCCAGCACAGGACATAGTAAACAATCCCTGTGGCTTCCTGCCAGTCCTTTTGTTTGTTTATTTGTTTATTTGTTTGTTTCCCCAGTGATTTTTGGCTTTTCCCTCTGAACAAGCACGTGCATCCTCGGTGCGGAGTCATCCTCTTTCTGGGGCGAGAGAAAAATAACTCTGCACACATATATGTGAAAATCAAGGACATTTTTGTCCTTCTTCCTGCTTTCACATTGAGTTCAGCATAAATTCACAGTTGGAAGTGGTACTTAGTAGTTCTCATACTTTCAAACACATCTTTTTCTTTTCTGCAGTTAATTGACAAAATTTTTACGGGAACAAATAATTCTGATTTGTGACTAAACTCTGACAAGTGCTATTAAACAGGCTCCTTTAATCTGAAGCTGTTTATGCAAGCCTGTTTCATTTGTGATAGGGATGGACATGATCCACTTTACAATTTTAAGAACACAAAGAACTAGGATTTGAAGATAAGCCATAATCTCCATATAAGTAAGCTAACAGTCCCCTAGACACTGTGTTTCATACAGCCTGTATTATTCTCATAATACATCTGAGATAAAAATCATTTTTATGTGCTCAAAAGATAAAATAACTCTAAATACAACCCTGATATTGCCTACAGTTGCTCTGGAAATAAAATTTATGTTCACTCTCCAGCCTCACTGTTCTATGGTATAAAATCAGTAAAAAAATCAGATTTTTTGCCCTTAAATTTCTGTTGAATGACAGTTGCTGTTCTCCTGAGCCTACTACCCAACTCCAATCTTTTTATTTTCCTATAGAAAGGGTCTTTGGGAGCATACACATGTCCCATTCCTTAAATTTTAACACAGCCTGAGCAGGTCCTTGCTCTTCAAGCATCACACTGCATAGGATAAGAAGGTTTCTTCCACCTCAGTTTTCCTCCACAGCACCCCAGCCATTTCCCTTTCAAGTCCAAAGGGAAATAATTTTCCAGTTCTTCCATGTGGCTCTGGGACCCTTTCCCAGTCTCCCAAAGGCAGAGGTGCCTTCCATATACACACACTGCTTATCTTGTGTGGAAGTTTCCTTGGATCCCAGCCAAGACTCTAAAATCAGAATAAAATCAGTAATTAATACATATTAAATTTTGGCTTTGAGCATGCTTCTCACAAAACCTTAGCAAACATTTTAGACCTGTGAAACTGTTAATAAAGCTTTCCCAAAACTGGGTTGTTTTGGGTTGGGTTGGTTTGTTTTTTCCCAGCAGGCAGAATCACAATGTCCATAAATTTAATTTCAGCTCTTTTTTTTTTTTTTTTTTTTTTTTAGTTTAATTTTGCTTGAAAGCTTTAGGTATCGAGATTAACTCATTGAAAGCATGATTTGATCAGCAGATGTTCTGTTCAGTGTAGCTCTGATACATTTGTCTGATGGGTGCTTTACTTCCATTGATGTGATAAATGAAGGAGAAATGGAATGTTCCGGAACATAAGGGAGAAGTGGTGTATCCAACAGCCTTGAGACTGCAGGTCCATGTCACAAAGGCATGGGAGATGCCATCCCAACATCTCCATGTCTCCCACTCTACAAGAGCTCCCTGTATGAGAAGTTCCCATGGCTGGGAGCTCAACTTTCATTCCATAGGGGTTTACTTTGGAAAGAAACTTGTTCCTGCAGCTCGTGTCCACGTGACCTCTTCCAGCTTCTAAGTGCAGCTTGGGTTTATTCCAGAAAATGCTGCTAGTTGGAAAATCCAATAGCAAGAGGTTTCTTGCAGTTGGATGGAGACAGAATTGGAGTCTGAGCTCCAAGCTGGCTCCAACTTTTGCCCCTCCAGCATGGACAGGACGATATCTTACCTCCAGGTTTTCCTACCTATTTGTGGAGCAAAGGAAGGACACCGTGTAATCACAATCTCATAATCAATCCTGTAAAAGTTACCAGATAAAAAGGTATAAATAGCTCTTGGAACAGGAACTGGAAACCAACCTCCACATTTCAGGAGACAGCCCAATTCCTTTGGCTTGCAGATGGCCTTCCTGCCACCCCGCTTTGATCCAGAGGAGATTTAATCCCAGATCTCCTGCATAAAGACTTGGTTTCAGCACAATGGACAAAGAATGCTCTCCCCTGCCTCCCCAACACGTAGGCTGCCTGCTGCCAAAGCCATTAGTGGAGCCTTGTAGGAGAGTTTGAACGTCCACAGAGAGGATCTGGAAGGCTTTCGGCTTCCCAGGATATGCTCAAAAGGCAGCAGCAATTACCTCCTCTCTCTGCTGCAGAGCAGACAGAGCCTGTTTCCATCTTTCAAAGGTAAAAATGGACTTACTGCTAGGAGAGGTGGCCTAGATAGTAAAGATGCTGGTGTGCAGGAGCCACACAACAAATCTGTGGAAGTGGAAGAGTTTAAGACACAGCAAATCAGAGAATCAGAGAATCAGAGAATCAATCACAGAATGGGTCTGGGTTGAAAGGGACCTTGTGGATCATCCCATTCCACCCCCTGCCATGGGCAGGGACACTTTCCACTATCCCAGGGTGCTCCAAGCCCCATCCAACCCAGCTCAGAACACTTCCAGGGATGAGGTGTACTGGTGTCTTCCACTCTCAGTCTGCCAGATGTTGAGTATCTCTTTTGAAACCATGTTTTTCTTGAGGCTGAAGGGAGCAGCTGAGGAGTCAGGAAACACTGAAGGTATTGTGGCTCTTTGGTGTTCATGCCATCCATTAATCCCCTCTTAAAATTGACCTTCTGTCCAAGATTGTCACCTAACCTAAGGTTTGAGTAGAAAAATGCTCTCCAAGGTATGACTGGTGGTATCCTAAGCTAGGTGAAGCATCACTGCAGGCTGGATCTTTCCCTCTATCTCTTTTCATCCTCATTTGTCCTCTCAAAGACTCCATCAGATCCAGTGTCTTACATAAAGACATTTGTTGTTTTCTTTTCATTTTTTAAAAATAAATCCTATTGAGAGCACCTAACTTTTGGTTGTTTCAACTTCTGGAGTGAGGCTTTTGTAAAACTGGAAGAAATGGCTGAGCTCACCCAATTTTTGTCTGCTTCCTCTATTTAGATAACAATTTTCCCATAGTAGGCTTGCCTTTTAGCAAGTGTGTGTCTAACTTGCTGGCACAACAGCATCTGAGTGTTAGAAATGTGACAGGCTGGAGGTGTGCATTTGTCACTTAGAACCTGCTCTGCTTAAAAAAATATATATATATATATATTTTGCTTTTAGGTTTCCTACAGCCATCAGATTGTTTCAAAGTGAGACATCTACAGCCTTTTACAGTAGGCACTTTAATAGCACAAATGATATGTTATCCAATGAACAGTGATTATGGCTGTTACCAAACCTCCTCCCTTTACATCATCTGTTGAACTGTTGGCTTTTTTTTTATTAAAGTTCCCATACCAGCTGAAAAGCCACAGAGTTCCTGCGGGTGAATTTTAAATGAGTGTATCAGATGGAAAATATCGATTTCCAGTCAATTCCTTGAGAAAAAAATGTAACAAAACCAACAATGCAGCACATATTTCACAATGGAAAAGTTCACAGAGGACACAGGAAATAGGGAAAAATGTTTCCTTCCCAGTTCAGTGCAGGAGCTACACAGAGTGTTCCAGCTCATAGAACATGCAAACAATGTCCACTGCTCAGACAAGGTCAGCAAAGCAGATGTGGCTCCAATTTTGCCACTTGTGCAGCATGAGAACAATCCCCAGTTAATGGGAAGACCTTATGGGGAAACCATGGAGTGTCTCAGCCTGATTCCCCGAGTGCCATTTCCACATTGCTCAGTCCTCTTGGGGCTGCTGGAGCTGCAATGATTACAGGAAAAAAAAGAATGACTTTGGGTTAAATATCTTTAAAGGCTGCAGGGGGAGGGGAAAAGGAAACATCCAGAGTTCTCCTTGAAGATCATTTTGAAGGATGCTTTGCTCCCCATGGAGTAGATGCACAAAAAGAGGTGTGAAGTCATCTTAGGATAAGATACATCCAGTCGTTTCTTAGATTTTCAGCTCCTCTTGGCTCTTCCTTCATGGCCCCTACCATAAAAACTAAATGTACACATGGCCTTTGTGTTGGTTTGAGTGGTTTCAGGTTCCACATTTAGTTTATGGAAGTGTTAATCCTTGACAGAGGTTTCTGCAGTGCATTACAAAGAGGACAAGGAGATGAAAACATGAATTACTGTTAGCACTAAAAGCAGGGCATTTTCCTTGGAAACTTCTCACAAACCTATCAAAAAGTGAGACCTGTCCAAATAAATACTCAGTTCACTGACAGATAAAGATTACCCATTTGCAGTGTTTTATCTTAATAAAAACATTAAGAAGATGGAATTCCCTTTCCAAGCTTTTGGAAGGGGAAGAACAACAACATTGTCAAGAGATGTATGTGACAGAGTAAATTAACCTCTGTAAATCTGACCAAGGTCAGGTGACAAAGGCTGGAAAATCAACTTTAATTCTCCTTTATCACATTGGTGCTAGGATTTGCTGGCTCTGGATTCCCTCACACACAGATGTGAATCAAGCTTTGGTTTTCTGAGCATCTGCTATTCCAAAAATTAGCAATGAATGGGAAGCTGGAGCTAGAAAAACTCCAGTGAGATAATACAGATTTGATTTTTTTCTTTGAGCATGTTGAATCACTAGCACAAGCCCACACCAAAAGCAATTACATTCTCCTTCATGCAGGAATCTCTGAACTGGTAGTCTGGGTTTTCCTGGGAAAAAAAAATAATCTAGGCAGAATTGAAGAATCACTGATTATTGCTTGAGGTTTGCTTTTTCTTTGCAATCAGCCCAACTGCTTTAATAGCATTTATTCTGCAGCTGAGGAAAGTAATGGGTTAAAATTTATTTATGTGCCTTAGTGAAATGCATTTGTGTATAGAAAATTAACTAACAATCACCCCTTGCCATAGAATCATAGAACCATAGAATCATAGAATCATGGAATCATAGAATCATAGAATAATAGAATATTTTGGGTTGAAAGGAGCCTTCTTTAAGAAAGACCAGAGTTTGAAAATAATTTTATCTTAGTCATGGCTTTGGAATAAAAATATCCACCTTATCAGGAAATAGCCATGGATAAAAGCATGGCAATTCACTTTTCTGAGAGCTCACCTTTTGTTCTCACCTGGTGGTGTGCTGTCCTGATCTCTGGGAGGGCAAGGTGGAAAACTTGCCAGTTTGTGCACTGGACTCAGCTATTCTGTGGAAAAATAATCCATTTAAGTGTCAAAGGAATGAAAAGCTCCCAATTAATTTTCTTTCTTTACTCACAGAAGCTTCAACAGAGGGATTGGCACCTGGTTTCCTTGCTCCAGAACGTGGGCCCAGTGTTGGAGTGACTGAAAACTTCTTGAGCATATTTAAAAGTCTTGAAGTCAGAAATGTGATCTGTGACTAACTCATAGTCATTCTGATGATGTCATGGAAATAGTTTTGTTAAAAAGCAAAAGTCTTTATTTTACCTCCACTCTGTGCAGGAATGGAAACAAATAGAAACCCAGAATTATAGGCTTTGGGTGTTTATATAACTTTTCCACATCATTATGAGGTTTCTTTTGCATTTACTTGTAAGAAGTGAGATGCCATTTGGTTTTAAGTGCCACGAGTCCTTCAAAGCCTAGCTCCTGAACAAATGCATATTTTTTTGCATTTTTCATTCCAGAGAGATCACAGGATCACACACAGCAGTGAAAACATTTTGCTCTGAAAGCAGCCAGGTGAGTTCAGAATTATCTCCCCATTTTGTCAACCACAAAAGACATGCCAGAGCTCCTGTTATCCCCCTATATTGAAGGGTGTGGAGAGGGTGGAGGGGGGGATTGTGACATTAAACAATTATTTATGAAGCAGCTACATGAATGTCTGGCTTTAGGACCCCATTTTCACCGTGAATTGCCAGATTGCTCTTTGCCCCAAGCACAGCCAAGGTTACACCAACAGCTCTGCCTGGTGCCAACAACTCTGCACGCTCTGTTTACTGCCCTGGGGCCACTTGGTGCTGGAGTTATTGGTGAAAAATGATTTCTCTCCAAAGCAGGTGAGATCAGGGAATTGGGGAATGTTTCAAAGCACAAGCCTGGAGTGGTAGAAGACAAGGCAGGAGACATCTTGCATGTTATTCATTCATGGTTTTAGCTTTCAGACTAAATTTTAACTTTCTAAAAACAGAAACAGGAGGCAATCATATCTCAGAGCAAGGACCAGAAAAAATTATTAGTTTCCTCTTGATTTTCTATAGCAATATACAGCATGTATTATAGCAAAACTGCACAGCAGAACTGCTAATATTTTATGCAACACTGAGCAGCAGAATTGATAAGATTCTGTGCAACCTCATAAGGGCTCTGAGTGTGCCTCATTTCAAGAGGTACTAATGCCTAACTTGGAGATACAATTCCTTTATGCCTGTGCTGTACATAAAATTGGGAATACCAGAGGAGATACAGTGACAGATCACCTTTGGATTGTCAGGATGCTGGGTGAGAAATTAGAATTTCTCCAATTTGGGGAAAATAGTGATGGTGAAAGTCATGTTCTAGATAAGATTGAATGCGCTGCAATAGCTGTTGTGTGATTTTCCCTGCATTTCTCTAACTGTTCAAATGTCATTTGAGTTCATGGATATGAGAGATTACAGAAGTTCAATTTAATTTATCCAGAAAAAAGCTGGAAGCCTTCCTGATGCCAGGTCCTTGGCCAAGCTGAGTACAGATTTCTGATCCGACTCCACACTTCCATTTATCAGAAAGATTCACAGCAGGGTTGGATATCTGCCAGAAAAGCTGAGCAAATTCAGATGGAAGATCAAAACTCTCGTTTTTGCCTTCCAAAGTTGCAAAACATGATGCCAGTTTACCACAGGACGTAACAAGGTCACTTTTTCTTAAGTCCTTATATCAAGGCAAGCTGGTTTTCTAGAACAACCTGATGCAGCTCAACAATCTAGTTCCTGAAAACTGTGACATTCTTCCTCCTCCTGCCTTTGTTTTGCAACAGGTCACTCCAGGTGACTCCTGACCTTAAACATAAAAATCTTTGGGTGTGAAGGGACTGGGTGCAAAAGGGAGAGAAGCACGACATTTAAAGGACACGCGTGTTTGCTGAGAATACAGGGTCCTTAGCCATCCACTCGGATGGACTGCCTCCCTGCACATCCCATTCCCAGATGAAGTGATCTTTCTGCCTAGTTTATAGAGAAATGTGTTGCATGTAATGGTTATTTTCTTTTGAAAAAATCTAGGGAGACATGATCTGTCGGCAGTAATAAAAATCCTTGCCCTTTCCATCTGAAAACAATGTCTGGGTTTTTACGGTTCGCTGTAGCTGTGCTTCCCACAGGGATGATTTTCAATATCACTGTGTCCTAACAGGAAAAGAGTGATATTTCTACAAAACATCAAGAGTCTCCTTGTTCAGATGATTAAAGAACACCAGAACTGAGATAATGAGTCTTATGTCTACATTAATACATCCTTTAATCACCATGGTCAAGCCTAAAAATCAAGTCATGCTTTATCTCAGAGCAGGGGGTGATGGGTTGTTTCCACCATGTCCTTTCTGTAGAGATGAGATCACAGAATTATGGAAAGATTTGGGTTGGAAAGGACCTTAAAGACCATCAACTTCCAACCCCCTGCCATGGGCAAGGACACCTTCCACTATCCCAGGTTGCTCCAAGCCCTGTCCAACCTGGCCTTGGACACTTCCAGGGATGGGGAATCCAAAACTTCTCTGGCCAACCTGTGCCCTACAATCCTCACAGTAAATAAATTCTTCCTGATATCCAGTCTAATCCTACTCTCTTTCCAATCTGGTCCTCACAGACCTTACAGAGATACAAAAACTGAGCAGAGTGATGGCAAGAGAAAGGAAAGCTGGAAAGGCAGAGGGGAAAGCAAAGGTGAAAGCTCAAGAGAAGGCATCTGGGTTTCCTCCTGCATCTCCTTCTTCCCGAACCTTCACTTTCCCCACACCCCTTTCAGCACTTCATTACCCACAAGTCCCACTTGCCCCCTTATCCTTGAAGATGTGAGGGAAATTTATATCTGCGGGTCCATTTTAATGGCTCTTCATTTATGGTCAAAAATGCTTCTGTACAAGGCTTTATTTGCACAATAATAGATCTGTGTGCCCACCCACTTCCTGGCTTAAAATTATCTCCGAGTCTATAATTGCACGGTAAGACTTTCAGCCTCCCTTTCTCCTGCTGTGCTTCACAGCAAACACTATTTCATTGTTTTTGTTTTAATCTTCTCTGTTTCTTCAGCAGATTGATGGCACATTTTTACAGCTCTGGCACTAATACAGGGATAATGATGTCCTCACCCTGCCCATTTCTAGAGATGCTGCTGCATCCTGATGATTTTGCACCTCTGATGATTTTTGACACAATCTTCTCAAGAAAGTAATGGCAACCATGCACAGCCAACCATGCAACAGTCCTGGGAATACCCTTAAAACATTTCATGTGGTTGAACATGAGCCCAGGTGTGCCCAGGTGGCCAAGAAGGCCAATGGCACCTGGCTTGTGTCAGCACTGGGGTGGCAGCAGGGCCAGGGCAGTGCCTGTCCCCTGTGCTGGCACTGCTGGGGCACCTCCAGTGCTGGGGACAATTTTTGAGCCCCTCCCAACAAGAAAGACCTGGAGGGGCTGGAGAGAGCCCAGGGAAGGGAACAGAGCTGGGGAAGGGTCTGGAGCTCCAGGAGAGGCTGAGGGAGCTGGGCAGGGGCTCAGCCTGGAGCAAAGGAGGCTCAGGGGGGCCCTTGTGGCTCTGCACAGCTCCTGACAGGAGGGGACAGGCAGGGGGGGTCGGGCTGTGCTCCAGGGAACAGGGACAGGAGCAGAGGGAACGGCCTCAGGATGGGCCAGGGGAGCTTTAGATTGGATATTGGGAACATTTTCTCATAGAAAGAGTTGTTAAAGATTGGAACAGATTGTGCAAGGAAGTGGTTGAGTCACCATCCCTGAAAGTGTCCAAAACCTGTGGGGATGTGGCATCTGAGGACATTATTTAATGATGAACATGGTCGTGGTGCTGCTGGGTTGACAGTTGGACTTGATGATCTTAAAGATATTTTACAGCTTTAATGTTTCTATGATTTTTCCAGATTTAATGATTCTATGAATTCAAGCTGCCTGGGGACAAAATTTTTCTAGTCCTTGCCTGTGTTTTCTAACTCAGCGATGTAATAGTGATGTGAAACTAGGGAAAATTAAGAGATAATACAGATATTTTCGTGTTTTGGTTTTGGTGATGTCTTTTTACATATACACAAATGGAATATCCAACTTCAAAAAAAAAAAAAAAGCTGAAGCTGTGTTAGGGAAAATAAGTGTATCCACTGATCCTGCATGTCTGAAATTAATGCCTCTGGGTTATTGGTTCTTCAAGCCTGGATTAGACACTGGAAAAAGACTTGTGGAAGTTCAATTGTGGATGAAAATAACACTGACAGACACTCCTCCTACAACTCTCAACCCTATAAGTTTAATAAGATTTTATGGAAGGAGAGCTATCTCAGATATATTATGACGTCTTATGTTTTTTAATTATGTGACTACACGGAAGAGGGAAATTCTGCTTTATGGCCTCTCTGAAGGAAGAACCCACTCAAATTCTCACAAAAAAACGCCAATATGACCTCTGCATCTCACTCTTGTCTTAGAGATACAGACCTTGTGCCAGCAGGAACTCTCTCCAGTCCTGGAATTGTCTTCTGCTTGATACAGAGCCTCTACTCTGAGTTTTTAGATTATTGTCTTCTGAACTTAAAATTTCATCAGCAGGCTAGAGGGGAAAATATAAGGCTGGGTCTCTCTCAGGAGCAGAGTACACTAAAGTTATATTCAAACCCATAAAATACAGAGGTCTGACATGATGAAGTGATGGTTTTGAATATTCCTGGTTTAGATGAAGCAGCCTTGGAGTCAGACCCCAGAACTCCTAACAGGTTGTGGCAGGTGTAATGCTGAGAGGTGCCAGGCATGTAATTTTCTCCAATTAAAATAATTACAAGATGGATGATCAATTACTGCACTTCTGAAAAATAGCTGGGAATCCCTCACCCATGGATATTCTATTTGACTGTTTAATACTTTCTGTCAGAGTTATGATAATCACTGCTCTGTGTGGAGTATCACATCCCCCAGATCTCTCACACCCAGGTGTCTTTTGGCAGGTTGTTTCCAGCTCTATTAAAATGGCCACACAAATGTCAACTAAATTCCCTCCTCATGCAATTTCCTAACTGCTTCCAGAAAGCTGGCAGGATCATCAAATGTCCAATGGATAGGAATGATAAACTGAGATAAATCTTTTCCTCTCTGTATCTTTGAATATTTGGTCTGCAACCCTGAGTTCAGGAATCAAAAATTGGTGTGAGTTTTATTGTATGCTAAGCCACCAGTGAACCACTTCTCTGCCACTATACAGAGACCTGTTGGAAACTTTTCCTGATCAAAAATTCAGATAAGGGAGCCTCATCCTCTCAGAAGGGGAGAGAAACCTCACAAGGGCTGAGGAAAGAAAAAGCAGGTTGCCTCTGTGACTTAGGCTGGGGGTGTGTATCTATTTGCCATTTGTCAGAGGTGGGGCAGTTCTCTGCTGTTCATTGGGCAGTTTTCTTTATCTCTCCCACACCCAATCCTCCCTCCAGGAGATCTCTGCTCTTCATGGGCCATTCATTATTAATTCTCTTCTGTCCATGGCCAGTGAGTGTCCCTGCATGGCTGATCCAATTCCATCATCCCATGGGGAGATGCTCTGCCCAGGGGAGGAGCCAAGCATTCCTACCTGGATCCAATCTGAGGTTTGGGACAGCCCAGCAGCCTTTGCCCAGTGCATTGCCAGAGGAGCAGCTTCTGCTGCCCTGCATGGCCAGAGGGAGCCCAGGCCCATCTGCAGCAGCCCTGGAGCTGCAGAGGAAAACTCCCCCCTTGTGCAGGATCCCTGCTCCAGCAGAGCCACAGCTGGCACTGCAGGAGGGCTGAGCCCCCATGGGATGGGGCTGTGCCACCCCCTGACACACAGGAGGCAGGGCATGGTCTGACTCTGGCAGTGTTTGGCTTTATTTTTTTGTACTACTGCATTTGTATTTTTAATTTTCCTATTAAAGAACTGTTACTCCTGCTCCCATATCTTTGCCTGAGAGCCCCTTAATTTCAAAATTATAATTATTTGAAGGGAAGGGGTTTGCATTTTCCATTTCAGGGGAGGCTCCTGCCTTCCTTAGCAGACACCTGTCTTTTCAAACCAAGGCTCTCTGCCCTGAGATCCCTCTGACTTGCTGCAAACACTGAGCCAAAGCAAAGCTGGCTGGCTGCAGGAGCATCCTGTGACAGCACAAAAATGCAGGCGCTGTGGTGAAGTGGGAACATGAACTCCTGAGGGAACCATTGAGCATCAGAGGGGTGGGAGTTCATCAAGCAATGGCCTGGACTGCATCCAGGGCTGCAAATGAGTCCACAGTTCATGATTATCCCAAAAAAGATGAACACAGTAATGTTGTGGGGTTGTAAAATGGCTTTTCCAGCAGCACAGCCCTTCTGGACACCAGACTGAGAGCTGCAGGACAGGAGAGCCTGGGAGAAGGAGAATCAGCTCCCAGAAAGGACCCAAAGGAAGTCCCTTCACCTGCAACAAGAAACACAGGGATGGAAGGGTGAGCAGAATCATGTCTGGTGTCACAGAAAGGGAAGAGAATCAGTAAAGCTCTTCCAGCCTATGGAAATAGGAAGGCACACGTAGGACATGGCTTTTATATAACACAGAAACCACTGCAGGGGTTTGCAGAAACCCTCAGGACTTCAGAACCTTTTGGTGGAGCAAGCCTGGTCTGAATTCATTGCAAAGCTTCATCTTCAGGTGCAGCAAATGAACTGGAATCTTCACTCCCAAATTCTCTCCCTCCTCCCCCTCAGCAGCACAGGGGGATGGGGAGTGGGGGCTTCAGCCATGAATATCTCACAGCCAGGGCAGCCTTCCTTCAGAGCTTTTGAATTTTAGAAAGAGGATCTCAAGGGTTAAACGTTGTATTTATGAATCCTGCCAGGATTTTGTGGTGTCTCAAATATACTGGTGTATTTTTAGACAGACAATTCTAAAATTAACCACTCAGCCTTCCTAAAAACAACCTGCCACACTTCAATAGTTCCCATTGATGCAACATGAATACAAAATACATTTTAGTTCTCTACCACCAAACAGAGGGAAAATGTTTCTGCCTCTGAGCAGAGGGAAAAGAGCATTTTCTTGAAGTGAACAAATCTCACATCTCAATCCTGCCATCCCTAAAAGGCCCTGCTTGGTGAATCATCAAGTTTGTGGGGGAAGTAGAAGAACCCTGATGACCTCTGCACTTAAAAATTCACGTGGAAGACACAGCTTTTTTGAGTAAAACAATGCCTCAAAATCAGACATTAAAAGGGACAGGTATTGTTAGCTTCTTTAAGTGTTTGCTAGAGATTTTCGTGATAAAATTAGATTTTTGTCTGGGATACCAGAGGTAAAATCCTGTCTCCATGGGAGTCAGAATTTCTGAAGGACTTCCAAACCTTCAGAAATTCATCCATCATCTTGTCCTTTCTGTTTCTTGTTCAACCTTTAAATATAAGGTGCTGTGCAATAACAACAGAACTTTCAGCTCCCTCAAAAACAGGCACTACCCAGAAGAGGTTATTATTTTGAGGTGCTCAGATGGGTTCAACCATGTCATCCTTTCAGTGCAGTAGAATTTTGGCTATCCTTGACTTGACTGAGGCTTTCAGCCTTTCTCTGATGTCTTTGGGGCTCAAAAACTGCAAACATCATCCAAGTTCAGACAGTGGGGCCAAAAAAGATGTATGGGCTTGGGAGGACAGCTCATATAGCTCCAATATCAAGCACTTTGCTCATTCCAGATGACTCTGCAAATTTCCATAACTGTTTGGGGAGGCAGAGCCTTGCAGGACACAGGTTATCTTCAGCCATTTCTGTCAAACAATTCCCTGTATTAATTTCAAAATCCCACATCCTTTGCTGTGTGAAATGAATGGTAAAAGTCTTACACGTTCCTTGGAGACCCCGTTCCAGCTGATTTTTGGAAACTTAAATGATTTCACCAGTAAGCTGTCATCTTGCTGAACAGAATAATAAACACTGTTGGTTTTGTTCAGGTTTGTTGCCATAACTAAGATTCCAGAACAATTTAAAAGCTGGGTTCATTTTTCTTGATGGGAGATTTCTTCTCAAATACCCAGATCCAGCTTGGCCCCCACACTAACCACTTTCTGATCTCCTACAATGTTATGACAACCATACAGATACCTAAAATATTTGCTCTTTTTAAAAAGTAACAATAATTTCCACAGCCAAATGGAGCAATGCTGACTGTGGTGGTGGAGTTCCCACCCCACATCTCCTAATTACTTCACGAGTTCAAAGCAATTCTGCCATCAGGGTAAAAACTTTGTGAGTAAATCACTTTTAGATGACGTTGGTTAGCCCACTTGGGTTTCTGAAAAGCTCCACTGAGACCAGGTAGAGGACTATTTTTACAGTCTGAGAATACTTTACATGGAAATAAACTGACTTTTAAATCTCCATCTCGAGGAGGTCCTGTGGGACTCTCAGTTGTTTGTGCATTCAGGATCCTACGCAGTGGCTGATGAGTGACTCATCCTGCCTGACACCTTATCTGCACAATACCCTGCAATCTGCACTCTGGGGCCACAGCAGAAAAAAAAGGGATTTTACTACTCCTGGCTGCCCAGGCTAAAAGCTGAAGCAGAAAATTGAGGGTTTTTTCCTTACTGTGTCTTATGAAAATCCAACATACTTTTAAAAATTTTTGTTTCTGACTTGCAGTTAAAACTAACAGGAAATAAACCTTCCTTGGCTCTGTTGGCTCCTTTGCTCTTTCTTGCCTTTGAAGTGCATCTCATTTATTTGGGTTAATTGGTGTTAGTTCCCTCCAAAAGAGAAATCTGCCTTTATACGTTTGAAAGGCAGCACAAAGTTGGTTTCACATTCTTATCTGTACAAGAAAACTCCAGTCCAGGTCTGCATGAGCTCAAGATTAGGCACAAGTGAGCAAAGCAGGTCTGACATCAGAGAAAAGCAAACATGTCCAGCACTTTGCATGTGCTGATTCCTGGGGTACCCAGTGCAATTTCTGGCTTGTCAAGCCACTCTGCATCTTTATCCAAGCCAAAAATCTGCATTTTAAAATCTTTTAAAATCTGCATCTTTATCCAAGCCCAACACCCTGATCTTCACCAGACAGAAGAGCTGGATGACAAAATGCCTGCAGTTTCCCTTTGAGTGAATCCATACCTTTTGGAAAAAAAACTGTCCCTTAGGATTAAAAAAATAATACAGGTGACAAAGAATCAAGAAATCTCTGGGGAAGTTGTTCCAGTGATTACTTTCTCTCACTATTGAAACATCTCTTCTTTATTTCTGATCTGAATTTCTCCAGAAGTTCACTCCAGACTGACCTTCACCTATTACAATGTCTTTTTCTCCTGCATGAAAAGGCTGTATCCTCCCAGGAAGGATATTTCTGTAGATACAGAAATGTGACCAAGTCAACTCTTAAACTCCTTAAGAGTGAAGCTGAAGGGAAAGCTTTTAAATGTCTTGATAAAAGTTCTCATCTAAGGAAACTTCTTGCTGCTTTTTAAAAAGCCTTTTATAGCTTTTTCAATATTTTCACTGAAATAAAAATATTGGACTTGAGTAAAAACATATCAGTTTCTCCAGTTAAGGTTGCATTCAGTGTAATGAGTTCAAGAAGCATCTGGAGAATGTTCTCAGGCACCTGGTGTGATTTTTGGGGTGTCCTGTGCAGGGCCAGGAGTTGGGCTTGATGATCCTTGTGGGTCTCTTCCAACTCAGGATACTCTGTGATTTTGTGACTCTGTGCTGCAACCCACGTAAAAATCCTCTAATAGGATGCCAGAGCATCACATTGGCCATAGATGCATCAGCTTTGTGCCACTCAAGGGTTTCTCCACCATAACCCTCTTGTGGGGGATATTGACCCCTTTAGTGCTGCACTTTCATATCCCTGGAGGAAATTTTTCACTCAACCAGGCAAATGGAGGAAAATGCTGATGTTTATGCCCCTTTTTGTTCAAAAAACACACCACAGGATTGGAATGAAGTCACTTGGAGGTGTCATTTCTCCTTGTGAAAGGGGGAAATATAAATTGGAAGAAGGTGCAAGCTTGATCCCACTGACTGAATTCTTGCTGTGTTTAAGGGTTCAGTGACACTGGGGTTGTTGATGTTCCTGCACTTTTCTGTCCTGGCTTTCTTGTCACCTGGAAAGGTGATCCAGGCTGGACAAAGGAAACCTGCCTGTGTTTGAACTGCTGATAGTTTGAACCTGTTGATGGTTCACCTCCTACTTCAGCTGCCCAAAATCTAAAACTCTGTCATTTAAACAGGCAGAGACATTACAATGTTATTTCTTCACCGTGCTCATTGTGTTGTGGTACTACAAGATGACCTGATATGGGGATTTGGGCAGAGAATCAGTCACCCACAGGGGTTCTCACCTTGGCTATTGCATTACTTTTGTGGTCCCTCTTCATTTTGGGTCTAATCTCCTAGATTGTTTTAATTCAAGGAACAGAAATCTATTAAATACATTCGTAGTGAATTGTTTCCACTTTCCATTCTTGACAGCCCACTTCAGTCTGGAAATGTCTCTGAAATGGTTTGCTAAAAACAGGAGCCTGGTATGGTTAAAACCTTTTATTTCACTTCTCTATTGCATTGTCTGTCTAGACAGGATCTATTTATACTTGGCTGTACACCTAATTTAGACAAATAAGTTCATTTTGGTAGAAGCCAAGCCAGAAATGGCACAGACCTTGCCATCTCTGATCTTTAAACCTGAGCCATCTCACTGTCTACCTACCAAAGCTCCTGCAAATGAGGGATTTCCAAGCAAGGACAGATGGGACACGAGTAGGAGGGGATTTAAAGTCACATCCACTGCAGGCAAGATCACAGGCACAATCTGATCTGAGTGTAATTAGTCTGTGGAAGCCCTCAGAAACCCCTCTCTTTCCTCCTCTCCAGACTCCCACCACTGTTATTCATTCTCTGATCACTGCTATCTTCAAAGGAAGATAAAAACCTATAATAAGTCACACCTACTTGTAATGTCCTGCATCATGGGCTGAAGTTATTTTCAAATCCATGTGATGGGTTAGCAAAAGCCTGGCTTGCATCTGTCTTAATGAGCTGCTAATATTCTTTGCCCTGATTAAAGGCCAATGTTTTCTTAGGGGGAAGCCAAAGCCATTTTCTTTTCTAATATTTTGACATAGTCTGTCACCTCTAATCCCTTTGGGCCAGCCCCCCAAAAAGCCAGATCAAGACATGAGAAAAGCAAATTCCTGGCTTTTTCACTGTCAATGAAAGGATCACAGGATGATTTCAGTAAATTTTATGATGTATCTGTGAACAGGTGTGGTATTTTCAGGGTTCCTCATGGGAGGAAGGAAATTATGAATTTGATTCTATGTTTTTAGAAGGTCAATTTATTATTTTATGGTATTATATTATATTAAAGAATGGTATATTAAACCATACTAAAGAATAGAGTAAGTACACTAAGGTTTAACAAGATGTTAATGAAAAACCCATGACTCTCTCCAGGGTTTTGACACAGCTGGACTGTGATTGGTCATTAAGTAAAAACAATTCACATTAAACCAATGAAACAATCACCTGTTATAAACAATCTCTAAACCACATTCTAAAGCAGCAAAACACAGGAGAAGAAAATGAGATAATATTGTTTTCCTTTTTCTCTGAGGCTTCTCAGCTTCCCAGGAAAACACCCTGGGCCAAAAAGATTTTTCAAAAAATATGATAGCAACAAACAGGAATTAGGGGAGGGGACTGGACCCATCACTTAGATGACATTCACATTGCACAGCTGAATCAATTCCGTCCACTTGGACCAGAGCTATTTCTGTTTAATTGCACAGAAAATGTTTGTGCAGGGTTTCTTCCCACTCCAGGCATTCTGTGATCCCATGAACCATGGCAGGTGAAACCTGGGCTGCAAAACACCTCTTTTCCATGTGGCTATAAAACTCATCCCAGGAAAGGTACACTTGGAGGAGGTCTGCCAGTTAAATCATGCTGGGTTATGGGAGGAAGCTGCTGAGACCAAGACTGATAAATCACAGGTAAGAAGGGACTGAGAGGAACTCCTGCTCAGCATTCTCTAGCCATAAATCTGGACATATTTACAAGCTGCTTTTTGATTTATTCTTTTTTTCCTCCTGGCTATTTTTCTCCTGAAGTGTCCTTGTTTTTCCATGTTCTCCAGAACTAGCTGTTCATCAGAGACAATGTGCAGTTCTGTATGAAGGGATTGAAAAATAAATTGATTTTTTTTATTGTTAGCTCTGTCAAAGGTTCTCAGGGCTCACTTCTCTTTCTCTTCTTTTCAATGTCCCATGGCTGGGGTCCCACTCCAATGGATGGAAAGGATCACAGAGATGTCCCAGTCTATTTTTGTCCATTGTCCTGGACACTGTTTTTGGAGTTTTGGAGATAAAAATTAAAAGCTCAAGATTAGGAAGCACGTTCCCAGACAGGGGAAAGCTCCAAAACCCAAAACACTGCCTGCAAAAAGGGGCAAATGCCTTGCTCTTGGATATGTTTTGAAGGAGAGGGAATGTGGCTCCTGCTCTTGGCTCCAGTCAGTGCTGTCATCCTCTAAATGTGATTTGATCACATCCTTGGGGCAACACAGGCAGCAAGAGCTACTCTGTGAATCCCAGGGTTATTTAATCTTGATGTGGTTTTGAGGAGTTCCTCCACCACATCTCCAGCTAGGCTGAGAAGCAGAATCTAAATTGTTGAAGGTTTTCTGAGGTAAGAAAAGGCCTCTGTGGCCTCTTAATTGCCTCAAAAAAGGCAAAGACAAAGTTTAACCACATACTTTTGGGAGCCAGGGGCTTTGTCCTTGGTGTCTGTAGTGCTCAGTTGTGACAATCAGTGACACCTTTGTTCCAGTCCCTGCTCTACCTCACAGGACTGGGTAAATGCAAGAATAAATGACATTTGAGGGCTGGTCATGCCCATCATTAACAGGGCCCTGCCAGTGCCAGGGATGGATGAATTTGAAGGAAGCCCTGGGGACATGAAAGAACATTTTGCACAGAGCAGGTCTTGTGTCGAGTTTCTCGTTTGAACAAACTCTTCATTTTGGGAAGGTGTAAGGACACCAATTAAATTTCTTGTGTTAAGAAAAGCCATTAAACCTTTGGACACAGAAAGGTTCAAGCTGAGCTTGTTGCAGCTCCCAAAGTTCATCTTTCCCATTCTTCTGGGGCAAAATAAGAAAAAGTGGCAGATAATACACCAAGTTCTGAGCCATTGTTTGCCATACATAATGAAAACACCTGAAACTGGAGGGAAATAAGAAAAAAAAGTCAAATTGCTCAATACAGAGCTCCTGTCCCATCACATCCTTGCTTAACTGCTTCTGTATCCCTTGCTGTGCAAAGTTATTCTACAAAAAAAAGGCATTTCCACCTTTTCAAGTGGAAACTTCATGATGGGACAGGGCCAGGAGGACCCACTTAGCTGAGACTGTCAGGCAAGGTGGTTTTACTTGAGATTAGTGAAAGATTTATTTTCTTTTTTCTTGTCTAACGACTGCCCTGTGAGCTTTCAAAAATGACATAGAAATCCTCATTCTCAGTTTGAAAAAAAGCAGCTGATTTTGTCACTTCCAACAAATAGTAAGGAGATTATGAGGAGAGCAATGAGCTTGCAAAAGTGCACAACTTATTATGCACAGGAGTTCTGCTTTTATTTCTTTATTGTCTTCTGCTGATAAACCTTTTTCTAGTGCCTCTACTCCCTGCCCACACTGCAGCTGCAGGGGACCTTCTAGATTTGAGGGACTGGAGTTTGGGGAAAAAGGTACAGTAAGTCCTCAGGTGGGGATCAGTCCTTTCCTCCAGGTAACAAGAGATAAAACAAGAGGAAACAGCCTCAAGTTGTGCCACAGAAGGATTAGATTAGATATTGGGAAAATTTCTCCACAGAAAGGGTTGTCAAAGATTGGCACAGCTGCCCAGGGCAGTGTTGGAGTCCCCATGTCTGGAGGGGTTTAAAAACCACATGGATGTGGCACTTGGGGACATGGTCAGTGGTGGCCTTGGCAGTGCTGGGGGAATTGAGCTCAATGATCTTAGAGGGCTTTTCCAACCTAAACAATTTTATGATTCTATAACATCACAGAAGAGGGTGTTTCTAAAGAGGTTTCCAGCTGCCCAAGAAGGAGTTACTGCAGCAAGCCTGTTGCTCCCACTCTTGTGCTTTTCTTTTTTCTCTTTGTAAATGTTTCACCCAGACCCTTACAAGCATTTTTGGCTTGTTAATCGAAAAGGATCCCTGCCAGAGGCATTCAGACATCCCACCCTGCAAACCTGGATACTGCTGGCAGGTTCCCAAGGCTGCCTCTGAAGGACATTCCACAAAGGCCAGGAGTCAGCTCTCCAAACCCCACCAGACCCCTTTAACCTGCTTTTTTTGGGAGGCAAAGATGTGACTGTTGATCTTTTTGGGGTGAATGTCCCAGAAGAGCATTCGTAAAGCTGGTAAAGCACGAGGGAAGGAGAGTTTTATTGCTGATCCCTGTCTCCAGCCTGGTTATGGCCCTTCATAGCCCCTGTGTCCATGCAGAAATTTTTATTAATGATCCTTCCTGTGCTGGTTTGTTTAGCACCATCATGAAAACCATCATCAATAACAACATTATCCAACGTGTGTTCTCATGCATCTTGTGCACCCCCATGCAAGAGTTTGGAGACTCTCCAAGAGGACTTCCTCTGGGAGCTGGCTGTGCAGCCAAGCAGCTCTCACTGCTATGAAATGTTTCCTGACCCACTCTGTGTTTATTCCCTGGGGAGCCCCCTCACCATTTCCTGTCCCACGGGTATCAGCCCCTTCACATGCCTTGGATGGCTCCCCTGGCACTCCCAGCCTGGCCTTTTGGTGACATGCCTGTGCCACGGCAGCTCTGGAAGGATGGCTCACAAATTCATATTTAGGTCATTAAGCAAAAAAGCTTTTCCTTAGTTCTGGTGTTGGGATGAGGGTTCCTGCTGGTGGATGCGCTCACGTGCTCAAGCAGCAAATTCGGTGTTGCTGAGCTGTGTATTTGTCTCCTCACAAAATCAGCGTCTGTAAATACTGTGGCTGCACCTATCCTTCTGATGGAGCACCATCAGAGGCAGAAAAGGGAGGCAGAGAGACCCCATAGGTTATTAAAAATATTAGGGGTGATGAAATAAACTTTCTCATCCCCACCCCACAGCTCTGTGCAGTCTGAGGCCCAAGAGCAGGATGTATTTTTAATAATGACATGGAGATGAAGTGTGAAAGGGTGGGATTGTGGCATATCATTTAAGGAAAAAATGAACATGAAAAACCAGAACAGTGATGCCCCTGCCCTGACTGGGGAGCAGAACTCCAGATTCCTGGTGGAAATGAGTCATTTCTTCTGCCTTCCATCCGTGACACATGAAGGGGAGCACAATCACAGAACCACAGAATATCCACAAGGATCATCCAGTCCAAACTCTGGCCCCTCACAGGACTACCCCAAAAATCCCACCCCGTGCCTCACAGCGTTGTCCCAATGCTCTTTCAACTCTGGCAGGGCTGGCCTGACCAAAATCCCAAAATAATGAAGAATGAGATATTCTGAGAAATAACCAAAGCAAAACAAAAAGTGTGAGAAAGACCTGTTGCCATGGGAACAACATGTATCAAACTGATGTCAAACATTCTGCAAAATAATTTCCCCAAGTTGTAAAATGCAGTGATGAAGGAGGCAACAAAAGGAGGCTGTCGGTGTTTTATTTATACTATTTTTTATCTACCTGCTCGCCTGTGTGGTGTGCATTTATCACACCCACACTCCCACCCACAGCACACAGCTGTCTCTCTGAACTTTCTTAGATCTGCTCCAGAAATTCAGGTGGTGATGGGGGAGGAAGGAGAATAAAATAAAATAAAATAAAATATAAAAATTAAAATAAAATAATAAAAATAAAAATAAAATAATAAAATATAAAAATTAAAATAAAATAATAAAAATTTAAAATAAAATAATAAATATTAAAAATAAAATAAAATAGCATTCAGATTTGGCAAGAAAAAAGTAACTCTTCATCTTTTTAGTACCAGGTAGATGCAGGTTGAAGGGGTCAGATTTGGTTCTTGTGAAGATTCCCAGATCCTTTCCTGCCACGCTTCTTCCCAGCTGAATGGTCCCAGCCCAAACTGGTGCCTGGGGTGCACGAGGCTGGTCCTCCTCAGCTGCAGGAGTGTTCAGAGGGGTGAGAGAACAGAACAACTGATTTTTCTTCACCCCCCTCCCCCCCCATATTGCAAAGGGAGCAACACAAGCTGGTGATGCCTTTCTGTGGTTGTAAACGTGGTAAGCACAGAGAGCTGCTCCAAGGGCAGAGCTGAGGCCTGTAAACTCCTTACATGAATATTTCTGTAGCCACCAGAGGAAGCATCTGGGTCCCCTGATGGGATCTTGGAAAACCAAGAAGAGCTACCATAATTTGCAACAGAGGAAGCAGAAGAGGCATCATCCCGGAGGGCTGGAGGGGGTTTGGAAGCAGCAGCTTTAGCAAGCAGCAATTATTTTTCTGTATGAAACAAGAAAGTTGTTTTCCCATTTGGCCAGCACCAACCTCTGTCTGGCACTGTTTGAACATCTACAGAGATGCAAGCACATTTATCCAGCTGGACACAGAGTTCCTGTGATATTCCCTTCCCAATTTTCTGAGAGCGCTTCCAGGGTTCATTAATGCCGATCCTCAGCTCTGAGAAGCTGTGGCCTCACTATCCCAGGAGTGTTATCCTATATCCTAGTTCTGCCACATCCCATTGTTCCACCTTTGCTCTGCTCCCAGGCATGTCTCTCCTTGTTCATACACCCCCTCTGCTGCCTTGTTGCCCTCTGGAATCTCGTCCTGTGGATCCTGCTAAACCTGACCCACTCAGAATCATGGAACCACATGAGGGGAAAAAAGACCTCTAAGGTCATGGAGTCCAGGTGTCAACCACCACATTTCCCAAAAAAACTCGTGTCCTCCAGTGCCACATCCACGTGTCCCAGATTGCAAGGCAATGTGTGTGTTCTATTCCCATCTGTCAGAGGTGGGGCAGTTCTCTGCTGTTCATTGGGCAGTTTTCTTTATCTCTTCCACAACCAATCCTCCCTCCAGGAGATCTCTGCTCTTCATGGGCCATTCATTATTAATTCTCTTCTGTCCATGGCCAGTGAGTGTCCCTGCATGGCTGATAAAATTCCATCATCCCATGGGGAGATGCTCTGCCCAGGGGAGGAGCCAAGCATTCCTACCTGGATACAGTCTGAGATGCTGGGACAGCAGAGCAGTCTTTCCACTGGATTTCCCAGAGGAAGACTACACCTTTCTCCAGGATCCCTGCTCCAACAGAACCACTCCTCACACTCCAGGAGGGCTACAGCCACAATTCCAACTGCTACCAACACCCTGACCCACAGGGTGTAGTGGGATAGAATACAAGAAAATAAAGGTAGCGTAGAAAGTAATCTTACCCCAAAGGAGTTGCAGCTGGGCCAATTATCAAAGATTAGGAACAGGCCTGACTTTAACAGGCCACAGCTGTAACCAGTGAGAAGAAGATGCTATAAAAGAGTGGGGTGGCTGGGTGAGAGGGGCACTAGAGTCAGTGGCTGCTTTGTGATGAAGAAAGAGGTAGTGCTCTGAGGAGCTGCCCATGAAAAACACCAAGGAGGTATGGAGCTTTTTTGATAAGGGGACAACAGTATGGAACCCCTGCAATAAGATGGCAACAACAGGGTGTCAGGTTGTGTTCTGACTCTGTCAGTGTTGTTTTGGTTTACTGCATTGTTTATTTTATCTTTTTTTTTTTTTCCTTACCTAATAAAGAACTGTTATTCCTACTCCCATATCTCTGCCTGAGAGCCCCTTAATTTCAAATTTATAATAATTCAGAGGGAGGGGGTTTACTTTTTTTCCATTTCAGGGGAGGCTCCTGCCTTCCTTAGCAGACACTTGTCTTTCCAAACCAAGACAATGTGTTTTTTGCACCCTTCCAGAGATGGCTCACTGGGGACTTCCTCAGACTGGACATGGTTCATCTTGTCCCACCCCTGTCCTTGCAGGGATGATTCCTCTTCCACAATTTTTGCCAGCCTCCATCCCATAAACTACTCCCTGACAGTATCCCAGTTCTCCTCAAACACAGCATGTTCAGAGGCCTCTGTAAAGGCCAGACACCAAAATTACACCACCAACCCATACAAGAAAATACAGGTGAATGTGTTCTAAATACATGAAGCTATACACAAAAATGTATAGCTTCTGTAAATCTAGCAGCTTTTTATTCCAGGTGATTCTTTGATCCCTTGCATGGAACCTGCAGGGAAAGAACTGTGCTCCTTCAGAGTATGTGACACCTCTTTGATGACCTCAGCAAATTTTGGGGCATAAACCTGAAATAAAACACTGCATGTAATTATTGAGATGGATCTTTAGCGATGAAGCAGGATTTCGTTATACACAAAACTGAATGCCTTTTTTATTAGACCTTTATTTCATTTCAGTTGATCAGGTATTGCAACTGGATGAAAGTGAGTTTATTTTGGATTTGTATTCAGGAGTAAGCCAATTTTGTGCAATCAAAACTGTTTACAGGAAGTACCTGATTTCAGTGAATTGCCTGTTTCTAAAACAGAATATCTGTGAGAAAACATGAGGAAAACTGTGATATTACACATTCTATCTTTGACACTTCCACCAGAAAAATTGATATTTTCTCATATGAAACTTTCACAATAAAACTGCTGCTGCTTCACACAAGTATCTACTTTTAAAGATTGAAAGAAGGGTAAGAGAGCCACCTTTCCTCCTCTTTTGCACCTGGTCTGTGATTTGTAAAGTCAATTTACAGCTTTGAACTCTATGTGGAGTTGCACCAGTATATCCCCAACACACTCAGTGAGCATCCACCTCTGCTAGCAACTTTCCTCCAAAATGAAAATAAAACTCACTGGACTGTGAGATATTTTGTCCTTCTATTTAGATTTTAGGATTTAACTGGATTGAGGGGCTTTGTTGTTTTATTGTCTGGAATTCCTAAACCTGGGGCAGCTGCATTTCTGCATTGTTTGCAGCTTACAAAATACTTTGGGGTTCTTCAAGGTGCCCAAACTCCTGATCCCAGCTGATGATCTGGAGTTGTGATCATGGGGTCCTCAAGGGAATTTTAGTCTTCTGATGAGGTGCTCCAACATGTAGAAGGATAAGTGGTCTCAATTCTTCCCAAATATCTTTTAGGAGATACCAGTTTTCTGAGCTGGAAATGAACATTTTCCTCAAGCTGGGCTTTGTGCTGTGTTTTTATTATCCACCTCCTGAACTCCACATGAGGCACAAAGGACAGAGACCATTACACCTTCCAACATTCCATATGAATTTACTGGGAAACAGGGAAGATCAAAGACTATCAGTGTTCTCTCTGCTTGAATCCACTGCATTCTTGTATCTCCTGGAAATTCTGGAGCAACCAGCCCTGAACGTTTCGATGCCTGGAATTACAGAGAGGATGGGTGGAGCTTTCTTGTTTGGTTTATGTTTTGTTGGGGTTTTTTCGGAAACGAGCAGGAGGGATGAACTGTTATTTAGAGCTGGACCTGTGCCAAGCTGCAATTTCAGAACTCCAAGCAGCCTGGAGGTTAACCTTGGGAGAGAGTAAATCTTGTGCTTTCACTCCAATTAATGAACATGAGTGCTGTTGCTTGGGTTTTTGGCAAAAAAGGAATTAAAAAAAACTGGTTTCTTTAGTCTGGACTGCTCCACAGTTATGGTGGGGTTGAATCCTTTCCTTTCCTCCCCTGCCACTGTTCATGTACCACTGCTTCAGAAGCAGCACAGTCTCAAGGAATGAGACAGATCTACATGAAGGAGAGCTTTAAAAGTGCATTTTCAAGTGATTCCAAAAGGAAACAAGAAGACTGTTAAAACTCCAGTGATGTCATGGGCTATTTTTGGATTTTGAAGGCCCAAGCCTGTTTGGTGAAGAGCCCAGCAGGAAGAAAGCCTAGAGATGGAATTTAAGTCCTTTGGACACAGCCCTCTGGTTTTATCCAGTGTTTCTGTCCAACCCTGAACCTGCAGCAGGACTGGCACTGACATATGGGCAACTCTCCTGCCTAACAGAGGTGTTCTTGCCCTTCATTCTGGAATTTGATGAAGTCAAGGCACAGGGAAAACTCACTATGTGTCTGACAATCACTTGCCACGTGTGATCCAATGAATTTTCAAGAAGGAATGTGATAAATTCATTGTGTGGATGGAGAAACACCAGTTTGGGAAGGGGGAGCATTACAAGCTGTAGCACAGGCATTATCTGTGGTTGTGGCCAGCACATGGTGTCTGCCTTTTACCTCTCTATAAACCTATAGGTGTGGATTTACTGTGGAAAATTAAGTTTATTTTAGCCCACTGTCCAGCTGCTTTTCCTGATGATCCTCCAGATATTCCTGCTCTGTTTCATTTCAGCAAACTGATAAAAGCCTTCAGGAGAAACAAACTGGATTTGGGGTTGAAATAATCTGGAATTGGCTTAACAAGCACCTCATGCATTATAAATGCATCCTAAAAGTATGGGACTTATTGCCTAAACAGATATTTTGTCTCCTCTCTCTATTTCATCACGCTTCCCTGGTTTTAAAGAGTGGTGGTAACCATGGATGGGAAGAGCTTTTTTTTCCCAGAACTGACAGATGGATGTGATGATTTTTGTCATAAATTATTGAACTCTGATAGTGAAATAAGATAATAAACCCATGCCTGGGTTCCCAGAGTGACATGTGAAATTGGCATTGCAAGGGAGTGACCTGCTGGACGGAGTAAGGCTCACAAAAATTTCCTTGGGGGTCCTTATTTTGATGAATGTACTTGATTAAACACTTTGGATACACAAAAAGATCATCAGCTGGACTAAAAATACTCCATGAACAAAGAGCCATAGGAAATAATGGGGTTTTGTGCTTCCCTTTGTTTACTCCAAGAGAAATTGGAAGGCTTCCATGTGTTTGGGTTGGTGTGTCAGTGAAAGCAAAGAACCGCTGGTCTCGACTCACCAGTGGTTTCCAGCTGCGCTCCACAGACCTCTCTGGTGGGTGTGGGAAAGGTCCTTGCCCATTGTTAGCCAGCTGAAATTCATAACCCAGATGCCTCTAACGCCACTAATGCAATTTCACAGCTGCCAAGCTGAGCAGGGTTGGAAATCACAAGGCCCAGGGGCTCAGCTGGTGCAGGCTGATAGTGCTCCATCCCCACGTCAGCAGCCTTGGCTGTGTCTCTTTGGCTGGACCAGGACAGATCTCGTCATCTGCCTTCGTGTGGTCCTTTGTATTCTGTTCTGCACAACCTGTTTAATCCAGGGGCCACATGTGCCAGGCAGATGAGACTCTGCTGCACAGCCAAGGAGCATCTGAGGTCAGTGTAACCTCAGCAAAGGTCAATAAATCAGGTGGTCACGTTGCCAGTCCTTGTTCTTACAGTACCAGTGAATTCATGCACACCTCAGCGTTCACATATCCAAAGGGTTGGGAAAAGGTGGCACAAAGCCAGAGGCTCTGCCTTTTTTCAGATAAAATTTCTGTGAGACAGGGAAGCTGGAGTGTGTTTG
Organism: Agelaius tricolor; assembly: GCF_023055355.1. Lineage (NCBI taxonomy): Eukaryota > Metazoa > Chordata > Aves > Passeriformes > Icteridae > Agelaius > Agelaius tricolor. Next base: position 811,558 of record NW_027269284.1, on the reverse strand, counting down.
AGAATTTCTCCCTTAGGCTGCCCTGGAACACACACTGAACAAATGAACAGCCTGGTTCTGAAGCAGCCAGATTAGTGCCTCCAACATGCTGCATCATTGCTTCTGCCACAGGGGCTTCCAGAGTGGAAAAGTAGATTTTAGTGAAATAATGCTTTGGGAAAGCTTTCTTTTTCCAGGAAATTTCTTTCAGGTAAAGGAAATCCCTTCTTGGGGATATTCTACAGAGCCTGCTGTAGGCAGTTAACAGATGCAGGTAGTGGCTTCTGTGTTGTTTGTAGAAGAAAATTACTCCTCAAAATGGGGAATTTGGAAGGATTCATCTGCTTTGAATCAACATTTTCAGCCCTCTACTCCCCTTCCCTTGGCCAAAGGAAGTTGGTCTCCTGATTATGAACCAAGCATGAAGCAACCAACAGGTACTGAGGTGGCACAAAACAAAACATGATCTCCAGCTCTGTGTATGTCTGGTGCCATCCCATAAAATATGAAGCAATCAAAAAAATCATTTTCAAAGCACAAACTTTTGAAGAGAGACAAGGTTGTAGCCCAAATGGGCTGCAAATTGCAAGCACACCCCATCCTCCAACCAGGCACACCAGGGATCCTCCCAACCTGGCTACTGCCCCCAGGGAGATGTAGGAATGACACAAGATAACTGAAACTTTGGGACCTAATTGAACCAAAAGGGGTGTCCAGCCCTGGCACAGATATCCAGGGCAGTGGTGGAGTCCCCATCTCTGGAGGGGTTTAAAGGCTCTGTACCTGTGGCACTTGGGGACGTGGTCAGTGTTGGCTTTGGCAGAGCTGAGTTAATGACTGGAGTTAATGATTTTAAAGGGATTTTCCAACCTGAGTGATTCTCTGAAAAGGCCCATGAAAGCCTCTCAGAAACCTCCTTAATTTTGCAGCTTTCCATTATCAGCACAACATTCATTTGTGTGTCAAAGAAAGCATTCACACCATAAAATCTGTGATGGATCCTCTGAAAGGGAACTGACATATTCGTACCCAGATTGACAGAAAATGTCATCCTGTCAGAAAAAAAACCCAAACAAACAACAGCAACAACAACAACAAACCAAGTTCCAGATTGCAATTCCTTTTACACGCAAAGTCTTGGTGCACACTAAACAAAAATTACAATTTGTGAGTGGGAAAAGTTTACTTTGGTTTGGTTTTAGCATTAAAAAGAATGTAAAGCAGCACAGAGCAAGAAGAGCCAGTCGTAAAGGGAGGCAGGGTAAACCTTTGTGTCAAGGAGGGCAAGGGGCTGCTGAGAGCTCTTCATGGAGCAGAAAAAGGAAAGCTCTGTGTTTTCCCCTCTTTCCACAACCCCCTGGGTCACCCAACACAGAACTGTCACTCTGAGTTTTGCTTTTTGCTCTCTTTAGGGGGTATTAAGAAAAAAAGGTGGCAGTGGGAAATTGGTTTTACCAGTTCTGGGAGGTCTCCACTCTCACACACTCAGCCTCATTTCCAGATCCATACCAATGGCACAACACGACCAGACAATGACTCAAACTGTGTCAGGCTCTCATCCTGCAAGCCTCCAGAAAAATATATCAGGAAGGATTGTGCCACAAATAAATAACATTCAGTCTACCTTTTCAGAAAGCGAGGAAGATTGGACACGCAGCAAGTCAGCAGAACAACCTCGGTGATTTGATGATTTCCTCCCTGACTGATGCTCCTTGCCCTGGGGGCCTCAATTCATCAACCTGAGCTTCTCTGGTCAGGGTGGACAACTCACGCCCAGCTGATGGGAACAGTTCCACCAGGCAGATACAACAGGAATAACCTCTGGTTCTGATTTTCATTCCAAGCTGGTGTCGGCATTATAAACACTGAGATCTGAGCTCAGATTTAATTACTGCTAATCAAGTGAGACTCTGTGTAATAAGTCCACCTTGCCAGATGCTTGTGTAAAAGCAGGGTTTGCATGCTCTGATGTCGGCCAGGTGTTTTCTGCCCTGCATCAGAGAAAGCAAAGAGTAAAATTATTCTCCATCTACTGGAAATGTGCGTTTTGTCCACACCTGTTAAAAAGATTAATGCTCAGGATCATTAGTGAGTCCTCTTGAACTTGGTTTGTGACAACTCAGATATGCAAATGACAAACATCCCTTTTATTCCCAAATATGTAACAAACAGAAAAAAAACCCCATAATGTTAAGTGATTAGAAGTACTAAAACTAATCAGCATAAAAAGGAAAACCTGGATGAAAGGTTTGAAGTGAAATCTAAGTTTTGAGTGAATTTAAGGTTTGAGCAAAATTTAACCTCAGAAGCGGTCTTCTAACAATCAAAAGTTTTATTTCAAGGGTCACCAGATTAATCTGTGTTTTGATGTTTTCAGCAGTGTCATTCAAAAAATGAAAATGCAGAGCATAAACTGGGGGTATAAAAATAGGGCAGGGTATAAAACACTCCTCCAGCTGGAAAAAAAGTGAGAAAACTTGCATATCAATTCACTTTTACAGCCACTCAGCCAGGGCATCAGTCACCCATGCCTGGACTTGTGCACTTCTTTCTCTTCCACCCTTTGTCACTGAGCCTTTCCCAGCAAATGAAAATGTTCCTGCTGGGCTTGCTGGTGTCCCAGAGCTGACCCATCCTCCAAGGGCATTGCCCTGTGCCGTTAAATTGTCCTCGAGTTCCTCTGGGCAGTGACTCCCAGTAAATCTCAGTTACATGGAGATGGAGGGAGGGAGAACTGTTGAGGAGAACAGCTCTTAGTTATTTAGATTTTCACATGATTTGTCATTTCTGGCTCGTGCAACTCTTGCCCATTCAGCTGTGTGGTCTCTGAGTCTTCATTCACCCCCTTGAGCTGTTCTAAATGGAAGGAGCTCATACCAAGGATTAAATTACATATTTTCTTTTTTCTTTTTTTTTTTTTTTTTTTTTTTTTATGGTCCAGGGCAAACAGACTCAGCAGTACAGATACCTCCCACCCCTGTGTTTGGGCACAGAGGGAAGCAAAACTTTCTGGAGTGAAGCCCAAGTTAGTGGTGAAAGATCTGGTGAGCATCAATAGTAACTTCAAGAAGACAGACCAGAAGCTGGAGGCAGGTTGTAAATGCGAGGCTAAATTAGGAGCTGGCTGTGATTTTATGACCAAATCAGAGAGAATCTGTCTCTCATTTTGCTGCATCTGCCTGGCTGGGGCTTTTTCAGGGGCCTTTTTCATGCTCTTGTAAGAAGGCACCCCTGAGGTTACAGGGGGATCAGGGGATCCTGGAACAGGCACAGCTCTGTCCCGAGGGGAGGAGGAAGAGCTGCTCACCAAAAAGAATTAAAAGAGAAACATTCCCTGCCCCTCCTTCCACAGTGAGTAAATCCATGCTTCCCTGCAGTGAGCCAAGTGAGTATTTTGTCAAAGCCACCAGTTGCTAGGTTTTAATTTGCCACGGGAGGCTGTGTCAGATCACAAAGGAAAGCAGGAAAACCCCAGCAGAGAGATCAGCACCAAAGCAGGGCAGCACTGACAGGAAGCAGAGCTGCTCAGCTGTGGGGGAGCAGGAATTTCTGTTGGAATAGGTTGTTTCTAGCAGCTTGACACAACACTGGAGGCCACACAAATCCCTGTTCATCATATTCCCAGCACTGTATTCAATTTATTTGCTTCTAATGAGATAAAAGACAGCCCTGGTCTTGAGTCAGCTGGGAGCAGAGCCTAAATGCCCTTCTCAAATCCTCAATGTGCAGCTGAGTGCTGAGACAAAGCTGAGTAATCCTGGAAAATAAGGGTGTGGGATTGGGGGTACTTAGGTCTGTTCCAGACTCAGCAGGTGAGTCTGGTGAGAATATGTGAGTTAGTCACCCTTGGATTGCTTTGGCATCCATGAAAAGCTATCCAGACACAATAGAGGGTGATGCATCTCCTCCTAAACTGAGTTTTCATCAGTGCATCAGGAGGATTCTCCCCTGGAGGCACCAGCTTCTCCCTTTTCCCTCTAATGGAAGGTCACAGTAACGGGCTTAGGGCAAAACATCTCATTTTAGACTTCTGAAAGTTAAGGGAGAGGATCATGCCCTGTCACCTCCCCTTGGTGTCATATCTGTGAAACAGGAATAATAGAAAATGAGGATAATGGAAAATGAGAATAATGATTCTTTGCAGCTCAGGGAAGCTTCAGCAGTGAGTGATTGAGGGCACCGAGGAACTCTGCTGAAGGTGAGCTGAGTTGCAGTGGGAGAAGGAGGCAGCTCTTGGCCAGTCATGCCATGCTTCAGCTGCACCCAAACTGAAAAAGAGTAGATTCAGATGGGATACTGGGAAGGAATTCTTTCTTGTGAGGGTGGGCAGGCCCTGGCACAGGGTGCCCAGAGAAGCTGTGGCTGCCCCTGGATCCCTGGAAGCGCCCAAGGCAGACTTGTCTGTGTCCAGTTCTGGCCCCTCAGTTTAGAAAGGACATTGCGATGGTCGAGCGCGTCCAGAGGAGGCAACAAGGCTGGCGAGGGGCTTGGAACACAAACCCTGTGAGGAACGTTTAGAGGAACTGGGGTTGTGTAGCCTGGAGAAGAGGAGGCTTAGCGGTGACCTTATTGCTCTCTACACCTTCCTGAAAGGTGGTTGTAGACAGGTGAGGTCGTTCTCTTCCACCAGGCAGCACTGACAGAGCCAGAGGACACAGTCTCCAGCTATGTCAGGGAAGGTGTAGGTTGGATATTAGGAAGAAATTTTTCACCAAAAGAATAATAAAGTACTGGAATGCTCTTCCCAGGGAGGGGGTAGAATCACCATCTCTGGATGGGTTTAAAAAAGCCTGGCCATGGCACTTGGGGCTAGAGTCTGGTTGAGGTGTGAGGGCTCAGGTTGGACTCAATGATCTTAGAGGTCTCTTCCAACCTCATCATTTTGTGATTCTGTGACTTTACACAAGGCCAGATTGGACGCTGGGGCTTGGAGCATCCTGGGATGGTGGAAGGTGTCCCTGCCCACGGCACAAGATGGAATGAGATGAACTTTGAGGTCCCTTCCACACAAAACCATTCCATGATTCCATGAATCTCTGATTTTCTGCCCACAGCAACCTGCAAGATGCTTTCACTGCCTTGTCCCCTTGGAGGATGCAGCCATGAGTTTTCTGCTTTACAGTGATTGTTGTTCATGCTGTTGTCAGTACAGAGCAGGGATGGTGTGGATGAAGCCCAAGGGAAACCCTCTGCTGATATCCTCCCCTGAAATGACAGGAAGGTCAGAGCCACTTCCCTGCATCTGCCAGAGCCACCCCCTTTCCCATCCCTCCCCCTGCTCTGGGGACAGGCACGGCACCACTGCCAGAGCCAAGCTTGTCCCAGGCTTCATCAAAATGCTCTAGAAGGAGTTTGCTGCTGCAAGAAGCCAGATTGCACAAACAGGCAGATGTTTGCAAGCAGATGTCCCAAGGAAGATTGAAATCCCAAGGCACTTTTTTTTTTCATAGTTTGCATCTCAAGCATTGTCAGGATGCTCTGATCACTCGCTGGAGACAAAATATACAGAAAGGAGCAGCAGAGACAATAAGAGGTGGAAATTTCCAAGTGGTGCCTTCTTTCATGATGAGAGATGGGGTTTGTTTAGTGGGTGCAGCAGTGCTTTGAAATCACACCAGAGACTGGGGCCTTGGTGTCTATGGAGGCAAGGAAAGCCTGCTCCTAATCTGATAAAATAGATAAAATATTGTCCTTCAGAAAAGAAAAGCTGCACTCCTGCACCTGATTTGTGTCAGACAACTCACTCCTGCCATCCAAGGTGGCTGTAGCCTGTTGTGTCCCTCCTGAATAATTCTCTCTTATTCCCAGATCCTCATTCAATCAACACCTTGTTTTTCTGCTCAAAGAGAGTCCTAGGACACATTTCAATACATTTATACTGAGCCATCTCTTCCCTGTAACCCCCCCTGCAAAGGATCATCTGGCAATGTCATCTGTCCCCTGTAATCCAACAGGCATTTCCTGACATCCAGGAAACCAAGGCTGGAATAAGTGGCTGAGGGCTCCTTCTGAAGGTCTGTAAGATACATGTAAAGGCACAGCTCTCCTCTCTCATCACCCACAGTGGTGGGATGACTTCTGTAGCTCCCACAGAGAGATCAGCTGCAGGCAGATACAGATTTCCCTCAGTGCCATGTTCATTCCTCCCCTTCTCCTCAGAAATTATTCAGGTTTGTGCATATTTTCGGGTGCTACAAATCTTTTTTATATTGTAGAACCCAAAACTGCAACAATACCATGTCAGGGGAGGTTTAGGTTGGGTTTCAGGGAAAGGTTCCTCCTCCTCCAGAGGGTGCTGGGCACTGCCCAGGCTCCCCAGGGAATAGGCACAGCCCCAAATCTGCCAGGGCTCCAACAGAGTTTGGACAATGCTCCACAGAATGGGATTTTTGGAGTGTCTGTGCAGGGACAGGAGCTGGATTTGATGATCCTTGTGTGTCCCTTCCAGCTCAGGATATTCCATGACCTTTTTTCTGCAGAAGTTCTCCACTCCTGTCCTTTCCTCAGGTTTTGTTGTTCTTCAGCTCCTGTGCAGTTCTTTCCTGTCTCTGGTGCTCCCATCCCTCCAGGAGAATTTTTCCCATGTCTTCATGCAGAAGAAATTGCAGGAATAATTTACCCAGCCTCTGAGGGGACTGGCAAAAATTGCATCCAATAAAGATGGCTTCACAAACAGGGCCAGGGAACTGCTGTGCCCAGCGAGCTGGCCCTGGCATGGGGATTTATTCCAGCAGATGTGAGCTGGGAGCTCAGCTATGTGGTCATTGCTGTGTGAGACCCTGCTGAGTCACACTTGGTGTGTTCAGTCACCCCATGATCTCATCCCTTGAAACCAGTGCCTAAACAAAGCCAGTTTTCATTTTGTTTCATACAACACAAGTCATTAACATCTCTGGGCCTCCTCATGCTGGCTGGGGGAGCAGCTCCCTGGGAATCTTGGGAGGGAGCCTGGACTGCAGCCCTCAGCCTGTCTGTCTACCTGTTGTCTTTCCAAACAAGCCTGGGGTAGGCAACCCAGCCAAGCCATCAAGTGTCCAGTTACTGGAGTGAGACTGTCTGGAGCCTCACATGAAATATGCCTGGGAGGAGTCCGAAGCTCGAAGCCAAGGCTGGACAGGGAATTAAAGGTCCTATTTTGGGTGCTCTTGCTGAACATTCCACTTGAAGGAATGTCCTCCTTTTAAAAAGGAACATGAAATGGTCAGACACCATTAAAGTGACAATTCTGTGTTTTGATTTTGTGTGTCATCTAAATACAAGCAGAAATCTGCGGGGAAGGGCAGGAGGAATGTCCTAAGGACAACTCTTGGAAGACTCTCGAGCACATCATCCTTGAGCATTTTTTTAGCTTAGGAAAACAGGGTCTCACATCCTTGATAGGCTGGGATGGAGCTTTTTGTACCTCTTTTTTAAATCCTTATTAAAAAATCCTTTTAAATACTTACAGTGTTTTGAATGTAATCTGTAAAAAGGGAAGGAGGAAGGGAAGGGAGGAAGGGAGGAAGGGAGGAAGGGAGGAAGGGAGGAAGGGAGGAAGGGAGGAAGGGAGGAAGGGAGGAAGGGAGGAAGGGAGGAAGGGAGGAAGGGAGGAAGGAAGGAAGGAAGGAAGGAAGGAAGGAAGGAAGGAAGGAAGGAAGGAAGGAAGGAAGGAAGGAAGGAAGGAAGGAAGGAAGGAAGGAAGGAAGGAAGGAAGGAAGGAAGGAAGGAAGGAAGGAAGGAAGGAAGGAAGTCCCAGCCTCCAGGACAACTGCAGCTCCTCCTGCTGCAGGTCAGGAGATTCCTGGATAATCAGTCTTTTCTGACTGTGTTTTGGATTTCATACAGCAGCTTCCAGCAGCATCACACCAGAGTGGCTAAATAACCATAAGACATTTGCAGACACCTTGGTATTTCACCTTTTATAATAAAAAATAGAGCCAGACTAGTCTGAGAGCCCCAAAACAGTTTAGGTTTATGCTTTCCCTGGTATTACATGGAAGACTCTTAGTCTTCCATGGACTGAAGATGTGTGGGGAAACATTAAAAATTAGACAGTTTCATCAATAATATCATGTTTTCTGGCTCTGTTTGGTTTATTAGTGGAGATGCAGTGCTAGGTTTATGCAAGACTTTCTGAGTTTCTCTTTGAAACTTTAAAAAAATCAGCCCTTTTTGTCAATAAACTGGCTTGTAAATTGAAGTTTCAGTCACAAACTCAGTCATCAACTGAGCACAGATGGTTTCCCTAATCCTCTGCTTTCCCAGCCCACTCCAGCAAAGGTAAGTCACTGGCACTCACCTTTTTTCTTTGCCTCTGGATATCTCAGGTTTTTGATATTCAGAGCACAGCAGGGCAATACAAGCAGCACCACATGAAGGTCCCATGTCTTGCCAAATCTCCCTGCACAATTCAGGTTAGGATTTGTGGTACTTTTCCATTTTCAGTTCCCTGTGGGAGTCCTTCCACATCTCTGAGATGGATATAATTGACTTTTCTTCCTTGGTGATCAATAAAACCTCTGTGCTTTGCCTCTCTTTGTGCTTTCTCATTCCTTTTCCTCATCCTGTGCCCTCCCCATGTTCTTATTGGCCTTTGCTTAGACTTTCAGTCATTACCATTCCCAAAGTGTGGACAACTTGTGTGTGATCACCTTTTTTACCTCTCTTGGCTGCCCAACTGCTCCATGTCCTCACTCTTTCTCTTTTGACACATGGAATCAAAGAGGCCTTTGCTCCTTGTTCCTCATCCTCTGTAGGACCTTCTTCCCTTCTTCTTCCCCATCCTGGGATCCTGTGACATCTGCTGGAACTCCAGATTTCCATAGAAAAGGACCAGAAAACCACAAAACCTTGCCTTGCATGCTCGTGGTGCAAAAATAAACTAAGTGCTAACCTTTTACAGCTCCAGGAGGCTGTGAGGAGCAGACCTGCCCACCTAAACAGGCAGGGAGAACTTTTCCATATCTTTTTATAACTCCCTGCTCTGTAATTCAGTGACGCTGCTTAATGTGCTCAAAATTGCACTTTTTTCCCTCATAGAAGAAAAGGTTAAATGGCCAGATTCCATCCTGCTTCCCACTTTGAATAGGAAATTGCTCCTTAAGCAGCCTCCCCTGTGCAATCAGGGCTGAAAAAATCAAAGGCACACTCCCTCAGGGTCCATCACACGTAGAGAAATTGATGCCTTGTGAAGGCTGACTTAGAACTGAGACTAGGCAGAGCTAAAGAATAAAGCAGGGATTTATTAAAAGGCCTCAATGGATGCACCTTGGGCAGCACAAGAGCCCTGCCAGGGCTACACCCAAGATGAACCAAAATGGCCCCAAAATGGACAACTGGTCACAAGGTCCCACACTTTGATCAGTTCTGCTCCATTTGCATATTGGAGTTCATTGTTCAATTCCAGCTTTAGCCCATGCAGTCCCATCCTTGTTTTTCTCTCTCCAGCCCACGTTGTTTGTGCTCTTGGGCTGAGATTTGGATCATTTGTCCTTGGCCCCCAGCTGGAGCAGGAATTGTTTTGTCTCCCTGCTCTGTGCACAGAGCTCACCATCCCCTCATATGAAGCTCAGACCCACACACTAAAGCAGCACAGAATCTGAAAAATAGAAAAGCCAAGACCTGAGGCATCAAAATCAAACTCCATGCAGGAATACCTGTCCTGCCTCATCAGGGAGCAAGTTGTTCTCTGGCAACCAAAAATGGTTGCCAAATTCTCTCCTGCCAGCTCATTTCTGCATCCAGAGCTGAAGGATCTCCACAAACATGGGTGTCCTCAGGGCTGGGTGAGGAAAGAGACCATCACTTGCTCAGAGTTGTTCCAGTGATGTTCTGTGGCCCTGCAAGTCCTTTTTTTGTTGTAGCAGAACTGCTCTAATTACACCAGAAATTGATTCATTGGTGTTAAAACAGTGGCTCTACAACCCAGAGTCCTGTCCAGGACAGAACCAGTAATTAGAGATTATTAAACCAGCAATTACAGTAATTAGAGAACCAGTAGTCCCACCCCCAGGGTCTGGGGTGCTTCCTGACCAAGCACACCCCAAACCAAACAACACCAACAGGTTTCCAGCCCTGCTTTTCCATGGTTTTTATTTTCTGGTGAAGATCAAGCACTCCAGAATTCACTGATGACACAAAAGCAAAATAAGGAGCAAAACTCCAATAAAATGCTCAATCTGTAAAATGACCAAGAGAATTTAGCACAGACCACACAGAGAAGGTTTAGCACAGGTCAAAGAGAGGAACAGGAAACCAGCACAGACAAGATCCAGCTGCTTCCCCAATAACTAATGGCTTGTATAAATTTGAAAATTAGCACAAAATTAAGCAGTGTGTGATTAAAAGTGATTCCTGATTATCTCCACATGTATCCACATGTGGCAGCATTTTCACGTTGCCATCACTTGTTTATCTCCACAATGCACTGACATCTTCTCAACCTGCAGGTCCTGAAAAACTAAGCTTACAAAAAACCCCACAACTGAAAACAAACTAATGACAGCTCCCTGTATGGGATGTGGGACTGACGTTGGTGTGAGGCTCTTTGCAGCTTTGTTGGCTTGGTTGGTGATTTTTTTTTTTTTTGAATCCCAGGCACTGTTTGCAAACAAAGAGAGTTCAAGAAATATCCATCAAAGAGATCAAGCATTTGCACTAAGAAATAAGAGGTTTACCTATCAACACACCTCACAAGGCAGGAAGTAAATAAAATGGCAATGCAATAAAACTGTGCTAGGCAGAATATATGTGCTTTGCAGGCATGTATACAAAATGTTAGTGAAAATAAAATTGATACTTAACATCAAAGGAAAAAGTATTTCCAAAGCCACTGCAGGTAATTCATAAACTAAGGCAGAAAATCCTACTTTGGGGATGGTTTTTTTGCAGTCATTTTTGTCAGAAGCAAATGATGTTGTGGATAGCTCATCACAGAATGATTTGGGTGGAGTAATCCCCATTTCTCTCCATGAAACCACCAAAAACACCCCAAAACCTGACCAGCTGGTACAGCATAGATTAAAATGTCACATCATCCCTTCAGCCTTGAGTGTTCTCTCTGGGAATTTGCAATGACTGATGAGGTTTTGGACCCATCCTTCCCATTCCCTTGCTGGGGATCACAGTTTGTGCAGCCTGGCCAGAAGATGACCTCTGCTAATTATTTCTGCTAATGACCTGCCATCCCATTTTGGGATGGATCAGGAGCTGTGCTGGATGGCAGAGTGAGTGTGGCTGAGCAGACTTGCTTTGTGGGAAGGCTGTTCCTCACATTCTCCCCCATTTTCCATGTCCCCAGGAGTCAGGGTGAGTTTTCAGACTTGCCTCGGAAGGGTGGAGGGGAAATCAGAGCTACTCCTTGTCCCCACGGGACAGCACTGCAGGTATTAAAGTTAGCCTGGCCCTGGCCTTTAAATCCAGATGGCTTCAGGATTTAATTAGTAACTTGTTTGTGCTTTTTCTTTTCTCTGTTGAAAACCAAACCAGCCCCTGTCTTACAAGGAATACATAAAACATTTAATTTATCAAGTTCTGGGACAGCACAAGTGGAAGAGGTGGCCAGGAAAACACTTCAAATGAAAACCAAAGCAAGAGGTGGCAAAGGGTGTTTTTGCACAAAGAATTTAGCAGAATTTATCAGAAATAATATCTGCCTTTATCAGAAATGCACTCAGATCACTGCAGCCCCCATTTCAGGAGAGGATTGCAACAGGAACCCCTCTGGCTCAGGGAAAGGGAAGCAGCACATGGAAAATGCAGACAGGAGTGAAATGGGTTTGTGATTAGATGCACTGTTAGGCAAATGCCAGCTTGATTTCAGTCTAGGCTGAACCAACTCCCAATAATCACAGAATATCCCATGTAGAAAAGCCTGACAAGTTTTAAAAGGAAATAACTTTTTACTTTATTTTTGAACCTTTGGCAAATGCACCCAAGTCTGGATTTGAGCACCTCTGATGAATATTTTTCTCCATAGTCAATGATCTCTGGTGGCCCTTTGCTTTCCAGAACAAAAACTTTTCCCTCTGTTTCTCTGCCCAACCCTTCCAAAAGAGTTTTTGTGACTTCAAAGGGTACAATAGGAGAGGTAGTTTGATTGTGAGGCCAGAAAACCAAGGAATTGCAATGAGATGAACCTGAATAATGGCTCCTGGGAGTACCTGGAACAGTTTCTGTGGACACAAAAGGGTATTGAAGCCACCACACAAAAATTATTCACTGATATGTAAACCAAAGTGCTCTGACACAGAACAGTTCAAAGCCTGTATTATCCCCAAAACAACCTCAGGATGATACTCAACTCCTCATTTTTATTTTGAATGAGAGGAAACACAGTGGTGGCAGAGCAAGGAAAACCACAACAATTTCAGCCCATACAAAAGAACTTGCCTTTGAATAATAAAACTGCCTTGAAGGTTAATGCTCAGAGTTCAAAGGATCCAGGCCAAATTCAGATCACCAAGCATGATTCAGGATTTCTTTGACCAGCCTGTTGACATTCTTGTGTGCATTAAAGACCAGCAGATGTAAAGGGGAAGGTTACCTCTGGTGATATTTCATCCCAGGTACAGCAAAAAAAAAAAAAAAAAAAACAACAAACCAAAATGACCCCCAGAAAACATAACCCTGTTCTGATTCTGGGAATTGCTACATATTTTTTGGAAAACATACAAGAAATTGTGCATTTTCCCCTCAGCCAGTGGGAGGACACTGTGTGGACAAAGCAGTTTTGAAGTGGTTCACTGTTCTGCCTGTAATTGCAGTGAGATCTGGGGCTCGGTGGGGTTCTGCCTTCTATTTTTTACCCATTAATTATGCTGTTATATGTTCTGGGACCTGTTAAGTGTAAACAGACGTGGGCTTATCAAAGCCCCAGCAGTGCTTTCTAGTGTTTCAACTCCCTTGAAAAGCAAGCACTTGTCTGTAATAGACTGGTTTTCCTTTTCAGTTGGAAAACCCACAAGTGGGAATTTATTCTGAGGTGACAGAGGGAGGTTTTGGGTCATGGAGTCCTCAGAACTCCTACACAACCTGAGATCACCTCCCCCTGAGTGAAACCCACCTTTCCCCACATCCGTCTCCCCCAAACATGCAGGGATGTGGTAATTCCTGGAGGAAACAGAAGAGGGGTGATGGGATAGAAATTCAGCCACTCTACCTGCAAGGGAGTGGCTGAGGCGCCTTGTGGGAAACCAGCCCTGCACATTTCCTGCTATGCACCCAAAAATATGCCTGCCTTGGCTTCCAAAAAACTCACCTTGCCTCCCACTCAGCACTAATGCTGTCTTACAAAGGATTTGGCTTAGAAGTAGGGAGGAAAAGAGTTTTTTTGGGTTTTTTTTCCTGAAATTTGTTTCAGACTCTAAATAGCAGATGAACTCTTCTGAAAAGCTTGCTTTGATGGTCGGCGACGAGCAGGTGAGCGTTTGGCTGAGTGCTGTAGAAAAATCAAGCCTGTGATGCTGAATAATAGAATATATAGACAGAAAAGAGCTGATCTCTTACTGAGATTCCCCTCCAGCACTGCAAAATTGCTCTCAGCAACACATTTTCCTGAATCCATTTCCATGTTAGACAAAGGCTTGTGCTTTCAACCTGCACAGGGGGGAATGGATGAGAGCAAGGGACAGCATCCTGCTTCTTGGGCAAAAGGTTTCTTAATGAGCACAGTCTGAGCCAGCACAAGGATGGGAAGCTGTTTTCCTTCTCCCACCTTCTGACAAAGTCCAAACTGGGAGATTCACACTGCTTGGGGGTCCACCATAGGATGGTGGGGGTGGTGATATATTTGGCAAAGTGATGGTTGAAGTGAGGGCAATGGCCACAGTGCATAGAAAAGAAAAGGTTTGTGCTTGTTTTTTAAGTCAGCTTAAAAAAACCACACAAACCCCCCATGTTTATGGCCAATAATCCTTTTTCCAGGTCCTGAAAACATTTTTCTCATTAAAGCATCCAGTAAAAGCTGAGGCTGAGGGAAGATGTTATCTCCCACACGAGACGCAGCCTACGGAAATAAGATTCTTTGTTTAGGGCTTGCTAATCTGACCTCCTTTCAACCATAACCCCTGTCATCTTCATTTATTAAAGTCTGTTATCAAACTTATTGGGGTAGAAATCCACAAGTACCCTTTTTTTTTTTTTTGCCATTACTGGCAAGATCTTCCCCAAAAAGATGTTGGTTCTGAAATCATAAACAGCCAGGCTCACCATGTTTGGTTTTTTTATCTCCCTCCTGGTTATGCTTGTGCTGCTGCATCCCTTACTGGACCAGTTTCTCCTTCATAAAAGGGCAGAGTAACACCAGCCCCACAAATGCACCTGGTTTGCAGTGGTGCAAACAGGATTGGGATTTGCTCCAGCTGCAAAGCCCTGGAGAATCTGACACAGAGAGCAGAGCCAGGGACATTCTTTCCCTTTCTTCCTCCACGTGTGCTCCTTGTCACTTTGACCCTGCCTGTGCTGGTTCATGCCATGAGCCACGAAATGTTGATGATAAAATGCCAGGATCAGGTGCTCCTGAGAGGAGAGAGTTCCCTTGCAATAGAGCAAATGATTCACTCCATTGCAGGGAGTGAACAATTCACCCCCTGGGTGTGAGAGTGCTCCTTAAATCTAAATGAAGATCAAAATGAGAGCTCTGAATGTGTCCTTACATCAGCAGAGAGAAGACACCAACCCTACACATTAACTCTCTGAAGGTGCATAATTAGGGTCTGGAGATAGAATGAGAGCTTTTTGAGTGAGAACTAAGGTTTGGCTTCTTTTTTTATGGAGTTAAAGGTGAATTTTGGGAGTAAAGGTGAGTTTCTCTTCATCCCTGAAGTCTTGTAATCCCTCCAGAGTGACATGGTTGAAAGTACTCGTTTAAGAAAACAAATGACTGGATTTGGTTCAAGAATCAACAGAGGAAGTCCTTTCTTTGCTGTTAGCTGGAGGTTAAGGTAGATATGACACTGCCTGTTGGGATTAACCACTGCAAAATTTGCTGCATGTTTGGGGTAAACCATCACACCCTCTCTCTGCCCCCAGGCTGATGGGGCTGGGGAGTTGTGTAATCCCAAAACTGCCCAGCATGAGCTGATGCTCTGTTGCAATGTCCCATCCTCCACAGGGACACGAGCAGCCCCAGAGTCCCACTGGGTTTATTCAGGAGTGGATGAGAGCGGGGGGACAATTTCCTCCCCCTGAGCGCATACCCGGTGTCTTTGGGATATTAATAGAGGCTCCAGGGCTTCAAAGTAACAGCAGAATCTTTAATAAACTTATCAGCTGCCTTCAGGCTGTTGTCTACAAATCCCAGAGGGAAACGTGGTCCTTGGACTGCCTCACAGCCTGTGAAAAGTAATTAAGAAATCAAAACTATTGTCAGCGAGCTGAAGTTTGCTATTTGGGGATCTGCGACTCAGCAGAAAGCTCTGAGGTGCCTACAAACCAAGAAAAATGTTGAGAACTTACAGAAAGTGGAACTTACAAAAAATTAGAACTTACAAAAGAGAATTACCTAAATCAGCACAACCCCCAGCTGAATTTTAATTCTAACACCTTCACTTCTGCAGAATATTGCAGGGGATGGTGCATTTCTTCTTCCTGCAGCACCACAACCCCCATGGAGCAGCTGCACTCCTGCATCTCCTGCCAGCAATGGACAAGCTCTGGCTTTTACCCACTGTGACCTTTTGTGAGAAACACCAAGCACTTTGCTTCTTCCCTCGGTGGTGGTGTGAAAAATCCCCAGCAGAAATGATGGGTCTGGGACTCAGATTCCAATTTCTGTTGGAAGATTTTCACTGTCATTTACAGCCTGTGCTGATTTTCATGGGTTACCTGCTGCCAGATGTGTGTTTGCTTCTTGCTCTTCCCATTACTATTTCATCTTTACCTTGTAACCAAAATGTCCTCTCCTTTCACAAAGAAGTGTTTTTCCTGCTGGCTCTGTACCAGATATTGTGCTGCTGGAACAGTGAAGTTCCCTCCAGTGCCACCTGCCATAAGTCGTGGCCACTCAACGTGAAGTTGGAGTGTCTGTAAGGTATGAAAATAACCCCCATTCCTAAAAGGCAGACAGGAACCACTTCCATTTGAGCTGCAAAGGAGAGACAACCAGAGAGAGCTGGGGTGTGAGGCTGTATGGGGGAAATGCTGCTGCTTGTTGCCTTTTTCCTGTGCCACAGCATCCCATGAGAAGCAGAGACCCCAGATGGGGAACCACCTCAAAGGCCATGGAGTCATGGAATGGTTTGGGTTGGAAGAGACCTCAAAAATCATCCAGTGCCACCCACTACCATGTGCAGGGACACATTCTACTATCCCAGGTTGCTCCAAGGCCCATCCAAGCTGGCCTTGGGCACTTCCAGGGATCCAGGGGCAGCCACAGCTTCCCTAGGCACCCTGTGCCAGGGCCTGCCCACCCTCACAGGGAACAATTTCTTCCCTTAATCTAAATCTTCCCTCTCCCAGCTTGAATCCATTCCCCCTTGTCCTGTCACTCCATGTGTTTTTCAAAACTGCCTTTCCAGCCCTCTTTGAGCCCCTTTAAGTAGCTGGGGACAGAAAAGTGAGAAATTTGTGAGAAGAACAACACTGCACATGCTGGACTGACAAATCCAAACAGCTGAGCATTTCTGGCAAGCAATGGAGGATGCTGCCTGTGCTGGGTTGTAAGATATGTGTGTGCTCTATTCCCATCTGTCAGAGGTGGGGCAGTTCTCTTCTGTTCTTTGGGCAGTTTTCTTTATCTCTTCCACAGCCAATCCTCCCTCCAGGAGATCTCTGCTCTTCATGGGCCATTCATTATTAATTCTCTTCTGTCCATGGCCAGTGAGTGTCCCTGCATGGCTGATCCAATCCCATCATCCCATGGGGAGATGCTCCGCCCAGGGGAGGAGCCAAGCATTCCTACCTGGATCCAATCTGAGGTTTGGGACAGCCCAGCAGCCTTTGCCCAGTGCATTGCCAGAGGAGCAGCTTCTGCTGCCCTGCATTGCCAGAGGGAGCCCAGGCCCATCTCCAGCAGCCCTGGAGCTGCAGAGGAAAACTCCCCCCTTGTGCAGGATCCCTGCTCCAGCAGAGCCACAGCTGGCACTGCAGGAGGGCTGAGCCCCCATGGGATGGGGCTGTGCCACCCCCTGACACACAGGGGACAGGGACTGCTCTGACTCTGGCAGTGGTTCATTTCCTTACTTTTTTTTTTCTTTTTTTTTTGTACTATTGCATTTGTATTTTTAATTTTCCAAATAAAGAACTATTATTCCTGCTCCCATATTTTTGCCTGAGAGCCCCTTAATTTCAAAATTACAATAACTCAAGGGGAGGAGTTTTACATTTTCGAATTCAAGGGAGGCTCCTGCCTTCCTTAGCAGACACCTGTCTTTTCAAACCAAGATACTGCCTCACCCAGCTCTTCTGAAAGCAGCTGGAGTAAGAGACCATTCATCACCCCTGAATTCCTATGGTGGGTGGATTTTTGAGTCAGTGCTCACCTCTGTGCAAGAGAATTCCTAAATTAAAAAGAAGCTGGGCTGCAGGCACAGGGCAGAGATCAGCAGACACTCTGTGGTACAGGACATTCATCCTGCTTTTCATTCCACCTCTTCCCAGCTCGACTTCATTACCCTGAGAATAGCCCAAATAAACCACAGGAATACCTGGAGTCCTTCTGCATCAAGATAACATCCCTCACAAAGGGGACCATCCCTAATGGACCATTAAATTTACCTCCAAAACATGGAATCACAATTTCTCAGTCAGTGGAGGAAAGGACCTGACTGAGAAAGGGTCAAGCACATGAGGATGCACCTTCCCCAGGCAGGACAAGTGTCACACTTGGATAACCCTGAGTGAACATTGCTCCTGTTTATTTTTCCTTCCAGAATTCTATTCCCTTTCTTTCTGAAGCTGTGTAAATATTGGGCATCCACAGCATCTTGCAGTGAGAGGTGCCACAGGTGACAGGATGACTTGTGAAAAGAATTCTTCTTTTCTATGTCTCCTTTCCATTTCTTTACACACTCTTCCAAAAAAATGGAAAAATACCCCATTCTTGGGCCTTTAAAAAATTCTTTGAGTTAGATATGAAAAGAAATTAATTCTCATTTCTTAGAAATGGGTGAAGTTTTATCTGAAATCTCACATCAAGCCAGGAGACTTCAAGTCAGAAATGAATTGGAGGAACACCAGGGTTCAGCAAGAGTGGCAGGTGTGTTAAAAAGTGACTTTAATGAATTGCAAAGAAAGAAAAGAAAGCTTTTTTAGTCTAAAAAGGAGATTGAAGGGAGGATATAAGGGTCTGCCCAGCTGAAAAAAAAGCCAAACCCAAAACAAAACTGGATATAAAAAGACAATTTCTTTGTGTCTAGGAAATACCTTTTGGGGCAGGGCAGAAATTAATTAATTTCCTGTGCAGGAAAGCAGATTTTGGTTAGAAATAAAGCAAATTTTACTAATTGTAAAGCACCCAGCCCAGGGGTTGGGGTGTGTGGGAATCCCCAGGACTGGACAGATGGACAGATTTCCAGTCCACTTCCACTTCCCAGCCTGCCTGGCCCCATCATTCCTGCCCTCCCAGCTGCATTCAGAGGCCCACCAGTGTTTGATAGTGACACCTCAGCTTTTCTATCAATCTCTCCCAAAATGGCTTGGAAAAAAACACCACCTTCAATTTCTCTCTCTCTCTCTCCTAAAGGCCAATAAGTGAGAAATTTAACAAATCAAATTAAAACAAACAACAGATCATAGTTAAATGACTTGTTTGAAAGATAGAGTTTTACACCTTAACTAAAAGAGCTCTACAAAATAAGTTTATATACATTAATTATTATAGTAACTATATCAGTACTAGTGCCTTGTGTACTTCACTGTACGCAGCAATCGATGAACAAGACCATCAAAAAAAGTTTTTTCCCATTCAAGAGAGAGGGAGAAATGTGAGAAATGGATTTGTAGAAAATTCTCAAAGCCTGACAGAAGGCTCACACAGTGTGCATCTGTATGCAAACCTTGAGATAAGAAATGCTGGCCTAGAAATGCCACGGAACAGGACAGACATTGTTGAGAGAGAAATGGAGCTAGAAACAAGTTTCAAAAAGTAGCCTTGCAAATAAAACTGGGTACTTTAGAGAGAGAACTATGAAAGATGTAATGTAATAAGACCTAAAAGGGTAATTTTTGATGATTGGTTTTAAAGGCATGGTGTGGCTAAAGCTGATAGGCCAAGAAATGCTTATAATGTATTGTAATTAAGAAATAGTTAATTTCTTATTGTAATGGCATGAATTATAACATCTGTATTGTCCCACCCTTCACATGAGACTGAAAACAGAATGAAAGTTTTTAAAACACCTCTCAGTTGCCCCATCTCTGAGTCAGAAAAGAGCTCAGTCCAACATCTTCCCCTCCCCATTCCCCATTCCTGCTTTCTGGCCCCTCAGCCAGCCCTGGCCACGATGAGAGGATTTCTCTCCCCATGCAGGTAAGAAGAGTTTTAGCAGCACAAAGCCAGTTTGCTTTTCTAAGAGTTCCACTTCCCAGGTTACCTCTATAGAAGCTCCAGCTGGACTGTAATTCACCTTTTTATGAAGATCTAGTTTTGGAAACTGCTTTGAAGGCATGAGTAGCTTCACCTCGTTGCATTTAACTGCATGGAAACTCAATTTTTGATGTGGTTTCAGTGCATCAGCAGCCACTGCTTGTCTTGGCAACATGTGCCAGGGTCTCACCACCCTCACAGGGAAGACTTTAGTCCCAAAATCTACTCCAAAATCTGTGTCAGTGTGGAGCCATTCCCCCTTCTCCTGTGTCTGCTCCTCACCATTGGTGAAGCACCACTAATAGTGATTAATTGTTTATATTTGGAGGGAATTGAAGGTTCCCAGGTGTCTGAGAGCATGCAAGGAGCAAGAGACTTTGTGCAGAGGAGAGGGAAAGGACAGGAGCAGATCTCAGCTAAAACTGAGCTCATCACCCCAGTGATCCATCCACCTGAGTCATCCATTCCTGTGATGACTCCAGGAATTATAAGGACCAGAGCCTTAAAACAAATTCTCACAACACTGAAAGTTAGAAGAATGGCATGTTTGAAGTGGTTTGGGGGTTTTTTTTGGAGCCTCAGACACTGTGGCAAAATTTTTTCAGGGCTCTAGGAAGTCCCCAGGCCTGTGGCAGGCCAGATGTTCAGTAATTATAAAAACATCTCGCAGACATATGAAGCAGAATAGCTCCAGTGAGGATACCACTCATCTGCCAAATGAACAAATAAAATCCAGTCAATTTTAATGGTATTGGTTTGTAGTGACATGGGAGTTTCTGCTCACTGCTCTAGAAAATAGAAAACTTTCAGCAGCCCTGTGGAGGAGGGAAACTGAGGAATAAAGCACTCTGAGCAGGTCTCTTCCTTTTAAGCCTCTTTTCCCCAGCCTGTATAGTCATGCTGTGTGTGTTATCCGCCTTCCTGTGCCAGCCCTAAAGAAAATTTAGCCCTTTTTAAAGCATTAACCAAATTTGACAACCAGGGTAAAGCCTGGAAGATATTATGGTACATTAAAGATAAAATTTACATTAAAATACTGATTGGGAATGATCCCCAGTGCCTTTGTGCTGAGAATGGGGGAGTCTGCAGTTTGTTTAACTTCAAATATTCTCCATTCAAAAGACATGGACAATACATGGGGTCCTTCTTTGTGTCCCTTGTCCCTCTGAGCAAGATGCTCTCCAACCCCATGACCAGTATGGCTCCTAAAGGAAAAAAACAGCTTTTATTTTCTGCTGATCCTTTTCAGCCCAGAATGGCAAAATGCTGCACGCAGGGTAATGTGAGCTAAAGGCTAAGAAAAACTAAAGCACAAGTGGGCAAAGAGTGTGGTTTTTATCTTTGCCTTGTTATTCACGCTGCTGTCTTTCTCAGCACTTCTCTCCCACTTGTCTGGCAGATTAAAAACAAAAGGAGATAAAATAAAAGGTTTCATCTCCAAAACTGGTGCTTTTTTATTTTTTGTCAATGGGTTTCAAGCCCTTTCTGTTCTGCTGTGGATGGGACTCCTGCAGCCACACTTTCCACCAAGCATGAAAGGACTTCAAACACTCAAGGGCTGTGCTAAACATTTGCCACACGATGCAGAAAATCAATAATAGCATTTTGGAGAACTCCCAAAGCAGAACAATTCTTGTCTACGTGCACAGTCCTTGCACCCTGGGATCAGCTCTGTTCTGCTTCTGGGTGAACTGAGGTGCAGAAGCAGTCTGTGAATTTATTGCAGAATAAGCCAATACTCTTAAAATAGTAAATGCAGCTGTAGCTGCCTCAGTGGATGGTCTGCCCTTTTCCAAAACTCAGCTGGGTGGCTTTTTACCTTTTCTGTGCTCTGTCCTGCACATCCCAGCTTGGAGATGCCAAGGGATGAGCTGAGAGCCATGAAGTCCAATAAATTTCTATCCAAAACGTGACCAGCCACTGCTGAGCACCCACTTGCCCACAGCTGCCAATTGCTGCCTCAGTAGTAAACAAGGAGCAAACAGAGATTTCACACATTAATTCTCTATTTTTTTGACATATACAGTGAAGAATAAAAAGACTCAGAGCTTGTTTTCTAGCTGCAAGGCACATGTTACATTCACACCTTTTTTTCTCCCCAAACAGAATTGCCTTTTTTTTGTTGTGCTGCCTTTTGGGAATGATCCTTGGCAGATGGCATCCCCTGAAACCTCTGTCTAGGAAAGCACCAGCACAGGGTGAAATCACACCCAGGGGGTACAGGATGGTGAACCAGGGCTGGAAACTGCTCCTGGGGCTGTTTGGTGGCATCATTCTGCAGGATGGCACTCCTGAGCCAGGTCAGGGATGCACAGACATGGATTAGCCGTGTCCTGGGGGCTGGAACAAGTCCTGTCTGTCTGCATCCTGTGCTGCCAATGGGCCCTTCAACAAGGAGGTTTTTTATTAATTAACTCCAGCTTTGTCCCCAAACCTCTGTTGTACAAACATGCTCAGCCCCAAATGACAAAGGCAGGATTTGCCATTTAGGATTGATGAGGTGCTGGCAGAGAGTAAAACTTGTCCTGGGGATTTTACACATCTCATTTCCCCCTATGGAGACCACTGAAGCAAGAGAGGCGAAAAAGCAAAGCAAAACCACATATTGTCTTTATTTTCTTGTCGTGTCCAAGAGAGGAGGAATAATGCAAACACCAATAAACCCAATGGCTCTGCTGGGAGAAAATCCTGTCGTGTTTGGAAGAGGCTGTTGACAGAAAACTGGAAGCGTTGAAAGCATCGTTTTCTTCCAGCTATTTATAACCCTTGACAGTGCTGGAGCTGGAGGCAGATTAAATGGGAGGCAACTGGAGTTTGAAAGCAAACCCAACTGTGTTTAGGATGGGAATGGGCTGTGCCCCTGATACCTTAGGTTTTCAGTTTTTCTGTTCTGTTTTGGTGTGCAGCTTTTAGCTTTATATTAAGTGTCACTGGGATCTTTTCATGGGAGGGTGAAGACAAAACAATCCTGTTCCAGCTGGAGACTCAAGGACAAGTTCTTCAAACTTCAGGCCCAAAGCACAAACAACATGAAAAGAGGAGGGTGGACAAGCAGCCAAGAAGGATGAAACTTCATAATTTGAAGCTCTTAATTGGACAGTTAACTCCTATATGCAAATGGACTAAAACCTAATATAATGCGAGCTCTCGTGACCAAGCTCTCTTTGCTTTCACCTTGGAGCCAGCCAGGCAGAGCCACGACTCTGGCTCTGGTACTGCTGGGGTGTGGCCTTTGAAGGCACTTCAATAAATATCAATAAATACCAATAAATATCCACTTTATTGCTCTTAACTCCTATGGGAATGTGCTCCTTGTTGAAGGAGTTGAAGGAGTGACAAAACTATCCTTTGTCTCCTTCAAAAGGAAAAAAAGCCCAGAAGTTTCTTTCCTCAATTATCAAAGAAGACACCTCATAGGATCTGAGGGACTTCACCTCAAATTTAAGGATAGCCAGCAGGACAGAAGCCAAAAAGTCCCACCTGAGCAATTTACTAGAAAAAGAAGAGAACAAAGAAACTAATGGCTTTTGTGAGGTGTTTTACCAGGAGCAAGTACCTCTTGCATCTGGCTTGGTTTTACTCTGTAATGAGTTTTGTTATTTTGCCTTATATTAAAACCTTTTTTGTTTCCAACACTGCCACAGAAGCCATCCTGCTGATTTTATGCCTTCTAAGGTAGCTGAGCTATCTTGGGTGTGAAATAGGTCTCCAAGAGCTTATGAGACCTGGCCAGAGGAGACCATATATCAAAGTCCCTCTAGCCTCTGCTCCAGCTCCTTAAGGCATCACCCCCTGCTCTGCTTTGGCTGCCCCTGAGCCCTTCCCTGAGGTGAGGCAGAGCCGCCTTTCACACCAAAATTTCAGGCTGATTTTCTTCACTGCTTCCTGCACAGCCAATTGAGTTGGTCAGGCATTATCAAGTGTGAAATCAGCAGGAAAGGCCCCCTCAGATATCTGTCAGCAGCAGGCTAAAAATACAATAATCTGGGCCACTGGACTGCTGTGCCGCACAGCCCAAGAGCAGCGAACATCCCAGTGCCAAGAGCTGTTCCTCAGCCTGTGCTGCAGAGCAGCTCGTGGGGGAGATGTGCAATGATCCCTCACAAATTTTATGGTCTGTGAAACATTCCCTGTGACCACTTTGAGTGAGCAGCCATCTCCCACAGGCTCTGTGCAGATGGACAAAAATAAGCTCGTTTTCAAGCTGCCCTGCCCAAATTCTGCTGCCACTTCCAGGGCTGCAGCTCTGCTGGATGTGGAGATCATTGCATGGGCAAAGGTTTTTTACAGGGGACTATGGCATTGTTAATCACCAAGTGCCAGAAGGGTTTTTCCAGCATAAAAATAATTAATCATTTTTGTGCCAATGCATTATGGAGAACTTATTTATAAAGCATTCTGGGGGATTAAAGCATTTTTTTCCTTTCTCAGACAGTGGAGCAGAGTGGGCAGAGCAGTGCACAAGAGACTCAGTTCTATTTCCAGCTCTGACAATGGCATAAAATACATGAGTGGGGCAATTCACTTATCCTGGTGTTAAATGAGGTAAGAAATCTTACCTTACTTACTTAAAAAATGTTTTGAGAACCACTGATTTTAAAAAACCCACAACAGATCAACATTAGAAAACAAAAACCAGCATTACTAAAGCAAGCTGCAGATAATTATTACTCAGAGGCAGCAAGAAAGAGCAAAAGAGCCAGTGGTGACTTTAAAAAGAACATAAATGTCATTTCTATCTTTTGTTCATCTTTATCTACTCAGTCCTTCCCTAAATTTCTGCTTTTCACAGAGAAAACTTCTAAGGTGTGACTTCGCCCACAATCAGACATATTTATTTGAAACTAGGGTTGGGAATGATTCTGACAACTGGAAAAGCAAACACAAGACTTTTGCAGAGAATCAAAAAAAAAAAAAAAGTGCAAAAACTATCTGTCTCCATGTTTGTACTGAAGGAGAGAGGTGCTGGAGGCAGAAGGTGAAGCACAGCCTCTCAGGAACCTTGGTGGACCTCATTTCTGGATATTCAGGTGACAGCAGACCTGGGATGCACTGAATTTTGGGCAACTCTGACTGTGCAGACAGTGGTGGAGGTGGAAGGTGATGGGGGAGAGAAGGGAGAAGGAGGTCAGGATGGTCTCTGAGGGAGTCCAGGAAGGAAGGGACCTCTGGGGTCATGGAGTCTGAAATCCCACCACATCTTCCAGACCCTGTCAACACAGCCAGCTCAGCATCCTGCTCAGCCCCTTTAGCCCAGGTGAGACAATGCCCATCTCAAAGTCTCTGCAAGAGAGGAGAACTGAAGCAGTTAAGCTCTTTGACCTGCCTGAGGTTTTTTTTCCTCCTTATTTTTCTCCCTTAGGAGTGAGGAGGTTCCTGCCCAGCAGGAAAGGCTGAAACTGGACTGGGGTGCAAGCACAGCCCCCTGGAAGTGCCAATCCCATCAGGTGTAAGAATCCCAGCATGGACTTGCATTCACCACCACCTGCTTTCTCTGGCATGATGAAACACAGATTTCTAATTGGTTTCCTGCAGGTTCTACCCTTTATTTTCCCCTTTCAGAATTTACCCAAATGCACACTAAAATATTGTTACGATTTTGCTTAAATGAAATTAAACATAATGACTTTCCAAGTTTATTTAGTTCTGTTTAGGGGGCGTTTTTGTTGCCTGGCCATTTCCCCATTTGCCCCTGGCCATTTTGTTGTGAAAGTTTAAACTGCTGGAGGGACAGGTGTGGTGACACACTGGGATGGCTGACGGATGGGACAAAATCTTTGGATCCCAAAGCTTTCACAGGACTGGTTGATTGAAACTATTTCAGGGGTATCCACAGGTACTGATTATCAGTGTATCTGCATAATCAGCCTCATTTTTCCAGAAGAAAAGAGCTGCTAAGTACATCCCAGTGCTTTGTGGCACGCTGCCATTCTCCCAGCTTTTTAACATAACCATTGACCCCACAGGGGTCTGCTCAGGGCTGCTGCAGCCCAGACAATTCCACCAAATCTCAGTGCTCTGGACTCTTCTGGAAGTGCTACATGGGTGAACTTCTCCAAAACAGATTCCAGTGTGAATAACACGCCCTGGTGCACAGCTACTCTATGATGCTGGTTCCAATATTTACTCTGGAGCTCCTCAGGGAAGTGAACCTGAATTATTCAAAGCTCATCTGCACAGCTGCTAATGAAAATTGTTGCCAGGCTCTTGAGCATCAAGAGGATAACTTGAAAACAGAGCACAGCAAGGCTGAGTGATGGTATTTCTTCCATGAGTCCCACTTGATGGGGAATATGAGAGTTCTGTATGTCTTCCCAGCTGGATGCCCAGTGAGAGCCCTGACTCGCCCTTTCACTCCACAAAGGGCAGGAGAATTCTCATTTTTAAATTAAGTTTGGATTTACTAAAAGAGCTCATGAGAGGTTCTGCATCTCCAACCTGTGTTTCGAGTGGCTTCACACTTAAAGAGAGTGAGTTTAGATTAGGTAACAAGAACAATTTATTCCCTGTGAGGGTGGTGAGGCCCTGGTACAGGGTGCCCAGAGGAGCTGTGGCTGCCCCTGGATCCCTGGAAGTGTCCAAGACCAGGTTGAACAGGGCTTGGAGCCACCTGGGACAGTGGAAGGTGTCCCTGCCCATGGCAGAGGGTTGGAATGAGATTATATTTATGTTCCCACCCAACCTAAACCATTCTGTCATTGTGAGATTCTACAAACAGGTCACTGCACACTCCACTGAATTCCTTCTGCTGTGCCCTTTAAAGAGCTGCTTGAAGAATTGGCTGACACAGAGGGAGTTAAAAGTCAAGCACCCACCTTCCAGGCATGTGGCTTTTGCCAGCAGCCCTTTAGATCTTTAGAACTCTCACGGTCTTTCAAGTTTTTGAGCAAAAGTCTTATTAAAATTCTATAACTATTATGCTGGCTGGCATCTTGTTGCTGCGCATTGCCCATGTGCCCTTTTACTTACAGTTTTTCTCTGTCAGTCTAATAAATAAATTATGCTTTTTGGAAGGCATCTCAGTGTTGGCATTGGGCTCTCTAAGTGATCTGTGACCTAACACCTTCTGCACCTTCAGCCCCATCCCGAGGCTATCATTAAGCAGGGTTCTTTCTGCAAATTGCTGCCATGGATTTGGCTATTTAATGGTGATTGGGTGACACTGGAGTGCTCAGATAAGACCTCAATTGTTCTCTGCTGGACTGTGACACTCTCCACCCTCTGACTCCATGGCCTCTGTGACATGACACTCTTTCATCTTCTGTTAATAGCCATAAATCCATGGGTGAATATTACAGGCGCTGCAAGTTACAGAGCTGGCTCAGCCTATTAGATTATTAGCAAAAGGCACATTTTGCAGTGGATTAGGCATAGCTCTCTCCTTGGAGAGCAGAGCCATGAGGGTTATCTCAAATCTGCCCAGGAAAAGATGCTCAGATAAGGAGCATGGTTATATCCCTTTGGACCAAGCCAATGGATGCCACAGGATTCCTAAAATATTTAGGATTACACCCTTATCTTATTTGTCTTAGGGGGAGCTTTGTGTAACTTGAAGTCAGCAAATATATGGTTTATTTTGCTTAATTTCTCATTAACATAAACCTGCTTTCAGTACTAGGAGAGCCATTGGCTTGAAGTCTGAGAAATACTGAAGTTCTGGTCAAGTTTAACACAATTGAAAAACTTTGAAATGCTTTGGTTCTGTCACTTGCTAAAGTACACTCTGCTGAAGTAGACACTGATTATTCTCTCTTCCCCTCCCAGCACTGTTACCTCAGTTGCTCTGTCACCTTGACATCCTTGATAAATGGATGGAAATGACAAATGCTAATAAATTCCTGTGCCATTCACAACAGGTCAAGAAAACAAGCAAACAGAAGATTAATACAACTGAATCAGATACCGCCTGCGGAATAATTAAACTATTGAAACACAGCCTCTTTCTGGCTTTAATAATGGATGTTTGTAAATCACTGTTGCCACATGAGATCATTCAGCATCTCTTCTGCCTTATAACTTTCAGCCTAATTTTAGTAATGAGTGTTTTTCCAGTCAAACAATGTTCCTTAGATTTAAAGTTAGCACATTAATATGCACATCAAAAATAAGTACATCACCTCTAATATCTCCCTTGTGGCCAGGTTTCACTTTGCCTGACTGAATCATTATGTATAATTAATATTGGTGTGATTACAGTTTGCCAGATTAAATGATGTGCCCGTGGAGTAATAACAAATCCACAGAAGTTTTTTTGCAAGCAGGAGGGAGGTAAGAAATCTTGGTGGCTTCCTTCCACCTGCTGCAGCCTCCAAATGATATAACTTTTGTAAGGTTTAATAGTTAAGTGGTGTTGACCTCTCTCCTGTTGGTCCATGCCACAGCCACCAATCAGCACATGGAATTATTCCCTCTCTGGAAGCTGTAGGATGCCACAAGTGCTCTCAGGGTGCCAGATGCTGGGTGAAACTTCACCAGCTCTGGTAGATCGAGAAGTCTTCTTCAGTGTTATCCTTCTAAAAAAAAAATTTAAAAAACCTCAAGCTAAATAAATTTTAATTTTAATTTTAATTTTTAGCATCTAGTAATTTAGTTTTTATTAATAATATTCCTGTTCTATTCTATTTGCCATAGGAATTGGCAGTAAAGTGGGGTGGAAATATAAGAAATAGTCACAGATTTGATGGAGTCACCATCCCTGGAAATGCTGAAAAAGGTGTGGAAATGCCACTGGAGGATATGGCTTAGTGGTGAAAAAGGTGGGGGTGCTGGGTTGAAGGCTGGTCCTGATGGTCATCAGGCTTTTACAACCTTAATGATTTTATCAGTCTGTGATTCTGGTCTGATAAAAAGCCTTTGAAGCAACCCGTGCTTCAGTTTCCACTCTGATGGACCCCAGTGTAGGAACTGAAAGGAATTTTTGGATATAATCCAGGGTGTTGGCACTTCACAGGCACTTCTGCCATGCACAGCCTTGGAGTTTCTGTGGGTCAGGTTCATAAATCACAGCCCCAGTGCTCCAGACCATCTGTGCCCTGACCATCACAGCTCCCATTCCTGTTGCTGTAATTCCAATTATGTGTATTTTTTACCATCTCTCTTGATTTTCAGTTACACACAATGATCTCTACAAAGATGGGCAATTTATTTATAGCTTATAAGGGACCCAACAATTCAAGGCACGAAAAGAAGTAGCTTGTTATCACTTTTTATTCTCCATCCTTTTGTTTGCTGCACAATCAGACATGGTTTTGCAGCTCTTTTGAATTTTCCAGCCTGTTAACTGCCCATAATTGTATTTTCTGAGTGAGCCTTGTAACTTCTTTGTAAAAAACTCCACTATAACTCCTTTTAGGTGTACAAAGACTTTTTCTTTCCTTCCCCTCCTGAAAACAACCTAAATTGTGCAAAAATGGGAGGTCAAGTGAAAAAGACACTCTGACTGTTCTCACCTTGTTCTTCACATGCCAAACAAGAAGTTGGTCTCATCTTTGAGACCATGTTTTCATCTACACCAATGCAAGCACAGAGTCATGTTTTGTGTTTGTTTTCCATACTCTCTGCCTTTTCCTGTCTCCCTCTATCCAGCTCTAGGAGCTAAGAGCTGCTGAGATCTCTGGATGCTTATAGAGTGTATTTTTTAACTCCTCATCTTCTTAAAAGCCTCATTGCTGCTACAGAAACCCAGACCATTGTGTTTTATTTTTCTTTGACTCCACTTTCTCCACCACCCCCCACTCAGCTTTCAACAGGCTACAAGCTCAACATCTCCATCAGCCCTAAAAATGCTCCCCATGACCTCTCTTGGTTTGGAAAGCCAAGTGTCTGGTGAGGAAGGCAGGAGCCTCCCTTGAAAAGGAAAATGTTACCCCTTCCCTCCGAATTGTTATAAATTTGAAATTAAGGGGGGGCTCTCAAGCAAAGATATGGGAGCAGGAAATAACAGTTCTTTATTAGGGAAGAAAATAAAAGGATAAAATAAACAATGCAGTA
Source organism: Agelaius tricolor (assembly GCF_023055355.1). Lineage (NCBI taxonomy): Eukaryota > Metazoa > Chordata > Aves > Passeriformes > Icteridae > Agelaius > Agelaius tricolor. The sequence continues at coordinate 782,085 of NW_027269284.1, read as the reverse complement.
CACTAGAACAACACTGACAGAGTCAGAACACAACCTGACACCCTGTGGGTCAGGGTGTTGGCAGCAGTCCCATTGGAATTGTGGCTGCAGTGTCAGGGGTGGTTCTGCTGGAGCAGAGATCCTGGAGAAAGGTGTAGTCTTCCTCTGAAGATCCACTGGAAGAGGGCAGCTGTTCCTCTGGCAATGCACTGGGCAAAGGCTGCTGTGCTGTCCCAAACCTCAGATTGGATCCAGGTAGGAATGCTTGGCTCCTCCCCTGGGCAGAGCATCTCCCCATGGAATGATGGGATTGGATCAGCCATGCAGGGACACTCACTGGCCATGGACAGCAGAGAATTAATAATGAATGGCCCATGAACAGGAGAGATCTCCTGGAGGGAGGATTGGCTGTGGGAGAGGTAAGGAAAACTGCCCAATGAACAGCAGAGAACTGCCCCACCTCTGACAGATGGGAATAGAACACAATTTGCTTGGCAATCTAGGACACCAGCTCTGGGGTAAAGCAGAAAGCCCTCAAAGGGATGTGCTTCACTTTTTCATGTGTCCTGACAGTGCTCTGAGGTTTCCAGCATGTCTGGAGGGCATTTCACCCAGGACAAATGTTGTCCTGCAGTAACTCCATCAGCTTTCTCCTGTTGCTGCTGCAAGTTCTATCAGTATCAGTGCAGCAGGGCTGGCACGGGGTGATTATGCAAATAAAATCCCAAATTACCAAATTGTAATCACAGTGCAGGTGCTATTAGCACCTGATTCATCCATCACTACCTTATTAACCACTCTGATTAGTGTGAGCTGTGAGAAAACCCTCTGATCTCTGTCTAAATACAGCCATCATTGTGGTGATTTCATATTGGAGCCACATGGGTCAAGCAATTATTCAATAAGTGAAAGCAAAAGGCAGCGTGTCACCTCCTGCAGCATGGGCCAGCTTAGAGATACACCAGCAAATAAACAGCCTGGGAGAGCTTTTATTAGCACTGCCACGTTTGGAGACTTTATCTACTCCTAGATATCATAGAATCAAAGAGTTATGGAATGGTTTTGGTTGGAAAGGGCCATAAAGATGATCCAATTCCAACCCTCCTGGGCAGGGACACCTCCCACTATCCCAGGTTGCTCCAAGCCCCATCCAGCCTGGCCTTGGACACTTCCAAGGATCCAGGGGCAGCCACAGCTTCTCTGGGCACCCTGTGCCTCCCCACCCTCACAGGGAGCAATTCCTTCCCCATATCCCATCTAAACCTACTCTCTTTCAGTTTGAACCCATTCCCCCTTGTCCTATCACTCCATGCTCCTGTAAAAGTCGCTCTCCATATATGTGTAGATATATCTGCTGCAGCTGTAAACTGGGTGACACATCCCAGAAACAAGCTGCTCTTTGTCTTGGGAATATTTAGTGTTCCCAAAATGTGATGTGGCTGCCAGAGTTCTTGATCTCAGTGAACTCCAGTTCCTCTTCTGCCTTTTTGGTTCAGAGTTAAAAAAAAAAAAAATTGCTTGAAGAAATCTATTGCAAATCAATCAAGCCAAACCAATATTTTATTTCTTTTCAATGCATACATAAATAAATACAGGTATGTAAATATATCCTCCTTATATGCTCTGCTGGGATTTTCAGCACAGTGGTGGAGAGCAGGAATGATTCCTACTGAATTCAGGTTCTGCCAAGTTTTCATGATATTTTCTGGATTCCTGGATTAGAAATTGATGTATGTATGTGATTCTGACCAACTCCCCCTGAATTCCAGGCACAAAATTTTCAATAACCATGGAGAAACTTGTAAAAAAAGCCATGATAAAATATTTGTTAAAAATAGTTTTAAATTGTTTGTAGATCAAAAATTATTTCATACAATTCAGGTTGCTTCACCTCCTTTAAAATCCAGATTATTTATTCCTTTAGGCATAGCATTCCTTTTTCCCTGCTGGACAGCTGATGTGTGTGATTTGTGCATCTGGGTTAAGTTGGTTTATCTGAGAATTTTAGAGGGAATCAAAGGGCAAAATGTGTTCTGACGCTTAATTTTACAAGTACATTTGTTCTGCCAAACAATTAATTCTTTAAATTCTTCCAAATGGGAAATCATGCTTTCTGGCCCACGAGCAGACTCGTTATTTCTGACCATAGAGTATGAAAAATAACAGCCCTTTTTTTGCAGCTATCAGTCCATGTGACACCTATAATTTACAGCATTTGTAAATACAAATGGAATTAGTGCCAGGTGAGGTTTCCAAAGGGCCTGGGAATCGGATACACTTTGGAAAGGCTGCTGAGCAAGGATCACAGAAATATCTGTTTAAGGGACTTGCCTGGCACTGGGTCTTGAAAACTTTTCCTCACTGAGGTAGTGGAGCTGGACTCAGCAGTTTCACATGTCTGGGTAAGAGCTGGCAGGATTCACCCCTCCTTAAATTCCTGCGTTTTTACGGAGCTGTCTGGACATGTAGGAACAAGATCTAACTATAGCTGACTTCTGCTGCTGTGCCAATCAAAACAGTCAGGGACTCGGGACGTTAGCACCCTGTTATCTCTTTGTCTGTACATATTGAAATCTGCACAAAAAGGGAATTAACTCTTTCCCTCTTGCTTCGCATCCTTTTTTTTTTTTAATTTTTTAAAATTATTCTGCACTTGCAATTCATTGTTTTCAGCATCTTTACCTTGTATCTGTACATATTGAAGTCTGCACAAAAGGGGAATTAACTCTTTCCATCTTGCTTCCCATCTTTTTTTTTATTATTATTTAATTATTCTGCACTTGCAGTTCATTCTTTTCAGCATCTTTAGCTTGTATCATTTGAATTTTTTTGGCTTTGAGGATTATCATAGGATCAAAATTATCTCGATATTCACCCCTTCACCCCTTCTAAAAAACATTGGGAAAACAGAGTTGATAAAAGCAATTATCCATCCACGGAGTTGTTCCAGAGCCATCTGGGCATGGCTCTGAGGAACCTGGTTTAGTGAAACCTGTTTTGAGCAGGGTGTTGGATTGGGTGGTCTCTGGAGGCTCCTTCCAACCTAAAACTTGGAGTTATGGTTCCATGAAATTGTGGTTGAACTCTCACAGCCAACGCCAGTGTGTTGGCCAGACATCCTCATTGCCAGGGGAGTGACTGGGACCCAAGAAATGTGCTCAAATGAATGTGGCACAGTGCCTAAATTCTAAATCCTTGTTCACCTGGAGTTGCCTGTGGTCCCCTTGTTGGAAAAGTGGCACCACCCAGAATTTGGGAGACCAGCCAAAAATTGTTACCCATTACTATCAACAGCCCTCTGTCATCTCCTTTCTGAATTAACAGAAGAGCTCATCACAAACTAGAAATTTTCTGCAGACCAAAGTCACCAGGAGTTCTGTGCCAAAATCAACCATATCATTAGAAAACCTTCCCCTTGTCTCTCTTTGTTCCTTCTTTTGTTTATATCCAAATTAAAAATTTAAGAAGAAGTAATAGGAATACACCAAACCCTGAAAAACCATAGAATGCAGAAATATTAAAATAATTCCCAGTAGATTCACAGCAATATGATTACACCCATTTTAAGAGTGTAATGTCATATTAAAATAGTTTAAGAGAGAAAAATAGTTGTTATGAAGTTGATTGATTTTTATTTACAGCCTGGTGCATTCCCATCTCTGCAGGATACTTTCCTCTTTCACAGCAGTGAGGATTCCTGACAAATGTTCCTCGTGTGCTGCTGCCGTTCATCCATTCTCCTGCATCACTCAGCTGATTATTCCTTCTGGGGCTGGAATTTTACATTTGGCCTTATTGAAGTTGACATTATTTTTTTCCAGGTGATTTTCCCAATCCAGACAATTTTGGATTTAAGTCTTGTCCTTCTGCCTGTGCATATGGATTGCAAATGTGATCATTCTGCAGAATTTCTAACTCATTAATAAAAAATTGCTGACTAGTACCTACCCTGTGGAGATTTATGCTTTTGTTCTTAACAAATCACTGTGGTCTGATACTTCTCAGAGAATAGTTATAAATGCTTTGCTCTTTTTCAGTCAAATTCCAGTACAATAAATAGCAGAATTATCTAATCTTTAAGTCTCAAAATTGCTTAGGACACTATTTAGTAAATAATGTCCAGACCTTAAGTCATATCTAATATCTATGGAGGTTTTTTTTTCCCAATCCTCCAGGCCTACAGTTTTGTCAAAAAAAAGAAAAAAAAAAAAAGAAATTAAAATTCTTCAGCATAGGTTGTCTTTAAAAAAAAATTTTAAAGTTTTGGCTTTTATTCATCCCTCGGTTGTCTTCTTCACACTTACAAGCTGAGGATTTATTTCAAGATTATTCTGAAAACAGGAATGGTGCTGTCTCACTGTATTCTTCTTTCCAAGGACTGTCACCCTGCAACTCTTTCCCAGCCCTACCCCATGCTCCCAAAGGTCATTTCCATAACTCTGTGGATTATTCCAGTTACCATCAATAGCACACACAGGTGAACGGTGTCAAGTCCAGATGCTTTGAAACACCTTCTTGATAAAATTTTTTTCCCTCCCATTTTAGTCTGACTTATTGTTTCTCTTCAGTAATGTTAATTCTGACAAGTAAGTTTCTTACAACTTCCTTGAGCCGTTTTCCATGTTGCAATAATATGTATGTCTTCCTTTAACAGAAATTTCCTAAGGCATTGCCAGTTCTCCACAATTTTTCAGCTTAAAAAGTTCCCTTCTGGGTCTTAACCTCTTCCATTTGAGCAAATGCATTTTTCTGAATGACACCATCAATATCTTGCCCTTTTTTCCTAAGGCTCATCCATGCTGATTTAGTCTCATCCAGACTTCCCTTTTTCTTCATGTTCTCAGTCTGTTTCTACCTATTCTATTAAAAGTCATAACATCTTTTTTCTTTGCTTAGATTGGTTTGTTTGCTTTATTTTTTTAGCTGCCCATCAAAAATTAGGGCTTATTAACATCCAGGCCTTTCCAGGTTCTTTACACACGCTGCTGCACTCTCCTTTCCAGACATGTCCAAAAATTCCGTTCATTACCAAGAGGCATCACTGTGATTAATTCAGCTAATTTTCCAGAAATGGATTCAAAGCTGCATTTCACACGGAGTTGGAAGATGGTTTTGGCACTTGATGAAGATGTCATAGAAACACAGAAAGGTTTGGGTTGGAGGAGACCTTAAAAATCATCCAGGGCCATGGGCAGGGACACCTTCCACTGTCCCAGGCTGCTCCAAGCCCCATCCAGCCTGGCCTTGGACATTTCCAGGGATCCAGGGGCAGCCACAGCTTCTCTGGACACCCTGTGGCCTTACCACCAGATTTTGCTAAGCAAAGAGTCACAGCCTGAGAATTTTGATAAAATCCTGCAGTTTTCTGAGTGTTTTAGGTGATGCTCCTTTCTTCTCCTTGATTTGAATGCATCTGGCTAAAATAATATTCTTTGAGTGGGGTGTCCATAATGATTCACAGTGATTACCAGGACTTAGAGGCAAGGATACAATACAAATTTACAAAATCAATAAGCCAGCACTGGTCAGCTTGTGTAAGAGCATTTGGATGAACATCCCAGTAATCTGAGTTTGTATCACACCCTGGCATGTCCTGCTTTGGCTGCACATCTCAATTCCATGGCCATCACTGGGATCTGCCACTGAGGAGCCAACCCAGTTTCTGGAGAGAAGCTCCAATTAAGCAAATCCCTCCTCTGTGTAGTTTTTCCTAATAGGAGCACGCTGCTTTGAGACATTGTTTGGAAGGATATAACCTTGCTTTGCTGACTTTGGGAAAGTCAGCAGTGCAAGAATCCACCCAAGCTGTCCAGCAGATACTTGGGAATTAAGCCTGTCATATGAGAAGGAAACAACACATTTTCTAATCTTTGCCAGCCACAGGGAGATTCATCTCCCTTACATTTCTTGTCCTGAGATGATGACCACGATAAGAACTGACTTAAATCCCAGAGACCTTGTTTTTGCTTGCAAATTGGCTTAAGCTCATCCCCTAATCAGGTAATTGAACCGTTTATGTGTCTTGGCTGAATCCCAGCCCTGGGTTCATCTCTGATGAAATTATTCCAGGTCATTAACCAGTCTGGTGATCCTGAACCAGTCATTATGGGAAAATACAATGCTTACGGACAGAAAAGCAAAGAGGACCAAGGCAGGCTTCAGATAAGAGCTTTAGACCCTTCATCTTAGCCTTGGGACAGATCTGCCAGTCTGCTTCCCAGAAGACTGTCCCAGATTCCCCTCCCCTCCTTCAGCCTGGCTTACAGAGCTGAGCACCCACTGAGCCTGCCTTGGGGTCAGGAGTGGGACCAGGACCATGGCAGGGCCGCCTCCCTTCCTGCCAGCCCTGGCACCCACTGAGCCCATCACTCTTGTCCTAGACTATGGTTTGGGGCAGATCAGGGCATGGAAGGGGCAGCACAAGTTGGTGACACACATCAGTCCTAGCAGGGCCCTGCTGAGGTGACAATATCCTCCAAAGCTCAGCTCTCCCAGACTTCACAACCTGCAGCCTTGAGGGTCAACTGAGCCTGGCTCAACAGGGACCATGGTGGCCCAGGAAACCTAAATGTGAAGACAGAAAATTTGGCTCCTTTCCCTGAAGGATCTTGGTTAACACCTTTGTTTCTTTGTCTTTAACTGTGGGAAAATAGGCAAAATATTTCTGAATTTCTTTCCAACCCCTTCCTTCCACATGCCACCACGTGGCAGGGAGGCATCAAATATGTGCATTTTGTTGAGAAGGGCTCTCCATGTTCCTGGACCTGACTTTAAAATTGTCTGCCTTGTACAGAGTCAGGGAGAGCCAGAACACGGCATGAAAACATGACACATCCTCCAGCCCATTCCCTCAGTCCACCATTGCTTTTGGCTCAGAGTTTCCTGATTTATGGAGTGCCACAATGGTCTGTGTTTGCTTTTCCACTGCATGTCCTAACTTTCGTGGTGCTTGTTGTTTTACCCTGTTGAGCTCTGGGCTGGTTCATAGAAACCCAAGCCATAATATTATAACCCAGCCCATAATATTTATGGAATTACCTATCATAGAGCCAAGAGTCTGTGGCATTTTTAGGTGTCTTGTGTGACAGGAGATAATTCCTTCAGTCCCTGAACTGACACACCTGAAGGCATTGCTCCAGCTGGATGTATCACACTGTTCTCACCACACCCAGCTTCAGCTCTTCAAGCTGCTGTAAAAAAAAATCCAAATTAGGTTCTCCTTTATGAATCCAGCTCGTTGCTTTTAAAGAATTAGCCAATGCCCATGGAACTGTTCAAAAACACTTACCTGAACTATGAACATGAAGGGGTTTTTACACTAATTTTTGCCATCAGGTCCCTTCTTTGTCAGCTCCATATGTTTTTTAAGATTTGTTGCATCAATACCATAAAAAAAAAAAGATAAATTCAGGAAGAATTTCTTCCAGAAAGGGTAGGAGAGGCTGCCCAGGGAGGTGGTGGCTGCTTTCAGCATCCATGGAAATGTTTGAGAAATGAGCAGTGGCACCCAGTGCTGGTTGGCAAGGTGGTGTTTGCTCAAAGGTTGGATACTTTTTCCAACCCTTGGGATTCTCTGAAGCCTGGTAGAAACTCAGGAGACCAGAAGTCTGCTCTACATGTTATCTGAGTCCTGCTGCTTGACCTGTTTGGGGTTGTTGAATCTTTGGTTTTTGTCCAACAATTTCATTATTCCATTTTCATGGGAAATTCTGGGGGGATGAGATTAGTGAATCATCACACGAAACAGCCTCACTCCTCCTCTTTCCCCAGTATGAACATGAAGAGTGGCCTTGCTGGGACGACAAAAAGTCTGGGGAATTTTCTCTGGCAGTGGCAACAGCCCAGGAAAGAACCTAGGAGCAGAGCAGGCAGGTGGTCACACACCTGTATCCTCTGCTGAGTATTTACCACCTAAATTCTCACCAGACTATCCAGATGCATTCTCCTCCCACACCTGGAGGCAGAGGTGGTATCACAGAAACGTCACAATCACAGAAAAGTTTGGTTTGGAATGATCCTTAAAGACCATCTCAGTCCACATCCCTGCCATGGGCAGGGAAACCTTCCACTAGACCAGGTTGTTCCAAAGCCCAACCTGTCCTAGAACACTTCCAAGGATGGATCATCCACAACTTCTCCTGTTATTTATCTCTGTCTTTGGTATCCTTACCGGCCCTTTTGCTATCCTTTAATGCATTTCTTGGCAATTTTGGCTGAATTTTGCTTTAACAGCTAATCTGCAGCCAAAAGAATATCCAACCTTAGATAATCATAATTTGGCAGCTGTGCCACAGCCATCACTGTCAAAATGTGTCCACTGTGCAGGAAAATCCAGAATTTCTCACTGGTACAATGCTGCACCTAACTATTTCATAAAATAAGAAGTGGTCAGAGGTGGGCCACTGTTCTACAAAGAGATTTTCATATGTTGTTGGGCTGAAAATACACAACTGGGTGTTAGAGCTCTCTAAACAAATTATTTTCCTGGGATTCAACAAGCTAATGATTCATGCTAATTTTACTCATGTTCACCCTCTCTCCTGACCCCTCAGCACTCTGCTAATGTGACCCCAACACATGGAATTATCTGGAATGAGGAAGCATTCCTGGATGGTGAGGACCTGAATTCTGCTCTGTGTTGGCTCTAGGAACTGGCTGTTATGTTCTCCATAAACAAATAGAACTTAAGGCAAACATTTGCTCCTCACACTTTCTCCAGAAAACATGGCTTCAAACATCAGGAGGGAAAAACAAACTCCACGATCAGCCTCTCAGCTTTCCATAACATCTGTGTTCATTTTTCATGTTGTATTTTCCCTCGTCCTGGAAGCAAAGCAAAGCAGGAGAAAGCATTAGCATCTAACCACAGTAATTTCCTGAATTCCAGAGAACTGCTGTCAAAACCAAGGATTCACTCACTGCTGGGACATCTGTATCAGATTATTGCACTTCCCTGTTCACTCCTGCTTTGTGGAAATCAGCTGCTGCTCCAGCCCAGAAGCTGGGAAAAAATGTGTCGGGTTCCTACTGTTTTTCAGTGTATTCTTACTAATTTCCCTGTGCCTCACTTCCCAGATTTCTCTCTCTAATGTGTATCATTTTCTCCCACTGGCTGTCAAGCTGCTGATAGCACACGCTTTTCCAGAAATGTATTTTAATTCTTTTCCTCTCTGTATATTTTTATTCCAGTCCCTACCAAAAATAATATGATGATATTTTTAATGATGACTTATTATTTGACCTGATTCAGCTCTTTACGTAGCTGATGCAAGCAGATAATTCATTGTCTTCTCCAAAGCATTTTCCATGGGTCTTTGGGAGTCACATCTCTTATCTGATTGACCCATTAGATCTCAAGATCCCTGATCACCAAGATTAGGATTGATTTCAATAGGTCCTTCTGGGAGTTCACTCCTGATCTACATGTCAGGCCTGGATTTCTCTTGAGAAACCCTATGGATTAATCACCAGAAGAAATCATGACCCTACCAAATGCCCTGAGATGATTTTTAAGGTCCCTTCCAACACAAACCTCCATGACTTCCAAGGAAATGCTTGAAAAGGAAAAAGAGGGAGGTACATGGGATACCCTCAGGCAAAGATGGTCTCTGTAAATGGTGGCTCTTTGCACATTGGTGTTGTCAAAATATCCTCAGACCAAAGTTCAGCTCTCTCAAACTTCACAACCTGCAGCCCTGAGGGGCAACTGAGCCTGGCTCAACAGGCACCATGGCAGCCCAGGAAATCTAAATGTAGAGACAGGAAATTTGGCTCCTTTCCCCGAAGGACCTTGATTAATACCTTTGTTTCTTTGTCTTTAACCATGGGAAAATAGGCAAAATATTTCTGAATTTCTCTCCAACCCCGTCCTTCCACGTGGAATGTATAATTTGAAAGGCACACTTGGTAAATGAGGTTACTTCCTCACCAGTGGCAGATCTGATCCCACTTTGGGGCTTGGATCTACCTGGTAAGTCAGAAAATCAGGTGTGTGCTGCAATCACTGTGTGGTTCCTTGAAAAGTTTCAGCTTTGGGTTTAAAAGTTCACCCAACAGTGCTGCCCAAGGTCCCTTGGAGCTGCAAAAAAGAGGAGGAGGTGACATCTTCCCTACTCAGCAGCCATTGGTAAGGCTGCTGCACTTCCATGGGATTTGGGAACCACATGGACGATTCCCAAACCCCATCAAAGCTCATTTGCAGGAACAGGACTTGTACCAAAATGCAAAACCACCAGTGAAGAAATTTGAAAGCTGCAGCTCCATAACCTTCCCCACCCCATCCATACACTGGCAAGTCTGACTCCAGGCATCTCATTTAAGCTTTGCAAGCCTTGCTACATCCTTGGATGGGCATCCACCTGGAAAATGCATCTGCATACAACCCCTGGCTCCCAAAGCAGCTGCTCTTCCAAGCTCTGGAGCCCCAGGCAGGTTTTTCTCTCTCCACTGCCTGTTCTCCTCTGGCCAGCTGAGAGCCCTGCCCTGGAAGGCCAAGTTCATGGGCTGCAAGGACAGAGCAGCCCAGGATCACTTGGGAACAGCTAATAAGAAACTGATGCTGCCATCCAAATACCAGAGCCATTGCAATAAGGTCATTCCCTCAGCAAAATGTCTCATAAGGGGCTTGGAACACAAACCCTGTGAGGAACCCCTGAGGGAGCTGGGGGTGCTCAGCCTGGAGCAAAGGAGACTCAGGGCTGCCCCCATCACTCTCACAGCTCCTGAAAGGTGCCTGTGCTCAGCTGGGGCTGGGCTCTTTCTCCAGCAGCACTGACACAACCAGAGCACACAGCCTCGAGCTGTGCCAAGGGAAATAAAGGTTGGATAGCAGGGAAAAGTTTTTCATTGAAAAAGTGATAAAGTTCTGGAATTTTCTGCCCAGGGAGGTGGTGGAGTCCCCATCCCTGGGTGTGTTTAACAAAGCCTGGATGTGGCACTGGGTGCCAGGGTTTGGGTGAGGGGTTGGGGCTGGGTTGGACTGGATGACCTTGAAGGTCTCTTCCAACCTGGTCATTCTGTGAATTCTGTGATTCTGTGATTCTCTGACCTGCTCACCTCCAGACCAGAGAGCTCTCAGTAATGTGGTTTTGCTTTTACTGCCCAGGACAAATCTGTTGTGCCCTTCTGGCTTCTAAAGCTGAAATGCAGCCCCTGAGAGCCAGGGGGAAGAGAACAAGGCAATCCCACATGTGCCTTGCTAAAAACAAACATCTGGCTAATGCCTTCACATGGCCATTTCTGTGCCTGTTGCTAAATTCATTATTCTTTTAGCTCTGTGGGTTGCAGCAGGTTCAATATTCAGCAGCTAGAGACATTATTCAAATACATCTCAAATCTGGATATTTACACAAGTGCAATCTCTTTGTTGGAAATAATATTCCCAGACTAAGCAACATTAACATCACTCAAGGGGACATTTCTTGTTGGATTAATAGGGAGATTTGCAGAACATGAGGGTTCAAGTAAAAAAAAAAAAAAAAAAAAAAACCAGAAATGCATTTCTGACTTCCATGGGAAGATCAGGGGAGGCTGAGCTGATCCACAAGGTGCTGAAATAGGGATAAGATGTTCTCGTGCTGCCATCGGATTCCACTTTGTAATGGATTCCATTTGATCAGGAGAAAAAAGCCAGGCATTACAGAAGAGATGTAACTCTCTCAACCCCTCACTGCCCACGTCATAGAGCCAAAGAGGCCCTGAAGATTCTGGTGCAGAGAGGTGGCTGAGCTCAGTCCAAACTTTGCTTTGAAAAGGAAACAGAGAAAGCACCACCAGGAAGCAGGAGGCACACAAAGCTGGTGACTGAAGGCACCAGTGCAAGGGAAATTGTCCTGCAGGCGAAGTTTTCACAGGGAGCCACCCTCATGGCATGGCTGTGCCCCCACCATGTGTCCTTGCCCTCAGGTCATCAAGCATTAATGACATTTTATTGACTCCTAACCCAAGGTGGACATGAGGTGAGGAGCCCAGACAGGAGGTGATCTTCCTTAATGCCACAGAAATAAATGAGTCTGAAATTTATTCCTCATCCTTTAGTGCTTTAGGTGGCTGGTTAAAAACAACCCAAAGCCTCACACACATTGAACCCAGATCTTTTTAGTCTGTCATGAGCACCTAAAGTAACTCAGGTTAATTCCAACTGAAGGCAAAATTGAGGACCACCACCCAGTTTGCAGTCTAATTTTAGTCTGAGCCTGTGCCACTCATTTTTGTGCCATGTTTTAATATTTGCTATTACTTACTTGTGTTAAATTGAAGTGTGGAAGCCTGCAAGCTCCCTGTGCTCCCTTAAGAAAGCAAACAAGGTCCTGGGAAAAATTTCAACATAACTTGAACTTATAGAAATAGTACCTATTTCTTTATCTTTATATTTATGCGTCATAAAAAGAGAATTACAAAAAGGCTTCAGTCTGTCAGGTTTTACCAGAATCAAGATCATTACCTGGTTTCCAAAGCACCCTCCTGGCCTAGATTAAAACTCGTGGTCACCTTTTTTCCCACCTCTGCCAACAGAGCAACCCCTTGGCCCCCCAGCATCGCCCTGATGTCCTGCAAGTGTCCCCTGCTCCTGATTGCTAAAGGCAGGTCCTCAAGCCAAACACGCTGGATCCTCTTTGCAAATCCTCCTCTCCTCCCAGCATCTCCATTTCTCTACCCAACTCCCTGTCCATCAAAAGATCAGCTGTTGGGACAATCAAGATTTTTCAAGTTTTCTGGTTATCTTATGACTGACAGGATGGAAGGATGTCAGCTTCTTTGTGGGTCACACAAGAAGGATATAAAGCTATTAGAGAGTGTCCAAAAGAGGGCTGATGTTGGAATCCCAGATACTGAAAATTTTAAACTTTCTGTGCTCAAAGGCACAGGCGCACAAAAAAACCTGCATTTAACCCGAGGCTGTGGAGAAGACTTCCAAAATTGATTAATAGCACTGGGATTGTGAGTGTGGAGTTGGTTAGAAGTGTGTAATATCACAAGGTAGAAAACTTAGAGTTTAGAGTTTTAGAATATAGAAATAAATATGAAGCAAGATAGAAGTTTTAGGGCAGAAGCAAGTTGTTCTTTTTTACCTTCTTCTTCCTTCTTCTTCATGGGTTTGGGTGATGCTTTGTAATTGGGCAGAAAATTCCGCATTGCAGGCTTTGAGGGATCAGTTATTGGGTTAAAAGGGAAAACAATCTAAGTGTCCTTTCTTAATTAGATAATTTAGTCTTAAAAGACCTTGTAACAAGAGATAGTAAGACATTTTGTACCTTGCTAATGAAAGACTGCCAAAATCATAGTTGTAAAGTTGTTTCACTAATAAAAAATAACACCTAAGTCCAAACATAAACTCCATCTCAAGTGCCTTCAATCCCAACCTCAAGAAACCAATAGGCTGTGAAGATGGTGAAGGGTCTGGAGGGGCCACATGAGGAGTGGCTGAGGTCCCTTGGTTGGTTTAGCCTGCAAAACACGAGACTGAGGGGAGACTCATCAGGGTCTGCAGCTCCTCCCCAGGGGCAGCTCTGATCTCTGCACTCTGTGTGTCCTGAGTTCTAAAGTATGGTTTGGGGGTACTCTATCACCATCTGTCAGAGGTGAGGCAGATGTTTTCTGTTCATTGGGCAGTTTTCTTTATCTCTTCCACACCCCATCCTCCCTCCAGGAGATCTCTGCTGTTCATGGGCCATTCATTATTAATTCTCTTCTGTCCATGGCCAGTGAGTGTCCCTGCAGGGCTGATCCAATTCCATCATCCCATGGGGAGATGCTCTGCCCAGGGGAGGAGCCAAGCATTCCTACCTGGATCCAATCTGAGGTTTGGGACAGCACAGCAGCCTTTGCCCCCTGCATTGCCAGAGGAGCAGCTTCTGCTGCCCTGCATTGCCAGAGGGAGCCCAGGCCCATCTGCAGCAGCCCTGGAGCTGCAGAGGAAAACTCCCCCCTTGTGCAGGATCCCTGCTCCAGCAGAGCCACAGCTGGCACTGCAGGAGGGCTGAGCCCCCATGGGATGGGGCTGTGCCACCCCCTGACACACAGGGGAACAGGGACTGCTCTGACTCTGTCTGTGGTTCATTTTCTTTCTTTTTATTTTTTTTTTGTACTATTGCATTTGTATTTTTAATTTTCCTAGTAAAGAACTGTTATTCCCATTCCCATATCTTTGCCTGAGAGCCTCTTAATTTCAAAAACTATAATAATTCAGAGGGAGGAGTTTTACATTTTCGAATTCAAGGGAGGCTCCTGCCTTCCTTAGTAGATACCTGTCTCTTCAAACCAAGACACTATGTCAGTGCCAGGATCCAAGGGAACAGCTGGAGCTGTCCCAGGAGAGGTTTATGTTGGATATCAGGGAAAGGTTCCTCATCCAGAGGGTGCTGGGCACTGCCCAGGCTCCCCAGGGAATGGGCACAGCCCCAAATCTGCCAGAGCTCCGAGAGAGTTTGGACAACACTGCCAGGGATGCACAGGGTGGAACTGTTGGGGTGTCTGTGCAGGAACAGGGGTTGAACTGAATGATCCTTGTGTGTCCCTTCCAGCTCAGGATATTCTCTGATTCTATGAAGTCCTAGTTTGGTCTCCTTTTCCAAAAAACGTTTCTCGGGCTTTTATTTATGAGCCAAAGAATCAACCATGAGAGGCAGACCGTGACAAATCAGAGGGGCTTTGGTTCAGGCCTCATTCCATACCTGCCATTTGAAGCAGTTGATGGCCTGGATTTCTAACTGGTAGGAAAATATACAGTAATGGCAAATAAACGTTGACATTTCGGTGAAGTGAAATTTCGCAAAGAAATAAAACTGCCAACAGAAATATTTTTCTGCGATAACAGAGCAATTCTTTGTTGCAGTTTTGACCTTTTGTAGCATTTTTATTTATATATTTGGTTCTGCTGTGATTTATCTCTTATGCTGTTATTTATTTCATTCTATACATCAGCGACTGCTTTTTTTACACCGTCATTAGCCATTTTTCTGCTAATTGCTAATTCTCCCAGTAATTCTGAAGTAATTTGCCTTATGCTTTGCTCATTTTTCCCTGAAAAAATAAAAGCGTTTTGCAATGTGGATCTAAAATGCTGTGCCTGGTATTGGAGTGTTTTATTATATGGCTTTTAACAGAGCAAAAGGCAAAAAAAAAAAAAAAGAACATCCCTGAGGAATGCTTCATTTTGAACACATCAACATTCACACTGAAATAACAAACATGTCCCACCAGCTCTATAAACCACAGTTATCTGCTTGTTCTATCTACCCATCCCCACCTGCTGTGGCCTCCCTGACAGCAGCATGGCTCTCAGAGCCCTTCCCTTTCCACACAACAGCTCCAGCCTCTCTCCTTGGCTCCTGCCCCCTGGATCAGGCTGGGGCTGAGATGTGAGGTGGAGGCTTGCACCTCCTGAATGCCCTCATTCCCCGTGTGTCCATAGGCACTCATGGCTGATGGTCTGGAATCACAGAATGACCAGGTTGGAAGAGACCTTCAAGACCATCAAGTCCAACCCGTTCCCTGGCACCCAGTGCCACATCCTCTTGTATTTTGGTTCCCCCCCAGATGAAGGAAGGAATGATGAATCTGACTCCATGTTCTCAGAAGGTTAATTTATTATTTTATGAGACTATATTATAGTAAAGAATTATAAACTATACTATACTAAAGATTACAGAAAAGATACTTACTAAATGCTAAAAAGATAATAATGAAAACTCCTGACTCTCCCCAGAGTCCCAACACAGCTTGGCCCTGATTGGCCAAAGAGTGAAAACAACTCCCAGCAGAATCCAATGAAACAATCACCTGTGGGTGAACAATCTCCAAACACATTCCAAAGGAACAAAACACAAGAGAATCAAATGAGATTAGAATTTTTTTCCTTTTTCTCTGAGGCTTCTGAGCTTCCCAGGAGAAAAATCCTGGGCAAAGGGATTTTTCAGAAAATGTGAATGCCACAACACCCAGTCTTTTTTTAAACACACCCAGGGATGGTGACTCCACCACCTCCCTGGGCAGCCATTCCAGAACTTTATCACCTTTCTGTGAAAAACTTTTTCCTGATATCCAACCTGTATTCCCTTGGCGCAGCTCGAGGCTGTGTGCTCTGGTTGTGTCAGTGCTGCTGGAGAAAGAGCCCAGGGCCAGCTGAGCACAGGCACCTTTCAGGAGCTGTGCAGAGTGAGGAGGGCAGCCCTGAGTCTCCTTTTCTCCAGGCTGAGCACCCCCATTTCCCTCAAAAACATTGCTCACAGGGTTTGTGTTCCCAGTCTCATTGTCTCCTCTGGATGGGCTCCAGCCCCTCCACATCCTTCCCAAACTGAGGGCCCTGAAATGGACACAGCACTCGAGGTGTGACCTCACCAGAGCTGAGTATAGGGGGAGAATGACCTCCCTGCTCCTGCTGGCCACACTATTCCTGATACAGGAAGGTGCTTTACCACCCCACTTTATGCTGTTAAAAGTGCTTTGCCACCTCACTTCATCCCCTTTTTTTTGGGGGGGGGGGGTTTGGAGGGGCTCCAATTTCCCTCAGCCTCCCTCCTCCACTTGCCGTGTCAGTTCTTGTGTCCAGGAAGCCAAAATTATTTCTGCTTCTCAGAAAGTTCACTGTAAATCACAGCAGGGACCTGCCACAGCACCCTCCCTGCTCCAAGAGCACGGTCAGAAAGGAATTCATGTGTTTGGTAATCCTTTTCCCCAGGGAGGGCAGTGAGACCCCCACCTGCACTGCTGCATCCAGCTCTGGGTTCCTCTGCACAGGAAAGATGTGGATGTGGTGCAGGGGGTCCAAAGGAGGACACAGAGATTCTCCAAGGGTTGGACCATCCCTGCTATGGAAACAGCCTGAAAGATTTGTGATTGTTCAGCCCAGAGAGGCTCAGAGCCCCTTGCAGGGCCTAAAGGGACTCCAAGGGAGCTGGAGAGGGACTGGGGACAAGGGATGGAGGGACAGGACACAGGGAATGGCTTCCCACTGCCAGAGGGCAGGGATGGATGGGATATTGGGAAGAAATTGTTGCCTGTGAGGGTGCTGAGCCCTGGCACAGGGTGCCCAGAGCAGCTGTGGCTGCCCCTGGATCCCTGGAAGTGCCCAAGGCCAGGTTGGACAGGACTTGGAGCAACCTGGAGTAGTGGAAAGTGTCCCTGCCCATGGCAGGGAGTTGGAAAGAGATGGTCTTTGATGTCCCTTCCAACCCAAACCATTCTGTGATTATTTTTCCAATTTTTTTTCTATTCAGTTGCTCCAAAATTAAATTAAAAACCTGTAAGAGGAAGGTAATAAATTGCTCTCTGCATCAGCTGACAAAGAGCAAAGAAAGCTTAGACTAGACCAGAAACCTTCCAACCAGAAGGACAGGGAACCACTGAAGAAGGAGAAAGCCACCATGAAGGGAGGTTTTGGAAAAGACAAATCCATCATCAGGAAAGGGGCTTGGACCCCAGATCTCCATTGTGTGCTCTGGGATCACAGCACTTGAGTAGGGGAGCAAATATTTAAAAACCAGACCATACCCTGAGCAGCCACAATCACATGAAAAGGAGAAAACTGGGGAAAACCAGTAAATGTGGTAAGATGTGATAGTGGCTGGGATGGGCTGTGGGAGCAGGAAGGCAAAGGGAAAGGGAATTGTAATCCATATCTGAGCAGGTTTAGGTAGATATCATTAGAGGATGCTCAGAGTTTCTTCTCCCCCACCTTTATCATGCAGTTAACAAAAGCTATTTTCTTCTCCTTCCTGCCTCATTTATTAAGCCATAAACATTCACAGCATAGCCTGATTTTTCCTAGACTTAAATAAAATTGCAAGAATACAAAAATATTAACAAAACATGCATTCATCACAAAATCTTCACTTATATCAACGAGAAGAATTCACACTAACAAAGTCAAAATAACTTCTTAGAATCATTTAGGTTGAAAAAGAATAACATCACAACACCAACAAATGTGGACAATTTACACACATACCCCACCCCTCATTCACAATTAAAATCAAATTTCCCATATTTCTAATGCTCTAATGCAGCAATTGCCCAGTCCAGGTTTTGCTCATTACATCTCCCAGTTATTGTCCTGATCTCCAATTTCTCCAGAGCCCCCATGTTTGGAAACAAAATGTGCAGCAGAACAGGTTTGAACCATCCCTTGTAATCACTTTTAGCTCATTTTTATTTTGTTTGAAGACCTGTGAGCAGCACAGGAGCCAGCAGAGCTGGACAGGACCTCAGAGAGACCAGCAGTGAAGATTGATCCTGGCTTTCCTGAGGATTTTTGGATGCCCTGCCCAAGGCAAGGCAAACCCACTTTTACAAGCACTTAAATATTATTAATTTGACTTAAATATTATGAATGTTATGAATCTGCATTGGCTGTGATCTGGATCCATTTCTCCCAGCTGTGGATCCAGGAGATGCTGGCAGGCAGATGCACCATGGAGAATCTTCCTTTGCAGAGCAAGGGTAGAGTCACAAAATCATGGTTTGGGTTGGAAAGGACCTTAAAGATCATTTATTTCCAACCCCCTGCCATGGGCAAGGACACTTTCCACCCACAGTACCACTCTCCTCGGTACAAACCCCAGAGTGTTTGCAAATGTTGATCAAAATCCTTTAAGCTCTGGTGCTTTGAACCAAAAAATTGCCTTTTCTTTCCAAGATTTGGGCATAACATGTAATTACAGCATGACAAACACTGTTCAGCAGGTGGGTGTGTGTGTGTCTTTTTATTATCTAAAGAGTCCTGTTCACATCACCAAATGGCACTACCTCTGCCCCAAAAGGGTAAAAAAGAGGGAGGAAAAGGATAAAAAGCATCAAGAGGGAAGATCCCAGGTGCGCACACACCTCTGTGTGTGTTTACTTCAAATTCCTCCATGCAGACCTAGCCCAACACTTTTATTTGGGTTTAAGTGCATCAGCACAAACCTGTTCCTTGTTAGGAGCAAATTAAAAATTAAATTAACCATAATGGCCCTGATTTGGAGAGAAACAGATGAAAAGCGAGGAGGTGACAGGGTGGCAGTGAGCCCTGATGTGCTTTAGCTGACAGTGACAGCACAGGACGTGATCTCTTCCTGCCCTGCTGGGGAGGGCAAAGGCATCAGTGCAACCTCGAGGGTTTTCTGTGTGGTTGGGGCAGAAGTGGCAGCCCCCAGGCTCTTACCCCCACCAAAAACTGCCCCTTCCTCTCTCCCATCCCATCCTTGCACCCCATTCAAACCCTGCAGTCCGTGCCAGCTCCAACCCCTCAGCAACAGGAACAAGTTGTGTTTGGAGACATCAAGAGAGGAGGAGAGCTCGCTCAGGGGAGGGCAGGTGAGGATTCTTTTGCTTCTTTTTTTGCCAGGGTTGGGATTAAATGTATGAGATGGTATTTCCTGTTCAGACTCAGGTGTTTGTTGGTTCTTATCTATGTCACAGTCTCACAAACCCTGAGTTCTGCAGCACTTCACTCCAACAAGCTAAAAAATGGAGCCCCATCTCTCTCTCTACAAGGCCTTTTAAGGATAAACTGTCCAATTAAGAAATTACACTGGAATTATTTTTAATTTTAATCCAATAACCAACCACCCATGGCCCACAATGGGGATTTGTTTATCCAATCACACAATACCACCAAAATCCATGGAGAAGAAGGTGAAGAGGAAGGTGGAGAAGAAAGTGAAGAAGAAGGTGGAGAAGAAGGACCACTCTGCCCTAAAACCTCCATCTTGTTTTACATAAATGACTACTTTAAGTTTTCCACCCTGTGATATCACACACTTCCATTCAAACTCCACACCCACAATCCCAGTTCTATCATTCCATTTTGGAAGCCTTCTCCATGGCCTCAGGGCAATGCAGTGTTCTCCTGGGGATCAGTGCCTGGCAGCACAGAAAGTCTGAAATTCTCATCATCCAGGGTCCCAACAGGCAGGATCAGGGCAGACACGAAATCTTCATCCCATCTTTTCTCCCTACGTGCTTAAAATCCTGCAGTACATGAGAAGCTTCACTCAAGCCCTCACTTTGGAGAGAGGCACATGTTTTCTTTATCTCTGGGTGTCACTGGATAGATTAGATGAGATAAATTTATCTCCACAGCAATCTGTGTTGCTGCAAAGACAGGGCTATGAAATTCCATGGATGAGATCTTCCCATGCTGAGTTTAGCATCCCAGTAAGAAACAATCCTTCATTTTGGTGGCTGACATGTTTTCATCAAAACATAAGGAAAATGAATTTGACCTCAAGTGTTGGGTGTTTGGGCTTTTTTTAAAAAAATTCACATTAAAAAAGCTGTTAAGGGTTTGTTGGGTGGGTTATTTTAAGCAAAACCATCCTTATGAATATTTTTCTTGTGCAATATTTGTTTCTATTTTCTTGTATTTTCAAGTTTTCTTCTTCTCAGCAGGACAAAAAACCCAGCTCAAGGAAGTTGGGTGAAATCTTAAGGAAGAAAAAAGTGCACGAGGAAAATCAATGTCAAAAGAAATGAGGAAAATCAAAAATGTGTCATTTCCTGCAATGATTATCAAGGGAAAAAAAGGAATAAAGAAACTATAGTATTTTTTTCCACTCTCGTACCCAGTGAATCTCCAGATCTCCCATGCTCTGACAGCACCAGTTAAATCATCCCAACTGTCCACTTGGCCTGCCCTTTAAACCAACTATTTTTTAAGAAAAAAATAAGTTGAAAAATCATGGATAAACACACTCCAAGGAAATATTTCCTGTGTACAGTAGAAAGAAGCTGAGGGAGAGCCCCTGTTCACCAGCAGGGTCAGTCCTCATCCCAATGTATGGAGGCAGGTCACTGGGAGGAAACCAGTGTAAACAGGATCTGCTTTTATCAGTGGGAAAAAAACCCAGTCCTGTTTAAATTAGCCAGAAATATGTTCCTATATGTTATAGTCAGAAGCTGCTGTGTCCAAGCTGTGCTGCAGGGTTCAGTCCCTGGCACAGAGCTGTCCCCAAATGCAAGACCCTGACTGTCCCTTGTGCTTTGGGAAGGAGCTCATGAGGGGATGCTTGCACCCTCAGCAGGATGCTTGAGGGGCTGAGGGGTCAGGGTTTGGCATGAGAGGGATGCTGGATTCAGGACCACAAAGGAAAACTGGCAGGGCATCCTTCTGGTGGGGTGCTGGGGCTGGGGGAAACAGGACAGCTGTGCACAGCATCCTCCTGCTGGGATGTGGAGGCTGGCAGGGACATGCCAGCCATACAGGACGTCCTTGTGGTGGGACGCTGGGAGAGGGGCACATCGGACCGGCAGGGCATCCTCCTGCTGGGATGCTGGGGCTAAGGGAGGGAATGCCAGCCTGGCAGGGCACCCTCCTGCTGGGATGCAGTCCCGGGGGTGCCGCAGGGTGGTCTCCAGTGGGATGGCGCTGTCCCCTCGCTGTCCCCGCTCTGTCCCCGCTCTGTCCCCGCAGCCCCGGGACCCGCCGGGCAATCCCTGCGCTCTGCTGCCCTCCGGCGGTGACGGGCGGGAGCGCCGCGCCCCCGGGACTGCACCCCGGTGCTGAGTGATCCTCATGGGACTGCGCCCCAATTCTGAGTGATCCTCCTAGGGGCTAAACCCCAGTGCTGAGTGATCCTGCTGGGGCTGTACCGGAGTTCTGAGTGATCCTGCTGGGAGTTAAATCCCAGTGCTGAGTGATCCTCCTGGGGCTGGACTCCAGTTTTGAGTGATCTTGCTGGGGCTGCATCCCAGTGCTGAGTGACCCCTCCTGGGGGCTAAACCCCTGTTCTGAGTGATCCTCCTGGGATTGCATCCCAATTCTGAATGATCCTGCTGGGGCTGCACCTAAGTTCTGAGTGACTCCTCCTGGGTGCTAAACCTCAATTCTGAGTGCTCCTGCTGAGGGCTAAACCCCAGTTCTGAGTGCTCCTCCTGGGGCTGCACCCCAGTGCTGCGAGACCCTCCCGGGGGCTGCCTCCTCCCAGAGCGTGCGTGAACTCGCTCATCATCTCGCCTGGACCCCTCCATCATCTCGCCTGGACCCCCTCCATCATCTCGCCTGGACCCCCTCCATCATCATCATCTCGCCTGGACCCCCTCTATCATCTCTCCTCTCCCCTCCTACTCTGCTGCCGCTTTCACTCTGCCCCGGGCTCGCCTCGTCCTGCAAAGCAGCGCTGCCTCCTCCCCTCCTCCTCCTCCTCCTCCTCCTCCTCCCCGGCGGCACCTGACGCGCGGGGCTCCCCCCGCCCCCGGCCCGTCCGGCCCCTCCCGCCGCTCCCGGTCGGAGCTCGGAGCCGCGGAGCCGCCGGGCGCTGCCGGCCGTGCCCAGCGCAGCCCCCGGAGCATGCCAGGGCGGCGGGGGGGCTCTGACCGCGCTGCCCCCCCGGGGCTGAGCGCCGGGGACAGCGGGGACAGCGGGGACGGGGGGCAGCGCGGGCGGACGGCGTGAAGCGGGCGGGGGGCGACGGGCAGCGCGTCCTGCCCTCCCTCCCTTTCTCTCTCTTTCGCTCCATCCCTCCATCCCTTTCTCCTCCACCCCGGCCGGCGGAGCGAGGTGCGGAGCGCGAATTGGCGGGGGCTGCCAGCCGGGGATGATGCTGGGGGAGCTGCGCCTCGGCACCGCTTTCTCCTCGCCCTCAATGGAGCCCGGACTTTCTCTACAATGACTTTCCCCGAGCTGAGCAATGGCAGCTTGAGTGGGAACCGGACGGGACAAGGCAGCCAGAGCGCTGCCAACCGGTCCTGGGGGCTGCAAGGGGAGGAGACCCCCGAGGGCAACGGCACCACGCTGACTTTTGCCTTGGATGTGCAGGCGGTGGGAGTCGGGGTCTTCCTGGCCGTCTTCATCCTCTCGGCCATCGTGGGGAACATCCTGGTCATCCTCTCGGTGGCTTGCAACCGGCACCTGCAGACTGTCACCAACTACTTCATCGTCAACCTGGCCATCGCCGACCTGCTGCTCAGCACCACCGTGCTGCCCTTCTCGGCCACCCTGGAGGTGTTGGGCTTCTGGGTGTTCGGGCGCATCTTCTGCAACATCTGGGCAGCGGTGGACGTGCTCTGCTGCTCTGCCTCCATCATGAGCCTCTGCATCATCTCTGTGGACAGGTACATTGGTGTCAAGTACTCCCTCAAGTACCCCACCATCATGACCGAGAGGAAGGCAGGAGTCATCCTCGTGGTGGTCTGGCTCTCCTCCATGGTCATCTCCATCGGGCCGCTGCTGGGCTGGAAGGAGCCGCCGCCGCCGGACGAGAGCATCTGCAGCATCACGGAGGAGCCGGGCTATGCCCTCTTCTCCTCCCTCTTCTCCTTCTACCTGCCCCTCATGGTCATCCTGGTGATGTACTTCAGGATTTACGTGGTGGCCAGGCGGACCACCCGGAGCCTGGAGGCAGGGGTCAAGAAGGAGAGGAACAAGTCCATGGAGGTGGTGCTGCGCATCCACTGCCGCAGCGTGCTGGAGGAGCCCCTCTCCAGCGCCCGGAGCAAGGGCCACAACTTCAGGAGCTCCCTCTCCGTGAGGCTCCTCAAGTTCTCCCGGGAGAAAAAAGCAGCCAAGACTCTCGCCATCGTCGTGGGTGTTTTCATCCTCTGCTGGTTCCCCTTCTTCTTCATCCTGCCTTTTGGTAAGTGACCCCATCCCATCTCTGCTGCCTGGGGCTGAGCCCCTGGGGACCTGCTCCTTGGGACAAACTTTTCAGGACACAACTCATGCATAGAAATGAGGGAGAGGTGACTGATAGGTGAATAAACCAGCGATGAATTAATTCAATTAATTAACACTTATTCAATATTTATTAAGCAAAGTCATATAATCAATCAGAGTAGATAGCAAATGAATAAAATAGCAGCTATAAATAATAATTGCTTTAATTAATTCATTCTGCTTTCAGCATTTTAACTAACAAAGTTTAGGCTAAGAAGGAAGCAACTCTGTTTTAAACAGGCTGTTTCTGTGGCACAGTGGTTTCAAACAGTTTTGCTATCTCCTCGTTCTCCCAGTTTGGGAACTGCACCTGGATATGCCCCTGTGGGTCCAGGGCTCCCACCTCTGTTGGAGATGAGGGAGGTTTTATCCCTCCAAGGAGTGTGTCAGAGCCTGAAGCACAAATCCTGGCTTCCTGAGTTGCTGTTTTTGTGCAGGGACCTGGAGCAGGACCAGGTATGATCCATAAGGGCGGTGGGTGAAGATCCCTTGTGGTTTTCCAGGACTGATCCACCACCCCCAGGAGCTGTGGCCCTGCTGTAGTGCCCGTGTGCTCATTTAGGGCTGTCCCTCGTGTTGTGCTCTAAAGTTTTGGCAAGTTGGTTGTGAGAAGGATGCTCCCTCCTGCGTGCAGGGGAGGCTGAGCAGGCACAGAGCCCACCAGGGATGTGTGTGAACGTCCCCTTCCAGCATCAGGGACCCAGGATGTGCAGGGAAGCCAGTGCTCCTCACCCTGACAGCAGGCACCCAGCTCAGGGGACCCGAATGACCCTCTGGAATGCTGCAGCTGAACCTGGAGCTGGGAAAAACGAGGTTGGAATAATTCCTGAGTATCAGCAGCAGCCTTTGCACAGAGCTCAGCAAAGCAGGGAGGTCTGTCATTCCATCTGCCAGCTGGGACCCACGTGTCCCACAGCCCATGGGGGACTGTGTCCCACCAGCCCTGCAGCCAGAGGAGCATTCATCACAGCTGGGGCTGCTGCACTTTTTTCTCAGGGTTTTTCAGATCCTCTTGCTCGGGGCTGCCTCTCAGATCAGTGGGAGCAGCATCGTGACTGCAGGAGAGATTTTGAGCTGCTGAGGTTTTTGAGCTCCCTCCACACTGGGGCTGTTTCCCTGGGCTGTATCCCCAGGCACAGCTGGAGCCCAGGGCTGTGGGGCACCTTCCAGTGGGACAATCCCCTGGGATCCATGGTGCCTGGGGAGCTGAGGGGTCCCTGGAGTGGTGGATCAGGGCTGTGCCTGTCTGCTCTCACCCTGCTGCTGTCTGGTGCCTCTTCAGTGTCTCCTGTGGGTGAGGGTGGTGTTTGGGGGGGTTTGGCTCAGCTCTCCACGGGATGAAGTCATTGCTGTGAGGAATTTTCACCCTGTGGGAGTGTTGCAGTTGATGGTATAACTCAGGCAGGGAGCAGTGAAGCTGCACTGAACTCCTCTCCCTGCAGGACCGGGGATGAATTATCCCATTTGGCCATGCCTCAGTTTCCCTTTCAGTGATCAGGTGTATTGGGGGGAATGGAGGGGACGTGGTGTAACCTGCAAATAAACTGTTTGGGAATTGTGGGGCTCAGGGAGATGCCAGTCCTTGAAGGCTGAGCCCTCTGAGCAGCCCCATTCTGATGTTCCCTTCCTCGGCCAACCAGGGCAGGAACCAGCTCCAAACCTCATTTGCACCCTAACACCTTAAAAATAACAAAATCACTGAATGATTTGGGATGGAAGGGGCTTTAAAGATTGTTTGGATCCAACCACCTGACAACCTTCCAGCTAATGAAGCTGGAAATCGGGATCCTGTTCCTCTGAGTTACTCCCAGTACTTTGAAACAGAGAAGGAACCTCAGGCAAATACTTTTCAGTAGGAAAAAAACAATTTTATTTTGTTTTACCATATCTGTTCTGCCTTGAAACCTTTGTACCAGCTGATGTAAATCAGACAAGTCAAAGAAGGCACACTGATTTTCACCAGCTAAAAATCCAAACTTCATTCTTGGGGTGCCTCCCACGAACCCATTTGCTTCCTCCGAGCACACAACTGGCCAAGTCCTTTATAAACACAGCTTTGATCTTTGCTTCCTGCCATATTATATGTATAATATAAACACGGCAAAAGTTCATTTATTTTATGACTACAAAATATGCTGCCTCTGATTTCCCCTCCCTCCCCTTTATTAATGGCAATTTCCTATTCAAATCTGAGAATCATCCAATGCTGTCAAGAAGGGAACAGAAACTTCTAAGCTTGGATTTTGCAGCACAGGAGACAGGTCTGAAACTTGCAAAAATCAGGAAATTTCACTGTAAATCCACTAGCTGAAACATGCTGTGGCCAACTCTGCTAAAAAAGAAGGTTGTAAGTGGTAAAGTAGAATGGGTTTTATTTATTTTATAAGACAAAATTAGGTGAAAGAATTTGGGACCAACAGAAAATTATAGTGATACACACTTTAAATGAAAGTAAAACTCCCATGAAAAACAAAATAACTTTCAATTGAAGAGCAATGTATTATTTCAAGTTCAGAGTAAATTGGAATTTATTAAAATTCAGAGACATTTCAAATTGAGCCTTCAAATTGCATCAAAGTGAAATGAACAAGTCCTCGCTTTTCTTCTGAAAATATCCAAATGTTTTGACTTGTTTTTTTCTCTCTTTGACATGAATTTGCAGGAAGTCATCATTGAGTCACACTGTTCACTGAGATCTGATTAAAATTTTTAGTAAAATTAAATTTTTCAAGTGACAAAAGACTCTCAGCTCCACTTTAAAGTCCTTCAGCACTCGGAAACTTCTGTACTCGGTGTCTCTGAGTCCGTACACATCCCTGCCACTCTGCAGAGTAGCTCCCACATTTGTTACACAGGGGTAATATTCCTCACAGTGGTGCTGAAAAACTGAAATAATCAAAATTTTCAAATTATGTGTGTGCCAAACGCTGTCAGCCATTTCTCCATGCTCAAATAATCTACAATGATTTTTCTTTAAATCAGCTCAAACTCCCCAGTACCACCACAGTCTATTCATCAGCTGAGTGATTTAACTCCCTCCTGGATGTGTGATCACAGTCCCTGAGCACGGGACGTTATCACCAGCAGTTTAAATACAATTAACAGCTCCTGTGGCTAATGAGGATCTTTAGCAGCGGGTTGTTCAAGCCAAGATGAAATCCTGGTTTGTAGTTTGTGTTTGGGTCCTGTCTTTGCCGAGTGTGGAGAGCAGTGGAGCTCTCCTGGGCTGCTGGGAGCTGCTTCTGGGGTTTGTGGCAGGGCTCCTGCTCCCTGAGCAAACACCTGCCAAGAGAATTTAGCTGGAGACTTCTCAGAGATGTGGGGCCAGGAGTTTAAGGCTGGTTTGTAGCATAGAGTTCATCTCCCTTTGGTTGTGCCAAGCCATGGAGATGCTCCAAGGGCTGGGGCTCTGCTCTGGAGCCAGGACGGGAGAGCTGGGAGTGCTCACATGGAGAGGAGAAGGCTCCAGGGAGAGCTCAGTGCCTAAAGGAGGCTCATAAAAGGAGGCAGAGCAATTTCTTATGTGGGCAGAAAGTGATAGGACAAGGGGCAGTGGTTTTAAACTGACAGAGGGCAGGGTTGGATGGGAGATTGGGAAGAAATTCCTGGCTGTGAGGATGGTGAGGTCCTGGCACAGGGTGCCCAGAGAAGCTGTGGCTGCCCCTGGATCTCTGGAAGTGTCCAAGGCCAGGCTGGAGCAACCTGGGATAGTGGGATTTGGAGCAGCCTGGGATAGTGGGATTTGGAGCAACCAGATAGATGCTGGTCCCTTCCAAACCAAACCATTCCGTGGTGATTCTATGACTACAAAAACATCCAGGCTCAACTAATGAGTTGAGGGTGTCTGCACTGCAGGTATTTGCAGAAAAGTGGGATATATCCTAGTCTGGATTTTTTACTCAACGATCTCTGAGAACTTCTTCAACTTTAACAATTCTGTGGCTCTATAGAGGCTTCACTGGTTCTTCTGCTGATGGAAAATCCTGTTAAATTTAGGTGCTGGGTTTGTCCTTGCAGTAGGACACCTATTCCAGGTGGTCAGGGAACCAGAACCCCCTACAGGTAGATAGTCACCTGCTTTCTGATCCAGGAGAATGTAGGTAAGAGTAGGAGGAGGAATGTAATCCTGATTCCCATCACTCTTCAGCTGGGGAGCACCTGAAGTCAATGTGAGTTCACAGGACCATCCCAGGAGTGGAGGTCAAGACTTGTCCATCAGCACCTCAGAAGGATCTAGGAGGAAACAGCCATCCCTTGGGATCAAGGATGGACAGGCTGGTACCCAGGATGGTGATTTATGTACCTCAGTGCCTGTGGTTTTTAAGTCTGGGCTCCCATAGTGGGCTCCCATGTTTGTTGTTCTTTAGATTTGGTCAGAAATCAGGACTGGTGTGAGAAAGAAAGACACATAGTGAGAAATGGGGAAACACCTTAGTTAGTGCCACACAAGGGTGAAGGCCACAACCCAAGGCTCCATCCACAAGCAGGAGGTCACCCACTCAAGGAATGCCTGAAGAGATCCCTGGGCATGGATAAAACCCTCCAGACTGACGGTCCAACCTTTGCCTTGGGTGGGTGACTCGCTGGGTTTGCAGTGGAAGCTGCTGCTCATTCCCAGGGATGATGCAGAAGAACAGTGAACTGCAGGCTTTTCCACCTGCAGACTGAAGGAAAGGCAGCTGCTGCACCAGCCAGGCTCTGAAAGGTCTCCTTCAAGCCAAAATATAAATATCTTTTGAGTTGCTGTTTGACACAGGGCAGGAGGTCTTTCACAAAGCACTTTGCAGAGCTGTAGCACTGGTCTACTTCAGGAAGTGCCACTTGTAAAATAAATTATGGGAAAAACACTGTGAAAGCACGTTTCATGCGAGACCAAGTTCTGGTAGAAATTGAGAATCTAATTCTACTCTGATAAAATAGCATTTAGCATTGTTTTTTTAATAGAAAAAGGGTTTATGTTATCACTCTGTGCCTGTGATGAACTCACCACCTGATGAACTCTTTTGTGATAGAATCACAGAATGGTTTGGGTTGGGAGGGACCTGAAAGTTCATCTCATTCCACCCCCTGCCATGGGCAGGGACACCTTCCACCAAAGCAGGTGGCTCCAAGTCCCATGCCCTCTCCTGATCTGGTCACTCTGCTCTGGATGGAGCCCATCATCAACCCCAGTCACATTTCAGAAAGTGCTAAAAGTGCTCTAATATCCCAAGTTCCTGTAAAAATGGACAGGTGGGTGAAGGACTGAAAACTCCTATACTCTTCCTCACAGAAGGAAGGTTCAGAGCGAGCTCAGCACCTGCTTAGACATCAGAAAATATTAAAATCTACCACAAGCCACAATCCCAGGAAAACCCCCAACTTCTGTAGTGTTTTTGTGCACAGGAGGACCTGATTAAAAAAAAAAGGTGATTTGAAAGTAGAAGGATAAAAGTACATTTAGTTACTTTGATTGTCAGGGCAGTTCCTTGTATCTCCTGAACTTTTCTGAGTTATGGTGGAAGTGGCAGAAGTGATGTAGAGAAAGGAATGCAAAATGCTCTGGGATAATTATCTATGGCCCAGAGCATCAGATCAAAGTGGAACAAGAGCAGTTGGGATGAACCATGCCATCTGCCACATGTCCCCCGTTGGTCCTGGTTCACAGGAACCAAACATTGATTAAAAACACCAGCAAAGACACTGCTGGTGTCACAAGCTGCTGGGACCAAGCTCTGGCTGGATTTATGAACATCATCCAGGAAAGAGGCACCACAGGGTGTTCCCATCAAATGGGCTCATGCCAAATTACCATAAATTAATTAAATTATAGGGGATGGGTGGATGGATGGATGGATGATGGATGGATGGATGGATGGATGGATGGATGGATGGATGGATGGATGATGGATGGATAGATGGATGGATGGATGATTGATGATGGATGGATGGATGGATGATGGATGGATGGATGGATGGATGATGGATGGATGGATGATGGAGGGATGGATGATGGATGGATGGATGGATGATGGATGGATGGATGGATGATGGATGGATGGATGATGGATGATGGATGGATGATGGAGGGATGGATGATGGATGGATGATGGATGGATGGATGGATGGATGGATGATGGATGGATGGATGATGGATGATTGATGATTGGATGGATGGATGGATGATGGATGGATGATGGATGGATGGATGGATGATGGATGGATGATGGATGATGGATGGATGGATGGATGGATGGAT
The DNA here is from genome assembly GCF_023055355.1 of Agelaius tricolor. Taxonomy (NCBI): domain Eukaryota; kingdom Metazoa; phylum Chordata; class Aves; order Passeriformes; family Icteridae; genus Agelaius; species Agelaius tricolor. The sequence continues at coordinate 752,236 of NW_027269284.1, read as the reverse complement.
GGATGGATGGATGGATGATGGATGGATGATGGATGGATGATGGATGGATGGATGGATGGATGGATGGATGGATGGATGATGGATGGAGGGATGGATGGATGGAGGGATGGATGGATGATGGATGGATGGATGGATGGATGGATGATGGATGGATGGATAGATGGATGATGGATGGATGATGGATGGATGGATGGATGGATGGATGGATGGATGGATGATGGATGGATGGATGGATGGATGGAGGGATGGATGGATGATGGATGGATGGATGGATGGATGGATGATGGATGGATGGATAGATGGATGATGGATGGATGATGGATGGACGGATGGATCTTCCAGCCCATCTCCCTTTCTCAAGAAGAGAACACTTAGCCCCAAACCATTCCTGAACCATTTCAAGACTATTAAAGCATTCAAGTGAGAAGAAATCCATTGTGCCATTCCTGGGGCATGGCAGCAGGGATGTGTGCAGTGGGAAAGGCACAGGGACCTGTGGGCATGTGCAGCCCCCTGGGATAGCACTGAGGGAACAGTGGATTCACCTGCAGGGATTGTGTCTGTCTGGAGAAACTCTGTGGAAAAACAGGCTGGGAGCTGGGTTTCCCTCCAGGGAAAACACATTTCCATCCTGCAGGAGGGACACAGGAGACAATTCCAAGTAGGCACATGGATAACAAGCCTGTGAGTAAATTATGCAGCCAAAGCATTGGACAGTGTTGATTCCCTCCACGCGCCTGAGTTCAGAAGACACCAGGGTGTAGAAAAACAGGGAAACACTCCATGTTTGTTTGGAAATAATCAGCCAAAACCAATTATTTGGAGCCCAAGTGTTTCCTACCTGTGTGGGAAGCCAGAGATGGACAGAGGGGCTCAGTGCAGTTTTTGCTGTTATAGCAGATGCCTTATTCTGGACCTCAGTCAATGATTTGGACACCCAGATTTGAACATCTGCTCTGCTTCTGCCTGGCCAAAGCAATGCAGTGATTGGGAGTGGGACACAGATATTCCATGACTTGTGTAAGGGATTATTCTGCTTCCAGTCCACCCCCTCCACCACCAAATAAAACTATTTAGAGCCAAATGTCCATATTTATATAGCAGAGTCTTGACGCATCTCGAGGCAGTTGCTATAAGGAGTGTACCACAAACAGGGAAAAAATAGACTCTGAAAAAATTGAAACTGCTGGGATTCAGTGAGCAAAATGTTACAAAATCTCTCAACAGGAGTTTTGGAAGCAATACCAGAATAAACCACATAACAGTAAATTCATCTATATTAAGCTGGGTTTGATGGCTTTATTATATTTGGCAAAAAAAGTGTATTTCCTTGGGAAAACAACCTGAATTATCTTCTGAGGGATCAATAGGAGTTTTACCTGCTATGATTACTATGCTGTATTCTAGGTAGGGCTGATAGCACCTTTTAATATTATGGGACCCTTCTGGGATAAAGTCCCAGCTTCTGGTGCCAGACATTATCTACCAGGTGAAATTTTCCATTCTGTGTCTGTGTAACAAGCTGAGGTTGTTCTGCTCAATGTGAGACAACATGAGATCGACAAACCTGTGGAAGATGACAGGTAAAACACAGATTTTGGTTCCTGGGGTCTCTATGCTTGCAGGTACAAAGCAGGAGATTTATTTCCATCATTCCTTATGGGATAACTTGATGTATTGATTCTGTGATTGTAGTGAATCAGCTTTGTTCACTGATTAGGGTTTTTTAACTGATGTTTAGGAAGAATTCCTTCGTGGAAAGGGTTTTCAAACACCATCAAAGGCTGCCTGGGCAGTGGTGGAATCCCCACCCCTGGAGGGATTTAAAATCCATGTGGATGTGGCGCTTGGAATGGTTGGATTTTGTGATCTTGGAGGGCTTTTCCAACCTGAATGTCCCTGTGATTCCCTGATTCTACTTCTGCCTGCCCTGTGTTCTCTGGTTTGGTGCTCTGTGAAGCTGTCACATGGAAACAGAAGGCTGCACTTCTCCCTGCACCATAATTTATGGGTGAGATCAGCCCAGGGATGGATTAACTGGAGTGGCTGGAACAGGAGATGGTTTTTAGCTGCTCCTAATGAATAGCCTTTCTCCAGGAGGGCTCGTGGCTGATGCCTTTGGAGCCAAGCCCAAGAACCACCAGATCTGGTGGCAGAAAACCAACTGCCAGCTTGATCAAGAGAGGGCATTTCCTCCTCCTGGGCAGTTTCCAACCCGAGGCAATTCACAGCTCAGTCATTAAGGCCCTTGAAATGCATCTTTTATTCTTACCCCCTCCAGGAGCTGGGGGAAAAAAAAAAGAAAATAAAAAAGAGGAAAGGAAAGGAAAGGAAAGGAAAGGAAAGGAAAGGAAAGGAAAGGAAAGGAAAGGAAAGGAAAGGAAAGGAAAGGAAAGGAAAGGAAAGGAAAGGAAAGGAAAGGAAAGGAAAGGAAAGGAAAGGAAAGGAAAGGAAAGGAAAGGAAAGGAAAGGAAAGGAAAGGAAAGGAAAGGAAAGGAAAGGAGGGGAAAAATTAAAAAGAAACATTTATAAGGGAGAAATTTGCTGGGAGAAATCCCTGCACTGGACAAGTCCATGCTGCCTTTCCTGTTGTTCACAGTGAGCACATTGATGACATTCAGTTAAGGCAGATCAACTGGACTGGCCCCAGACAGCTCTTTCCAACACAAATCTGCCCCAGAAGTGTGCCTGGAGCTGTAGGAACATGGGATTGTTGGTGCCACTTGGTTTCAGGACCTGGAATCAAACTTGCTCCTCTTGTGTGCACGAGTTTGTTTATTTGTCATGGTTTATGGGATCTGTATTTCCCCCAGTGAGTCAGAGGCTGGAGCAAATCACAGGGGCTTCCCTGTCTGATAAACTGAATTAAAGAACTCCTGGCTGTATTCCCCTGCAAGGCTCTTGCAGTGCAGGACTGCAAGTGCTGAGAAAAAAGCTGCAAACCTTCCAAAAAAAGTACATTATGGGGAAAAAAAACCCCAAAAAACCAGCCATAAGGCATCCCTGCAAGAGATCTCCAATTAAAGGCTCAATTCTGCAAACACTGAGCAGGGAGCAGCCCCCGCTGCACAAGAATGTGGCCCCAGACTCTGCTGGAAGGGCTTTGCCAGAGCTCCAGTCCAGGAGACAGGGGCAAGACCTTGGTGAAAGCATTGAGGTGGGGAAAAGATAAAAAAGAAACTTGTTTGGAATTGGGGACAATCATATCCTAGGCCTAAAACTGATGGTCTGTAGCAGAGAGACGGTGAGGAATGGGGGTATCCTTGTGGCAGTGAGGCAAGAGGGGCAGCAGGACAGGAAAGGGACAGGAGGGTCCCCTGCAGCAGGAGGATGATGTGGAGCCAGGCACTGCTGAGGGGAGGATGTCACCAGCACCCTGGGCTTGTGTCACATCTCATCCCTGGCTGTTTTCCAGCTCAGGTTTCCTCAGAGCAGCTCCACAAATCACTGAGAAACAGCTCATGAGTAATGACAGGGATCATGGAGGGCACTGACCCCAAAATCCAGGCTCCCAGTTTTGAGCAGAAGAAGCTGGAAATGGTGACATTTCCTGCCCTCTCACCTGAGGGCCCAGCAGGGCACCTGACACCTGTGCTCCCTGCCCAGCTGGGTTCTCAGAAAGGCAATTTGGAAGGGCATTGGGCACACAGAAAACACAGCAGTGGTGGCACCATCAGCTGCCCCTCGTCCTGGTCTGAGAGCAGAGGACTTGGGTTCAGAGCAGCTTCCAGCTTCTGATCCTCACCCTCTGAAGCCAAGTTCTCTCAGAGACTCTTTCCAAACTGCACCAGAAAAGGTTTTCAGCCATGGGTTCTTTCTGTCCCCAGGGTTCCTTCCATAGGAATTATCTGGAGAGCTGTGAGGATGCAGTGTGGAGTGCAGCTGGCAGCCAGCCAGGACTTGTGGGCATTTGGGGAAGCAAAGCAGAGTGACTTTACATCACAGGGTTTGTTTCCTGTGTGTTCCTCACTCAGAGATCATCATACAATCACAGAATGGTTTGGGTTGGATCCCAAACACCATCCAATTCCTCCTGCCATGGCAGGGACACCTTCCACCATCCCAGGTTGCTCCAAGCCCCATCCAATCTGGCCTTGGACACCTCCAGGGATCCAGGGGCAGCCACAGCTTCTCTGGGCACCCTGTGCCAGGGCCTCCCCACCTTCTCAGCAATGAGAAAGAAGGAGAAAAGTGCAAGATTTTCCAAATATTTCATCTCTCCCTCTCTTCTGCCTTGCAAAAAAAAACCAGATTATTTGGGATTAAATCATGCTGGGCTTCACTTCCAGTGACGGCACACAGTTGCAGCACTCCTGGGCTCTTTGCTGACTGATGTTTCTGAGATCCCTCATGATGCACCAGCCCATCAGTCAGGAGCTTCAGCCTCTTCTGTGTCAGGGGCTATTCGTACAGTAGTGTTATTTCTAGACTGGAGCAGCTCACACTGGTGGATCCAGATGGATGTGGGAGGCAGGAGAGCACCCTGTAGTATCTGCATGCAGGCAGATTGCAGTTTTGCCAGCATTTAGGCAAAGGAGTGGTGCAGATGCTGGCAGAGAGCTTCTGCTCTCCTGGGAAAGCCACCCAGGAGAAGGGAACAATTTCCATTGCATCTGATCACCTCCCTTGCCACCACCTCCCTGAGTCCCCTTCCCTGAACACCTCCTTAATCAGTGCTTTCTTTCTCATCCATGGTAGACAAGGAATGTAATCATCCTTGTTGTGCAGGTGGTCACAGAAACTGGGACCAGACTCACAGGTGAAGATCTCTGTGGAGAGTTGTCTGTCAGCAGGTGGATGTCTCATCTCCCATTACTGTCCATGCCTTCAGATTGCTCACCAGGCTTGGATTGCAATTTACTTCCCTGAAATATGTCCAGTGCCATCCCTAAGGTAGATGAGGAAACCACATGAGGTTTTTGGCTCAAAGCAGGATGGAGAGCAGCTCCATGCTCTTCTAGAAGGACACCCAGGGTCCAGGAGGGACATCCCAGGGCATTTATCACCAATGGACTCTCCCTGAGTCCCCTTCCCTGAAAACCTTAATCAGTGCTCCCTTCTCATCCATGGCTCTGGTAGACAAGGAATGTAATCATCCCTGGTGTGCAGGTGGACACAGAAACTGGGACCAGACTCACAGGTGAAGATCTCTGTGGAGAGTTGATGTCTCATCTCCCATTACTGTCCATGCCTACAGAGCCATGGTTGCTCACCAGGCTTGGATTGCAATTTGCTTCCCTGAAATATGCCCAGTGCCATCCCTAAGGTAGAAGAGGAAACCACGTGAGGTTTTGGCTCAAAGCAGGATGGAGAGGAGCTCCATGCTCTTCTAGAAGGACACCCAGGGTCCAGGAGGGACATCCAGGGTCCAGGAGGGTGGCATTTGTCTCCAGTGGCACACGACACATGGGCAACCTCAGTGTCTGCTTTCAGATGACTGGATTGCACCCTGGATTGCTTTCCCACAAAATTAAAAAGAAAACCAGATACCCTCGTGGGAAATACATCCAGTAACCTCCCCACACTGAGATTTCATCCTCTATCCCAAACCTGGAGTTTAGGATCAGCCCTGCAGCTCGGTACCTTGGCATGTCAATGCCTTTCCCTCAGGTGCACCTTTCCACAGGAGGATTCTGAAGCTGTGTCCTGAAAATGAAAATAAAGGGGTCACTGCTGCCTGCTCAGCTGGCCTGAGAGGAGCCAGCCTGGCTTCCTTCACATTGCTGCCAAGCACTGAAGGGCACATCTTTGCTTCAGTGCAGCAATAGTAGGAAATATGTATAAAAGTCTCTGAAGGAAGGGCTTAATTTTTGCTGACAGGCAGAGATAGAGAAGAAAAGTAATTTGTGTGATTTTACTGATCTGACCTGACTGTTTCTTCTGTAGTCTCTGTGAAAAACGCCAATCACTCGTTTTTAAAATTTTAAAAGTTTAATAGTAATAAAATGGTTATAAAAATAGTAATATAATTAGAGTAATAAAAATTTGGACAATTAGGATTTAGGATAATACGAGACAATAGAAACAAAGAGTTACACACAGTCCAGATACCTCTTTCTGGGCAAAATAAGCCCGAAAAAGGACCCACATTAACAAAGGATTAACCCTTAAAAGCAACAGCCTGTTGCATATTCATACATCTCATACATGATGCATAAATTCCATTCAAACACAGGATTCTGTCTGGTCAGTGTCAGCTTTGTCCTCTGAATCCTGACGGCTCTTCAGGACTGAGCAAGGCAGGAAGAAGTTCATTTCTTCTGATAATGGAGCAATAAATTCTCTTTTTCTGAAAGATTCAGGTGTCCTGTGGCTGCTATCTCAGTGCAAGTACCTCATTCCTCTTTTTAAAAATTATCTTAGATAGCTTAGTTTCTATTTTAACATTATGTTATAACCTAAAACTATATTTAACACACTACTTAAAGAAAATTAATACAGCATAACTTTCTAACATAACACATATAATTTTCATATTTGTGAAAAGCCAATCATAAAATACACATTTTTCACAGTCTCCATCACTTGACCTGTGCTCCAGGAAAGCAGGACCCCAGTGACTTTCTCAGCAGATGGAAAACAGGGATTTCTCTGCCAGTTTGGCCTCTCCCTTTAGGACAGGTAGTGACAGTGGTGTTGGACAGGGTGGTGGTGGTGCACACAGAGTTCATCCTATCACAGCTGTAGGTCTTTGCCCACCTGCCAATGCTGAGATGTGAGAACCACAAACACACAAGGCCAGGTTAGATGCTGCTCAGAGAAACCTGGGAGGTGTCCCTGTCCATGGCAAGGGCTTGGAGCTGGATGACATTAAAGTCCCTCCAACCCAAGCCACTCTGCAATTCCATGATTTCCTGACACATGTGATGCTCAGACTCTTCCTGGGATTCATTAACAACCCCAAAGGCTGCTGCTGTCCTACAGGAAGGATCCATGAACTTCCCCCAGAGGTCAGGGGAATGGGAACGTGGGTGGTTTCATTTTCCTGCTGCAAGGACAGGGCAAGGGAAAGTATTTACACTCAAAACAGAACTTTCCCAGTGTCTGTGGCTGCTCCAGTCAGAGGCAGGGAGGGAAGGGGGCTGGGTGGAGAGTGTTTACATTAAATGGGGCCATCAGCCTGTCAGGATGAATTCCACACATTCAGCTGGAAAAGGTCTGTTCCTTCCCTGTGTACTCTCTCTGCACACCCCTCAGCATGCACTCAGAGAAACCACAGGTGATTAAATTAACAGCCTAATGTATGGAACAAAAATAATTTGCTCCAAAACCAAGTGTTTACTGCTCCAAGCAGAGCTGGGTGACTCACAGCAGAATTCAGATCAGCCATTGGAGAGCAGCACTGCAGAAATATGATCTGTCTGCCATCCCACCGGGTGCATTGGCAAACCCTCAGGTGCCTTCTGCCTTTGCAGCTCTTCGTCTTCTTCTCCCTTTTCCTGATTCTCCTCCTGCCTGTAGCCCTCTGTGGCTCTGGTGGCAAATACCATGGGCAGTGGTGACATTTGGATAAAGGATTGTCTGTCTCTGCAGCTCCCCATGGATCAGCCATTCAAAACCACGTGGGCTGCACGTGTGTGCCAGTCCCTGAACCTCTGCTGCTGTGCTTGAGAGAGGCCATTCTGGATCTTACTGCACCCAATTCCTGGAAATTTTATTCTTTGCAGTGGGAACATATCCATGTCTCCTTGCAAATTCATTAGTTGTGTGTCCATGTCATCTTCTTTAAGGAATTAGATTCTTTCCTTAGATTTCATCCTTTTGGCAAACAACTTCTTAGAGGTCTTCTCCCCCTGTAGCCCCTGTTTGTTGAATCCATCCCACCTGATGATTTTCTCCATATTCCCCCACTGATCCATCTGGATTTACTCCCCTTTAGGTCACTGGTGGTTTGGGTGCTTTGGGGGACCAGCCTTGTACTTCACACTCAAACTCTTGGAGATACAGCAGAAAAAGGGGTGTCTGGGCAAGCAGCTCTGTGTGGTGATAACCCTGATGTCCCTGTTAGCAGTGATCCTGACAGATCACACTTCCCACCTGGAGAAGAGATGGAGAAAAGAAGAACCTGGGTTGTCTTGGTGGATGTCCCCTGTGGCTGCCTCTGCCCAGGCTTTGCAGTTTGGTGCTCTGCTGGCACCGGGTTTGGACAATTCTGGGTCATGCCACTGAGATCTCCAAGGGAAAGTGTCCAAAAAATAAATAGTTGCTCCCTGCCATGCCCAAGCTCATGCTCAGGGTTAATTTCATAAGCCTGAGCATAAGTTAATTTCATCTTTTTCACTGCTGTTTTGCTCCATAAGGGATTTTCCATAGGATCCTTCTTCCAAACTCAGCTGGAAACACCTCCCCAGGTCACTGGCAGAGTCACACCTCGAAGCCCTGAGGTCTCCATCCAGCAGTGCTGAAATGGGGATGAAGAAATGCTGCTGCCCTGCCAGATGTGAGGATGTGAGACATCCTCCCTCTCCAGCACTGCCTGATGGTCACTTTGGGGACTGGGTCAACCACCTCAGCAAAATGGACTGAGAAACTCCATTTTTCTGTCTCCCCACTTATTTCTTCTAAACTTCTAACACCTTCCTCTCACTCTTCTCCAGCCCAGGAGTGACTGCATTTCAGGTTCAGAGGGAACCAAGGAACCTTTATTTTATTCCGAACTGCATCATCAGGGAGGCAGCTCTACCACACACGTTTGGAAAAGGTGTCAGAGTCCACAAGAAATCACTTGGCCTGTGAAGAGACAGAGGGACTGAGCCAGCTGTAGGTGAGGAAACCCTCCTCAGGGTCTGGCAGGCACCCAGGCAATGCTGTGGGCACTTTTAAGGGCTCTGCAAAGCACGACACTGAGTTTAGGCGTCTGCATTGGGGTCACCACAGTTGTCACCCTGGTGCCTGTAGAGATCTTTGTACCCAGAGATTGTTTTCTTCCTTCTCAAGGTTAAATCCTTCCTCTTTCAGTGGCTGTTGGTCTCCACCCCACTCTGAATGTCCTTTTTGTCCCAATTCTGCTGGTGCTAGGCTGGTCACTCAGAAATTTCAGCACTAGCGGGTTTTACCTTGTTTTCATCCTCTCCTTGGTTATCCTTATTGGTTTTTTGCTCCATTTCATTCCCTGGAGGAAAGAGAAACACTGTGGCAGGTTTTGACAGGTAAACTGGAGTTTGGGCCCTGCAGGTTTCAGCAGAAACCACCAATTCTGACATCAGTGCTAAGCCATCCATTCCCCCAAATACTGGCAAGGAGTAAAACCAATCCCACTAGACAGATGTTTCCATTAAATCTAGGAATGTCCACAAAACCACTCAAAAAAAGCCTACAAATGAAAAGCAAATCGAGCTGTTTATTGCCATTTACAAACAGGAAAAAAAAAACCCAACAAAACAACCCAAACAAACAGCAAACCAACAAAGAATGCAAGAATGTGATCATTTGGGAACAATTCGTTATTTGTTATTTGTTTTTCCTACTAATAAAATCTATTTGGACTGCAGTTTTGTCCAGGAACATGAGGGTAGGATCTGGATTTCCTATTGTAAAATGATGATTCCTCACTCCAAAGAGTTCACTGCTTTGTTTTTGTGAGTTTAACTGTGCAAATCATTGATCTCTGGGTACCATTAGTTTGTGTGGCTACCATGAGTGCTCCACAGCAGATGCACAGAAGAATATCAAGCATTAAAATGTCCATGTTTTCAATGAAAAGTTGGATAATGAGGATGTGGAAGTACTCAGGGGAGGTACAGAAGGCTCATAATGGTCCTTTATCCACAGATTTGGAATCTAGTGAGGGGAGAGTTGGGCCAAGAGAAAATTAAACTCTCTTTTTTGAAATTATCCATAATTTTCTATTTCCTCTTGAGTTTTGATTAGGTTTGGTTTGGTTTGTAAACTTAAATGTAAGCAAATTTTAGTATAAAGTGCTTCAACATGTATGTTCCTCCCTACCCCAAAAGAAAAGTTTTGCTTAGAAAAGTTTCAATATTGAAACTTCGCCTTTGTTTTCCAAATTCTTTCTTTCTATCTCATCTTTGGCAAAAATAACTTGATATTTGGCAAAAATAATTATTTTTGCTTTGGCAAAAATAATTTGATGATTTTTCTCCACGTGAAAATTTGGTTTTGCCTCCTCCAATATGCGAATGAAAGAGGCCACCAATAAATTTACGGCACAGAGCCAGGATCAGGCACAGGGACAAATCCCTCCCAGTGTTACCTCCAAATCCCTCTCTGCTGCTCTGGGCATGGATGGCATCACCCAAACCTCCTCAATTTGGCCAAGCTGGGCCAGCAGTGCCCCAGCAGAGCAGGAACAAGGGCAGGTTCATGACCTGGGAGATTCCCAGGCTGCAGGGCCAGCCCATGACTTGGGCTGTTTCCCTTCTGTCAGTGGGAACATCCAGGGATTTCTCAGTGCCAGGACATCAAAGAGGAGATTATAACCAGCTGTCTCACAGGCCTAATGGATAGCAGGCCTCTTGATTCCACAAGGAGGTCTCTGAGAGAACCAAGGGAGGTGCAAAAGAACAACAAAGGATCGTGGATGTTCCAGGGTGTGAGGAGGGCAGAGACACCTCCACCCCAGGGTCTCCTCCAGGGAGAATCTCCCAGCTGGTCCAGCCCCTCTTCCTTCCCTGAGGGCAGAGTCCTTTAGTGGGCTCTGGATTGATTTGTCACCCAGGGGAATATTTTATGTCACCCAACTCCTTCATCTTGTTTTTGAAGCCCAGTGCAAGGGCAGGGCAGGGTGTCAGAGCAGGCTGGGGGATGAAGGGAGAGGAACAGCTGGGCACAGCCCAGCAATGTGTGTCACAGCCTGGGGAGCCATCCTGGGCATCCTGGGCTCATCCCCCGGCACGGGCAGCAGGGCAGGGGGTTCTGCAGGTGAGACCCCTCCTGCAAAGCTGCTCCAGCCCTGGGGCCAACATCAGAAGGATGTGGAGCTTCTGGAGCAAATCCAGAGGAGGCCACAGAGCTCCCCCAAGGGCTGGAGCCAGGCTGGGAGAGCTGGGGGTGCTCACCTGGAGAAGGGAAAGTTCCAGGGAGAGCTCAGAGCCCCTTCCAGTTGATATATGGTCTCCTCAAGCTATGTCTCATAAGCTCTTGGAGATCTGCTTCATACCCAAGATAGCTCAGCCACCTCAGATGGCATAAAATCAGCAGGATGGCTTCTGTGGTAGTGTTGGAAACAGAAAAGTTTTAATAAAAGGCAAAATAACAAAACTCTTTACAGAGAAAAACAGAGCCAGGTGCAAGAGGTTCTTCCTCCTGGTAAAACACCTCACAAAAGCCATTAGTTTCTTTGTTCTCTTCTTTTTCTAGTAAATTGCTCAGGTGGGACTTTTTGGCTTCTGTCCTACTGGCTAAACTTAAGTTTGACGTGAAGTCCCCTGGGTCCCATGAGGTGTCTTCTTTGATAATTGAGGAAAGAAATTTCTGGGCTTTTTTCCTTTTGAAGGAGACAAAGGACAGTTTTGTCACTCTGTGAACAGGGGGCACACTCCTACATCCAGTGTCTATAGGGGGCTTTTAAGAAATATGGAGAGAGGCTCTTTACCAGGGCCTGTAATGACAGAACAAGGGGCAACAGTTTTAAACTAAAAGAGAGTAGGCTGAGATTGGATTTAAGGGCAAATTTTTTTGCAGCGAGGGTGGTGAGGCCCTGGCACAGGTGGCCCAGAGAATCTGTGGCATCCCCATCCCTGGAAGTGTCCATTTTTCAAGGCATGATTTGACCATCTCCAATAACTGAAAGAACTTTCTTCCAACAGAAGGTGAAATTGTCTGAGTGGAAGCATTTTTTCCTCCATTCTCATCAGAGACCAAAAGAATTAGAGACTCCATTTGCCATTGCTTGCAGCATTTCTGTTCTTCAGAATCAGTGGCCAACTTGGTGCCCCATCCATCCTGGGGAGGGAAGTGTTGGCTTTTCCAGCTGCCAGGAGTGAAATGTCTGGTGGCATCCATGCTGCTACAAACCTGCCTCTATTTGCATTTTCAATCCCTGGAAATGGCTATTCCAGCTCCAAAATTGGTGGTTTAGCTGCCTGCAGGTGATTGATTGCATCTCTAGCTTTAAATTGCTGGGAAGAGATGTGTTATAGATGTGAAGAATGAGCTAGAAAAAGGAAAAGACCATTAAGGAGAGGTTAAAATGGGAATTAAGCAGAGGCTAAAGTAGGAATGGAGCACAGATCCATCTGTGCAGCCTCTCCCTTTCTCCTTCATTGATGAGCTATTCCAGAAGCTCCAGAGCTCCCCAGTGTCAATTCAGAGCCAGCAATAAACCCAAACTGGTCACATTTGATATTCCTGCTTTCCTGCTACAATATCTGGGGCATGGCCTCAGCCTCCTGCACATCTGCAAAGCACTGGCCACTCTCCTGGGTGCAGTGGCCCAAAGTGAGTGAAACATTCCTGCAGAATTTAACGAGATTCCCAAGTAGCTGCCCTGGGTGCTGGCCAGCGAACGAGGATTCCATTGGGAAATGCCAGTTGGAAAACCAAGTGGAAACATCCCAGGTTTAACAGCCTCCAATTCAATCACTCCTTTTAGCTCCAGGGCAGCCCTTCCATGCCAAGTTTCCATGGCTTTCTTACCATGCAGCCATCAGAGTGAAACCTTGGCAGCTCCGGGCTAAGCCGGGATTGACTCCTGGATCCAACGCCAGAAACCTGGAAGCCCCTGGAGCATCCTGGCTCCAGAACGGGTTTTCTCGTGCTTCAAGGCTTTCCTGCTGCAAGTATGTTAATTTGGAGGAGTTCAGGACACTCCAGATAGCCAGATTCATGAATTCCAAGGATTTCAGGATTTCCGTTGACTGAACTCCTGTGTGGTTCAGTCCAGGGAAAGCCCAGGGAATGTACTTAGCTAAGGACTCTGCATTTTCACAGAATTCACAGAATCCCAGAAACACTGGGTTGGAAGAGACCTTCAAGATCACCGAGTCCAACCCAGCCCCAGCACCTCAACCAAACCCTGGCACCCAGTGCCACATCCAGGCTTTGTTAAACACACCCAGGCATGGGGACTGCGCCACCTCCCCAGGCAGCCATTCCAGAACTTTATCACCCTTTCTGTAAAAAACTTTTTCCTGATATCCAACCTGCATTTCCCTTGATGCAGCTTGAGACTGTGATTTTCTGCACTGCGATTTTCTGATTTTCTGCATGCTGTGGCTATGGAAGCTCGGGAAAGAGGAGAGAGCACTGTCCCACAGTGCAGATCCATCTCATGCTTGTTGACTGTTGCCATGGTTTTCTCCATGGATTTACAAGTGTTTCCATGTCAGCTGGTAGCTGTCAGGTTCCCAGGAATCCTTTCTAGACTACAGTGTGCACTGCAGGTTCTATAAATTCTTTTTTTTTTTTTTTTTAATTCATAGTTCCTCAGAAATTTTAATTGATTTTTTTATTATTGTTGGATTGGGTTTTTGAGGTTTTTTTTGAAAGAAGACAAATATCAAACACTGAAATTTCCCCCAAACCACACATCTGGATTTCCAGGTAGCTCTGTTCCTGAGCATGGGTTGACGCATTCTGCAAAAGAACCAAGTCTTACCAATTCCGTCTCATAACATTAAAATCACGGGGATTTGGGCCACTGGCTTTGTGGAATTGTAGATGATTGGGGATGGGAACTGTCTTAAAAGATGATCTTGTCCCTCCCCTGACCTCAGGTCAGAAGAAACATCTATAAAATGAGCATGTGGTGGAGTTACAAGGGAATTTCTGGCTGTCCTGATGTAGTGAAACTGATTGCAGTGTGCAAATCTGCTTTTGCTGCTTGGTGTAATCCAGGCAGAATCTGCATCACCAGAAGGCAGCTATCACTGAGGGAAAAGCTTTTCCATCCTGGAGCAGTGCAAATATAGAGTGTTTGACATAAATTCACCCAAAATCCAATTCCTGATTAATACTTCAGCCTTTGCTGCCTCCTCTTTCCCAACAGCCCCATTGCCCCAATCTCATAAGTGATTTTTTTTTTATCCTAGATTCCCATACACACAACACACACCTTCCATCCTTCCAGCATCCTCACCCTTCCAGCTGTCTGAGAGCGTATCTGGGATCCCTGGAGCCTGTTTTAAACTCTGAGCTGACATTCCCATTTCTTTGCCAGGTCAGGAATGACATGTCAGGCTTTCATCTCTCCATGTTTTCCCCCATGCATGGATAAGGCCACATCTGTTCAGCAGCTTGCAGCTTTGCTTTCCAGAAGAGATTTTATTTGGATCCAGGATGACTCCAGGCTCAATTTCATGCCTGGCAAGGAGCTCCTCCTTTTCTTCTCAGACATGGGCTTGATGGCATCAGGCAAGGTATTGATATTTTGTAGGTACTTTTAAGAGATATTAAAGATGTTATCAGGCATGGGCAAGCACAGCTCAGCTAATCTGAGACTTTGAGCTGGGAGGACAGTAGAAAAAAAGAAATCCACCTGGAAAACACTCATCCCTAGAAATCTGTCATTGGGCAGCCACATGGTTGTGTGCAGTTGGAACTAAATAAGCCCCATGTTCATGGAAAATTCATCTGTGGCCTGAAGGGATTTGGGCCTTCCAAGAGTAACAGAAGGATCCAAAAACACTTAGGGGTGCAAGGGAAAGCATCACCTCCAGATATCCAAGGTTAAAGGCAGAGGTGCCAAGCCTCAAATACTCTCTCATTTGGGTCCCATGTACAGGAACGGGAACCCAAACACATTTTTCTTTACCCCAACACGCACAGAGGCACATCCAGGTTTTAAGAGCTTGGTACAGTGGGAAAAGCAATGGGTTTGCTTTTTTTATGCAGCAGAAGAGTTGTGTGGCTGCAGGCAGTAATTCCTGCCCTGCCTTGGGTCATGCACTCTGGAATTCAGAGCACAGCATGCCCTTGATGCTGTGTGTCCTGATAAATAACTTGGATTGGCATCCATTGGCACGTGCAAGGGGAAGAGCTGGGATCAGGGACTTGTGTGCTCTGCTCTGGGGGCAGATGGCAGAAGGTCACTCTGTGTGCCATCAGGCTTAGCCCAGCATCCAGGAACACTGGGAATAAACTGCATTTATCAAGGGCATCCCCAGCAGTGGTGGCTTGGGGACAGCAGGGACACAAGGCCAGGCCAGGCTTTGCAAAGCCCCTCAGAGCTGCAGGTGGCTCCTCAGCTCAGCAGTCTCTTGTTGATTAGTTCTTATCTCTGTCACAGTCTCACAAACCCTGAATTCTACAGCACTTCACTCTAACAAACTAAAAATGGAGCCCTATCTCTCTTTCTATGAGGCCCTTTAGGGATGAAATGTCCAATTAAGAAATGACACCTAAATTGTTTTTAATTTTAACCCAACCACAAAGCACCCATGGCCTGTAATGTGAACTTTTTTATCCAATTACACAAAACCACCCAAACCCCGAAGAAGAAAGTGAAGAAGAAGGACCAGCCTCCACCCTAAAGCCTCCATTTTGCTTTATATATATATATTACTAGATTCTAAAACCTTAAACTCCAAGTTTTCCACCCTGTGATATCACACACTTCTATCCAAACTCCACACCCACAATCCCAGTTCTCTCATTCCATTTTGGAAGCCTTCTCCATGGCCTCAGCTCAGTACAGTGTTCTCCTGGGGATCAGTGCCTGGCAGCACAGAAAGTCTGAAATTCTCAGCATCCAGGGTTCCAGCAATCTGTGTGGTTTCTCAGGGCCTCGTGTATCCCCTTTCCAGCCATGCAGGATGAGTCTGGCACTGCAGCTCCAGCTGGAGAGCTGGCACTGAGGAATGTGTGTGTCTGCTGGCCTGCAGTGCTTGTGAAGATATTTCCTGAAGAAGAGCCACCTCTGTCTCTCCAGCCTTGTGCTGAACCTGCGTCCCAGGGACCGCTTTCCCACCGTCCCATTCAGGCTTTTAGCCCATCTCTCCTGTATCTCATAATTGGCATCCTGGCCAGTTCATCAGAGATACATTTTTATTTCTTTATTTTCTGAATATTAATTTTATTTTGGGAAAGTGGAGCAGCTCCAGCTCTCCAGTGTGACCAAGGAGAGCAGCCAGGTTTGGAAAGAACCATCCCTCAAGGATTTCCCTTACACCTTGCAGTGAGAGGTCCAGGGGATGTTCACCCCAGCTGAGCCACAGGGGGGAACAGCTCAGGGAGAGGAATCCTGAGGAGGGAATGGAGAAACAAGGTGATCCCCTACCCACCTCCAGGAGAAGCAGAGCTGGTGATGGCAGCACTGGGATGGAAAAGCCCCCAGTGCTGGAAGCTTTGCAGGGCTCCAGTTGCAGGGTTTGCCAGCTGCTTGCAGGCAGGGCTGCCCTGGGGTTGATTTTCCTCTTTGGGGCATGGCCAGAGATGAGCTCGTGCCCTTTGTCACCTGTCCCTGAGAGTGAGATGTCACCACAGGGAGGAAAGCACAGGAAAGAGTCACTGGCAGGTGCTGCTTCCTTGCCCTGACAGGCAACAGAGAATATTTTGATGGGGTTCTTCAAAAAGTGTCCCTAAAGAAAGCATTAGGTGTGAGAAGGAGAAGGGAGATGTTTACTTATAATAAGCCTTGAGGGTTTTTACTTCTCTTGATCTTGGTTATCCATGTTCTGCTGGATTGAGAGGGGAAAGCTCACACATCAGGAGAAAGGCATGTTAATAGAAAAGCTCTTTTTCATGATGTTTTCTATTAATACATCTGCTTTTCCAGCTCCTTGGGAGGCCCTTACAGCCACTCCCAGGTGGGCTGTGTGTCCCACAGGTACAAGGCTCTATCAGCAGTCAGATACCCAACACCACAGGGACAGCCCAGGCTGCTCCCCAGAGCTGTCCCCAGAGCTGCAGGGCAGTTTCAGCATCTCACAGAATCACCACAGGATGGTTTGGGTTGGAAAGAACCTCAAACATCATCCAGTTCCACCCCTTCCATGGACAGGGACACCTTCCACTAGCCAGGTGGTTACTTGGTCACTTCCAGGGATCCAGGGGCAGCCACAGCTTCTCTGGGCACCCTGTGCCAGCGCCTTCCCACCAAAAAAGAGAGGATATTCTTCAAAATATCCAGTACTCTGAATGTCACACATTGATTTCCCTAGCTGAACAAAAAAAAAAATGGAGTTTTAATGTTGCTGGGACCTGAATCACTGCTCACAGCTGGCGCAGGGCTCTGCTCATGGCATTCACAAGGTCTTGCAGACCTTGACACCTGTGCCAGCGAGTGGCAGCAGCTTTCTTTGTGAGGAAGGGCCCAGAAAGGCCTCTGCAGTGCTTGTTTCTTCCCAGCTTTGTTTGCTCTGGGTAATTATTGCTGCACCAAAGGATATTAAGTCTGGACGTGAGAGCGCTGCTCTCAAATATCAACAGTGTAGTTCATTGTAATTAATTAAATGCTGACATGATCCCCCAACAAGCAAAACCTTCATTATGCTCAAATTAAACCCCCTGACACTCACTGTCAGTGCCTCCAAGTGCAATGGAATGCATAGAAATGCAGACATCACAGCACACGTGTGGAACACAGGGAAAGATCTTACAGCAGGGAATAAAGGTCACTGCTATTCCTAATTAAAGCAGTTTCTGGAGCAGACAAGCAGTTTCTTAAATAGTTCTTGTCATGTCTGAAGTTCTCTGTGTCAGGATAATTTCTACAACTCTTTCATATTCAAGACCCACCACGTTTTGGGATGGAGTTCCAAGGTTTGGAGGGATTGCTCTGACTGTCTGCAGTGATTCACAGAAACCTGCAGCCCTCAGCACCTCATTCAATAATTTTTTCAGCTCCCCCATAACTCAAAGACACGTTTTGTCCCTGAAGAGACACTCAGAATTAATTCAGGACTGCAAATAATGGAGAACCCCTGCCTCCAATTATGCTTTTCCCAATTGTTTTATATCCTTGCTATTACAAATGGCTGCTTTCCTCCCAGAGTAAATTTATCTAGCTAGAACTTCAAGCCATTAAATTTTTCTACCTCTCTTGGCTGGATTGAAGATATGTTTGCTGTCAGGAGCAGCTTCTCCTGTATTTCACCATGAAGTGTGAGCAAATCACTTCAGTTTCTCCTGGGTAATGCAAATACATCAAAACCCTTTAATCTCATGGTCTAAGTTGAGTTTTCCAGACCTTTGTGTTGCCCTGTAGAGCTCCTCAGAGCATTTTCTCTCTCTTTGGCTCTTTTTCTGCTCCGTGGGCACAGAAAAAGGATGTGATTTTCCATATGAGTAACCTCCATTTTTCACTCTTTCTTGGTCTCATTCACCTGCTCCCGTTCTTGGCATTTTATGATCTGAGCATGAGTTATTTTTATAAATTCTCTGTGACATGTTGCTCCTAGGTGAATCACACCTGTCTTTTTGCCAACAGCCCTGACAGCCATTCTGTGAGGGAAGTGACTGTAAGAGCAAGTCATCCACTTGTTCCTGGAAGGAAAAAACATTCCTCCAGTGAATCATTTAACCAAAATATTCGCACGTGCTGCTGCTGAGGGTGAGCACAAATACTGACCCAGAACTGACATTATTGCTAATAGATTCAGTACTGGGCTTGATGCTGGGAACTCTCATGTCCAGAAGATATTTTCATGCTTAATGCCTGTGAGTTAAGTCTGAGTTCAGTGTGTAACAACCTCTAAAATCTGTGCCACAACCTTTACATCAGGGATCATCACACGGCTCAGCTTCACACAGTAGTACAGAATATTTAATTATGAACAGGTTGTTAAAATCAAAGAAGCAGGTCAGTGGTGTTGTCTGAGCCAGATGGCTTCAGTTGCCAGGAAATTTGCTCTTTTTGGATATCTGGAGGAAATTTGTAGGGGATCTGCATTGGAGGCAAACTCAGTTTTTCCTCACAGCAAGAGTAGAGTCTCCTTATGCAGCCTTAAATTCATCACACAGAGAGGGGGCTGAACAGCTCTGCTCAAAGATCTTCTGACCAAGACACCCTGGGGACCAACTGGGACCCCCCCAGTGTCCCCCCAGATTTTAGACAGCACTGCTGGAGGAAGTGCACAAGCACAGCCAATCTTATATGGCATAGGTTTTTTGTTCCCTTGAAATAAGAACACATCAAAGTGAACAAAGAGGGAGATGGCAACTCAGGAACTGGTTGGTGATGATGGAAAAAAAGAGAGGATAATAATTTCCTGGGTTGATTCCTTTCTTAATAAGGGCTGTCCACAAAAGCAGCACTTTCTCAAAGGGGAGTTTGAAAGCCTGCCTAGAGTCACTTGCCTGGAATGAGAAGTAAACGTGCAAAATTTGAATATCCAAGAGCTAATTAGGAATCAAGGCCATGTCAAGGCAGGGAGAGTACCCCATGTGACATGTCTGATATTTCTGAGCAGGGAGTGAGGAGCATGGGATCAAAGAGACTTAAGTTTGTCCAAGGAAAAGGTGGAAGAGAGGCAGACAGAATCTCATGGGCAGTGCTCAAAGTGCCATGAAAATGGAATGCAAATCTTCATCCTTTCCCTTCAGGTTCAGAAATTAAAAAATAAATAGGGATAGGGCTGAGATGGAGCAGGAAGCATGTCAGTGGAGAGAGAGCCTCATTATAATAATGAGACACTTTGAGACACTCTTCTCTCCTCAGCAGAGATCCCATTACCCTGTGCAGGCATTTAAACCAGGCAAATGCAGCATGGGTTTTGCACTCCCTCTCCTGAAATACCTCCTTAAAACTCCCTGTGGCTGTAAAGCTTGTACAAAACCACCGTGAGGTAATGGTTCATCTGCTCCCACGTTTCTTGGTCCTTCCCAGCATTGTCTCTGTGCTTGTCCCAGGCTCAGCTCTTGGGAAAAGACAACCAGGCAGCCAATTTTTGCCTCTTGTGTCAAAATACATGGCTTAAGTGCATCACTGCTGAATAACCAGAGAGGAGCCACCTGCTCTAGTGGTCCCATCCCTGCCCATGGCAGGGGGTTGGAATGAGATGATCTTTAAGGCCTCTTCAAACCCAAACCATTCCATGATTCTGTGGTCACATCAGACAGATGTAAGAGGGTTCCTTCAAAGGCAATCAGTGCAGCATTTTACAGGAGAATTTATCCCTCCAAGTTAAGGGCTTCAGGAACTGTTGGGAGTGATGAGGATGTTGTTATCTCACCACTCCTGATATACTTTTGGAGCTCAGTTCCACTGACCCATTGTTTTCTGAGAGAGGGGGGGAAAAATGTCTCTTTTTGAAGTGCAATGTGTTTAGAGCTTTGTATCAGCTGAAAAATGTCTTCCAGGGCTGGGGAGAGACAGACCAACTCTTTGCTATCTCCCCTGAATATTTCCAGGCTGGGGCAAAAGACGGAAATATGGTTTGGGGTTTTAAGTTTCCCTTCTTATCACAGGAAAAAACACCAAGAAAGAGAAAGTGAGCGATGAGAAACCATGGATTTTTCCATGCAAAGTAAAGCCAAAAGGGCTGTGCCTTGGAGCCGAGTGCGGAAACAGGGCAGGCGTTGGAGGATTTTCCCCTCCAAGCCTGAAAAGAAATAAGAAGTTGTCTGGCTGATCTTGAGTAACCCCTCCTGAGCCTGCGGAACCAGCCACAATTTTTCGTCAGAGCTGAAAATACCCACCTCCCCCATCCTTTTTGTTTCCCCCCACCCTTTCCTCCGTGACGCCACGGTGCGGCTCTCTGGAGGATGCTGTCCAGCATCCATCAGAGCTGGCAGTGCTGGGAGGGGACATGGGCTGCAGTGCCAGGCTCCAGTGACGTCCTGTCTGCCCAGTTCTGGTACAAACAGAAAAGCCCTGGGGGCTGGCACGGTGGAAATGTGCCGAGGAAGCTCCCACACTTCCTCTCGATATCGCGGTTTCCCAACGCTGACATCCCAACGTTCTCCCCAGCATTCCCAGCCATCAGCCACCACCGTGGCTCACTGTAGGGTCCTCCCAGACCATTGGGGTCACCTCTGTTGGGGTGCTGGCCACACTCAGCCACCCCAGTGAGTTCTGCTCACCCCGAGCTTCAAATTGAAGCTTCGAATTGAAGTTGGGATTTGCGCATTTTGCGCTGGGTACAATTTTTTTTCCCTGAGCTGGGTTGGTCCCAATGAAAAATTGGCTTTTTCCTCTGTGCAGCACAGATCTGGCCTCGCTGAACATAAAATGCCATGTGTTCCCAGCAGGATTCAGCCCTTCCAAGGCCTACCCTGCAGCCAAATCTGATCTACATATTTACGAGCTTGTAAACAGGACGGGGCGGGTGAGTTCACATTCTTAGAAAACCAAGTGCAGAGAAAAGAACTTCTGAGTTGGAAAAACAAAGAGTAGTCTTGGGCCCAGCCCAGCAAACACAGTGGCTTTTCCAAGACTTGGATGGCTTGCTTGAGAATCATTCCCCTCCATTCCTTTTCCACAGGATTTCCCAAGCTTACCTTTTCATTTGGGAAAAAAAAATTACACATTCCCAATGTTTCTGAGAAGAGCGGAGGGGGCAGCTTGATAGAAAAGGGACATTTTATCTTGGAGGTGAGTGGAAGCCAGACTTGTGTTTGCAGAAGCCACCAAAGAACAACAGTTCCTTGCAAAGGGAAGTTTAAGGAAGGTGTTAAAAGGAGTTGAACAGCAGAAGGCAACTGGAGGGCTCACCACGAAGCTCCACTGTCAATAAATGCAAGGGGTAGTCTGGAACTGTAATTCCCAAACTGTGCTCTCCAGACCTTGACAGTCCATGAAGGCCTGGTAAATGGTTCATGGAAAACTAGAGTATAAGGGAGCCAGCCAGCAAGAAAATTTGAGGATTAACAGTTTGTCATGGAATTATGGATTGGGTTGGGTTGGAAGGGACCTTAAAGATCTCATTGTAGTCCTGGCCATGGGCAGGGAAACCTTCCACTAGCCCAGGTTGCTCCAAGCCCTGGCCTTGGACACTTCCAGGGAAGGAGCAGCCGCAGCTTCTCTGAGCAAGTGGTTCCAGAGCCTCTCCACCTCCTGAGCAAAAAATTTCTTCATGGTAACTTGTCTAAATCCCTCTTCTTTCAGTTCAAGGACATTTCCCCTCGTCTTATCAATGCCCCTGGAAAATCAATGCCTGTTGTTGGATTTTTGCCCATGAGACATTCTACCTCTGGCTTATTCCTGCTGAGATGGCAAGCAAGTCAGCTTGTCTGTAAATGTTTCCTTTCCCCAAGCTGGTCATCCTGGCTGTGCTTCCCCACGGTGTGCTCAGGGAAGAGATTCCCAGGCTCAGGCACAGCATGAACTCAGGATGCTCCAGTTTGGAGCACGGAGAGCCCCGGGAATGCTCCTCTCTGAGCAAGCTCTGAACTGCCCTGGAGGGAGCTTAGCAACCCCACAAGGCCATTGTGTTCATTTAGATCCCGAGCCAGATGGAAATTTTCTTTTTAAAGGCTGCCCCAAGCGTGTTTCCTCTGGTGAGCCATCCCAGCACGGATCTCAGCCGTGCTCAATCCATCAGCACATGGATCCCACTCTCCTCCCTGCTCAGACAGCAGGACAAGAACTCTTGACAGGCAGCTCGGTTGCCCTGACTTTTTCCTTCTCTCAGGAGACTCTTTTTTTTTTTTTTTCTTCATTTGCATCTGGTAAATAAAAGCCTTCCTGATATCTCCCTTTGGATTTGCCAGACTGGTCAGTCTTGTCTTTTTTTTTTTTTTCATTAATTTTATTTATGTCCTTTTGCTGAGTCTCATGATTCTAAGATTTGTTTTAAGCTCCCCTCTGGGGCTGGAGTCAGGCTATTATTTGTGAATCAAGGAGCAGGGAGTTGGACACACATATATCTTTCCCAAGCATGAGGAACATTGCAAAAATATTTTGCAGTACCTTTAAGGGAGTCTGTACTAAAAGTCAGATGTCAAACGCCTATATCTTCATCTTCCTTTTAATTTTGTGATTAATTTCAAAGTCCATCTTCCTGTTGACCATGCTTTATTCAGCACTATCTGTGTCCTGAATCTTCTGCCCTTCTTGGGCCATCTTCTTGGAGGATGAAACAAGCAGCTAAAAAGGCAATTCCAGGGCAGTGTTGAAGTGAGTTGGATGGAGCAGCGTGATTTGAGGGTATGGGCTGGAATTAGATGGTCCTCAAGGTCTCTTCAAACCCAAACCATTCTGTGATTCTGCCATGAAAGCATTGCCTTAACCATTTAAAAGATTTATTACAGAGTTTGGTTTGCAGTATCCAAACCCAGGTCTGGTGTCAGAATTTCTCTCCCTTCCCTCTGCCTAGTCCTGCCTGCGTAGAGTCCACAGAGCTCCTGCTAAAAATCAAGAAGCAGGGAAAACTTGTGGAATCACAAAATATCAGGTTAGAAGGGACCTGAAGGACCATCTGGTCCAACTTTTCTTGGCAAAAGCACAATCTGCACAAGATGGCCCAGCATCATGTCCAGATGAATCTTAAAAGTGGAATCCACCACTTCCCTGGGTAAATTATTCTGATGTCTGATG
This sequence comes from Agelaius tricolor, assembly GCF_023055355.1. NCBI lineage: Eukaryota > Metazoa > Chordata > Aves > Passeriformes > Icteridae > Agelaius > Agelaius tricolor. The sequence goes on along the minus strand of NW_027269284.1, from coordinate 728,859 downwards.
GTTGTCATGGTGAAAAATTGTGTGCAATAGAAATACCCCCAGGAATAACCTGTACCCATGACCCTTCATCTTTTCCAGGTGACTCCTTGTAAAAAGGGAGCCACAATTTCTTTGTAGCTACACAGTGACAAAACCTCCCCCTCAGCCTTCTTTTCTCAAGAACTTAGCAAGCTCAGTTATCTCAGCTTTTCCTCACATGGCAGCTTCCCAGTGCTTGGATCATCTTCTTGGCCACTCTCTGGACCCTCTCCAGCCTGCCCACATATTTTTTCCCTGGTGGGGACCAAAACTGAACACACTGAGTAGAGTGGCACAATTCCTTCTCCATCTCTGCTGGTGATGCTCATGTTGATGCAGGTCTTCCTGCAGGGTGTCCCCCACTCCTGAAGTGTCCACTTCCTCATTCTGTTTGGTATTGATGCCTCAGATTTTGGCTTTTCTATTTTTCAGATTCTGTCCTGCTTTAGTGTGTGGGTCTGGGCTTCATATGAGGGGATGGTGAGCTCTGTGCACAGAGCAGGGAGACAAAACAATTCCTGCTCCAGCTGGGGACCAAGGACAAATGATCCAAATCTCAGGCCCAAGAGCACAAACAACATGGGCTGGAGAGAGAAAAACAAGAAGGATGGGACTTCATAACCTAAAGCTGTAATTGAACAATTAATTCCAATATGCAAATGGAGCAGAACTGATCAAAGTGACAGACCCCGTGAGCAGTCGTGCATTTTGGGACCATTTTGGTTCATCTTGGGTGCAGCCCTGGCTGGGCTCTTGTGCTGCCCAAGGTGCATCCATTGAGGCCTCCTAATAAATACCTGCTTTATTCTTTAGCTCTGTCCAGCCTCTGCTCTAGGTCAGCCTTCACAAGGCATCAGCATCATCAGGAAAATTGACCAGGATACACCTGATCCCATCATCCAGCTCACCTGGGAGATGTTAAACAGCGTTGGGAGTGATATCAATCCCACTGCTGACAGGCTGCCTCTTTGGGAAGAAGCTTTTTACCACCCCTCCCTGGGTGTGCCCTGTTAGCCAGTTCCCCACCCACTGCACAGACCCCTTTTCCAGACAAAAGTGCATCAGTTTCTCCAAGAGACTATGGAAAACCATATGGAAAACCTTGGAGAAATCCAATCAGACAAGATGCACCACTCAGGGCTTCTTTTGGTGGCATCCACTCTGTGCTGCAGGTACAGTTTCTCCTTACAGACCTTGGTATCAACCCCTCTGCAGTACCAGGCCACAATTCCTGGGTTATTCCTTGGTTTAAAACATGGCTTTCTTCTTTAGAGGTTCCCTCATGAAAGATGCAATGTGGTGTGTTCCTTGCAGGGCCAAGAGGGTTTTGTGCATGGGAATCCAGGTCTTTGGAAGGAGGATGCAATGGATGAAATGACATTCTAGGGATTTGCTGATGATGATTTCAGCTGTGAGTCCCCAGGTGAAGGGTCAGCGCCCTCCCAAGAAAGATGGCATATAAGAGGATTTGGGTTATTTAGCCTGGAAAAGAGAAGGCTTTGGAGTGACCTAACTGTGCCCTTCCAGCACCTGAAGGGAGCATACAAGAACGATGGAGAGGTTATTTACAAAATCATGGAGTGACCGGAAAAGGGAGATGGATTACATTGAAAGAGGGTAGGTTTAAACTGGGTATTAAAAGAAATTCTCCCCTGTGAGGGTGGTGAGGACCTGGCTCAGGGTGCCCAGAGAAGCTGTGGCTGCCCCTGGATCCCTGGAAGTGTCCAAAGCCAGGGTGGATGGGGCTTGGAGCAACCTGGGATAGTGGAAGGTGTCTCTGCCCATGGCAGGAGGTGGAACTTAAATGATCTTTCAGGTCCTTTCCAACCCAAACCATTCCCTGATTGTATGATTGAACCTTCTTTGTATCCCCTTGTTGGGTTTTTTTTAAATTTTTTTTTACTTTTGTTGAGATTGGGATTGAAGGTACTTGAGATGATAGTTTGGGTTTAGACTTAGGTGTTTATTATTTCTTTTCTATGTTATAGTTTCACAGCAGTGAGTTCTGTAGTCTTTTATTAGCAAGGTACAAAATGGTTAACTATTTTTTCTTATAAAGTCCTTTAAGGTTAAACTATTTAATTAAGAAATGACACATAAATTATTTTTACTTTTAACTTAATAACTAATTACTTGAAGTCTGCAATGCAAACTTTTTTGTCTAATTACACAATAATACTTAAATTTATGAAGAAGAAGAAAGAATAAGGTAAAGAAGAATAACTGATTTCTGCTCTAAAACTTCTATTTTGTTTCATATATGTTACTATATTTTAAAACTCTAAGTCCCCTTCACCTCATATCAAAAAAGCACATTCCAAATAATATTCAGCAAATTACAAAGTTTTGGTACAACTTGCTTAGGAATCAAACTAAGAGCAGCTATACTGTAAAAAAAAAAAAAAAAAAAAAGAAAAGAAAAAAAAAGGAAAAAAAGCCAGTTTATGATCTCAAGCCCCTGCCTGGAGCAAGAGCTGTAGAGCAGAACAGAGCAGAGTAAATACTTCACAGGATCTTGCCCAAAGCCTGTCTTGTGCCCCATGCATGGTCCTACGGCAAAATTCCTGTCTTGTGAAGTTCAGGATCTCTGGCAGAGCAGGGGGGCTGTGTGGCAGCCCACCAGCCTGGATCTGCAGGGTGGAGCAGAAGCTTTGCATTCCCTGCCCTGTGATGTGGCACCAGGGCATCTGGAGGTGGTTAAGGGAGCACAGTCTGCTGGGGCAATGTTGGCAGGCTGCAAAGTCAATCCCTTTTATTTTTTTTTTTTTGAGGATGGGCTCTGGATTAAATTGTTCCCTGGACCAAATTTATCTGGAGGGGTCTGGCTGGACCACGCTAAGCAAGTTAGCAGTATTCAAAATTCTTGAAATTACTTGTGATGTTTCTGTCAGGGAACAGTATAGAGGAACCTGTGTGGCTTTTCACTTCACCTTCCACTGGTGAAATTCTTCCTGTGATCCAAGTCCTGTCCCAGACAGGGGAGAAACTGGTGCATGGGAAGCTTTGGCAACTTCTCAGAGAGCATCAGACCACCAGATGATCGTGACATTGAGGGTGAAATCCACCCACCAGGAGTAACCTTGGATGTCTGTGATGAGCCAGGAGTCTGAGTCCAGTCACCTGAAACTGCTGTGATCCATCTGCCCTGTGGCTTCTACTGAGGATGAGATAGATCAGCCCACTCTCATCACAAAATTTGCCCTCTAAGCCAGTGACTGTAAGAGGAGCCCCAGGACCTGCTCAGGTGCCTGAACTCAGGCAGGTGATTCACACAGAAGCCACAATTTTGAGGAAATTTGATGCCTCATAAACATCCTCACATCAATTACTCCCACCAGGCCAAATTCCCAGGATTACTCTGAGATCATCTCCAATATTTGAGGGGAATAAAGGGCAATTTTGGTCAAAGTCCTACTGATGTGCAGCACCTTAGAGAAAAGTTTTGGGGACATCACTAGGACCATACTCCTAAATGTTGGGAGACAGGTTTGGGGGCCGTGAATTTGACAGTGAATGACCAGAGCAAGGCTCTGATTCATTATCCTCCTCTTCCTGACACACAAACTATAGTATTTGCAGGGATCCCCAACGAGGGGAGAGAAGGATGCATTTGACTCCATCTTATTAGAAGGTTCATTAATTACTTTATTATACTATATTACATTATGTTACATTATATCTAAACTGAATTTTCTAAGTACTCAACTCTGCACACAACTGCTCTGACTCTCGTGACTGTCAGCTGAGATAGGCCCTGATAGGCCAAGGAAACAAAACACCATCACTTTGGGTAAATAATCTTCATATTTTGCACAAACACACGCCCAGCAAATGATAAGAATTGTTTTTCCTCTCTCTGAGGTTCAGAGAATGTGAATCTTAGAAATATTCTTGGGAAGAATTGTGCCTTGCTTTTCTCTGGGAAGAGAAATGTGGCGACAACAAACCACCCTCAGACCTCAAATTTGAGATCCTGCTTGAGACTGTTGGTGTGTTTCAGAGCCCTTGACTGGTTTCTCCTCCCTCTGCAATCTGCCAGACAAATGTTTCCCTGATCTCCATCACACCTAAAGCTTCCCTCCCTCCCCAGCAGGGCCCACACACCAGGTTTGGCCTGGCCAGGGGCTCTCCAGGAGCACCTCTCCAGCCATGACATGGGACAAAACACTGCCTAGAAGGTCAGCAGTGGTCAGGGCAGTGGTGGCTCCTCCCTGCTTCTCTTTGGGCCAGAGCAGGATGCACAAGTTGGACTCACAGGCAGCAGGGAGACAATCAGGCAGCTCATTGGGGCTTTCATTGGGAAGCTGCAGCTTATCTGTGACATTGTTTATGGGGTTGGCTGGAGGGCTGACAGGCCTGAGGAATTCCACCCGATATCCCAATGCCATCATCCTCCAGGGAAAATGCTGGAGTGGCTGTGAACATGCTGTCCTCCTCCCCAGGCCAAGCAGCTCTTGGATCCATCCTAGCAGGGCAGTGAACTCCCTGACCACTCCAAGACACACCAAGGAGGTGTTAACCCTCTAGGGACCCTGACATGCCTACAAATACCCAGTGGAGGTGGCTAATAGAGAACAGAGGAGAAGGTCAGGAAGGACCAGTCAGAATCAGAGCCCCACCACTGGGAGAAGTCCTTGCTGAAATCCAGCCCCTTCTCCCACAGCTTGGCAGCTGCTCCAGGGAGGTTGTCCATCCTGGGGGCCCAGGAAGGAGCTGGCAAGGAGAGATGCAAGCTGGGTTTTGAGCAGAAAGGGGCAGCTCATGGTTCTTTTGGAACAGATTTAATTAATTTACTTTTTGAGAGTCAGAAAAAAAAAAAAATAAGGAAGAGAGTGAGGGTCAATTTAGGTTGGATACAAGGGAAAGGTTTTTGAGTATGAGAGTGAGGAGGCCCTGGCACAGGGTGCCCAGAGAAGCTGTGGCTGCCCCTGCATCCCTGGAAGTGTCCAAGGCCAGCTTGGGTAGGGCTCAGAGCAACCTGGGACAGTGGAAGGTGTGGAATGAAATGGGCTTTATGATCCGTCCCAGCCCAAACCATTCCATGATTCTCTGCCTTCCTTTGGCCAGGAGGACCCACAGTGAGCATCTGTGGTACCTCCTGTGCCAGGGCTTTTCCTCTGTCAGCTGGATTTCTTCTGACCTGCTGCTCTGATACCTCCCAAGGCAGTCCTCAATCCCCTCCTGAACCTTTAAGGCACATCCAGGAGAAGCTCAGGTGATGGCACACCTGTCCCCACCACAGTTCTAATCCTACAGATGGATTTCTGGAGCTTCCTAGCTCAGAAACACTGGTTCACACATTGGTAATTTTTTTTTTATTATTATTATTATTATTTTCCATGAGTTTGGCCAATCAATTTTTACCTCCTGCTTGCAGGGACATCCATAACTTAGCAACCTGCTGTGAGATGAGCCATGTCCTCTTCTTAGCTGTTCACCTGCCACCTCCTGTGGAAGGTTTTACCTGTCCTCTCCTGTGATGACACCTGTAAAATCCAGCTCTCCAAAAGCTATTTTCTTTGCAAGCCCATTCCTGATACAAAGCCCACACCAAGCAACAGCAACCCCTTTATCAGTGTTGAGCAGTCCTGCTGGTCCTTGCATTTCCAAGCTGGGGCAGCGCTGGGACATGACTTTGTCCCTTTGTTCTTCCCACCTCTCCCATGTCTGCAGCATTCCTGCTCCATGGACTATTCAGGACATGCTGCAAAGCAGGGACCTTTTACAACAAAGATGCCCTTGCCAGCTAAGCCTGCTCATGAATTCTGGCTGTACACTGGGAGCCAGGGCCAGAATTTAGATTGGACTGGCTCCATTTGCATTGGTGCATTTGTCTTTTTTTTTTTTTTTTTGCCTTGTTTTGCTTTATTTTTTTGAGCTCTGAACACTGGGACCAGCAACTCTGAACAATCCAAGTGATATCACCTTCCAGTGAGTCATGGGGAGGGCAGGGTGGAGAAGGGCAGGCGAGGAGAGATCATGAGATTGTGTCAGCTCAAACAACCTAAAAAAAAATGGGAAATGTGTTTGGATACATGGAGGACAGATTGCATCCACTACCTCCCACCACAGAGTGTCACAGTTTTAGTTTTGGGAATTATGCCCATAGTTCCAGAGATTTTTACCTGCCTGGTTTTCCCCAAATATGAGCATTAACAAGTAACAATAAAAAAAAAATTAACAAGTAACAATAAAAAAAAAATTAAAAATGGTATGAGCACATACTTTATTGGCTTGACTTCTGCATCACCAGAAAACTGCAGTTCAGTCTTCAGATCATGCTTAGTCTGTAACTTCAGTCACTTTGCAAGCTGCAAACAGGCTTTTCCTGAGCTCACCTGCAGCCTTCTTAATTTCTGAATGATCCTGAAGACAATTATTTAGGGTTACAACAGGAATTATTTAAGGTTACAACAAGGCATAGAACCCTTGCCCTGACCCAGCTCTGTCATATTCAGATCTTGCAAGGTGTGGGATGATCTTTTTATAAAATGGTGGAAGGAATAAAGTCCCCAGATGGACTATTAAGACCCCAGCATTATTTTTTATTATAAATTCTGATGGTTGTCCCTAAGGTGGGTGTCACCACCTCCTCCTCCCTCACCCCATGAGGTGCTGAGCTGGATGCCCAGGAGAGGTGCCCAGAGGGCTGATTCTGAGTGCTCAGCAAATTCTCCTCTCTAAACAAGACCAGGTTTCCTGTTGGATTGTGACAGATCCCACAGAAATCATATTTCCTCTTCTTTGATGTTGCCCTGTACTGGCCTTGATGCTTTTGGGGCCAGATCACCCAAAAATTGCTCTCACACTAAGATAACAGACTGAAGTGCTGGTGCTTCACTCTGTGTTGCTATTATTCATCTTTTACTCACATTTCTGGACCTTGGACACATCCTTGTGTGTTTCATGAGTGTCCATCACTCAGTACTGACTTTCACCTATTTATGTAGAAAATGTCACAAAGCCCAGCCCAAAAACCCTCAAAGTGTTGTTGCATATTCGAGTATATGAAAGCAAGAGCTGATTTCTTTGATTTTTCACTCATTCCTTTAAAAAACCTCTTAAATTCTCATATGTGGAGCTTCCCAGTGCCCATCAGAAGATTCTGATGCTCCAGCATGTGCAGAGGAGCTGTTCTGGGGATTCCCTGCCCAGTTCTGTTCATCCCAGGGTGAGGAAATGAGGAGACTGTGGCTGCACTCAGGACACGTCCCTTCGAGGGGCACGCTAATTTGCATGGTAATGAGGATGCTAATGAGCCCCTTGTCTTTGTATGTACACAAGGTTCTCACTGGGTGAAAACCAGCCAGAGTTGAATTTCAGAGAATTCATAGTTTCTCTTCCTTTTCAATTTGTGTTTTCTATCTGGATGCAAAAGACAAAGCACATAGTACAGAAACTGCATTGTGCCCTGAACTGCTAAACACCAGATAGAAATTATTATTTTAGCAATCATCAGGCTGTTTAGGCAACACCAATCTCTTAAGTGGCCTGGCTCAAGCAGTAATTACCAGCTGAATTTAAAAAGAGACCCTTCTTTTATTTGCTTTGTTACCATAGTTTTTTGTTTTCTTTTCCTCTCTCTTGAAGCTAAAAAAAAAAAAAATGCTCCACAGAGCTGCAGCTCCTCTGAGAACCCAGAGCACGCTGCAAAAAGGGTTCACAGCAACACTGTGGGGAGTTCCTGGTCATTAACCCTTTCTCTGTGGGGAAACTGAGGCAGGAAACCTCTCCCTGACAAGGGAATAAGCAGGATTGCATGTTCAGTTCATCTTCCTAGGTCCAATTTCCTGGCACATCCATGGTTCCTGTAGGTCCAGAGGGGTGGGCTGGGGGCACTGTGAAAAAGGGAGAAGGTAAAGCCATGGTGGGATGAAAACTGGAGGTGTTGTGTGGAAGGCAAAGGGGGATGGCCCCAGCAGCACTGGGGGGGGTTCAGAGCTCCTGGCTGTCACTCAGGGAGTTTCTGGTGGGGTTAAAATCAAACCCTGTGATTCCAGCAGCCCAGAGCCAACCTGGAAATCTCAGCACTGTCCCCAAGAGAATAAATTCCTTTTATCTGGAGCAACCAAGGTGGGGTCACTGCCCACAGAACTGAGCCCTGTGTTAAGGGAGCTGACAGGGAAGGTGGAGAGAAACTATTTATGGGGGCATGGAGTGACAGGATGAGGGGGATTGGCTTCAGACTGACAGAGAGCAGGGTTGGATGGGATATTGGGAAGAAATTGTTCCCTGTGAGGGTGAGGAATCCTGGCACAGGGTGCCCAGAGCAGCTGTGGCTGCTCCTGGATCCCTGGAAGTGTCCAAGGCCAGGCTGGACAGGGCTTGGAGCAGCCTGGGATGGTGGAAGGTGTCCCTGCCCATGGCAGGGGGTTTGGGACAAGCTGATCTTTCAGGTCCCTTCCAACCCAAACCATTCCATGATCATTGCTCCATTCAAAGCCACCACCAGCTGCTGCTCATTTGGCTGCAAATGCCTTCATTTCCAGGAAGGCCCTGAGCCTTCCCAGCACAGAGATGTCAGTCCTGCTCACAGCCCTCATTCCATGCCCCCTTCAGCACACACTGACAGCCAGCCTGAGCTCCTGCCTGCTTTGGGTGGGCCTGCAGCAGATATTTAATCTGCTTTGCCTGCCCAAAATGCTGGGATGTGTCTGTGTTCTCCCACACACCCGTGGTGGAGCTGCCCACGTACCTAATGTTGAGTCTGGCTGAAATTTCTCCACTTTTTAGGGATGGGTGTAGAAAAGCTTTGCTGGAACCAGTTGTCTGAGCTTCCTGGAGGATGGTTTTCCTCCAGCAAACAGCCTGGGGAGATTTTATGTAGTGTCAGTCATGAATTTCTGGCTCCTGGCACCTGTTTTACTGTTTTGACACCAGGCTTAGGAGCGCAGGGGAAAATAATAATGATATCTGGAGTTAATGTTATTTACTAAAATACAAATTAACACTCAGTCACATGGCGGCATGATTTGTCATTTGGAGCTAAAATTAAAAGAAATTAAGGCTGAGTCAGAAAGTTATTTCAGATCCAAGTGGGGAATGCTGTTCCGAGGCCATGTGGGAGCAACACTGACATCTTCTGGCTCAAAGTAAAAAATTATCTCCAGCTTTTTCATGGAGAAAAACACTGAGAAACTCTGCAAAAAACTAAGGAGGAACTGGGTGGACAAAAGTGTTTTAAAGTATCAAGGACAAGCTTCGGGGCAGTGGATATTGTCTGAGCCCATTTAACAGCCCCCCTTAGCATCACCACAGAATCTGAGCAGAGGGTGTGTGACACTGATGACCCAAAATACACGAGAGGAGGACGTGAAGAGGTGTTGCTCTTCTCTCAGTGCAGGTGACAGGGCTGTGGCCATACTTTTATGCTGAAGTCCATAAGTCTGGAGGCAGTAAACTACCTGAAAGGCACATTCCACCAGGCCAGGTTGCTCCAAACCCCATCCAACCTGGCCTTGGACAGTTCCAGGGTGAGGAGACACAATTTCTCTGGGAAACGTGCTCCAGGGTCTCACCACCACCAGACCATCAGCCTCTTCTACACATCTCCCCTCTTCCAGACTGGATTAACCCCCAGCTTTGTGACTGACCTACATAAGGGCTCCCTGGGCTGTTTGCTGGAGGAAAACCATCCTCCAGAAAGCTCAGAGAACTGGTTTCTGTGACCGTGTTCACAGGGGTCTTAGGACGAGGGAAGAGATGAGGATCTGACTCCATGTTACAGAAGGCTTGATTTATTATTTTATGATATATATTATATTTAAACTATACTAAAAGAATAGAAGAAAGGATTTCATCAGAAGGCTAGCTAAGAATAGAAAAAAAAAAAGAATGATAACAAAAGCTTGTGGCTCTGACTCTCTGTCCAAGCCAGTTGGGCTGTGATTGGTCATTAATTAGAAACAACCAACATGGGCCAATCACAGATCCCACCTGTTGCATTCCACAGCAGCAGATAACCATTGGTTACATTTTGTTCCTGAGGCCTCTCAGCTTCTCAGGAGGAAAAATCCTAAGGAAAGGATTTTTCATAAAAGATGTCTGTGACAGGTTCCAGCCAAAGCCTGGCTATCACTTCCCAAGGAAACTCACTTCCTTGTCAACCCCCGACACCTTATCGCCCTACTCCACCACATCCTTCCACTTCCTCTAACCATGTTCCTTTCAATCTCTCCCAAGGCTCTTTCTTCCCGTCCCTGAAGCCCTCGGAAATCGTCTTCAAGATCATCTTCTGGCTGGGATACTTCAACAGCTGCGTGAACCCCATCATCTACCCGTGCTCCAGCAAGGAGTTCAAGCGCGCGTTCATCCGGCTGCTCAAGTGCCAGTGCCGCCGGCGGCGCCGGCCCATCTGGAGGGTCTACGACCACCACTGGAGAGGGGCCTCCATCAACAGCTCAGTGCAGGACTCAGAGACAGACCTACGGCCCAGGATTAACACCCTGAACAGCTCCTTCATATTTAACTCCTCCTTCCAGGAGAGAGGCGGTAAGAGGCGAACGCTCAGCTTCAAGGGCTGGAAGATGCTGACGCCTTTCCAGAAGCCGGCGTCCACCCAGCTGAAGGAGAAGATGAACAGCCTTTCCAACAAAATCCGGGGTGGATCCAGCAAAGGGGGGGCCACAGCCACCTACAAGACAGAGGTGGAGTCTGTCTCGATTGGGATCCCTCATGATTTCACGGAAACCATCGACTACCAAACCCATGATTTAACAGACTGCTGTGGGCTGAGAGAAACAGATATTTGAAGCCTGTGGGGCAGCTGTCGATGGTTTCTTTAGAGGTATCTAGAAGAAACATGGAGGGATACCACCTGTGGGTCTGTCAGGCAGGCTGGAAGCAGCAATCAGGTATTAAATGCAGTTGCCCAAAGGTTGTCCAAGCGTCCCCCAGGCGGAGCTCAGCCCCTTCTGTGGGGTTATGGGTTCCTCAAATTAGAGCCAATGGCAAATCCCATTCTAAAAAGCCACAGCAGGAGGAGAAGGTGTGGATATAACCTTAGGGCAAGAGCTGTCTCCTCTGGTGGATAGTTGTCTTTGGCTTTGGAAGAAGCTGTGCAATTAAGGGAAACCAGGATGTCTCCTTTGCCTTAAAAACACCACAGCGAAACCTAATGGAAAGATTGAATCCCAAAAGTTGCCAACCCTGCCTTAGTAAACGTGCTCATGTCTCCATCCAGAGGCAGCAGCCAGGAAGGACCCTGCCAAGCAGGAGCTGGCAGCTGATCCTTTATGTGGGTGGGTTGGGATCCTGGAGGTCCTGAACGGGACATCCAGATGAGGCCTTGGCTTTGGAGGGAGAGCAGACTGGGGTATTCCCAAGCAAGGTGGAGGGATCCCAGCTCTCAGTCATCATCTCTGCAGTGGCCACAGCTTTGGCCCTTCCACATCACCTGGTTTTAGGCCAGAGGAGTATTCCAGACGTGCTGCCAGGGGGTGTACAGGTCTCTCTCCTCTAACTCTATCCTGTGAAGCATTTTGCATTTCACTTTCCAGTGAAACACTTGCAACCCACCTTGCTTTAGTGAACATCCATCCGTGACACACAGAGAAACCAGCTCCTTTTGGTGTCAGTCACCCCCAAACCTTCCTGTCCCCTTCTTTGCTCTCGTTGTTTTTCTCAAAAAACGCAGGATAAAAAATGCATCCCAGGGGCTTCACTCAGGACAACAGGAAACAGCCTCAAGTTGTGCTAGGGAAGATTTGGGCTGGATATTAGGAAGAATTTCTTCATTCAAAGGGTGGCCAGGCACTGGACCAGGATTCCCAGGGCAGTGGTGGAGTCACCATCCCTGGAAGTGTTCAAAAGACTGCGAATGTGGCCCTGAGGAGGTGGTTTAATGGTGAATGGGTGGTGCTGGGTTGACGGTTGGATTCCATGATCCAAGAGGTCTTTTCCAACTGTAATGATTTTGTAATGAAGGTCCTCAGCCAGCCTGTGCTGTGGCTCAGGAAAGGTGGGATGGCTGAGTTGGGAAATTTGCATTTCCACTGCCCGTAGAGTCCAAGCTGAAGTGGAGCTGAGGTGCAGCTGGAGCTCCCTGAAGTAGAGGGATCCTCTCCCCAGTCAGGGTCACACTCATGATCCTTCTCCCAAGGGACTTCCCACATGCTTCATGCATCAAACTTCTGGTGGCTGCCAACAATTGCCTTGGCTGTGCCAAAAGTAATGACAATTAAAGTGGGTTTTTCCCTGCTCACAGTCCCAGAGTGTGAGCACCCCTCAGGAGGGCACCACAGCCTCCTCCAGGAAACTCCAGGATCTGAAGCCATGGCAAGCCCACCTTGACCAGGCAGCTCAGGAAATGGTGACCCAAACTCTGCTTGGCCGTGGATTGCAGGCGCTGGTTTCAAAAATCAGAGTGGTTTAACCAAATTCCAGATAATGAGCCCCAAGGAGTGACCGTCGGGTTAAGCCATGAGCAGGAGACACGCAGGTGATGGAGGCAGAGGAGGGATCTGAGGGGAAGTGCCTCAAGCCAGGGAACTAAAGAACATGAATGGGAAGTCCTGAGGGGTGGAAACACGGCACTGAACGTGTCCTGGGTGGAAACTGCTCCACACCAGCAGTGCCCCTCAAACCCTTTCATGGAAGCCTTTCATGGAAGTGCCTGCAGCACATCCAGCTCATCCCACCAAGGGTGGCTGCCAAAGGAAGATTAAAGGTGCCAGGCACAGCAAGGAGAATGTCACCTTTCTTTCTGATGTTCTGATTTGCATTAAATGAAAACAGGACAGGAGGGAAGTTGGAATTTTTTGTTGTTTTTTAACTCTTTTGTGCAGTGCATATTGGGACAAGATATCTGGAGCTGGCCCTGTCTCAACACCCTTTACATGATGCAGGACAAACTGGACCAATTATTGCACAAATACCAGCAGATCTTGTCCAGATATTTTCCTCCCAGCAGCAAATCCCAGCACATACACTGAACTCAGACTCACAACCACCTGCATGTTCCCCAGCTCTGCAAAACCAGCCTGAGGTTGCCAGCTCTGCCCTACCAAAGCAGGGGACTTCCCATCACCCCATGGGAGCTTCTGTGGGGAAATAATTTTTTTTTCCCCGGTTTATTTGGCTCTGAAGGGAATTGAGGCTTTGCAGTGATAATGGGGTGGCACAAAAAGTCATTTTTTAGCGTGAGGACTGCAGCTGCCACTGGTTTCCTGGGTGTTTTTGGGATCCTGATGGGAAGCGCTGGGGATGTGGCAGAGAAGGGAGCAGGGAAAGGACACCCATGACCAGACAGACAGACAGACAGACACACTTCACTGTGTTTATATAAATGTGTCATTTCCAAAATGCCAGGCATTCTCCTACAAATGGGCAAACATCCCTCTATAAATGAACATTTAGCAAATGCTGGCAAGCAGTGCACTCCCATAAATGAGCTGGTATTATAGATTACACTTCTCCCTGACCTTTTCAATATATTTTTTCTTTTTTTTTTTTCCAGTATTGAAATATATTTACAGCCTCCAGCTCCTCGAAAGCTTTTTGAGAAGGAAAAAAGGATTAGTCTGGAGGTTTGCTGCCTCTCCATCCCAAGTCTTTACAGACCAACAAGGGAGAAAATAAAGTCAGTTCAAGCACACACATGGCACACACACACTCATGAATGCCCAGATTCTGGCTCAGTTACTCACTGTATTTGATCTGGCCCCAAGAGATGCCCTGGAAGGAGCTGTAGGAAAGCCTTGAGCTCTGCTCTGCTGCATTCAGGCAAAATTCTTGGTTTTCACCCTGCTTTGATTTGGCATCTTGCATCAGAAGCAGTGCCAGGACTGGACTCTGAGGCTGCTTATGCAGAGCTTCCTTTAGAGGAGACAGGGCTGTCTTTGCTGGCAGGGAGGAAGGAAAACTTGTATGAAATATGACCTGAGTGTCTGGAATTGAGCATTTTTCCTTGAATCCCCTGATTTCCAAGCTCTCCCAAGTTTGGAAAAACGGGCTAAGACTTTCAGGAGGCAAATTCAGTCCAATCCCACAGATTTCCCTGGATCCACAAGGGTGTGACCAGCTGAGGGAATGGCCCTGTTCCAGCAGGTTTTCCAGGCAGGCCATTTCCCAAAGCACCTGCACCTCAGTTATCCATCAGATCCCACCTCATTGCACTGGCTCCACGTCACAATTGCATTCTCAGACCTTGCTGCTCCAAGGAACCAAGGGTTGGGGGTGGAAAATGAGATTTTGTGTCACTGGACTCTCCCAGGTCCACGAGGGAAGAAAGGTCCCTGCCAGCCTGAGCTGGGCTGCAGCTGGGTTGCATTACTATTGTTTACAGTGTGTATATAAGTGTACATTTTCTTTAGCAGAACGTTGGAAATTTTTTATGTATAGATTTTTATTTTTCATCCCCAGATGTATTTATTAGCCGGAGTATTTCTGTTTTGTGTTTCAGGTTCTGCCAGATTGATGTAAGCTCTATGAAACAGAATGCACATATTTTTGTTTGTTTGTACCAAATACATGCACAAACCTGTCTAAAACGTTGCTGTAAATTGTTGCTGTGTCTGATTTTTAAAACAAGGGTTATAGGGGATGAAGGAGGGAGGAAGAAAAGGCAGAAAATTATCCACTCTTGCTTATTTCTCTAAGACATTATTTTTGCAATTTCACAGGGATAATCCTTCCCACTTGGAAGAATTAATGATAAAAGCAAGTCAAGAGAGGACACTCAGTTTCTTGACACACAGGCAGGAAGGGATTGCACCAGCCACATCCAGAGAGCGGCTTTGGATTAGATATTAGGAAAAAAATTCTTCCCAGGCTTTCTAGGCAGGCCCTGGCACAGCGTGCCCAGAGAAGCTGTGGCTGCCCATGGGTCCCTGGAAGTGTCCAAGGACAGACTGGATGGGGCTTGGAGTAACCTTGGATAGTGGGAGGTGTCCCTGCCCATGGGAGGGGGTAGAATGAGATGAGCTTTAAGGTCCTTTCCCACCCAAACCATTCTGGGATTCTTATTTACATGATGCATATGTAGATTGGAAGGGGAAAGGCAAAAGGGAAAATCAAAAGGAGATCTATCATGAAAACACTGGATCAATATTTGATAGCAGCCAGAGGGGAAAATTGTTTGGGGGAAGAAATGGAGACTGGAAGAGATTGAAAATGACCTTGAAAATATCTTTGCACCTCCGAATATGTGTCATTTGACTCCTGTTTGCTTTTGGGATTGTTCAGTTCAAAAAAGGTAGAATGGATTTAGAGTGGACCAAAGCTACAGGACAGTTTCCATCCAAGGAGCATTTAAATCAAATGGCACTCTGATAACTGAGAATCCAGGTCTGTAAAACCAGGAGTGCTGGGGAGAAGACGAGCAGTGAATGTTCACTGCCTCTCCTGGTACAAGAACTAAGTGACATCAAACCCAATTATCAAAATGAACCCAGTGAGCCAGGTAATTCTTCTCATGGCTCATTTCTGAAGGGTGGAACTCATCACCACGAGATATTGCATCTGTCTGTAGGGGTTAGAACAGCAATTAGGTGCCTTGGTGACAGATAAACCCATCAAGGGCAGTTGGAAGCGTTTATATAATCTCTGAGCTGAGAAATCCCTGAGGCAGCAATTGCTGTCAGCTGGGAGGATATTTCAAGGGATATTTCACTGTTGTCTTTTTTTTTTTTTTTCTCCTCTATCCTTTCTGAATTTCAGAATTCAGAGAGGGGACTCAGAATGAGCCAGGCTCTGGGAAGGTCCAGCCCTGTCTGCGTCCCTTCCCTCTGCACACTGGCAGCCCATCCCTGCCAAAATTCCACCCTGCATTTCCCTGCCCAGAGGCAAAAATGAGGGGAAAAAATGGAAACCTCAAGTTTAGTCCCAAAAAAAAAAAAAAAATGGAAAACCCAAAGTTTAGTCCCCATCACATCATCAAAGTCAGAAGATTTTGCCATCCCTGTGTGCCAGTTCCTGCTGGGAAATTTCTTTATCCACTCAGAAATTGAAAACCACCCCCTCAATAAAAAGACTTTTATAATCTTTTATAATTGCAGGACAGGGATTTTAGCAGGGACTGGGAGATGCCCCAGAGGTTTCCCAAGAAACTTCAGCCATCCTGGGCAAAAGTTTGTGGTGTTTTCTGGGACCCCCACCAGTGGAAGGAATGATGAATCTGACTCCATGTTCTTAGAAGGTTAATTTATTATTTTATGTTACTATATTATATAAAAGAATACTATACTGAACTACACTAAAGAATACAGAAAGGATACAGACAGAAGGCTAAAAAGATAATAATGAAAACTCCTGACTCTTTCCAGAGTCCTGACACAGCTTGGCACTGATTGGTCATTAAATAGAAACAATTCACATGAGACCAATCAAACAATCACATGTTGGATAAACAATCTCCAAACCACATTCCAAAGCAGCAAAACACAGGAGAAACAAATGAGATAATGATTGTTTTCCTTTTTCTCTGAGGCTTCTTAGCTTCCCAGAGAAGATCCTGGGCAAAGGGATTTTTCAGGAAATGTGATTGTGACAAAGGTTTCCTTTATTTTTCCCACTTTCAGACCTCTAAGGGTCCCTCCCTGGGGACTCACAACACGCAGAGTGACACCAAGGTCCATGACAAGAAGGTTTGGGCGGTTTTTTGGTACCTTCTGTGGGATTCAGCTCATGGATTAAAACTTCTCCTTTCCAATGAGGTGTCTGTGAATGTTTAAATATCATTAGAGAATAAAAAAAAATTAATTCTGGATTGAAAATGGGCATTTCATGCCATATGAGCCATTCCAGGTTATCCAAGACATCTGCACATGTCAGGAAATAGGACAGAAAAACCTGATGGGCAAAAGTGGCTCAGGATCATGGCAGAAGAACCTGGGCTGGGACAGAGAGAAACTCAAAGTCTGATCCCTCCTTTTCTCTTGGGAAAAGGGGACACAGGATATTCACTGAGCTTGAACCCATCCCCAAGAGTCAGATCAGGATGGACACCACCCACCCAGCCCCTGCGACATCCCAGGACACAGAGTCCTGCCAAGAGGCCAGGAAGGATAAATCAGGGTGAAAATTACACTGAGGTCCCCAAAGGCCATTAAAAATAAAGGTTTATAGCAAAGATGTTCCGTTTTGTTCAGTTCAATAAACCAAACTTGCCCAAATTTAAAGATTTCCTGTGTACAATGCTGGTGGGTCACAGATGTCTTAGGGTTTGGGGGAAGGGTTGTAGGCATCAAAAATAGGTTTTATGCACTTTCTCAGAACATTATCTGGCATTTATTGTGCCCAGATCTCCAATTTAACTTTTTATCATACAGCCTTGAGCAGGACATTTCACACAGTTTGGAGGTTGCTGGACTTCACTCCTCTCCTTTGCCTTCAAAAAGACTGAGGCAAGGAGGGATTCAGCCCATTTTAGTCCAGCTCACCATGGCTAAAAATCTCACTAAAAAAAAAAAAACATTTGGGATTTTCACAAAAAATCTAGGCCTGATGCAGCTTATGTGCTGGAAATTTATTCTTCTTTCCTCTACAGCTCCTGCTTTCAGGATGAAAAAAAAAAAAAAAGAAAAAAAATTAAAATAATTTAAAATAATAAAAGAAGAAAAAAATATCCTTAAGGGCTATAGATGATTGATAAATCTCACTGAAATGTGACCATATTTAAGTGGCAGCAGCACTGCTGAAAAGCACAGCCCTTCCTATTCAAACCCCTCTGCTCTCCCCTGGCAGATCCATGGCTGCTTTAAAACCTAGCAGAGCAAGGGATGGATCAGGAATTTGAGTTCAGCTGTGGCAGAAGTGTGTTTTTGGAAAGAGAAGGTCCCAAATCTTAGCCCAATCCATGGCCAGGAGGCTTCAGGTGGAATTATTAGGAGAGGAACACCATGGTCTTTCTCCTTGGCAATGGAGAATTCCCATTCCCAAAGTTTGCAGGAGGTGTTTGAAATTCACAACACTCACAGGAACACAAGAAAAGACCCTCAAAAAGCCCCAAACCCAGCAGATACCAACAGGAAAAAAAAAAATCCAAACTTCACTTAGGCCAAGGTGTCCCAAAAGCTCTTCCTCATTTGCAAGTTGGAAATTGGAATTTCTCCACACATCCTTGGGAGAAGGGAACCCCCTTGGGCAGCCCTGTTTTTCTCACAGCAAGGTGGTTTTATGGGTTTCAGAGGTTTGCTGCCCTGACAGCACAGTTGTTAATATGTCAGTAAATTGCCATTGTTTTATGTGTGTTTATTACTGCAGATGATTCACTGGGTAAATCCAATTTCACTTTGATTGCTGAGGGGCTCTCATTTCTCAGCTGTTTCAGAGTTTCCAGCTTAAATGCTGCTTGTTAAAGCTTTAGGGGGCAGGGGATGGGGGTGGACAGGGTATAAATGTGGTTTTATATAGGTGTATATTCACATATTTGTATTAATAGATATGTCTTCATATCTATTAATCTATATCTATTCATATATTTGTATGAATAGATATACATTAATAGATATGTTCAGATCTGCACATTAACACAGATAAATATGTGTAGAATTTATCCTTCCAACCCTCTCTCTGTGCTCTCTCTGCCAAACACTCATGGGCCTGGGTCCCATGTGCTCCCCAGACCACCCAAAATTCCATGTGCTCAGTGCAGCTGCTGAATCACCACACAAGGGATGCAGAAATCAATAATGAGCATTCTGATATTGCCCTGCTGAAACCACTTGCCCTGCTGGGATGTGGGGATGTGGATTCTCCACCCTTGGAGTCCAGGCAAATATTTATCACAGGTGGCATTTCAGAGAGGAAGGGGTTTGAGCCTGCTGAGGCTCCTGTGAGCTGTACAATTCCATGTTCTGTGCTGTTCCATGTGTTTGCTCTCAACTGTTTTGTTTTTTTTTAAGGAGCTTGTTAAAAAGAGGGAGAGCAACTTTTTATATATAGTGACAGGATGAGGGGAAATAGCATTGAGCTGAAAAAGGGCAAGTTTAGATTGAATATTAGGAAGAAATTCTTCCCTGGGAGGGTGCTGAGGCCTGGCACAGGGTGCCCAGAGAAGCTGTGGCTGCCCCTGGATCCCTGGAAATATCCAAGGCCAGGTTGGACAGGGCTTTATTCTTCACAACACGCTCCCAAGGAATTAGAAACTGAGGTTTTGTTTCAATTTTTGTGCCTTGGCCATCTATTTCTGGTTGCACAACAGGTATTTATCCCACCTCCAGCTTTTCAAACTGAGCAAAGATGAATAATTGTGCCAACAAATTGCCTGTGAAAAGGAATAAACACACCCCTGCTGATTAATGTACCAGGAGACATGATTTAACTTTGGTATTCAGTCTCCACTTTCTCCAATCAGCCTCTAAATTATCATTTTTGCTCTGGCACAGAGCTGTTCCTGAGAGTCTCACAGGCTCCAACAACTGATCCCAGCCTCTTGGGAAGCAGGATTCTGTCATTCAGCAGGCAAAGGAATAGAAAATCCACTTTTCTAGCAGGGAGATAAAAATAATTTTTAAAAACTTTGAATTTTTTTTTAAATTAAAAAAATTGAATTAAAAAATAAAATTCAAATTAAAATTTAAAGCAAAATTAGCACGGGAAATTATTAACGAACAGAGCAAATCTGCTCAAAAATTTGAGGGCAGGGGGGTTGAAATGCAGAACTTGGGAGAAAAGAGAAAATTCTTTTGCAATGCATGATCTGGTTGGGGGAAAAGTAATGGGTTTAATGTAAAAATTTGTTCTCCTGCCCTGCTTATAAAGGAGGTCAGGCTCAATTATCAAAATGTGCTGTCTGCCCTTAAAAATAAAAGTTTTTCTGCCTGACTTGGCAAGTCCTGCTGAGCTTAAAGTATTGTCCAGAGATTGCACCTGTTTTGCAAAGGAGAAAATGATGTGCTGAGGCATCTGCCATGGCCCAAAGGAGCCTGAAGGGAATGGTAAGGACTCCTCTCCCTCTCCCTCTCCTCTTTTTCCAGAAATTTATTTTTTACTTTATTTAATTTTTACTTTATTTTTATTTCAATTTTTACTTTATTTTTTATTTAATTTTTACTTTATTTAAATTTATTTAATTTTTACTTTATTTTTAGTAGTGGCCCTTTCCTATCATCAGAAGGGTCTTTGCATTAGATTTTTCTACCAAGGACCCCCTCAGCTATTTTTGCTGCTGGATATTGGCCAGATCTGTTTAATTTTTTACCCTTTTCACTTGGGTCTTTATTTTGGAGGGGTTTATTAGCAGAGAGGAGAGAACCTGACTGACAGCCTGAGAGGTCTCTCTCACTCCAGCCTCTCTTTAAACCAAGAAATTGGATTTTGACACTCAGGACATGCAAAGAAGGGGTCACCAATGGGTTTCAAATCACTGGGTATTTCTAATTCCTTTTTCATCCCACATCTACTTTCAGGATCCAGGCTGTCCTGTGGCAATAACTGCCTCCCATCTGCTGCCCATGGATGTGTGTAATTAATTCACAAATTATAAACCATCATGTCCAGCCCCACCATCCCTTTTCCAATGAAGGAATCCTGTCTCAGAATCCCAGACTTTGTGTTGAGAGGGACCTTAAAAATCATTTAATTCCACCCCCCAGCCATGGGCAGGGACATTTTCCCTGTCCCAGGATGCTCCAAGCCTTGTCCAACCTGGCCTGGAACACCTCCAACCAAGGATGCAGATCCCAGCCTATCTGAGCAGGAGGTTTTTCCAGACCTCTCAGTTCCCTCCTTTCCTCGACCTTTTCTAGGTCTGTTCCCTCATTTTTAGGAGCACATGGCCAAAGATAACCTGACTATTTCAGCAGCAGCTCCTCCAGGGATGTCATTACATCCATGACACCATCGTGCACCATATTCACAATTAGCATTAGCTTTGCCCTGAATAACAAAGGATTGTCACCAAACTTCATTATTCACATTTTTCCCCATTTCTTTTTGGAATTCAGCAATGATTGTAGGACCTAATAAACTTTGTCCAGTGTCAGAAATTACTTTAATCATACTTTTTCTTCTTCTCTGTTTATTCCACCTGTTATCAAACCTTTATTCCACCTTTTACCTTATTCCATGACAGCTTGGACGGAGGGGAACGTTTTCACGATAAACTGCTGAATGTAGAAACAAGGCTGTAAACACAAATAAACCTTTACAAAGGAAGTCAATATTGACTATATGGGAAAGAAAAGTGGAAGAGGAATGGGTAATAGAGAGGAAATAATATCACAGGAGAGGAATTTCAAAGACCATCAGGATTTGGATACTGTCTACAGTATATCTCACATTCCAACTTCTCCAAATCAAATACTTTTTTCCATTGGTGCAATGGGCAGTTTAATAGCAAAGTCCAATGTGACAGGCAAGTACAAAGTAAAAGAATTTGTTTGTTCATTTATTTTAAACAAGAAAATGGTGTTTGTGTCAATGTATTTCTGAAAATACCACTGGCAACACAGGAAAAAAAGTCATGGGCAGACAGAATGAACAGGCTTGAACAGAACAGAATAAGAGACATGAATATACACAACTCAGAATTAGTTTATATATTTTAATAATTTAAGTAAATAGGAAAAAACCCAGCCAAAATCCATAATTGAATTAGGTTGGAAATATCTAACAGAGCTCAAAAATATTCCACACCCTATGTTTCTACAAGAGGTAATATCTAATGGAGGGATAAAGTACAAAAATAACTGAGAAAGGATAATGAAATATCTTCAAATGAAATTGGAATCTCTTGGACAAGTGCAGAACAAGAGGAAAAGGCTCCCAGCTCTGGAGC
The DNA here is from genome assembly GCF_023055355.1 of Agelaius tricolor. Classification (NCBI taxonomy): domain Eukaryota; kingdom Metazoa; phylum Chordata; class Aves; order Passeriformes; family Icteridae; genus Agelaius; species Agelaius tricolor. The sequence goes on along the minus strand of NW_027269284.1, from coordinate 707,123 downwards.
TCATTCTGAGGCAGGTTGAAAGAGAATCGGGGTGAACCTCTTGCTTTGAGAGTCTCAGATCAAACAAAACAACCTGAATATCAGCATGAGTTGAAAAGAAAAGGGGACAAAAAATGAAAGAGAAAGAAAGAGGAGCTCAGTGTTTGCATAGGCCATAAATAATTAATCAACGAAAGGAAAAGTTAAAGCAGTATTATGCTTCCCCATCCAGGGGAGACATCTGGGCTTCCATCCTTGTGGCAGTCACATTTTCTGGAAAAATCCCTTCACCCAGGATTTTTCTCCTGGGAAGCTGAGAAGCCTCAGAGAAAAAGGAAAACAATTCTTATCTCATTTGCTTCTCCTGTGTTGTGCTCATGTGGAATGTGTTTGGAGCTTGTTCACCCACAGGTGATTGTTTCATTGGATTCTGCTGTGAGTTGTTTTCAGTCTTTGGCCAATCAGGGCCAAGCTGTGTTGGGACTCTGGAGAGAGTCAAGAGTTTTCATTATTATCTTTTTAGCATTCTGTAAGCATCCTTTCTGTATTCTTTAGTATAGTTTAGTTTAGTATTCTTTAATATAATATAGTATAATAATAAATTAGCCTTCTGAGAACATGGAGTTAGTTTCATCATTCCTTCCTTCATCTGGGGGGAACACAAATACAATACATCCTGGAGATCAGCAGCTCTCCAGGAGATTTCCCTGGGATGGGGACAGTTTGGATAAGGATGCCACTTTGCTGGAAGGCCGGGCTGCTGTGCAAGGTGACCTGGACAAGGGGCTCCAGAGGCCACAGTAATGGCCAGGAGTTTGGAGGGTGCACTCAAGGAGATGCTGAGGGAGCTAGGTTCATCCACTGCACAGAAAAGAAGGATTTAGGTGGATATCTGGCTGCATTGCTACAGTGGGGGTGCAAAGACAGAGCCAGGCTCCCCTCAGAGGTGATGGCATCAACATCCAACAAAGGGAATTCCAAATAAACAAATAAAAAGTATTTCCTCTGAGTGCAGTGTAGCCCTAGGCCAGGGATCCAGAAGGGCTATGCAGCTACACCCTGGAGACACCTGAAACTACCCAGAACAAGACCCTGGGCAACTTGACCCTGGCCCAGTGTTGAGCAAAGGGCTGAATTAGAAACCTCCAACGTCATTAATTCCTCAGTGCTACAATCCTTTGGAAAATAGATCCCATCTGTGTGAGGCCTCCAGCTTTAGGAGGTGTGTTTTCCTGTAGGCCATCTCCTCCATCTTTAGGAGATGGGTTTTCTGTAGGCCATCTCCTCCATCTTTAGGAGATGGGTTTTCTGTAGGCCATCTCCTCCATCTTTAGGAGATGGGTTTTTCTGTGGGCCATCTCCTCCAGCTTTAGGAGATGGGTTTTTCTGTAGGCCACTTTTTGTCTTGGGTGAAATTCCTCTGAGGCTAGGGTGAGAAATGCCATCTCTTCTTCCATGAGGTGCAGAGGGCAGAGCTTTACATTTTCTCCTGGAGAGAAACAACCAGATTAGAGGCTCTGAGGAGCCTCAGAAGCAGCAGCTCCTCTCAGGCCTCAGAGCAGATGTTCATAACTCCTCAAACAGCCAGACTTGCCTGGGCACAGTTTTAAAGACACTTCATTGAGAAACACTGGCTGTCATCCAGGATATTAAAAAGATAATAATAATAATAAAATAAGTAAAAGTGTTCTTGTCCCCTGCTGGTTTTGGTTTGTTTACAACCAGGGGGAGAAGGCAGTCCCTGTTGTTGAATTTCAGATGTGCTCTGGAGGTCGGCACGCCCTGCACCCCGGCAGTGCTCATAAATCAGGGATGACCTAAGTTTTCACCACCCAGATTTGCTCTGGCTGGTCAGAGCTTTTCGTAACATCTTTCCCATCACCAGAAGGGTCAGAAACTCAAAGAGCACCAAGGTCAAGTGGTGTGTTTCCAAGGGAAAGAACCTCAAACCCTGAAATCCCAATATTTATGTTTGAGTCTCACCAAGGTGGGTGCCAAGAGAGAGGAGAGGAGTCCATGGGGTTGGTGTCACCACATGGATGACATCAAGCTCACATTTCCAGCCTCAGCAGGGTCTGGGAGCCATTTGAGGGCACAAAGAGCATTTAACAAGGAAATGGAGAAAGTTAACCAAAAACGCAGCTGGATTTTTCTCGCTCTCTCCAGAAAAACAACCAAAAAAAAAAAGTGTGTAAATATCATCAGCTAGAGAAAAAATGCTGATGTCTGGAAGTCAAATTTGCCATTGAAAATGGAAAATAAATGTGGTGCACTCAGAAGCATCTAGACTTAGAGACTGAGTCACTTTTATGCTAATACATCCTCACCGCCTCCCAAGTGAATATGAAAAATGGTTTTATTTATTGTAATTGATGTTTATGATAAAAGCACTTCCATATCCCTCTATGTACATACACAGTTACTCAGAAAGCAAATTTAATTTTTTCTCCCCTTTTTTTTTGTTTTCCATAAATTCTTCCTTGTTTTCTCTTTGGAAAGTGTGGTTTTCGTGCAAAGCAAGCAGCAATATGTGCTCAGGTGTGTGAAGACAGAGTTGGCTCCCACAGGGACCACACTTCCATCACCCTTGTCCCTGGTCACCTGTGGCACCAATTGGCTCTCACTGATGAGGTGCACAATTTCATTTTTCATGTCCTTCTTCTCCTCTTTATCCTCCTCCTCAATGACTCTGAGCTGAGAAGAAAGTGGTCCCAGCTCCTGGGGGGCTCTGATCTAAGAGAGTTGCAGTTCAACAGAGGCCCAAAATGCAGCTCTCAACTGCAGAAACATCAGCTCCAAAGGAAATAAATAAAAATCTGACAGTTGTTCTGATCTCTGGGAGGGCTGGCTGTGAGCATTCCCATATCAGAGCTCAGTGATCCCGATCTCTCTCTATGTTTTGTGTCTCTCAGGTGTATTGTTAGCGTTCAAAAACACATAATCACATAAGCGATTATATGCGGTGTTTTTTATTGAAGAGCTCTGGGATCGGGGTAGTTTCCACCCAAATCTGATTCCAACCATACATTCGAGGTGAACGTGTTTTATATTCTATCGTTATATAACTTTCATGCTAATTATTAAACTTATATTGTTCTATTGTATACACAGATTTCAGCTAAACATAGCTTCTCATGGTTCCCCCCTTAAATTTCTAACATAGTTTCTCATGATTCTTCTTATGAGTATACAATAATTATATTTAGTTACTAAACAATCATCACATCTAACACTTATATCATTTATCATACTGCTTATGCAGGTGCAGTGATCTGAGAAAACACAAAGCCTAACGTTTTCAAAGTCTATCTTTAACATTTTCCAGGGCTCCACTATCAGTATCTGGCTCAGATCTCTCTCTAATTAGGAGTTTTGAGCCACACCAGCACCTTTCCTTCTCTCTCCACCTCCTTCCAAAACCTTGGTGGTGCTCAGAATACTCTCCATTCATGCAGGGATCAGGAAATCCCACTCCCAAATTTCTTCCCCAGTGTCCAGTTTATCTCTCACCTCCACAGCAGCAAGATCTGCTCCAAGCCACCATCCCTCCTCCACTCCCACACTAATGAGCTGGAAATCATTAAAATTTGCATGATTTGTGGTCTCCTTGCATCCAGAGCTCCACAAGCACCTCGGCTCTTGCCCTGGCACTGAGGTGGAATGAGGCCAGAGGATAAAGCAGAGCCAAGGACTGTAAAGATATCTTGTGTTTCATGGCACTGAAGGACCTGCTTGAGAGCTCATGTGGCATGGACATCACAAAATCCCACCAGATTAAACCAGAGGCACCACAGAGGGCCCAGTTCCCTGCCAGGTACATCAGAGGGATTTCAACATTTTGATTGCATCCCACACAGAATCACAGAATATCTCCATTTGGAAGGGCTCCAGAATGATCACTGAGTCCAGCTCCCTGCCCAAACCCATCAGTGAAAAAAGCTGAATAATCACATGTGAAGGGACAAAATTGAGAGCAGATTCACCAGAAACTGCCTATGTCAGGGGAAAAAAAAAATCCAGCAAAGAATATCTTTGCCCTTCCATGAATGATTCAAACTATGCAGAGAAGCTGCCAAATGTTTCATATGGCTGATGCTACCAGGGGTTTGGACTGCCTGGAAAAGGGCCAGTGCTATGATCAAGCATCTAAAACTTGTGTTTGGTCAGAGCAGCAGCACTTGTGGTTCTCAAAATCAAACAGCCTCTACCAGGCAGGCATGGGGCTCCAGAGGGGCTGGCACCAACCACGTCCCCCTGGCATTTGGAGATGACAGCCACTGGCAGGATGGATGTGAAATTAAAAAAGGAAAAACAATCTTTTTGACAGTGGGAGCAGGGACTGTCATTCCATGGACCAGGAGGTGCTGCATTACTGGAAGTAGTTAAAGGGAGCTTGTGAAAAAAAGAGAGGTTTTTAAACAGTCAGATAGTGATAGGACAACAGGGATGGTTTAAAAGTAAAAGAGGAGAGAATTAAATTTGATATTAAGAAGGAATTGTTCCCTGTGAGGGTGGTGAGGCCCTGGCACAGGGTGCCCAGAGAAGATGTGGCTGCCCCTGGATCCCTGGAAGTGCCCAAGGCCAGGTTGGATGGGGCTTGGAGTAGAAGGTGTGCCTGCCCATGGCAGGGGATTGGACTTGATGGGCCTTAAGGTCCTTTCCAACCCAAGCCCTTCTGTGATTCTGTGAAAATTTCTCACTGAAATGTGGAACAAGAACACCTGCCCAGTGAAAAATTGCATTTCTTCCTGGTGGTATTTCCATCCAGCAGCTCATGTGCCTGCCATTGCCTTCAGAGCCCCTGCCTCAGGGAGATCTCTCTTCCAAAATCCCATCCAAATTTGGAGGGAAACCTCTAAATTACTTTGTCATTTGCTCTCTCTGTCTCTCCTTACCCTCAGTGGAACTCCTGCCTGTGTTCCCTGGGAGGACAGGGAGAGTGGATTGGCACATCCATTGTGACCCAAATCCTCCAGGAAAAGGAAACTTTTCCCAGCCCAGGATGAGTTGAGGTGGGCCATGTCCCAGATTGCAAGGCAATGTGTGTGTTCTATTCCCATCTGTCAGAGCTGGGGCAGTTCTCTGCTGTTCATTGGGCAGTTTTCTTTATCTCTTCCACAGCCAATCCTCCCTCCAGGAGATCTCTGCTGTTCATGGGCCATTCATTATTAATTACCTTCTGTCCATGGCCAGTGAGTGTCCCTGCATGGCTGATCCAATTCCATCATCCCATGGGGAGATGCTCTGCCCAGGGGAGGAGCCAAGCATTCCTACCTGGATCCAATCTGAGCTTTGGGACAGCACAGCAGCCTTTGCCCAGTGCATTGCCAGAGGAGCAGCTTCTGCTGCCCTGCATTGCCAGAGGGAGCCCAGGCCCATCTCCAGCAGCCCTGGAGCTGCAGAGGAAAACTCCCCCCTTGTGCAGGATCCCTGCTCCAGCAGAGCCACAGCTGGCACTGCAGGAGGGCTGAGCCCCCATGGGATGGGGCTGTGCCCCCACCCTGACACACAGGGGGCAGCTCCTGCTCTGACTCTGGCAGTGTTGTTTTGTAGCACTGCATTTGTATTTTATTTTTATTTTCTTTCCTAATAAAGAACTTTTATTCCTATTCCCATCTCTTTGCCTGAGAGCCCCTTAATTTCAAAATTACAACAATTCAGAGGGAGGGAGTTTACATTTCCCATTTCAGGGAGGGCTCCTGCCTTCCTTAGCAGACACCAGTATTTTCAAACCAAAACACACCTCTATAGTCAAGAAGAACGTGTACAATGTCCCAGCTGTCCCCAGGGCAGGGGTGAGCAGTGCTGAGCCTCCTCAGCAAGGCTCCTTCTCTCCCACTCCTGCATTTCCCAGTGGAAATGTTTGTCCTGGAGCAGCAGGCGTGGCTGCAGTGACGTGACTGCATAGCAAGGAGATGACACCGAGCACGGGCTGGGGCACGGGAGGAGCTGCAGGGCTGTGGGAAGGGACCCTGCTGCAGGCTGAGGGCAGGACTGGCCTGGGAATTCAAGGTCATCTGGGCACTTTGCAAAGGGCACAGCAAGGGCAGCTCAAGAGAGCTCTGGCAGTCATATGTTTGTATTTTCTATATTTCTATATTTCTATGTTTCTATATTTCTATATTTCTATGTTTCTATATTTCTATATTTCTATATTTCTATATTTCTATGTTTCTATCTTTATATATAAATATATTTATATATTACAATTTTATATTTTATTTATATTTTACTTCTTTCTATTTTATTTCTAATTTTATATTTATATATTTATAATTTTATATTTTATATTTAGCTATTTATATATATATAAATTTATAAAATTTATAATATATAAAATATATATATAAATATAAAATAGTATATATATATTTAGCTATATTTATATAACCTATTTTATAGGTTTATATTAATATATTCTATAGGCTTACATTTATATATTTCTGTGTATGTGTGTGTATATAAAAATCTTGTATTAAAATTTTATTCTATACATATCTTACATCAAATTCTACATATAATCCTTAAAATGTGTGTAGATTTTAGATCAAAATATACTTCTATATTTATAAATTAGAAATTATTTCTATATTTATAAATAAATAAAAATAATTTTTATATTCATAAATTATAAATAATTTATATATTATATATTAAAATAAATAAAGAATGTGAGAGTATATATTCATTAGGAGTGTGTTTATATATATTTTTTGTATATTCTATAGAAATTTTACATCAAATTCTACACCCTCTCCACAAGCACTGGGGTGTCTGGGAACACCAGCCCCAGCAAGGAAGCTCAAGGTGATGGGCACAGCCAGCACACATCCCACCACATGTGAGGGAGGTTCAGATATGCTCAGGTGAGCAAGGAAGGGGAAGCAACGAGCCAGCTGAGAGGAGGTGGCAGGGAAGGACTGGATGGAGTCTGGAGAAGAGGACACTGAGGGGACACTCATCAGGGTCTGCAGCTACTCCTGAGGGACAGCACAGGGACAGCTCTGATCTCTGCTCCCTGTGACAGTGCCAGGATCCAAGGGAATGGCCAGAGCTGTGCCAGGAGGGGTTTAGGTTGGAGATCAGGGAAAGGTTCTTCCTCCAGAGGGTGCTGGCACTGCCCAGGCTCCCCAGGGAATGGGCACAGCCCCAAATCTGCCAGAGCTCCGAGAGAGTTTGGACAACACTCCAGGGATACCCAGGGTGGGATTGTTGGGGTGCCTGTGCAGGGACAGGAGCTGGATCAATGATCCTGATGGGTTCCTTCCAGCTCAGGACATTCCACAATTCCTGGCTTTTGCAGGAATCTTTTGCTCCTACCACACAGGAGCAAAAATTCAAAATTCAAAATTTGTCATCACAAAAATTCAACCCATTGGCCCAGGGAACAGGAGTGGGGCGAGGAGCAAGCAAAGATTGCTGCCTGTATCTATGGGCACAAGCACATCGAGGTGTCACCAAGATGGTCTGAAAACATGCCCAGGTCAGGAAGGAAGGATCCATTTGGATTTTGAAGCAGGACAGAAGCATCCATTGGGACTTTGAAGCGAGTTACCTGCAAGCAGGGACATTCAGGGTTTGCAGCTGTACTGCAAACGAGGGCAGGGAAGGGAAGGTTTGATTTGCTGTCCCCGTGCTGGAGTTTCCTGGAGATTTACAGCCCTCAGGTGGTGACTCGGAGCACAGCCCCGCTGTTATCCATGTTCCCATCTCAGCGTGGGTCAGTGCCCTCTCTCCTGGCTCTCCATCCTCTGCACCCATCCACGTCACTCACAACAGCCAAAAATCCTCCCCTGAGCATCCCAAATCCCCTCCCAGTTCCTGGCATCTGCCAGCTCAGCCCTCACCTCTTGCCCAGCCAAACATGACATATTTAGCTCCACTGTTTTTGTTGTTTTTATTTTTTTAATCTCTCTCCTTATAAATCAGCTTTTCCAGCCCCTGCCTCTGCTGTTGTCTTTTCTCTTGGCAGTGCTCAGTTGCCAAATGCCTGACAAATGGCCCTCAGGCAGCCACCCTGGCCAGGGCCACACTGCCCATGAGAAAGGAGACACTGTTTCTCCTTCTCCAAGCATAATTCCCCTTTTTTTTTCTTTTTTTTTTTTCTTTTTTTTTCTTTTTTTTTGCTGTTCTCCCACTCGTGTCACTCATCTTACAGGCCCCCACAGCAAACCACCCACTGTGAGCCCACGAGGATAACTGGGGCTGGGAAATCTCTCCCTGTGCTTCACAAAAGGATTTTGGAGGGGGTTTAGCATTGGACCAGGTTGTAGCTGCTATCAGAGCCCTTTGTTTGGAGAAGTTCCACACCAGTTTCTCACCCCTTGTGGTTTGTCCAGCCTTAGCTTCTCTTTTGCCAGGGTGGGGATTAAATGTGTGAGATGGTGTTTCTTGTTTGGACTGAGATATTTATTTGTTCTTATCTCTGTCACAGTCTCACAAACCCTGAGTTCTACAGCATTCCAACACACTAAAAACTTGAGCCCCATCTCTCTCTCTCTACAGGGCCTTTTAGGGATGAACTGTCCAATTAAGAAATGACACCTAAATTATTTTTACTTTTAACCCAATAACCAACCACCCAAGGCCTGCAATGGGGACTTTTTTATCCAATTACACAAAACCACCCAAACCCATGGAGGACAAGGTGAAGAAGGACCAGTCTCTGCCCTAAAACCTCCATCTTACTTTATATATATATATATATATTACTAGATTCTAAAACTTTAAACTCTAAGTTTTCCACCCTGTGATATCACACACTTCTATTCAAACTCCACACCCACAATCCCAGCTCTGTAATTCAATTTTGGAAGCCTTCTCCATGGCCCCAGGTCAAATGCAGTGTTCTGTGCCCGATAGCACAGAAAGTCTGAAATTCTCAGCATCCAGGCTTCCAACAGAAGGGGTGAGAAACTGTTGGGGATGGAACGAGCCTTAAGGTCCCTCCCAACCCAAAACATTCCACGATTCTACATCCCTGAAACTCAGAGAAATCCTCCATACCACAGCAGGATCTCACTCAGGACCTGATTAATCAGTTAATTCTCCAAAGGGACGCCTCGATTCCCTGGGGGTGGGAGGCTCCTGAGCCAGCCGGACACCAAACCCTGGGCTCTGGGTGTCCTGGGGGTCTGCAGGGTGGCCAAAACCTCACACATGTGGGCTCTGAGAGCTGGGACATCACCCAGCTCCTGCCATCCACCTGCCACAGCTCCTGCCAGCCCCCCAGGGATATCTCAGGCACTCTAGGGCACTCCAGGAATGGAAACAGAACCCACTGATAAAGGATCGTATCTGTGCTCACCCCCCTGCTCTTCCCTCACATCCTCCTGGGTCAGTTTGCAGATATTTCCTGGGAATAGTCCGATTCTTTACTATTCCTAGAGAATATTTTAATGCCACGAGATGGCAGCACAAAATCACCTTTCCCGGGGTGTGCTCAGCTTGCAGAGGCTGCTCCAGACCCTGCACCACGGAGAACTCAGTGGTCTCACCGCGGGGGCCACTCCAGGAGGAGAAAATATCCAAGTGCAGAGCCAGAACCCAGCTTTTCCATCCCTTGAAGCACCTGCAGTTCCAGCACCCACTCATTGCCAGCGCTGCTGCTCCACTGAGTTTGTCTCAGGATCTCCCAGCGGGTCCCAGTCTCCTTTTCTGCTCTGGGTCCGTGTTTGCAAATAAATCAGCACCAGGGGAATTCCCTGGGCACTAAGCCCGATCCTTTATTTTAGAATCAGAATCCCCTGACTATAAAATCAGAATCAGGGGATTCTGATGATAAAATAAAGCCTGGCTGGCTGGTGCCCCCTTGCACAGTTCAGAGCCCAGTGTGGATCCTGGGACACTCCTGTCAGGAGGAAAGGGCTAAAACCCTGCAAAAAATCCTGCTGGAGCCCTTAAATGTGCTGCTGCAGCGTCCTCATGGTCCCCTCTGTGCAGGGACAACCACAGGTCACTCCATGCCACAAACCAGAGAGTTTAGGGCTCTTCTCCAGCCTTAATTCCGTGATTCTGGGATTGGCCGCACGGTGACACTAACGGGGGGCTCTGCTCACACCGGGTTTGGGCAAGGAGGGGTGTGAAGGCAGAAGCCAGGACCTGCCCAGTAATTCCACCACTCTACTGGTGGAATCAGGGCTCTGAGCACCTCAGCTTTTGTTAAAAAAAACTCTTTTTAAAAGCATTTCTTGCTGTCACTCTGATTTTTTAAGTTTTTCAAAGCCTTCTGATGTTCACATTCTTGTAATGAACTGTCTCACACACCTTGTGTAAATAATTTGTTGTTTTGCAGTCTTTTATAAAGGAGGAGAAATTTGATGGACTGTTGGTTTGTCCAGTGTCATTGGAGAGGTGGCACTGTCACCCTCCAACCCACTGTCACTTTTGGAAGTCTATAAATGTTGGGAGTCAGAAATTAAAAATTCTCTTTTCGCCTTGGAAGAGCTGCACATCCGTGTCGTGTTATTTTGTGTCCCACAGTGACATCTTGCTAGGGATTCAAGGAGCAGAACCACAGAATTGTTTAGTTTGGGAAATTCTGAGACCATTGAGTTCAACCATTCCTCCCAGCACTGCCAAGGCCACCACTGACCATGTCCCCAAGTGCCACATCCCCATGGCTTCTAAATCCCTCCAGGGACAGGGACTCCATCACTGCCCTGGGCAGCTGTGCCAGGGCTGGACACCCTTTCCATGAAGAAATTTTCCTTAATAATAATCTTCTGAATAAAATTTTGTGGATGATTTTTCCTGGATCACCCAGGAAAGAGGCAGCCAGGGACAGCCATGGCCATTTCTCCCTGGTACCATCACCCACTGGGGTTTGGAGCCCCACCTCTGGCAGCACCCTGCTACCCTCCCCACACAGCCAGCCAGGAGGAGCAATCCCTCATTAATTCTGAGTAATTAGGTGCCTCTTACCTTCCCAGCACGCCCATCTGCTTTCCACCAACCTTCATCCCTGAGCTCTTGTGGAATGAAGGTGTCACAGGTCTTGGATGAAGAGCAGTGTGGAGGGTCACAGAGCCCCTCTGTGGTGACAGCACCTCTCCTTGTCACATGCTCAGGGTGGCCTTTGCTGCTAATTTTAAATACCTCTGAGCAAACAGCTGCTAAATTTAGTGTCTCCAGAACATGAGCATCATTTTAAAGGCTGGATTGCTGGTGAGTGATGGCAGCAGAGGAGAGAGGGGGATTGGCCTGTCCCAGATCCCTGCTCAGCACAACCAGACACCATCATCACTCTGTCTGCACAGAGCAGAAGGAGGAGCTCTCAAACTCTGGCCAACAGCACAGCAGCTTTCCTTGGATGTCCTGTGATAAAGAAGCCACAGGAATCACAGAATCATTTAGGACAGAAAAGACATCCCAGGCCATCAAGTCCAGCTTTGACTGATCCCCACCTGGGGACCCAGCCCAGGGCACTGAGTGCTCCTTGGGGACTCCACCACCTCCCTGGGCAGCCCCTCCTAGGGTCTGACCATCATTTCACTGAGAATTTCTTCCCAAATTTCTTCACTGAAGAGAAAGTAACTCCTTGGTTTTTCCTGTGTCAGCCCCACATGCCCAAGGGATTTGGTTTTCTCCTCAGATTCCACTTTGCAGCAGATCTGGCTGCTGGGAAATCAGCTCTGGCTCCTTGAGGTTGAGCTCTGAGTGACTGAAGCTGGACTGAAGAGTTCTTATCTCTCTTCAGTCAAGTGTGCTGCACTCTCTTCCCTCAGCCCAACTCTTTCTCAACTCAGTAACAGCATGAAAACAGATAAAAATGGGAGAAAAACAGCAATAAATTCAACATACCACCATCCTTCCCAGCTCCCCAGCAGCCAGGAAGGCATCCCACCTCCACACTGCAGCAGGGAACCAGCAGAGCTCAGCTGAACTTGGAGAGAACCAGACAGAGTTGGTGCCTCCTCTGCAGACATTTATCTTGGGATGCACTGACTCACCCTCTGCAGGGGGATTTTTCCCTCTCTCTGTCCCTTTTCCTCCCCTCTGTAACTCATTTATCAGCACAGCTCCCACCCCACACACAGGCAGAGGGAAGGGAGGCTTCACATGGGGCAGCAGATGCCAAAGCAGGCACATCCCTCACTCCTCACATGCAGCTCTGGCCAGCAGCCAGCCAGATGGAGAAATGGAATGCAGGGAGATAAGGCAGTGGCTGAACGCCCATGGTCTTCACCCTGAAAACTTTTATTTTTGGAAACTGTTTAGATATCTTTAAACTATGCTGATGGCTACATTGTGTTCACTTGACTTTAAAGAAGCCCATGATTTATCTCTCTGAGGAAGTTAAAAAAAAAAAAAGGTTTTTTTCTCATTCCTGATGGCAATTTCCACATGATGCAGACAAAACCTTGGGAGTCTAATATCTGGACTTAGTGACTAAGTGACATCTAACAGCTGGACTTAGTGACACACATCTGCACAGTCCAGAGGCTGCTTGGATGGGGTGAGTGCTCCTGCTACACTAAAGGACACACAAGTAAAGCATAAAGCAACAAAAGAATAACCCTGAGCTGGGAGGGACCCACAAGAATCATCAAATCCCACTCCTGGCCCTGCACAGGGCATCCCAAGAATCCCACCCTGAGCTGAGAGCATTGTCCAAACATTCCATGAGCTCTGGCAGAGACCACACTGACCACAGCGCTGTCAGCTCTGCCCTAACCAGACCCTTTTTGGTCAGGATTGTATTGCTGGCAGAGGAAATCTCCAGTTTGGATACATTATTATACAAGCACCATTTGTGTAATGTGTTTCTGACCTATTTTCAACCTGGTTTCCTCCTATTCCATATTTTATAGGAAGGGGAAAAAAAAATCCTATTTTTGTAATGTTGAATAAACGAGTTGGAAGTTACCAAGTGAAGTGTCCAGGAAGTAGCACAGCACCCAGTCTTTTTATTACAACATTTATTTTAGTATAGAAGGCACTTACAATACAGAAAGAAAAAAGAAACAAAAGGAACATGATAGGCACCAAAAGTGAAATTAGAATTAAAATGACAGAGAAACAGTTTACCAGACCAAAAGGAGCACCCTTCCCTGTTAACAATACAGCACATGGAAATGAAGCTATTGATGGCTAACATTTTTTAACAATTAAGAGCTTTTTATTTTTTAAATTTTTTTTTTAATAGAAAAGATAAAAGGCTGTTCTACTGCGAACTGAAATAAAAGAGAACCCCTCCAGAGAGCTGCAGGAGGATGTGGGAGGTGGTGTTGGTGGTCAGGCAGGGCTCCCTCAGGCTGGGCACTGCAGCAGGTCCTGGTACATCTCGATGAGCCGAGCTGCCTCCCTCTGCCCCGAGAGCACAGCCCCGTGGGTGGTGGAGTAATACTTCCTGTGAGTGGCCTCCCCTGAGAACATCACCTGCATGGGCTGCAGGGCACAGCACAGGGGACACACATCAGCACACGTCACTGGGGAGCGTCACAGGACACAAACTTTCTGTGCCCTCCCACACAGGATGGTTTGGGTTGGGAGGGACCTCCAAGATCATCCAGTGCCACCCCCTTGTCATGGCAGGGACACCTTCCTCTATCCCAAATTGCTCCAAGCCTCTCCAGCCTGGCCAGGGACACTGCCAGGGGTTTTCATCTGTTTTGGAGGGCTGGTTCTCAAAACCTCCACAAGATGCCAGTTCCAAAAACCTCCACAAACCTGCAGGAGGCACAGAGCACCTGCTCGGTACCATCTCCTCCCTTTGCTCCCCTAAATCACACTGCAGACTTTTAGGCATTAAGGGAATTTTTCTTCTGGACAGCAGCTTCAGAAGAATAACAGCCATGTCTCAAAACCCACAGCATTGTATCTCTTATACCAATAGTGAGGTGATTGCTAGAACTGCAACTCGGATTGGAGGCAGGAATTTCTGGGAGGATTTCCCTGGGAACCACACAGAAAAATTCCTAAAGCTCCTGCTGGGTTTTCTTAAGTAGATTTCTGCACTGAATACAATTATTTCTGCTGAGGCCAAGCTCTGGTGGAGGAAATGGACTGGGCAGCTGCTTGAAGGCTGCATTTTCATCAGCCTTTGGATTTGGACACATAACCCTGAGTGATGGGGTGAGTTTGGCTTAATGTGATCCTGAGCTGTGTAACCACCTCCATGTGTGCTCCAGCTCTCCTTGCTAAATTCAGAAAGCCAAGGCAGTGCCTGGGGAGAAAACTCATCATCCCCTGCCAAGGACTGGGCCTCCCTCAGCCTGCACTGCCAGCACAGAAAGATTTCCTAATATGAAACCCCTGACACATTCAGACCTAGACATTAGCAGGGTCATAATCATAATAATAATCTTTGAAACAAACTAGCACGTGCTTTCCTGAGGAATTCTGAACTGGACAATAGGGCTGATGGTCATTAAAGGACAATATCACAATTCCAAAAGCCACACACATGAGCAGCTCTTGATAAATTCAGGTAGAGATGAGGGAATCCCTGAGACGTTGGCATTCCAAACGTTACAGAGGTAAAATCCTACACACATCTTTTGTACAAAAAAAAATAGAATGGGGAAACACACTACTGGAGGCCAAATCACGGGTTTTCCCTTCCAACCTCCCTCCCCAAAAAGCTGCTGCCCAGTGTCCCATCAGCTTTACTGCCCCAGGCCCCATCTGGGCCATACTCACAGGAGATTTGGAGCTCTCAGCATAAGGCAGTGGTTTCGCCAGTTTCTCCACGTCGGCCCCACTAGACCCAACCTGGGTGTAGGAGTAGGATCCACGGAAGTGGGGATTGCTGCCCCAGGAGGACCGCAGAATCCGGCGAGGTTTCGGAATGTTTGGGTTCCCTGGGTGGAAAGGGGAAGGCAAAAAGTCAGACTGTGTCCAAGAGGGCAAGAGGGCAGTGCCTGAGCAAGGTGTGGGTGCCAGGGATTCCATCTTATTTATTCAACATCCAGCCTAGCAGAGCCCCCAAACCAGATGTCCCTTTCATTATGGAGTTTTAACTCTTTATATAACAGAAATTGCCTCCCTTTTCATCTCAGCTCTTCCATTTTCCAGGGTGTTGGGGGAGTCCCCACCCCTGGAGGTGTCCAAGGAACAGCTGGATGAGGCACTAAGTGGCCTGGCCTGCTTGATAAGGTGAGGAATTGATCACAGGTCGGACTCCATGGCCTTGGAGGTTTTTTCCTACTTAAATGATTCTGTGATTTGTTTTGGAAAGGAGCATTAAAATGTTTAGATTCCTACAACACTGGGGAGCTTCAGGAAACCTTGGACACAGCCTGGTTTGGAAATACAAAGCATGTTCTGGTCACATTTGCAGTGGGGAGCCTGGTGGTAATCAAGCATGTGATTGATCTCACCAAGATTTAGGCATCTGAGTGCCCAGTCTGAACTGGACGTTTAGGTAGCCTTGTGAGAGAGGAGTGCCTCCAAAGAGGGAAGAAGGCAAATCTTCTTTATGTGGGGACATTGAAAAACCTGTCAGGAAGTTCTCAAAACCTGGATTAACTCATTCCAACAGCTTCCCATAACAGTTTCCCCCCAAATGAAGCTAAAATCCAGGAGACTCTTTTATTTAATGCACAAGGCATGGAAAGAAGGCTTTTGAGGCTGGAAGGAGGATTTCTAGATTGCTGTAGGATTTCCACTGCTAAGAGGATGTAGGACCTAGAGGTGAAGAATGCACCCACAACAGGGTCATCATCAGCCACTGTCCCCACCCCAAGGACTTTGGAGAACATGAGATCCAGGACTGCAGCCACCAGCTGGTGGCACAAGAGCCTCAGGTACAAGCAGGGAGAGTCACACTTGGGAGATCTCTTGCTGGGCTGGTTTTGGACAATCTCAGTGCCACTGCTTTTGTTGGAGTCCCGTGATCATATCTGGCATGGCAGGAGAGGAACAGAGGGACGTGGAGAATTCCAGTGAAGAGAAATTCCCTCAGCAGGAGCCAAGATCCACGCTTGAGGCAACATCACATACCCAGGCAAGGTTTGGCTACCTGAACCTTGGGCTGAGTCTAAACCTTCCACAGCAAAGGAGACTGGAACTGGATGATCATAAAGGTCCCTTCCAACCCAAACCATTCTATGATTCTTCATGGAAAGGGTTGTCCAGCCCGGCCAGAGCTGCCCAGGACAGTGTTGGAGTCACCACCCCTGGAGGGATTTAAAAGCCATGTGGATGTGGCACCTGGGGACATGTGACAGTGGTGGCCTTGGCAGTGCTGGGGGAATGGTTGGGATCACTGATCTTAAAGAGCTTTTCCAACTCAAGTAATTCTGTGATTCCAGAAGATAGCACAAAAAGCAGGAGTTTTGAGATGTTCACATCCTTTGCCTGCTTCAGACCCTGACTCTGGGACAACTCAAGATGTTCAGCCTGCCATGAGGCAACCCAAATTCCCCCCATTTTCTTCATCCCAGTTTAGAAGGAGACACCCAAATGTAAACCCTGGTTGGGCACTGCATCATTTAGCTCTCATAAGCTATTATTTAGCTGTGCCTTCAATTCCCTAAAATCAAGAGCAGGTCCTGGTTCAGCTTCTGCTTTCAGGAGTATCCTGTCAGCCAGAGCTATGGAATAAGGGGCTGGAACAAAGCAGAGGATGGCTTGCCCAGAGTACTCTGTGAACACTTTAAAACCAGGCCCCAGATCAAAATATGGCCCAGACTAGCAAATAAATATATCCCACAAACAAAACACATCCTACAAAGCAATGTTTCAGGAGTAACGGCTTTGCATAACAAAGGCCTCTAAAATATGTTCCTGCAAGACTCTTCAAAGCAGAAATGCCTGGAAGTGGAAAGCCCAAGGGAGTCTGAGATCTGGGAGCTCTCAGATGTGTCAAGGAAATAAGCTATCATGTTTTATTTTTGAGGGCTGTGGGAAAGCCCAGGAGAAAACACCATGGAAGCTGTCAGAGAACACTCCCCAACCAGGGCCAAGGCACCCACCCATCCCACTGCACTGCACTGCACAAAAACAGCACATGACGAGTTTTCAAGTAAAAAGAGTCTCTGCAGTGGCCTGGTGGTGCCTCTTCCAAAGCTGGTGCGTGTTTCCATATCCACATCCATCCACACGAGCTCCTTCCAAGGTCTCCAGCACATCAGGCCACATTAGCAAGACCCAAGTGTCCACTGTGCAGCAACTGTAGCCCTGCAATTCTGCAATTCTGCACCTTTTAATGCAAGCAGCTGTTTCTAAGAGGAAAATCAGGAGACCCAGAGGGGGCTTTGGTTGAAGGTCAGACAGGAGCACATGGCACAAGCTCTGATTCTGAGCAGCTGTTTGAAGACAGAAACTGCAAAGACTGAGAGCCACAGTCCTTCAAGGAACATCCTTCACTGGACTTTCTCATTCTGCTTTCAAACAGGGTAAACAGCCTTTGTCTACAGATAAAAGTAATAACACAGATGTGGAAACTTCTCAGTTTCCACCATCCAAAGAGATTACATGGCTAAAGAGAGGATGTTGGCCTTCACTAAAACAGGAAGGTACATATCTTCATGCCACAGATTTCCACTTTTGAAGCTATGCAAGACAACTCCCTGTGCCTCACACAATCCCATTTTTCTTCAGCTCCTGGGACCTGTGGATACAGAGGTTTACTGGTTATGGGGCTGACTGAATTACCATACAATCAACTCACCAATCTAAATTAAGGCACCTAAATTTATTTGCCTACCTGAGAGCAGGATGTAAGATTCCACCAAGGGAGATCTGTGGTACTGCCCCCATACCAGTGACTACAACCACCAGAGTGGATACTCCAGACACCCACATGGGACTGGGAGATGTGATGCAGAACCCAAAACAGATCTGTTCCCCTCCTGGAGGAAAACTCAGGGCATCTCCAGCTGCAGCCTGCCAGGCTCCAGTGATCCCTTCAGCAGGGAGCCTCTGGCTTCCTACTCTGGGAGCTTATCCAACAAAGAAGGCAGAGCAAGGCTCCTAATTGCTCAGAGGTATTCTATTTAATCAGATTTGGAGGACACTGCTTTTCACCATCCAGTTGTGAAAAGCAGTAATTGCTGGTGGTTCTTAGGTTAGAACAATCCTCAGAGCTTTTCACAGCAAAGCCAGATAATCCCCAACGCCGAGCTGAGAGGAAAATTGAAGGTCAGTTCTCAGAGAGATTCTCAGTATGAACCTAAAAGAATGGATTTCACTTAAAACTGGTATAACATACTCTGAAGGCAAAGAAAAGGCCACCATGAGCAATAGACTGGGAAAACACAGTGAAAGATGGGAACCTACCTGGTAATGCATGAATTCTTTCTCAGAAGAATAAAAGCATGGGGCATTTCATCCCCAGCACATGAAAGGCAAAGGGAACATTAAAAGGCTCAAAGTATCTGCTTCATTACTGAATATAAGGCTCCCTCTCTACTCAACAGAGAAAAGCTGCTTCAGAAGATGTCACAGAGCAGCAGGTGAGGTGTGGAAGATCTGAGCTGCCCTATGGAAGATCCAGGCTTTCCACAGAGGTGAGGATCCTGGCAGGACCAGTTTCCTACCTTGGTTAGCTGACCTGTGTGAGCTTGAGTGGTGGGAAAGGCTCTCAGAGGTGGGTTTGGTGGTGCTAATTGGACCAGGGGAGTGCAGCCGTGCTCAGAGGTGGCCATAGGTGTATCATGGGCTGCTGGTCTAAGCCTCTCTCACACTCCCCCTGGAACAGATCAAGGGAAGAAGGGAGGTGCACAGAGAGCTGAGCGTGCTTCTGTTATTTCAGCCAGCCTGGCACCTGGCCCAGATCAGCCCTGAGGTATTGCTCCTTCTGGGAACCTCTGGGGAAAACAGGAGCAAGGAAAACGGGATAAATCCAGCTCCCTTAGCCAGGGAATCCTGCAAGAGAATGAAAAGTGAAAAGGTTTTCTACCAACAAGGGCATTGGGGGCAGAAAGTGGAACACGTCATGTTGGGTAATGGGTGCTCCAAGAACAGGTTCTCCTCTCACAGTTTTGAGCAGCTGCAAGGCCACTTCTCAGTTGATGCACAAAATGCTCATTGCAGGGCAAGGGCCTGGTAAATCCAGTCTGGAATTCTCCAAGGAGAGCTAACCTGGGATTAGCTGTGTGGAAGAGCCTGATGGACAGTGACCAGGTGCAGCATCAGCTGGAAGAGCAACTGCAGCACAGACCCAGGGCCCAGAGCCTCATATTTCCCTGCTGGGAGGAGAGGAACATCCAACACACGTAAACAGTCACTGTGAAAAAGCCCAAGAAGGAAGAGGGAGAGCAAACTCCCACATGCCAAACTACAGCAGACTCAAACAGCCAAATTCCCACTCATGAATTGAAGTGGGGTTTGGAATTTTTTTTTTATTTTATTTTAATAGGCCTTAAGCAAGAAAAGCTGCAACAAACAAGGTTGTTTGTACATTCAGGACTACAACAACTTGGCCTGTGAGAGAAGAGCCTCCTGCTAAGCCTGGGTAGAGCAGCAGTTCCCTGCTGGGGTCAGGGGAAAGATGGCACATGGGGACTGATGTGACATGGGGACACCCAACACCCCTGAACACCACCAGCTCAGGAGGCACAGCTGAAACAAGGGTGCAGGCTTGGGCACTGAATCTGGGCTTTTCAACCCAGAGTCTCTACCCTACAGCTCCTGCAGAGAGTGGTAAAATCTCTTTGGGCTGTAGTCAGTTATGCAGGAAATCCTCAGATTCCAGGGTCCTTTCAGGAAAAGGGTTCTTCACCCAGAGGTGCTGGAACAGGCTCCCCAAGGAATGGTCACAGCACCGAGCCTGACTGAGCTCAAGAAGCATTTGGACAATGCTCTGAGGCACAAAGGGATTGTTAAGTGTCCTGTGCAGGGCCAGCAGCTGGACATGATGATCCTGATGGGTCCCTTCCAACTCAGGATATTCTGTGATTCTGTGACTCTCTGGATCTCCATGTGGTTGGTAGCAAATGGTCAGTAAGGGAAGGGGAAAGCTGCACTTGTGAAGGCAAATTTCTCCAGTTAGCTGGAGCTCCATGGACAAGAGGTAAGGTTGGAAACCCCCTGAGTGCTGAGATTGGGCTAACACCAGCTAGCAGGAAGATATAAATCATTTAATCACAGGAGCCATCTCTAAAATAGCATAAACTGCATCTAATCTTGGAGGATGCTCCTCTTATAAGTGCTTGCAATTCTCTATCAATTCAAAACTCTTATTTCAAAACTGCTGTTAAGTCCACCACTATTTCTTTTAGTGTTACTACCTTACACCTGCACTTGCACAGTGTCTCCCATCAGAGCATGTCAAAACTCTCAGATAAAGAAATCCCTTTTCCTGGGAAGGTGTGTGACCTCTAGAGAAAGTGACTGTGGACAAGCTAAAGCCCATCATCCAAGTGTTATTCCTTTAAGTGATTTTATTTGGATTTTCTCAGTGTAATACGCCTAAGATTTGCCTCAGTCCAACTGCTGCCCTTAAAGTGATGTGTGATCACAGAACATGAAATCTGTGAAGTCCAGGAAGGTTTCAGTGATGCACCCAGAAAATGGGAACTCTCAAGATCAATGAATTTTTCGAAATTTAGGTCTTGGAGATTATTTCCATCGATCTGATACTGAATGGAAGTCAGGGGTGTGATTCAACCACACCTCAGCTGATCTAAACAGGTTCAGTTTCTGAAGGGGCCGTGCTGCTCTCCACAGCTGAGATCAGCCCTCAGAGCCCGACAGCTTCAGCTGCTGAAGAGTTATTTGTGATTCAACAAAGCAGAGGATGTGGAATCCTCCAGCACTTCTGCCCATCACTTCCTGAGCCGGTTTATCAGCCCCTCTGTATAAATAGCTCTCAGGCACACCCAAGCAGGAGCTATGCTGGAAGCACACGCACATTCAAAGGGACACAAAATGCCAAAGAACTAAAAATGACTTTAAAGCATTTCCTTCCTCGTGGTTATGTGATTCCCCAGCCCCATGCTCCCTCTCCCACCAGAGCACGCCTGACCTGTAAATTTACGTAGCATTTCGGTGCAGGTTTCTGCCACAGTTTCATCATCACACTTCTCCATAATCAAAGCCTCTTCTCCACAGATCCAGCCACTGAGGACATGGCCATACCTCTCGGGTGGGTACAGCACATCAAAGCTGCAGATCTTCTTGTACCACAGCTCCTCAGGGTAAGTCAAGCTCTCGCTCTCCGCCTCATCTTCCCAGACAAACTGGATGCTGTTGCACTCAGAGCTCCAGAAAGGCTCTTCAAACTCCAGGAAGATCTTGTCAGTGGTATTGATCCCCAGTTTCTCAATGGCCATCACCTTCTCCTCAGGCAGGCGGGGATGGAACAGGCTCTCGTGGCGCTTCTTCAAGACTCCCAGGGACACAGTCACAATGACGTGGTCAGCTGGGATGAACTCACAGTCCTCGCACTCTACGAAGACATTGGAGCCCTTGTTCTCCTCGGGGAGGTCACTGTTGTGGTCAGCCACCCTCTCAATCTCCTGGCTGACCGACTGGTTCCAGTGGATGCACTTGACCGGCTTGCGGAGCTGAATGACAGACTTGGGAATGGAGCGCGCCAGGATCTCCACGATTTTAATGAAACCACAAGGAATGACGTGATGAGCCCCGGGGATTTCGGTCCATTCCCCAAATTCACTCAGCGACACTTCATCCATGCTGTGGGAGCTGCTCTCACAACTCTCTACCTAAGGAAAAGCAACACAAAAGCAACGTTGCCACAGAGCAACTCCTTTAGCCACAGCACAGCTCTGCAAGGGCACAGAGGAGCTGCATGAGATGACTGAATTCCACTCATGAAAGCACAGAATTACACTCTGAAACCAGGTTAGTTTTGCTAGTAAAGAAGTGCCTGGCCATAGGGTCTGACAAATATCACTCCTTAGCCTTTCTTGCAACCAGAGAAACCATTTTGTCATGGTAAAGAGTTGGAGTTGCATCATCCAGAGTTCAGAGGCCAGAGGGCTGGAGCCCCTCTGATCTGAAGAAAAATTGAGAGATGGGACTGTTCAGCCTGGAGAAGAGAAAGCTCTGGCAAGACCTCCTGACACCTTTCAGTACCTAAAGGTGCTACAAAAGAGCTGGAGAGGGACTTTGGACAAGGCCATGGAGTGACAGGAGAAAGAATTATGGCTTTAAACTGATGGTCAACTTAAATTAGATATGAGGAATAAATTCTTCCTTGTGAGGGTGGTAAGGCCCTGGCACAGGGTGCCCAGAGAAGCTGTGGCTGCCACAGCCCTGGAAGTGTTTTCAAGGCAGGCTGGATGGGACTTGGAGCAACCTGGGATAGTGGAAGGTGCCCTGCCCATGGCAGGGGATGGAACTGGATGATCTTTAAGGTCCCCTCCAACCCAAATCATTCTGTGAATCTAAAATTCCATTATGTCTTTGCTTCTGCACAATTCTGGGTTAAAGTTCAGGTTTCTATCCTTTAAAACCCTCTGCAGTGGCCAGGATCTGCTGCCTGGTGCTCCTACAGCAGAACCTGGAGCCGCGTTAATCAGATGCTCATTCCAACGCTAATAAATGTTCCCACGAGGAGCCACAAAAAACTTCTGGCAGCTCTTTGTGCTGTCTGCAGCTTTCAGCATGCTGTCAAACAGTCAGCAATCAGTCAGCTAACAATCTGCCAGAGGTGAGAGGACCCAGCACAGGAGGAACTGAAGGAGACGGAAAAGGGAAATGCCAAGATGTGAGCCACGTGTGTTTGATGTGATTACCAAAGCTTTAGATCCATTAACCTGTTGGTTAATGTTTGTAGGAGTATTAAGCATAGCTGTAGCTCCCAACAATCCCTGGAACAAAGGCAGGATGTTTGGCCTGTCTTGTGATAAGCTTCTAATGATAATCCTGATGCACGGGACACGGTGATCTTAAAATCTTCACATCACCAGAGTCACAATCGCTCGCACACTGTAATTCTCTAAGCATTTTAAGGAATATTACAATTCCTTGCCTCAAACTTTGACCTGTTTTCCAGACCTTTCCACACTTTAGTGACTGTGCTTGGAAGCCTGAAAAGCCTAGACCTTCTTGCTGTGGAGCACCCTGGTGCAGGGCAGGAATCTGTGCTGGGACAAAGCCAACAAGTCAGGGTTGTACCAGCAGCTCCCAGGCTGCTCCTGTGCCTGCAGGGACCAACAGGTGCCTTCCCTGTCCTGCTCACTGCCTGATGACTCCAGTGGACACTGAGTGAAGACCCATCTTTGGACTGTGCTGTAGTTCCACCCTACCCAAGCACTTCCCAGACCTCCCTCCCCCAGGGTGACACAACACAAAACCCATGGATCCTCACCCTGCCTGGATGATCCAACAGGACACTCCTCACTATGAAGTTAAACACTGGTGGCTGTTTGATTCTTTCAACTATGGAGGCAAAATGCCAGGGGGGAAAAACAAGCAGCTACCAAGACAGGTTAATCCCCACTCTGCCATCTGATAGTCTAAAGTATGGGAAGCTTTGTTTTTCTCAGTTATTTGCATGAGAAGGGATTTGCAAGACTTGCAGAAACAGCTCTGACTGTGGCAGCCTGGAGCAAGCAGAGGAAAAACCACCAGGAAACCCAGAGCTGTATCCAATGACTTAACCCTGTCTGCATTGGGTAACACAACAAATAACTGAGCTTTACATGGCAGCTGTGGGGACACCCTGTGAGAAGAGGTTTTGGGTGAGGATGCTGAGATATCAGGCTCAGGACACCAGGGTTCAAACCTCAGCTCTATCTCAAATCTCCTGTGAGACTTTAGGTCTTTATTCCTCTTTGGTTTAGCTTCCCATCTGAAAACAGTGAACTCATGACAAAGTGCTGCTTGCCTCCCCTGCCTCATTTCAGAAGCTTTTAAGTCATCCTAATTGAAATTAAAATGACTGATACACTCTACTCATGGAGTGCTTGATGCAGCATTAAGTCCTCATCCCACAGAGAACTCATTTAGCCAAGGCACCGAGGAGATAAAAAGAACTATGGAAGCCATGTGGAAAGCTGGTTTTATACAGTCTATCTTGGATTTTATTGCTTTACCTTCAAAATGCTTTCTGGGGATTTCTTCAGCAAATTACTAGCATCAAAATTACATTTCTCCTGGTCTCTGAGAGGTAAAAAACACTCAGGCAGGATCAGTGAGTGCAGGTGTAAGTCACAAGATAAAACATTACTAAAAGAACCTGACAATAGAGTAGCTTCAGGTGGCAAAAAAAAAACCTAAATCACACCATAAAATTTAACAAGGCCTAGGAAAGCCTCTTCTATTAAGACAACTGGGGTTTTAAGGTAAGAAAAAAAATAGTAAAGGCATTATTCCTTGCAGCCCACTGTCTTTGGATCTGAGTTGGGAGGGAAAGTTGTCAACAGAAACACAAACTACAAGAGAGCACAGAAAGCAACTTCCAGGGCTGGGTAGGGCTCAGCCAGGTGCCCTGAGGTTCAGGATTTGTTTGCTCCAAAAACAAAACACCCCAGTGATGTGCACACCTACCTTCAGGTACTGCTGGATCATGGCCAGTTTCAGCCTCTTGACGGCCTCCGTGTCATCCGGGTCGGCCTTGACGCGTTTGCGCACGACGTCCCGCGTGAAAACGCCCACGCTGTTCTGGCTCTCAGCATTGACTGGTTTACCTCGTTGGAAGAACTCCTGAGTCAGGTTATAGACCTGCCAGAGACAGGACACAAGGATCATCCAGCAAGATGCTCCTTCAGCTGTCCCGACCCAGCACATTCACGTCCCTCCCCACATCTGATAAAAAGCACCGGCTCCTCTCCCACCTCTGTGTCCCAGGTTGATACCAGCCCTTCCACCCTCTCCATTATTTAGAAGGAATCCACCAGAGTGGGTCAATTAAGTTTCACAGTTAGTTTTCTGTTGTTCCATTTATGGGGATTTTTGAAGGAATTCTGAATGAGTTAGAGATGGGATTTTTGAGTTTTTTAGATCACGTGATTTATTTTTCTTATCTTCTACATAGACAGGAAGGGTGAGCTTGGCTCACATCTTTACTGCATGGTCTAGTTATAAGACCTTTTAAGGATTTATTGATTAATAAAACACTGTTAATAGGATATTTATGTTTTTGACTTAACCCTTAAGTATTTCGTTTTATGGACTTATGCTACAGAGTAAGCGTAAGTCTGGAAAACTAAATATTTAAGGGTTAAGTCAAAAACAGCTTTCTTAGTTAATTATTTTATGATACATAAACCTGCAGAACTGTATTCTAAAACTTCTTGTTTACCTTTGTAACTACTTTTATTTTTTTTATATATCTTAAATTCTAAAACTCGAAACTTTCCTCTTTTTAACTTACCATGTTTCTGCTTTAAACTATAAATCCATATTCTTGCTTCTAGTACTTAAGTTTGGAAGACTTTTCCAAGGTCTCAGGTCAAATCCTGTGCTTAATTCTAAGCTTTGACTTACAGGCCCAAAGTTCTGAGAATTCCCTGCACTTTGGATTCCAACATCCGATGAAATCGGGAAGCAACAAACAGCAAAGGAATTCTGTATGCACACACATTTTACTTGAGCACAGGACAGGTAGAAATCCATGGAAAACAGTGACATCTCTAGAGCTCCTCACCAGGAGCCACAGTAAAAATCCCTTGTAACAAATTGATCTTCTTTGAAGATATTCCTGGTGGTTTTTAACCCCAGTTTTCCATACAAGCTACATAAAAGGCAAGGAAACACCATCCAACTCAGCCCACTGCTTGTGGCTGTCTGGGAAAACTTGTATTTCTATCTACAATATTGCCAGAAGAGCCTGCAATTGCATCATGGCTCTTCCTTTTTATAGAAAAAAAACAAACTTCAAGAGGAATCTTTTAACACAGGAAAGCTCTCAAAAGATGCCTCTCAGAAATGCAGCACATCCCATTAATGATTTGTTTGTCCAGAATGTGTCCCCTTCTCATTCATATCATACCACAGGGTGAACAATATTCTTACATCTCTGTTTGGGGTGTTTTTCCCATCAAAGATGGTTTAATTACACCTTATGATCATTTTTTGGAGACAGATGATTTGGATGTCAAGAAGTTGAAAGCTACAGTAAATATCTGGTACAAAGCTGGTAAAAAACTGGCAGCCTTGCCTTCAAAAAGCTCCTGGAGCTTTCCATTCCCTGCTGAGAGGGCTAATCCACTATGGTTTATGTTCTTCCCACTCCAGTTTTCCCCAAGAGCTTGATTTTATCTTGGGTTTTAGGAATAAAGTGAATTTGAGGAGGCAAAATACAGGGAAGAAGAGGAAAGGGAGGAGGATAAACACATTGCAGTGGTAGGAGTGAGAGAGAGGAGGTCTGTGAGCTAATGGAAGAAGGTGAGTTGACAGGGAAGGGATGAGGAGGAAACTGGAGAAAAAAAGTGAAAGAATGACCAAAAAAAGGGGGGTGGAATAAATGATAAAAACAGAAAAGAAACAATCACAAGGAAAATGAGTGGGACTGGTAAAGACAGAAGAGAATTGCAGACACTGCCTGGGACACGACCATTCCAAGGCGACTCCCAGACAAGAAAGGTGGGGCCCAACGTCCTGTATGAAACAAAGGCTTCCAGCAAAGGAAACTTTGGCAGCTCCAGCATCCCCTGGTTCTCAGGTCCCTGGATTTCTGAGGCCACAAGCACTTGCAGCAGGTCCAGGCTGCACAGACCTTGCGTCAGCACAATCAGCTCGGCTTTCATAAGCTGATTGAGCTCTGTAAGCAGATAACAAACTCACAGGACAAGCAAAGCCCTGCTAAAACCCAGCCACCACTTGGCCCACAGGAGAAGTGAGCCTGACTATGTTTTTGTTAACCATT
Source organism: Agelaius tricolor (assembly GCF_023055355.1). Taxonomy (NCBI): domain Eukaryota; kingdom Metazoa; phylum Chordata; class Aves; order Passeriformes; family Icteridae; genus Agelaius; species Agelaius tricolor. Next base: position 680,419 of record NW_027269284.1, on the reverse strand, counting down.
ACATTTCTTCACTGCCCCACTGAGAGGAGAGCAGGAAGGCACAAGTTCTCTGTGCTGTAACCACCAAGGAAAGTCTTTCCTGGAGGTGCCATCCCATTGATCGGACAGCAGGTAAGTTAAATCACATCAGGATTTCTTATTTCTCCTCTTATTTCCTTGCTTTTCAAGTTCAAGAAGAATTTGGACAACACCCTCAGACACAAGGGGTGACTTTGGGGGTTTTCCTGTGCAGGCCCAGGAGCTGAACTTGATGATCCTCCTAAGTCACTTCCAACTCAGGATATTCTGATTCTTGGGAGTGCTGAACCATCTGAGGAAGAAGAGGAGGCAAAGCTGTTGTAGGGAAGAAGCAAAAAGAGAAACGACAGCAGGTCCTACATTGAGAGATATATGGTCAGAATAAATGAATAAAAAAGATGCTTGAAATGTATGTTTTAATGAACATGAGCAGCAAACACATCCTGTGTAAGAAGCTATGGAAAAGCTTCACTAGGACACCTCATTTAAGGTAGGTGTCCGATGAAGCAGGAGCAAAATTGTGCTGTCTGGAGTTGGAATTATCCAGACTTTCCCTCCCCAGATGGGGAAAGCATTGTCATTCCTATGGGACCACCCCTGGGGTCACTGGGAACAAGCACTTGTGATATCTGAAAACCCATACTCCTCCAATCATTTCAGCATTTCAGCAGCAGGGTTCCTGAGAAAGTAGAAATGGGCTTTCCCTCAAAGATCCTGGGGAAAGGTAACAACAAGGATGACCCAAAAGATTCTGCTGATTTTCCAGTTAACCCTTCAAAATCTCCCTGCATCCAAACCAGAGCTCCATGTCCAGCAAGGAGAGCTACACCACAGACAGTCCAGCCAACCTTTGCTTTTCTATTATCATAAATCTGATACAAGCAGGGAGCAAAACCAAAGGATAAACTGCATCAACTCCCATCTCTTACCATGGGCAATCTCACATCCCAGCAGGACAACCTAAACATTTCTCACTCTAAAGTCCCCCTGAGCTAGGACAGAACAAGTGGCTCTGGAAGCCTGACTGAAAAAAGAGAGATCTCAAGTAACCTCTCATTCTAAGCATTCTTCCTTCCCTCATTCTGAAGGCTTACACACAATCCTCCAAGGAATTCACAGAATCATGGAATGGTTTGGATTAGAAGGGACCTTAAAGCCCATCCAGTCCCACCCCCTGCCATGTTCAGGGACACCTTCCACTATCCCAGGTTGCTCCAAGCCCCATCCAACCTGGCCTGGGACATTTCCAGGGATCCATGGGCAGCCATAGCTTCTCTGGGAAATCCATTCCAGGGCCTCACTGCCCTCACAGGGAACAATTCCTTCCCAAAATCCCGTCTAACCCTGCCCTCTGGCAGTGGGAAGCCTTTCTCCTTGTCCTGTCCTTCCATCCCTTGTCCAAAGTCCCTCTCCAGCTCTCCTGGAGCCCTTTCAGGCCCTGGAAGATGCTGGAAGGTCTCCCTGGTTGTCATGCTGAACAACCCCAGTTCCCTGGGTCTGCAAGACAGAAGGGGTCGAAGGTAAGAAATTAAAACAAGTTAACTGAACGTCCACAGTCCTAAAACAGGTTCACTTCAGCTTCCATCTTCTGTCTTCTTTCTGACCAGCTCTGGGGCATCCCACAAGCAGGGTCTATGCAGGGAACGTGGATTCCAGCAAGGATGTCCCCTCTTGTTACCTACAGGCTTCCTCCTCCACGTGTTTATTTACTACCTACGTGCTCCTCCACCACAGGAAAAAGCAGTTTCTTAGGAAGAACAAAGCTAAATAAAGAAGTTTCTCCTCACTGAAGGAGGTCAGGAAAGCACATCCCCATCCACACTCCTTCCTGTCAGCGCCGCTGACGATGCCCAGCATTGTCTTTTGCTCACTTGGCTTAAAAACTGCTGTGACTTAATCCCTGTCCAGTAAAAAGCCCTGATGGAGATAGGGCTGTGCTGTTCCCAGGCCAGACATCTGTCAGTGCAATAGAGGCAGGGAGGGAACGGTGATTCTCAGCGGCCCTTTGGTCCTGCTGTCCATGATAACTGCAAGGCAAGGCACTGGAGCTTAATTGGGGATGGCAGGAAGCCCAGCACGGGGTGGGGGTGTGGAGGATGAAAAACGTTGTCATTCTTTGGCTGCATCCCTCCCCCAGAAGCTGTTGCAGCACACGGGAGAAAGCTGACAGATAACAAGGCCATTAATTAGCTGATTGTTAAGGGAGGGTTCCTGGGAAGCAGTTCTTTAGGGACCACATCCTTGCTGAAAAGCTCAAGTAAAAGCAGGCACTTCTCTTAAATCAGGCAGTGACAGACTGATTTTTCAGCTGCATTTAACCTGTCCAGCTCACCACTTCTCACTAATACCTGGGAATCGGCTTTAAACACCTCTCTGAAAAGGGAAATGAGGACTTAGCAGGGACAGAGGAACAATTCTGAGATAAATTGTCCCTGATCACATTTTCTGAGGAGTTAATCACACACACAGACCCCAGAAGTGCAGACATTACCCTCAGAGGTCCCACTCTGGTCGTTTTCCTGAGAGTCATAGAGATGTGGTACAAGCAAGAAGAGCCAAAATCCTCTCCCAGCCCCAGGATTCCCCCAGTTATCCTAGAAGGAGTGGAGAGGAAGGTGGGAAGATGACAAATACATGATGTGGGCATCACACCCTGGGGAACCTCCCCGTGCTGGTGCCTCTTTCCTTTTGGAGACTGACCAAGTGGAGTGACAATGACCCTGAGCAGTGCCAGCCCCACCCAGCACACCATCTTAAGGAGGACAATCCTAAAAGTCCTGCCCTGTCTCATGGTGCTTCCCTTGGCAATGTGTGGTTGGGAATCCAGGTGGATGCTCTGCAGGACTGGAGACCTTCCTTGAAGGCATTGCCCTCTTTCCACGAGAAGACTTCAGGTCACCTTGGTCACAGGTTCATGACAAATCCTGACTGACCCCAGTGCAGGGCAACAGCCCCTCCCAAGGAACTTTCTGCTGGAGAAATGAAGAGCTGAGCAGTCTTCAAGCAGTCTGACTGCTCCACTTCCTCATAACCAAATAAAGGCTCCTGTGAGACATCCCTACAGCTATTAAAAATTCAGGCTACTGCAAACAAAAATGCAGCAAAACTTGTATTGAGGTAGAAGAAGGCAGCCAAAAAAGATTGGATAAGTGCCTGGAAAAAGCCTAAGGACTTTCCAGATGAATTAGTGAGGCAAAGCTCTGGAGGTACAGGGGTGCTCTGCCTTTCACTCCAGCAAAATTCAGCACAGAGAGACCTCGCCTTGCTAAAATGCAGTTTCAGAGACTCCACATGCCCCAATGAAACTCAAGGGAGACCCCCTGCACTTTGAATTCCCTAGAATCTGGTGTCCAGATGAGAAGATAACTGGGGTTAGAGAGACCCAGCTGGAGGAGAAGAGCTGAAGGCACTGAAGGCACTGGAGCCCCAGCAGCAGCTGCAGGCAAAGCCAGGCAGGGTGTGAGCGAGGGGGAGGGTGACAAATTTAGCCCTGCTCATTCAGGGATACATTTTCCACTGTTCATGCCAGTCCTGCATCCCTGATTAGGCTTTGCATCCATCATGGGTTGCTGGCTGTTTTGTGGGGGGTTCTTTCTTTTCAGCTCAGGACAGGGTGTGTCACAGCCTTTGCTATCTGAGCCTCCTCTGAAGGGATGAGATGACATGATGGTGGCATTGCTAATGAAAACCTGAGGAAGGCTGGGAGCTCCTGTGAGACAAGGAAAGATCCTGACCTCAGGATTTAGTGATCTGAAAGATGAATTTTTATCCTGGACAACTTCAAAATGCTTTAACAAAACTAATCATAAAATCTGCCTCCCAAAAAAAAATTAGTAGAGATGCAGAACTGAAAATTCTTGCTGTTCTTCCCAGCATTTCATTTTATCACCACTTAAAGCAACAGAACTTTGGCCAGAAATAAAAAAGATTAAATAACCTCTAATGAACAAGCAAAAACCCCCTCACAGGATCACAGAATGGGTTGGGTTGGAAGGAACATGGAGGATTTGAATTGTTCCAACTGCCCTGCCATGGACAGGGACATCTTCCATTAAACCAAACTGATCCAAGCCCCATCCAGCCTGGCCTTGGGCACTTCCAGGGATCCAGGGGCAGCCACAGCTGCTCTGGGCACCCTGTGCCATGGCCTCACCACTCTCACAGTAATGCTGGGCAAGTGGGGAACACCCCAAAACACAAACCAGAAATGCCCCTGTCACACTCAGCATGTGTGGAACACCCTCTGCACTTTATGCCAGAGGAAAATGTCCCCAAAGCCACACGGCTGCTCCTGGCTGCCCTCCCTCCAGGGCACTTATATTCCTTACAGCCATTTTAACTGGGCATTTTTATGGGATCACATAGCTTGCCTGAATTCCCACTTTTCCTAGGCAGGGCAGGGAATAAACCACAGATTTAAACACTGATTTAAGCCAAATGCCTCAAACCAGTACAGATCCTCCAGCCTGGCACCCGGAAGAGGCTGAGACAAGCAGCTCAACAAAACCATGAGCTGCTCCTGCAAGAAATTCCAGCAGGCTTTGGAGGAAGGCAGAGAAAGCCCCTCCCAGCACGAGCAATTAAGGGGCTGGCTGATGTCCCCTGCTTGGCTCCAGCTGTCCCTTAAGTATTTTTTATCACCACGAGTGGCTGCAGACATTTTTACAAGCCATAAATGTGAAAGCCTTTTCTGTCTCCTAGTGATAAAGATATCCTGTGGCAATGATAAGCTAATTAGGTGTTGTGTAAAGAAGATTAACTTTTAATGTGCTGTTCTCTCATGTCACTGGCTGCCCCTTTCTCTCCCCTTTAAAAGAAAGGGTAGATTTACCAAATTAATCATTTCTAAAACACTGGTACCTTGTTATGGCCTTTATCTTACTGGGTTTATCTCAAAGCTAAGTGGCTCTCATCTCTGTATTCCCTTCTCATTCTGGAGCCTGCCCTCCCTTTGCTGGAGGTTTTCCTATCATCTTCCAAACAGGATGTTCAGCAAGCCCTGCATGCAGTTTGGCAGAGTTCCATTTACATAAATAATGCTGCTCACTGCAGTATTTTCATTTACTCTTTCCAGCCCCAGTTGCTGTTAATCTTCCTCCACACACATCTCACCTGTCTTTTTTTTTTCTCCTGCCTGGATAAAGTCTCATTTGTTTTTTTAATCCAGTAATATGAAAAATTGTTCAGATGAATTATATCCACCTGCATTTGTCCAAGATGTTGTCCACAGGTTAACAAATCCTTCCAAAATCCTTAACAAAAAAAAAAGATTTCTTTGAAATTCCTACTACTCTTCTCTGAAAGTGAAATGATTTTGCGCCATCCCATCACTGATTCCAGTTCAGAAACACAGGACAGTGCCAAAAATCTTTTCAAAAGAAAAAAAAATCCCTTTTTCTGCTCCCCACCCAATTCTTGATAATTCTTTACAGGGTACAGTGACTTTTCTAATGCTCCCAGACATATTTTTAAACAAAGTATGCAAGAGTAACCTGAATCTAGTGAGTGTTCAGCCAAGAGTCAAATACTGAAGTTTGCTGTCAGATGAAAATCTGAAGGTTTTAGGCACGGCTACAGCCTGATGAAAATATTCATGTTTTGTTCCATTTTCCACAACCCACTGAGAGATCACATTACCTGGAGGGCCAGACAGTCTGCACTGACCCCTCTAAATGTACTTCACAAGCAGCATTAAAAAAAAAATGTGGGGAATAATTATAATTAACTTTGGCAAGCAAAAGAGTTTAAATAACCTTCAACTGAAGTCCATGCTGGTTTAATCTCCCAGAAAAGATGTTCCTTTCCTTCTGATGCAAAAAAACTTTCAATTCTACGAAACTGCACTGACTTTGGCACACCACACAGCATTTCACAGTATTTATAACCAATAAAAAGTCACAGGGATACAATATTTAGCTGGTTGTTGCTAAGGTTCTGCATTCTACTTTGTTTAGCAATTTGATCCCTCCATGTCACAGACATATTTTATAAAAGATCCTTTAATTGAGATATTTTCTCCTGAGAAGCTGAGAAGCTTCAGTTTCTCCATGTTTTGCTGCTTTAGAATGTGATTTATAGAATTGTTTACCCAGCATGTAAAATTGTTTTTACTTGATGACCAATGACAGCCACCTGTGTCGAGGCTGTGAGCAGTCACAAGATTTTATTATCACTCCATCCCTTTCCATCCCAGCCTTCTGATGAAATCCTTTCTTCTATTCTTTTAGTATAGTTTTAATGTATCATTTTCTTTTAATATAATACATATTATAAAATAATAAATCAGCCTTCTGAAACATAGAGTCAAGATTCTCATCCCTTCCCTCATCCTGGGACCCCTGCGAACACCACCACACCTCCACTACTCTTTTAATTAAGTACTGGATTAATTACTGGATCTCCCCAGAAATAGTTGCTGGAAGTGGTTAAATTGATTACAAAGATGGAAAGATTGCTATTCCTCACCACAGAGATTTAATCCCACATCAGGGACAAACGGGGTGCAGTGAAGCAGACGAGAGAAAATTTAGCATTGATTTTTTTTTTCCCCCCGATTTCTACCTTCATCCTGGAATGTTCTAACTGGGAACTGAGACCAAAGGGCCTCAGTGTTCCAGGCAAACCTAGCACTTGCCAAAGCAGCTGGACACCAACCTCGTTGTATAAATCACTGAATTCTTCAACCACATCTTTCGGGATCCTCTGCCCGCTGTTGGTGAGGTGATAAGCCACCCCATTCTTGGAGTAAAGGCTGATCCGCCCAACGCTCCTCTCGCTGTCAGTGGTCTCTTCCAGCAAACCATTGTCTTCTGCTAGATGATAGACTGGGTTTCCATGTGAACCATGAATCCACGTAGCTCCCAGCTCAAAAGTGGCATGCCCTGCAGGAGAGGAAGCCAAGCAAACTGGTTATGGAAGCCTGTTTTCCTGGAAGCTTCTCACAAAACGTGCAAGAAGCAGAATTGCCCAAGGACAGCACGTGTTTGAACGTCCCTTAAGGGAGTTTTTCTCTGTTAGACACAATGCCAGCATTCTCCAAATTGGTCCTTTGGGATAGAGGTTTGGGTATTGCCCAGAAGGATGGGATGTTGCAATAAAGATCCCTCATAGTGACACACCTCTGATACTTAAGGAGAAATTCAGCCCTTCTCAGTTCCCAGCTCTCACTATGGTTGTTGCCAGCAGGGAGATGGAGGAAAATGTGGATTGCAACATTGGCCTGAACACTGAACCTTGTCCTGTGACTAAAATGATTGTTATTTACAAACACACCTCAGATTAACTGCAATAAAACATGCATTTCCATTTTGCAAATGAGTAAATAGGCTGTAATTTACTACTTATGCCTTTGGAGATTTATATATCAGGTTCTTTAGAAAGAGGCACTGTGTTTTCATCAGCTGTACTCTCTGCTTGAAAAACACAAAGAATGTGGTCAGCCCCACTCTCCCCATCCCTTACAACTATCAGGATTTGCACCAGGGCTTTGTCCCCCCCAAATCCAGCACTGCCACACTAGGCTGAGAGCACAGGGGGATGCTCAGCAGCCGAAAGGAGATGCTAAAAATAAGCTTGGGTCATGTATCCCCCCCATATTTTGACAGATTCTCAGGAGGCCAAAGCTAGTTTAAAGTCTGACAGAGCTGGGCATCCCCCAGCACCCCTGCAGCAGTGTGGGAATGCCTGATTAAGCAGGATAATTAATAGGATCCCGCTTGATGAAGAAAGGATGGTGCAGTTCCCAGCTATCATTTGCTGTTTAACATGTAAATGTATGCTCAGACAGAGAGGCACTGCAGCACTGAGCTGTGCTGCAGTCAGGTTTAAAGGGTGAAAGCTCCAAGGAATGCTGTTCCCTGGCTGAGCCCCTGCCTCTGAGGGAAGCTCCACAGATCTCATTTTCCAAGCAGCCCCTTTGTCAGTGAGAGCTGTGCTGACTGCCCTTCAAAACCTGCACTACAGCAGGAGGTTTTTTTTTTACAGCACAGCACCTGCTCCAGAGAGCAGCCCCAACACACAGACCTGAACACTCCAGGTGCCACTGACTCCAACACGCCCCAGAGCACCCAGCCAGGTGGAAATGACTGAACACTGGCAGCCAAAGGTAGAGAGCTCATCAATATTGCAAGTGGCAGCCCCCAGGTTAATGCAATCCTCCTGCAACTCGGGCTGAGCCAAGCAGCAGCAGGAATGCTCCTGCCTCCTGCTCCAGGGCAGGAGTTTCTCTGCTGCACAGCAATCCTGATTTTTCAAAGAAAACAATTTGCCAGCAGGTCCTGCTGCTGCCTTAATGCTTGGTGACAGTGATGATGTGCTTCAAGTTCTCCTGTTGAGCTGTGTGGAACATAATCAAATAACAACAAATTAAAAACTAATTCCTGCCTGTAATATTCATGCTCACTATCATCACTACCAGATAAGCCAGGTCTTACCAGGTGTAAGTTAAATGATTAGTTATTTAAAAGTGTAAAATTAAATAAAATTCTTTTAAACAGAGACAGCCAATTTACCTTCAGGATTTTAGGTTCAAAATTAATCTATTTGGAATGAATCATGCCATACAACAACAACAAAAAAAATAAACCAGAAAAACACACAGATTGTACATCAAGCCTCCTGGATAGGGATGGCAATTTTCACATTTCCCTTTGCAGCCCTGGCTATTTCTTGGGTATCCTGTTGTGAGATAGCTGCAGTGGCTACAGATGTAATAGGTTCATGTGCAGGAAACACAGTGCACAAACACATAAACCCTCTCCTCACCTGTGCTAGAATCAAACCTCTGAATATCCAAATTACTCCCCTGGGCAGAGAAGCAACAGTCCGTGCACTTGAGGGAAAATACTGTCCCCCATAAGACGTGGCTCAGTGAGGGGGATGGATTCAGATATAACCCTGAGAAGGTGCCACAATGCCACAGACTGGTTTGGGGTTTGGAAGGGATCTTAAAGATCATCCTATTCCCACCCCTGCCATGGGCAGGGACATCTTCCATTAAACCAAACTGATCCAAGCCACATCCAACCTGGCTTTAGACACTTCCAGGGATCAAGGGGCAGCCACAGCTTCTCTGGGCACCCTGTGCCAGGGCTTCCCCACCCTCACAGGGAAGAATTTCTTCCTAATTAGTAGCTCTCCTGAAATTTAAATCAGATTTTTAGTCAAGTGTGCAGACAGGGAAGAGGCCAGAGCCAGAACACAGATCCACCTTGGCAGAGAACTGCAGCCCACACCCACACAGGGCAACCCTGAGAGCTGGCAGATAAGAAGATAAGAGAAAGATAAGAAAAGACAGTTTGGAATTTTAAAACATTAATAAAAGACTAAGACTTTGGATGCTGGCCTCTGTGCAGCAACAGTTACATCTACAAACTCTGGGATTGCCTCCAGACTGAAACACCTGCGCTCCTCTCCTGTTAATTAAGGGGTGTTAATGAGGAGGAGGTGGATTCCCAGCAAAGGCAAAGATGTGAGTTACGAGTAAAGGTGGGCAAAGATGAGAGATTCAGGCTCAGTACTAAAACACCAGAACTATTTCACAGGTACACTGGGAGGATGATCTGTGGCTCCCCAAAGATTTCAGCTCTTTCACACTTCCCTCCTCTCACAGGCATCATCCAGGATATTTTTAATGCAGCGGATTGTGTGTAAAGGACACACTTCCCTTCCTAACCTCTATGCCAAGTCTCAGCAGAATGTAAAGTGCCCCACTCAAACCTCTAGAGATTAGATTTTTCCAACTGCCTTTCCATTGGTTTCCCTTCTGCAAGTTCACAGGAGGCTGCTGTTTATTTACTGCGGTGAGTTTATCAAGCAAAACACAGTAAGTGATGTAAGCACCTAAGAAATAAAAATAAAGCAGGGCAGCAAGAGGGCAAAGGTAACATCCAGAGTGGGATCAGAACTAGAATTAGTTAATTGAAATCAGGAAAGCAATTCAGGAAAAGCAGAGAGCTTTATGCCTCCTGCAGAGAAGAGACAGGCCATGTCCTTCTGGATACCAGGAAAAGCTTCAGCGATTCCTGTGCTACAAAGGACAGTGTTTGTTCCAGGAGTTTTGCCTGTAGAGATTTTTAAACTGGCCTGGCATTCAAATATCCAGAGTCTGCACCTTTATTACACACTAAGAAAGGAGGCTGCAGAGGTAGGAAAGCTGAAAATCAGGATGAAGGGATACATTGAAGATGTTTTTCCAGCAGCCTGATTCCCAGTGGGTAGCGCCCAAGACAGTAAATTAGTTCTAGGGAAATGAATGGGGTTGTTTGTGAAGCAGAACAGCTCGGGGTTTCCCCTTTCCAAGGGCTTTAAGCCCTGAGAAACAGCCCTTCAACAGCCTGGAGATTTACTGGCTGCTCCTGGGAACGAGTCAAGCTGGAAAACCTGGGTGGAAAGAGTCTGCGTACAGTTACTCAGTCACAGACCTGTTACGCAGAGCTCTTCTTCCTGCGCAAGAAAAAACAATCACCCAAACCTTTGATTTCATGGAAACACAGGTTTGGAGCAGCCCTGGGTCACAAGTGAGGCACGAGACAGCACAGAACCACCCACCCACCCTGAGAGGCGCCCAAGGATTTAAATATTTACTCTCCTGACACCGCCACGCCTCAAACCATTTTGCACATGCACATTACCCCATTTCCAAAGTTCATCTGGCTTTGTGGCCACACAAACCCCACCAGCAGCCCTCTGCAGGTGCTGATGCCATTTCCAGATGCCTCACTGTCCCTTCGTGGTTGCCTTAAACAGCTGGAACAGAGGCTAGACAGAGTTAAGGGGAATAAAAGGGTATTTATTGAAGGGCCTTCAAAGGCCACACCCTGGCAGTACCAGAGCCACGGCTTTGGCTCTGCCCGGATGGCTCCAAGATGGAAGCAAAAAGGGGGCTTGGCCACAAGATCTCACATTTTTATAAGTTTTGGTCCATTAGCATATTGGAGGTAATTGTCCAATTACAGCCCCAGCCCATGAAGTCCCATCCTTCTCATTTTTTTCTCTCTTCAGTCCATGTCATTTATACTCTTGTGCCTGAGATCTGGATCCAGCTGTCCTTGGGTGTCCCAGCTAGAGAAGGCATTGTTGTGTCTCCCTACTCTGTGAAGAGAGCTCACCATCTCCTTATATGAAACCCAGACCTGTCAGAACCCAGGACATTCCTCTGACTGCCCTGGAGGACTCCAGACCCTGGCAGGGGGCTCAGAGACCTTGGCACGGAGTCAAAACCACCTGTGCCTTTGATCTTAGGCCATGGAAAAAGTTACCAACTTTGTGTGAAGATTTAGAAGCCACAAGGGTTTGAGTAGAATGATAGTGACTTTATCACAGGGTGAAAGAGTAGAATTTTGGGGGTTTTAGAATGGGGGTTTAAGAGGCAAGATGGAGGAATCTGGGCATGTCCTGTCTTCTTCTTCTTGTCCTCCATCTTCTGCTGTGATGGGGGCACTTCTGCATTGGTTTAGAGTAGAGAGAGACTGTCTAACATAGGTGATAGTATTGGAAAATTATTGTAAATAAAGTCCACGTAGTTTTTAGTATAAAAAGATAACACCACCCTGAGGGCAGTCAGTGTGCCTCAACCTGACCTGCTGGACAGACCTCAGCAGGTCAGAAAAAGAATGTATTAGATAAGAGCAAATAAACAACCTTGAAAAGCAGAACTGACAAATCTCAACTTCTTCTCCAGTTGCGGGGCTGAGAAAAAAGACTTTTTAATACCTCAGGAGCCATTCCAGCAACAACAAACCCAACAGAGACCCGCACACCAACGCAGCCCGAAATCAAAAAGAAGAACAAAGCAAAAAAAACAAAAAACAAAAAATTAAAAAAAAAAATCTGAAAGGCAAGGCGCATCCTCTCACCGAGTCGGACGCTCTGCACGCGGCCCCCGATGCGGTCGGTCGCCTCGAGGACTGTTACATCCGTGAATCCGCCTTCCAGGAGCGCCTTGGCTGCCGACAGGCCCGCGAGCCCAGCACCGATCACGACTATTCGAGGCTGTCGCTTTCTCCGTAGGCCACTACTAAGAGGATCATCCGTGCTGTCTGCAGATATTTCACAACTTTGCATGCCGTCCAAGCTCTCTTTCTAAGGAACCTGTGGGAGGAAGGGAATTGTTGTGTTCAGATCCAGCTTATCCTCCTGCAGTTGAAAGGATTCAAAAATGATAAAGTCTGGCAGAAAAGAAAAGCTTGGTGAGTTAGACCCGGCCTTCAACGTGGGATGCACAGAAAGGATAACTGAGGTCAAGCTGGGATGCAAAACAATTTTTTAGCCTAGAGCACCAAGAACTTCAGAAATCTCCACCCTTTCATGCCATGTAGACTGTTTCCAAACAAGTCAAAGGACTTTCAAACGCCCATCTTTTTATATACCCTCCAAAAGTGGTAATTTTGTGGTGAAGGCTTTTAAAGGAAAGAAAACCATGTCCCCAGTGCTGACAAGCTCCACAACCCAGCAATGAAGCTCCACTTTGCCACTGTGGCAACCACAAAGCCTGAATTTCAGCTCCTCTAAGTAGGGGAGGAGGTAAGGAGGATTTAGCTCAAAGCAAGGACATTGGATCCCAAGCCAGCCATTACAGAAATGGGACAGGGAGGAAAATGTTTCAAGCGATGGAAGTCAACAAGGGCCACTCCAAAATTTCACAAAATGCAGCCCCTGGAGCCAACACTGTCCTGCCACATCAGGCTTAGATGAGAGGTTCAAACCCACACCAGTCCTGACTAGTCCAAATCCACCCAGATCTCCACGTACCAATATATTCAACTGCTCCTCCAAGCAGGACCTTGTTTTCCTTGGCAAACTTCTAGAAGACACCTTTTTACTGCCATCTACCCTTATTTCTCAGGTCCCATCACATCATTTTAGTAGGTGGGACCATGACCTGAGCCCATGGTTAAGGTTCAACCCAGAGCAGGGATTTCCAGTATAGGATGTCTTTAATCACAAAAGCCAGCATGTGTTTACCTGGTTCTGGGTGGTTCATACCTGCCCTCAGGAGCACAAAGAACAGGGTGCAGAGATCCCTACCCCTCCAGACCTGAGCTGACATGAGTCCCAACTTGCAGAGGATAAACACACAGCCCAGGATTTATCAGCCCTGGAATCAGCTGATGCCCAGTAATTTGGATAAAGCACAAACACAATTCCTTGCCTCCCCCTCCTCCCTCCCCAAACAGAGACATCCAAGGAGCTCATAGTGTGCTGCCTCTACCTGTTGCCAAGCTGTTGGATATCCATTCTGAGTTCTTCCTCAATTCTCCCAACACTTGGCCACTGACAAAGATTCCTACTCCTCTCTTCCATCACCAGAAGGGTCGACTTAAAAAACTGCTGGCCTACTGCAGAATATGATCACAGGTACTAAAGAAGCAGTTTCATTTGGAGAGTTCCTTTTTCTCCAGGATTTTAGAGAATTTATGTTTGTTGACCAAGCAATATCCACTCTCTGTAAGGGAGCTGACACCAGACTGCAGTCGGCAGGGATTTAGGCAGTGGTATGAAGAGGAGAATGGTCCCACTGGAGCTCTGGTAACACTTTTGAAAATGTTTGGTTTCAAGTGAAACAGCTTCACAGCTCAATCCACCCTCCTGTGGACTCACCTGCAAGAGGGATTTGCACAGTGTGTGCAAACTCTGATTCTGCCACTGCAGCTGGTCCCAGCCGGCCCTGCATCAGCTCCAACTGCCACTGCAGCAGCTTCCAACGGCCACAGCCCAACAGAAGGTAGATCACAGAATTCTCAAGGATGGCACCTTCCAGCTCATCCTATTCCACCCCCTCCCATGGGCAGGGACACCTTCTACCAGCCCAGGTTGCTCCAAGCCCCGTCCAACCTGGCCATGGACACTTCCAGGGATCCAGGGGCAGCCACGGCTTCTCTGGGCACCCTGTGCCAGGGCCTGCCCACCCTCACAGGGAAGACCTTCATCCTAAAGTCCAATCTAAAGCTCTTTCTGATTTAAAACTGTTCCCTCCTTGTCCTGTCACTGTCTGCCTGTGTAAAAATCACCCTCTGTCTTTTTTGTAAGCCCCCCTTAGGCCCTGTAAGGGGCTCTGAGCTCTCCCTGGAACCTTCCCTTCTCCAGGTGAACATTCCCAGCTCTCCCAGCCTGGCTCCAGCCCTTGGAGCATCTCCATGGCCTCCTCCAGACTCTCTCCAGCAGCTCCAGGTCCTTCTACTGTTGGGGGTCCCAGCACTGCGGGTGGGGTCTCACCAGGGCAGAACAGAAGGGGAGAATTCTCTCCCACAGACATTCTACAACCCTCTCCCCTTCTCATTCTCCTGAGAACACTTTGATCCATGTATTTTCATTGCCACAGTAAAGGAACATCTTTTCTGCCACCTATATTCAGTAGGAATTGAAGGGTTTTAGCTCAGCTCTTTAAGCACAGCTTCCCTCATCCTGGCATTGGCAAGCTCCTGTGAATTCTTCACATGAAAGCTCCAAGAAAATGTTTTCCCTCCTGTTTCAGCATTTTAATACTGGATTAGGTGACCTGTCTAGACAGATGAGAAAATAGCAGGGTATTCTGTGTGTACAGAACCCTGATTTGGAAACCACCCTTAATTAGCCAACAACCTGTACCATATGATCAGCAGGGAAAGGCAATTAAAATTCAGCAAAAGCTTGAGCTTTCCAACCAGGATGCACATTCCACAGGGGAATGAACAGGTGGTATAAATATAGAAAGCCCCCACTGCACTTTATTTCAGTATGAATTATTCCCTCTGGTAGGCTCATGGGTGAGACAAGCACATAAAAACAGAATTCCCAGAATGACCAGGTTGGAAGAGACCTTCAAGATCATCCAGTCCAAGCCAGCCCCAACACCTCAACTAAACCCTGGCACCCAGTGCCACATCCAGGCTTTGTTAAACACACCCAGGGATGGGGACTCCACCACCTCCCTGGGCAGAAAATTCCAGAACTTTATCACTCTTTCCATAAAAAACTTTTTCCTAATATCCAACCTATATTTCCCTTGGTGCAGCTTGAGACTGTATCCTCTTGTTCTGTCACCCATTGTGTGCAGTGCTCTCCCTTCAGCACTTGCCAAGTCAAGGCTCTTGAGCCAGTGGGTATTACCAGGTCCCCTGATACAAAGAGAATTTGGCTTTTTACTTCTTCTTGATTGCCAAAAAGGCTTGTTTCTTTTGTATTTTGTTTTTTTTTCTTTTCTCTTTTAATCACAGGGGTAAGAAGTGTGTTGGCTGTCTTACTGTGAATCTCTCTCAGACTGTAATTTTACTTGGTGTCCAGCTAAGAGCAAGGGCAGCACTAAATCACAGCTTCACTCAAAGCAAAATTCCTTGCTTTGTCTTGCTTACAGAGCTCCTGTGAGACAGCCAAGAGGCACTGGTTACCCACAAGAAGAAAATATCCAAATACACATCTTCCTTTTGTCTAAAACATACAGCTTCAATCCTCTTAGCTCTTGTGCTTCTAAGTGCCTCACTCAGGATGTTTTAATCACTTCTACTTCCAGACTTGCCCCCTTTTCTCAGTCTCTATCACCATTCTGTCCCTGACTCCTTAGGAGAAATTACCCTCAATTCATCCCCTCTCACTCCTGTCCATTTCCTTCATTCAAAAAAAAACCTCAAATGAACATAAAAAATCCCTAAAACCAACCCCTCCCAAAACAAAAAATTCCTGAACATAACTGCTGTTTTTCAGCAGACAAATATTTGCAAAAATATATCTTCTGAGATGGGCATCATTCTACCAAGCCAGAATTTTGCGTTTCCATTTCTGGCATTTGTACTCGCTACAAGTTCAGTGGGGTGACAACTTCATGATATTTTTTTTTTCCCATTATTTTGCCCACAAAGCCTTGCAGGTCACAAGGAAGAAGCCAGAGAATTAAGGCAGTTCACAACTGCCCTCTTTACTACAACAATACTCTGTGACCAGGCAATTCTTCTAGGACCCCTCAGAAAAAGGTCGCTAAGGCTCCAACTATTTAAAAATAGAAAACCAAAATAAACAAAAGCATTTCTCAAGGAAATCTGCTATTCTTAGCTCACCCAACTTCTCCTGTGGCAGTATTGTTGTAGCCCTGGCGACACAAAGACCTGGGCAAGGCAATGCTCTGAAAACAAGGTTTGTCTGCTTTAAAGGTTGGCTGAAGGTTGGTCAGGATTTGGGGGTTTGTTTGGGGTTTTCCACCGGGATTGGTTAATCTTTAAAAAGTGACCTTCCTCCAGACTCTGTATCACACAGCAGGTTGTCATTTACCCATGAGCTGGGACTGCTGGCACTCCCAGACCACATTCATGGTCATCCCAGAGGGACCCATCTCACCCCTGTCACTATTTCAGGTGTTCAGGTGGCATTTGCTGCCCACTTGCATTTTCAGGGCATGGAGAGGAGAGATCCATCCTGCTGACCCCTGGCATTCCTGTCTCAGGATGGCTGAGCTGGAAGGGAGCTTACAGACGGTTTTAAAAGGTCGCCTGACCTTTCTGAGTGCTCTAAAATTGTGTTGAATCAACAGCCTTCACACTAACAAGTGTAACAGCCAGTCTGGAGGGTGAGAAATGCACCATCAACACAAACAAACTCCCTGCTGACTGCACAGACCAGCAGAAAAATTTACCAGAATCACTTTATTCCCTGTAGGTTTCTATTTGATGAGAATTCAGCATCATCCCTAATCAGAAAGCTAAGCAATGATATTGTGTTTGGAAGGAACTTGGATAAAAGCAACAAGAGTCAGCTGAAAGCCTAAATGGAAGCACAAGAAATAAACACACTACTATTTCCTCATTATTTTAAGTGCAGCTATTCAAAATACTATCAACACATGAAGGGGCATTGCACACACATGTGTTTATAATACAGGTTTGTCATCACAGCCTGAAAGTGTTTACAGAGAAAATCTGACACCAAATTAATTCAATCTAAGCAGTCACAAAGTGAGATTGAGAAACCAAGAGCAGAAGCCAGAAAAAAAATCACAACAAAAATAAAATATCTAATTTTAACAGTGACACTAATCAGCTGTTGAAATACTTTCCTCTAAAGACAGAGAGGATACTGGTTGAAGCTTTCAACTCAGGATCCAATCTGTCATAAACATTCACACTCCAGTCCCAGCGGAAGACCCAGCTGTGGTGCTGGGAATTATCCTGCCACTTCACTGGAGATGGCCAGGTTTGAATTGCAAACCAAAATTTTGTGGCCTTTGCACCTCAGTAATCTACCATGATGAAAACAGTAAAAAAAAATTAAAAAAAAATAATAATACCAGCAAGCTTTTTGATCCAGAGTTTCAAAAGCCTTTTTTCAATAGATGTAATAACCTCTGTTATTTCATCAGCTGCACAAGGAGAAGTGTTTATCTGAAAGCACTGTTAGCTGAGCCTGAAGGGAAAAGCTCCACCAAAGAGCTTTTAAGAGAAAGAGAAAGGTGAAAGAGAAAGAGAAAGGTGAAAGAGAAAGGTGAAAGAGAAAGGTGAAAGAGAAAGAGAAAGGTGAAAGAGAAAGAGAAAGGTGAAAGAGGAAGAGAAAGGTGAAAGAGGAAGAAAAAGGTGAAAGAGAAAGGTGAAAGAGAAAGAGAAAGGTGACTTATTCAGCAGATGTAAAGACACTGCAGTCTTTAGGCCATTAACTCATTACACAGCCCAGCACTCCTTGTGCTGAGCATGGCTGCAGTGCATAACCCCCACCTAAGTAACTGCAATAACAAAATTTCCAGTCATCACCTCTAATGCACCTTTTTCCCTAAGCTGAGGGAGAAGTGCTTGGAAGGATTATTCTGGTTGAAGCAATTTTATCTCCTTTACCACCTTTGCATGTTTCAGACTCGGGCTGCTCCCTGAGCAGGGGTCAGGACACATCATATCTCTGAGCAGATACAGAAGTGAAGTGGAAGGGATTTCTGGGCTGGCTCCAGCACTGCCTGTCAGTGCCTCCTGATGCTGCGAGCTGCGGTTCTCCTCAGCTCCTGGCACAACAAAACCAACATTTTGTAACTTCTCCCTCCTTCCCCCTTTCATCAGCCTTCTCAAACACAAGCACATTAATCCTTGCTGCCTTTTATTTCAAGATGCTCTTTCCAAGCTCTCCAGGCTGTAAACATGTCAAACTGGAAGATGTCTCTTTTTCTCTTCTCCCTCCTTTTTAACCCAGCAGGCTGTACACCAAACTCACAATTCTTTTCAAACTCACCACTTACACCCTTTCAGGAGTGCTATTAATTGATCCTAAGTCCTCCACACCAGTCAGACATGGGATGACACCAGATGTTCCAAGCTGCCTTTGTACAGGTGTTGTGTGAACACCAGTCCAAGCCAGCTGTGTCTGCAGCTCCACAGGAGCTTTACTGCACTGCAAGTAGACACACCTCGTTTACTCAGCTACCTGCAGAGCTGCAGGAGCAGGGTGATGTTCCACAGCCTTCTCTGCACATGCCAGAGCCCTTCCCAGGCTCATAAACCCCTGTCACTGACAGTATAGCACCACTGGGATCAAGGTTAACTCGTGTTACACCTGCAAGTGCTGGCAGCTCACCTCCAGCTGCTGGGCTGAAACCACCTGCAGAGTGACACTTCCTTGCCAGCCTGTGCTCAGGTTTTATCCAAGCCAGGATTTTAGGGTGAGCAGGTTTGCCAGGTGGATGCAGCAGTTGGAACGAGTCCCTCGGCCCCAGTCCAGTTCTGCTCCCCAGGTGTGGGCAGAGATCTGTTCTGACAGCTCACAGCAACTCAAGTGTGGGTCAGAAAGGCTCTGCTCCAAGTAGGACCATCACCAGCATTATCTCCTTGAACAGCTTTCCAATACTGGAAACAAAGGAGACATGCACAATCCCTGCTTGTCCTCTCGGTGAGACTCCATGCCCCCATCACCTGTTCCTGCCTGAGCAGAGCAAAGAGCCTTGCAGATGCTGCACAGGGACACGTGAGCCTGAGTGAGCAGCCCTGCCTGGTCTCAAGGAGGGTTTGGGTGGAACATCTCCATCATCTCTGCAGCACCCTCTCTGCTGCATCCCACAACATTTATCCTGCATGCCTCATCTCTGCCCACCAGCCCTCAGGGTGGAAAGATGACCAGGCTCATCTTTGTCACCATGGTGGTACAAGGGACACAGACTCCCAAAAACAAGCCAGCACTCCTGTGCCAACAAGCAACTTGTGTCCTGCCTTGTATTTCCACAGGCAGAATCTGAAATGAAGTGGTTTGATTTCCAGAGAGCTGCTGGAATTTATAGAGGTGGCTGTGAGACAAAAACAGGCTGGAACTGAAGATAAATGCTACCATCCACCACAATTTATCCCTGTAAAAGCCCAAGCCATCAAGCACAGCTCAAGGCACTGAAAATGCTGATCTTACATCAGCATCACCAGCTCCATTTACAAATTACTGACCCAGCCCAGTGACTGACACACAGGGAGCTCAGGCTGGATCAGACAGCAAGGAAGGAAAGGCATTAATGACACACCACGTGTACTCTTGGACAGCAGCTGCCAAAATGCTTCCCGTTCTTCCCACACACCAAACCTGCAGCTCGCTCCCAAACCTCCTCAGCACTGGTTTTTGAAGACAACAGGGACTCTCAGGCTGGCTCTGTGCTCTTCTTCCTCTGGACACATCCCAGAAGAGAGGGAAAAACAGCATTAACCTTTTCCTGTCCAAACTCGGGTCTCCTTTAATCTGAGAGGTTGACTTGAAGCCTTAATTTCATTTACCCCCTCACTTGAAAGAATTTCCCCTCCCCTCATCTCAGGAGAGACAGGGAAGAGGCAATACTAAATTGTCTCCTCTTCCCAAGCTGAGAAGAAGCTGTGCTTCTTCAGTGCACACAAAACAAATAAACTCTGTAAACTGCTCCAAAAGTTATGAAAGAGAAGAAGCCCAAATCTGGTGGATATGAAAGCTGAGCCCATCACCTTATGCAGAATACAGGCTGCCACCACAGCACCACTCTGTGGTCCTGCACTGCTGGCCAGAAAGTGAAGCAGAAATGTCTGAGTTCTTCAACAACAACAACAAAAGCAAATTGTTCTGAGAAATGGTATTTTTTTGCAAGTATGATCCAGGACAGCCATCCCCTTTGCCTCTTTCCACAACACCATCATCCAGGAAAACCGCAGAAGGGAGGAAGAGAATAAACCACAGCATTCAGAGAACCACTTAGGCTGAAAAAGACCCTAAACCATGAGATTTGACATTTTATAATTAACTCTCAATCAACAAAGATAGTGGAACAAGTTCCAGAATAAGATTTCCTGCTGCTTTGGAGGCACTGGGCACCTCCTTTGCCACTTGATTTTCCAGCAACACAGTGGTCCCCAGAAACACTCACCCCAATAACTTCCAAAATCACCAGCTGGGAAAATCTCTGCACTTTTGAAGGTCTGAAAGAGATTAATACAAAACAAAACCAAAAAAAAGGACACTGGACGGTGCTTTTGATCAGGAAACAACTGCACATTTTTACCACTGTGATCCAACTTGTTTTAATGCCTGCAAATATCCCTTGAGTCAAATGAACTTGTTCAAAGCTGATTCACACCAAGGCTACTTTTTAAATTGGGTAGTTGTTGACAAGTAGAATATATTTAACAAGCCCCAAGCGTCTTGGCATGCAGTATAAAGACTTCCTATTATGAGCTGGGTTGTTTTTTTTTTTTTTAAAGGGAACATATGGGCAGAGCAGGTTGTCTGCCACGGGGCACTTCCTTACAGTGCTTGGCACTGACAGAACTGCACGGATATCCAAAAAAATAAACCAAGGAACGTCACACCAAGAGCACAGGGGATGAATCACACCATTTAAAACTCGCTGATAGAATGCACCATTATGTGTTTTTCAAATCCTCCTCATCTGAGGAAAAAGAAGTGAAAATAATTGTGTTCCTCTGGCTGAAGGGTACTGTGAGAACGTGGCAGGCTCTGCCAGCTCCAAAGGGCTGGGATGGGAGCTGCTGCCAGGAACACACCTTGGTGAGTGGGGCATCATCTCGATTTACAGTGTGGGGATAAAATGAAGGACTAGAGGATTCTCTCCACCATCACAAACCCCTCTGGAGGCAGCCATCATCCTCAAGTGATTCCCAGAGAAATGGGCTGAGAATGTAATCTGGACTACAGAGCTCCTCCTGTCCCTGTATCCAGCAGGAGCACAACTGCAACGCCACGGTTCATGTGCCTGAGGCTACAGTATTACACAGCTGAAAGGAGTTCCACTGCAGGGACAAAAAGAACAGCTTTGGCACGTTCCTTGGGCAACACAGGAGCAAATCCAGCACAGCCACTGCTCTGCAAATCCCCTGCAGACTGAACAAGCAGGTGCTGCAGCTGGCACATCAGCATCCCCTTGTTTGGAATGCTGCAGATAGGCAGAGGGTCCCACCTACCAGGAATGCATCCCACCATATCCACCCATCACAGAGACAGCTGTTACTGCCATAACACTCCCCTGCTGTCAGAAGAAGCTGAAGAACAGGGGGACACCAGTTGTACTCAACCTGCTGCAGTGAACAGGATATTCCCACCTCAACCCTGGTGACAGAAATTGTGATCTAGCCAAGAATTCCAGTGCCTTTGGTCTCCAAATCCTACCGAGCACCAGGGATCTAGCAACAGCTGGCCAGAACCTAAAGCAGTGCATCAAGCTGCAGTCTGGCTCTGTCAGCCTGACAGGACCAAGGGCTGACAGCTCAGGAACAACTTGGGAGTTGTTGAACTAAACAGGACAAGCAACAACCAGCCCCAAACTGTCCTGTCTTTTCCTGTGTCTTTACAAGCTTGCCAGGCTCTGGTGGATCCTTAGTGGGAATTGTTCCCTATCTCAGGCCATGCCAAGCCCTATTTCCAGCTCCTCAATCACACTGAGCATTGGGAGGTATTGCCACTCCTACACTCCTGGCAGAAGCCAAGTTTAGTGTTTCAGGACTGTAAAAGGAAGGAAGGAAAGACAGTAAACTACAGGGGAAAAAAAAGGTTATAAGCTAAAAACACTGGCATAATTAATAGAACAATGCTGCAAACAAGTTTCCTGCAAAAGTCACATTCCAGCTGCCAAAACAAGCTGTACCCTATCCCGTCTGCACAACCTTGAGATCTTATCTCTTCCACCCTCCTTCTTTCTCCAATTGTTTGGAAATCTTAATTCATAAGACGAGCCTTAATTAAATGGGAAATATGCCTGTGTTTGCACAACTCAGAACACAATCATGTCTCAGTCAAATAAACACTGGTGTCCATATTACACTTGGGAATTTGCTGTGGTTTGGGGTTTTAAATTCGTTGCAGCATGCTTGGGAGCAAAATTTCAACAGGAATCTTTTCTTCTCCTCCCATCCTCTGTACCAGGAGGGTGAGACAGGGAACAAATGCCCATGCAGAGAGGCTCAGTACGGGTTCCAGCTCTATGTGTACATGAGGATCATTTCAGGACACACCATATGAGACATGATAGCCAAAAGCAATTATTTTTCCTCACCACTTCTCAGAACCCAGACCTACCAAACTGCCCTGAAATAGCAGCACAGCTCTCGAAATAGCATTATTTCTTCTCTTTTTGAAAGCAACACCCACACTGAATCTTTGATTTTAAGCCATCCCCAAGCAGTTACCACATCTTTACCATTCAAGCCACAGGGAAAAATCATTAAATCCAACAGCAACACTATGGGAAGAGCACCAGAATTAAAAAAGCCAACCACCACATGGATTTACTCCCACAGTAACTGGATCAACTTCAGCCTGGAACAGACTAGACGTGACTCCAGGAAAAATATGTCTCTCCAGGTGCAGCTGTATCAAAGAGAATTTCCCTGGGCTCGTGCTTTGCTGGAGCATTAAACAAACCACATGTTCCAGCTCTGAGGCAGCAGACACGTACCCAGGGCTGGCCTCAGCACGCTGGGATTCACGCAGCCTTCTCCATCCTGCTGCCTGCACAAACACACCCCAGAGCAGCACAGAGCCCAGGGCAGGGGAATTCAGGTTGGGAAGCAAGTCCTTAGATCCTAAAGGCTGGGTTATGGCTGGCAGAGTGGCTGTCTGGTCCCAAAAAGCTTCCCTTGAAGAAGATGGGAAATTTTCCCCATGGCTTTGCGTACGACGATAAGAAATGTTTCAGTACAAAAGGAAAGAGAGTCTCCTCACTACAGACTGTCTGCACTCACCCCAGAGCAGCACAGAGCCCAGGGCAGGGGAATTCGGTTTGGGAAGCAAGTCCTTAGATCCTAAAGGCTAGGTTATGGCTGGCAGAGTGACTGTCTGGTCCCAAAAAGCTTCCCTTGAAGACGATGGGAATTTTTCCCCATGGGTTTGAGTACAACGATAAGAAATATTTCAGTACCAAAGGAAAGAGAGTCTCCTCACTACGGACTGTCTGCACTCACCCCAGAGCAGCACAGTGCCCAGGCCAGGGGAATTCAGGTTGGAAAGCAAGTCCTTAGATCCTAAAGGCTGGGTTATGGCTGGCAGAGTGACTGTCTGGTCCCAAAAAGCTTCCCTTGAAGAAGATGGGAAATTTTCCCCATGGGTTTGAGTACGACGATAAGAAATGTTTCAGTACAAAAGGAAAGAGAGTCTCCTCACTACAGAATGTCTGCACCCAGGTAACCCAGAGGTATCCAAAGGAATCAGTATTGCCATGGAAAATCTTTTATACAGGACCACATCCCTGCTGTAAAGTGACAGGAACAATTCTCCCCGCTGAGTGATTTTCCTCCTGAGTGCAGAATGGAGCAGAGAGCAGAAACAGCTCATGAATCATGGAATCACAGAATAATTGGGGCTGCAAGGGATCTTTAAAGGTCAAACGACACCAAAGACAAGAAGCAGAAGGGTGGGCGAGGAAAGAGATGAAAACACAACAATGACACCTTCACCTTTGCTCCCATCTTGTTGCAAACTTCAAAACAAAGCCCGAGGATGAAATTTTGTCTGGAGATTCCAACAGAAAACCTCCTCCAGTCGACTTCTTGTGCTTTGAGGTTTTAAGTGCCTTGCAGGTAAAGTGGAGCCTGGAGTGCTGTGGGATGCACGCCAGTGATGGATTACCACTGCTGCAAGGTGCCTTTCATTTCTCCCGACACACCTGAATTCAAAATGTTTCTTTTCTGTGACAATAAAGACATTTTACCAAAACAAAGGGAAGTTTACTTTAGTATTGATCCTCTGCATAAATTGTGCCTCAAACAGCTTCACAGAACTGAGATGAAATGTTGCTCAGAAAGAGAGTAATTAAATACCACAGGCTGAGGAAAGAAAAAAAAAAAAAGATGTATTTTAGATCTAAGACATTTTTCAGAGAGCAGGAAGATTTGTCATCTGGTAAACAGTAGAAACTGTGAATTGGGACACTTGTGATTTATCTCTGCTTCCACAGCCTTCCCATGTGACTGCAGTAAAAGAGTCACAATCCTACCCCATAACTTGCTCCAAATAAAGCACAATTTCAACGTGTTTAGGTGGGAGCTCATTTTATTCAGCACACCACGCTGGATCCTTTCGGTACCTCAGCTCCACCGAATGTAAAACAGCACAAGCACCTGGCTGTGCCAGAAAAGCATTTCCACTAATGCCCTCTGAATGAAAAGGCATCAGTGTAAGGTATTAAATCCCCACCAGGACAGAGCTATGTGCAAGTCAGATGAGATAACAAGCCAGTAAATTTCAAATCACCACTTGCATCCGTCCCATAACTGCATGCTGAAATCCCTCCAGCTAGGCTGGCGTGTTGGCAGGAAAAAAATTGTCATTTCTAAATTTAGCAGACACCTCAATCATTGTGTGATGCTTCAAAAGCAATGGAGATGTAAAGTGGAATTTGTAGGACACTATTTAAACCGAAATGAGAGCTCCGCTCACTGAGCAAAGGCTTTTCTTAATACCCTTCCTGTTTGGACAATTTGATCCACTCCTTTTTTTTTCCTCTACAACCACAAAGGTCTGTCCT
Source organism: Agelaius tricolor (assembly GCF_023055355.1). Classification (NCBI taxonomy): domain Eukaryota; kingdom Metazoa; phylum Chordata; class Aves; order Passeriformes; family Icteridae; genus Agelaius; species Agelaius tricolor. Next base: position 655,482 of record NW_027269284.1, on the reverse strand, counting down.
GCAGTGAATGGATAGGCTTTTTTCTGGGATAACTTCCAGGTTAAAGAGAAAGGATTTACACTTGAATGAAACATAGGCACTGTATTTGGAAAATTTGTTTTGAAAACTTGGGAAGGAAGCAAAGCCTCCTTCATTTAAAAAGGGACTCAATTAACATTCTCCAACAAGTCTTCCTATCGAAAGGACAGTATTTGCTGGGGAACATGTGATCTGAAACTTGTTCTCCTCGCTCACAATGTTCCTTTCTGAAATACAGGGCACTGCTTTGGAGAGACACGAGGATCTTTGCACAGCTTTCCAAAGGAACTGCCTGTCACAGGCCAAGCCTTGACTCCAGACATCAGATCTGCTGTGACTTAAGCTCAGGAAACTTAAAATAGTGCTTAACAACCCTAATGAAGACCTAGAGTGACACAATCCTTCTGTGGCTCCCTCTACAAGGACAGCTCATCCATGCTCAGCCACAAGGGTGAGATGAATCCACAGTGTCACAAATCTCACCTCCTCATTGTCCTGATTAAACACATTTTTAAAACTTTCTGCAAAGAACGCACTAGAGACCAAGCAGGTGTTCTGCTTTTGAATTCCTGCATGTCTAGGTGTGGGTTTGATCTGTAGCAGGCAGGGGCAGTCAGGACCACCCTAAGGGTTATCTTGGGTCTGAAAAACAATCCTGCAAGTGCTGGGCATGTCTAGAAATTGCCCACGCAGGAGGAGGAAAACAACCCATGCCATTATTTTTTTTCCAGATAAAGAAAGGGGAAAATGCTACTGATAGTTTAATATGCACTTTTATTTCTAAATTCCCATATCAACTGCATATGACAGAGCCTTCTTCACTCTTTAATAAGTACAGGTTGAAGTCAAGCCCAACTCGAAGTTGATGATGGATTGAGTCCACGTCAATACCTAGCAGATTTGGATGGGAGATAGAGGCAATATTGGTGTGTATAGCTAAAGAAAACATGCTATCAACACATCCAACACTTTGGGGAGACCATCTGTAGCAGCCCACTCTCCTTCATTTCTCCTGGATGCCTCCAATTGCAGCATGACCCAGGCACAAGCAGCAGAAGGGAAGAGTTACCTGCAGCTACCCCCTACCAGTGCCTCAGAGGGACTACGTAAGCCAAACAAGGACACAGGCTCTCTCCAGAGCCTGTTCCAGCAATTTGGCTGCTGAGAAATGAGCTACCCTTTGGAAAAAAATACTGTTTTTCCCTGCTGATCATGCTTTTAGTGCAGGCACCAGACCAGGTGTGGACAACCATAAAAATTCTTCTGTATTCAGTGACTATTCTTTAGTTCCACCATCTGGGAGTTTGTCTACACCAACATGGACCAAACACCCCATGGCACCTTCCCTTCATACAAAATAAAAGCAATTTAGGGTTCTGTTTTTAAATAACATTTTTCCATGGGAAAATCAGCAGGCTTTAAATTCACAGTACAGTGGAACAGTGTCCTCACACTTAACCCTTAGTGACAAGAACCTGACAAGTGCCTTGCTCTTCACAAACACAGATGTCAGGACAAAGCAGCAGAGAATCCTCTGTATATCCCATACAAACCAACCACAAGGTGCTCTGCACAGCTGGAAATGAGCTGCTCAGTGATAAACACACTTAATGGAGTTTACATTTCCTTAAGACACTCACAGATTAAGAGGTTGGCTTGTGTCTGTCCTGCCTGGCTACAGGCAGATGCTGGACAGCACAAGGTGAAGATACTTTTTCTATGAGGTTAAGCAAGAAATTAATGAAAAGCTGTAGGCACCTCACAAAGGATGTAAAAAGCTGTAGACACCTCACAGGACCAAAAGTTGGGCTCAATTTGGGGTTTCTGTGAAAACACTCCACCAGTCCCAAGGGAATCCAGAAAAAAAATCGAGAGGACACAGTTCACAGTCACTCTCCCATCACCTTGAGCTAAAGATCCCCTTGGCAGATGCATCTTTTGCATTCAGAATTGTCCCTTGCAGATCCCTTCTCCTGAGAATAGAACAGGTGGTGACAACTCATGAAATGTGCTCATACCCACATCTACAAGAATCTGCCTTAGGTTTCATTGCACCTTTGGGAAGAGGCAACCCACTCCAAAGTTTAAAACTGGGTAACTGCAGTGACTGCATTTTTTCAGGAAAGAAAGGGAAGAGTATTTGATAATCAAACAGCTTCTCCTCTCCATGTACAGAGCTGTGGAAGCTTTCTGATCCTGTCCACTGTGATCTGCATGTGCTGGAAACAAGCTTTAGGACCAGCAACGTGCTGCAAAGTTCCAGTATCACACAAACACACAGGATCCCTCTCTCTGTTCTGTCATGTTGGATTTAAAAACAGGTATTAAGTTGTACCACACATTTTATTAAAAAGAAGTTAGAAAGGGATTTAACTACTAGCAAAACTGTGCTTTTGGAGGTGAAGTTGCCTGGCCAATATGGGTAAAGTCTGGAAGTCTCTGTGCTGGGACTCCAGCACTGATGTCAATGCTGCAGACACCCAGAGCCTCTGCCTCAGAAAGTTACTGGGACTGAAGTGATGGGGACACAGCCCCATATTTACACCCCTGCCCCACTGTGCATCTTCTTGTGTCCATTTGTCACCGAGCCCATCTTCCCCTCCCTGCTCCAGAGCAGATTAAGCTTAATATACTTATGCAGTTGTGAAGTGTCCTGCCTATTATCCAATTAGGCAGCTAACGAGATCTGAGTACCAGCACGTAGGCACTGATAACTGCTGCCTGATAGCAGTACAGATTAGACACGTTCTTTATGTTCCCAGCCCTTGCACAAAAAGGCTTGGGATCCGTTCAAAGGCTGCTCCGAAGGCTGGATTCAGGTAATTGTTTAATTTTGTTTGGGATCCATAAACACATCACGTTTGTTTCCTCTTGATCTCCTGGAGCTGTCACAACTGTCCCGTTACAAAACTCCTGATCAAGCTGGTGTGACTTGTTCAGTTGAATTTTCAGCGTGGACAGGGGCAGGTCTCATCACCTCTACGGTTCCTTCTAGCATCAGAAATCTATGGAGCAATAAAGGATCTGTGCATCACCAGGAAAAAATGTACAGGATTGATAAGGAGATACAGAAATACAATCTGTATTAGCTCTGATGCTGTTCCACATGACATTCCCATAAGATGCACCTAAGAAAACATTAATTAGATGCAATCAGCATAAAATGGCTGCATGACAGCATCTTTCTCAGAGCATAATTATCAAGGGTTTGTTATCTAACTGGGAGGGCACTGGAAAGCGGGTCCAGCCAGGCATAAGAGCTGTGTAATATTTTCATTACCAGTTGGGATGACAGACTGGAATGTACGGCCATAAACCCAAAAGATGATTCAGCTGGGAGGATTTGCAAGCACCAAGGTGTACAGATTTCAATTTCTAAATTATCTTCATGCACTGGTCCAATAATGACATCAGGAAATAATTAAGAAAGAGAAGCCCCAGGTACAAACACAAAACTAGGGAGCAACTCTATTCAGAAAGTCTCCAGAAAAGGCTCTTACAGGGTCAAGGCAAAATGGTGACACTCAACAATGTCCACAGGTGCATGAAGGCAAAACCCAAGGGATGAGGCATGGGAAGCGCTCAGCTGTGCCTTGCAAAGTCCAGCCCTGAGCTGCTCACTGGAATGCTTTTGGGAACAGCAGACCTGAGAGTACCTTGTGGAGAAGAACAAAATTAAAAAACACCAGGCATGAGATTTAGCTGGATCCATTTAAGCCAGGGATGTTCCTAAGAACAGACTAGTACAGGGAAGCAAGCAGGACACAGCCTAAGGGGAGACCTCTCCTTCCAAATCCAGTGGGAAAATTCAGAGTTTGGTTCCCTTGAATTAAACCCTCTGGCTTTAATCTCTGTTTTAAAACAAGATAACAGCCATCAATGTGGTGGAAAGAACAAGAGTCCAGAGCTTATCAACATAGAAAAATGGGGGGAAACCAACTGGATGGGTGAAACACACAGCTTTAACATGACAGATAGGGATAGATGGGATATGGGGAAGAAATTCTTCCCTGGGAGAGTGGGCAGGCCCTGGCACAGGGTGCCCAGAGAAGCTGTGGATGCCCCTGGATCCCTGGAAGTGTCCAAGGTCAGGCTGGACAGGGCTTGGAGCAACCTGGGATAGTGGAAGGTGTCCATGGCAAGGGGTGGGACTGGATGGTTTTTATGGTCCCTTCCAACCCAAACCATTCTGTGAATCCATGACTCTTTGGTTCAAATTTGCTTGGATCAGAGCTGGAAAGGCAGCAGCCCACAGACTGGAACACATGATGTGAGAGGGAACGAAGGAACAGGGGTTGTTGAACTTGGAGAAGAAATGGTGGTTAGTGGGGGATCCAGTTACTGTCTCTACTTAACTGAGGTTTACTGAGCAGATGGAGCCAGACTGGATGGCAGAAACCAAAGGACAAGGAGCAATGGGAATTACTGACAGCGAGGGAAATACTGATCAGACAGGAGGAAAAGATTCCTCACCATGAGGGCACAAAGCATGGCATCAACCTGCCACTCTTGACTAAAAAAAGTTCACAAGAAACCTACCTTTGATCCTGGCCCTGTCTGGAGCAGGAGGTCAGATGAGAGAGCCTGAAATCTCCTGTGCCACTTCACTTACTCTTCAGGTCTAAGAAATCTTTATCAAGGAACACTGGAAAAGGGATTTGGCCCAAGAGTCCACATCACTTTACACCTCTTCAGTGCTAGCAAGTACTTCAGACTCTAAAGCTGTCAATAAAATGTTTTCCACATGACTAAAGATCCCAGTGTCTGCAACTGACAGAGAAAAAAAGTAAGGAATGAAACACCAGAGCTTTCACTGCAATTGGAAAGAGAACAAGAGAAACTGGGGACTCACATTACACAAGTTATCATACAAAAACTCTGCAAGAACACTGAGGGATTCAAAGATACATACTGATAGCTCAAACAAAAAAAAAAAAAGCCAGACTGCTCCTCCCTACCTGCTCCTCCCACAGCAATAAACACAAGTCGATGCCAAAAGATGTTTCAGACCTGTCCAGACCAGCCTTCATTTTGGTGAAAGCTTCTTCAGTTGTCTCAGGACAAAGGCCCTATGTGTGCAGACAAACCTTTCACACACACATCCTACTCTCTCCCACTGAAAGGTATGATAGAGGTGTTAATAGATCCAGAGAAAATACCTGGAACAATACACACTGGCAGGTTTTGGGGTTTTTTCAAAAAAAAAAAAAAATAAATAAAGTGAAAGAGTTTACCTTAGCAAATAATGCTTCTAGTGCTGGCTGTTTTTTACATTTGAGTGCTACCTCTCAGAATAATCTTTTTACCAGCTATAGAAATGCATGAATAGCTGAGTCCTTCAGGGGAACAAAGGGACAGCAGGTACAAAATCAGATGCACAGAGTGTAATCACGGCAGGGAGGGAGAAGGGAAGGTCACTCCTGAGCTACAGCTGGCAGGACAGAGCAGCAAAGCACAATGGCTGAGCTGTGATCAAGCTGATCATGGGGAAAAGCCTTGGTCAGGGCAGCTGGCAAGGACTTCCTTCACCTTAGAACAGCCAGGAATTATTCTGGAACAGTCAGAGATCCAGAACACATCCCTGTGGAAAAGACAGTGCTTGGGCAAGAAAAGCACGTGCTCTGTTCTTATAGTTGGTAAAAAGACAAAGCCATAAAAAAACCTTCAATGACAAAACACTTCACCAGTGCTTTGTCCAAAACTAAAATGCATTAATCACACCCCAAAAGTCTACTTGAGAGTCACAAAATGGTGTTTGCTGGCTCAGTACATGCAGGTATCAGACACAGATCTCCAGGGAAGCTTTGGACAATGCAGCTCAAGGAAGACACGGACCAGAGATTCCCAAAGGCAGCTCCAGGGGACTGAACAGCTCACTCTGTACAGTAACAAAAGGGCAAGAGGGCAGCAATTCTCCACTGCTGCACACAAATCAGAGTCAGAAACCAGGAAAATCTTGGTAATGGCAAGAACAATGTCAGAATTTCTAGGATCACCCAGGGACGATGAGGAAAGTCCATCGCTGGAGGCTTTTAACAACTGCTTTGGACAAACATCTGCTGGGAAAGTTTGGATAGATCTGACCCAGCCTTGGGGCAGGAGGTCAGATTAGACAACTTAAGGTCCCTTCCCGCCCTGCAGCTCTTTCCTTGTAACAGCAATGTGACAACAGAACACGTCAGCAGCAACCCCAAATCCCACAACCCCACCCAATATTTCCATCATACATTGGAGAAACACTGGAAGATCACGTGCAGCAGCTGCCTGTTCCCACATGGTACCTTCTCCCTCCACTCCTAGAGGAGCAATACAGGGAGAACACAAAGAGCTGGACTCAGAACAGACACAGGAATTGGAGCTCCCCAGCACAGCCTTCCCAACAACACAGTCCCTCTCACATGGGACATCATCCCACAGCAGCATGAGGACATTTACTAAAAGGATCCCATCCCCATTATCCCTCCCATTTGCCCCCTTCCCATCTCACCCTGCAGTCTGAGCAGTTCTCTCTTTCTTCTCTTTAGGCCCTTCTTCTGTTCCTCCCTGGAGAATTTTCATGTGTAAGATCATCAAGACTGGATCCCTGCCCACCACAGCCCTGGATCCCACCCCAAGGGAATCAGGGAACAAAAAGATTAATGACCCAGTGCTTCACTCCAAAGCCCACGGTCACACTCAGCCCTTTGTCCAGTTCTCTCAAAGGCCAAACAGAGACACCAGATGCCACTGGGGCAATGGTGTGAGCTGCCCACGACTAGAAAAGGACATTTAATTTAGTCTGCTGGGAGGGAGGACTTTATGCTCCTGCAAGCATTAATGAATGGCACGAAGTGTCCTGTGGAGTCAGAGCATCCAAGCAGCAGAGTAAAAACTCTGAAGTACCAATCTTTGTCTCAGGGTTAAAGCTTGACCTATCAAGCAGTTTTAACAATTTTTGCTTCCTTGTGTGGCCCCCCACAATCCTCTTGGCTCATTCTTGAAAATTGAAAGTCAACCTCCAAGCTCTGTCCATGGAACAACAAGGGAGGAAGGTGACAGAAGTGGTCCCAAAGAGAAATATTAACAGGTGTGAGTGTTTTAGGAGCACATCCCAGCTATGACCACACGTGTGTGTGTGTTTGTCAGCACACCCTGGCACATCTGAGGGCACAGTTATGCAATCCCAGAAAACCTAGATCCCAGTTTGTACTGTCCTTAAAGGACAGCCCTGACTGTACGTGTAGTGCTGACAGCATCAGTCACGGGACAGGCCAGGGATTGGATCCAAATAAAAAATAACCCCATAAAAATAACAATCTTCTGCCAGGGTGTGTGGGCTCCCTGACCAAGATCTCACACCCACAGTCAAACAGAACATGCACAGGAATAGGATGACTCCTTTTCCTAGAAGTAGCATCTTAAATCCGTGTAAGTGACCCGTCAGCCTGTGCTCTGACTGCTGGAAAAGAGTTATGCAAGAGAGGAAACAAACAGTAGGAGACAGGACAGCTCAGAGAAAACATCTCAGGGCAGCTCCACTCCTAAAGCCAGGCTCTTGCAAAACAACCCTCATGCCAGCTTGCCAGGCTTTCCCAAAGGCTCTGTGAGCTGCAGGAGTTCAACCAAAGGATCTGCACATCTTCCTGGCAGAGTCCGCTGGGATCACAACGGTGGCTGATTTCAAAAGAGAAAATCCTGTTAGAAGAAGGCTGGAGATCAAAGCAGGAGGTTACATCTATATCCTGGAACATGCATCCCATGGGACAGGAGAATTTTTAATTCAGTTTCAGACTAAATAGTCATCCAACAGAAACAGGTGAGTACACTTGAATGTTGCACCTGTGTCACCTCTTTGGGAGAAAATCCATTCCCCACCTGCCCTGAAAAATTAATTTAACTGAACCAACTCTTATAAAGGAAAAGAAACTCCTCCTTTCCTCTGTAATTCCCAGTTTAGGGATAGGCTAGGACTATCTGTTTCACCTAGCACAATGCATTTTCTGCCTACATCAGCTACAAGGGAGCTTGAGTAAGTACTCCACAACACAAATGATCCAAAACCAACGTGCTTTTTCTTCCCCCTTCTCAAAATGTGCCAACATCACCATATCCTGTCCAATGTTTCAGTCATTCCGAGCGTGCCAGCAACCTACACTACTCCATGCCACTCAGCTCAATCTAGAGGACACACTTAGGAAAATCTGGCATTATCAAGAATAATGAATGGTGAAGAAATGAATAACTACATATCCATTCTTCAACAGTTATCTACATCTATTTGGTTTTCTACATCATCAGCCAGGAAAACAAATATTTTCTTTATTTCTTAAAAGGTAGTTCCTGCCTTTGAACTCAGTAAGTACAGACGCACACACTAAAAGTGGAATTAAATGAACTTTTCAAGCCATTATAAAGGCTTTGCAGCAGCCCTTGAAAGACCTATTGGATAAAAGAAATGAAAGTTACCAAACCAAAACTTCCCTACAAGCTGGAATTGCCTGGGTTTACATCAGTTCAGCTCTTTAGGGCCCTCCACAGCTGAAATCTCCTCACTCCCTTTGTGGCATTGATCTCTTCTGTGGCCCCCAGTCCTCCCTCCATCCTTCTACTCCAGGAAGTGAGGGAAACGTGGTCTCACAGCATGATGTGGAAAACTGCCCCAAAGAGGGAATATCCAACAACAACCCTCTGTAAATCACTACTCTGGGGCTGCAAAATCTGCCTCCCTCAGACCCAGCAGGCTGCCAGCCACCATCACTTGGAATCAGAGAGCACCAACAATAAGTGCCTTGTTTAACTGAGACTTTAAAGCAGGGCTTGGTAGCAGAGAACTACCCGAGAATAGCTCAGGGATCAAACTCCAGCAGGAAAAGCAGGGAGGGGCTTTTTCACCCCTCTTGCATTACATTCCTGCCGCTGAGCTCATCACCTTCAGAGCAACCCAGGCCTCCCTCAGAGCCAAACCACTCCTGCTGCATCCTTAGAATTTCCCCTCCATCCCATCCTTGCAACCACACAGCCCCAGCCCCAACACATCACAAAACAAAAACTTCAAGTCACCGTGAAAAATAACACCAAAACTGCACTTAAAACCAAGGGCATGATTAAAAGTCACCAAACACCACCACATTCACAGCATTTAAAGATTTCCAGAGGAAAAGGTCACCAGAATATAGAGCATATCTCCCAGAGCAAACGTCCTTGTCACGCTGCTGCTGGGTTCAGACAGAAATACATTGTTATAAAAACCCTGTGTGCTGTGTTATCCACAGCTCAGGGCTGCTGAATGAATCACAGAATGGTTTGGGTTGGAAGAGACATTAAAAATCATCTTGTTCCCATCCCCTGCCATGGGCAGGGACACCATCCACTATCCCAGGTTGCTCCAAGCCCTGTCCAACCTGGCCCTGGACACTTCCAGGGATGGAGCAACCACAGCTTCTGTGACAGGGCTTCATCACTGCCTGACTAAAGAGCTCTTTCCTAATATCTAATCTCAAAGTCCCCTCTGTCAGTGGGAAGCCATTCCCTCTTGTCCTGTCACTCCAGGCTCTTATCCAGAATCCCTCTCCAGCTCTGCTGGAGCCACTTCAGGCATTGGAAGATGGTCAAAGGTATCCCCAGAGCTTTCTCTTCTCCATGTGGACAGCTCTGCAGCCCTGCACCGTTGTTCCTCCAGCCTGCAGCCCTATCCCAGGGCCTCTCAAGGGCACTGGTTCTCATGGAAACACAAAAACAGGACCTCAGACTGAGGTTCCTCCAAAGCCACTCTCCACACACCAATGTGCTCCTCAGGTGCCGCCACGCTCATGGTGGTAACTGGAGTTGCCACGAAGATTTATTTTCCAAGTGGTTCATATTCCCACCCATGGTATTTCTGGAATCTTTTGTTAAAACAAGAAGAAACCACTGAAATTTCAGATTATAAAAAGGAAAAAAAAAATAGGATAGCTTTTCAACCAATTTCCACAGTGACTTCTATAAATTCAAGATTTATTACAGTGCACACACCCACGTGCCCTCAACACAGAGCAAGGAATGCCCGGACACAGCAAAGCCAGCACAGCAACAGAGCCAATGAAAATGGAACACAGCATCAAGGTAGCTGAAAATGTTCATGTTCCCTCAACAGGAAGACAACAATGATTGTAACAGAGTCTGGAAGCACCATAAAGGTGGCTTTGAAGTGTCATTTGTAAAACTATTTGTGTCCTAGGATCCCATAATTTGATGAATTGGCTGCTTTTGGCATTTTTTATGGTTATTATTATTTTTATGGCTTTTATTCTCTATTCTCATGGTGGGTTACCATCTCTCTCCCACTTTACTGCTGTGCTTAGATCAGTTTTTGCATGCAAGCAGAGCAGGACAGATCCCTCAGCCACATCTTAAAGCCAGAGGTTTAGACTCTGCAGAGAAAGAAGAATTCAAATCCATTCTTCACCCACATCAATTCCAAGAGGAGATCTTTACAGCCCTTTTATTTATTATTTACCACGCTAACACAATGTTTTAGCTCACCAACAGAACTAAAAAAAAATATCAGTTATTTAATTTCCATAGACTTGACTTCATTAACTTCTGGAGAGGACTAATGTTTGTGGCCAGTGGAAAAGGGTATTTCTACATTTTTCCATTTTCTGGTCTATTAATTACAATTACTGAGAGAAGGAGACAGCGGTGAGATTTGTGAAACACAGCAGGCTGCATTTTTAATACTTTTGAAAAAAAACAAGAGAAAATAATATCTCTCTTTTTTGTACAACCCAATCATGCAAAGTAATTCCACATACTTCAGAAGTCAGCATCACAATTTTCCTTAGACACTCACTTGGGCCAGCAGGAATTTAGTTGGAGAACCTCAGATTTGATTAGAAGGGATTACTTTTCAGTGAGATGACAGGAACAGAAAACATGAAATGATGGAAGTGGGGTTGAGAGGCAGGCAGATACACTCCTGAGGCTGGTAATGAGATGTAGGAATACTCCTCCAAGCTTCTGAGGCAGGGACGGGCAGGGGTCCGATAGCTTTTGAGGATGGATGAGTGAGGAAAACCCAAATTACACTACTTGTCTAAGGTGGAGGTCAGTAAAAGCACCATCACACCTCTTGGATGCTGTAGGGAGCCCAGAAACCACGTCTGCTGCTTGCAATGAATGTCAACAACTTGACAGAGCTCTCCAAACTCTACCTCAGCCCCTCCAGTGCCACCAAGTCAACTGAGATTCCTCCACTCCAGAAAAACGTGGAGTTTCACAGACACCACAGCTGACTCGTGACACTTTGATGGGAGAGACATCACAACAGGGAGAAAGCACTTCCAGCTCAAAGCAGAGAGGGACAGCCACGAGTGCCAGCAGCAGGGCTGAGGACACGGGACCCCAGGACACGTGCAGAGTGTTTGTGGTGTTCCAGCCACACGCTCCAGCGTTTCAGGGCAGCCTGGCACAAAGAGGAACAGCTCCAGAGCTGCTGTTCCACAGAGCCAAAGGATGGAAAGGGATAAACGACCACAAAACCCAGCATTTTTAGCATTTAAAGACCTCTACACGCCCTTCCACACGCAGCTTAGCCAAAACACCAGCTGGATGCTGCTCCAAAGCCAAAGAAGCCCAGGTAAACGTTTGATCAGCCACACAATGATTTGGATCCAGGCACTGAGTCAGACCCAAGCCTGTTGGGTTTTTTGCCAGCTCAGCAGTCATCCAAACAGGCTTCCTAGTCTGGCTACCCACTCCACAACAGTGGCACGAGGGAAAGGCAGGGCTGGTTTTTTTTAGAGGCAAAGCCAGCTGAAACCACAGAGCTTACTACTCCCTAAAAAACACAGTACATCTGTTCCACAGCAGTGCCACAAAAGATTAGTAAGTGCTGGCCTAACAATCTGGAAAGGGAAAAGGACCTAGGAGAGCAAAATGTTATCACTAAGTCAATAAAACAACATCTGCAAAGGACTGAGAACATAACAGCATTCTTGCACAACACACAGAAATGCTCCTGGGCTGATTTCTTGGTCTCCACTAAACCTGTCTGGTAACTCTGGGAACTGAACTGCCTCGTACAGGCTACGGGAAAAGTGGATCAGCAGGGTGAGCTAAGGACAGGGCTCTGGGCTCGACTTTGTTTGTGCAGGATCACAGAGGGGACGTGTGTTAGGCGATATATATGGTTTCACTTTTATGTAAAGCTCGTGTTTACATCTAATATATCAGGCAACTACAGCTGGTCCCAAAACTAGGTTTGAGACAGCATGACTATATTCCACAGAAAGCAGGATTGGGATGAGGAGAGCAAGGATGCAGCAGAGCAGCTCTGTGTACGGGGTTGAGAATGTAAATAAAAGATTTGTTTTGAGTTTCTGGAACCGACAACCGGCTTTGTGCATTTCACTACCAGGCATTCGTAACTAATCCCTCATCTACCACACCGATCTCAAAGACGGAGCAATTCCGCATGAATCGATGGATTCGACTGAAAGCGGCGGTGTGAGCCGCCAAGCCCCCGGTAGTGTAACAGCTTTGTATAAACACGAAAACAGCAGAAACACAAACAAGCCGGGAGCGAGCCTTCGCCGCTCGTCATTCGCATCCCCAGCACGGTGACTTCCCCACCGGGAACCGAACCTCTCGGTGTCATCGCCGGGAACGCCGAGGCGGGGAATGCGGAGGAACGCGCGGACTCGTGTCACATGCGGGAGATTCACCGACATCAACAAACAGCAGGGGGAGGAAAAAAAAAAACACCCAAACCGCCCCAAAACCCCAACACAACCGTGCGTGTTCCGCCCTTAGCGAGAGAGCGATCCCTTCTCCCACGGTCCCCATAAAAAGCGGCAGGGATGACACCTGCTCTGCACCTGGGCTGGGGTGTCGAGGGGTGGAGGAATGAGGGTCAGCAAATTCCTGAGGGGTGGTTTGGGGTGCGTGGGATGGGGCACAGCGAACGTCCCCTGGAGTAGTCTAAGGAGGTGAAATTGTGGGATGGGGCACAGGGAACGGCCCCTCAGGGCGGTGCGTGGGATGGGGCGCAGGGCTGGTTCCTACGGGGTCGTGTGCGGGATGGGGCACCGGGCTGGCTCCTCCGGGGTCATGTCAATATCTCCCCCATGTGTGGGACGGGGCACCGGGCTGAACCCCTCAGGGTGGTGTTTGGGATGGGGCACCGGGCTGAACCCTCAGGGTGGTGTTTGGGATGGGGCACCGGGCTGAACCCTCAGGGTGGTGTTTGGGACGGGGCACCGGGATCGGCCCCTCAGGCAGGTGTGTGGGACGGGGCACCGGGAGCGGCCCCTAGAGCGGCTCGGCGAGGAGGGCGTGGGACGGGTCCCGGCTCTGTGCCCCCAGACAAAGCCCCCGCCCTCTCCCCGCCGCTGCCCGGGCGCTCTGTGCGGGAACGGAGCCGGGCAGCCCCGCCGAGGCGGCACCGGCCCTCCCGGCGCAGGTGCGGGCTGAGGGGGCCGAGGGGACCCTGCCAGGGGACGCTCCGAGGGGACCGGGGCCGCCGCCCGCCGCGTACCTCTCTGTGCGGTGCCGGAGGGGACTGTCGGGGTCGGGGCGCCCGCCCGGCTCTCGCCTCGCTGCCTCCCGCGGCTGAGCGGCTCCCGGCGCGGCTGAGCGGCGGCTGCGGGCACTGCGGGCCGAGAACCAGCGCCGGCCTGTTTTCCAGCCGCCTCCCCTGCGGCCCGCCCCGGCTCCGCCTCGAGCATCCCCCGCCTCCTCCTCCTCCTCCTTTTTCCCCTTCTCCGCCTCCGCCTCCTGCGCCGCCTCCTCCGTCCCGTTCCTGATCTTGGGCGACTCGAACGTGAAACTCTAAAGATATCGGCGCCTGTTTGGTGAAGCAAGCGTGTTAAAGCTACTTTTCTTTCTAAGCGAGACGGGTCTTTTTCACCTTTTGCGATTGGTGCTGTACTTCAAGGCTGCTTTGATACCCCCGCTCCGGGGCGTTCACCAAACTACAAAGCGGACCCAGTGTGGAAAATAACTTCATTCCTGCACGAGTTTTTTCCTATTCCTGTCCAGACAATGAAATTAATCTCATCGGAGTCCACCTCACAATTAAAGCCCAGCCTGTGGTCTAGAAAAACACAGCCCTCCAAAGTCCTACCCAAATACCGTCACAATTTCTTATCTCTCACCATCTGGTTTCTGCCACTCACTGATACCAGTGTTCACGCAGTTGCACGGGGTAGTGTGACATACTGGAAAAAAAAATAAAGTTATAGAAAATCAAAAATAGGCGTAGCTTTAAACTTTTCAGCTTGAAGACTCCTAAAAGCTAGCAAAGGACCTTCTCCTATATATATACATATATATATATATATATAAACACTATAATATATAATGTATATACAATGTTAACATATTTATACATAATACATATATGTACTCTATATATACTATAATACATATTTATATGTATATTTATGAAAAATAAAAATTATTTATATATATATATATATATATATATATACATATCTGGAAATGTTCAAGATCAGTTTGGACAAAGCTCTGAGCAACCTGGTCTAGTGGAAGGTGTCCCTGCCCATGGCAGGGGGTTGGAACAAGATGATCTTTAATGTTCCTTCCAACCCAAACCATTCTGCAATTCTGTAAATAATAGGAATACTCTTAAGTGGCTCTGGGCACAGAGCCTGTGCCATGGAGGCCTCTTCCAAATGGAGGGGAAAGCCAAAACAATCCAGTCACAGTTTGGGAGTTGGCACTCAGAGCCCTAAAGCAAAGGGAAGATGTCCCTGTTCCTTCTGAATTTGATGCTTTTCATGGGTAAAAGTCTCCTCTCCAAGCAGCAGCCCCATAAACACAGGTTTTATTAAATTACAGCTTCTTTCCAAAAAAAGTTTGTGACCAGGATGGAGCAACGTGTAACTCACGGGATGTGGGTCCACCATGGAGCTGGAGCACTCAGACATCCCGCAGCCTTCCCATTAAACGCTGGCTGAAATTGCTTTTGGATGCCTGGAGGGAAAGTCTGGAGGAAAGACTGTGCCTTGGATGGAAATCAGTCATGTCTGCACGCTGCCTTCAAGCATTTTAAGGTTTTATAAAACACGCTCAGCCGCCTGCCAGAGGTTTGCACCTGCACAGCTGGGCTGAGGCTGCTGAGCCAGCCAAAACATCTGGGGAAAGCAGCAAGAATAATGTGGATTTGGGGTTCCCAGCTTCCCTCAGATATCAGACAACTGTGCAAAACTTTTCAATTTCATATGTGCAGTGCTTGTAGGCTGTTTTTCTCCAGACCCTGAGCTTCCCTGACTGCCCTTCAGTGCTGCCATCACCACTGGATTTAAAACCCTTCAAAGCCCCTCAAAGCGCCCAGATGCTGAAGCCACTGTAATGTTTGACAGTCAGTATAGGACAAGGGACAATATAAGAAGGATATAAAGCTTTTAGAGAGCATCCAAAGGAGCAGCATGAAACTGGGGAAGGCTCTAGAGGGAAAGCCTTACAAGGGGTGGCTGAGGTCCTTTGGTTTGTTCAGCTGGAGACTGAAGAGAGGCCTCACCATGGTCTGCAGCTTCCTTAGGAAGGGAAGCAGAGAGGCAGCTCTGATCTCTGCTCTCTGGTGACCACTGACAGGACCCAAGAAAATGGCATGAAGCTGTTTCAGGGGGAGTTTAGCTGGATATTAGGAAAAGGTTCTTCCCCCAGAGGGTGCTGGGCACTGCCCAGGCTCCCCAGGGAATGGGCACAGCCCCAAGGCTGCCAGAGCTCCAGGAGAGTTTGGACAACACTCCCAAGGACAGGATGGGATTGTTGGGGTTCTCATGTGCCAGAGGGACCAGAAATTGGACTGGTTAGTCCTGGTGGGTCCTTTCCAACTCAGGATACTCTATGATTCTATGGCCACACGCTGTTTGGGATGTGGTTTGTGAGCCTGCCAGCCATCGGGGTGGCTGTCCCCATGCAGCACACCCCAGGAGCCAGCCTGTGCCTGGTGGTGGGCTCTGCCCTCCCACACCTGCCTCTCTGGGTCTCCACCAAGCCTACAGATAGAAGCAGAGCTTTGCAAATTAAAGGACTTCAGGGAAATGATCCATATCCCTGTTCTAAGCAGCTCTATCTGGAAACAGAGGAATTGGCAATGAGGCTGGAAAGAGAGGCCTTTCCCACCAGACCTGACAAAGTCAGAGGTGATAAGGAAATAGGGACAGTTGGATGGTCTAGCTTGGAGAACCTTATCTGCAGGGGATGGAAGAGAAGCCAGGATTTCCTGCCTGGAGTCCTCAGCATCTCTCAGAGCAACACCTGCCCCTCAGGGCTGCCTCAAATCCAGGCTGTGGTTTTTTTGTAGGCAAAGAGGAGCCACAAATGACAGACTGGTGCCCCCTGTACCCACAGGAAAGCTGAACCATGAGGGATGCTCGTCATGCAGCAGCTGGGAAAGCTGGGGAGCCAATTCCTACTGAATGGCACCTCTATTTCCTCCCCAGCAAATAAACAACTGTGCTGCAGGGCTGCACCAGCTCTGAGCTCGCCAGGCTGCAATGCGAAGGATTTGAGCTAAATCTAGAAAGCTCTGGGTATTAGGAGTCCCCTGGGCTCTACCCTCTTTCTCCAGTTTAGATTTGGCAACAGAGCCAGCCCTAAACCTTAGGAATGCTTGGGAGGCGTTTTAAGGGTAGACAGAAATGCAATTACCTGTGGGAAAATAAAGCTAAAATACCTTGCAAGCCCATGTTTAATACAGTGTTCAATGGATTAAGGATGAGTAATTGACAGATAGGACTAAGGCTGGTGCCTTTTGCAGACAGTAGTCCCAAGGAAATTTGATGAAATCCTAAAATCAGCATTTTTTATGCCTTTGACATTTGTTTTCTATAAGCAGACCACACAGTGAATCAAGCATCTTTCCTGGAGAGCACTCTTGAAGGACAGGTTTATGACTGAAATGTAAAACAAATGGTAAAAGTCTGGAGAGCCTAACCTAAAAAACCAGGGAGGACAAAGCCCTCGTGCAACACACCTGAAAAGATTACCCAGAGCTGCAATCCAGAGATACAATCAGTGTGAAGAAAGAAAAGTGAAGGATTGCCTGGAAGGTCTCTTTTTGGAAGGGTTTTTTGCACCAGAATGGACAGAAATAGCTCAGGTCTCATGTCCTTCAACCCACACCTTCAGATGGGGAAGGAATTCCAGAAAACAAATCAGAGAGCTCACGGTGGGCACAGGGAGGTGGGAGGGTACCTGGGCACTCTGTGAAGTTGTATTTCTGGGTTTGGGCAGGTTTGAACTCTGGCCAAGGAGATCTATTGGATTGACTGATCCTGCTTTTTTTTTTTTTTTTCTGCCAGGTAAAATAATGACTTAAAGCCATTAAGTGATTGTTCTTAAGATTTCTATTGACCAACATAATGCCCCATTCCTAGAACTGTCAGATGAGATGAGTATTAAGCCTGGCATGCAGCTTTTTTCAGAAAAAAAATAAGGATCCAGCTGGCTGGAAAATAGAGCAGAAGCAGCAGATAAAATCAAGCAGCCCAGAGTATCCCTCTTTGCTCCAAACACCACATTCCTGATGTTTGGCATGAAAAGGTTTTGCCTTTTACTGTTGTTACACAGCATTTTTCATCCTCAGATTAAAAAATGTTGGGGAAAGTGCTGTTATCTACTTGAAATCAGGAATCTCAGTACAAAGACCCCCCAGTATGAGCCACAGGGTGTGCTGTGCTTCAGAGATTCCCCAATCTTGCCAAGATTTGGCTTTGGCACTAGGAGTGTGTCTGCAGTGAAAAGGCCTCATGAGTTTGGGTCAAGTTTTTGGGGGGATCCACTTGCACACTGACATCTGGCAGAACCCTCATGAAGTTAAATTATGACTAGAACAGAAAATCTGTAAGTCAGGAAAGGGGTTTCCAGTTTTCTAAGCCAGGAATTATTATCCTAAGGGTACCTGGGTACTGATTTTGGCTCTTGCTCTGGGCAGGGTGACACACAGTGACAAAGCTGCTTGTGTTTCCTCAAGAAGGACGCCACGTACAGCCTGAAAAAATTACCTGTGTTAAATAACTACAGCACCCCCAAACAAGCCCAGCTGGCTTTTCCATCCTCTGCACTGTTTGTTTACTAGAGAGAGACTAATCCCTTTTACCTGCAAAGCAAACTTACCATGAAAGCCCTCATATAATGCTTTATTATCTTTCCATCCGTCCGTAATACGGAATTTCCATGATTCATTCACCCACTTGAGGAACACTTGAGCACTCAAACAAAAACATACATTCCCAGGAGGAAAAAAAAAATAAAACAAACCCATGTCCGGTGCAGGAGACAGAAACATTCTAACATAAATACAAAATCCCACCAGAAATTCTATCTGAAGCAAGGCTCTGGCTCACAAGCACAACAAGGAAGGACAGAGATCAAACAGTATTGCCTCTTGTGGGTGTTTTTCCCCTTTTCCTCACAATCCCCTGACAATAAGTCAATTAAAGGTTTTACCAAGACTACAAAGGGAACCTGAAAGCCCAGCAGCCTCCCTTTGAAAGTAAATTCAGGCTACAGGCAGTTTCAAAAGTCAGAGAGTCTGCCCTTTGCTGAAAAAGCCTTTGTGACCTTCCAGTCATCCCAGTGTAGCTGCAGCAGTTCATGGGAATGAGTAACAATGACCTTTGCTATTTGACAGGCTGTCCAAGTGACAGGGAGCTCTCTCATGAATATTTCCCCTTGATGATGAACAATCTGGACACAGAACAAACCCCCAGCTCACCTTTGTGGTTAGCAATAAAACTGGACCAGGTGAGAAGGAGAAATTCCCCTCCCATGTTTGTTCATCCTTATTCCCTTCTAGGAAGGCAATTTCTGGAATGAGACTGCTCAAGCAATAATTTCTTCTAATGTTCTGAGAGCTACAGGCTTTGACACTTTCCTACATGGATTTCTAGAAGGATATAGCTGCTGAGAAAAGTATCCAATCTCAACAATAGGAAAAAAATCCATGTGTGGCAATCCTCAATAAATTGGGGTAGCAAGCACACACCCCAAAAACTTGAAATGTGCTGCTCTTTCTGGCTTATATCTGTCAAGCTTTGACTCCCGGTTACTTATTCTTACCACAAATTTCTCTCTGCTAAATTTAAAAATCCTTCATGATTCCATTCCTGTGAGTTCTTGTACCTGAAGTGCCCTTTTGGTTTCATTTGGATGAGGAAAATTGGAAATGCTTTCCCTGGAGCACAGGCAGGAAGCAGATTAAAAGGTGGCACTATCTTCTCCACACACCTGTGTGCTAGCCAGGGAACAGCCTGAGTCTCCACATGTGGGAGAATGGGACTCACCACTCTCAGCTCCTAGTTATATTCTGTCAGGGACTTTGTGGGGTAGACATGGTTCCCCTGTTTTTAATGACCTTCTTTGGATTTTGTTTCCACAAGCTGGTCTACTTTCTTCAGGTAAATATTGACAATGAATCAAGGAATAATATCAGTGGCACATCCTTTGGTTTGCATGGAGCTGGCTGTTTCCCTTCATCAGAGAATCAGAGATTCATGGAGTGGTTTGGATTGGTAGGGACCTGAAAGATCATCCTGTTTCAATCCCCTGCCATGGGCAGGGACACCTTCCACTATCCCAGGTCACTCCAAGCCCCTTCCAGCCTGGCCTTGGACACTTCCAGGCATGAGGCAGCTTCTCTGAGCAACCTGTGTTCAGCACTCTCATAGAGAAGAGTTTCTTCCCAGTGTCCCATCTATCCCTGCCCTTTGGCAGTGGGAAGCCATTCCTCTTGTCCTGCCCTCCATGACCTTGTCCAAAGTTCCTCTCCAGCTCCCCTGGATCCCCTCAGGCACTGGAAGGGGCTCTAAGTTCTCACTGCAGACTTCTCCAAGCAGAACACCCCCTGCTCTCTCAGCCTTTCCTCGTAGGAGAGGTGCTCAGCCCTCAGTGTTCTCGTGTCCTTATATTGTGTGACACAGTGAACAGCTGGATTCTCAGCAATTTATCACTATTTTGTGCACTCTAGCACATCCCTCACAAGTTATCCCAGGAGACCCAGTCTTATCTCACCCAACATGCCTTCTTGTGAAAGCAGCTAGGAACTCTTACACCTCTTTGTCACCAATTCAGCACAGTTTGCATGAAACCACAATCACTTAAACTATTCTGAGCACAAAAAGAATCCAGGAAATGAAAGATCTGTCAGGTGCAAAGGAACAGGGTTGGACGTGGAAATCTGGGAGGAGGCTTTGCTGCTGACGGCAGCGCAGCTCCTGCCTTTATCTCACAGCAGGTACAGGAAAGCACGGTGGGAAAACACAAACTACTCCCACTTTGGATCTCCAGCACTGGTCAGGTGTTTCAGGTGATATATCTCTCTTCCAGGCATTATGTTACTGGTTTGGCTATTTCCCTTCAAAAGCCAAGGGCTGATACCTGCAAAAGCCAGAGAATGATCCTGAGAACCTCCCCTGTTTCCATCCCATCTCTGCAGCCCCTGCCTCCCCTCCTCTGCCTTGGTAGTGCACACAGCAGCCTCAGCCCTTCTCCCTGCCCAGAGCAGCTCCATTTTCCTGCTGTGCCCTGTTCCCTGCCCGTGCCTGGCTCCCAGCTCCTGAGGGTGCCCAGTTCTGCAGCCCTGAGCACAGAGGCTGCCTTTGTGCTCAGCACGTGTTCGCTGCCAAGAGCTGGGAGCCATCCTGGCACTGCGCTCCCTAAAAATAGCCTTGCCCCATGGATAACCTGCTGCCTCTCCCAGAGGCAGGTCTTAAAGATAAACCCTCCTATAAACCCAAAAAAAAATGAGGTGAGAAACAGCCCTGGGATGGAGAGGAAAGCCCTGAAAGAACGGCCTAAGAGGGGTAATGAAGAGCGCAGGCTCGGTACAGCCACAAAAGCAGTGCCAGGGAGCCTGGGGAGCAAGTGTTGTGTATAACCTGCACACAGACGTAATCCAACAACTGCTGAGCTGCAGGGGGCTCTTTTACAGTCAGCTCCAAGTTCTGTGTGTGAAGACACAACACTGCCAGCAAAAGAAATCCAAAAGAACAGCAATCCATCTGAAAAAGGCTGAAAAAGCACTTCTTCTTTACGTAGGGATGCGTATTTTGGATACAAAATACACCCAGCTAGCATTTTTGCCCTCGCACATCTTGCAATATATCCATTTACTCTTTCACATTTTATTTTAATAACAGGGGAGTCAAGTGAGCTCGATTGACAGGCTGGTTCCCAGGGAAACATGAGCAACTTATTTCTCTTAAATAGCAGGCACAAATGTTTCCTGTGTTAAACTGCACAGCCTGCTGTGACATTCAGACCTCCAGGATATAATCTCAAAAGAACAGAATGTGTTTGCCTGGCTCTGAGGTGAGGAAGGAGAGAGGTAGCAGCACATTACAGCTGGTGATAGGTGCTAGCAGGGATCTGGCACTCAAATAATTTCTGAGGATCTATGTCCCTTGCTTAAGTCCCCAAAGAAAGGGCAAAACAAGTGTTTTTAAAAAAAAAAAAAAAAGGTAAAATAACCCAGTGTTGCTGGGAGGGAAATGGAAAAAGAGAAATCAGTAATAGCAAGCCTTTAAAATCTCAGTCAAAATGCCAGGCTGGCTGCCCAGTGTGGCTGGGACACATTAGGGAATAAAAAGAGCCACAGTGCTCAGGCTCCATCCAGCTTGGAAGCTGCCTTGGCTGGTGCAGATGAAGGTAGGAAGGGACTTGGAAAAGGAAATGTAAGACAAAGCTGAGCATCTTCATACGGTGCTCTCTGCTATCATTTGGGGCACCTCAAACCTTTAAAGGACACTTTCCTGTCCCTTGTGCCCAGGGATGCTGTTCCCAGCTCTGCTCACATGGTGCAAAGTACCATGGCTTTAGTGGCCAAGCTCATTTTCCTTCCTGCTGCTTCAGGTTAAAGTGATGGGGAAAAAAAATAAAACCAGTGGCCACGAGGAGTTGCTCAAGGTTGGGTCTGCTGGGATTTGAAATGCAAGGAACTCTCAGAACTTTGTTCACCACAAGTAAATGATCACAGGGTCAAACACACAAAACACATCTCCCCAAAGCTCTCCTTGCCTTCTTTATATACACCTCAAGGGATGTCCTGAGCCTGATGAGATTTATCTGCTTAGCAAATCCCAGAAGAGATCTCTCCATAATTTCCATCATCTTTCAGTAGCCCATTTACCTCCTGAACCTTTTTGCATTCACAATATCCTTCAGAAAGACATTTCCAGCTCAGCTACCCATTGCATGAGGACCCACCTTCATGGAGGTATCCCACTAATTTCATTTGCTGGCACTAGCTCCTGTAGAGGCAAGACACTGGCTGGCTGTTCCCTCACTACCCTGTCCCTTGAACATAAGATTTTTCCAGGCCTCCTTTGTGTGCTCCTTCAGTTCTCCTTTTACTTATCTGAGCCATTATTAAAGTGAGCAGGTGATAATTTGGCCTTGGAACAACTTTTTCCCCCTCGTTGCACAATTTCCTTTTTGATTGAAAAGGAAAAAAAACCAAAACCTTTTTTTTTCCCTCTGTTTTTTTTTTTTTCTCTGTTTTCTTAACATTCAGAAAAAAGAAAAAAAAAATCATGAAATACAGGTTTTGCTTGCCAAAGTTTCCAGGTGCCCAAAGTCTTGTTACTGGGATGCTGAACAAACAGCCTTCAAACACCATCCCTGCCTTTGTTCTGCCAGCTGGAAACACAGGTCACTCTGCACCCAGACACCACCTCGGAGCAGAGATATCCCACTGAGAAAAATCCTCCTTTCATCAGGCAAAGAAAGGAACCTGGATTTTTTTTTTTTTTTTAATTTTTTTTTTACTGAGATCCTGGAGTAGTTTTTTCACCAAGGAATATTTTCTGTGAGGTCTCTGTCCACGCCAGTGACTCAGCTCAGCAAACAGCACCGGTGATTCACTGCTCCGGAGCGTGCCAGCAGTGGCTGGAGCCCTGTGTGCTGCTGAGTCTGTTCCTCAGCAGGAAACAGCCCTAATAAATGACATCAGCAGCGTGATTCAGTCAGTAGGAGCACGGATTGCAAGGCTCCCACTCAGATTCCCCTTTCCCAGACAGCTTTTTCACTCCTGTGCCCCTCAGCTGTTGGCTCCCCATGCAAGGACTGGCTCCTGCTGCACAGCTGTGAGCTGGGCTGCTATGCAAACCCCAAAGTGGCTGAAAGAAGGAAGATTTAGATGGGATATTGGGCAGGAATTGTTCCCTGGGAGGGTGGGCAGGCCCTGGCACAGGGTGCCCAGAGAAGCTGTGGCTGCTCCATCCCTGGAAGTGCCCAAGGCCAGGTTGGACAGGGCTTGGAGCACCCTGGGATCATGGAAGGTGTCCCTGCCCATGGCAGGAGACTGGAATGAGATGATCCTCAAGGTCCTTTCCAACCCAAACCATTCCATGATTCTGCAATTCCATGACTGCATGGTGAATTCACTCAACCAACAGAATTCAAACCATTTCCCTGAACTTTTCATGAATACACAGTAGAAAAATAAAGTTACCAAAAGGAAATGAAGCGGACCGACCACCAAAGGTAACAGGCAATCCTTCATGGAATTACTTGCTCACAGATGCACATCTCCCAGTCCATCTCCAGCTGGAAACATCTTGTGAGGTCATTGAAACAAATCAGAATGGAACATGAGGAAGATGACTTTTAGTGCAGAAAAGTCTGATTTTCTCTGAGAAATCGTCAGAGTGCATTAAAAAAGTAATTCCTTTTCACTGCATTCAGGACAAAGACCCAAATACTCAGCAGCTCTCCACGTCCTGATGTTTCAGGTTTGTCTGAATCTTGCAGATATTTTCCACAGAAACAGAAGAAAAGTTGTCATGAATAAAATAACCACAGCCTTACGCAACTTAACTCTTCAGAACTACGCATGCCTGATGGATGAAGCAAGCAGCTTATGCCCATTTTTCTCCCTAAATATGGAGGGCATTTCACATCTTTTTGCAATTGCCCCTGTACACCTGCTACCAACACATTGTACAAAGCACAGAGAAGACCCAACGTGGCAAAACACTTAATTCCTATACTATTTTTTCCTTTTCCTCTCTAGATAATAAAATTTCTCTCATCAGAGTCCACGTCACAGCTAAGTCCCAGCCTGGGGACCAGAAGACCAGAAGAGCCTACCACAATCCTATCCAAAAACCATCTGGTTTTGTTATCTCCCAGCATTTGTTATCTGCCACTCAGACACATCAGTGTCTATGCAGTTCCACAAGGCACTGAGATATACAGAAGAAAAAAACTATTAAATAAAAAAATCAAAAACAGGCATAGCTTTAAACTTTTTTCAGCTCAAAGACCCCTAAAAGCCAGCAGAGAATCAGCTCCCGCTTGTGCATAGCTCAACCTACAGCCCATGCTCCTGCTCATCTTTGTTACCTTGTGCTGAATCTTGCTGCTGGTGGAGGTGGCTCACAGCAGGTCCCTTTAAATCCTTTGTTGTGTTTGCACAAGTTGAAAACAGCTCCTATTAAAAAAAAAAAAAAAAATCCCCTACGTGTGCCAAGCCGTGTGTAGAGATTATGAATCACTAAATGGCAGCCACGTGTCAGCAAAAGTAGCAGGAAGTGTCTTGCCTTTGACCTTTATTTATTGTAGCAAGAACACTTGGTAGCATATAGTTATAGAGATCTAATCATCCCTGCTAGCCAAGAAACATCAGATCTGTTGCCTGCATACAATGTTTTGGCTATTAAAAATAAATTAAAAGAAGAATATCCAGCTTATCTGGCTAATATTTTTCAGTCGGGAGAGACTCACAGAGAGAGGCCTTTCAGTTTGTTGTTCTTGTGTGTTTGGAAGGCAGAGGATTCCTCTGGAGATTCCCTGGGCTTGTAAGGGATGGAGGGATTTGAAATCAGGGTGAGCCTGGTGGCCTTTAGCCCACCCCTCTTATTCCAGCACACATCCTTGTTCCACAGAACTGAGCTGTGAGGTTGGGAAGCAGGAACGTGCTGACCCCTCTCCTTGTTGCACTCAGGGAATTTGATAATTTTTTTTACTTATTTTTTAAGTATTTTACTTATTTTTTAAGTATTTACTTATTTTTAAGCCCTTATTTTTTACTAAGTCTCATCACACCTCACAGAACATTGCTAAATTCAGACAAAGCAGCTCTGGGCTGCAGTCCAGGGGAGAACCTGGAGATCCTCCTGAATTATTCTGCTTTGTAAGGGCCATGCCTGGCTCTTCCTCAGGTGCAAAAGAGAATTTTGACACCTTTCTATACTAAGGGAAACCAGGGTGCTTTTCCCTCAGGAGAAGGGGGTGCAGTGGGGTCCTGAACATAAAGATTCATCCCTTAGGATCCCCAGACCTTTCTGCAGACCTGTCACTGAGGTAACCCATCAAGGAGATCACAGAATCATATATTCTTAGAATCACAGAAGGGTTTAAATTGGAAGGAACCTTAAAGGCCACCCAGTTCCAACCCCCTGCCATGGGCAGGGACACCTTCCACTATCCCAGGTGGCTCCAAGCCCTGTCCAGCCTGGTTTTGGACACTTCCAGGGATGGGGCAGACACAATAACCAATAATAATGCCATCAATCCATAATCCTGCTATCCATCACCATGTGCTGACTGTCCTGTGCCCACCACACTCTGCACTTGGAGATTCAAACCTGCCAGGAGAAGAGAGCACCAGTCTCTGCTGCTCCATGGTCTTTCTCTGCCTTCCAACGGGATCCTCTCCATGAACCCCCAGACAGAGACCAGGATCCCTCACCTGGATTTTTTTAAATTAAAGTTCTTCTATTGACATGGAGGTCTTTATTCTGCTTTTTGCATAGGTCAGAGGTCTTTATTCTGCTTTTTACATAGGTCAGGGATGCAAGAGCAGCCTGTGACCTTCCCTCTGTGGTTGGGGTGTCCCTGCTTGGTCAAACCAAGCAAGAAACTGAGTGTTTGGTGGTCAGTGCCAGCTGGTGGCCACTCCCAGAGGTGGCACAGAGCAGCAGGATCAGGCCTTTAATCATACTGTTCTCCATGGGCTCCCATTGCCCCCCTCAAATTCCTTTTTTGGCTCTTTCCTACACTTCTCCTCCCCCTGCTTTTTCTGGTTCAATATTGATTTGATCCATCCACCCCATCTGAGGGCTTCAGCTGTGACCCCACACCCCACAGCCACATTCTTGGAAAGGGTTGCACACACCCTGATGTTGGGGTGGCTGCAGCAACCACCCTTGACATCATCACCTTCCCCACTGTCACACAGGAGGTTGTGAAAGCCTCTTTGGCACCACAGCTGCATATTTGGGTGCCTGGGGAGGAGACTCCTATGTCACTGTGGTATTTTTTTGAAAAATCCCTTCGCCAGGATTTCTTCTGCTGGGAAGATGAGAAGCCTCAGCTTCTCCTGTGTTTGCTGCTCTGGAATTGGTCTAGAAATTGTTTATCCAAACATGTGAATTGTTTTTACCTAGTGACTGATCACCATCAGCTGTGTCAGACTCAGTCATGAGTTTTTATTCTTCTTTCTTGTTAAGCCTTCTGTCTGTATCCTTCTCTTTCTTTAGTATAGCTTTAATATAATATTCTTTAATAAAATATAATATCATAAAATA
Source organism: Agelaius tricolor (assembly GCF_023055355.1). Classification (NCBI taxonomy): domain Eukaryota; kingdom Metazoa; phylum Chordata; class Aves; order Passeriformes; family Icteridae; genus Agelaius; species Agelaius tricolor. The sequence goes on along the minus strand of NW_027269284.1, from coordinate 628,945 downwards.
ATAAATCAACCTTCTGAGAACACGGAGTCAAATTCTCATCTCTCACCTCGTCCTAGAGACCTCACAAACAGCACACCCCTATTCCAAACCAGGAGTGCAAGGAGATGTTGTGTCTCCAGAAGAGCAGGGGCAGAGGGTGGCTTGGCAGCACCTGGATTTCTCCAAGGATCCCCCTGGCTGGCAGCATGGAGCTTGCTGCTTCTTTACAAAGTCCCTCATTCCTGCAGGATGCAGGTGGGACAAGAGATGGTGTTCAGCCCAAACACTCCCAGCAGAGTGGACTCCATCCTCAAATGGCATCCCTGTAGGATTCCTGGAGGTTATTCCAGGCATCCTGTGTAGGTGTGGACACCTCATGACTCTTGCTTTTGGTGGTGACTGTGGCCATTTTACAATCAGGGCAGGGTCTGGATGCCAGAGCTCACAGGTTTTATCAGATGCCAGAAAACATCTCATTTCTGTGTTGATGCATTTTGTCCACCTGAGATGTTTCTAGGACAAGGAACATGGCCAGCTCACACCTTGTCATCAGGAGTGTCCAAATCCTCATCACCCTCCCTAAACCCCACCCTTGCAGTTGCTCAATAAGTGGAGAAACCCAGATTTTATCAAGTCACACACACACCAAAATCCATTGAATTTTCCAGCCTTCAGCTGAAGGCCTAACTTAGGACTTCCAAACTCCTGGAGCCTCTCTGCCATCCCTTGAGGAGCACATGAATTTTACAGCAGGAATGTTTGTTGTTTCCACATTGCAGGCTACTGGACAGCCAAGTCTAAAGTGCTACATTAACGTGAAAAATTAACTTCTTCTTTTATAAAGCAGCTGAATCTCAGAGGCTTTTAGAAGCCAATGAAGGATCTGGAGAGCAGCTCCATGGGCTCTGCTCTGCAGAGCAGCATCCAGAGGGAAAAGCAAAGGGACCCAGCCTGACTTTAGGCTGGGGTGAGCTACTACAACCCCATACAGAGGGCAAAACAGAGATAACCCTGCAAATTCCTTTTTCCAGGCATGTGCACCTTCCTTGACCCCTTCAATCTCACCCTGCAGGGACAAAAATTGTGGAGAGAGAACAATTGTTCAACATGAGCAATAGTTCAACATGCAACCAAGCTGACAATGCCTAATGATTCCATGTGGATTTTTGCCTTGTGATCCCACTCTGGTGCAAGTCAACCACCAGCTTATATTTGAGGCTCTTGCCATGAAATCTGGTGGAAGTTGGTCAAATTCTTTAAAGGTAAAGAACAAAGGTCACAGATGAAGCCAGGCCTCTTCCATACTTGTGCAAAGTGTGCTCACAAATGTTTCCTTAGGAGACCAAGATAAAGCCATGTTCCTGGCAGAAATCCATGGAAACAAACTCCGTGGGGACAGGGGAGCCAGGGCAGAGAGCCAGAGCCTTTATCCAAGAGTGACAGGTTATTCAGGTCTGGGATGAGGTTACACCCAAGGGATGGGATGGACAGCACAATGCTGTCACGTTTCCTCACACCACACAGAGCCAGCCAGGATGCTTGGGAATTTTCCAGGCAAACTTTTTTTTTTTTTTCCTTCCCATCAGAATGTCAGATTTGTGGAATGCTGGACATTTCACAGAAAAGACAGTGCGTTTGTTGAACTTCTGATGCAGCACAGCCAGGGACATGTTACCACTGGACAGGACAAATTTCCATCAGGAAGCTGACTGCCAGTTCATGGGATGGTGTGAGGAGCTCCTCACAAACCAATTCCTCCACACTCCCAGGGAGCCAGGCTCGTTGATTTGCAGTCAGGATCCCAGGCTGATGACTTGAGGAGCTCAGGACTTCTCCAAAAAGTCTCTCCTGCAGCTCCTGGTAAAATAATGGGATCATCTTGGCAGTTCATGGCCCTGGAGCATCTATAAATTCATCCCAACTCACATTATCCCTAAGCTGTTGGACCGTCCTGTAGGAAGCTTCACTGCCCCATCAGTCAGGTAACCCAATGATCAAAACAGACCTAAATCCACTTGCACTGGGTGAAGTCATTGCTCCTTCTTTTACCTTTAAAAACCCCTTCCCTGCCCCTATTCCCTCTGCTCCCATCACAAGAGAGCACACAGAAACCCCCAAACCACTCAGGCCAGTCCAGTCCATTGCCCTGGTGCAGCCTCTCTTTGCAAACAAGGTCCTTAGAGCCACCTGTCCATATGTCCAGTCACATTTCCTGCCTGTAGCTACTTTCTCCAGGGCTTAGACCTTCCCATTTCACTGTGTAAAACAAGGCCATGGACTTTTTCCACTACAAAAGGTCAAGCAGGTCCTTCACACCTTTTGAACCAGCTACAAATGATCTCATTAAGCAGGACTATGGTCACAGTGCCAGAGTCACCCTCCCCAGGAAGCAGTTCCTAGTTAAATGCTGTGGGCTCTTGTCTATTCTTGCCTGGAATAGATTAACCACGTCCACTCTGAGCTGGGATTGCTGCATGTCTCTTCTGGTTCACCTGCTCTTTTTGGGTACAAAATGAAATGATTGTTATTCCTTCAGCTCAAAGACCTTGTGAGGGCTGTCCTCAACCCCCCCACAGTGGTGTCCAGGGTATGTGCAGAGTGCCCTTGGACAAAACCTTGGGCTTATGGGCATGGCAGATGGTGCAGGAATGCTGGGATGGGGCTGGAGAGCCCTGGAGGTTGGCAAGAGCCTTCAACTCAAATGCTTTAAGCCAAGATGCCCTAACAAGGAAGGGAGGGAATGAAGCCACAGGCTGTGTGCAGCCCCCAGGCACAGGTTCCTCAGCCCCAGCATGAGCCCAGAGCTGACAAACTTGTGCCAGGACACGTCCCCATGGTCAGGGATGGTGTCAGTGCCCATTACAAGCTGCAGCTCACAGCTGTCACCACGCTCAGTGGGTTGCTGGTCTCAATCCAGGGATTGGTTCCCTGTCCCAGGACAGATCCAGTAGCTACATCCACTGCTGAGGGCTCAGCCCCCACCCAGCCTGGCTGTCCCAGAGGTCCTGGCAATGCCCATCTGAGGCACAGATGTGTTCTGCAAGGCACCTACACTCCTTTCCTTGTGCTGTCACCATGTGCAGCATCACCACAGAATCACAGGATCATTCAGGTTGGAAAAACCCTTACAGATCAGTGAGTCCAACTCTTAAGCCAGCACTGCCAGGGCCAGCACTAACCCATGTCCCAGGGGCCTCACCTACATGGTTTTGAACAGTGCCAGTAACTCCACCACTTTCCTGGGAAGCCTGTTTCAATAACTGACCACTCTTACAGTGAAGAAATTTTCACTGGGATCCAGAGAGATTTACCCTTCTGGAAGCCAAATATTTCCCTCCCACTGTTGCCTCCCCACCCCAAATCACACATTTACCTTCTCTCCAAGCTGGCAAGCCTGTGTTACTCAAGGTCAGGCTGTTTAAACCCCAGCTGCAGCTTTGGTCTTGCTGTTTTGTCGAGGAGACAGTTTCAGCATGTACAGCACTTCCTCTTCTGGGACATTTGAGGACTGAGGTTGTGACCTTTTGGCTGCTGTTGCAGCAGAGGCAGCAATCCCAGGGGTGAGTGGGTTGAAAGAGAAAAGTCCTCTTCCTCCCCCTCCATCTCCTCAGGGACAAACTCAGACCAAAGCAGAAGCAGCCAGCCAGAGGTGGGACACACACTTGGGACACTGCAGAGACCTTCCACAGCTGGAGCAGGGAATTGATTCATCAGCATCTCGAGCACAGGAGTAAATCTCAGCCCATCCCCTCAGCCTGGGCCACATTTAGATTCCATTCCTGACTTTCTTATGGCCAGAAGTATGGCCCCATCCCTGGAAGTGTTCAAAGCCAGGCTGGATGAGGCTTGGAGCAACCTGGTCTAGCAGAAGGTGTCCCTGCCCATGGCAAGGGGGGAAACTGGATTGTCTTTAAGGTCCTTCCAACCCAAACCATTTTGGGATCAAACTAAGGGAAATTAATCCTGATGGAAAGTCTTTGCATGTAAGTATTAAATAGTACTTCCCACAAACTACCTTTTTTACTCAAGCTTTTATGTATATTCATCTGTAGCTGAAGCCTTTCTGCTGCCTTATAAAGCAGGAATTGCTCAGTTTACATCACAGTAGGATAAGCCCAAAGGAAAAGGCTGGGGAGGTCAGGAGCCCCATGTTTGGGGTGACTTTGTCTGGTTAATTCAGCAGCTGAGGAGGCTGAATGCTCCCCAGGAAGAACCAGGATGCACAACCTGACAGACTCATCCCTTTCCTAAGGCAGAGCCCAGCATGGACAAGGGAGCAGGCACATAATGTGGGGCTGTCTCCAGGAGGATTTTCCTGGCAGGTATCATAGAAGAAGATTATGTCCCTTTGCACAGAAACATTTACAAAGCTGCTGATGAAAATGGAAGTGACTGCAGAAGGTCAAATGGTACCATCTGCCTTGGCAGGGCCCGGCAGGACTCGGGGTGCTGCAGTCTGGCTTCTGGCTGTGGTGTGAAAACAAATCCTTCTCTGGGCTTTTGAAAGAAAACAAGAGGAAATCACCATCTTGAGAGGCATGACCATCCTTCAGCTCCACCTCAGCTCAGCCAAATTTGTGAGGAATCAACCTTTTCACATCCCTGTGCACACACACTGACATCTGTGTCATCCAAAGGGTCTGGGTCTCACTTAGGCACCAAAGCAGAGCAGGCTTTGAGCACAGTGTGTGGCAAAGGTCAGAACTACAAACCATGACAGACTTTGGGGCACAATTTCAGAACAATTCAGAGTCTTCCTGCCCTACACAAACCTCTCTTGTCAATCTGATGACTTGCTTTGACCCAAAACTAAAACGTGGCCTCAGAGAGGAAGTGGATTTTTTTCAGGTATTCAGGCTAAGGTGTCCTGCCTGGGCATGGACTGAGCAGCACACCTAAACTGGGGTGGGCTCAAGGGATGGTTTAACTTGCTCTAAGGAAATTAATTAAACCAGTCTCAGGTGCTTCCTTAGTGACACTTGGCAGAATGTGTTGTACAAATTGAAGAGAAGTCAAGTTCTGATCAGAATGCAGAATTCTGGGCCCCTGAGCCCTCAGTTCATGGTGTCCACGTCCTGATAAAGCAGAAAAACCTCCAGAGTGTTTTATTCTGCCAGGTGAAATGGGTCTGGAACACACAGAAACTCACAGCTTTGCACACTGGGTCACCTCTCCTTCTATAAAGACTTCTCATATCTCCACTTTAAAATCTACATGCAGTAATAGATTATAAGTAAATACATAATTTGCTGCAGTGTGCAGCTACTCAAAATTTCCATTTGTTTCCATGAAAATGGCCTATGAACCTCATTCCTCTGAATCCCAATAAGGTCCTTTAGCTGTGAACAGGCTGATTGCTGGATTTGCAGCTCCCACACCAGCCCTGCCTCAGAGGTTAATGGCTTGGGAACTTGCAGGCATTTCTGATCTGAGCAGCACAGAGAGGTTTGGGCAGAAATGCTTCCTTTTAGCTCTTGGGAAGCTAAACATGAAGTAAACTGCTGAATCAAAATGATTTTTTGTCAGCCTAAGGGACAGAAGGACCCGAAGCTGGGGTGTCCCAGTGGAATAGTTGGGATGTAAGAAATGCCACCTTCAGCTCTGCTCAGTTGTGCTTTCACTGATGATGCCCAGAGGCCTCAGAGAGATTCAGGCTCCCAATGCAATCACGGACACCAAGTTCTGTAAAAAACTCCTCCTGCCCTCCAAATTTCAGCCTGTGTTTTGTGCCTTCACCTCCAGCCCTCAGACCCTCCAGCTGCAGATCTGCAAGGCTGGCACAGTGTCGCAGACATCCTTTATGAAAATCCTTTCCTTAGGATTTTTCCTCCTGAGAAGCTAAGAAGCCTCAGGAACAAAATGTAAACAATGATTATCTGCTGCTGTGGAATGCAGCAAGTAGATTTTTGATTGGCCCATGTTAGTTGTTTCTAATTAATGGCCAATCGCAGCCCAGCTGGCTTGGACAGAGAGTGCGAGACAGAGCCTTTGTTATAATTCCTTTTTATTATATTCTTAGCTAGCCTTCTAATGAAATCCTTTCTTCTATTGTTTTAGTATAGTTTTAATATAATATATATCATAAAATAATAAATCAGCCTTCTGAAACATGGAGTCAGATCCTCAGCTCTTTCCTCATCCAAAAACCCCAGTGAACACCGTCACAGTCACAGAAAACTGAATCTGTGTTCCAACTTGGGGACAAAGTCACCTCCCACATTTGGTTCTGAATAGGGCAGGGAGTTGTCAGCAAGATGCACATTTTGGCTTGTTCCAGGCCTCTGGAAGTGCCCTCCTTGGCCCTGTGGAGGGAAGCCAGATGGGGAAGCTGATGTGAATTTGCAGCTGCAGCAAGGCTGAGAATCGGAGCTGTCAAAAAAGCGAATGCTGGCATCGTGACTTCCCCCTTGCCTCGTGATCCGTGGGAAATGGGAGCAGCAGGCTCTACATGGGGAAACTCAGCAGCCTGGAGCTTCCCAGGCACAGGACCCTCTTTCTTTGCTCCAAAGGTCACCCCCTGGGAACGTGCTGTGTCTCGAAATGTCACCGAGTCAAGCTGCGCTAGCAGGGACCACAGACAGCACCCAGCACAGGGCAGGGCCCGGCGTGCCTTGGTCACCTCCTGGAACTGGGGTGGTGATTTCCATCCCTGCTGATCCCTCTGTGTTCACCCTGAGAGGCCAGCATTACAAGGAAATTAAAACCTGCCTCAAGCCCCTGTTCTTCTGGGCCAATGCACAGGTCTTGTTCCAAGGCACACGGAGCCAGAGGTCACAAAACCAGCATCCCTGATGATGGCATCGTGCAAACACCAACGTGCCTGGAGTCTGAGGCTTCCCAGAATGGAGTCTTTGCAGAAAAACCTGCCAAAAGTGTTGCTGCTTCCTCTTTCCCCACCCATAAAATCACCACATGGGTGGTGTTGATGTTTAGACATTTTTCGGGTGGATCGACTCCCATAATTTCATCTCTGTATGGTCGATAAACAGGGAGGAGATGGCAGGGATAAAAATGGGGATGGGCACTGGGAAGGGGGAGCATGTTTGTGTTTTAATAGCACTGAGGAATGTTATTCAAACCCAAAACACAGCCCTGCACCAGTTATTAAGGAGGAAATTAACTCTATCTCAGCTGAAAGCAAGGATGAGGCACTCAGGCTAAGCAGACACAAGGGCAGGGAAGTGCTTTCAGGTCCCAAAGGTGCTGCATGATCTGATCAATGCTGCTGCTCCACACAAGGCTGGGGAAAAGGCAGCAAAAGCTTCTCTGATGTGCCATGGCTAGAAAACAGCTGTTTGCTCAAAATGGCAAATGGAGAAATATGTAGAATTAGCAAAGTTTAGTCTAAGCCTTGCTTAGAGATTACTCCTATGAATTAGGATCGGGAACATGATGAAATGTTCCTCAAAGCCACCCTTGTTGCAGGTGACCTAACTCCAGTAGAGGTGCATTACACTGGGATGGCTCCCATTGAATCCAGGGTCCCACTGTAAAGGATCCACAGCTGATCTGCAGATGCAGCTTAAACAAGAACCTTGACTTGGTACCAGGATGTTTGGAGAGCATGGGGAGCATGGAATGTTAAGGACACAAACAGTTTCCAAGGCATTTTATGGTCCCTGTGGACGTGACTGAAGCCCCTACCTGTGAAAAACCTCTGGGTTATAATTCATCTTAGCATTATATCCATGAGAAGACAGGAGAAACTCCCACAGCAAGCCTCCAAAACTCCTGCAGTATCCTCACAAGCCCTGGGACCTAAAAAATAATTGGGGGAGCCTAATCTACCACCAGGTAGGCACAAAAATGTGGGACCTACAGAACAGCCATTAAGTTCCATTCACCCCAGTGACTTCTCTTTGGCCATGGCCAGATATAGAGAAATCTAGAGAGGAGTGTCACAGTGCAGCAAATAATTCAAGATAATTCCCCAAAATATCCAGTCAGCTTCTAATTGGTAGGTTCCTGTGCCATAGAGATCAATTTCATCTTTAATTACCCACAATGATTTTTTTTTCTCCCATCAATTTATCTCATTGCTTTATGAACCCCCATAGATTTTCAACATCCACAATATCCTGTTGCAAGGAGTTGCACAGCTTAATTACACACTGGGGGAAGAGCCACCTCCTCTTGTTTGTTTTGGATTTACAATTTCTGGTTTCATCTGATGCCCTGTAATTCTTGCAGAGATAGAGACAGGGAACATATTCTTCCTTTCCACCCTTCCCACACCAGCCAGTGATTTATAGTCCTCTGTCACAACCCTTCTGATCCATCTCCCTCCCAGCCTGATGAGCTCTGAGAATCTCGGTGTCCTAGGTCTTTTCCAGGTTCCCTTTGTGTTCTCCTGCTTTTTGAGGCATGGGAACCATCTTTGAGCTGCTCCCTCAAGGGGAGCATGAGAACTTGAACTCTCTTTCCATGAGGGTCTGCCTATCCTATGCAGGCTCACAACAAAGGGGTTGCCCAACGTGGGAGCATGGAATTATAGAATCATGGAATGGTTTGTGTTGGAAGGCACCTTAAAAAACATCCAGTTCCACCCCCTGAAATGAACAGGGACACCTTCCACTATGCCAGGTTTCTCCAAGCTCTTGAACACTTCCAGGGATGGGGCAGCCACAGCTTCTCAGGGAAGCTCATGCAGGGCCTCACCACCCATACAGAGAACAATTTTTTCTTAATATCTGATCCAAATCAGTTTAAAACCTCTCCCACTTTCCTACCAGGATCTCCTGTATTAAAAGTCCCTCTCTCTCTTTTACATAATAAGCCTTTAGGCACTGGAAGGTGCTGGAAGCTCTCCCTGGAGCTTTCTCTTCTCCAGGCTGAGCAAGCCCAGCTCTCCCAGTCTGGAACATGGAAGCCCATCAGGCCAAAGCAGCTCCACCAGCTCTGGTGACACATTTCTTCCTGCTCCCCTCAGGACTTGGAGTCAGCACACAGAGTGAGCAAATGGTCTTGGAAAGCTGCATTTCCCAAAGCCTCTCCAGCCCCCACTCTGCCAGGGAAGTGACATCTCCATGGCACAGAGCAGGACAGGGCAGATCCCACACGTTTCACTGGGCAAACACTCCTGTGTGCCTGATGTTTGCAAAGCCAGCAGGGACAGGAACCAGCCCTGGAGGGACAAGAATCAGCCCTGGAGGGACAGGAGCAGCTCTAGAGAGACAGGAGCCAGTCCTGGAGGGACAAGAATCAGCCCTGGAGGGATAGGAGCAGCTCTAGAGAGACAGGAGCCAGTCCTGGAGGGACAAGAATCAGCCCTGGAGGGATAGGAGCAGCTCTAGAGAGACAGGAGCCAGTCCTGGAGGGACAAGAATCAGCCCTGGAGGGACAAGAACCAGCCCTGGAGGGACAGGAGCCATCCCTGGAGGGACAGAACCAGCTCTAGAGGGACAGAAGCCAGTCCTGGAGGGACAGGAGCCAGTTCTAGAGGGACAAGGACCAGTCCTGGAGGGACAGGAACGAGCCCTTGGGGGCAAGAACCAGCTCTGGGGGGACAGAACCAGCCCTGGAGGGACAAGAATCAGCCCTGGAGAGACAGAACCAGCTCTAGAGGGACAGGAATCAGCCCTGGAAGGACAGGAACCAGCTCTGGAGGGACAGGAACCAGCTCTAGAGGGACAGGAACCTGCCTTAGAGGGATAGAATCAGCCCTGGAGGGACAAGAACCAGCACTAGAGGGACAGAACCAGCTCTAGAGGGACAGGAGCCCACCCTGGAGGGACAGGAACCAGCCCTGGAGGGACAGGAGCCAGCTCTAGAGGGACAGGCTGGTTTTACAAACATGGACACACCAGAACCTCTAAAAGCCAAGGCAGGAGGGCACCTTGATCTCAATCCACAGCCTGGGAAGGTGGGAAGTATAAAAGAGCTTGTGGAGTCTTTTCTGCCCCAATCACAGAGATCACAAACTTGCAGAGCTGCTGTGAATCATTTCAGCCCCCTCCCTGCTTCTCTGTTAAAACCAGAGTATCTAGAGAGTGTTTCAGCACTGCAAGGTGTCCAGGGGTGCACAAACACAACCAGCCCTTGCCATGAATGCAGAAAAGCCTTTAAGAGGCTCAAACTGAGCTACAGAATCAGCAGCAGATCCTGTGTGGGACCAGCTGGTGCTGGCTGGCAGTAACAGCCTGCCTGCCATGCCCACATCCTCCTGTCCCCAGAACCTTCGTGTCTTTTTGGGCAGCATCCCACACCTTTGCCTGGCAGCAGCTGGACTTTGCTGATCCTTGTGGGTCCCTTCCAACATGGAATATTCTATGATTCTCTATGATTTGCCTGCCTGGGGCACCCCAGGAAACAAAATTTATTGCTGTTGATATCACAGCTCAACTGAAAGAGATGTCTTGGTTAAATTCACTTTGTCATTCCAGGTTCAGTCAAATTCCTGCTCATTCAAAACCCCACAATCCACACCACTACTACATATGGTCAGAGACCATCAGCAGACACCAATATGAATAAAACCAATTATAAAAAGTAAAAGAGACAATGCTGGGTCTTCCCAAACCTTCCATTTTGTTGCCAACTCCCAGTGTTGTAGTGCTTTACAAAGATACTTAAGAAGAGTAAGGATGGTTAAAATAAATTCTCCCCACCTGGGCTGCAAGAAGGCTGCAGACAGCATGGGCTGAACAGAAATTGGGATCAGCCATTCCATAGGGAAAGGCAGTGGCCAGCCACAGAGAATCCATGTAGTGAGGAAGGCTCCAGATGCAGAGGGGTGGGATGGACACAGCACAGCAAACACCATCAGGGTTTGGACACAGCAGGATTTCAGGGGCTGGGATAAGACCTCTGTAAGCAGGAGGGGACAAATTCACTGTGTCAGCAGCCCCAGTGGTGTCCTCAGGCTTCAAGAAAGCACAGGAGGAACAAATTAACGATGCTGGGCACAACCCAAAATCCGTGAGGTCATGTCAGACATGGGCCAAGGCTTCAGTGAAGACATGAGCTGGGTCTTGGCATGGTGTGTGCACAGAAGTGGCAACCAGGGAGGAAATCAGAGCTGAGGGAGAGTTGTTTCAGATGGGAAAGATTAAAATGTGCTTGGGCTGTGAGGAGCAGAACCAGAAGCCAGTGGAAGGGTAAGCAAAAAGAGAGCCAAAGCGAGAGGGAGCATCAGGTGACAGAGTGAGGAGGATGGTGGGGACAGCTCTGAGGCAGGAAAGGGCTGTTGGAGGGAAAGGAAGAAATGTGCTCGTTTGCCAAAGTCTCCTTGGAACAGAGAACTCCTGTTGAGAGCCAAAACGGGGGGAGGATGAACGAGGAAATCGGCTCCATCACGAGATATCCCACAGCAGGAGAGCAGAGGAGGGGAGATGGAGGCTGGAAAGTGGCCAGGGCTGGTGGGATGGCCTGGGGGACCTGCAGAGAGCCAGGCACTGAGGACAGAAGTTATTTTGTCCCTTTTCAGCCATGGCCTTTGCCTATGGCCACCTCCAGCCACGGGACAATGTCCTTCAGGTCACGCAATGTGTTCACAGGCAGCAGCACAAGTCCCACCCAGAGACCAGATATATAACCAGAGAATAACTGAGGGGTGGAGGCTCCTCACATTCCCTGACAGCATTGTGGCTGTCAAGCTATAACCCAGAAGGCAGAGTTTGCATTGGCCTGGATGTGAAGTCAGGTTCTGATGCAAGCAGATGAAAATTGGAGCTTAGAAAAATGGCATTTCAGCTCTGAGCTGGTGGAAATGTCACTGTGGTGCCCCTGCCTGGAGAAGTTCAGGAGACTCATGGCCCTGCCTAGACAACCACCCAACTCTCACACCTTTCCTCTTCTTCCTTCCCAGATATCCAGACACCTCCTCTGACACAGGATAAGAAAAGCCCTTGCCTGTCCATCACCCATCAGGGTGTACAAAGCCCCTCTCAGATCAGAAATGAGGTACCTGGGCAGGTCACACACCCAAAGCCAGCTCATCCTGATGGGGTTCCCAATGCATGGAGCTGCCCCAGGAAGTCACTGTCCCCCAGGGCAGTGCTGTCTATGGCATGGCCACCCTCTAGTGGCCACCACTCCTTCCCAGAGGCATCTCCTACATGAACATCCATGGCTTATTCCTCCGTGGTAAGGGGTTGACTCAGGAGCACAAAGAAACCTTTGTGGAAAACCTTGCTGCCTCCTGCCAACCCTTTGCAGCAGCTCAGTGCAAGAGTTCACTGACTGTGCGTTCAAAATGCAGGAAAAAAATACAAAAATTAAGGTTCCCACAGTGATCCCATGAGTTTGCCCTGATTTGTGGTTCAGCAGAACATTTGCCTTTGTCAGCACATGGCACCAGCATCACAAAGGCAGAGATCAAATGCTTTTAGGGGAAAAAGCCCACTGAAAGAAAGTTTGGGTGCACTTTTTTTCCTGGTTTTGGGTTTGTTTTTTTTTTTTAATTCTGATCCTCAAACATGTCTGTGGGCTCCATCTGTGGATTTGTGGAATCCAGTGACATCTATCTGTTGAGTGCCCCATCCCTGGAAGTGTTCAGGGCCAGGCTGGACAGGGCTTGGAGCAACCTGTTCTAGGAGAAGGTGATGGTCTTTAAGGCCCTTTCCAGCCCAAACCATTCCATGGTTTTTGCCTGTTCTCCTGGAGAACTCCAGATAGATCAACCCATCTACACCTGTAAAGTCACATTAGGAGGGCATGAACAGCCAGGGCAGAGTTTGCTGGGCTGGAAGGCACAATGCAGCTCTTCAGGGATGAGCTCTCATGTCCTGCCCTCCCTCAGGATGTTCTGTATTCTCTAGTGTAGTATGGTATAACATTCTTTAACATAATATAGCGTTATAAAGTAATACTAAATACTAGTAATACTAAATACTAATACTTCTAAAAACACTGAGTCAAATTCATCATTCCTACCTTTGTTGAGACATTCCCAACAAATACAACAGTCCATGAAGGCTCATGGATGGTAACACCAGAGCTCAATCCCATGGCAGGGGATCACTCAGGACTGGTCAGCATGGACTGGTCACCCTGCACTTCCCTGTGCTGCTGTGACTGGGACCAGCACAACCAGAGCCCACCTGGGCCTGGCCTCCCTCTCCCAACAGGGCCACAGGGACAGGTTTGTGTCACCACATTTCTCTTCACAGAGAAAAGCAAGGCCCAGTTCTTCCCAAGAATATTTCTTGGGTTTCACATTCTCTGAACCTCAGAGAAAGGGAAAACAGTTCTCACCATTTGCTGTGCCTGTGTTTGTGCAAAAGTAGAATGCAATATGGAGATTGTTTACCCAGAGTGATGGGGTTTTGTTTCCTTGGCCTAGCAGGGCCAAGCCTGTGTGTGTGAAATTCAGTGTGGTTGTGTGCAGTTGAGTGCTTGGCAGATTCAGTGTAATATATTATAGAATAATATAGTATAATAAAGTAATTAATTAACCTTCTGATAAGATGGAGGCAGGTGCATCATTCTCTCCCCTCGTTGGGGCACTCCCTGCAGGTACCATAGGTTTGTCCCCAAGCTGACATGGGCTGTTTGTGTCTTCCATTCCCCTGCCAGGTGTTTTCTGCTGCTCTCCCCTGCTCAGATCCCTTTTCCTCCCCACAGGGCTGAGCTGATAAAGCTGATTTGGAATCACTTATTGCTTAGCAACGTTTATTATCCTTATTATCCCTGACAAGCTTACTCTGGCTGCCAAAGGGAACCAGAATGAAACAAGCCTTGCACAACATTTTAAGTGAATTTTCACTTCTTGCTGCCCTCTGTGCATGCAGACATCACAAGGGCACATGGTGCTGCTCATCTTTCCCCTCCATCACTGTCCAAACACCTCTACCAGGACAGGTATTGGCATCTCCTGGGACGACAGAGGCTTCCAAGGGGATGCATCTTGTGAGGGAGCTGAAGATCACCTACAAGGCAGTGGCAGTAGGGATGTGTCACCTGCACTAAGACAGGCAGGAAAAGCCTCTTGAGGTGTGCCAGCAGCCCCATGAAATGCTTCCTCTCTTTCAGGGCTTGGAGTGGGCAAAGTCCTTTGGAATCAGCAGGAATGGGGTTCAGTTCACAGGTGAAAACCTCACCACCTGGAACCTAGAGGCAGGACTCAGCTACCTAAATATCAGCATCCCATTTCCATCCACTGAGCTTTGGCCCAAGAGAAGCCAAATTCTGGGATCCAGGATGGGATCTGGGATCCAGATTCCCAGATCTTGGGATCCAGGATGCTGATTCAGCAGGTTTCCCAAAATGCCAGCTCTCCTCCCAAAGCAATGAGCTTCGCCCACCAAGGAGAGGAACCATGATTGCTCTGTTCTCCAGCAGCTGCAGCGAACAAAAGCTGTGCCAGAGCCCCTTCCAGCAAGGAGGCACAGAGGAGAAAACTGCCCAAGAAAATGCAAGGAATTTCCTGGCATCAGCAGCCCTCCTAGCATGATCCAGGCTCACAAGCTGGAAATTCAAACCCCTGTCTTGTTAGGTAAAATAATTGGGATTTAAAATCACATGTAAGCAGCACTGGCACCAGTGCTGTAAGGTGGTGATGCCTGGCAGAAGAAGGGATCAAAAGAAAACGTATTTACAGGGCAGGAGGGGCTTTCTGAGGGAATTTCCTTGGGATGAGCCAGGACAATGGAGAAGTGAAGATACCTGGAGCTTGTTTTGTAATATAAAACAGAGCAAAATCCTCAGTGCTGGGAGAAACACTACTGTGGATGATTCCATCCCTACATGTCAACACACCCCTGAGAAGATCACAGGTTTTCAGGAAGGCAAAAGGAGTGTTGTAACCCTGTTTCATAACAAAAGGAAAAGCACAGAGACTCCAGGGACAAGCAAAAGGAGGAGCACAGGATGACAACCTGATACTTTCTCCTTGACCCAGACATGAGGACAAGCTGTGTCCTCCTTGGCTAAAAAGCAAAGCATCCAGGAAAGGTTTCTGGAGCTGCATCCAGGAGCTCCTGAAGGTGGCCACAAAACTGGAGATGGGCCAAAATCTTCTCCTTCTGAGCAGAACAGAAAACACAGGCAATGCAATAAAATCCCATTTCTTTTTCTGCCATGGCCCCAGATGATCCAGGGGACAGCACTCCATAGCTTCATCCCTGGGGGAACCCAGGCAGCTGAAAACCTCACCTGGTTTTGGAACACATCAGCACCAGCACTCAGCATTAGGCTGAGCCTAATTTCAGGGTTTCCTCCACTAGGTCAGTTCATTAAATGTGCAGCAGCCCAGGGAGGCACAGCAACAGAGGCTGGAAGGAAACTGAGGCACAGCCAAGCTGTGAATCCCAAGGAGAGGATCCCAGTGCCATGCCTTCCTCCTAACAAGCAGATGAAGACAGCACATACAGCAAAGAGCTGGGCCCTGGAGCTGTTTTGGCCAAGCCCCCAGCCTGTGTTTGGTGGTTCTGGTGAAAGGTTTCAGAGCTGGCCCCACTCCCTGGACCAGAACAAGGATGAACAGCTTGGCTTCACCTGGCACACTGAGCCAAACCCTGACAGCAATGACAGGAGGAAACCAAGCAGCCTCCAGGACATCCTCCCCACCACTTCTCCCCACTTTCCACAGCAAGAAACAGGATGAGAGTGTTGGGATGTGCCCTGCTTACCCTGCTCTGGAAAACGCTTTGCTGACGTTTCCTGCCCACCTACAGCCAGTGGCCTCAGTGTTTGTGCTCTTGGCACAGCCCAGGGAACCCAGGAGCTGAGGGAACATTCAGAGGGCTCAAATGAGTAGCAGCCCTGTGTTTGGGCTGAATAGCAAAAGGAGCTTGTGTGGGTTCCCTTTTCAAAGCCAGCTGAGAAAAGGTTTTGTTGCAAATCCCTGGCCAGAAGTGCTGAAGAGCCTTGAATGCTGGTCTCTGTTGCTTGTTCGTGCCTATTTCATTTCACTGTTTACTCTTTAGCTGCTCAGAGGCCTGAAGCAGCTAGAGCTCCTGCAGAGAGGGTCCTGTTGGTCCTGGCCAGGCCTGTCATCCAGCTTGGAGCTCAAGGAGCCCCTCCAGGACCCAAACACCTTCCCATGCAGGACATCATCACTGTGGGAATGGCCCCTGGATGCTGCTGCTGTTCTGGCCCAGATCTGGTCTTGGCAGGGTGCTGAGAGGGTCCTCTTGCACTCAAGGGTTTTTTCCAGCCCAAACACAGCAAGAGGAAGAGAGGCAGAGCCTGATTGTGGGTGGAGTTGTGGCCACTGGAGATTTTCCCCTTGTCCAGGACCTCTGCCCTCAGAGCATCACGTCATCCCACAGCTTCTGCGTCCCCTTCAACTCCCCCAAGCATCTCAGCAGCCATGGAGGGAAAGAAACACTCCCTCCCAGCTAGGCCTGACCTTAATGTGACACCTCATCAACTCATCCATGGAGCTACTGCCGTTTCCCACAGATCTCAGCTCTCCAGGCCTGATGGCTCTGCCTTGGAAGGAAGACACAACACATGGCCTGCAAACCCTGCCATGCCATCAAAAAACTCATCTCCATGCTGGACCAGCACCAGGGGAAGCCAAGGATGCAGTGGCCTTGTAGGAGTGTCAGGGGCTAGGACAGTCAGGACAGATGGGATGAGAGATCTCTGCAGGCAGGTCAGGAATTGGGCTTTATTGCAAAGGGCCTGGGAGCAGGGCCCTGCTGGGAGCTGCCAGGCACAGCTCAGAGCAGGCCTGAGAGGAGAGAGACAGTGGAAAAGAGGGTGAGAGAGAGAGAGAGAGAGGATGAGAGGATAAGAGAGTGAGAGAGTGAGGTTCCTGTTACAATACAATAAATCTTCTTCTGTGTTGAATGTTCTAATTCTCACTAGCCATTTCCATACAGCCTATAAGAATCTGTCAGACATCTTTTATGAAAAATCCTTTCCTTAGGATTTTTCCTCCTGAGAAGTTGAGAGGCCTCAGGAACAAAATGTAAACAATGGTTATCTGCTGCTGTGGAATGCAACAGGTGCATCTGGGATTGACCCATGTTAGTGGTTTCCAATTAATGGCCAATCACAGTCAGCTGGCTCAGACTCTCTGTCCCAGACACAAGCCTTTGTTATCATTCTTTTTTTTTCTATTCTTAGGATTTCATCAGAAGGCTAGCTTTCTTCTATTCTTTTAGTCTAGTTTTAATATAATATATATCACAAAATAATAAATCAGCCTTCTGAAACATGGAGTCAGATCCTCATCTCTTCCCTCATCCTAAGACCCCTGTGAACACCATCACACTGTGAGTTTTGTTAAGAAGAGTTAAAAAGCATTTGGACAACCCTCTCAGGAACAGGGTGGGATTGCTGGGATTTACCTGTGCAGGGCCAGGAGTTGGACTCAATGATCCTTGTGGGTCCCTTCCAGCTCAGGAATTCCATGATCCCATGATTCCAGTCATGGTCCCCGTGGAGAGTGTGTGATTTTGGCTGAGCCTCTCTACTCCCATTCTTGACCATCCTTTCCTCCTTTCAGCCAGAAACCAGCTGGGAGAGCACCTTCATTTCTGCAGTCAAGCTCATCAGGTGCTTAGAAACACAAATAATGATTCATTCCAGCTAAGCTACAAAGAAGAGTACCCCAGGAAGGTTTTGGTGATGCTGATTGATGGTCTCATCTTGATTTGCTAAAGGAGAAGCATAAAAGGAGGAAAGAGGTAGAGTGGAAGAGGATAAGGATAAATATTACTTTATGAGTATTAATATTTAGTAGCCATAGCCTCAGTCCTTGAATAGTCTTTGAATTTAGATATGAAGTTCTTGAAAGGGCTTGGAGGGATTTTTGTGCCTCATATTCTCATAGGTGTCAATTAATTAGATGAGCCAGCCTGAGGTGAAGCAGGATAACCAAAACCAGTCTGTATGAAGAAAAATAATTATCCATGAATTATTCAGAAGGAAGACAGAAACCCTAATTAAGGCCAAACCTCACAGAGGGAAATGTGGATCTAAGGTTTGGGGGGGGGATTTTTTCTCTCTGAATTTGAAGTTTGAGTTCAGCTTTGGGAGTTGTGGCTGCTGGGCATCCTCCCTCAGTGCCACGTGCTGTGTTTATCATCCCTCTGGGGCTGTCCCTGCAGCACAGTGCATCAGATGGCTCCAGGGACATTATCCTTCCTGGAAACCCAGCCTCAGCCAGGCCAGGCCCAGCAAGGGAACATCCTGGCCCTCCCTCTGCTGTCACCCCAGCTGACATCAGGATAACCCCAGCCCTTTCCAGGGAGTGCATCCTGCCCTGCACATGAGGGAATGACCCTGCTGTGCTCCTGGCTCTGGAATTCTCCCCAGGGAGGGCTGGCTCAGAGTCCTGCAGCGCCTGCTGACCTGAGCTCCCTGCAGTGCCTCAATCACGCATCCCCCCGAGCCATAAACGCCCCAGGAAGGACAGGAGGGTGATGTTCCTGCCCTGGCAGTGACAGGGACCTTTCCTGCCCTCACACCCTTGGCATTTCATCTCCTGCTGAGCCACATGTGGTACCTGCAAGCCCAGGTGTGCCCCCAAGGCATTTCTCTGCAGCTCCTTCCCTCTCACAGACCACACTTCCAGCTGGAGGCACTGCAGTATTTCCCAACCACCAGAAAAGCTCTTCCCCCCATCCCCAGCCAAGATCTGGTGTTATCCTAAGGGATATTTCTGGCTGGGATAAGCTCAAGCTCTCCCAGGTCTCTCTGCAGGAAGCACAGATGCTTCAGACACCATGGATGAACCCCAGACCATCCCTTCCCTGGTGGTGCAGGTTTCCTCTCCTCAGGATTCTGAGCATTCAGCTTTTTCCAGGGAAAAATGAATTTGGCACCACCATGGAAGTCTCAGCAACCTCCTGGATGAAGCCCAGACGGGAGAAGCCTTCACAGTGACCTGGAGAGGTCACATTTTAGGATGACCCATTCATCCTAAAATGTCAATTTTCAGTGATAACCAGAGTCAAACACCAAAAGAGCCATCGTGGCAGTGAGGAAGAGGAGGGTGGATGCTCCTGCCTCCCTTTCCCCTCTCCATCTTCCTACTCAGAGCCTTAAGAAAAGAGAAAGGGGGGAGGGAAGCAGATCTCCACCCCAGGCTCGTGCATTTTCACCCATCAGAAAGCAATTTTCCATGATTACAGAGTTTGCTATTCTGGGCTGCAGCTGAAGGTTTATTAGTTAAGAGCACACCAGTAACTCTGGAATGTGCCTGCATTAGGAGAAGCACTCAGAGCTCATCATGCTCTGAATGAGACACTTCAGGAAACATCCACAGCACTTACAGCCTTTGATGGATCCCTGCCTGTGGCACGAATTAATGAGCTTGTAGTGGGAATAAGGAGAGGAGAGAGAGGGAAGAGGCTGATACAGCTCCCAGCAAATCACACTCATCTTCACCGAGGAGGTTCATGAGATATTGATCTGCTCTCAATATTTAAAGCCCAAAAAGGGAGTCAAGTTTGAGCAGGCAAGACCGAAAGTGCAGAAATTGTGAAAGGTGTGCAGGAAATACAGAGCAGGCAGGAGCTCACCAGAGATTTCCATCAGCCAGGAAAACTCCACGCTGGGAACAGAACCTCTTTGCCAAACTGCAGGGAGAAGGGGGATACCCCAGGGCAGGGTGTGACACCACATCAGGGGATGCCCTTCACACATGGCCGTGCTGCCCTGAGCATCTCCAGCAGACAAATCCTCCCAGGAGCCCACGGGGAGATGGAGCAGTTCCCATTCCACAGCCACAAGGAATCATGGCAAGCAAAGGCAGGGCAAGGACAGATTTAAACCCAAGCCCTAAAGTACCCAAAGTCCCTTGGCCAAGTGGTCATTGGTTTAACAACTTTAATGGACTATCAAGTATTGATGTATTATGAAATTACCAAGATCATTCTGATTTACAGCAAAACCAAGGAACTGATTTATTTTTTTTTCCCCTGAATAAACAAACATTTTTCTGAATTGTGGAGCCAGCCTTCCACTCCATAATTTAAAACAAGTGAGTATTAAAAAAAAAAAATTTAAAAATCCAAAACCACAAGAGAAATAAAACCAAAGCAAGCTTTAGTGACGTGAAAATTTCTGCCAAAATCTGCTTCCTGAGGAGATAATCTGAAAAGATTTTATTTGAAAAGGAGACATCTTTAACTTAAACACTTTTTCAAGCAAACTAGAAGAAAGTTCACTCTAGAGGAGTTTAGGCAGCCCTCTCTTGCAGCAGAGACAAAATCCAACTTTCTGGGAATCACAGCCAGCCTGGAATGATCCCTAACACAGGTAGGGCTGCTCCAAGGCTGCCCTTTGGGAGGACCCACACAGGATGGGGTTATTTACCCAGCTCAGGCTGTGCTGATGCACTTCTTGTTCTCACAGAGCTCAGCCCAGCATCTGCCTCCTTCCAGCATCTCCAGCCCCACCTCCCAGGCTGGTCTGCAGAGACATGTTCTGGTTTGAAAGCAGAACCAGCAAGAGACTCCAAGTCAGAAATGCAATTTATCAGGAAAAGGGAAAAGAAAACCAAAATACATGCAACAATACAAAAGAAAAACCACTGACAAAGTCAGAGTACAACCTGACACCCTGTTGGTAGCAGTCCCGTTGGAATTGTGGCTGCAGCCCTCCTGGAGTGTCAGGTGTGGGTCTGTTGGAGCAGGGATCCTGTAGAAAGGGTGCAGTCTTCCTCTGAAGATCCAGTGGAAAGACTGACAGCTCTGTCCCAAATCCCAGATTATATCCAGGTGGGAATGCTTAGCTCCTCCCCCTGGGTGGAGCATCTCCCAAAGGGCTGTTATCATTCTGTGAGTCATGTCCTGGGTCTGTTAAACAGAAATGAGGGTGTTGTCTCTGAGTCATGCCAAGGCATTGATGGGCCCCTCAATAGGAGATAAGGAAAAAACAATGCCCCTCCTGGTTTCAACAGCCCTTGAGGATGGGAATAGAATACATCCTAATGTTGTGACCTAGGACAGGACAGAAGGTCATTTTTGGGGGTCACCACGGCAGCAGGGTGTGGTGTTTGCATGTGGAAACCCAGGGCACACAGGGAATATTTCTCTGTCTGCTCTGGGGTGCCCTGACCCCCAGGGCAGCACTGACTCTGACCCTCATTCATGGAGAAAGTTTCCCAGACTTCAAGATAGACTGGAACCCACAAAAGTGTGAAATAGATTGTAGAGAGCAGTGCAGGTGTATCCCTTGGTGAGAAATTGAGGTTTTGGGATTTTTAGTGTGTTGTGGATGGCAGCAAGATGGAGGGCACAGGGTGTCATCCTGGGGTTCTTCTTCATGCTTCTTCTTCCTCCTTCTTCATGGGTTTGGGTGGCATTTTGTAATTGGGCAGAAAAGTCTGCATTGTGGGCTCTGTGGGTTGGGTTAAAAGGGAAAATAATCCAGGTGTCAGTTCTTAACTGGATAGTTCAGTCTTAAAAGACCTTGGAACAAGAGATTGTTGGCCATTTTTGTGGTGCTTTTCCAGTGCACTAAGCCTGGTGTGGACAGCATGCAAAACTTTAGATAAGATAATAATAAACAAGAACCCGAAGACCGAAAAAATCCAGTGTGTCTCTCTTTCCTGACACAAAACCACTCCAGGAAGGTCTTCCCTGACAGGGGAGCCCCCTGGGAGGGCCCAGCCTGAGGCCCAGAGGTTGAGAAATGGACATTTGCAGGCCAATTCCTCCCCAGCCCCTGAGGAGCTCTCAGTGAAACAAGAGCGCTTTCTCAGCATCAGTTTTCCAGCATCCATCAGCCAACCAGCTCCCTCTGCTGCTGCTGCTGCTGCTGCTGCTTCCAGCCTGACCCAAACTGCCTTTTCAGTGATGGAGAGGCAGTGGGATGGATTTTGGACACCACAGTCTCTGGGATGGAGTGAGCAGCTGGCTCCCCAGTGACACACAAAATGCTCCGTGACACTCCTGAAACATCTGCAGGTGTCCAGGTCCTGCAGGAGACCCACCACAGCTGAAGGCCAGCAGATCACAGGACATTTCACTACCCATGTGAACAGACTCCAGACCAACTCCAAGTTTTTTAGTTTATTTTCCATCCTTTGGGGGTATTTTTAGGGGCAAAAAAAGGTCAGGCTTACCCAAGACCAAACAAAAACCTTCACTGCCTCACTGAGTGCAGGAAGATCCTCCAGCATCTCCCTCGCTGTCTCTGTGTTCACATCCCTCACTGGGACCATGCCCAGATCAGATGAGCAGATATTCTGGGCAGGGGGTATCAACAGAGCCTTTTCCCTGTTTACTTTGGAGGTGTTGCATTAACCAGTGGACACTCTGCCTTCAGACTCAGCTGGAGTGTAAATCTCCATGGCATCTCCTGAACCAAGGCATTTTATCAACCTGGCATTTGCATTCCTGGCCCTTGGAGCCTGGGGGATGCCAGACACCTTCTGAGCTGGCAAACACAGGGATTGGCAGTGGAAAGGTGAGAAAAATGAGCTGCTGGCTTATTGTGCATCCCAGGAAGAGCTACCACCGTCCTAGTGGTGACAATCCTCCAGCCACTTGTCCCCAGGGAAACCCAAGCCCCCCAGTGTGCTTGGCAGGGTGTGTGACACAACAGGAGGCTGAGGAGCAGAGGGGTGACAATCTCCAAATCACACATGGGGAAACTGAGGCACAAGGTGGAATGGATCAGTGGTAAACTAAAAATCTGTCCCCCAGGCTCTGCCATGAGGATGGAGCTGCACAGAGGCACAGCTGGTTCCAGATGTGTTTAACAGGGACTGAGGGGATGCCACGAGGGTCCAGCTGTGGCAGGGACAGCCCGGAGGGAAGGCAGGGGGACATGCAGGCTGTCACCAGTCACCCCTTAATTCTTCCTCAGGGACTGGCAGCAATGCCAGCAGCTTCCTGGCAGCCCTGAGGATGGAGTGGAGGTGCAGGGGAGGTACCCACCCAGCAGGCACAGGGAGGAACCAACATGGAACAGCTGCCAGATGTGCCCATGTTGGGGTCATCTCCTACCCATGGCCAGGTAAGCTCAGGCTGTGTGAAGCAGTGACCCAGGGGTGAATGGCAGCAGGGTTTATCTCAGAAGCTTTGTTTTGACAAGGGTGTCCACCCTAAAAAGAAAATAACTGGCATCCTGTTTTGGCTGGGCTGTGCCACCACAGCTCTGGGTGGGAGCAGGACAGCAAAGCTCTGGGTTTGTAGGGCAGAGTTGTACTCAACATCACCTTGAACCCCTCTTCCCAAGACTCTGCATAGCCCTCAACATCTTTTTCCAGCGTCTGTTGTATTTGCTGGGACCCCTGTGGCAGGAAGGAATCATGAATCCATGTTCTCAGAAGGGCAATTATTTATTATTATATTGTATTGTATTATATTATATTATATTGTATTATGCTAAAGAATACAGACAGGATACTTACAGAATGGTAAAAAGATAATAATGGAAACTCCTGACTCTTTCCAGAGTCCCAACACAGCTTGGCACTGATTGGCCAAAGAGTGAAAACAACTCCCAGCAGAATCCAATGCAACAATCACCTGTGGGTGAACAATCTCCAAACACATTCCACATGAGCACAACACAGGAGAAGCAAATGAGATAAGAATTGTTTTCATTTTTCTTTGAGGTTTCTCAGCTTCCCAGGAGAAAAATCCTGGGTGAAGGGATTTTTCCAGAAAGTGTGAATGCCACAAGTATCTTCTCCTGCCTGCAGACCGTGGTCACTAAGGAACAGGGAGGAAGTGGGACTTGCCTCCAGAAAAGGAGGAATGGTTGATCTGGAAGCACAGGAGCTGCTCAGCTCAGGGGAAGAGCTGCAGAGATGGGAGAGGGATGTGTCCACAGCTGCAGGGTAGAATTGTGCCTACAGGAGAGATTCATGGTCCTGGGCAGGCCAGAAAACCCCGAGGAACAGAGAGATTTGGAATGAGAAATGAAAAGCAAGTTCTGCTTTTCACAGCAGCTACAGAGCCCCTTAACAGGAGTGTGAGGAGGAGCCAATTTTAGGATGCTTCACTTTTCTCTCATAGCCTGAGCGCTGGCAGCTCCTGGAGGCATCTAAAATTGCTGGAGCACAAGTTCATCCTCCACCACCAGAGCTTGGACCAGGGCTGAGAAAACTCAGCCCCTGCATTTCCCACTTTGGCATCCCAGCAAACCCTGCCTGGAACAGGAGCAGCTCCTCAGGATTGCTTCTGTGCTGGCTCTGCCTGCTCTCAAGTGGGAGCAATTTGATGATGTCAGTCCAATAACCCTGGGAATATCTTAAGAGGAGTCATAAATCACTGACAATAAGTTAATCACTTGGGCTAATAGCTAAGGCAAAGAATACGTTGTTCTAAAATGGAGAAAAAAATGCCAGATTACAAAAACAAAACAAAACAAAATATTCCTCCTCAGTGCTTTCTGCTTTTGCTGTTGACAGCAAAGTGATCCTAAAAGAGATTTCCTATGGAATTGCTGTCTCACTCCCTGTGGAGCAGAGGGAAGATGAAAGCAGCTCTTAAGGTAATTCTGAATTTAATATAGGTCATTCAGGAGAAAGACTAAAAGAAGAAGGTAAAAAGGTAAAACAGAAGCAGGATAAAAATCCTCCTCTATCACATCACAGGGCAGCCTTGAGTCAGCTTTCACCTGAGGATGTGAAAATGCTGTAAATGCAGCAGGATGCTGCCCCTGTGCTCCTGGAGCAGCACAGTTACCCCTTTTCCAAAGGAGCACAATAGGATGCTGCTTGTCCAAGTGCAGAGCTGGTCAAAAAAAAAAAAGTCATTGCATCAGCTGTGTCTTCCTCCTTCTTTGAAGTCTGACAGGGCTGACAAAGAGGTCGCTGCCTGGAAATATTTATGAGGGCACTTTTGAAATCAACGTTTTTCATGATGGAAAAAAGCTGAGCCAGGGGATTCCTGTGCTGTTCTACCAGCACACGGAATCCTCCCCTGCAATGCAAAATGCACAGACATGGTGCTGGTGTAGGAAGAATCCTCCCCAAACTTCAGCCAGAAATTCCTTTGAGATGAACAAGTTGATCCTTCCCACCCCTCTATGTCTCACTGGATTGATGAACCTGCTGTGTTTCTCCCTTTCTTTCCCAGCTAGAAGTCCTGGCAGACCTTTTCCATCTTCATGGGTATCTGAGACACCTGACTGAGCACCTACAGAGTGTCCTCCTGCGCCAGCAACCAGGTTTGAAACCAGATGTCTTGGTTTGAAAAGCCTCGTGTCTGCTAAGGAAGGCAGGAGCCTCCCTTGAAATGGAAAATGCAAAAAACCCCCTCCCTCTGAATTATTATAATTTTGAAATTAAGGGCCTCTCAGGCAAAGATATGGGAATAGGAATAACAGTTCTTTATTAGGGAAATTTTTTAAAATACAAATGAAAAAGTACAAAAAAAAAATAAATAAACCAAATCACTGCCAGAGTCAGAGCAGGCCCTGTCCCCTGTGTGTCAGGGGGTGGCACAGCCCCATCCCATGGGGGCTCAGCCCTCCTGCAGTGCCAGCTGTGGCTCTGCTGGAGCAGGGATCCTGCACAAGGGGGGAGTTTTCCTCTGCAGCTCCAGGGCTGCTGGAGATGGGCCTGGGCTCCCTCTGGCAATGCAGGGCAGCAGAAGCTGCTCCTCTGGCAATGCAGGGGGCAAAGGCTGCTGTGCTGTCCCAAAGCTCAGATTGGATCCAGGTAGGAATGCTTGGCTCCTCCCCTGGGCGGAGCATCTCCCCATGGGATGATGGAATTGGATCAGCCCTGCAGGGATACTCAGTGGCCATGGACAGAAGAGAATTAATAATGAATGGCCCATGAAGAGCAGAGATCTCCTGGAGGGAGGATTGGTTGTGGAAGAGATAAAGAAAACTGCCCAATGAACAGCAGAGAACTGCCCCACCTCTGACAGATGGTGATAGAAAACACACTCCAGCTACACCTTTCATCCTGAGACACAGGGAACAGCCAGGACATGCCAGGTCACATCAAACAGCCCTTGGCACTCACCCTTCAGCAGCTGGAATGAGCTGGGGATCATGGAGAGAAGCCAGAGGGATGCTGGAGGCATTGGTGAGGGTACCTGCTGTCCTGCAGATGCTGTGATTTTCCTCCATTGGAGCACAGAGGATTATTTCCTGATGGATTTGTTCCAAAATCTAAATTCCTGACCACGGTTCTCACCTTCTCCTCCAAATAATGGTTTTTCAAAAGGAGAAAACCCCAAACAAATCAAGGACCATCTACCTTGGCATATCAGGGCGGTTCTACCCCTCTTCAATCTTCAGAGGACACCAGAAGGGAGTCAGGCAGAGAGGATCTGGTCATTCCCACCCAACTCCAAATTTTTGGGCAATGACCAAACACCAGGCTCCATAAACCCAAAGAGACTCCATCAGTAAGGGGAGAGGTTGGATGTTTCTCCTCACCCTGACCTATCTGTGAGGTTTTCCCATATTTTTTCCACTGGGGAGCCGTAATTAATGACAGAGGCACAGACCTCCCAGGCTAAGTCAGCACAGGAGAGGGACCAGCCCTCCCTGTTCCCAGCTCTCTGGCAGAACCACAGTCTAAAATAAAAGGTTTCATGGTGCAAACCTTCCTGAGGAAGCAAGTTTTCTCCTGGAAAGAACAGAGTGTGTGTGGCAGGAGCAAACAGCTCCTTGGGAGCTGCCTGAGCAGGAAGGAAGATATTTTGATTTTTTCTAGGTGTGAAACTTGGCCAGGGAAGCTTTCCTGGTGTTTGTGTTGGCTGCCCTTGGTCACCAGGCTGTGCTTCCAGCAGGAAGCTTTGCTTTTCAAAGCTGGGCTCTTAATATCCATAATCAGGAGAAGAAGAGGGGACAGTCAGCAACAAGGGCTGGCTTTCACAGGGACAGGGTTGGTGGAAGAGCTCTGGTAAGAATGATAGAATCAGAATGGTTTGGTCTTGGGTTTCTGTGGTTGAGATGACCCCAAGGTATTAAAAGTTTTTTTTCCAGCCCTGCACTCGAAGAAGAAGTCGAGATTCATCAGTTCTGCTTTTCAAGGTTGTTTATTTTCTCTTATCTATTCCATTCTTTCTCTGACCTGCTGAAGTCTGTCCAGCAGGTTGGGTTGTGGCACAGTCCCTGCCCTTGGGATGGTGTTAGCTTTTTATACTAAGAACTACCTGTACTTTATTTACAATAATTTTCCAATACCTACCACCTATGTTAGACAGTCTGTCTCTACCCTAAACCAGTCCAGAAGTGCCACCATCACAGCAGGAGATGGAGGACAAGAAGAAGGAGAGGAAGGACAGGACACACCCAGATTCCTCCATTTTGCCTCTTGAACCCCATTTTAAAAACCCCAAAATTCTACTTTTCCACCCTGTGACAAATTCACTATCATTCTACTCAAACTCTTGTGGCTTGTAAATCTTCACACAAAGTTGGTAATTTTTTTTTCCATGGGCTAAAATCAAAGGCACAGGTGGTTTTGACTCTGTGCCAAGGTCTCTGAGCCCCCTGCCAGGGTCTCGAATCACCCAGGGCAGTCAGAGGAATGTCCTGGGTCCTGACAGTTTGGGTTGGAAAGGACCTAAAACCTCATCCCATTCCCACCCACCATGGCTGGGACAGTTTCCACCAGCCCAGGTTGCTCCAAGCCCTGTCCAACCTGGCCTTGGACACTTCCAGGGATCTGAGGGCAGTCACAGCTTCTCTGGGCACCCTGTGCCAGGGCTCAGCACCCTCACAGGGAAGGATTCCTTCACAAGAGGTGACTCAGAGAATCAGGTCTTGATTCTGCTCCAGGCCTCTCACAGCCTTTCCTCGGGGTGAAACTGAGTGTGCTGAGCTTACACAAAACATCCTGTACTTCCCTGACACCTGCAGCCAGAGAGGCCCTTGAGAGGCCACCTAAGGACAGTCTTCAGCTACAAATATTCTTGGTTTCATTGCTCAAAGTCAGCCCTTTATTGTCATGGAAAGGATGTTGTGGTGAGCACTATCACTTCCAGTCACTGTTGAGACGTGGGCCTTGCCTCCAACCGACTCTCACACTCCCTGAAACATCAACATTTGCTTTTCAGGACATTTATGAGCATCCCTGCCCCTAAATCACCATCTAACAGAATAAGAGAGGCCTGCTGTAACAGAGGCCTGGGCCACCAAACCCTCCTGCTCAGGCCCTGATGCCTCCTCCCAATTACACAAAAATTGCTTGAGCACAACAAACTCCATGGCCAAGATCCACCTGCAGCTGAGCCAGCAGAGCTGCAGAGGGAAGAACCTCAGCTGTTCATCCCTACTTCCTGTTCTTCTAGGGAAAAAAAAAAAAAAATCTAATTTCTAACCCAATTTGTGGGCCCTCCTGAGTCTGTGGTGGCTTCACCACCCTTAAATGGGACTTACAGGCTGGGTGAAAGGACTCCCAGCAGTGCAAGGCGAACCACAGGAGGAGAAAAGAGCTGTGAAGAACCATCCTGCAGGGCTCAGCCATGGGACAGGCAGCAACAAAGCCCCAGCTCCACAGGAAAGCACCTGGCAGCCCTTCCCTGGAGAGCTGGAGATCAAACACCCAGGTGCAAGGGCCCCAGAGCCCATCCTCACAGCAAGCCTTGTTCCCAGGGTGGGATCAGTGGGAGCCCCTCTCAGAACAGCCAGGTTTGCATCATCTCTTGTTGTGGTGGGGTTCACAGGGGTCCCAGGATGAGGGAGGAGATGAGAATGTTAACCCCGTGTTTCAGAAGGCTGATTTATTATTTTGTGATAAATATTATATTAAAACTGTACTAAAAGAATAGAAGAAAGGATTTCATCAGAAGGCTAGCAAGCAAGAAGAAGAATGGAATGATAATAAAATCTTGTGACGGACCAGAGAGTCTGAGACAGCTGGACTGTGATTGGCCATTAATTAGAAACAACCACATGAGACCAATCCCAGATGCACCTGTTGCATTCCACAGCAGCAGATAATCATTGATTACATTTTGTTCCTGAGGCATCTCAGCTTCTCAGGAGAAAAAATCCTCAGGAAAGGATTTTTCATAAAACACATCTGTGACATCTTGTGAATCCTCACCACTGACCTGTAGAGAATGGGAGAGGGGCAGGAGGAGCTGGCTTTGAAAAGCCAACATCCCATGTTTAAATGGAGTTTTCAGGCTGGTTGGGCTAGAAATGAACCCCCAGTGCAGGACAGGTCTCAGATGCCATTTGCAGATCAGGGCCCAGGGATGTGTGAGCCTCTCTGAAAATAGCCAGGTTTGGATCATCTCTTGTGAATCCTCACCTCTGACTGTAGAGAATGGGAGAGGGGCAGGAGGAGCTGGCTTTGAAAAGCCAGCATTCCATGTTTAAATGGAGTTTTCAGGCTGGTTGGGCTAGGAATGAACCTCCAGGAGAGGGAGGTTCAGGAATGAACCCCCAGTGCAGGACAGGTCTCAGATGCCATTTGCAGCTCTCTTGGATCATGCCAGAGCTCAAACAGATGGAGAGAGCTCAGCATGGAAACCATTTCCATCCATGCTCCCTTTAGGTTTTGCTGTGGCATGATGCAGATTTCCTCTGCAAAGAGCAGTTCCCATCCCAAACAATCCTGGGGAGGCAGATAGGGGCTGTTTGTCCCACAGGGTGGTTTTTGTTTGAACTGGTTTGTGCTACTTGAAACAAACAGCCCAGTTCAGTGCCCTGCTACCACAGGTGCCTGAAAAAACAGCCACATCCCTTGGAAAAGGGAACAAAACATTGAAACAGCAAAAACAGAGGTGGAACATGCACAGATTGAGGACACCGAGATTTTCTTCCTGGATCCCTTGCTCAGGAGACAAAGGAAGATATCAAGACCCAAAATCTACTGTGGCCTGTAATCATTTTAGAGCCCCTCTCCATCATGGCTAAGAAGAATTCTCCAGGCAGGAAAAAAATCCCCTGAAACTGCCAAATGCCTCAACTTACCTCTAAAAGTAAAGAAAATACACTGGCTTGATATTCCCTGTCTTTCTACCCCCTTCCAGCTCAGGAAAGGTGCCCATCCAGGAGGGCAGCAGGTAAATCCCAATCTGAATCCCAGAGAAAAGTGATTTTCTGCTCAGGGCAGAAGGATTTTGTGGAATTAAAGCCCCACATGCAGGTGTGGGCAGTGTTTGGTACAGTCTTGCTCCACAGCTAATACAAAACACATTAAAAGTGCTGCCAGCACTTTCCTCATCCAGAGGAAATAATGTGGGGATGGAACAGGCACAGGTGAAAGCAGCAGGATGGGATTGATCAAGTGTAGGATAAGAATCTGCAAAAAGGGTCCTGTGCCTCCTGCAGCCTGGCAGGGAAATACAGAGTTCACACAAAGGGAAAAATCAATGAGGAAAAACAAGGAATCAATAAGGAAAAAGAAAAATCAATCGTATTTTAGGACTCAAAGTAACAACCCCAGAAGGCACACTCCAAACCCCAACAGTGTTTCCTGGCCTGCAGGAGCAGTGAGCCTGTTTTGCTCCCAAGGGAAGGGAGCAGAAATGCTGTGAGCAATTCAATAGCCCCTGGCTTCCACCTGGTGACGTTTTACAGTGCAGGGAATTTCCAGAGATGAGAAGATCTCTATGCTTTGTTTGCTAATTATCCTCTGCAAGCAATTTCCCTTCATCTCTGGTTTTGTTTTGACACATTTATTGTGTTCCTTTGATCTCCACCTTTACAGTGACACCACAGATGAGCATTTCCAACACAGGATTAAATATTTTGATGTCTCCACAAGCAGCATCTGCTGTCACTCCAGCTCTGAGGCAGCTGCAGCAACTCACAACCCTCATGCTCCAGGGCACAGGAAGATGATCAGCAGCTGAGAACATGAAAATCACATTGAGGGGCTGGAGTGTGTCCAGGGAAGGGAACAGAGCTGGGCAGGGGCTCAGCCTGGAGCAAAGGAGGCTCAGGGGGGCCCTTGTGGCTCTGCACAGCTCCTGACAGGAGGGGACAGCCGGGGGGGTCGGGCTGTGCTCCAGGGAACAGGGCCAGGAGCAGAGGGAACGGCCTCAGGCCACTCAGGTTGGATATGAGGGAAAAATTGGCTCCCAGCAAACCAAGAGGTTCCAAAATGTGGTTTCACACACAGAATGACCAGGTTGGAAGAGACTTTAAAGACCATGGAGTCCAACCCAGCCCCAGCACCTCAACCAAACCCTGGCCCCCAGTGCCACATCCAGGCTTTGTTAAACACACCCAGGGATGGGGACTCCACCACCTCTCCAGACAGAACATTCCAGAACTTTATCACCCTTTCTGTGAAAAGCTTTTCCCTGCTATCCAACCTGTATTTCCCTTGGTGCAGCTCGAGGCTGTGTGCTCTGGTTGTGTCAGTGCTGCCTGGAGAAAGAGCCCAGCCCCAGCTGAGCACAGGCACCTTTCAGGAGCTGTGCAGAGTGATGGGGGCACCCCTGAGTCTTCTTTTCTGCAGGCTGAGCACCCCCAGCTCCCTCAGGGCTTCCTCACAGGGTTTGTGTTCCCAACCCCTCCCCAGTTTTGCTGCCTTTCCCTGGACACACTCCAGGATCTCAAAGCCCTTCCCAAACTGAGGGCCCTGGACTGGACCCTGCACTCGAGGTGTGACCTCACCAGAGCCAAGTGCAGGGCAGGAATCCCTCCCTGCTCCTGCTGGCCAGGGAGCAGCCAGATTCTCCAGACCAGGGAGAAGAGGAAGACAAACACATCAGATGGGCCTCCAAATTTGGCCCAGTAGGCAACTGGGAAAAAACCCTTCAGTTTAGAAAATAAAGAAAAGGTTTTACTTACAAGCTATTGTTAATCTGTGGAACTCACTGCTGAAGGTATTTCTGAATATTTTTGAAGTATTAAATTTCATTCTTTATTGTTGATTTCCGCAATAAATCAAGGCCAGATTGGACAGGGCTTGGAGCAACCTGGTTTAGTGGAAGGTGTCCCTGCCATGGCAGGGGGGTGGAACAAAATGGTCTTTAAGGTTCCTTCCTACCCAAAATATTCTGGGCTTTTATGAAATACATTCCCTCCTGTAGGTTTGTTCCAGCTTTGTCAAAGTACCCACAAAAAGGAAAAAAAAAAATCCGCATTGAGGTAAAACAAAGCTGCTGACTTGAAAATTGTGGGAGATGCCTTGATTTGGTGAAATTCCCCTCCTCACCCTGGGGGCTCAGACACACAAGGTCACACATTTATCCCTGCAAGGGACAAAACCTGAACTGTGTCAAGGAAATCAGGGTCTGTAGGTTTCCAAGCAGTTTGAGGGACAGTGTCACATGTGAGGGATGGGACATTAAAGATAAGGACAGCTGCTTTCCCTCTTTAGGCCACTGCATGTTGGATGCAAGTTCTGCAGCCACCTGTCCTACTGTGCCACTGTCACCTGAAATAGGAGGGGAGGTGTGTGAAGGACAGCACCTCAGTGGTGTTAGAAGGGTCAGAGGGGGGGTCTGGAAAGGCAGGACATGAATATAGAAATATGTCAAGTTATCCAGGAATTAGAGTGTCACCCTGATTTTGTAAGATTTTCTAAGCTTTCTGATGTTTACATTCTTGTAACAAACTTTCTCACACACTTTATGTAAATAACTCATTGTTTTGCATTCTTTTATAAAGAAGGAGAAATTTGATGGACTGTTGGTTGTGCAGTGTCATTGGAGAGGTGGCACTGTCACCCTCCAACCCACTGTCACTTTTGGAAATCTATAACTGTTGGAGTCAGAAAATAAACTTCTCTTTTTTTCTTCACCTTGAGAGCAGCTGTGTGTGCTTGTATTCCTTCATGTTCTATGAAAGAACATCAGATAGCATCCAAAGGAGAGACATGAAGGGTCTGGAAGGGCCATAAGAAGAATGGCTGAGGGTACTTGGCTTGTCCAGCCTGGAGAAAAGGAGATTGAGGTGAAATCTCATTGTGGTTTTCAGCTTCATCACAATGAGAAGCAGCAGGGCAGGCACTGATCTCTGCTCTGTGACCAGGGACAGGCTCTGATCTCTGCTCTCTGTACCAGGGACAGGCTCTGATCTCTGCTCTGTGACCAGGGACAGGCACTGATCTCTGCTCTGTGACCAGGGACAGGATCTGATCTCTGTGAGCAGGGACAGGATCTGATCTCTGTGAGCAGGGACAGGCTCTGATCTCTGCTCTGTGACCAGGGACAGGATCTGATCTCTGCTCTCTGTGACCAGGGACAGGCACTGATCTCTGTGACCAGGGCCAGGCACTGATCTCTGCTCTCTGCGAGCAGGGACAGGCACTGATCTCTGCTCTCTGTGAGCAGGGACAGGATCTGATCTCTGCTCTGTGAGCAGGGACAGGCACTGATCTCTGCTCTCTGTGACCAGGGCCAGGCACTGATCTCTGCTCTCTGTGACCAGGGACAGGCTCTGATCTCTGCTCTCTGTACCAGGGACAGGATCTGATCTCTGCTCTGTGTGACCAGGGACAGGCACTGATCTCTGCTCTGTGAAAAGGGACAGGCACTGATCTCTGCTCTGTGAAAAGGGACAGGCACTGATCTCTGCTCTCTGTGACCAGGGACAGGATCTGATCTCTGCCTCTCTGTGACCAGGGACAGGCACTGATCTCTGCTCTGTGACCAGGGCCAGGATCTGATCTCTGCTCTGTGACCAGGGACAGGCACTGATCTCTGCTCTCTGTGACCAGGGCCAGGCACTGATCTCTGCCTCTCTGTGACCAGGGACAGGATCTGATCTCTGCTCTCTGTGACCAGGGACAGGCACTGATCTCTGCTCTCTGTGACCAGGGACAGGATCTGATCTCTGCTCTGTGACCAGGGACAGGATCTGATCTCTGCTCTCTGTGACCAGGGACAGGCACTGATCTCTGCTCTCTGTGACCAGGGACAGGATCTGATCTCTGCTCTGTGACCAGGGACAGGCACTGAGGGAACAGGGTGAAGCTGTGTCAGGGAAATTCAGCTGGATTTCAGGAAAAGGTTCTTCACCCAGAAGGTGGTTGGGGCACTGGGAAGGGCTCCACAGGGAAGAGGCCTGACCAAGCTCAAGGAGCATTTGGACAAGGCTGTCAGACATCCTAAGAGCCACCAATCCCACTGCCCTCAATGCCAGGGATTTTCTGACTGCCCCACTCAAAGCTCTGACTCCTCAGCGCTCACACCCAGCAGCTCCAGGCTGAGCCTCGTGTCCCTCTCAGGAACTCCAGCCCAGAGCAGGCAAAGCTGAGCTGTGCTGGCTCATGTTACACACCCTGAACCAAAACCAGCACCCTGGGAAAGCCCAGGGGCACCTGCCAGCTGTGCCAGGGCCAGCTGGTGACAGGAGCATGGCCCTGCTCCAGCTCTGGGGTGGCACTTGGCCAAGTTACAGTGCTTGTGATCCTACAGACAGTTTTTTGGCCAGCCTCCCTTGGCTCCTCACTCATTTTGGGACATGAGCCCACACAGCTGTCACTCACAAAGCAGAGCTGGATGTTACAACATTTGGGATGTTGGAGAAGAAATCACCTTATCAGGGTCTTGATGCGAGATTTTGGCACAACCAGGGCAGAGGGGTTGGGAGGCTCAGCCCCAGGAACAGCACAGAACCATTGTGGTGGTGTTTGAGGATGAGGTGAGAGATGAGAATCTTGACTCCATGTTTCAGAAGGCTGATTTATTATTTTATGATATAATATTAAAAGAAAATTATATACCAAAACTATACTAGAGAAAGGAGACATCAGAAAGCTAGAAAGGAATGAATAATAAAATCTTGTGACTGACCAGAGAGTCTGACACAGCTGGACTGGGATTGGTCATTAATTAAAAACAATTCACATGGAACCAATCCAAGATGCTCCTGTTGGTGAACCATCTCCAGACCACATTCCAAGCAATCAGATATTGTTTACATTTATTTTCTGAGGCTTCTCAGGAGAAAAATCCTAGCAAAAGGATTTTCATAAAATATGTCAGTGACAAACCATAGGATGGGTTGGAAGGGACCTCAAAGGTCATCTAGTTCCAAACCATGAAGGCAATGGATCCATCTCCCACTGCATCCTCACCTGCCTCAGATTTTACCTGCAATAGCTCAGCAAGGGCTTCTAGCTGATGTTTTCCCAGGAGATTTTCACCCCTAGGGAAGATGGAAGACCCAGCAGGACCCAAAGCCAGGGTGCTGGAACCCCTGTCCTCAGGCACCTCAGGACAAACCCCACAGCTGGATCCTGCACACAGATGCTTGGAGATGGTGGCACAGGAATCAGGGAGTTATGCAGGCTCTTGTATTTCAGTTAAGGCTGGAAGACATCCAAGAGACCTGCAAACAAAGTCTCAAGACAGAAAAAAATTAAAAAAAAAATTAAAAAGAAAGAAAAAGTTTTAAAAAAAACTCCACCAAAAAAAAAAAAACCCAACAGGAAGGAAAAACCCCAGCTAGTGAGCAAACCCAAGACTCAAACTCTTTCTAAGCAACTCAGACTGCCCCAGGCCGAGCTTAAATGGAGCTCCAGGGCCCAGGGATGGTGTGGAGGCTGCAGGTGAAGCTGGTCCTGGCCATTAAGGCTCCTCAGAGCCCTGACACTGAGGGTGGCTCTGCAGGTGGGCAGGTTGTGGAGCTCTTTCCTGGTGGATTACAGCTGGGATTACAGCTGGGATTACATCTTTCCATCCAGCCACATGAGCAGAACACCTCAGCAAAGGTGCCTGGACCATAAATGTGACCAAAGCTCCAAAAGCTCCAAAAAAGCCCATCAGGACCCCTCAAAAAATGCTCAAAAACCTTGTTTTCATGTATTACAAACACTCTCCTGCTCATCTCAGATATTTTAGAGCTGGTTCCTTACAGCATCACCCCCTTCCAACTCTGGGCCTTGCACAGTGCTCAGGGATGGGCTCAGGACCCTCAGCCCACACAGCTGTGCCATCTCCCTGGAAATCATCTCATCAGTGGGGAATGTGACTGGAAGTTCAGGAACTCAGAAATCCTGGCATTTTACCTTCCAAAGTGCCTGTTTTTACTGCAGGCCAGCAGGGAAATCACACAGCTGTGACGCCAGCCGATGGCTTTGGGGATATTATCTCTTGTGAACATTAATACCCACACAAAGGCACATGGCTGGAAGGGAAGGAGTCCCACCCAAGGAAGGAAGGCTGCCTTCTTTTTATGCATTTACACCAAAAAGGGATTCTAAATTCAGCTTTAGGAAAGGTCAGTTCCCATGCAAGCATCCATGTGAAGCTTCCGTGTCCGCAGGAAGGATCAGGGGCTGCCAAGGGGCTGCTGAGCCCTTCAGAACACCTTGGCTTGTGTGGGAGAGCAATGGAGACTCCACAGTGAGCAAAACCCTCCTGCTGGCTCACAAAGCCAATGCTGTGACAGTGTCAGCTGTCCCAGGAGGCCTCGTGGCATTGAGATGAGTTGTGGCTTCACATTCCAGGGACATCAGCACTGGGAAGGGGCAGAGTCAAGTCCCAGCTCCCAGTTTGTTTCAGCTGGGGCTCTGTGCTCTATTCCCATCTGTCAGGGGTGGGGCAGTTCTCTTCTGTTCATTGGGCAGTTTTCTTTATCTTTTCCACAACCAATCCTCCCTCCAGGAGATCTCTGCTGTTCATGGGCCATTCATTATTAATTCTCTTCTGTCCATGGCCACTGAGTGTCCCTGCATGGCTGATCCAATCCCATCATCCCATGGGGAGATGCTCTGCCCAGGGGAGGAGCCAAGCATTCCTACCTGGATCCAATCTGAGGTTTGGGACAGCACAGCAGCCTTTGCCCCCTGCATTGCCAGAGGAGCAGCTTCTGCTGCCCTGCATTGCCAGAGGGAGCCCAGGCCCATCTCCAGCAGCCCTGGAGCTGCAGAGGAAAACTCCCCCCTTGTGCAGGATCCCTGCTCCAGCAGAGCCACAGCTGGCACTGCAGGAGGGCTGAGCCCCCATGGGATGGGGCTGTGCCACCCCCTGACACACAGGGGGGCAGGGCATGGTCTGACTCTGGCAGTGATTTGGTTTCTTTTTTTCTTTTTTTTTTTTTTGTACTATTGCATTTGTATTTTTAAAAATTTCCTAGTAAGGAACTGTTATTCCTGCTCCCATATCTTTGCCTGAGAGCCCCTTAATTTCAAAATTATAATAATTCAGAGGAAGGGGTTTACAGTTTTCATTTCAAGGGAGGCTCCTGCCTTCCTTAGCAGACCCCTCTCTTTTCCACTGCATTCCCAGAGGGAGCCCAGGCCCATCTCCAGCAGCCCTGGAGCTTCAGAGGAAAATTCCACCCTTGTCCAGGATCACCCCAGCCTGAACCTCCAAAAAATTTGGCTGCTGCTTCTGCCCTGCAGCTCCAGAGCCCATCTCAAGTGTCTTGTCTGGCTGGGAGCCCATGGATGGCTGATAAAAATCCTGGAGGGTTTTTTAGTGCCAGTGGCTCCAGCTGGTCTGACAGTGCTGGTAGGGCAGGGAGTAGGAAAACAGCACAGGGAAAAGATGTGGCTGTGGTGCTTTTTTGTAACCCAAGGGCTCTCTGGTTTTCTTCTGGCTTGGGAAAACCCTGAGGGATGTCTCTGTGAGGAAAATAAAGAGGGAGAGCACTGAGCTGTCAGGGTCAGCTGGCTCCTCGTGTTTCCAGAGCAGGCAGGGCTGAGCTCTGGGCAGGATCCTGCAGAGCAGCAGCACAAAATCCACACTGTTTCCTGTGGTGGTGTTCACAGGGGTCCCAGGGAGAGGGAAGAGATGAGAATCTTGACTCCATGTTTCAGGAGGCTGATTTATTATTTTATGATATATATATTTTTAATATATATATATATTATTATGTTAGTTTCATTATTTTTATGATATATAGATTATTGTTGATTATTTTATTATATTTATTATCATAATTTATTATTTGTTATTTTATGATATATATTATATTATATTAAAAGTAAATTCTATATTAAAACTGTACTAAAAGAATAGAAGAAAGGATTTCATCAGAAGACTAGCAAGCAAGAAGAAGAATGGAATGATAACAAAGGCTTGTGTCTCACCAGTCTGATACAGCTGGACTGTGATTGGCCATTAATTAGAAACAACCACATGAGACCAATCCCAGATGCACCTGTTGCATTCCACAGCAGCAGATAACCATTGTTTGCATTTTGTTCCTGAGGCCTCTCAGCTTCTCAGGAGAAAAAAATCCTAAGGAAAGGATTTTTCATAAAATATCCTGGCTGCAGTTTCCATCCTGCTGGGGTGAGCTGAGGCCAGCACAGCCCCTGCAGCCCCTCAGCCTCTGCCCCACAGCAGGGATGAGCCAGACCTTGGCTCCTGGGAGTGCCCCACTGGAGGGCACAGAGCTCCCCTCCACAGCACTTCCCATCAGCAATGGGGAAGCTGTCACCCTGATTTTTTAAGATTTTCTAAGCCTTCTGATGTTTACATTCTCGTAAACAAACTTTCTCACACACTTTGTGTAAATAACTGATTGTTTTGCATTCTTTTGTGGAGGAGGAGAAGTTTGATGGACTGTTGGTTTGGCCAGTGTCATTGGAGAGGTGGCACTGTCACCAATGGAAATCTGTAATCCAATCCACTGTCACTTTTAGAAATCTATAAATGTAGTCAGAAATTAAAAAACTCTATTTTACCTTGAAAGAGCAGCGTGTCCACATCGTGCTATTCTGTGTCCTGTAGTGACAGGAAGGTGGCACAGCAGGGGCTGGAGCAGGACCCTCAGCACAGGTGGGCTGGGAATTGCTCCACTTTAGCCCTTTGGTTCCCCTTGTGAAGCTGCTGCTGCCCAGGAAGGAACAAGTTAATCCCAGTGCCACAACACCCCTACCTATAGGAATGTGCTTCTTGTTGATGGAGTGACAAAACCATCCTTTGTCTCCTTAAAAAGGAAAAAAGCCCAGAAGTTTTTCTCCTCAATTAGCAAAGAAGACACCTCATAGGACTTTGGGGATTTCACCTCAAACTTAAGGATAGCCAATTGGACAGGAGCCAAAAAGTCCCACCTGAGCAATTCACTAGAAAAAGAAGAGAACAAAGAAATTAATTGATTTTGTGAGGTGTTTTACCAGGGGCAGGAGGGCCTCTTGCACCTGGCTCTGTTTTTCTCTGTAAAGCGTTTTGTTATTTTGCCTTTTATTAAAACTTTTCTGTTTCCAACAATGCCACAGAAGCCATCCTGCTGATTTTATGCCTTCTAAAGTAGCTGAGCTCTCTTGGGTGTGAAAGAGATCTCCAAGAGCTTATGAGAGCTGGCTCAAGGAGACCATACATGACCTGCCCAGGCAAGATGCCATCCTGCTTGTCCCAGCAGGGTGAGGCTGGAGCAGGTCTGAGGGCAGTGAATCCTCTGAAACCCAATGTCTGCTGTGAAAAATGCCTATTTTATGATTGGCTTTTTGCAAATATTAAAATGAATATTACATCTGTTATGTTAGAAAGTTATGCTGTATTCATTTTCTTAAGTAGTGTGTTAAATATAGTTTTAGGTTATAACATAAGGTTAAAATAGAAACTATGCTATGTAAGATTATTTTTTAAAGGAAGGACTTGCACTGAGATAGCAGCCACAGGACACCTGAATCTTTCAGAGAAAGAGAATGTATTGCTCCATTATCAGAAGACATGAACTTCTTCCTGCCTCACTCAGCCCTGAAGAGCTGTCAGGATTCAGGAAGAAGCTGACACTGACCAGCCAGAATCCTGTGTTTGAATGGAATTTATGCATCATGTATGAGGTGTATGAATATGCAACAGGCTGTTGCTTTTAAGGGCTCATCCTCTGTTAATGCATCTCCTTTTTCAGGCTTATTTTGCCCAGAAAGAGGTACCCAGACTGTCTGTGAGTTGTTTTTACTGTCTCGTATTGTCCTAAATCCAAATTGTCCAAATTATTATTACTCTAATTATATTCCTATTTTTATAACCATTTTATTACTCTTAAACTTTTAAAATTTTAAAAACAAGTGATTGGCATTTTTCACATCTGCACAGAAACTGAGGGACCCCAGCGCCCACCCGAGGTCCCAGCCTCCTCCCACTACATCCAGGTGAGATCCTGGCTCACATAAACTCCTTCCCCACCACTCCAGGATTGCCATGAACATAAAACCCTGCAGGGTTTAAACCCAACCAGCCTCCATTCAGTCTCATGCCAAGGGCTGGGGATGCTTCTTCCTGGCCCAAAGGGAGTTTTGGGGGCACCCAGGAGATTTCATTCCACTTGGTTTTGTCCCCTTTCCTGCCCAAGTGCAGCTACAGGCCAAGGACATCATTTGGAAGATAAGGGCATGTACCCACTCTCTGTAAACCTTACAGGGCTCTGCCCACTGCCTCCAGGCTTCGGGCAGCCAGGAATATTTGGGCAGACTTTGCCACCAAAATCACACCATTTATAGATATATGTCTCAGAAGGGTTCATGGCCTTTCCCAGCTCAGGAAGCTGAACACACCCCATTTTGCATCCTCCTGAAATGCAGTATTTTAGGTGGGAGGAGGTTTTTTGGTTTGGTTTTGCTGGTTTATTTCATATTTCAATAGTTATTGTTGCATTTGCAATTGTCATCACACCAAAAGTTTGGGGTGGTTTGCATCTCATGTGCCTGGGGGGAAGGATTCAAAGCTCAGCCTTTCCTTTAGGACACACAGTTTCTTTTCCAGACCAGGGATGTTTGCAGGGCCCTTTGCTCCCTCCATTCCCACATAAATCCATGGCAATGGGATTGCAGGTTTGCCCTGTCCCACAAGAACCCACCTTGTCTGCAGCAGAGGCTGGAGGCAGCTCCTCCCATGGCAGAGCTGCTCTCCATGCACAGCCCAGACCCACCCTCTCAGAAACCATCCTCCAAACCAACTTTTATCCCTTGTGCCAAGCTCCCAGTGTGTTTTCTCCCACCTCTCAGGTTCAAACAGGGAGGGGGAGGAAGGCAAAGTGTTCAGGAGATGAAGCAGGAGACCTCTGGGCTGTCCCACCTGCAGCTTGGAAGGAGAAGGAAGGAGGGAGCTGGAATCAGACACTGGATCTTTCCATAGCAAAATGGCCCAGCTCTGCCAGGAGGGTTTTTTCCACTGTACAGCTACTATAGGCTTGATGACAGGAAAGCTAATTATATCAACATCCTGTTTACCCAGAAACGAGGAAGAGGAGCCCAGAAATACTTGGGCTGTGAGGGCACACTCTGATCTGGTTTCATGACAGAAAAATCCCATCCATGCATCTGGCTCATTTTCTTCTGCTACCTGCTCCCACTGCCCCAAAATTTGTTGGTTTTCCCAGAGGAAAAAAAAAAAAAAAAAAAGAGCCTGGGAAGCAAATCATGTCATGTGTCTCTGGTGCAGCTCCTCCCTGAGCTGGGAAACTGCTCAGCTCATCCTTGCTGGAGCACCTGGGCTTTGTTGGAATCCCTGGAGGTTCCTGCCAACCCTGCAGGGAGCTTCCCCCAGGAACACCCTGACCAAGCAGGACTTGCAATACCCAGCAAAAGCCACCCAGCAAGTCAGGGCACCTTGCCTCAGTTTCTTTCTCTGTCAGAGTTTTATTTAAAAAATCCTGGTGCCTTTTTTCCCCACCCCCTCCCAGCCCCACATTTCACATTCCTGGTTGAGAGGCAGCTGGGTGTGCTGCAGGCTCTGCTCCAGATGTGGTTTCATTTTGGTTTCTGCTTTTTCACCAAATTGCCTCACATCTGCCGCGGCCCCTGTGCTCATCTGTGCTGTCCTGCTCCAGGGCTGGAGAAGGGAAAGCTCCAGGGAGATCTTCTAGCACCTTCTAGCACCTGAAATCTGCCTCACAGATTCCTCCTGCCCCATAGATCCTGCCCTATAGATCCCCTGTGCCCCATCAAGCCCCTAAAGAGGGCTCATGGAAAAGGGGGAAAGTGCCTTTATACATGGACAGGTAAAAATGGGACAAGGGGAAGAGTTTTAAACTAAAAAAAGAGAAATTTAAATTGGATGTTAGGATGAAGATATTCCCTGTGAGGATGGGCAGGCCCTGGCACAGGGTGCCCAGAGCAGCTGTGGCTGCCCCTGGATCCCTGGCAGTGCCCAAGGCCAGGCTGGACAGGGCTTGGAGCCACCTGGGATAGGGGAAGGTGTCCCTGCCCATGGCAGGGGTGGAACAAGAGATCTTTGAGGTCTCTTCCAGTCCAAACCATTCTCTGATTCTCTGATTTTATGATTTTACTCTTTTCCAACTTTCCCATCATTTCACCTCTCCTCCTGAGCCTGAAGCACTGTGGGACAGCCCAGGGAGAGCAGGGCTGGAGGAAGGAGGAGGATTTGTTCCTTTTGCCAAAGGAAGGCCCAGTCCTAATTCATGTCAGGCCAAATGCCATGGCCAAGGCTTCAGGAGCTCACTCTTGATGCCAAATCCTCTTCCTTCCTTCCTTCAGGTCAGATGCAAAACTGAAATGAGCACGGTTTGTCCCAGATTTTATTATGCATTAGCAAGGCCCAGCTGTATTTATTATTAAATTTTATATTATAATATATTAAATAAATTAAAATATTATAAATTAAATAATTCTGTATTAAATATAATAAATTATATACTATTATATTATACACTTTTATATACTATACTATACTATTATATATATTATATTATATTATATATTATATTATATTATATTATATTATATTATATTATATTATATTATATTTATTATATTATATTATATTATATTATATTATATTATATTTATTATATTTATTGTATTTTTATTATCCTGCACCACAGAAATGAGCGTGAAGAACACCCTGACCCACCCTTCCCCCTTCTCTCAAGTCCTGTTTCATCAAGATCACCTAAAGAGGAGGAGGAGGAGGTCACTCCTCAGCCCATGTGACCTGTGCCACCTCATGGAGACCCAAAATAGGCTGTGATGCCTTGTGGAGGCTGACCTAGAGCAGAGGCTGGACAGAGCTAAAGAATAAAGCAGGGATTTATTAAAAGGCCTCAATGGATGCACCTTGGGCAGCACAAGAGCCCAGCCAGGGCTGCACCCAAGATGAACCAAAATGGTCACAAAATGAACCCAAATGGTCACAAAATGAACCCAAGATGAACCAAAAATGGTCACCAAATGGACACTGGTCATGGGGTCTCTCACTTTGATCAGTTCTGCTCCATTTGCATCTTGGAGTTCATTGTTCAATTCCAGCTTTAGCCCATGCAGTCCCATCCTTGTTTTTCTCTCTCCAGCCCACGGTGTTTGTGCTCTTGGGCTGAGATTTGGATCATTTGTCCTTGGTGCCCAGCTGGAGCAGGAATTGTTTTGTCTCCCTGCTCTGTGCACAGAGCTCAGCATGCCCTGATGTGAAGCTCAGACCCACACACTAAAGCAGCACAGAATGTAAAAAACATAAAAGCCAAAACCTGAGGCATCAGTTGAATCCAGAAGAGAAATGGCAAAGCCTGGCAGTGTCTGGGGTGGGATAATCCATCAGGAATACCTGCTGGGATTGATGGAGGATCTCAGGTGACATCTGCAAGGGGCTGGCTGATAGGACAGAGAGGGACAAAGGGACATGCACACCCCTCCAGAGCAGCATCTGGAGGCCAAAGCTGAGGCAGGACTAAAGTCTGAGCCTGCTCCAGGGTGCTACGTGAGCCACTGCACCTTCATCTAACAGGGTCTGGCTCACTCTGCCTTTCCACTGAAAAAAAGGGGATTTAAGTGGCCAGAAGAACTCATGAATCTGGCAAATCTCTCCAGACAGATGAAAATAAAACAAGAAAAAATACACAACAGATGAAAAAATGACAACATCTGCCACAGCTTATTCACACCAGCAGCACTAAATCAAAACAGGGTTAGAGCTAGAAACAAAAGCAAAATAACTCTTTTGCTTTGGGTCAGATTTCCTTTTTTTTTTTTTTTTCCCAGTCTGTGTTTTCAGTGGAGGGGGTTCTTCTGTTTATTTACTTTGTTTGACTCAGCCTCAAAACTCCCTTTGATTTTTCAGTGTGAGCTGAGGGCCAGATGGGGTTGTTTGCACAGCTGCCTGCAGAGCACCAGCCCCTGGTCACGGAAGGTGCAGGGACACACACTTGGGGACAGCCCAGAAGTGCCACATGAGATGTCCTGGAGGGGACAGGAGGGGTGGACACAGTGTGTCCCAGCCTTTCCCTCATCCTCCAGAGCCCCCATGCAGCCCAGAGCACCCTGCAAGGACAGGAGAGTGGTGGAGTCAGGCAATCCTGGCATGGTTTGGGTTGGAAGGACCTTTAAAGTCCATCTTGGTCCACCCCCTGCCATGGGCAGGGACACCTTCCCCTATCCCAGGTGGCTCCAAGCCCCATCCAGCCTGGCCTTGGGCATGCCAGGGATCCAGGGGCAGCCACAGCTCCTCTGGGCACCCTGTGCCAGGGCCTCGGCACCCTCAAAAGGAAGAATTTCTTCCTAATATCCCATCCATCCCTGCCCTCTGGCAGTGGGAGCCATTCCCTGTGTCCTGTCCCTCCATCCCTTGTCCCCAGTCTCTCTCCAGCTCTCCTGGAGCCCCTTTAGGCCCTGCAAGGG
Source organism: Agelaius tricolor (assembly GCF_023055355.1). Lineage (NCBI taxonomy): Eukaryota > Metazoa > Chordata > Aves > Passeriformes > Icteridae > Agelaius > Agelaius tricolor. Next base: position 584,706 of record NW_027269284.1, on the reverse strand, counting down.
GCTCTGAAATCCCTCCTGGATCCTTCCTTTCTCCAGGTGAGCACCCCCAGCTCTCCCAGCCTGGCTCCAGCCCTTGGAGCATCTCCATGGCTTCCTCTGGATTTGCTCCAGCAGCTCCAGCTCCTCCTGCTGCTGTCCCCAGGGCTGGAGCAGCTCTGCAGGAGAGTCTCACCTGCAGAATCCCCCTGCCCTGCTGGGGATGAGCACACAGAGGGCTCTGGGCTGTGAGTGCTCATGGCTGGGGCATGTGGAGCTCCTCATCCGTGCACATCCCCTTTGCAGGAGGAACAAGATGTAAAAAATGAGACCAAAGGAAGGCCCTGAGGCTGCAGTGAAGGTCACAGCCTCTGCCCTGGTGCTGGCCCAGCATTGCAGTCCCATCCTAACCCTACAGGACATGGATTAGGACACCAGGGCTTGGCTGAGTGGGGCAGAGGTGTTGGACTGGGATGTCCCACCTGCTGTTCCAGAGCAGCTTCAGCACCTTGAAGGTTCTCTGCTAAATCTACCAGCCCCATGGAACCTCCCCAGGGCCATTTTACCTCAGCTGAATCCGTCTTTAGGGAGGGAGGAAGCACTGGCCCCACGGAATGCAAGTAATACAAACTTCTCTGGGGCTGATGGGGGATTCCAGGAAGATGTAAAGAGCTCCAGGGCAACCTCCAACAGCCCTTTCTCCCTTTTCCCTGATGGAGCAGTGCAGGAAGGAGCAGCCTTGCTGTACCAGGAGCAGTCACAGCAGGCTCATGGCCAGCAGAGGCAAGGACAAGGACAGGATCTGCTCAAGGACACTGAATCCGAGGATCTTCCCTGCCCCCAGGCTTTCAGGGCCCCCTCAGATGCACACCAGGGATGAAATGGCTGCAGAAAACAGCTGGAAGCTTCCCACACAACTGGAGCAAAACAGTTGGGGTTTTTTGTTGGGTTTTTTTTTTTTTGCCTCCTAATCTAATTCTTGCAAAATGCTGAACTATTTTAGCTGGAATTTTCCAAAAACACTTCAGCCTGGAGGCAGCCAGCCAGCCTGGGGGAAAAAGAGTGGAGTCTGGCAGATTTATCAGTAATTAAAGGCAAAGTCTTAGAAAAACAAGGAGTGTGCAAATGACAGATCCCAGCTCTCCCTTTAGACAGGCAGCCACTGAAATAGAGCTGCTCTGGGCACCAGAAAGGAGGGATGGATGGATGGATGGATGGATGGATGGATGGATGGATGATGGATGGATGGATGGATGATGGATGGATGATGGATGGATGGATGGATGGATGGATGGATGGATGGATGGATGGATGGATGGATGATGGATGGATGATGGATGGATGGATGATGGATGGATGGATGGATGATGGATGGATGATGGATGGATGGATGATGGATGATGGATGGATGGATGGATGGATGGATGATGGATGGATGGATGGATGGATGGATGGATGATGGATGATGGATGATGGATGGATGGATGGATGATGGATGGATGGATGGATGGATGGATGGATGGATGGATGGATGATGGATGGATGATGGATGGATGGATGATGGATGATGGATGGATGGATGATGGATGGATGGATGGATGGATGATGGATGGATGGATGATGGATGGATGGATGGATGGATGATGGATGATGGATGGATGGATGGATGGATGGATGGATGGATGGATGATGGATGATGGATGGATGGATGATGGATGGATGGATGGATGGATGATGGATGGATGGATGATGGATGGATGGATGGATGGATGGATGGATGGATGGATGATGGAGGGATGATGGATGGATGGATGATGGATGGGTGGATGGATGGATGATGGATGGATGGATGATGGATGGATGGATGGATGGATGATGGATGGATGATGGATGGATGGATGGATGGATGATGGATGGATGGATGGATGGATGGATGGAGGGATGATGGATGGATGGATGATGGATGGATGGATGGATGGATGGATGGATGATGGATGGATGATGGATGATGGATGGATGGATGGATGGATGGATGGATGGATGATGGATGGATGATGGATGATGGATGGATGGATGATGGATGGATGATGGATGATGGATGGATGGATGGATGGATGATGGATGGATGGATGGAATGAATGATCAAAATGGGAAAAGGAAGAAGGCAGAGGAACCAATTTTCCACTCAGACAAGGGCACGATGCCCTTCCTAAGCTCCAGATAAAGCCCTACAAGCACAGCCTCAGTCACAGAAGATCCTCTCAGCCATCACCCAAGGTCCATCACAGTGCCATCAATTGTCCTCTCACTGGGAGGAGGGATAGAGATGCAAACTAATCCAGTTCAGAGTTTTCTGGTATCTGCAGGAGTCTTTGGTGTTCTCCAGACCATCAGCAGTTCCTGGGGCTCCAGGATTCATTCCCAGAGGTGATGCTCTCTCTGAGCTGTGAACAGAACCACAGGGAAAGCACACATGGCCTTGGACCATGGAAAATGTCATCCTCAGCAGAAAATTTTCTTCCTGAAATAAGAGGGATGTTTGGGATATACATGGTTGAGACAACTGAAAGATGGTAAAAAACTCACATACAGCCAGCAGCAAAGATTTCTTTGTTACAGAACATTTTAAAAACTTTCTAGCCAATAGCATGTTGGTAAAGCTCACAGACAATTGTTTTAGCCAATTACTAAAAGTACCCAAAAAAAGTGTCTTACCTTTACTATTTCCCACAAGCAAGGGTGCAGCACAACCAAATTAATTCAAATGTGACATCCCACATCACCTGAATGCCTGGCATATGGTTCTGAATTAGCTGCTATGATAATTTATTTATTAATTGATGTTATAACTTTGGCTCCTAAGCTCTCCTTTCATGGACCAGGATCACATTGAGCAAAATGCAATGCAACAAAAATGCATTTGTATTGTGCAAAGAAATGGATTTCCACCACATTTTTAAGCTGTATTTCCAATTTGCAAAAACAACAAATCTCTGCCTGGGTAACTTGCTCCAAATTTACACAGCAGCCTTCTTTGCTCTGTGAAAAGCAGGACCATGAACCATAATGTAGCCACATTTCTCTTCCCAGAGAAAAGCAAGGCCCAATTCTTCCCAAGAATATTTCTGGGTTTCACATTCTCTGAACCTCAGAGAAAGGGAAAACACAATTCTTATCATTTGCTGTGCCTGTGTTTGTGCAAAAGTAGAATGCAGTATGGAGATTGTTTACCCAGAGTGATGGGGTTTTGTTTCCTTGGCCTAGCAGGGCCAGGTGTGTGTGGAGGTGTTTGAGGGTCCCCAGGATGAGGGAGGAGATGAGAATTTGACTCCATGTTTCAGAAGGCTTGATTTATTACTTTATGATATATATTATAAAATAAAATTATATCCTAAAACTATACTAAAAGAATAGAAGAAAGGATTTCATCAGAAGGCTTGAAAGGAATAGAAAAAGAATGGAATGATAATAAAATCTTGTGACTGACCAGAGAGTCCGAGCCAGCTGACTGTGATTGGCCATTAATTAAAAACAACCACATGAGACCAATCACAGATGCACCTGTTGCATTCCACAGCAGCAGATAATTATTGTTTACATTTCATTTCTGAGGCCTCTCAGCTTCTCAGGAGAAACAATCCTAGCAAAAGGATTTTTCATAAAATGTGTCTGTGACAGGTGTGTGTGTGTGTGTGTCTGTGTCAGGACTGAAGGCTGACAGTCACAAAATTCAGTGCAGTTGTGTGCAGGCAGATTCAGTTTAGATGCAATGTGTAATATAATATAGAATAATATAGTATAATAAAGTAATTAATTAGCCTTCTGATAAGGTGGAGTCAGATGCATCATTTCTCTCCCCTCACTGGGGGCAAAAATATCATCAATACCATAAACCCCCGGTAATTCCATGAAAAGCCTCACCAGGACCAGGCTGGGCTTTCCAGCCAGCTCAGGCACAGGTGAGAGGATCCCTGCAGGGCTCTGCTCCTGCCCAGGGCACTGGGAGGTGCAGCTGGAGCTGCAATCCACTGACAGGCAGCTGGAGGGAAGCAGATTTCCATCGAAACCACAGAACTGCAGAGGCAGCAAAAGCTGTGAGCAACCTGAAACCCTGCTTTGGCCAAGAATATTCACATCTCATTTGGGACCAGCAGCAGGACAGGCCAGCATGTTCAGGCCTCTGGAACACTGGCTCAGGAATTTTTGGCATGTTAAATTATCTCTTCTGGGATTTTTTTTTTTTTGGTCTGTTTTCTTGCTTTTTGAACCATTTTTTCAGGCTCCTCTGTGCAGCTGAAGGGACCAGGCATTTTTGTTGCCTGAAGATCCATTCCTGCAGTGTTTCTGTAGACACTCACACCGGTCAGGGTGGTAAGAAAAAGCACCAGGGGTCTCAGCTGACAGCCCCCATCACCTGAATGCCTGGCATATAGTTCTGAATTAGTTGCTATGATAATTTCTTTATTAATTTATTTTATTACTTTGGCCCCTAAGCTCTCCTTTCATGGACCAGGACTACATTGAGCAAGATGCAATGCAACAAAAATGCAGTTTATTGTGCAAGGAAATGGATTTCCACCACATTTTTAAGTTGTATTTCAAGTTTGCACCAAACTTCAAGAATTGAGTGAGGTTTCAAACTTTTGTCCTCTTGGACAGAGGAGTGGTACAGAAGTAGGATCAGGATCCAAAAGGATATTTGGCAACACTTCCATGCAAGACCAGGTTGGATGGGGCTAGGGGAAGATGTCCCAGCCCATGGCAGGGGTGTGAAGACCAGATTATCCATAAAACCCCTTCCAACCCAAACCATTCTGGAATTCTGTGGTCATCCCTTCTTCCCCCAACTCCTGGATCCCTTTCCACGAGTGGGTGAGCAGAGAGGAGGTTCAGTTGTAGCTGGGAGAGCTGTGTCCATCCCAGCAGGAAATCCTGCTGTGGGAAGGGACCATGGCTGGGAGAGGAAGGCAGAGAAAAGGAGACTCAGGATTCACAGCAAATATTCAAATATATTCAAATATCCTGTGCCAGCCTCATCACAGGCCCCGTGACAGTCATGTCCTCACCAGGGTTCTGAGATTTGGCTCAGGTCCCCATTTCAGGTCCTGTTTTAAATATATAAAAATATATATTTAAAAATAAAATTATATATATAAAATAAATACATATAGAAATTATAATATACATATAGATATTATAATATAAATATAAATATAAATATAAATATAAATATAAATATATTTGCTTTAGAGCTCCCTTCTGTGGTTATCTCTCTTCTGTCCCCTTCCTCCTTCCACTCTCCCTCCCATCCCTGCTCTGAGTTGCTGCTGAACCCGAGTCATGACCTTCCAGAGAGGCTTCCCCAGGGAATGGGCACAGCCCCAGGGCTGCCAGAGCTCAAGGACAATTTGGACACTGCTCTCAGGCACTGGGTGGGATTTTTGGGGTTGCCCTGTGCAGGGCCAGGAGCTGGACTCGATGATCCTTGTGGGTCCTGTCCAGCTCAGGGTGTTCTGTGGTTTGGAAGTCACCACTTTTACCTCCTCATCTCCCACACAGACCACCCTGGGGCCTCTTCCTGGTCCTATATCCTGCACTGAAGAGGAAATCAAGGTTTTTTCTGTCCTCCCCAACACTGCACAACCTCCACATACTTGCAGTCGTTTCAACTCTAGAACATTTTAAAGATGGGGCTGAAGTAAAAGGCAGAGATGCCACGACCACAAGCTACAAAAATTTCCCAAAGATGGGATCTGGCATTCACACCTAACAGAACTCTTCATTCCAGACCTGGGAATTCCAGTTCCCAAGGAATTTATCTGGATGAGTGGAGTTAGCAGGCTGCCCCCAAATCCACCCATCCTTGGAGAGCCAAACCCAAGACATGAAGCCCGTGGAGGAGCTTTGTGTCACTGACAAAAAAATACAAATTTACAAAGCTCACTGGGGGAGGACACCAAGCCCTTTTCCAGCAAAAAAAAGTTGCCCCTATCCTGGCTGGGGGTGGGGGAAAAGGGAACATCCATGGGTGTCCTCCCACCCCACACTCCAGCCCCCCGTGCCCTGCCTGGTGGCTCTGGAGGTGTCTCCACAGCAGCACTCCCGTGCTTCTGGGCACAGCCACTAGAGGATGGCAGTGTCCCAGGCCACGCTGGGAATCACCAAATCCTGCTTTGGAAACCGGCAGCACGGAGATCCCATCAATGTCCCAAAAATATCCACCCCGAGTCACTCCAACCCGAATCACAAGCTGGAAGTTCCCAGCCCTCAGCTCTTATTGCAACGCTGAGACAGCCCCAGCAAGGGGAGAGAATGATGGATCTGACTCCATGGATAGCAGAATGCTAATTAATTCCTTTAATTAATTAATTACTTTAAATATTATGTTATAATTACATTATATTACATTATATTATGTTATGTTATATTACATTACATGATATGATATGATATGATATGATATGATATTATATTATATTATATTATATTATATTATATTATATTACATTATATTACATTATATTACATTATATTACATTATATTACATTATATTACATTATTCTATACATCTAAAACTGAATCTGCCAAGCACTCAGCTCTGCACACAACTACACTGAATTTTGTGACTGTCACCCCAAAGTCCCAACACACACACACACACACCTGGCCCTGCTAGGCCAAGGAAACAAAATCCCATCACTTTGGGTAAACAATCTCCATACTGCATTCTACTTTGGCACAACACAGGCACAGCAAATGATAAGAATTGTGTTTTCCTTTCTCTGAGGTTCAGAGAATGTGAAACCCAGAAATATTCTTGGGAAGAATTGTGCCTTGCTTTTCTCTGGGAAGAGAAACGTGGCGCTGCAAGCTCTGCTTTGCATCCCAAGCAAAGGCAGGCCCTTTGGAGACTGGAAATTGGGATTTTACAGCCCCCACGGGCTCCCTTTTCCCCCTGGGACACAGCTGGGTGTGTTTTGATGAGTTACCCGGTGTATTTCCAGATCTCACTGTGTCTCCTCTCCAGTTTCTGTGAGCACAAGGTGGTCAGAGCCCCGTTATCAGGGAGTTCCTGCCACCTCCACGGTTTTCCTGCATCCACCATCAGATGTTCTGACCTCTGGGCTCTCCATGGGCTCATGATTTCCAGCAAAAAGCAAAGCCTGATGAGCCAAGGAGATGGAGGCAGCCCAGCATCCCCCCAGGACACCTTGGAGGGGATTTTCAAGGCAAATATCTGGAAATAATGAATGCCAAGCAGAAACCCAATTATGCCAAAAATATCCTTTCTGAGCCACAGCTTGAAGGAATATTCCCCCTCCTGAGGAAGCATCACAACCAAGCTGAGCTGCAGAATGAGAAGAGCTTTGAACTGGAGCTCATTGGGGATAAAACATCACCAGCTGTATCAAAATAAGATCATGGTGAGACTTGAGGCTGCCTCCTTCATGGGTGCCCAAGATATCCTCAACAATCCTCTGGGAATCCACCTCCCTGCTTCCCTGGGGCTGAATTCTGCCCAGTGGGGTGAGCAGAAAATCTCCATTTCTTCATGGGTTTGAGCAAAGCAACCACCAGGCCATCAGGAGGAATTTATTATCTCAATATGCAAATCAGTCTCAGTGTGCAAATGGACCGGATTTGCTCGTGTCTGCTGGCAGTGATGGTGACATCTTCTCACAGGTCACCTGTGGCTTTCCCATTCCCTCCCACAAAGGTTCCAGGGGCATCCCACCCTTCCTGGAGCCCAAAATGGAACGTGGTCTCCAGGCTTGGTCTTGCAGGGATCCCAGATCCTCTCTGCAGGTGTCCAGCCTGTCCCAGGATGTGGCACCTGCAGGGTCCTGTGGGCCTCCACCCTGCTTCCCAGTGTGGTGTTATCCACAAAGTGCACCACTGCTGGCTCTGGGAAACACCAAGACAAACCTCAGAGGCTGGGGAAAAAATGTAATAAAGCTCCTTGAGTGCCCCACACATGTTGGGGACCATCTCCATGAACCATTGGCTGCTTTGGGGGGCTGGAGGGCTATGATGACTCCTCTCATCTCCCAGAATGTATCCCAATCCTTGGGAGGGAGACCTGCTAACACAGAATCCTTCCACAGCATCCCTGAAACCCTTTTTTTTTTTTTGCTGCTAATTAAAGTCTCTGACATCAGTGTTTTGATTGCCAGCAGTTGTGTAACACCGGGGCTCCGCGCCGCACCGAGGGCAGGGATGGAAACAGATCCACCAAATTCCAGCTCCCTGCTCCCTCCTTGCTGCCATGCCTGCATCCTGGCAGGGGCACAGGTGGGAGGGATGGCCCTGGAGAAGAGATTGTTCCTCCCAGAGGAGGTGGGAGCAGAAGCACCTGTGTGACCGTGTTCACAGGGGTCTCAGGCTGAGGGAAGAGACGAGGATCTGACTCCATGTTTCAGAAGGCTTGGTTTATTATTTTATGATATATATTACATTAAAACTATACTAAAAGAAAAGAAGAAAAAATTTTATCAAAAAGCTAGCTAAGAATAGAATAAAAAAAATGATAACAAAAGTTTGTAGCTCAAGCTCTCTAAGCCAGCTGAGCTGTGATTAGCTATTAATTAGAAACAACTAACATGAGCTAATCAAAAATCCACCTGTTGCATTCCACAGCAGCAGACAATCAATGTTTACATTTTGTTCCTGAAGCCCCTCAGCTTCTCAAGAAGAAAAATCTTAAGAAAAAGATTTTTCATGAAAGATGTCTGCGACACACTCACCCTGTGGTGCCTTCATAAAAGATGAGGGGTGCCCAGCTTGATGCCACCCTCCCATGGACCACCCAGAGGAGCATCCCAACCCCTTTTCTCTCCAGCAGGAATTCCCACGTGGTGGCTCAGCTTTCCCCACCCAGACAGAGTTATAAAAAGGCACTGCAAGGCCTGAGGTGCATCCAGCAAATTCCTCCAGCACCAAGGGTAGGTTTTCATGAGGGACCGGGCTGAAGCCTCAGAGCTGGAGCCAAGTCCAGCTGAGTCAAAGGTCCCTGCAGTTTGCCAGCTGGATGCAGGGTGCCCCAGTTTCATGGGAAAGGCATCCAGCCAGAGGCAGATGAAGCTCAGCCTGGGTCAAGTGCTCCTCACCCTGCACAAAACAAGGCAGGGGATACGTGAATGGAGTCAGGAGCCTCCAACCTGGAGCAGCCTTCTCTTGCAGACCATAAATAACCCCAGGGATGCTCAGCTCAAAAATTCCTGCTGCCACATGGAAAAGCTGCTGGCTGGAAAGGCAAAATGAGCTCTCTGCCTGGGACAGCTGGTAAAGAGCAGGTTTAGGGTGGGCTTTGGCCAGCAACTGAGCGAGGTCACCCAGCACCACTGACCAACAGCAGCCCCAAAATTCTAAGGACACATCCCAAGTTTTCTGGATCAAGGCCACTCCCAAGGCCTTGGGACAACTTTGTGTGGAGTGCAGGTCTGCTCTGCAGAGGCAAGAATCCTCTTCAGCTCAAGCCAAGGCTCTGACCTTGAGTTATCCAGATTCTGAGGAGCAGCAATGGTTTCCAGAGCTTCCTGCTCTCTCCCCTCCATGTGATGGTGTCCCACACAATTCCCATGGGAACTGCTGATCTCTCCCCCTCTATTCCCAAGGACAATGTGAAAAAGCACCACTCAGTGCCCTCAGAAGGACAACACAGCAAAGGAAGAACAGGTCATCCCAGCGGGCTGTGCCTCAGTTTCCCCAGCTATCAAAAGAGGATTAGTTCACTTCCAGGATGTGATGAGACCCAGGAAGAAACTCCTGGGGCAGGATCAAGCCTCACAAAGGCAGCAGCTTATCTGGACTGCTCCAAGCACTGCCCAGGAAGAGGAGATGGGGTGGAGCATCATCTCCCCACCCAGCAGGGAGGGTGACAGGCAGAGACACCACAGGTGTGGACACGTGAGGAGCTGGCTTTCCTTGTGCCAAGGAATGGCTCCAATTGCTGAGCCCTGGTGAAATCCAGAGAGTAAACACAGAGAGGATTTATGGGGAGAGAGCTGATGCCACACCTGCCCTGGGAGACCTGCCACGTGCTGCTCTCCTGCCAGGCTGGGAGAAGAGCTGAGGCCCTTTCCTAGCACAGCTTCCATTTGGGAAGGTGCTTCTGGGCTGGGATTTCCCCTGATGGAGAGATGTTTGAGGAGGATTTCATAGCAAAAGGGAGAAAACACCATAACCATCATTCTGTTTGTGGAGCCCCGAGCCCAGTCAAAAGCAAGAAAATGCCCCTCAAGGGTTTTAATCCATGTTACACCTGGGGAAACTGAGGCACGGGGATGCAACTGGGCCAGAGGGCTCCCAGCCATTTTCCTCTGCCCTTTCCTAGCCCAGCTTCCATTTGGGAAGGTGCTTCTGGGCTGGGATTTCCCCTGATGGAGAGATGTTTGAGGAGGATTTCGTAGCAAAAGGGAGAAAACACCATAACCATCATTCTGTTTGTGGAGCCCCAAGCCCAGTCAAGAGCAGGGAAAGCCCCCTCAAGGGTTTTAAACCCTGGGGAAACTGAGGCACAGGGATGCAGCTGGGCCAGAGGCTCCCAGCCATTGTTCCTCTGCAAGCACTGGAGGATTTTAGGGTGCAGGTGGGATCTTGCATTTTTCCCTCACTTTATTGCCCAGCTCGTCTCAGATACCAATCTCCCCATCCACCCTCTCCTTGTACAGCTGCCCTGATTACAGCTCCAGCAGGGGATCCCACCCTTCCCTCCTCACCCCCTGCCTCCTCTACCTGCTTTTACTCCAACAAGGAGCCAACCTTCTCCCATTACAGGCTTGGGATCTCTTCCCACAGCACAGGGGGGGACATCTGGGTTACTCTGCCCAGGCTCCTGTTGCAAACCCAGCGCCGCTTCCCACCTGCTCAGCCTCAAAAATATCTGAGTGACACCCATGCCAACTTCCCAAAAAACCACCTGCTGCTCTCCATGGCTCCCAGGGCAGCTTTGCAGGAGCACCACAGCTGTTGTCTGCACAGGGAAGTGCCTTCTCACCTCCCTTAGGTGCCAGAGGGTGGTGGTGGGGTGAGGAGCTGCAGAGCCTCATTTGGGGGATAAAGACAGGCCCAGATGGTCGGGGTGAGCATCTCATCATCCTGCTGCCAGCACAACACTGTGTGTTCCAGGTGTTTTGTGGCTGCATGTGGACACAGAGGAAGAGAAATAAACTCTTAGAAATGACCCGTGGGCCAAATGACCCAGGATCCACTGACTCAGCGAGTTTGTGCAACCACAAGGCAATGAGAGCTCCAAGAAAGGCCAAGACCTTGGCCAAAAACAACAACAAACTTTGGAGGAAGGCTTAGAGAAGCCACCCACCTTTTGGGTGCCTGCTGATGCATTCAGCATTTCCTTCTCCCTGCTCTCCCAGCCAGGCTGGGCCAGCTCCCTGTGTTTACATCCCCTGAGATGCTATCAGGAGCCCAGGCTCTGCCTGTACTTGCACAAGGTAAATCCACATTCAGTGCAAAGGGTGGGGACTTTCCTCTCTCCCAAGTTAAAGACAACTTCAGGAGAGTTGCCTCAGTGTCTGCTCTCCTCAAAGCACAGGCATTTGATGTCCACTTCCATGGATTTTCAGATGTGCAAGAGAGAGGTTAATCAGCCCCTCTGGCTCGTGGCTAGTGGTAGCCAAGAGAACAGGGCTGGAGATGAGATTTCTGGCAGAGGATTTATTTTTCATGAGGTTGTTTTTTGTATTATTATCTATTTATCTCAGATAGAAGTTTTTCTCTCTGCACAAGCATTTGCTATCATGCAGGACCCACTCTTCCCACGAGGCAGGAGGGTGTGGTGGGCCCCAGATTTGATGTCCTCAGCTCCAAAAGCATTCAGCCATCAGACCTCTGATCATCTCATTTGCTGGATGGTGGCCCTTTATACCCAGAGCTGCCCATCCCATGAGCTCCCCTCTCAATCCTCCCAAATTACAAATTCAGGGAATCATGGCATGGTTTGGCATGGAAGGGACCTTAAAGACCATCCAATTTTCACCTCCTGGGAAATTTTCCCCAATTAAAAGTTGTCTCTGGCCTTATCCAGGAGCCCTGTGGATGCTCCTGCAAGGCTTTTCCCAGCCTAATCTTAAATCAATCCTGGCTTATCAAGTGTAGTCCCAAACAGAAGCAATCCGTGGAACAAGTCTGAGGAAGGGACACTGTTCAATAAAGTTGGTCTGGACTCTCTTGCTCCCCTCCTCCTGTTTGTTTCCTAGACCCTATTTCTGGGAAAAAAAAAAAAAAAAGAAAAATAAATTACCCTCAAACCCAAATTTTCTCTCCATCTCTGCACCCTACAACTAAATCCATGTGTTAGAGGGAAGTGGCTGCTCCTGGTGAGGTGGGAATTGCCTTGTATTCCCAACACAGAGGGGAATAAAATCCCTGAAACTGCTGAGTTTTGGGAGGATGCCAGTGGCAGATCACTGGAGCTGTCAGCCCCAGCTCCTGCACACCCCAGAATGTGCCTGGGATAGATCCCACCTGCACACTCCAAGTGCTCCTGGGCAGGATGTTCCTAACACAAACCCAGCCCAAGGGCTGGCAGAGCTCTGGGATGAGACAGTGACAGTGTGTGTGTGTGTGACTGTCTGAGCCTGCAAGGGACAGCTTGGACCCTTTCCCAGCTTGGAGCATTCCTGTCTCTTTCTGGCTGATGTTCTCCAGATGTTTTGTATTGCAGCCTCATGTGGAAACCCTCTGGCCCCAGGGCTGAATCCTGCTCAGCCTCCACGTTACACCCAGCAGAGAGGAGGAGGAGGAGCAGGGGGGGTTTACATCGCTCTATCCACATCATTTATTATATTTAAAGCATGAATCAACCCTGGGCTGCACCACAGCTGCCCCAAAAGGGCCTCTTCCCATGCCTGCTCATCCTTTTGAACTCTTTTTTTCCCAAGGAAACACCACACATGGGATCACCCCCTCTCCACAAGCCCATCAAGTGCTGCAAAGCAGAAAGATACGGATCCAACCTCTGGCTTAGGAAATCCTGAAGCAGCAAATTGCCGGAAACTGAGAGAATCTAATGTGGAAAGCATTCCCTGGCTTGGCCCTGGCCTCACATTCCTGAGGAGCTGCTCCCCCCAGTCCCAGCCAGGGGATGGATACCAGCAGAGTGGGGCCATGGTTCTGAGCCAGGAGGAGCTCCCATGCCACTGTGCATGCACGTTCCTTATTGTCCATATTGTCCATTTCTGGTGGATTCTGTTGGACACAAGGACCCTGCCTGTGCCTCTGAGCCAGAGGAGCTCCCATGCCACTGTGCATGCACGTTCCTTGTCCATATTGTCCATTTCTGGTGGATTCTCTTCGACACAAGGACCCTGCCTGTGTCTCTGAGCCAGGAGGAGCTCCCATGCCACTGTGCATGCACATTCCTTGTCCATATTGTCCATTTCTGGTGGATTCTCTTGGACCCAAGGACCCTGCCTCTCTGATCCAGGAAGAGCTCCCATGCCACTGTGCATGCACGTTCCTTGTCCATATTGTCCATTTCTGGTGGATTTTGTTGGACACAAGGACCCTGCCTGTGGTGGTGGTTACAGGGGTCTTAGGATGAGGGAAGAGCCGAGGGTCTGACTCCATGTTTCAGAAGGCTTGATTCATTATTTTATGATGTATATTATATTAAAAATATACTAAAAGAATAGAAGAAAGGATTTCATCAGAAGGCTAATTAAGAATAGAAAAAGAATGGAAACAACGGCTTGTGACTGACTGAGACAGCTGGACTGTGATTGGCCATTAATTAGAAACAACCACATGAGACCAATCACAGATCCATCTATTGCATTCCACAGCAGCAGATAACCATTGGTTACATTTTGCTCCTGAGGCCTCTCAGCTTCTCAGGAGAAAAAATCCTAAGGAAAGGATTTTCCAGAAAATATCATGGCTACACCTGCCCGTGTCTCTGATGGGTGGGATGAGGTGTTGGTGCACTCCTAAGGGATGAGGGGGAACCTGGTTACCCTCCCTCAGCTCTTGGCTCTAGTTTGGTCCCTGAAGTGACATTCTAATGACACTCCAAGTGACATTCTAATGCACCATCCCCACCAGGGACATGGGTTTGGCAGCACGGACGCAGTGGGACATCCCATTCCCAGTCACAGCCGATGGACACGGTGCCTCCAACAAACTGGTTTGATTTCCCATTAGGAAACATCCTCATCTACCATTAACAGGCATTTTAAGACACCCCTCTTTTATCATTCCTCCACACTCCATGCATCACTGAGGGTGAGAGCAATCCTGTCCTCTACCCTCTGCAATCTTCCCTTGGCTGGGGCTGCTCCCACCTGAGCCCACTTTTCCATGTGCCACTCTGCTCTTCCCTGCAAGCCCATCCTTGTGCCAGGGCTGGCTCCTGCCAGGACAAGGGCACTCAGCCTCCATGAGGGTCTTTTTCCCAGAGCAGGAGGGTGCAGGCAGAGCCCAGAGTGGCGTTAAGGTGGGAGGGAAGGTCTGGCTGCCTGACGGGAATTCCCGACTGCTTCCTTGCCTCTCAGGAACCACCTGCATCCTCCAGCAAATGCTCCCTGCTCCAGAAGAAGGCACTTGAAAAGTTTTCCTGACCTCAGTGGTAGGAAAATCCTCATCTCCATCCTGACAGTGCTGTGCCAAATAGCCCAAACCGCCAGGGACATTCCCAGCAGGATCACTCCCAACCTGTGGCTCTGAGTCCCCCTAAATGAAGCTTTCAGCATTGCCTGGCGATGTCCAGGTTTGTAATTTTCCCCTGGCCCGTTTTTGGGGCAGGAACAGGAGGAAGAGGATGGACCCACACGGATACAGGTTGTGCTATTTCATCTCCAAGCACCTGCAAGCAGGCTCCACCCCAATTTACTTCCCAGCTTGGATGCAATCGGTGACTCCCTGAATTCCCCTTTCCTATCAGGGCTGGCAGGATCCTGTGCTGCAGCCAAGCCCCTCGGAGCGTGATGAAGAGGAAGAGGAAGAGCTGCAGGGTTTTGGTTGCCACCCAGGAGCTACACCTGCTCCACTGGCTCAGCAGGGCATGATCCCCAGGTGGATGCAAAGGTGAGGAGGGAGGTGGGAGTGGGGTCAGCCCCGGGCAAGCCCTGCCAAAGCAGTGTCACTGCCTGACTCACAAAGTCATTAATGAATCAAAGCTCCCGGGTAATTGCTGTCATGAGGAAGAGGAAGAGTGTGTGCTGCTCCACCCTGCTCTGCATTGGGCTGGCCAGGGAGGGGTAGGAGCAGCGTGGAAGGGGTGGAGAAGAGGTGTGAGAAAGCAGGGCTGCACCTTGAGCGGGGCACAGAGCTGGCAGTGCCTGCTGAGCAATGGCACCACAGCAGGGAGGGACAGAGGGAGGCTCCCCACAGCCCAGCCAGGGGCACAGATGGGATGGGCACACGGTGATATTTATAGAATCATAAATTCTTTATTTATAGAATCATAAATTCTATGATATTTATAGAATCATAAATTCTATGATATTTATAGAATCATAAAATCATTAAGGTCAGGAAAACATCCTATGATCATCCAGCCCAGCTGTTAACAGAGATTGTCCTTGGCTGAGAAGGGACAGGGATCTTGGATCAGCTGGCACTGCCACCCCAGAGACCTCAAGTGAAAGGAGGGGAGAAGGGCAGGCAAGGAATGGGGAGAGCAAGCAGGCAGGATGGATGAAGAAGGGAAAAAACAGAAGAGGGAGAAAGGAGGAAAGTGAAGTGGATATTTTTCCAGTGAGGGACTGTCCAGGACCTGGCAGGGCTATGCCATGGGACCAAGGAACCCAACCCTTCCTCTGCCCACCAGCTCCACCATCCACAGCACCTCTGTGATGGGCTTGGCCAGGCTGCTGGTGCTGAAGGTTCCCTTGACCACAAAGGAAAAGATGTGGGGGTAGATCAGAGAATGATGGAATCATTAAGGTCAGAAAAGCCCTCTAAGGTCATCAAGTACAACTGTTCCCCCAGCACTGCCAATCCCACCACTGACCCATGTCCCCAAGTGCCACATCCACACAGCTTTTAAATCCCTCCAGGGATGGGGGTTCCACCACTGCCCTGGGCACCTCTCAGGGCTTGACCCTCCTGTCAGAGAACAAATTTTCAGAGGAGCAGAAGATCCTGACAGGCTGTGGGAGGCAGTGACAGGGCTGCTGCCACCATTCCATCCTCCAGCCTGCTTTCCAGGGACACTCCAGTGCCATCCCTGCACTTGTCACCCCATTTGAATTGGGGTGACAACAGATCTGCCGTGGCATTCGTAGTCCAGCACTGTCAGAGAGGAATGAGAAGATAAAGGAGACATCTTCCACCTTCCCATGGGACACACCCACCCTCCCTTATCACCCCATCTCTGTAAGATCCAGGCATGCAGTCGGGCTGGACCCTGGGTGCCTTCACTCATCGAGTAGGAAAAGCAGGATTTTCTTATATGTACAGCAAGTGTTGGTAGCAGGAACATGTGGAGCAGGGAGAAAGTGAGCACTGTAGTTCCCTCTGTGATGACCAGAGAGGGAATCAGGTGCATCCCCACACGCCCAGTTAGCAGAATTTGGGTGCCCCCACCCCACAGACAGGCAGGAAGGACTCTGCCCATCCAGCCTTCCCCTTCCACTGAGGGGGCCCTCCTTGGCCATGTTCACATTCTCTGATAAAATCCCTTTGCCCAGGATTTTTCTCCTGGGAAGCTGAGAAGCCTCAGAGAAAAAGGAAAACAATTCTTATCTCATTTGCTTCTCCTGTGTATTGCTCATGTGGAATGTGTTTGGAGATTGTTCACCCACAGGTGATTGTTTCATTGGATTCTGCTGGGAGTTGTTTTCACTCTTTGGCCAATCATGGCCAAGCTGTGTTGGGACTCTGGAAAGAATCACAAGTTTTCATTATTATCTTTTTAGCCTTCTGTAAGTATCCTTTCTGTATTCTTTAATATAATATAGTATCATAAAATAATAAATTAGCCTTCTGAGAACATGGAGTCGGATTCATCATTCCTTCCTTCATTCATCGGGGCACCCCACAAATACAATATGTCCCCATGCAGGCACCAGTGCTTCCCACAGGGAAACTGAGGCAGGGAGGAGCTGCTCTCTGTGTCTGGCAGTAGATCCTGGGCATAAACCAATGTCCAGTAGTTTATTTCTGTGCCAGCACTGGAGTCACAGCAGATACCCTGCCTTGCCCATGTCTGTGGGGCCATTTTTGGGTGGTTTTTATTTTCTCTCAATCAGGGAAAGAGGCTGGACATGCCCCAGCTGTGTGTGCTGGCAGCCCAGAAAGCTCTGGGCTGATCCCCCAGCATGGGCAGCAGGGAAAGGGGGGGATTTTGCTCCTCTGCCCTGCTCAGGTGAGATCCCACCTGCCAGAGCTGCCTCCAGCCATGGGATCCCAAACATCAGAAGGACCTGGAGCTGCTGGAGCCAGGCCAGAGGAGGTCATGGAGATGCTCCAGGGCTGGAGCCAGGCTGGGAGAGCTGGGGGTGCTCAGCTGGAGAAGAGAAGGCTCCAGGGAGAGCTCAGAGCCCCTTCCAGAGCCTAAAGGGGCTCCAAGAGAGCTGGAGAGG
This sequence comes from Agelaius tricolor, assembly GCF_023055355.1. Classification (NCBI taxonomy): domain Eukaryota; kingdom Metazoa; phylum Chordata; class Aves; order Passeriformes; family Icteridae; genus Agelaius; species Agelaius tricolor. The sequence goes on along the minus strand of NW_027269284.1, from coordinate 567,186 downwards.
GACCTGGGACAAGAGCCAGCACTTTTCTCAGCAGGAAAAAGGGGAAGGTTTCACAATGACAGAGGACAGGGTTAGATCGATATTAGGAAGAAATTCTTCCCTGTGAGGGTGGGGAGGCCCTGGCACAGGGTGCCCAGAGAAGCTGTGGCTGCCCTTGGATCCCCGGGAGAGTCCAAGGCCAGGCTGGGAACAACTGGATCTAGTGGAAGCTGTCCCTGACCATGGCAGGGAGGATTGGCACAAGATGAACTTTAAGGTCCCTTCCCACCCAAACAATTCCATGACGCCGTGCCAAGGCTCGCAACACTCCCTGCCTCTCTCCCCTCCAGCTGCAGCTCCGGAGTGGGAGGAACGGCAGAACTCGATTTCCGAGCGCATTTGCTTCCAAATCCCTCCCGCCCCGGCAGCTGCCGGCAGGGCTCCCCGCGGGGCTCTTCGCAACGCCAGGACTCCCAGCTCCAGCGTGCCCGGGCGGATCCTTCCCGTGCCGAGCGGGGATTCCCACAGTGGGAACAAGGCTTCAGCAGGGAAAACATCCAGCGGCTCGGCCGCCTGCCTCAGAGCCCGGGAATGCCGGGGTCAGCGCCGGGAGACCTCCCACGGCAGCGCCGGGACAGCCGGAGGCGCATCCCAGTGTCCCTGCTGTCACTGTGCCCGGGATGTTCATCCCAGTGTCCCTGCTGTCACAAAGTGTGGGATGTGCATCCCAGTGTCCCCTGCTGTCACAGAGTGTGGGATGCTCATCCCAATGTCCCTGCTGTCACAGCACCCAGGACCGCCGTGTCCGGTCCCTCCTCACAGCCTGGAGAGGGAAGGAAGGGGACAAAGAGGATCAGCTTCCCTTGCACGTCTGGGACATCCTCGGAGCAGCGAGTGACGCTGGCTCTGGGTGACATCCCAGCTGATGTCATTTCCCCCACAAGTGATGTCGTGTCCGTGCAAAGGGACAGGGCTGGGGACAGCTGGAGGAGTGTGGGCAGCGATGAGCAGAGCGGGACAGTGCCCACCCACACACCACCCCTCCAGCTGTCCCCAGCCTTGTCCCTTTGCATGGACACCTCCTGTCCCCTCTGGGTCACCCCTCCTGCCACCCTGTCCCCACTGCCACCAACCCCTGTCATCTGCCTTCACCCCGTCCCTCCTGCCAGGCCCTGGCCCCATCTCTACTCACTGCCACCCCGTCCTGTCCCCACTGCCACTTCATGTCCCCAAAGTCATCTCCTATCTCCTGTCTCCACCATCCCTTTTCCCCAGTGCCACCCTGCCCCCAGTGTCACCCCTGCCACCCTGTCACTTTAAGGCCTCACTACACCATCCCCGTCTCCTCTGCCCAGTGTCGCTGCAATGTCTCCTTATGCCCCCACAGTCACTCCCTGCCCCCTCTCGACCCTCCGTCACCTCTGTCTGTCCCACCCCCTCCCCGGGTCACCGCCCGCCACCTCCTTTCGCTGTCACTCCCATCACCCATGTCACGCCCCATCACCTCTGTCACCTTCCCCTATCCCATCATCCCTTTCCCGTCATTCCTTGCCACCTGCTTTCCTTGTCCCATCTTGTCCCCGTGTCACCCCTGTCCCCCCCTCCCCACCGCGCTGTCCCCTCATGTCCCCTGGCCCCGCCCCGTCCCCGCTGGCCCCGCCCCGTCCCCGTTCGGCGCATGCGCGGTGCTGGCGGCGAGGCCGTGCCCGGCTCCGGGCGGGGCGGGGCGGCTCCATCCGGGTCCTGCCCGGGCCGGGCGGTGCGGGCGGCGCGAGCCCCGGCGGGACGGCGCGGCGGCGGCGGGTGAGTGCGGGGGGCGGGAGCCCCCTGGGGGGCCGGAGGACCACAACCCCCCCGAGCGCCCGCATGAGGGCAGGGGACCCCCTCTGGGGACCCCCGTGTGGGGTGGGACCCCTCGCTGTGCCGTGTTCTGTGGGGAAGGGACCGCTCTGCATCCCCCCTGTGTGCCTGGGGTCCCTCCCTGTGCAGCGCTCTGTGGGGCAGGGTCCGTCCTGCAGCTGCGCTTTGGGCAGGACCCTCCCTGATTGCCTTGTTCTGTAGGGAAGGGACCCTCTTGCAGCCCTTCTGTGCGGTGGGACCTCTCCCTGTGCCTTGTTCTGCAGGGAAGGGTCCTTCCCCCATCCCCTCTTTGGGCTGTACCCTCTCCCTGCGCCTTATTCTGTAGGGACGGGTCTGTTCCATCCCCTCTCCCTGTGCCTCGTTCTGTGGGGCAGGGTCTGTTTCCCAGCCCTCTGTGGGGCAGGACCCTCTCCCTGTGCCTTGTTCTATAGGACAGGGCTCCCCCTCCATCCTCCCCCCCTGTGGGGCAGGGGCACCCCCTCCCTCCTCAGCAGCTCGCATGGGGGACAGGGTCCCTCTTTGTCCCTCTCTCTCTCTGCTCCAGTCCCCTCTGGGACAGGGACCTCCACAGGGCAATGGAGCAGCCCCCACGTCCCTGCAGACCCCAAAGGGGATCTTGGGGCGTCTGGCAGCATTATAGGGCTGCCATAAGGTCCCGCTTGTGGGGGCAGAGGGGACAGCCCCGCGGCTGGAGCCATGGACTGGGGCTGCATCACCCCGGAGGGATGCTGTGGGGGGCACAAAGGGACAGGGGACATGTCCCTATCCTGCCTGAACCCCCTGATGTGGGGGAGCTCCTGGGGGTCCCACCCCACGCTCGGCTCAGGGTCCCCAGGTCACCTCTGTTCCCAGTGGCCGCTGGCTTGGAATCAGACACGTCCCCTTGCTTTCCTGGGGCCGAGACAGGACGCTGCGGGTTTCTTCTGCTTTAAAAGAAAACCAAAAAAAAAAAAAAAAAAAAAAAGGCACCCAGAAATGGGAAAAGCTGCTTTTTTGGAGTTACACTGCGCTGCTGTTCCTGCCGTGCCGCCACGTCCGTGCCCTCCCTGCGCCCGCCGCTTTGGCAGGCGACCTGCGTGGGACCCTGGGGACTGGAAACCCACGGGTAAAAAAAAGCACCTCCTGCGGTTTGGGGTTTTGGTTTTATTTTGTTTGTTCAGTTCAGAGCCTGGCTTTGTCTTCGCCGGGGTGCACGGAGGAGGGAGAGCGCGCCGTGGGTCTCGGTCACCCCACGAGCGAGCGGCGCCGGCTCCGTCGGATGTGCCAGCGTGTGTGTCTGGGGGTGCTTCCCCCCTCCCGTGCACACCTTTGGCAGGAGGCTTGGATGACATCTTGCTCTGGCACGCTCCTCGCCTTTGATCTCGAGTTTCCTGCCATGGATAACGTGTTCGGCAACACGCGAGCCCGGCTCCGCAGCTGCCGGGGAGGGCGATGCGGGTGCCTCCTCCTCCTCCTCCTCCTCCTCCTCGTCCCGGTTTTCCCCAGCTGGCTCCTGCCTACAGCTCCCGGCTTTCCTTTGTTTCGGGTGCCGCCAGGACGGGCTCTCACAGCCCAAGGATGCTCTGAACCGAGCAAAGCCAAGCAAAAAGACACCTCCCCCCCATCCCTTTGTTTCCAAGCGTTTGCGGGCTCAGCTGGTTTTTACACGGCGGCTATTCATGTGCCCGGGCAGATAAACCCGACTACTCAATGTCTGTCTTTTTTTTTTTTTTCCCACTCTGAGTTATTTTGGGTGCTTTAGTTTGCAGGGAGCACATCCTGGCTGCAGGCTGTGCCAGAGGGATGCAGCAGCTTTCTGGGAACGGGGTGCATTTGCCAGAAGCATAACTGGAACATCTCGTGGTTGTCCTCTGGTGTCCTCCTTGCATCTCCTCGGGTGAGCAGAGCCATAAGCTCTCAGCACCACGCTGAAATCTGGGATCACCAGCCCTTCTCCTGGGAGAACTCTGACCCTGGTTTTCAAGACCTGCTGCCAGCAGCAGCTTTGGGAACAGAGGAAGGTGAACAAAACCCAGGCCCATACTCAGCAGTGATGGCTGAAATCAGCCTTTTTTTTTTTAATATATCCTTGACTTTACATTAGTAAAATATAAGTTCTAATATTATCATCATCATCATTATTTTTTAGATTCCTACTGCTGTTTCATTTCCCTCAGGTGTTGGGGTTTAACAGTGAAACCATCATCTGAATTCATTTGAATGCTATTTTTTTTTTACACAACAGATGTACACAAAGCACCTTAAGCGTGTCAAACAGCCCCTGAGTAAATCATGTTGTTTGCTCTATTACTTTATTCATACAGGTTCAATGCTCCAGCTGATGCATCTGGAGTGCTGTGCCATCTGGAGCAAAAATTAAATACAAATTTGGCTCCTGGCCTGGAAAAAATAACAACCCCGTGCCCCACTAATAATCAGCAGTGGAAGGATAGAGCCCCTGACAGAAGAACTGCTTGGGGGCAATGTGGAAGGAACCCAACATGCACTAATTGAGGTATTTAAAACATATTAAAAAAGGGAAAATAAATGCTTCCAGCCCTTTGTGCCAGAAGCAGACAGGAGCACCAATGTGATCCCGTTACCAGGTCACAGGGCTGTGCTGGCAGATGGTGGTCCTGATCCTGAGCGGATGGTGGAGCTGCTGGAGGTGGCTGTGGTGGTGATTTCCCACATCTCCCAGCCCTGCTGCTGGAGGAGATCCCCTCCACAACCTCCCACAACCTCTGTTCCACCCCTGCTCAGCTCAGGTTTGCTGATTTTGTCCCCGTTCACCAAGGCTGGGACACTCCAGGTCTGCTTCTTGTGTTGCTGGCATTGCTGTTTGGTCAAAGGCTGTCTCAGATTTGGGGAGAACAAGATGTGGAGGTGAGTCAGCTCTGCTGGAGCTTGCTGCTTGTGCATCCCAGGCTCAGATCCAGTCACCTGCAGGTGTGATTGGAGATAACTGTGATGGACCAGCCGTGAAGGACACCTTTGGGGTCAGCGTGCTCTGAATGGTGTGGGATCTGTTGGACCTTCAGATGAGGAACACTGTGTGCCACATGGGAAATAAGGTGATGGCTGCTGGTTGTTGCCACTGTTCTTGGCTGGAGAGTGGTCTGGCCCTGCCCTGGGGGAGAGGCAGGTGATGGTGTGGACGAGGAGGAGGAGGATTCCCTGGTGAGGAAGCAGCAGAGCTGCTCAGGACTATGGATCTGAACCAAGCCTGGAGGTTGTACCCAAGAAGAGCCAACTTCCAGCTGCTTCCTGGGCTAAATGATGTGTGGGATGACAGGAGGACTCCTGGCTTTGCAAGCAGGGCTTTTGTGCTTCTGGACCATCTCTCCAGGTGTTCCCCCTTGGGTCACCCCTGCCAGTGACCTGCTGTCACCTCCCCTCGGGCTGTGTGGCAGAAGATGTGTTGTGAGTGATTCCCTCACAGCCATAAAACAACATTTGGATGTGGAAAAGGTGGAGAGAGGCACAGCTGGTGCTCGTTTCCTGTTCCCACCACCTGCACCTGGAGCCTTCTGCCTTGGGATGACAGCGCTGAGCCGTGGTCCTCCCCCACCTTGCCAGGCTCCTGCTGCACAGTAAACCCAAACAAGCCCGTCCTTGGGGCCGTGGCAGGAGGTGCAGATCATCCTGCTGCTCCTCAGCCAATTTGGACCAATTTGGACCAATTTGGACCGTTGGTGTGGAAGCCTGGAGGGTGTTTTTTGGGGTGGAAGCTCCCCCGGTCTCAGCAGCGGTTGGTGTGCCCGAGCTGGGTTTGTTTGTTTTTGTTCCTGCAATCATTCCCCTTAAAGCTGAGTGTTGTTGACACAAGATAAGATCGGCCGTCACAGCCATTCCCTCCCCTGTCACTGTTGCCCTGGAACCGCTCAGACTCAGATTGGGAGCGGCCGTCCTGGTGTTCCCGTGTCCCCACCCCGAGTCGCTGACAGGGCTCTAAAGCGGCATCAGTGATGGTGTGATACGGGGCTTAACTGCGAGAGAGCCCAGTCATCGCCTGAGCCCGGCTTAACTGCGAGTGAGCTCAGTCATCGCCTGAGCCCGGCTTAACTGCGAGAGAGCCCAGTCATCGCCTGAGCCCGGCTTAACTGCGAGAGAGCCCAGTCATCGCCTGAGCCCGGCTTAACTGCGAGGGAGCCTAGAGTGAGCCCAGTCATCGCCTGAGCCTGGCTTAACTGCGAGAGAGCCCGGAGTGAGCCCAGTCATCCCCTGAGCCTGGCTTAACTGTGAGTAAGCCCAGTCATTGCCTGAGGCCGGCAGGTGCCACTCACTGTGTGGAGGAATGCCAGGGATCCCATGGAAAACGAGGAATGCCAGGGATCCCATGGACAACGAGGAATGCCAGGGATCCCATGGAAAACGAGGAATGCCAGGGATCCCATGGAAAAGGAGGAATGCCAGGGATCCTATGGACAACGAGGAATGCCAGGGATCCCATGGAAAACACACTTCAGGAGATGATCCTTACCCACGTGGTTTTGCTGCAGCCGTGGGCAGCGGTGATTTGCTCCCTGACCTGAGGGATGGGAAAGCCCTGACGTTGACAGTGGGCTGGAGCAGGGCCTGTTCCTCCATCCTGGGATGCAGAGGTCCCTGCTGGAGATGGAGCTGTGTCATTTTTGGATGCTGTTCCCTCTGGAACAGTAACACAGGGAATGTGTCGTTTTCCTACTTGTCTGGCATGTTTAAATTCCATCAAAGAACAAAAAACAGATCTAAAGGGTTCCAGCCACATGTGGAGGTGTCCTGCTCACAAACACTTGCAGTGCTGAAGGGATGGTGAGGGGAGATAAGCCTGGCCCTAATGCCAATGAGTGGATGGGCAGCAGGAGCTCATGGACCAGATCAGCTGGAAGCAGCTGGCTCAGTGTACCTGAAGGCTGGGAGGTCTCATGTTGCTCCAGTGCTGGAGCTGCAGCTGGATCAGGCTGTGGAAAAAGCAGAGATGTTGAGAAACAGGAGGAGCAGCGAGGGCAGGGTGCTGGGAAGCCTAGGCAGGGATATCCTGCTTTTTTTGCTTCATCTTCAGGACTGTGAGTGTGAGGAGCAAGAAGGATTGACTTCTCCAGGCTTATTTTGGCTTTAGTTTCATTTTTGGGTGGGTTTGCAGGACACCAAGACTGCTGAAGAACTTGGATTCTCCTGGCTCTGAGGGGGAAAAGGATCTTTGCATGGCATAATCCTGGAGGCCCATCCCAATATTTAGGGGACAGCATGTCCTTCAGTGTGCTGTCTGCATGGAGGCAGGGGATGGAGATCCATGTGACAGCCACAGGGGTTACTGATGTGTTGGAAACCATGAAAAGCCCCTAAGAATGGTCACATAGGAACTGGGACTTCTCCAGAAAGGTGGTGGGATTGATAACCCAACTGAAGTGCACCTGCAGCAGCACCCACAGCATGGTCACCAACAGGAGAAGGATCTGGAAGCCACTGTGCATCAGGAAAGCTGTGACGTGGTTGCCAGCAGAGAGTCATGTGGGATGACTCAAACCAATGGATTGCTGCAATGGATGGGGGTAACTTTCCATGATTTCCCAGCAGCCCTGGCTAACTGGGAGGTCCCAGCTGACTGGAAGTGAGCAGATGTGACACACACAGCTACAAGAAGGGCAGGAAGGAGGATATTGGGAACTACAAGAAGAGCAGGAAGGAGGATATTGGGAACTACAGAGCTGTCAGTCAGGTGACAGGAGCAGATCACCCTGAGCAGCACCAGCAGGGCAATCAGAGGATCTGGAGCAGCCAGTGGCAGTTTGTGACATGCAGGTCCTGCCTGACCAACCTGATCTCCTGCTGTGACAAGGTGACCTGTTTTGGCAGGTGAAGGAGGGGCCGTGGGTGTGTCTCTCTGGACTTTGGCAAGGCCTTTGACACCACTTTTTCGTGGCAGGGGCTGAAGTCACCATCCTGGAGGGATTTAAAAGCCATGAGGATGTGGCACTTGGGGACGTGGGTTAGTGAAGGCCTTGGCAGTGCTGGGTTATCCTTAGAGGGCTTTTCCAACCTAAACGATTCCATGATTCTGTGATTTTATTATCCCCTCAGAGGATTAATCCCACCACTAATGCAGCTTTTCACTCGCAAAGCGCTTTAGAGGAAGTTGTGCCAGGAGAGTGCTTGGAGAGAGAAACTGAAAGTGCTGAGCAGGAGGGAGCTGCCCTCCTGATTCCAGCCTCTCCCAGCCTGTGCAGAAGGAGTGAGTTTCCCAGCTTCTCGGTTTATGGGAGTATTTTGGGGAAAACACAAGAGCTCCGTGACCGTGCGGCTTCCCAGGCATTAAACCAGGGCATTTCAGCTCTCCCGTTGGTCCTTGAAATCCAGGAGGAGCAGCCCGGCAGGTAAGAAAGTGGGTGAAGCCAAATTACCCATCAGAACTGGGCTGGAGGGGTCAGTTCCCACCCAACAACTTCAACTACAACAAATCCACCCGAATGGATGGAGTGGATCGTGCCTCCCGCTGAGCGGGGCTCTCGGATTGTAGGGATCGAGTTCAGCTTCTCTCCTCGCAGAGCTTTGTCCCGAGCAGGCAAATATTTCCTCGGTGCTTTAGCGACTTCCATTTTCCTATTGTTCCCTGTAAAAACCCGTCGCCAGGCTGGGCTTCCCCCGAGGCAATTTCCTGGCTCTGCTCAAACCAAGCTGCGGGGTTGGGGTTTTTTCTTTCGCTTTTTAGTTGAGAAGTGTTGCATTAGACCCCTTAGACCCGGTGTTTTTCTCTCTTAGCGTGTGAGATAAAATAAAAGGCTTTTGGAGGCTGTGGTGGTGGTGGCCATCTGAAGTGGGATGGGATTGTGTGATGTTGGGTGGTTTGAGGGCTGAATAAATTGGGATGAGCTGGCTGGAGCCTGTCTGGTGGAGCTGTTGTGGGTTGGGTGTCCGTCACCTGAGCCCTGCACCCCGGTCTTGCTTGGCATTCACACCAAAAGAGCCTCACCATTGTGCTGAGTGTTGTTTGGGGGTGGCACTTTGGGAGTAAAAGCAGGAAAAATGGATCATTTTCTCATCTGTGGCTTTGCCTGAGGGGTGCTGAGCTGTCCTGTGCTTCTGACCATTCTTGGAGCTTCCTCCTTGCGTCCTCCTCCTCCTCCTGGAGCATCTTCCCCATGCAGCTGCCAGTGATGCAGCAGGAGGAGCAGGTCAAGGAGGTGATGGGAAACACCTGGGATGTGTTGCAGCCAGGGCAGAGGGATGGAGCTGCAGACAAGCCTGACATCAGTGGTTTATTCCAGCCTTTGATGCCAAAGCTGGCAGCAAGAGAGTGCAGGGAGTTGGGAGATGGGACTGCAGTGGGGATGCTGGGTATTTGTGCCTAAAAACTAAAAATGATATGGTCCTGCAGAAAAATGGGCTGGAGAAGAGGAATTCTGCTGCCATCCTTTCAGGCACCTCCAAAAGGAGGGGTTCTAAGACAAGCTGATGAAATTGTGGTCTTGTTTATACTGAGGTTGGAACTTGAGTCCCTTTAGGTTTCTTTTTTGGATGGAATTTAAAAGAGGAAAGAAGTAAGCTCTGACAAAAGTTTAGTTTCTTTCTTAGAAAACTTCTGTTTTCTAACAAAAGTTGTATTTCCTCTCCAAAGGATTCCCTGAATCCTTTCTGCTTCCTCTAGGTTTGATTTATCTCAGCTTTTGATGTTCTGAGCTGGCACATCCAACTTAGTAGCAAATTGATATCAAACCCCAGATTGCACATTGCCTGCCTCATCTTCTAAATGAAATAATTTATTCTTCAGTATTATGAATCACTCATTGTGAGGGTAGCAGCAGATCCCAGTCTGTTTCCATGAGGGTTCCATGTTATATTTTCCTTATCAACCCAGAGGTCATTACCACAGAGCTGTGTGGTTGAAGGCTGCTGTGTGGATGAAAGCTGGGCACAACTTGAGTTTTGTTGCTCAGATTTTTTTTTCTTATTCTTATTATTAAAATGATGTTTTCCTAGGCAAATGCAGAACAAGTCAGGTGGTTGGGATGGATTTTTTTTTTTTTTTTTTAGCTAAAGCATCCATTTCCATAAGAGTTGGAGCCCAAAGATGAGCTGTGAATCCCTGGCAGGTTGCTTGCCCAGGATGGGATCCTGTCTTGAGCCTATTGTGGATGGACTGATCAGGCTTGCCTTGGATACCCACATCATTCCAGACAACCCTGTGCAGCACTGGGCTGGAAATCCCCCTTTTCCACCCCAAAACCAGCCCAGATGCAGATTTCTCTGTGAGGACTCGCTGTGTGGCAACCATCTCTGCGGGCTGCTCCGTGCTTTTGTTTACATCTGGTAGAAAACTTCTTAAATTTCCTGGCAAGGGAGTAATTCTAATCCCTTTCAATGAGATCAAGGGATTAGTGTCTCAGATGCTTATAAAATTGTGAGGATTAGCCAAGCCTTCCCCCCTCCGTTCTCTCGATGCCACTCAACGTCACCGCCGTGTTTTAAAAGGGGATCTCTGCGCTGTTACCAAGAGCTGAAGCAATTTCTGGGAGCCTCTGCGAATCCAAGCATTTAAAAACCACGTCTTCATCCTCTGCCTTGCTCCCTCTGGATTTTTGTGCAATTTTTAGGGTGTTTTTCTCTTTTCTTCCAGCATCCCTGGTACCAAAGCACGGTAGCTGTTCAAGCAGATACGTTGGGTTTGCGTGGCTTGGCTGCGTTGCGGCGCCCGTGCAGGTAAGTAGGGAGCTGAGCCTAAAGTTTTCCTTCACAGAGACTTGCAAATTCCCATCTTGAGAGGACCAGATCCGTGTTATTTCATGACTTTGCCCCTCATTTTAAAGGATTTGGGCTTTCGTGGTCCATCCCCAGAGGGGAATGGTGCTTCTGGGCTGACAGGATGCTCTCACCCCAGCTCTTGGGAGCAGGATGAAACTCCACACACCCACATTCCTGCATCCTCTTAATTACAACCTGCACTTTCATTAGGACTTGCTGCCTAACCAGCTCGCAGGGAGCTGACAGGGAGGAGGGTTTAGTTCAAACCCTGTTGCCTCTCCCCTCAGGGCACTTTTTAAATGCCTTTTCTCCCGGGTCGATGGCTGCGTGGTCGCTTGACCTGTGTGAGCAAAGCGATCCCGAACTGCAGAGTGGTAGGAGCTCAGAGCCAGGAATTCCTGGCCCCGACCCAGTAGAGTTTCAGAGGCAAGCTTTTAAATATATACAAAGACAAGCTCATAATTTCCACTCTACTAATGAGGCCACGGCGTTTTCATTGAAAGGTGCCAATAGGCGCCGTGGTGGTATTTTAGCAGCCTTGTACTGTGAATCCAAATGTGATTTAACATGGCAGCCCCCGCAGAGCCGAGGAAAACCGGCTTCTCCCGCTGAATTTCAATGATGCTGCTCAGCAGCACCTCCCAAAAATCCCCTCCGTGCTGGGACCTCTCCTTGTGTTTCATCCCGACAAAGCTTTTCACTTCGCCGAAGGTGAGAATGGGTTGAAAGGGGATATTTAGGAGGGGAAAGTCTTCATTTAAAGCCTGGGTTTAACAGATGTGTGGCTGGCTGGTGCGAGGCGGCGATTTAATAACCGGGCTGGCCAGAAATATCATTAAATTGTAGTAAAAAAATGGAACGTGAGGGCTCCAGGCACCGTGTTCTCTCTTGACCTTTAAAAAGCCACTTGAAGCTGCCAGCCTGCTCGTTGCTAAGCCACCTCCTTAGTGCCACTCATATATTTTCCCTTCTAGTAGGCGATTCAGCACCCGGGAATTCGTGGAGATCTGACAGTAAACTGTTACACGAAATTCCCACTGGTGGTTTTTAACTTTGTAGCCTCGAAGCTCTCAGAAAATATTTAGCAGGTTTTGTTCAGTCATTCAGTCAGTTGGAAGAAAAATGTAAATTTTAAGTAACTCACAAAAGGTGTTTGCTTTGGTTTGCTTTTTTTTTTTTTTTATTTTAAAAACAAGTTGTGCATCGGCAGCACAGCTGTAAATTGAGGTTTTGCTTATTTAGGGCTCAGTTTTTGAGGAACCCCTGTAAGAAGCAAAGGAGAGGTGTGGGCAGGTGGTGTTGAAAATTTACACCTGTTTGTCCATCACCTCCTGGTTACAGACACCTGGGGTATGGCTCCACCTGGATTTTAGAGTCACAGAATCATGGAATGGTTTAGATTGGGATGGTCCTTCAGGGCCACCTCATTCCACACCCTGCCATGAGCTGGAACACCTTCCACTAGACAGGGTTGCTCCAACGTGGCCTTGAACATTTCCAGGGATAGGGAATCCTCTGTGCCAGTGCTTCACTAAGGTCCCTTCATTTTCTGCACCCCACTAAAGTCAGGCCACAATTCCTTGAGAATATGGAAGAAGGATGATATCCCATGGCATCACCCTTGGTGCTGGGACTGTGACAGAGGAGGAGATGCATTTGTTGGTTGGTGGATGTTTCTCTTCAAGCACCTCAGTTGTGCAAGTCTGGCTGTGGAAAAGTTCCATTTTCCATTCCCAACTAAATTTTGAGGGGTTTTCCATCCTTGCAGCCACCTTTTTTGTGCCAGTCCCATAGAGGTGAAGCAGTTTTTGTCTTGTTTCCATATGATTCCCAGGAGGTTTTTTTGCTGGACTCTCTGAAGCGTTGCAAAACCATTCCAGTCTCTGTTAGCAAGGGAGAAGGAATGATAAAAAAAAAAATGCTCCCCTAAATCCCAGTACTTGGGTCAAAACCAGGAAAGGGTGGACTGTCTGTGCAGCTCATTTTTTGGAAGTATTAGGAAAAATTGGAAACAGCAGTGACGTGGCATTGGTGTGAATTCCCAGCAGGCTGGGGTTTGGGATTGTCTGGGTTTCCCTGAAGCCTTTTTCAGGCTGTCAGGATTGTAAAATCCAAACCTGGCTGGATCAAAGGGGGCCTGGGGGAATGGCTGCTCCATGGGATTTGTTTAGGGACTGTTTTTCCCCAGTATCCAGTCATGAGCTTTTTCACTCTTCTCCATCCAGCTACCCCTTCTTAATTTTTACCTCAAATATAAATGGTGCAAATTAAAGGGTGCATTCCTGAGGACTGAAAGCCAGGATCCAGGAGCAGACAGCAGCAGCATAAAGAGGAATTCTTCCCTCTCTGGCCTCATGCTGCTTTTCCACCACAAGGCTTTACAGCCATCTGGATCCCCTTTCAGATTATGCCCCCCCTCACAAAAATCCATAACCTAGCAACCTTATTTAGTGTCAACTAGATCATTCTGCCTTCCTGTTCCCAAATTGTGCTTGGCTCCTCCAACTGCCTTTATAGGATGGCTGCTGGCAGCTGTGATCCCATCACTGGTTCAGGGTGCTCATCTCCAGCAGGCTTTTGTAGGATTATTGATTCCTGTGTGTTGCAGTGATCATCATTTTTTTTTCCTTCATTAAAGGAGCTTAGGAAATGGGGGGGAAAAAGGGTTTTAGGAAGTTGTTTAATCCATCTGCTTCTCAGTATTAGGGTGGAGAGGGCAAGTTGCTCTTTGGCTCCATGGAAAGTGATTGGTTTTGGTTCAGCCTGAAGACAACTTGATCAAAGTGGGATTTTTTTTTTTTTTTCTTCCAATTGTGATATTTTGGGAGTCCCCATTGCTTCCCACAGCTCTGTGTCATCACCCAGGAATTTTTCAAATTCCCTGGAGTGTTTAAGATCAATTTCTCTGCTCTGACCCTTCAGCTGTGTGGGCTGAGTGTTTCTCATGGAGTTTCCAATTTATGTTCCCCATGGAACCTGTTCATTGGGGAACACTGTGAACAAGGAAAACCTACTACAAATGAAGATGGGAGATTATTCCCACTTGCCTGTGCTCTTATTGCTCTTTTTGGGCTAAAATACACCCAAATTTAATAATGTTTGTCCCACCACCATCAGCCCATAAAGGGAAGTGATGGCTCCTGCCTCCTCTTTTCACCTCAGGAGTACAAAGAGGGCTGGGGGCAGGAGGGGGCAGCAGCACATCCTTTCCCACCACACTTTGGGGAGGAAGAGTGAGCTCACCAGCTCGTGACGTTGGAACTGCATGCCAGGAAAAGGGGGGAAAAATAATTACAAATCCCCAAGGCCAAAGGGGAAAGATTCCTCAAGTGTTATTTCATCTCTGAGCAGTGAATGGAGCTGTCCTTGGGCAGCTGGTGTGAGCCTTTCTCAGAGAGGCTCTGCCAGCTCTGCTTCAAACCCTCCTGGGAAGTGATTCCCAGTTCTCATCCCTGATGGGAGCTCAGGCAGGGCTCTCTTCCAAACTCTGCTCCCCCCTCCTCCAGACTGTATTAAATTGTCCTATTGATTTTATTATTTTTTTTTCTATTTATTTTTGCCTGTTTTCCTGGAACTTGCAAAATCAGCCCTGAGCAAACCTCTGGTTTGCTTTTCCAACGGCGCCAGGAGAAGGAACTTGACTTTACAGTGGGTGATGGGAGCTGCAGCTGACCCATTTCTGCACATTTCTCTGCCAGTGGTAGCAAAAACATTTTCCCACTTAAAGCTTCTCTTCAGTTTTGAAGTTCTGGGATTAATTGTTTCTTCAACTGCCTGGAATCAGAAGGACTTGCTGGAAATTGCAGCAGTACAGTCGTGCTGCCGGATGTTGCTTTCCTTAGGCTTTCCTATTTTTTTTTCCAATTGCTTTGTCGTGTTGTCACGTCACTTTCTGTGTCCCCTGCCCAGAGGCAGTGGAGAGGGTTAAGGTTTTGTGTTTGGTGTCAGCCTGCTGGGGAACACAGCCAGGAAATTTCCTGATTCCAGTTCAAAAAAAACATCGGATCCGCTTTCAGGGAGGAGGGATCAAAGGTCCAAAGCCCTTTGTTCTTGGAGGTCAGTTTGGTTCCTTGGATGTCCAGGCACACAACAAAAACCCACCAGCACCCCCAAACCTGCAGGCAGCCAAAATGGGTGAAACAAATGTGGTTTTTGTACTGTTTGACACCCAGAAGTTCTTTCTGCTGCTGTGATGGTGCTGCATCACCCCAGCCAAGCTTTGTGGATGCTGGTACAACTCTGCCTGTGGTGTGAGGGACCTGTTGGGATGTTCCCTCTTCCCTAATCAATAATCCTGCCAAGCCTTGCACCATCCCTCACGCTCCTCCATTCCCTGCCAGGTTTGTGGAGTGAAGGATCTGGGCCAGGTTGGCTGCTCAGAGCTGGCACTGGATGTGGCATCCCCGTGGTAGCGTCGTAGCTCTTTGAAATTGCATCATGCCAAGAGGTTTTGTTCTCCCCCCATGCTCAGTCCTGTTGTTCCTTGGTTTTGGACAGCAAAGGCCATCCCTCCTGGCTGGAGCAGCACTGAGTTTTCCCCCTGCTCCAGGATGCAGCTGTGTGGCATCTCTAGGGTGATGGCAATGCTGGTTTGGGGCTGGCTCTGCAGCTGCCTGTGATTTTCCCATCACCACGCTGCAGATCCTGGCTCTGGACCAGCTCCAGAGACAGAGCTGAAGGAAATTCCTTCCAGCTGCTTGAGGTCAGGGCTTTGCTTTGCTTTTGGGGTCCACGAGGGGGATTTTTTTGCCTGCAAGTTAAACGAGGGCGTCTCTGGCTGCCGCTTCTTAACACCTGGAAGAATCTTTTTCTTTTAAATATTATCCCGTTAGTCATAGCCATTAAATAACCTTCCTCTTGTAGAACCATTCCATGGAAGAATACCCTGCTTTGCATCACAACTTGGGCTGTTTCAGAAAGGTCTTGTCAGCTGCTCCCAGTTTAACTTTCAACCAGTTAATAACGCTTTTGGTTAAACCTGTCTGAAACACGTTGCGAAATCGCCTTTGAAACTCGAGACGCCGTTCACGCCCGCTTGAAACCTTTCCCATCGATAAAATATTCCAGCTTGGAGTTTGGCCACGGCTTAGCATTCCCTTTTCCCTGAGATTCGTGATTTCAGGCCTGCCTGTGTCTGGCTCTGCTGGGTGTTTGAAGCTCCTGGAGATGAGTTGGCTTTGCCAGCCTGGCCGGTGGGATGCCCAAACCACCAGCTCCATCCAGTTAATGGCTGAGGAGATTGAGGCTGAGTTTGCTTTGAACCCCCGTGGAGAAAGTTGTTTTTGTCTTGAAAACATAAAGTAAATCCCTCTAAAAACAGGAGTTTATTTACAACAGCAGAGGCAGAAGCCACTGCTCCACCCAGCATGGGGCTGTATTTAGGTGTGAGGATGCACAGTACATGCATGGCCCCTTTATGCACTAATGTTATAAATAAATAATAATAAATTTTTTTTTTTTTTAAAAAGGACAAGCAGCTCCTTTTAATAAGTAAAACCCCAGGAAGGAGCACACAGTTCCAATCCATGTGGCAAAGCAGCGGGGAAGCAAAAATCTGCAGCTTTCAGCCCATGGCATTACTTAAAGTGGCATCCCTGGTGTCACCCCCTGGCTTCATGGACCACAGCTCTGCCTCGCTCCCCTCCTCCTCCCTGCCTCAGTTTCTCTAGCTGTGAGCAGACAATTGCATGCTTTATTAATCCCTGAGAGATCTCCTGAGGAGCATTCTGTGTACAAGGTTGGCCCCACGTATTAAGGGCTTGCTGTGGCTCTGATGGGGATTAATTTGGGACGTGGCTTGGGGAGGTTTACCTTTCACAGCCCAACTGTAATCAAAGCCCTGCCACGCTGGAGCTGGCTGACCTGTGACACTCCCTTCCTTGGCTGCTCGATGGGCCATTAACCAGCACTTTGGCTTTTAATTAAAGCTGGGGTTTGTCCTCCTTGGAGAAATGTGGATGTGCCTGGCCCCACGTTGCTGAGTCATTGGAGGGTGTAAGGAAGGAGCTCAGGTTCTTCTGCCATTTGTGGCTCTCTGCATCCCAGGACAAGGAACCATTGTTCCTTGCTGTTTTTCACAGAATCATGGAATTACAGAATCATGGAGTGATTTGGGTTGGAAGGGACCTTAAAGCTCATCTCATTCCACCCCCTGCCATGAGCAGGGACAACTTCCACTGTCCCAGGTCACTTCAGGCCCCATCCAAGCTGGTCTTGAACACTTCCAGGGATCCAGGGGCAGCTACAGCTTCTCTGGGCACCCTGTGCCAGTGCCCCCTTTTCTGTGTGCAGCCCATGTCCCCCATCCCAGGGGTTTCAGGGACCTGCTGGGGGCCATGGATGCCCCACAAGCATCATTTCTCTGCTCTGAGATGCCTTGACCATGGAGAGAGCAACAGGGAGGCTTTTGTTCTGCACCAGAAACTTTTCATCCTTCTTTATGGCTCCTTTTTTATTTCTTTTGGCTGCGCCCTTGCAAATCTGAAGCAGCTTAAAATACAGTTCCCTCCCCCCCACTCCCCTTAAAAAAAAAAAAAAAAACAAAAAAAAACCCCAAAGCTTGGCTGCTTGAAATCATCAGATTTCACTGGAGTCTTTTAAAGTTAACAGTTTCCTGGATCCTGGGCAGACTAACTGATTTTCCCCCTTTAACCTCCGTGGTTTTTGCTGTAACGTTTCTCAGCTGTTGCAGCGGGAGGGAGGGAGGACCAGGGCAGCACCAATGTGGAGAAGGTTATTTCACACCGGGGTTGGATGAATCTGGTGTGGGATTCCCTGGATTTGCACCACAGGGGACAGAAGGATTGTCCCCAGGAGGCTGAGCCCCCACGAAATGGCTGGCAGGTAGGACATGGCTGCGTTCATGACATTCTTTTGGGGCAAAATATTGGGGAAATGGTTCCATTGGAGAGGATAGTGGGGTGCTGGGGGGTTGGTCTGAGCTCTGTTTCTGCTGATTGTCCATTTGCTGAGGGCTGTGATGGTTCCTAGCTGTGCTCGTGGATGTGGGGACTGCTGCAAGAGCAGCACAGCTCAGGTGCACACGAGCATGAGGAATTTTTCTGGCTTGATGAGATTTGCTATCCCAAAAGCAGCCTTGGATGTTCCATAGCCACAGAATCTCTTAGCAGGATTGCTGAGAAGAGCATCACAAGTTAGAAGAGTTGTAAAGGGAAGAAAAGCTACAGTCCAGCGCTGCTTGGTTTTGTTGCCAAGAGTTGCAAGAGTTGTTTCTCCTTCCTTGCAAAAATTCACCTGGAGCTTTCCCAGACCGAGGACATTTCTCTGGGGTGGCTGAGGAGCTGGAGGCAGCCAGCCCTGGCCAAAGGCAGTGATTGTCATCCTGAGGGTGAGGTGGGGCAGTGTCCTCCAGCTGAAACACCCTCATGCCCCAAGTGTGACCGAGGGGAGCCCCTGACCCGTCCCAAATCCCTCTGACCCACAGCACTGAAACCCAAACCCAGCCCCGCCGCTCCGAGCTGCGCATTAACTCCGCCAGAGCTGGGAACAAAGGTTTGGGGGCTGGATTGGGCTTTTTAAAATCGATTTGCAAAGCAAACCAGCTCAGCTGAGCGGAACAGGCGTCGGTGGAGGAGCGTGAGCTGCCTCCTGGGTGGTTGCTGGGCTATAAAATCCCATCCCCACCAGCGCTGGCAGGGGGATGTGCCGGCTCCCCGAGCTCTCGGAGCGTTTCCACGTT
The DNA here is from genome assembly GCF_023055355.1 of Agelaius tricolor. NCBI lineage: Eukaryota > Metazoa > Chordata > Aves > Passeriformes > Icteridae > Agelaius > Agelaius tricolor. Next base: position 548,948 of record NW_027269284.1, on the reverse strand, counting down.
GGCCAGGAGAGGTTCTGAACATGCGTGGTGTTGGTCTCTGGAGGCTTTAATCAAATCCAGGCTTTACCAGAAATCGACTCGAAACTTCCAGCGAGGGAGGAAACTGAAAGCAGCCGGAGCAGGGAGGCTCCCGGGCGGGTGCTTGGGGCTGGCAGGGATGTTGCCTTCAGCAAGGGGACAGTCCCGGTGAGGCAGCCGGGATGAGAGGTGAGTCTGCTCCCCCTGGGAAGTCAGGGGATAGCTTACAGGGTTTGATGAAAAAAGGGGGAAAAGGAGATTTGGGAGTGAGGATGCTGCTGGAAGGGACTCTCAGGGGACACTTGGATTTTGGAGCATCGCTCCCCAGAGGGTGTGGGTTCAGATCCTGCGGTTTCCCCACCGCCTTCCCACCCCGTGCAAAATGAGGAGCTGTGCAATTACTGCACCGTGGAAAACTCCCTGCTCCAGGGGAGGGTTTTGTTATCCCTTGGTGGTTTTATTTGGGAAACAGGGCTTAGACTGCAGGTACTTTCCTTGCTTGTAAAACTTCATCACACGTTGCTCTCCCGTGGGCAGAAGGGAAAACAAGGTGTATTTTTAACTTCCTTTTCTAAGCTGGGGGCAGGGGAACTTTGTGCCTGGCCAGCAACGGTTGTGATCATCTGAGGGCAAATGGTTCAGAGAATGATAGGAAGATAAGAGATAATAAATAAGAGCAATTAAAATCCTGGAGGACAGGATTTGCTGAAATCCTTATCCCAGACAGCTGCTCGGGGTTTAATTGGGGCTCTCCAAGGGGAGGGAGGTTTTGGTCACGGGTCCCAGACGTGGGACATGACAGCCAAAATTGCTGCCTCTTCCTCTTGGCTGCCTCTCGCTGGTGCCTCGGGGCTTTCCTGGGGGGAAGGAGCCTGGGGCTGTGCTGAGGAGCAAAGCTGAAACCTGCAGAAGTGCTCTTAAGCCACCAAATCTGCATCTCAGATGGGAAAACAAAGGCTCCTTTACAGAGTCCCCATGATTTCTCTCAGCGGCACTACTGTGTGTCCTGGGAATGTCCTTGTCCTCTTCCTTTTCATCTTTGATGGTTTTGGTGCAGGATTTCTATGGAATGAGGAGTCAGTCTTGGAAACCACTGGAGGGGAAGGGAAGGCAAACTTGCTCCAAGGCTTCCTGGCTGCTTTCAGTATTTTTACCAAGTTACTGCAGGGTTTGAGGGATGCTGGCTGCAGCTGGGGCTGCTTGGATGCAATTCCCACCCTCCATCTCATCCAGTGGTTAACTTGGAAGGATGATGTGTGAAAGGAAAAGAGCTGGAGGAGAAGCTCACAGTGGGAGAAGGAAAATCCCAGCCCCAGCTGATCCAGCCTTGCTTTGTTTTCAGGGTTACCAGGATGGGAACTTGGTTTTGGGCAAGGAGGAGGAGGAGGGGGATGAGTGAGAAGTGATCTCCAGCCCCCTCCACATCCATTCAGGGGACCAGTGGTCTGCAAAGTGCATCCCTAAGGAATGTCACATCCCTGTGCTTTCTCCCTGTCTCCACAGCCTACCCATGAGCTCAGACTTCCAGCATTACAGTTTCAGGATGCCGAACATCGGGTTCCAGAACCTTCCTCTCAACATATACATCGTGGTTTTCGGCACAGCCATCTTCGTCTTCATCCTCAGCTTGCTCTTCTGTTGCTACTTGATCAGGTAAGGGAATATTGTAAGGGAATGTTCCCCCAGAGCTTCCCTGCTCCCAGGCCCAATCACTGATCCCTCCATCCCAAAAAGAGGATTGGCAGCACCTCATTTCCTTGGCAGCACCAATTTCCTTGACACATCTTGTGTCAACCTGATGTCCCACAAAACAGTGACATTATCCACTTAAAACCAGGAGATGCACATTTGCTACTAAAGGTATGGAATTGTGGTCAGCTTCTCAGAAAACCTGGAAAGGGATGTTTCATGGTCCCTGCTTTCTGCTTAATGTTTCAACACATTTCCCTCTGTAATGAGTAACTCGTGTCCTTCGTGCCTAAGGAATGTTTAATACCTGCTCCGTTGCTGATTGAACACAAATTGCTCCTTCAACGGCACAGTTTGGAGATTAATGATGCAGAGTTGATGTGTTAATCTGAGCAATGGGGGAGCAGGATGGCAGGGTTAAAGGTTGTTCCTGTTTGGGGCTTGTTTTAATTATTTTATGGGCCATTGGGGAGATTGTTGGGCTGCTAATTGAGAGGAGAAACTCTTTCTGATGAAGGGAAAATGAGGCAAGTGGAGAAAAACCACAGTGCCTGAGAATTGAGGAGGGGATGGAGATGAGCTGTGCTGATAACCCAAGATGGGAGGAAGCTGTGCTTCAACCTGTGCCTGGGAGCAGAGGTCATCATTCTGCCAGCAATGGTACCCAAAATTCTGCATTCCCAGAGCTCTCCAGCTTTTCCATCCCCTTTCCTTCCCCTCTGTCTTTCCAGCTGGCCCCAGCTCCCTGCAAGCTGTGCATCCATCACATCCCTTCCCTGTGTTCCTGTAAAACAGGTACCCAGTCTCTCCTTGCACCACAGCAGCCAGTCCCCACCAGGTTATCTATCCAAAGGGTGTTGAAGATATTTTATCCTGCTCTTGTAGACCAGGGAAATGAGATTTCAATGTCAACCTTCTAAATACTTGATAATTCCCACCCATTTTCAGTTCTGTATGAAGCAAAACCTCATCAAACATGCAGATGATCCCAAACCCAGGTTTCCTGAGGGGTGATTTGGGCTGCTTGGCCATCATATCTTAATTTTTTTCCCTACAATTATGAAAATTGTGTTTTGAATGTGCATGAAAATAGACCAGAGTTGTTCAGAGGGCTCAAGGACTTGTTTTGCTCAGGTGAAGCTCGAGTCTACACGGCTCACTTAGAAAATTGCAGAGGTGTTTGCACTTTGAGAGCATTTTCCTGGGCACTCGCTGGGTGTGTTGTGCCCCAAAGAAGGAATAACAAGGAGTAATGTCTGGAAGGTCAAGCCAGAAAATCTTTAAATTTAGAAGCTGGAGGCGTGTTGTAAGAGAGAGAGGGTGAGTAACCGGTGAGAGAAGCCAGCAAGGAAGTGGCAAATCCTCAGTCTCCTCACGCCTTTCAATCAAGACTGAGGACCTTTCTGGACCAGACGTTTTGGCTCCTGTTCCTGAGGTGCCATTTAGCAACCCATGATAGATGTGGACTTGGATTAGGTCATCCAGTGATCCCTTTATAGCTCAAAACCCTAGAGAGACTCTACAAATGGCTTTTCAGCCCTCCTCCCTCAGCTCTTTTATTGGCAGAACAGAACCAAAACAGGATCCTCCAGCCCCCATTGGGGAGGGGTTTGCTGTGCTGTGGCTTTTAGCTGTGCCAGTGTCCCAGCAGCATCCACCTCCACGGAAGCTGCTCTGTAATCTCAGCTCAGCTGGGATATAAAAGTCTGAATTTTGGAAGCATTGTAGGTGGACAACAGGATGAGGACCACCCACCTGTAAGGGCAGAGAGACCAACAGAAGGCACAGGGTGGTCCCCTCCAGAGCTCCAGGGCTCTGCTTCCATCTGTGGGGGTTCTTTGCAGGTAACAGCAGCTCCTGGCTTTCCCATAGGTGCAGCATCAACACAGCCCTTCCTCTCTCCCTCCTTTCCCATAACTCCACATCTCCAAATATTTGGCAAACACCAGGCAAGGCTCGTGACACCACCCTCAGGGCCTGGTTCTCATTTCCTGCTCTGGATCAGAGCAACCCCTGCAGCTCTCCCCACATCCCCAGCTGAGGAGGCATCCAGAGTGTGGAAGAGCCAATATCAGGTGGATTCACCCCAAATCACAGAGCTGATGGCATTAAATAAAAGATGTGCTGGAGAAGGAGAGGACATGGACTGTGCTTTGCAGCTGTGTCAATACAGGCTGTGCTGTCTGCTCCAAGGGAAGGAAAAGTGACATTTTTAATTGGATTGGCTCAAAAGAAGAGTCCAGTTTCACAAGAAAAATCATTATTGCCTGTGTATTGTTCAGGTGAACCTCGAGCTTTTCTGGTGCTGCAAACCACTCAGGTCAGAGCTCAGGTCCCTCATGGCTGCTGCCTCTGCTCAGCAAAATTACAGATAAAAAAGGAAGAACAAGGAAATGAGATTTTGCAGGCAGCTGTTTGTGTCTGATCTCTGGTGAATTAATGAAAGTGATAAACTCTTGTTGCCTTTGGTGCCATAAAGCCCAGTCCAGAAGGATGCTGAGCTGAGCAGTGCCACCCTCACTGTGGGTCAGTTCTGCAGCATCCTCTCTCTGTGCTTTGCTGGGGATCATCCAGGGCTCATCCCATCCCAGCCTGGAGCAGCTCAAAGGCTCTGCCAGACTCAGGGTACACAGCACCTAAAAAGTCTTTTTTTAATAGGGTTGTTTCTTTCTGCATTCAGACCTGCCAGGATCCAGAGCTGGGGAAGGGTCTGGAGCTCCAGGAGAGGCTGAGGGAGCTGGGCAGGGGCTCAGCCTGGAGCAAAGGAGGCTCAGGGGGGCCCTTGTGGCTCTGCACAGCTCCTGACAGGAGGGGACAGCCGGGGGGGTCGGGCTGTGCTCCAGGGAACAGGGACAGGAGCAGAGGGAACGGCCTCAGGATGGGCCAGGGCAGAATTAAATTGGATATTGGGGAAATTTCTTCACCCAAAGGATGGTCAAGCATTGGCACAGCTGCCCAGGGCAGTGTTGGAGTCCCCACCCCTGTGGAGATTTAAAAGCCATGTGGATGTGGCACTTGGGGACATGCATTAGTGGTGGCCTTGGCAGTGCTGGGGGACTGGATGATCTTAGGGAGCTTTTCCAACCCAAACAATTTTGTGATTCTGTGAAGAGCCCAAGGAGCCTGGCTGAGCTGGGGACAGAACACAATGATGGGATAAAAAGCCAGTGCCCAGGGCCCCTCTTCTCCTTCTATAAAGCATCTAATGGAAATCTCAGAGCTAAACCTGCAAAAAAAAACTTTCCTCTGCAATTTATCCCCATAGTTGCTCACGTGCTGTGGGTGATTGAGTCACCCAGAGAGGCAGGGAGCTCCCACTCGTGCAGCAGAGATCCCAGAGCCCAGCAGAGGCAGTGGTTCCTGCAGGGAGCAGGGTGACAGCACACAGGATCAGCAGCCAGGCACTGTGTGGTCCCTTATCTGGGGCAGACATCTGCCAGGAATTCCTGGGGAGTCACAGCACTTGACACCAGATGGATGGAGGGAGCAGAGCCTGCCAGGATCCGGGGTCTCCTCTCACAGCTGCACCAGGCCCCATCTGGCCCAGGATCCTGGCTCAGGGAGCGAGGAGGAGCAGGCTGAGCTCGCACGCTTCAGCTCCAGATGTGCTCCTGCTGCTCCCCACATCCTCCAGGGAGGAGGTTTTTAGGGAAAATGTCCCTGTCCAGCTCAGCAGCAACCCAGGGCATTGCAGATCTGTGCTTCCACAGCCATGTGGTCACTTCTTCCCCACCACTGCTCTGTGCAAACCCAGGGCACACAGGGAATATTTCTGTGTCTGCTCTGGGGTGCCCTGACCCCCAGGGCAGCACTGACTCTGACCCTCATTCATGGAGAAAGTTTCCCAGACTTCAAGATAGACTGGAACCCACAAAAGTGTGAAATAGATTGTAGAGAGTAGTGCAGGTGTATCACTTGGGGAGAAATTTAGGTTTTTGGGATTTTTAGTATGTTGTGGATGGAAGCAAGATGGAGGGCACAGGGTGTCATCCTGGGCTTCTTCTTCATGCTTCTTCTCCCTTCTTCTCCATGGGTTTGGGTGGCATTTTGTAATTGGGCAGAAAAGTCCCCATTGTGGGCTCTGTGGGATCAGTTATTGGGTTAAAAGGGAAAATAATCCAGGTGTCAGCTCTTAATTGGATAATTTAGTCTTAAAAGACCTTGCAATAAGAGATTGTTGCCATTTTGTGCCTTCTAATGAAAATCTGCAGAACTCACAGTAGTGAGGCTGTTTTACTGATAAGAAATAATAAACACTTCCTCAAGTGCCTTCAATCCAGACCCAGAAAACCCAACTGGTACCACCACCACTGCTCCAGGGTGCTCCTTTGGCTCATGGGGGCCAACCCCTTGGTGTCCTCTCAGTGCTCCATACACAGGGAAGCTGCTTCCCATTCCAGGCCAGTTTTCCCTTCCTGTGTCTCCAGCCTGGCTCGTCCCCATCTGTGTTTCATAAGCGTCGGATCCCTGCGGCTGGGGCCGGTTTCATCCTGTTCCCTCCATTGTTCCTGCATCTTCTGCTCATGTTTCTGCTCAGGGTCACTGCCAGAGGGATGAGACCCCAGTCTCCTTCTCCTTCTCTTCCTCCTCCTCCTGTTCTCCTCCTCCTCTCTGCCTGCTGCCGTGTTTTCCATGGTTCTGCAGGCAGATTCCTGCCAGGCAGCAATGCTGGATGGCTCCCTGTGAAATGTGGGACTCAGGAGCTTTATGCATCTCTCCCTGCAGCATGAAAATTCATTTTTACCCATCCCTCACCTTCTCATGCCCACAACATTTTGTGGGAGGGTGTCAGACATAAGGGAATTTTTTTCCATCCCGTTTTTATAACTTCCCCCACTGCAGCGTGGCGGGGTTGGAAAACCCCTAGAAGCTCAGGTTGAAGCAGCCAGGGATTTCAGACAGCCCTCAAAATATTTTTGCAGAATAGAAATTCCAGGCAAGGGGGTTTCCCATCTAAAATCACTTGGGGCTGGCTGGGGAAAATATTCCTGTGGCTCTCCAAGCCCTGCAGCCACACATTGACTCTGTATTGAAAGTCCTTGGCCAATTCTTCAGCCCTGGGGACTTCCCTCCTGAGTTTTCCAAGCACTTTATTAAATGCCATGTCTGGTAATGAGAGGCAATATTGGTTGTTTTAATTTTAAGTATATTTATTTTAGGAGCATAATGGGTTTCTCCAGCCAGCAGATGCCTGTGGAGCTCTCTGCTGGCTCTGACTCTGGAGGCTGGGGAGGGAGGGGATGGAAGCAGCACTTTGCTTGTGGCCTAAAATTCCTGCTGGGCTTGCCACTGCAGCAGGTGTTCTTGGAACAGGCCCATCCCATTCATCTCCATCTCTCACTCTGCTCCAGGAGTGGATGTGGTCTGATTGATTTTAGAATTGAGGATAAAGCTGAGTTTGAGGAGCCCAGTGCAACATAATGGGGGCTTTGGTGGGAAACCTCTGGGCAGGGTCTCCTTCCCTGTCCCTGCTGGAGTGGGAGCAGAGCTTTCCTCAAGTCTGAGCCCCCATGCCTTGGAAAAGGGTGCTGCTTTCAGGGTTGGAGCTGTTGCCAACCAGAAGTGGTTGGAAACTGAGAGGATTCATGGCACACTGTGATTTCCTCACCCTCTTTTTCTGGTCTTAACTATGTGGTTGATGTGTGCTTGGAAAATCAGGGAGGTCAAAAGAGGGATAAGGGAGGAGTTGTGTGCTTTGGGATGGAGACATTGCCCTGCCAGCAACAGGGAGATCTGGATGTTGCCTAAACATGTCATTTCCTGTGGCCATTCTCATTTCTGAAATAAAAAATGTGAAATAAAACATGTTAAAGCTGGAAAGGAGGGGAGTGGAATGTTTGAGGTATTACAATAATTCTGATTTTTCTGCCTGACCTCACGTTTCTCCCTGGTTTCATTGCAGGCTCAGGCATCAGGCACACAAGGAGCTTTACGCCTACAAACAGGTGAGATGGTCCTCCAACTTTTGTTTTCCCTTCCCTTCTCCCTAGTGCCAAATCCATCAATTTTCCTCTCCTTGGGAGGTTTCTGGCCCTGTCCCTGCTGATTTTATTGTCCCCTACCAGCTGGGCCCCCCTCCCTCACCTGCTCATCCCTGAGTCTCCCAGTTTTCCACTGAGGTTCTGAGCAGTGGGAACATCTCCACCTTTGGAGCACCCCAGCCTCTCCAGCCTCACCCACTGCACAGCATCACTCCCCCAGTCACCAAACTTCGATTTTGTGGGGTCTGGATCTGCTCCCAGGGTTGGATCTGGCTGCTCCAAATCCCTGAAGCCACAGGGCTTTTCCAGGGAGCAGCTCCATGGCAAACCCAGCTCTTCCCTGCACCCACACATTAAAACAAACACAGCCCAGGGGTGGGTGTGAGGCTGCTGCTTCCAGGTCCTGTTTTCTCCAGGATTTGTGGGATTTTCTGCATCTGACCCCTTGATCTGTGCAGGAAGCTGGGTGGAGCTGGGCTGGAAGCACACAGTTGTCCTGCATTTATAGCCCTCTCCAGGTGCTCAGCTTGGATGGAGGGAAGATGAAATGGCAGCCCAGGAGGGTTAAATCTGGGAGGAAAGCTCCTGGATTTGGTCCTTGTGGTTTTATCTTTCCCCTCCTCCTGTCCCTGCACAGGGCCCCTTGTGCTCCCTGCCTGTGCTGGGTTTACTGGGAGGGTTCCAGTTCTACTGGGGGGGTTCCAGTTCTACTGGGACACTCAGTGGGATCCCTTTGTGGAGATTTTTCCTGGGAATGCTGAAGGCAGAAGCTCAGTCCTGACCCCAGCTCTTTGCCTTGCAGGTCATACTCAAGGAGAAGGTGAAGGAGCTGAACCTCCATGAGGTGAGCACATCCTGGGGCAAGGAAACTCCCTCACCCTCCTCTTCCTCACCCTGAGGAGGGGGGCAAACCCTCAAATCCAACTCCCCTGGGAGCAGAGCATGCAGCCAGCTGGGCTTTGGAAATGGGGAAAGATCTCTGCAAAACTCTGCATGAAACCCTGTCCCTCCTCCTGGCTCCCCTTGGCTTTTCCTGCATCGTTATTGTTATTTATTGTGTTCTTCTTATCGCAGTGATAAGAAGCTGTGGATAAGGGGAGGCCAAGGCAGTCTGGGCCGTGTATAAACAGTGTCCCTGAGCAGGGACGTCCCCTCTGGGGTGTGACAGTGCCCAGCACAGCCCATGGAAGCTGCAGTCAGGATAAACGCCCTGCCCCGGCTCCTGCAAGGGGCCAATCCCTCCTCCCTCCCTGCCCCCAGGGCTCAAACACCTTCCTTTATCTCCATGGCCTTCCAGGCTTTTTGGGGCTGAGCGTTTCTATTCACAGCTCATTTTCCCTGCTGAATTTGAGCAGGAATCTGCTGAAATCCCAGTCAAAGACGGCCTGGATTGATTTATTCCTCTAGAGATAACAAAAATGCCCACCCACATCCGGGCACGAGGCTGCTCATCTGCTCAGCACCAGCTCCAGTTGTTTCTAAACCACTGTTTTGTTTTATTTTATTTTAATCCCCTGAGCAGAGCCCATCCCAGGTTTTATCCTGAGCCTCCACTCCCCACAGCCCCCAGGGTAAACCCCAAGGGCCCCGGGGTTGTGAGCAGTCCCTGTTCCAGGCCCCTATTTCTGATCCACTCCCTTTAAACCGACCTGCAGTGGGTTTTTGTCGGCACACGGGCTTCAAAGCACTTCCTGGGGTGAGAAATGGGCTGGAGGAGGGATTTGGGAATGTGCCAGAGCCGGGAATGGCCTCAATAAACTCAGCCCTCCTCCACCTCTGTTCCCAGCTGTCTGCAGCCCTCCCAGCTTTTGGGGAGGACCAGGCCTCTGTGGGGAAGAGGACAGAGCTGTTCAAGCTCTTCCCTGGGATTTGGAAAAGCCTGGAAGGGTTTAGCTCACAAAAAAATCTCATGTTGGGGTATTTGTACTTTGGCATTTGCAGGCAGTGTTTCTGGAAATAGAGGAGAGGGTGGGAATTTTCCAACAGGATGGGGCTGCTGCCCAGAGCCCTGTGCAGGGAAAGCTCCCATCCAGCCCTTCCCTCCCTGCCTCTGCCTCTGGTTTTACCCTTTTCCCATCATTCTGCCTCTCCCAGGCCCTAGGGGAGCTCAGGATTTGTGATCCTCAGGGGGTGACCCCAAAAGCTGCACCTGGCCCTGCTGCACTGAGAGATCCCAGGCCAGGCAGACCAGGAAAACCACCCAGGAATATCCAAAACCCCCTGGGATATCCAAAACGAGCCAGGAGGAATTGGCTGGGAGGGTGAAGGAGGTTTTGACTGAGGAAACAGCCAGCAGCTTTCCCAGCCCTGGCACAGGCATGGCAACAATCCCATTGCCTTTTCCCAGAGGTGTCCCTGTGGATGCAGCCAGTCCCAGGGAGCAGGCAGCAGCCTGGATCCATCCCCTGCACCCTAAAACCTCAAACATCCATCCCCCTGCACCCTAAAACCTCAAATATCCATCCCCCTGCACCCTAAAACCTCAAATATCCATCCCCTGCACCCTAAAACCTCAAACACATCCCAGTTCTGGGGTTGTTCCCTTGTGGATCCATCCCCCTGCACCCTAAAACCTCCAACACATCCCAGCTCTGGGGCTGTTCCCTGGAGGCCCCATGGTCCCTTCCAGCAGGAAAGGGAGATCCTGGAGCTTGGGCAGAAAAATTTAGGAAGGCTTTAGGGGAAATTTCATTCCTTTGAGGCTGAAATTTCATGCACAGTGTGCCCAGATAAGCTGTGGATCCCTGGAAGTGTCCAAGGCCAGGCTGGGCAGGGCTTGGAGCACCCTGGGACACTGGGAGGTGTCCCTGCCCATGGCAAGGGGTGGCACTGGATGGTTTTAAAGGTCCTTTCCAACCCAACCCATTCCAAATTTCCATGATTTCAGCCATCTGGTAGTTTTTATTTGCTGGTATCTGGTAGTTTTATTTCAGTTTTCTTGTTTTAATGTTGCTCCCTGAGCACTGAGATTCCCTGTGCATCCCCCCTGCAGATCTGTGCCGTGTGCCTGGAGGAGTTCAAGCCCAAGGACGAGCTGGGGATCTGTCCCTGCAAACATGCCTTCCACAGGAAGTAAGTGTGGGCAGGAGGGGCAGGAACAGGAAAAAGGGGCAGGAAAAGGAAAAAGGGGCAGGAAAAGCCCCTTTGGATCACCTGGGGCACGGGGAGCAGCTGCAGAACTGAGTGACACTTTGGGGAGCTGGGGTGTGACTTGTAGGATGCCCTTGAGTCAGCACTTGGCCTTGGTGATGCTCATGGATCCCTTCCAAGCCAGTCTGTAATCCCATGAAAAATGTAAAAATATATGTATATTTTATATAGGTGTGGTTTATATAAAGCAAACCCACTAAAATAATAATAATAATAATAATAATAATAATAATAATAATAATAATAATAATAATAATAATAATAAAACTGTACTATATAATATTCCATATGCTAAAACTTCAGCATATCCTACTATATATTACAGATATTTTTATATTCTCTGTATGTTTATATATACATTATATAGATTTGAAACATGATATATATTTATATTTATATATTACAGATTTTACATATTTCTACATTTCTATATACACTATATTATATATACTGGATATACTACATAAAACTATATCTAATATATAATATATATTACATTATAAATATAATATATATTATGTATATATTAAATGTGTGTATATATATACATTTATATATACACTATGCTATATATACTGGGAATATATATATATAAATAAATAAATATATAAATATGTACTAAATTAAATAAATATATAAATATATATTATATTATTATAAATATTTAAATATATATATAAATAATTATAAATATATATTATAAATTTAGTATATATAAAATATATACTAAATTAAATAAATATATAAATATATACTATCTAAAACTATAGTATATATTACATAATATATATATAATAATATATAACATAATATTTAATTATATATAATACATAACATCCATAATAGTATTATTACATCAGAGTTATTTACATAATTTTTATTTTTATTTATCCATGCACATTATATATATGATTGTGTATTATTGGTGTATTATTTACAGATTCTGTGTTTATAATTTCACAGACACCTTTTATGTATATATTTTGTTTATTTTTGGTAGGTGTATGCATTTTTGAATCCCTATCATATAAATATATGACTATAAATATAATCTATAAAATATATAAATATAAATAATACACAAAATATATCTATACAAAGTCCCTGTATATAAACACAGAGAACCTCCCCAAAAAATCCTGATAAAACATAAAGGCACCCAAATGGTGAATTAAAAACTGAGCAGCAGCAAAGCTCCGGGGCAGGGTAAGGGGCTTGGGGGGGAATTTTACAGCTCCACATCAATGTCAGGTGTGTCCCCATCAATGTCAGATGTGTCCCCAGTGATGTCAGGTGCGTCCCCACCTATGTCAGGTGTCCCCACTGATGTTAAGTGTGCTCCCAGTGATGTCAGGTGTCCCCACTGATGTCAGCTGTGTCCCCACCTGCATCAGGTGTGTCCCCAGTGGTGTCACGTGTGTTCCCACTGACATCAGGCATGTCCCCAGTGATGTCAGGCATGTCCTCGCTGCTGCCACGTGTGTCCCCACTGACGCCCGGTGTCGCGGTGTCCGCAGGTGCCTCATCAAGTGGCTGGAGGTGCGGAAGGTGTGTCCCCTGTGTAACATGCCGGTGCTGCAGCTGGCGCAGCTGCACGGGAAGCCGGACCCGGGCCCGCCGCAGGGGCCGCTGCCCGGCTCGCAGAACATCGTGTAGAGCCTCATCCCTCCCGGGCCGGGCCCGGCCGCGCCCGCCCGCGGCGCTCGGACACAACCAAAGCACTTGGGCCGCAGCTGAGCGGCCCCGAATCCCGCCGGGATGAAGCCTGGGCTCGGATCCTCCGCCAGGGCCACGAGGGGACTCGGCGTCCTCGGCGTCCTCGGCACGACATCCTTCTTCCAGCACCTCCCTTCTGCAGCCCCGCGGCCGCCGGGAAGCGAGGGTGGCACCCGGCGAGCTCCGGGAGCGGCGCCCCGGCCCCGAGCTCCGGCTGCTGCTGCTGCCCCCGAACGGGGCGGGCCCCGAGCGTCGCGGCCGGTTCTGCTCCCTCCTCTTCGCCTTCGGTTCCTTTGCGGCTCCCAGCAGGAAAGGGGGGCTCGCCCCTGAGGTTGGGTGTCCCGGTGGCTGTGCGGGGTGTCCCGGGCCTGAGGGTGGCTGTCCCTCCTGCTCGGCTGCCTCAGGGGCCTGGAGCTCCTGGACGGGGGCACCATCCTGGCCTCAGCAGCAGCGGCGATCCCGGCCGATCCTTCGGGATCATCCTGGCGCTTCCAGCCGGGCTCTGTGGGCAGCAGCTCCCCTTGCCAAAACACCCGAACCCCCATCAGCGCCTCCGAGCACGGCTTCGGGTGTCCCCTGTGTCCCCTGCTGTCCTCAGCAGTCGCATTCCCGGCATGGGGCAGGGAGGGGGTGTCAGTATTCCCGGGGCAGGGCTGGGGGGGCTCCTGGTGCCGTCCCCCCTCCCAAAAAAACCCGGGACTGTTTATGGAGCGTGGAGCCTCATAGACGTGTTTGTACACTACAAATTCTGCAGCAGAATATTTTTTAAAACATTCGCTGTTTTGGGGGTTTTTTTTGGTTTTTTTTTTTCCTCTTGTTTGTTTGGTTTTTTTGTAAGCTCTATTTTTGTATATTTAATTGCTATTTGAAAATTCTAATAATGCATCTTTTTTGCTAATCACACTCTTCTTAAGGAAAAACCAGGAAAGAAAAAAAAAAAACAAAACCAGGAGTTTGCATGTGATTTGACTTGAAATGTAAATAAAAGCAGGTTTTGGAAGCGGGGGTGTGTTTGCAGGGGGTCTGTCCCCCTTCCCTTGTTCGCTGTCACTGTGGGCAGGTTTGGGGTTGGGGTCACGCTGTCCCTGTCCCAGAGCAGAGCCCATGGGGACAGCATCCCATGGGGACAGGCTGGCTGCAGAGCACCCCAAAACCCGCAGCCAAGGGGGATTGTGCAGGATCCAGGTGGGCCTCCCTGCTTAGGGAGAGGATATTCCTCCCACCACCCTTTCCACCGCAAATCCCCAATGCCGACCTCCCTTAGGGTAGGGCAGGGTTCAGTCCCAGCTCAGCGCTGTGGGAGCTCCGGGGGTGCAGCTCCAACCCCGTTCCCTGCTCGCTTTCTTCCACTCCTCCTCCTCCTCCTCCTCCTCCTCCTCGAGGCTTGGCCAGGCGGGTGCCAAAGTCCCCCGGGTTGTGCCCATGGGGTGGCTGAGCTGGGGTCACCGCCCGCCTGTCCTGTCCTGCTGTCCCTGTCCTGCTGTCCGTGTCCCCGTCCCCCTGCCTGCGGGGCTGCTGCCCTCTAGTGCCGGATCCACCCGGACACCACCCAAACCTTGGCATGAGCAGGAACCTTAAGTCCCGTCCCCTTTCACCCCCTGCCATAGTCAGGAACCTTCCACCATCCCAGGCTGCTCCAACCTGGCCTTGGACACTTCCAGGGATCCGGGGGCAGCCACAGCTTCTCAGGGAAATCCATTCCAGGGAACAATTCCTTCCCACTATCCCCTCTGTCCTTGCCCTCTGGCAGTGGGAAGCCAATGTTCCCTCAATGTTCTGTTCATTTACCTTCTCCAGAAGGATCCCCAGGACTGTGCTGCCCTTACAGCCATTTTTGGGATGATGAGCTCGCTGGCTGCCTTCCCCCTACTGGGACAGAGTCTGGATCTCCCACAGAGCTGCACAGAACATTTTTGGTGCTTCCACCCCACAGCTCCTGCTCTGGAATGATGCTGCACCCTCCCCACCAATGTGCCATTCGTATCAATGATCAGTAATGAAGTTTTTCATCAAAGCCAAAACTGCTGCAATTTCCCCAGAATAATTAATGCTCTTTACATTTTTTCCCCCCCTTCTTTAAAATGTTTTGAAATACAACTGATTCCCAGAACCTGAAACATGCAGAGAGGGAGAAACAATCAAGGATTCCCAACAATTATTTTCAGTGACCTAAAAACCAAGTGGGGTCAACCCCAATTTCCCCAGCTCATTCCCACCAACATCCATCCCACTGTGCTGGAGCTCCAAGAATGAGACATAAAGCAACAAAGGGTTTGAAGCATATAAAAAATAACTAATATTTTATAACAAAGAAAAAAAAACCAAGCAGTTTACAAAAAAAGGAATAGACAATAAGCCAGGAACTTTGGTGCTGGGATCAGACTGTGCTGGAGCTACTCCAAAATCCAGAGAAAAAGGAGTTACACAGGCTCATGTACAGAGTGGGGAAAAGGAAAACCTGCAGGAAACCCAGGGACTCCAGTGCCTCAGGGCAGGGACTGGGGTGGATCAGGCTCTGGGATTGCTGCTGGAATTCTCAGCCCTGCAGAGATTTCCCAGCTCTCCACAGCAGAACCATGCCAAGGTGGCTTCTTAATAAAAGCCAGGCTTTTTCCTGTGCATCTGAAGGATTCCCACACCCTCCCAGCCCAGCCTATCCCTGACCTGTTTCATCAAGGAGCCACACAGGTCCCAGGCACACAGACATTCCAAAAAGCCAAAGTTTCTGTGCCTTTTCCATGAGTTTTGGCCGTGAGGGTGGGTGAAAGGCCAGCCAGGTCCATTTGTGTTAAATTTCAGGAGGTACAGCAGGAGCTGAGTCTAGAAACCCTTCAGTCAGCACTCTGGAAATGGAGATGTTTTTAATGGAGAGTTTGGGAACCTTTGAGTGATTTCACAAGGAGTGAAGAATAAATGGGAACTTGAATTCAGCTGATCCTGAACAGGATGCCCAGAGCAGCTGGGGCTGCCCCTGGATCCCTGGCAGTGCCCAAGGCCAGGCTGGACAGGGCTTGGAGCAGCCTGGGATGGTGGGAGATGTCCCTGCCCGTGGAATGAGAGGGGCTTGGAGGTCCCTTCCCACCCAAACCATTCCCTGAGCTGTATGATCCTGCTTCCAGCCCTCAGCTGTCCAGGACCACCTTGTGGAACAAAGACCAGGACACAAATGGAACTTGTGTAAAGCTGCAGGAAAAACAAACATTTTCCTCCCCAGGCAGCACAGATCACCTTCCACAGGAGCCCTGTGTTCTTTTCCCTGATTTTCCTGGGATCAGATCCCTGGCTGTGTCCAGGATCCCAGCTCAGGTCAGCTGAGTTTAGAGACAAACACAGATCTCCCCAGCAAAGCAATCACCCTCTGAATCTGCAGTGCCACACAAGGAACCCACCTTGGAATGCTCAGATCTCAGGATACAGCAATGGGCTGGGCAGGATTCATAAGGCAGGGAAGGGCTTGGGGCTGTTCAGCACTTCCAGCCAGGCTCACAAGGGAATCAGAGAAAAATTGGAATTGGAAAAAATTCAAATTGGAAAAAATTTCAAAAAATTGGAAATTGGTTTCTCTGGGAAGAAAAGAGGGCTGGAAGGGAGTGTTGGGGTCAGGGTGATGGTCATTCTGATATGCTGGGATAAACCCATGACCTGATCTGAAGGCTCTGAGCAGTTTTCCCTGTGCTCCACAGAGCTGCTTGCTGGGAAGCCAGAGCACTTCCAAAGCTGTGTCTCCAGGAGCTCCCATCCCCAGGGAAGGTGCAGATACCTTGTTGCTTTTAGAGAGCATTTATTGAGCGTGCAGGATCCATTCCAAGCCCCCATCCCCAGGGTGCAACTTCCACAGGGGCTCCACTCTGCAGTATCCTGCTCACAGGCTGTGTGGCAGCATGCACAGGGAAAAGAGGGAGTACAGCATGCATGGAAAGGGGAGAATTCCCCCAAAATGACAGGAGTGCAGCCATGGAAAATGTAACATGGAATATTACAGAGATCCAAGTGTGACTGAAGGAAGTGTCTCTTTGGTAACAGAGAGAAAACCCCAGACAAACAAACAAATATCCCTATTCCACCCTCAAATCTAGGTCTCAAGGCTGGAGGCAGGCTGACACCCCTGACCCCATCCCAGAGGGTGCTGAGGAGGTGCAGGAGGGCTGGAGGCTGCAATGGGACTCACCCTGAGGCACAGAGCCGTGCTGTGCTGTACCTTCCATCCCTGGGACAGACACAAGGACATGTGGAACAGGGACAGACAAACTGGTGACAGCACAGCTGTGTCCCAGTGTGGATCCAGTGGGGCCATATGGAGTTGGTTACACACACACCAGGGCTGTGCTGATGCTCTTCCCCTTTCCCAGAGCATTTCCCAGCACCTGGAGAACCTCTGATTGTGATTGTGAGCACAGAACTGACCTGGGCACTTGGCACTCCGAGGGATCCCAGCAGAAGGAGCAGAGCACCCCTGCTCTGCTTTGTCACCGTCATTAAACATGGAGTAAAACTAAAAGAACTCCCCTAAAAAGGGCAATTCCATGTGACTGAAATGCCCCCCAGACCTTCCCATACACCCCCAGGTCCAGCCAGTGTATTCCAATCACATCCTCTGGAACAAACCTGTGCTGTAATCCCAGATGGATTCCAACTCTTCCAGACACCCATCCCCAGGCTGCCCCCACAGTGGAACAGTCTCAGTGGGGGCTGTGACATGAACCAGGGGCTCAGTGACCCCCAGACCAGGGGCTCAGTGGCCCAGGGAGTGCCCTGAATCCACAGGTCCAACACAGATCCTGCACAGTCAGGCTGAGTCCAGCAGTCCCAGGAGAGCTCCCACTGCACCAAAGTAACCCTGAGGAGCAGAGGGGGACATGCAGTGAAAATCCATGGAATGTGTTCCCTGACACAGGAACAGCAATGCCCACAGAACCAGGGAATGGCTGGGGTTGGAAAGGACCCTAAGATACCCAGTGCCATCCCCTGCCATGGACAGGGACACCTCCCACTGTCCCAGGTTGCTCCAAGCCCCAATGTCCAACCTGGCCTTGGGCACTTCCAGGGATCCAGGGGCAGCCAGAGCTGCTCTGAGAAATCCATTCCAGGGCCTGCCCACCCTCACAGGGAACAATTCCTTCCCACTATCCCATCCATCCCTGCCCTCTGGCAGTGGGAAGCCATTCCCCTTGTCCTGTCACTCCAGGCCCTTGTCTATGTCCCTCTCCAGCTCTACTGGAGCTCCTTTGGGCACTGGAAGGTCCCCCTGGAGCCCTCCCTTCTCCAGGCTATTCACACACAGTTTAATTTTAACAACCTATAAATGAGAGGAGAAAGATAAAACTACAGGGAGGAAGAAAGGAAAAGGAAGAAAAGAAAATAAGGAAAAGGAGGAAGAAAAGGAAAAGGAAAAGGAAGAAGAAAAGGAAAAGGGAAAGGGAAAGGAAAAGGGAAAGGGAAAGGAAAAGGAAAAGGGAAAGGGAAAGGGAAAGGGAAAGGGAAAGGAAAAGGGAAAGGGAAAGGGAAAGGGAAAGGGAAAGGGAAAGGGAAAGGGAAAGGGAAAGGGAAAGGGAAAGGGAAAGGGAAAGGGAAAGGGAAAGGAAAAGGGAAAGGAAAAGGGAAAGGGAAGCTGTGGCTGTAGCAGCAAAGCCCTGAGCTCCTCCTGCACTGTGTGCACCCAACAGCTCCATGTGGCTCTTTCCAGAGGGCTCCAAGGATTTGTATTTTGCCATGAGACAAATTTTAAAAAGGAATTTTACCTCATGTTCCAAGAAAAGTGCTTTTAACTGTCCCTTTGACCAGTAGTCCAGGGCATAGGCCAGGAGCCTCATGGAGATGGTGTTGATCCGAAGGAAGTTGCCCACGAACACCACACGGTTGATGTTCTGCAAGTGTTAAAAAGGGGGGAAAAAAGGAATATTAAGGCTAAATTCTATTTTCTGCTTGCAATGATAAAGACCCCACATGGGGAAGGGTCTGGAGCCCCAGGAGCTGGGCAGGGGCTCAGCCTGGAGCAAAGGAGGCTCAGGGGGGCCCTTGTGGCTCTGCACAGCTCCTGACAGGAGGGGACAGCCGGGGGGGTCGGGCTGTGCTCCAGGGAACAGGGACAGGAGCAGAGGGAACGGCCTCAGGATGGGCCAGGGGAGCTTTAGATTGGATATTTGGATAAATTTCTTCTTTGAAAGGGTTGTCCAGCCCTGGCACAGCTGCCCAGGGTGAGTTCCCATCCCTGGAGGGATTTAGAAGCCATGTGGATGTGACACTTTGGGACATAGTCAGTGGTGGCTGTGGCAGTGCTGGGGGAATGGTTGGACTGGATGATCTTAAAGGACTTCACCAACCTGAATGGCTCTGAATTGCTCTAGGAATTAAGTTCCTGCTGAAAGTGTCTGGCAGAATGTGCAGAACACCACACACAATTCCATCAGAAAGAAGGACCAGGCCATTTTTAACTATCCTCTTCCTCAGACTCTCCCAGAAATTCCCAGGCCAAACTACAGCCTTTCTAACTCAGGAATTTGGACAGAATGGCTGATTTTCCTACAAAATCCTTAGAGTGCCTGGGAACACTGATCATCAAGTGCCACCTGCCTCCCCTCCTCCCAGCTCTGGCCTCTGATCCATCATGAAATAGCTGAGTGACTACTGTTAAACTGGGGGGGAAAAACTGATTAGGAACCCATAACCAACACAATTTTTAAAGAAATAAAAAGACCAACCAAGTAGTGATAATTCTGAATTTAAACCAGACCTTCAGCCTTAAATTTCCATCCTAAAACACTACTGATCCAAGCTCTGAAGCTTTCTTGTCCTCCAACACGAAAACTATTCAGTTCCTCCTCTTTCTGAGGAACCAGATCAAGTCTTTTACCTGCTCCTGCACTCCTTCTGTGGATTTTCCTGCCCTCCCCACACTGATTAACACTTCCCCTGAACTATTCAGGATCCTCTTTTCATTCAGCTGAGCTCCAGAACAAGGAATTAGCAGACACACTATGAGCAAGGCTGTTCAGGACATGTCTTGCCTCATTTTGGCTGCAGAGCTAGAGGAGTCAGGAGGATGCTGGATTCCATCAGCCCATCCCATGGAAGCAGGCTCAGGATGGAGTGCAGAGCAGGTCTCTGCTCTTTCATAGCCCTGTACAATGCTGCTTGACATGAATGCAACAAGGCAGCACTGTAAAGAAGCTGAAAGCACAAAGATGCAGCAAAGGCCGTGGCAGTGGTGGGGCTTGGCCAAAAAATCCAGAGCAACTCATAAAAACAGCACAGGAGAAGATATCCAGCCTCTACACCTCCTATCCCTCCTTTCCTCCTCTCCCACTGCTTCCCAGAGCTGTTCCCAGAGAGAGGCACATTCCTCAAGCAGGCAGCAGCACACAGGTGATGTTTCAGGCAGGGAGCAAGGGAAGAGATTCCCAAAATACCTCGTTAAGGGCACACATCCGTGCTATGGAGCCGATGTTGTTGGTGATGGTGATTAAAGTGGCCCTGGCCAGGTCCTCCTTGCTGACAGATTCCCTCTTCTCCTTGCTCATCATGTTTCCAAAGCTGTGAAGACAGTTTTTGGGTTAAAGATCCCATCAGAATTCCAGGAGAAAATCAGAACTGCTAATTTAACCAAAGGGATTCATCTTGAAGGACTGATTTCCAACTTCAGAAACCACTGCTATCCATAACTTAGATATCTTAGGAATGGTTGCTCTCCTAAGGCACCTAAACCCAGTTTTTCATCCTTGCAGGATCTCCAGGGGAAACAAAACCAACCTGAGAGGCAGGCAGGGCATTACCTGGATGCCACAGCCCAGCCTGGCAGCCCGAAGCGCTCGTAGTCTCCTCCGTAGATGTCCCTGACCAGTTTGTCCACCTTGGTGCTGTCCCCGTGGGATGCCATCTCCAGGGCCTCCTCAAAGGTGGAGCAGCCTGTCAGAAGGCAGCAGAGGCCAAAGAAGGTTCCCCCTCCAAGGCTGCAAGCAAAGCAAAATGAAAATGAAAGCTCAGATTGTTCAGCTCTGCATCCCAGTTAGCTCAGATCAACCCATTCCTGAGCTCTGTTTTAGGGAAAACCATCTTGGAAAGGCAGCATTTCCCTCAGTCTGTTCCTCTCACATGACCTAGAGGCTGTAAGGAATCCCTCACAGCCTTCTGCACCTTGATTTTTTATGTTACACTGTCCACTTTTTTCCCAGCATCCAGAGATGGTCATCTTAAAATAAATGTTAGTTCTGAGGGACAACTGGAGTGTCAGGGCAGATACCCAAAAGTTGGGGGAAAAACTCTGTCTTGTTCACTTTACAGCACAGAGATGCTATTAATAATGTCTAGCAAGAGTAAGAACTGTACTGAGGGAATTTAAAATTACTATTATTATTATTACTACTATTGCCTTTCAGGGAATCCAGAAAAGCTTAAAGCCACAGAATTCTATGGCTTTGCCAGGACACAAAAGCCACATCTTTAAGATGGACAGCAACTGGGGAATTATTGCTATTCCATTATCCCTTCCACCAAAATTGGGCAACTTCTGGAAGTCAGGATGGAAATATCAACTTCTTGGATCAAAGCTAAGAGTTAACAATCCCAAACTATCTGATTTCATAAAATAAATAAAGCTAGACCTAGAGGCTGTAAGGAATCCCTCACAGCCTTCTGTTTTTTATGTTACACTGTCCACTTTTTTCCCAGCATCCAGAGATGGTCATCTTAAAATAAATGTTAGTTCTGAGGGATAACTGGAGTGTCAGGGCAGATATTCAAAAGTTGGGGGAAAAACTCTGTCTTGTTCACTTTACAGCACAGAGATGCTGCTAATAATGTCTAGCAAGAGTAAGAACTGTACTGAGGGAATTTAAAATTATTATTATTATTATTATTATTATTATTATTATTATTATTACTACTATTGCCTTTCAGGGAATCCAGGAAAGCTTAAAGCCACAGAACTCTCTGGCTTTGCCAGGACGCAAAAACTCTATGGCTTTGCCAGGACACATCTTTAAGATGGACAGCAACTGGGGAATTATTGCTATTCCATTATCCCTTCCACCAAAACTGGGCAACTTCTGGAAGTCAGGATGGAAATCTCAAAATCTTGGATCAAAGCTAAGAGTTGTTAACAATCTCAAATCATGTGATCTCATAAAAGAAATAAATAAAGTCCTTAAATTCCTTCAGCAGAGCAACTGTAAAAGCAGCTTTGATGGAGACTGGCTGCAATAAAGACACCAAACCATGAAATCCACATCCTCTTTTCCAGGAGGGATCTTTTCTGGCAGGGAGTAACTGCAGTAAGAGCAGGAGCTTGGTCATTGCTCTCACCACCTTTATTGCAGCTTGGCCCTGAAAATGCCATTTACAAAGCAGAACTGTGCTCCAGACCCTAAACATCCAAGTCCCTTTAAGCCCCCAGCACTCACCTGGTGCCTGTTACCCGTTTATAGTTGTCTTTGGAATAGACAGCCAAAATGCTGACCCCTGAGCCAATGTTCACCAGGAGGAGAGGATAGGGATTCTCCAGGTTGAATGGAAGCTTCTGGCACCTCTCAGCATCCGTGGGGTTCTCAAAATAGTAACACTCAGAGTGTCCATTGAAGCCCACAGAGTCAATGTACAGCACTCCTTTAACGAGGCAGTCCAGCTCATCCAGCTTGCACAGCTCAAGGTCACCCATCTGGTGGGAAGGAAAGAAGAGGAATATTGAACATCAGCCAGGGATTTGAAGTATTTATGCTCAGGGCTGGAAAAATGCATTCACTGCCAGCTCAGTCCAGCTATGTCCATGCTCCCTGTGGAGGCTGAGGGAGAATGGATCACAGGAGAGCTCAGGGACTCTTAAATACAGTGAGGAACAGGGGAAAACAATCTGGATCCACAGATGGACACTGAGAGAATTCCAGCAACTCCCACAGCCCTGATTTAGGCTCTGATTGAGGCACTGGTGTGAAAAGCCAGGAAAAATAAGGGGGGACTTCCATTGTTTGACCAAAATATCCCACAAAACCCATCCACAGGAGCATCAAAAAAAAGCGAGGAAAGGATAAAATTGTTTTCCCCTCATGCCTTGACCACACAAAATTGGATATTAGGAAAAACTTAACAGAAATAATTGTTGTGTCCAGGATAGTGGTAGAATCCCCATCCCTGGAGGGATTTAAAAGCCATGTGGATGTGGCACTTGGGGACATGGGTCAGTGGTGGCCTTGGCAGCACTGGATTGGATGATCTTAGAGTGCTTTTCACCCTGAATGATTCTCTAAAAGCCTCTTTATTTGCATTTTTCCAAGCCCTGACTAAACAAATATTTATCACATATTTTTCACCATGAACAAGGTGAAGCCACATGATGATGTCCAACCCCAACTATGAACTTCCAGACAGTTACATTTACCACCAAATATGCCTGAACCTCAACCAGCTCATTCACAAAGGTGTTAGAAATGAAACCAGGCGAGCAAAGGAAGAAAATAAAGGAGAAAGACAGCAAAAAAACAAAAAGACTGAGGTTAGCACAAGAAGAGATTAAAAACAGAGAGGAAGATGTGTAAGAAAGATCATTAGCAAACAATCTGAGAGTTGCATTCAGGGCAGGAAGTGTTTTAATTTGGAGATGCCAGCTTGGAGTTAGGGACAGCATCAAAACAGAGATTCAGAGAAATTTCAGAGCGTGCAGAGCAAAGTTTCTAGTTTGAAGCTTTCAAAGCAACCTCACTACCAGATCCTTAACGGTATAGAAGCCAAAAATGCCTACTGTGCGAAAGTCCTGCTCAAATTTGTACGCTCCACCTCCCGTGGCACATAAGGTGGTGTGGAGGCTCGAGAAGTGCTTTTCGCTTCCCATTTGGATAAAAGCAGGCATGTCATGGGTAGGAAAGCGTATAAAGTGCAGATTGCCTTTACGTCCACACAGCGTGAGCTCCCTGAGCTCCAGGTGCACATCCCGAATGCCTGTGGAGCCATAGGCTACGTTGGAGGTCAGGTATTTGCGGATGCTTTTGAGGTTTTCCACTTCTTCCTCTTCCTCTTCGGCCGTGATGTCCTTGGGTTCAAAATAAACCAGTTTGACCAAGGTGCCTCCGATGTCCAAGCCAAACCAGGGGAAGACTGGGGAGAGAAGACAAAGAGGAAATTGGTGGGGAAGATGAAACAGGAAAGCTGTGGTGGGGGTCACAGGGGTCCCAGGACGAGGGAAGACACGAGAATCTTGACTCCATGTGTCAGAAAACTGACTTATTACTTTGTGATATATATTACTATTTTGATTATATGATTATATAAATATATATTATACTATTATATATATTATATAACATATAATATATAATATATCATAAATAAAATTCATATATAATATATATTCATATATATAATGTAATATAATATATCATATATCATATATATTATATAATATATAGTATATACAATATACTATATATTATATATAATATACAATATATAATATGTATTATATAATATATATAATATATAATCTATAAAATAATATAATATATTCATATATAATATAGATTCATATATAATATATATTTATATAATATGTATTATATATTATATGATTCTATATTATTTATTAAAAGAAAATTATATATTAAAACTATACTAAAAGAACAGAAGAAAGGATTTCATCAGAAGATGAAACAGGAAAGCTATGGTGGGGTTCACAGGGATCCCAGGATGAGGGAAGACACGAGAATCTTGACTCCATGTGTCAGAAAACTGACTTATTATTTTATGATACATATTATTATTTTGATTATATGATTATATAAATATATATTATATGATTATATATATTATATAACATATAATATATAATATATACTATATATAATATATAAAAATAATACATATAATATATAATATATATAATTATATAATATATATTCATATATAATATATATTTATACAATATGTATTATATATTATATTATTATATATTATTTATTAAAAGAAAATCATATATTAAACCTATACTAAACAAACAGAAGAAAGGATTTCATTAGAAGATGAAACAGGAAAGCTGTGGTGGTGTTCACAGGGATCCCAGGACGAGGGAAGACACGAGAATCTTGACTCCATGATTCAGAAGACTGACTTATTATTTTATAAAATATATTATTATTTTGATTATATATATTATATGAGATATGATATATTATATATATTCATACATATTATATTTTATATAATATGTATTATATATGATATATATTATATTATATTATAAGATTATATATTATTTATTAAAAGAAAAATATATATTAAAACTATACTAAAAGAATAGAAGAAGGGATTTCATCAGAAGATGAAACAGGAGAGCTGTGGTGGTGTTCACAGGAATCCCAGGATGAGGGAAGAGATGAGAATCTTGACTCCATGTTTCAGAAGACTGACTTATTATTTTATGATATATATTATTATTTTGATTATATGATTATATATATATTATATATTATATACTATATATATTCATACATAATATATATTTGTATAATATGTATTATATATTATATATTATAAGAAAATTATATATTAAACCTATACTAAAAGAACAGAAGAGAGGATTTCATCAGAAGATGAAACAGGAAATCTGTGGTGGTGTTCACAGGGATCCCAGGATGAGGGAAGACATGAGAATCTTGACTCCATGTTTCAGAAGGCTGATTTATTATTTTATGATATATGTTATATTAAAAGACAACAAAAATTATATCCTAAAACTATACTAAAAGAATAGAAGAAAGGATTTCATCAGAAGGCTTGAAAGGAAAAAGAAGAAGAATGGAATGATAGTAAAATCTTGTGACTGACCAGAGAGTCTGAGACAGCTGGACTGTGATTGGCCATTAATTAGAAACAACCACATGAGACCAATCCCAGATGCACCTGTTGCATTCCACAGCAGCAGATAATCATTGTTTGCATTTTTTTCTGAGGCCTCTCAGCTTCTCAGGAGAAAAATCCTGGCAAAGGGATTTTTCGGAAAATATCATGGCTACAGAAACCCTTCTAAATATGATTGTCTGGCAAAAGATTTTGAGAATACAGAAACTATAAGGGAGATTGAAATGAAAGCAAGCTTTGAGATCCCTCAGTTACTGAACAACTGGAAAACAATGGTGTGGCCAGCTGAAGGTGATCCCCTTGTGATGGAACAACACCCTGTGCTTGCAGACAGGTCACAGGGTCAGAGCAGACCCTACAGCTTGGCAGAAGGGGCCCAAAGAGGAGTTTTTAGGGTTTAAAATGTAACACAGTATGGTAATGTAATGATTCTTATAGGCTGTATGTTAATGCTATAGGATTTGTATATTGTACTAAATTGGTTAGTGAGAATTAGAATATTCAGCACAGGAGAAGATTTATTGTATTGTAACAGGAACCTCACTCTCTCACTCTCTTATCCTCTCATCCTCTCTCTCTCTCACCCTCTTTTCCACTGTCTCTCTCCTCTCAGGCCTGCTCTGAGCTGTGCCTGGCAGCTCCCAGCAGGGCCCTGCTCCCAGGCCCTTTGCAATAAACCCCAAGTTCCTGACCTGCCTGCAGAGATCTCTCGTCCCCGTCTGTCCTGACTGTCCTAGCCCCTGACACTCCTACAGTAAATGAGAGAGGATGTGGCACAGCCATAGCATCAGCACCTTGCCAGTGCCCCTACCCATGGGAGCAGGTTGGAACTTCATGGTCTTTAAGGTCCCTTCCCACCCAAACTGTCACAGTCACTTTTTCTGGAAAAATCCCTTTGCCCAGGGTTTTTCTCCTGGGAAGCTGAGAAGCCTCAGAGAAAAGGAAAACAATTCTTATCTCATTTGCTTCTCCTGTGTTGTGCTCATGTGGAATGTGTTTGGAGATTGTTCACCCACAGGTGATTGTTCCATTGGATTCTGCTGGGAGTTGTTTTCACTCTTTGGCCAATCAGGGCCAAGCTGTGTCAGGACTCTGGAGAGAGTCAGGAGTTTTCATTATTATCTTTTTAACCTTCTGTAAGTATCCTTTCTGTATTCTTTAGTATAGTTTAGTTTAGTATTCTTTAAGTATCATAAAATAATAAATTAGCCTTCTGAGAACATGGAGTCAGATTCATCATTCCTTCCTTTGTCTGGGAACCCCACAAATACAATACCAAACCATCCTGTGATTCTATGAAAACAGATTTCACTGAATTAATCAATTCTGTTCTCTAAGAACCCAGTGGTCTCTCCATTCTCAGGAATGCTGTCTTTGACAAGAGACTCCTCCAACAACAGCTCCTGTTCAGAGATCCCCTATGTTGGAATATTTGCTGTACAACACTCAAACACTGCCATCCCTCCCCACAGGTCTGACAGCTTCCACAGCCCTGCCAGCTCCTGCTGCAGGTTTAATCCCCAGCTATTCCTTTTCCCAAGTTCTGAACCAGAGCCAGAGCCATGGATAACACCAGTGCTTTTACATCAAAGGGATCTACAAACGTTCCCTAATTACAACACAGAGCTGAGGTAGACAAGTAATCTAAGATGCCTCAGGGAGACAAAAACAAATGTCTAATTGGATTATTTTATTAGTCAAATTCCCCCATGGTACAAAATATGCATCAGTGTCAGGCCCAGCAACATTTACAGCTGTGTTAGATAATGAACTTCTTGGAAAAGATCAAGAGAAACCCCTGATCTGATGGAATCTGCAATTAGAGCTGGGAACTGGAACAGATTAATATCACTATTAATGAGCTCAAGGAGAGGCTGGAGCGAACGAGATGCACAGGATCCAGAGCAAAGGGAAAAATGCAGCCACATGTAAGGGCTTATGGGAACAGGATTCAATCCTTATGGCAGCTTCCAGAAGGAGAAAAGGAACTTTTAGGAAATAAACCTGAATAATGGAATCATAAACATTGGAGAAAAGACCTCCACAATCCCAACCATTAACCCAGCACTGCCAAGGCCCCCACTGACCATGTCCCCAAGTGCCACATCCACAGGGCTGTTAAATCCCTCCAGGGATGGGGACTCCATCACTGCCCTGGACAGCTGTGCCAATGCTTGGCCACTCTTTTGGGGTGGAAACTTCCCCAATATCCAATCTGACCCTCCCCTGGCCCAGCCTGAGGCCGTTCCCTCTGCTCCTGTCCCTGTTCCCTGGAGCACAGCCCGACCCCCCCAGCTGTGCCCTCCTGTCAGGAGCTGTGCAGAGCCACAAGGGCCCCCTGAGCCTCCTTTGCTCCAGGCTGAGCCCCTGCCCAGCTCCCTCAGCCTCTCCTGGAGCTCCAGATCCTTCCCCAGCTTTGTTCCCTTCCCTGGACATGTTCCAGAGTAAATGTTACCAAAGTTCCTTGGGTTTTAGTAAAATTCCTTATCTGCAAACAGATAAGGGTGGAACACAGAGAAGCTCTCATTCCTCTCCCTTTGGAGCAAGAAGCCCTGGTGCCAGGCTCCTCAGGGAACAATCTCTGCACAGGCAGCAGCCTGACAACTTGGAGGACACATTCTCTCCCAGGCAGATTTATCTGGGGGCTGTACAGGCCCTTCCAAAGCTTTCCAGCTCCCAGGAGCTGCTGGCACCAGCAGTTCCCCACAGTATTTTTAATCCACCAAGTTATTTTTATGTATTTCCACAGCGGCCACCCCAACCATCACCAAAGGAAATCTTGAAAGAAGATGCAAGTTTTATTTTTGGAGACACATCCAAACCCCAATCACTCTCCATTTCAGAGGCATTTACTTCAAACAAGAAGAGACACAAAAATAACTTTTTCATGAATGAAAGGGAAAGGAATGTGAATGGCAGCCCAACAGAGGGAGGGAGCAGGAGCAATCCAAGGACTTTTACACAGGCAGACACTGATAAGACAAGGGGGAAAGGTTTGAAACTGAAAGGAGACCTTTACATATTAGGAAGAAATTCTCTCCTGTGAGGGTGGGGAGGCCCTGGCACAGGGTGCCCAGAGAAGCTGCCCCTGGATCCCTGGAAGTGTCCAAGGTCAGGCTGGAGGGGCTGGGAGCACCCTGGGACAGTGGGAGGTGTTCCTGTGTCAGACAGGGGAATGGAAGCAAAAGGTCTTTAAGGCCCCATCCCACCCAAAGCATCCCATGATTTTGTGGTTTCTGGAATGCATTTGTTCCTGTCAGAAAATGCCATTTCATTTCTGCATTCTGAAGTCCACTGTTTGGTTTTTTTTAAGCATCCCCACTATCATTTACACAACAATCTTCCCCTACACTCCCTCTGCCAGGCTACATAGGGGTAAAAATGGGGAGAGAGCAGAGGCTGGGGACTCAGAGAGGGCCTCAGATGTGCAGCAGGAAAGACAAACATCCAAAAGCACCGTGCTCTGAAGCCACATGGCTGAAAATGCCACAGGGGCTGCTCCATCACAGGCCAACAGGCTCCCACTTCCCAGCACTCAGCTGGCAGCACATGCACAGCTTCAGTAAAATAACATATTTGTTTGAAAGTTGCTAGTGAAGCTCACAAACTCCTACACTCAGTGACACAAACCTTCCAGATTTCAGGGCAAACACCAACTGGGTCCATCAGTTCAGGCAGCTTTCCTGGTCACAAAAAACAGAGCAGCTCCTTGGAAATTTCATCCCAAAGCCAGTACCATCAAGATCTTCAGGTTTTTATTCTAGATAAATTTAGTTTTTATTTGGGCAGAACATGAGGCATGGAGTTAAACCACAGCAGTTATCCACTATCTGGCTCACCAGGAGCAGGAAAACAGGAATGATGCCAGCAGAGCTGGGAGTAACTGCAGCCAGGCTGGGCTCAGGGGTCACTATCTGCACTCAGAACTGGCCCTAAAAAGCAAATCCAGCCCCATGAGGTGAGACACAACTCCTGAGCAGAGCTGGCCCACTCCTCCCTGTGGCACCAGCTGGAAAAGCTCCACACTGAGCAGCTGGTGCTCTCCATCTGCCAGCAGCTCAGCTGTACCTTCCCCAAGCCACCAGGGATAAATTCAAAAAGACACACTATTAAGGTAATTATCTTACCCCAAATGATTGTTAATTATGGAGCCCTCATTATACACATCCCAGCCACAGGTTAAGAATCCAAGGAAGAAGCATGTGAGCTCAAAATTAAGTACTTTTTTCCCAGGCTGTGAAGGATTCCCTATGCAGTAACACCTGCTGGAGAACTCGATCCATTACAGGGCCAAAACTTCCCTATAAACCCTTTTTTTGTAGGAAAGGGGAATGGCACACAAACAAGAGGAGGAAACTATTCCAAGGACATGAAGAACTGGGGATTTTTTCCTGAGACTCACAGGAACATGCAGGGCAGCAACAGCTCTCCCATGTCTGAGAACTAGAAAAATCCAAGGGAGGGAGGAGGAAGCTCTCCTGGATCAACGCCATCACCATCTGCCACCAAGATTTCTCCTAAAACACTGATTTTTTTTTTTTTTTTCCCAGCAGATGAAAGCCATCCAGAGATTTCTCCCTTTTAAGCCTCTGAAGCAGTTTTTCCAAGAGAGCTGGTGCAGATCTCCAGGAGCAGCAGGAGAATTGCTGGCATCCAGGAGCCCTCTGGGCATCCCCGAGGCTGAATCTGCTCTCTCAGAAGGTTCTGCTGGAATAACCAGACAGCAGCAGAGATGCAAACTCTGCCTCTCATCACCTCCTCCCTGCTGCTGCTTGGAGCTCTGGGGGAGGGAAGAGCCTTGCAGGTCTCCTTTAACAATGGGAAGGATGGAAAATCCCAAGGCTGCAATGGGAAGCACTGCATGGACCTGTGGGGTCACCTCCTGGGAAGGGTTTGGGTGTTCCTTAGGTGTTTGGGCATTTCCAAGAAAGGCAGAAAATCTTCTGTTCTCAGCTCCAAACCTCCTGCCATCTGCCTCCTTAGAGAAATGGTTGTTTTTCAGAGGATGAGAGCCATGAAGCCCATTCTCAGTGAGCTGGGCAGGCAGAGAAGCTGTGGCTGCCTCATTCCTGAAGTGTCCAAGGCCAGGCTGGAATAATTTGTACTAAAGGAAGGTGTCCCTGCCTTGGCAGGGAGTGGAAGGAGATGGTCTTGAAGGTCCCTCCCAACCCAAACCATTGGCCTGACAAAGTTTTGCTTTCCTTGAGCAATTTTAAAAGCAGCTCTCTCCATATATTTTCATATAAACAGTTCTTTGTCTTAAAAACAAACCTTCTCCTCAGGGGCAGATCTATGGATATGCAGCAACAAACAAAGCACTGGTCTGCCAACAAAGTTAAGGGCTCCCAGCTCTGGCTAAATAATGCCAGAAAAGCTCCAGGATACTCTGTGTGCCCACAGCAAGAGCTGCCACCCTCCCTTCAAATCCCTTTTGCAGTCAGACTACTGTAAGATCTTCAGGGCAATAAAAAGAAATTGCCTTTATCTGATATGTAAATTACTTCATAAAATTGGTCACTGTGTAAATAAAAAAGCCCTCAACAGACTTATTCTGGAGGCTGCAGAACTGTCAAGATGAAAGAGGTGATATAATTAAAGATCTCCATGGTGGATTTTCATCACAAAACAAGCAGCTCGAGCTGCATTTCAGTGATCCTTAACTTCTGAGCCAATTAAATCAGGAGCTAAAAAGATTAGTCTGATGATTTAGTTCAGTGTGTGACAGCACCTCTAGGCTTAGTCTGAAATATTCAATATTATATTTTAATAGTGTTACACCATGCTTGAAATTTTACAGCTGAGAAAAAAATACAATTCATTAACATTTAATATAAAGTGACACTAAGTCTACATCTCCTCCCATCCCTAAAAACAGGCTCTGATAGGAATTTGTATTTCATACACCATTCCAAAACAGAAAAGCATATTTAAACATCAAAGCTTAAATTTTGTACTACCAAAGAGCTGACAAAACAACATTTTATTTTTACCTTTTCTTGGATACTTTTTAAATTGAAAATTTAAAGTCATATGTCCATTATCTCTTTGCATGATCCTGACAGAAGATACTAAAACTTCCAAAAAAGGGATCAGTTGAAGAGAAATAATATTTTCTCAAGGAACAAACAAACAAGCTACATTTTGCCCACCAGGGAAATAGCCTAAATTCAGCTCTGTTGAATACCCCAAGATTTCAGGATGAGCAGGGAGAGGGTGGAGGAAGGGGGAAAGCTGATGAACTGGAACAGTGATCTCTTTCTCTTATAAAAAAGATTCATTAAAAAAACATTCCCCTGCTCATTATGACCATCATCAGGTTTCTGCTGGCACTTCACCCTGCCCACAGCCACAGCTCCCTCAAGAACCATGATGGGAATATCCTCATTATTTATCTGGAGTGTTCCCAGTGCAATTTTTAAGTATGGATTTCAATAGTGGCACTGATATTTCAGTACCAGAAGGGAATTTTCCTGTGTTGTTCCTGAAACTGATAAAGTTTTGTGCATGGCATGTCTGCCTGCACTAATAACCCTGTCAGACTTCCCAAGGTAACACTCCAAAGCTTCAGCAAACCTTCCCTTTGTGTTTTCAGGGACATTTCTCAGTCCCTCCTGAGAGCAGCAGTGCCCCTGACTTCTGCCAGGCACACAGAAAATCCCAGTGGCTGCAGGAAAGCCCCTCAAGTGCACCAGGAAACATTCCACAGAATCATTCAGGCTGGAAGAGACCTCCCAGATCAATTCCAACTGTTAACACAGCACTGTCACCCTCACCCCTAATCCATGGCCCCAAGCACCACTTCCACATGGCTTTCAAACAGGGAATTTCCATTTCCAGGGAATTTAAAAGCCCACAGTGCATGAAGGCACAGAGCTAGCACAGTGGGTGCAGAGTTTATTTCAGATCTATCCCAAATCCCATCCTCTTCCCTGCTCTCTGCAGTGAGACAGCCCTGACTGTACATTACAGGCTCAGAGGGCTGAGGAGGAAGGAGGATCTGCCAAAATCCTTTCATTCCTGGGGAAGTGGGGCTCATCTGCCAGCACAGCCAGGCAAGACAAGCCTCAAGGTCACCCAGCTCCTCTGCCGCATGCCAGCAGCACACAAGTGGCAGCTAAAGTAGGACATTTTTCATCCCATACCCATTAAGTGCTTTCCTTTCATTTTGGCTTGAGTCTTCCTTAAGGTGGGATGGAGCATTTAAACTCCAAAACAGGAATGATTGTCACATCAGGCATTGTCCCTGAGATGAGGGGGACAATGAGAGACTCACCTGCTCCAGCCCAATTCTCTTCCACTTACCACAAGACTAATTTAGGAAAATTAGACTAGATTGTAATCCCAAATCCCACCATGCTCATCTTCCAGACTTGACCCAAACCCTTTTTTTGAGAGCTGCCAGAACACCTGTTTTCCTTAAAGCATCCCATGCCACTCTCAGCATCCAACTTTAATCCACATTTTCCAGAGAAGGCACAGAAACTGCCCTGAGCAAGGCAGAGAATTATCACCTAACACAGAGCCCAGTCCTCCCTCATTTTCATACCAGAGATCTCCTTCATGTCCCTGCAGCCTTTGAACAAGTCTCTAATTAACAGCCTCACGGTCCTCTATTCCTATTTTTCACATTAAATACCTTTCTCACCAGCAATCAAAAAAAAAACAAGAGCAGGAGGACTCTTAAAACTTAAAAAAAAAAAATGGTAACAACAATGTCTCAGCACTGCCAGTCACAGCTGAGATGCAGCAGAATCCTGATCCCTGTTTCCAGCCCAGATTCCTTGCTCACACCTCTTTAACAGCTGTGCAGGTACCAAGGGATTACAGCGAGGCTGGTTCATTCTCAGGGTATGGCAATTTCCTTCCAGGAGGAAGGACTCCAGCAGAAGTCAGGGAATAATCTCTTGGTTATTCCTCAAATATGGCTGAAGTCAGGGACAGCCACGGCACCTGCACAGCAGCTCCTGCTGCTCCCAAAATGAAGGCTGCCATCCATTTTGCTGTTTCCAGAAGGACATTTACAAACGTGGTTCTAGGCATTTTTTTGCCCCTTAGAAAGCCTGGTTTGATCTGTGTCCAGCTCCTGCCAAACCTGTCAGGTTCTTCCTTCCCAAAATTTAAACTATTCCATTTGTTCTCCATTGCTTTGCTTTCACAGTTACCAGTCCAGCCCCACAACCTCAAACCTTGGTGTCTCCATCTGTCCTGCTGTGTCCTTTTCCTCACCCTCTGTCACCAGCTGCCTTCCCTTCCTTCCCATCCAAGGTCCCCAGTTTGGCAACCTCAGCATCTTCCACAGTCCCATCCCATGTCCTGCCCCACCAGGCAGGTGTCACCTCACCCTAAACCTCCCAGAGCTCTTGGAGTTCAGCTTGTCCCACCCTTCAGCCCAACCTGAGCCCATGTCCCTGTCCCACTGTGTCCCACCGTGCTGTCCCCAAACTAGCCTTGCAGTGCCCATGCCATCACCCAGCAGTGCTGTTCTCAAGCTAATGATGCTGGACAATTATCACTCCACCGTGTCCCTCCGTGCTGTCCCCAGACTGGCCATGCTGGACGAGTCACTCTGTGTCCCCATGGTGTTCCAGCCTGGCCATGCTGTGCTCATACCATCACCCCACTGTGCTGTCCCACTGTACAAAGCCTCACCCCACCGTGTCCCTCCGTGCTGTCCCCAGACTGGCCGTGCTGGACAAGTCACCCTGTGTCCCCATGGTGTTCCAGCCTGGCCACGCTGTGCCCATGCCATCACCCCCCTGTGGTGTCCCCAGCCTGCCCACGCTGTACAAATCCTCACCCCACCGCGTCCCCGCCGTGCTGTCCCCACGCTGCCCGTGCCGTGCCCGTGTCACAGCCGCCCTCGCTGTCCCGATGTCCCCAACCCTCCCCGCTGTTCCCCGGGGTCGCCCCCGGCCCCACCTCCCCAGACCACGCCCCTGCAGCCCCACCCACCGAGGCCCCGCCCACCTGGCTCATTACCATACGTCCCAGCCCCGCCCATGCTCTGAGCCCCCCCCGCCTCTCTCCCCCCGCCTCGCTGCCGTTCCCGCTCCCCCGCACTCACGCGGGCGGTTCTTGCGGACCGAGTCCCGCCGCTGCCGGCTCACGGACCCGCCGCGTTCGCGGGGTTGCGGACCCGCCGCGCTGTCCGCGCCCGCCGCGCCGCCGCTGCTCCGCCGCCGCAGCTGGGAGGGCCCGGCGTCCGCACCGCCACCGCCGCCGCCGCCCCGCCGCCGCGACTTCTTCTCGTCCTCCGCGCCATCGCCACAGCTGCGTGGCGGCTCCATGGGCAGCGCGGCCCGGCCCCATGGGCCGCCCGGCCCCGCTCCGGCCCCGCTCAGCCGCCACCGCCGCAGCCACCGCCCCCGGCGCGCCTGCGCCGCACGGCCCCGCGGGGCGGGACACCCCGTGAGGCGGCCGCCAATCCGCGCCCCCCGCGGCGCAGAGCGACAGGAGGATGCGCCAATGGGAGGCCGGGATTGCGCGGCAGAGGGGAGCTGGGCCCGCCCCCTGCTGTCGGCCGCGTAGAGTGACAAGCGCGGCTGCCCAATCGGAAGCGTGCGCCCAGGTGAGGCGGGCCGATATGCGGCAGCTCTGGCCTATGGGCTTTCTCTGGGGCTAGATTGACAGGGCAACCACCCAATGACCGAGAGAGCTGTGCGGGTGGGGCGGGAGAAGGCGCGGTGATTGACAGCCGGTAACTATGGCAACGCGGGGGGCCGAAGGGAAGAACCGCAGTAGGTTCGGCTGGGCTGGGCCGCGCGGAGGGGCTTATTTGAATATGATTTGCATATGCAGATGACGATGCATACAGACGTGGGGTGGTCTGAAACCCACCATGGCGGACCTGAAAATCCACCTCGTTCCACCCCCTGCCATCTGCAGGGACACCTTCCACTATCCCAGGTTGTTCCAAGCCCCGTCCAACCAACCTGGCCTTGGACACTTCCAGGGATCCACGGGGCAGCCACAGCATCTCTGGGAAATCCATTCCAGGGCCTCACCACCCTCACAAGGAAGAATTCCCTGCTAAGATCTTAAAATCCTCAGCTCTCCTTTACATCCCAACATAATTCTAATATGGACACATCCCTGTTCTTTAAATCCTGATCCTGCATTTATCAACAAGCGCAGCAGGAAAACCCCTGGTGGTGGAAAAATTGAGGCAACCATGAAGAGGGGTGTAAGCAACAACCAACAGGATGGAAATTCAAAAGGAAAACACAGATTCCCAGCCTACAGGATGCCATAATGATGAAGATTCCCATGTGGAATGTTAATTGTCTGTCACACCAGGCGTGGAACTGCAGCCCCACGGTGACCCAGGGTGCTCCTCACCTGCCCCGAGGTAATCCCAGCTCACCACAATCCTCAGGCATTAATTCGATACCTGAAGGATCAGCGACCAACATTCCACAAAGGTGTGATAATTTTTCCATGAAAACTTGCTGAATTCTGGTTGCCAGAGTGAAAAATGGAACAAAGGGATTGGCCAAATTCAGTTGGTGTATTTTAATATCCTGTTGGGTAAGTAGAGGAAGTGAATAAAAATGGGGTTGGCAGTGACAGGAGATAAAGGATGAGCTCTCTGAACACAAATAATCTCATTCAGAGCAGCGTTGCTTTCATTTGGGTAAAAAAGGAACTGGCTGAGCTGTCTCTTGAGTATTTTCAACCCCTCTGACTGTTTGACACACCTGGGCTGTAAGAGCTGGAGAGCAGAAAGTGAGGGAAGCTTGTGGGTCTCTCAGATTTGGGACACAGCTCTTGGGAGCATGGAGAGGGCACAGGAAAGGGCTGTTCCTTCCCAAAAGATTCCTGTTTGTCCCCAAACAGCACACAGTGGTGAGCCCTGGTTTAAGGATGTTGGTGCCTCTGTTCTGCAGGTCAGAGCTGTTTAGGGCACAAGGAAAGAGGAGCAGCACCTCCAGAGCTGAAGCCAGAGTGACTAAGGTGGCCCAGCATGGACAAGGTGCCCATTTTCTGGGCAGGATCCCAGGACAGAATTCAAGCAGAAAACCTGGATAATGAATAAAGCAGCACCCTGGCCTGAGTGGGTACCAAGCTCAGCACAATCTGTGCACTGTGTCTACCTGGTTGTATCCACTCCCTTCTCTCCCAGCCTAAGCTCCTTGTGGCTCTGTTTCACCCTTCAAGTTTGCAGATGCTTGGTGCATTTCTCTTCCCAGAATTTGTCTGGTGTAGGCACACAGTGTGTGGTAATTAGGAGTGGGGCTGTGGCCAGCCTCATCCCCAATGGGCTACAGCTGTGAAAAGCAGGTGAACAGCACTGAAAATAAGGAGTGCTGAGTTGTACTGACCAATCATACAGGGAACAGAGAGCACACAGGTGCAATGCATCAACATGAGGGGTGTAAAAGGTTGGGCTAAAGAACAAGGAGGGTAGATGCTTGCAGCCTTCTGCAATGCCATGGTGTTACTCTGTATGCTTAAAGCCTTCTGAAATTGCATGGTGACAACATCCTGACTTGTGTATCATGGCCATCTCAACTGTGACAGTCTAGTTCCTCCTTGGTGACAACATCCTGACTTGTGCAGCTCAGCTCTTCGCTGCCTCAGGAACCACCTTCCCTGTTTTCATCCTGAGTATCATCCTATCACCAACAGGAAGACCTGCCATGGTGGGCATCCTCTGGACCAGCTCCTGTGCTTGCTCCAGAATGAGGTCTGGAACCCTGAACCCTGTCACCTCAGCCTCCCAGTGTCACTGCCAGCAGAGCCCTTCAGAGCATTGCCTCCAGCCACAGCATCATCAACCTCCTGCTCTTCATCCCACAAATCACAACAAGGCAAGTGTGAAGCATCAAACCAATTTATTATAGTTAGTAAAAGGCTTTTTAGCCTGTTAGTACAAGATGTGCTGGGACACAGCTCCCTCCTGCACCATCTCCTGCCAATGAGGCTTTAAAGTGCTTCGTAACAACTGTGAAAATCCTGGCAGTTCACAGCAGCAATCTGAACGTGTGCTTTCCCCAGTCTGAGGTGGTGACAAACCAGCTGTTTCACAAGAGAAATCCAACATGAAAAGGCAAAGCGTACAAGCTGTTGCTTAAATGTATGGAAAAACATGGGAAGAATTTCACA
Source organism: Agelaius tricolor (assembly GCF_023055355.1). Lineage (NCBI taxonomy): Eukaryota > Metazoa > Chordata > Aves > Passeriformes > Icteridae > Agelaius > Agelaius tricolor. Next base: position 511,452 of record NW_027269284.1, on the reverse strand, counting down.
GGCAAGTAAAGCATCAGAGAAGAGGGCCTTGGTATGGATGAGGCTGGTTTGGGATCTCATGGGTCTGCCCTGAATTACAGGAAGTGTGGAGAAGGCAAGTCCCCTCCTGTCCCTGCCATCAGGGAGTGATAACCATTTTATCTGTAATGGGAAGAGCAGCCCCACATTCCCTCTCCTGGCAGAGGGGGCTGAGTGTGTTTAAAGGATTGTCCCTTCCCCCTTCAGCACCAGGCACTGAGGAAGGAATGAACACCTCAAGCACTTGTGGAAAGCAGCCCTGACACAGCACATCAACACCTCCCTCTTGCATCTATTGGCTGTCCTTAGTTTCATGGAGGCACTTCTTGGGTCTTTGGGCAGAAGGAAACCATTGGGAGGGAGGAGCAGCCATTGAGGGCTGAGTGACCTTTCCCACCACAGGCCAGGCTCTGGGTGTGATGGGCTGAGCTCCCTGCCAGCAGGAAGAGCAGATTTTGGGAACTCATTCAGGATGAATAAGTTACTGGGATAAGGGGAGTGATTCTGCTCCTCTGCTCTGCTCAGGTGAGACCCCACCTGCAGTGCTGTGTCCCAACATAAGAAGGGTGTGGAGCTGCTGGAGTGAGGCCACAGGACTGAGCCCCCTGCTCTGGAGCCGAGTTGGGAGTGTTCAGCCTAGAGAACACTCAGAAGAGACCTTCCAGCAGCTTCCAGTACCTGAATGGGCTACAAGAGAGCTGGAGAGGGACTTTGGACAAGGACCTGGAGTGACAGCACAAAGGGGAATGGCTTCCCACTGTCAGAGGGCACGGACAGATGGGATACTGGGAAGAAATTCCTCCCCTGTGAGGGTGGTGAGGCACTGACACAGGTAGTCCAGAGCAGCTGTGGCTGCTCCATCTCTGGAAGAGTTCAAGGCCAAGCTGAATGGGGCTTGGAGCAACCTGGAGCAATGTAATTACTCCAAGCTGTTGCTTCTTCCCTGCTTTGCTGTATTTTAGAATCACAGAATGGTTGGGGTTGGAAGGGCCATTAATGAGCATCTCATCCCAGCCCTCTGCCATGGGCAGGGACACCTTCCCCAAGACCAGGCTGTTCCAAGCCCTTTAGACACTGGAAGGTGCTCCAAGGTCTCCCCACAGCATCTCAGACTCTGGTATGGCCTCCCTGCAGTGCACAGTTGATCCTGTTTGTGTCCCAGCCTGGGCAGAAGGTTCCTGTACCCTTGCCCCATAGCAACAGCTATCAAGAAGGGCAGGAACTCCATCCAACCTTCCAACCAAGCTCCAAAAATCCAGCCTAAAAATCAAAGACACCCAACAACCTTTTGTGGGACCAAGTCTGCTTGAAGTTGGCATTGCCAGAAACATTCCTCTTAAACCAGAAACCCCTTTCCCTGCCTGGAGGGGGTGAAATGAGGCTGATCCTTGAGAATGCTGATTAGATGCAGCTCTTTCCTGACCCTCATGCTTATCCCCAGGGTCAGTACTACATGAACCAATCCCAGAAGGAGCAGCAGAGCCAGAGACACCAAGTAAGGCAAACTGAATATGAGACGTCCAGTGGAGGCTGCTGCACCCACCCTTGGGCACATTTTCAAGCCAAGATGAGCAGAGCCAAGAAAATCAGCTCTGCTGTTACAGGATATCTGCACCACCTCTCCTGGCTGCATTGCACAAAGGAACCTGGAGGTCACCTTTGGATCACCAGTATGTGTTTCCCTGAGGCTTCCTGGGACCAAACAAGACATGGAGAATCACCATAGTGCTTTTCTTTTTGACTCAATGGAACATTTTGGAGCGAGATCTTCTCCCTGAGAGGTGTAAAAAGAGAAGGCTACAGCCAAGAAGATGGCTGGGAAATGGGAGGGAACGGACCCAAACCCAAGAGCATCACGTACCAAGGCCTCTTCCAGCAGAACCTTCCAGAAAAAAGATTTAACAATGCCCCTACTGCCCTTTGCTACTCTTCAGGCTTCAAATGCATTGGCCAAAATCCTGTTGCCAGAGGAACCCCGTGGCTGTGGCACGGTCGCGGTGTCCCCATCTGCTATTTCCGCAGCCGGGCGTACACGGCAAACGCCACGGCAGAAATGACACCAACAGCTGGAAGGATGTACAGCAGGGACAGGCCATTGCTGTCCCCCTTTGGGGCTCTGGCCCGAGGTGAGCTGGTGGCACTGCCAGAGCTGGAATTCACGGAGCTTCCATGGGTTGTGACTCCATCAGTGCCGGCTCCAAGCTGGACGCTGGGGTGATGATCCACGCGGAGCTCGTGGGTGCCCAGGGAGCTGCTGTCCCAGCCTGGAGCAGGACAGGAGTCTCTGCTTGCTCCAGGTGCCTCCTTTTCCCTGGGGCCTGCAGGAACTGAGGAGACTCTGGGCAGTGCTGCTCCTGAGCTCAGGCTATCGCTGCTCACCAGGATTGGGTCGCTGCTGAGGCCAAGGCTGCTGGAGGGGGTGGAATGGCAGTTGCTGGGCTCCTGAGGGCTCGGGTATCTGCTGGCCACCTCTGGGCTGCCCTGAGGCGTGGACACGAGGACACCTGGCTTGCTGAGCTCCTCTTCCCTCTCCTCATCACTCTGAGGTGCCCAGATGCTCGTGGCAGAGCTCACCCGGGAAGCTGATCTCCCAGCCACGCCTTCAGAGCCACCTACCACAGCTGTGCCCAGGACGGGGTTTGCCGAGGCTGGGAGCACCTTTAGGAGACAAGGAGAGGGGCTGGGGGTCAAGGGAAGCACCCAATGGCCTGGGCTTGGGCACACAGGTCCCACACAAAGCCACTTCAACACAGGCCCCACAGCTGCATCAACAAGGCTGGGTCACAGGGAACAGGGAGGTGAAGGAGGGAGGCAGGCAGTGAGGAGAGCAGTGGAAAACAGCACCTGGAAGCTGTTTTCCTGGAAGAAGGAGACAAAACCCAACAGTTTAGCTCCCTTTTCCCATGCTCCACCATACACCACATGGATAATGTGAACACCACAGTGGGGGGAAAAAAATTCCTGAATAAACTCATCACCAGCTCAGTGTGACACTGCAACAGAAAATCTCCTGGGACTGCACAAGGACATGAGTGAAATGCAAGTGGCAAGAGGAAAGGTCACCTACTTTCTCCTTGGCTGGCACAGAGGGGGTGCTGCTGGCTGTATTCCCAATGGGCAGCTTCTTCTCTTGCATAAGAGACTTCACAGAGCTGTCACGGGATGGGAAAGTGGCTCTGGGCACAGGGGTAGCACCCAGGGTAGCTGTTTCCATCGAAGCAGCTGTCAGGGAGAAAATAAAACATGTTGTGTTAACCAGGGGGCCTAAAGGTGGGTTTTCAGCAAATTTGCTGATTTGCTCTTCCTCAAGGAAGCTGTGACAGGACAGTCCCCAAGCTGAGGGGGTGGCACAGGGAGCAGGACCCAGTGCTCTGGCTCTGTGGCACCCAAGCTGTCCCTGCAGCTGCAGGTAACTCATGCAGGGTGGGCTGCAGGGCTGGGGAGCACCAAGGCAAACAGAGGCTTTTATGGCTCCTGAAACTCCCTGTCATGCATACAAAGATCTCTGCAAACCAGGGGGAGAACTTTCACACCCCAAAGCTGCTCCAAAACTGCCAAAATTAAAATGCAGATGGATGAGATGACCATTGTGGACTCCTTCCAAACAAAATATTCTATTCCATTCTATTCCATTCCATTCCAACTATTCCCCCAGCACTGCCAAGGCCACCATTAACCCATGTCCCCAAATACCACATTCAAACACCTTCTAAATCCCTCCAGGGATGGTGACTACCAGTGGCCTGGATGGCTTTTTCCAGTGCTTGACAACCTGTTCCAAAAAGAAATTTTCCCTACTATGCAATCTAAACCTCCCATGAAACAATTTTCCTCTCATCCTGTTGCTTGTTCCCTGGGAGCAGAGCCCAACTCCACCTTGCTCCACCCTCCTGTCAGGGAGTTGTAGAGAGCAAGAAGGCCTCTCCCAAACCTCCTTTTTTCCAGAATGACCTCTACCAGCTTCCTGAGCTGCTCCTCATCACACTTATGCTCTAGAGCCCTCCCAGCTCCATTCCCATCTCTGGACACACTCCAGCATCCCAGTTTCTTTCTTGCAGTGAGGGGCTCTCAGCAGCACCTCCTGCTCCCTAGTGGCTGCCTGGTTCTGCCAGGAGGGAAACCCACCTCCACTCTCTGGGTGCTCTGGCAGCATCCCAACCCGCTTCTTCTCCACATCAAACTGCTCCTGGATGAGGAGGGGGCTGCGCACATCCACGAAGCTGCCCGTGGCCTCACCCTGCCCAGAGCTGGGCACAGGCTGCTTTTTTGGCACTGACTTTGGGGGCTGCTGCTCCACACGAGTGGCCCCCTCCAGCCTCGGTGGTGACTCTGTGGAGATATCCGAGCTCTCTTCGGGCTCGTTCCTGGGCTGCCCAGGGCTGTGAGTGGCGCCTGCATCCCTGGATGGAGCAGCCCTGCCCAGGGCCAGGCCGGGTGTGCCGCGGTGCAGGTGGTTGGCGTTGCCAAAAAACCCATTGTCCACGCACACCGGCCGGCGGCTCAGCCAGTCCCGGCCCTGCTCTGGGGACACGGCCACCCCCGGTGTCGCTGCTGTCACTGGCACAGCCCCGGCAGGGTGTGAGAGGTTCCCCTCTCCGCTGTGCCCGCCGCTCCCTCCGCCGTGGACTTTGCTCCCAGGTGGAACTGGCCGGGGACTCTCTTGCTCCGGGAGTTTTTTGGGGAGCTGGAAGGAAATGAGGTGTGTTAAATCACTGGGATGAGAGGGTTTGGGACACCCCTGTGGTGCCAGTGACCCCCATAAGGCTGGTTATGAAGGGGGTCTGGGTCTCTCTTTGGGACCCACCCAAGGGTTGGGGGCTGTAGAGAGAAGCCTGGACAGGCAAAGCAGACCCTGCACTCCCCCATGGAGGGAGACAGGAGAGGGAGCAGACACAGGGCCATATATGAGCTGTAAGCTACCAGCAGAGATCAGCAGTGAGGGGCTGCTTTGGCTGGGCCTGGCCCCACCACAGGCTCCCCATACCCAATCAAAAAGCCCAAAAGGGATCTTTGTGTCCCCATCCAACACATGCCCTGCTCACCGATTCCTGCACAGGCAGTCTGGCCTCCAGCTCCGTGCTCGTGGTGGTGCCAGCACTGGGCAGGACAGGGGGATGGTCACCAGTGGCCCGGTCTCGGCGTGGCTGCCCAGCCAGCGGGGCAGGATTTGGCCCTCGGGGTGGTGTCTGGGCACTGATGGAGGAGGGACTGGGATGGGCATCACTGGGAAGGGAGGAGTCAGCAACAGGGGCTGAGGAACCTGGAAGAGACAAGCAGATCATTGCAGGAAAAGCTGAGGAAGCAGAGGGTAAGTGTGGGGCTGTGTGTGTCCCTGTGTGTGTCCCCGTGTGTGTCCCCGCTCTGTCCCCACATCAGCCAAGCCCACAGCACCCCTTTGATCATCTTTCCATCTTCCCTCAGCCCACCACCAACCCAAGCACCTTCAAACAGGGACCCATCATCCTCGGACACGTCACCACAGTGAACGACATCCTGGGGGCAATCACAGACACCTCCAGCACCCTGGAAACTGAGGCAGGCACAGAGACAACTTCATGCCCCCATCTCCAGCACCCCACAGGACACACCCAGGACAGATGAGGCTACATACGAGGTCGAGGTTGCCAGGTATCATAGACTTCCTGCAGCTCATCAGCCAAGTGCCCTGCGTTGTTGTGGTGCAGTGCCTGGATGAGATCCTGCACCCAGCCCTTCCGGCACCTCAGGTGCTGATAGAACCTAAAGACAGCGGCCTGGTTGCCCCTTGTCTCCTCCCGGGCGAGGAGTTCATCCTAGGAAAAACACACAGGGTATCTAAGAGAGGGTGTGGCTTAGAGATAAGTCAGCTCTATGTTGCCATTAGGGAGGGAGCCTGGCAGAGCTCAGGAAAATAGGAAATTACTCTGTCAGAATCGACCAGGCAGGTCAGGGAATCGGCCAGCGACGCCACTCGGATAGCCGCGAACTTCTTGAGGTTTCCCGTAATATGGATGTACACTTTGTCCTCAGCCAAACCCATCGTGGCTCAGCACCTGCAGAGGGACAAAGACTGCGGGTGAGCCTCAGGCTGTCTCCAGAAACTCAGGCAGGCACCCGTGCCCTGGCACAGACACCGCGATGAGACAGGGGAAATCCTGTCGGAAATCACGCACAGAAAATTCGTTTGGGTTTAAGCTCAACGCTCAGCTTCATTTCCACAAACCTCGCGTCTTTCTACCACTGCCCAAGCCGTGTTTATTCCCACTCTGCTTATTTGGATGTTTGGATTCCGCCGGCGGGTTGGGGGCCGGCCTGGCGGCAGGGTCACGACAGCCGACAGGGAAAAACAAGCGGCACGGCCAAGACAAGCGCCAGAGGCCACGGCGGAAATCCCGCATAAGCAATGGGAAAACCAAAGGGGAAAGCACAGGGCTCCTTCCCACAGGGAACAGCGGCCCGCAGGCCGCGACGTGGCTCTGGGCGCCCTCACGGCGGGGGCCCCCCCGCCCTCAGCGCGACCTTCAGCCCCCGGGGGAGCTCCGGGAGGTTCTCCGCTCGCAGATCCCCCTGGCAGAGCGGCCGGCGGTGGCGGCCGGGGCCGTGGCGGCCGCGGGGGTCGCTGCGGCCCCCATGTCCCCTCCCCGCCGCCCTCACGGCCCCTGAGGGCCCCTCACCTGCGCCCGCCGCCGCCGCACGCCCGGCACCGCTATGGCCCCGCCCCCTTTGCGTCGCGTCCGCCGCTGATTGGCTGTGGAGGACGCCCGTTACGGTGATTGACAGGTAGTGATTGACAGAGGGTGTGTCCCGTTCCGGGTCACTGGGGACAGCGGGGACAGGGAGATCGTGGAGCGGGGACAGGGCGGTCCTGGAGCGGGGATAGGGAGATCCTGGAGAAGGGACAGGTCCTGGAGTGGGGACAGGGAAATCCTGGAGCGGGGACAGATCCTGGAGCAGGGACTGGGAGATCCTGGAGAGGGGACAGGGAGATCCTGGAGTGGGGAGAGCGGGTGTGAAGGGACAGGAGTGTCCCTCCTGTGAGGAGACTCACCTGTTCACTCTGGAGAAGAGACTTGAGAGGCCATCTCATCAATCCATAACAATATCTCCAAGCAGGGTGTCACAGGATGGTGCCAGACTCTTTCCAGCAGTGCCCAGCGACAGGACAAGGACTAATGGCCACAAAGTAAAACAGAAGAAGTTCCACCTCAACACAAGGAAGAATTTCTTTATGTTGAGGGTGGCAGAGCACTGGAAGAGCTGCCCAGGGGGGCCCTGGAGTCTCCCTCTCTGGAGATGTTCCAAGCCCACCTGGACACATTCCTGTGCCACCTGCTCCAGGCTCTGTTCCATGGTGCCCAGCAATGGGACACAGGGCAAAGGGCAGAAACTGATGGAAGTTCCACCTGGATATGACGAACGTGGTCTTTCATGTGAGCACTGGCACAGTTTGTCCAGAAAAGCCTCATCCCTGGAAGTGTCCCAGGCCACATGTGATGGGGCTTGGAGCAACCTGGGATAGTGGAAAGTTGTCCCTGCCCATGGCAGGGGATGGAATGAGATGGTCTTTAAGGTTCCTTCACACCCAAACCATTCTGTAATTATGATTAATTGAAGCCAGCTTTTCTCATTCTAAGTTATAAAAAGGATCATATTTCTGGGTTGTTTCTAATTAAGAAGAGATCTTTTTTGGTGATCAAAACTTACCTCATGAAAAAAAAACCCAACACTCACTTGCACCCAGTACTTTATGTTCACAGAATCACAGAATCGTACAATCATGATCATAGAATTACAGAATGTTAAAGGTTTGGAAGGGACTCTTAAAGATCATCCCAAGCCACCCTGCCAGGGGTAGGGTGAACCCCCATTAAACCAGGTTGCTCAAGGCCTTATCCCACCTGGCTTTGAAAACTTCCAGCGTTGGGCCATTCACAACTTCTCTGGGCAACCTGTTCTGTTCTCACCATGGTCACAGCAAAAAATTTCCTCTGAATATCCAATTTAAATTCCTCCTCTTTCAACTTATACACGTTACTCCTTGTCCTGTCTCCGCAGCTCCTTCCTAACAGCCACTCTCCGGAATTCCTGTAGTATCCCACCAGGACATTTTGTTTGTAATTAATTTCCTAGTTAATACTCAGTTAGTCAGTTAATTTATTTATTAATTCATTTTTCCTACTTCGGAATTTTGGGAAGCGGGACCGGGGAGAGCGCAGTGCCGCCTCCGCGCCACCAGGGGGCAGCACCGCCCCGCGCCGGGGGCCCGCCTGGCCACGCCCATGGCCACGCCCCGGCCACGCCCCCGGGCCGGAGCCGCACGATGGCGGCGGCAGCGGGCGGGCGGCGGCGGCGGCGCCGTTGAGCGCCGGGAGAGCCCCGAGGGGCGGCGGGGGCTTCCCGCACCCCTTCCCCTTCCCTCATCTCCCCCTCCCCTTTTCCCCCGATCCCCCTTCCCCCGCGTCCTCCCCCGCTGCGCCGTCCATGGTTACGGGCGGCCGAGGCGGCCTCGCAGCGGAGCCGTTTGGGCGGGAGCCGGTGAGGGAGCAGCGGCCGCAGGTGAGCGGGGAGGGGCCGCAGGTGACCCCCGGGGGTGGGCACGGGGTGGCTGTGGTGGCCTGGGGGTGATGGAAAGGGTGGGGGTGCCCCAACTCCACGGACACGCCTGGATCGGGCCCCCCACCCTGCCGGCGCTGAAGTTGGGGTTTGGTGTTTGTGTATTTGTAGGTGTTTGTTGGTGAGAATGGGGATTTCTAAAAGTGAGCGCGGGCTGGGGATCTTGGATTTGCTCCCTTGGAGCGGGTCCAGAGGAGGCCACTGAGTTGATGGGAGGGATGCAGCAGCTCCTCTCCTGCGAGGAAATGCTGGGAAAATTGGGATTGTCCAGCCTGGAGCAGAGAGGGATCCGGGGAGATCTAATGGGGGTCTGTCAGTGCTTGAAGGGAGCACGCAGGAAAAATAGAGAGAGACTTTTTACAAGGACCTGGGTGACAAGATAAGGGGGAACAGCCTCACACGGAGAGTATTGGTTAGATTACATGTTAGGAAGGAATTCTTCCTTGGGCGAGTGGGGAGGCCCTGGCACAGGTTGCTCAGAGAAGCTGTGGCTGCCCCTGGATCCCTGGGAGTGTTTAATGCCAGCTTGGATGGGGCTCTGAGCATCCTGGGATAGTGGAAAGTGTCCCTGCCATGGCAGGGGATGAAACAAGATGAGCTTTAAGGTCCCTTCCCACCCAAACCATTCCATGATTCTGTGAACTTCCACCTGTGGGTCTGCAGCATCCCACAGGGTTGGACACGGGGGTCCAAGCTGGGGACACCCCTCCAAGACCCAAAAAACATCAGCAGGGCAGGGCCACCAAGACCATGAGCTCCTGCCACCACCCATCCCCACCCTGCTGCAGGATGGCCAGGCTCCCTGCACACCTCCCTCAGGCTCCGTGAGGAACCCTCCTGACATCCCCCTGGGCAGATCCACGTGGCCAAAACTTCTTTTGGGACCAGTATTCCAGCTTGGGGACCTGTGGCCTGGCTGCTCCCTGAGCCATCCCTCCAGGAGATGCTCTAGGGTGGAGAATTGGAAGGGACACCCTCCTTGCTGTGGGGTCTGAGGGCTCTGTCCCTTCCCCCAGGGCTCTGTCCCCTTCTCACTGGCTCTTTCCCCTCCTCCAAGGGTGTGTCCCCTCCGACGGGAATCCCAAATGGGAATGTCCCTGCTGCCCCTCTCCAGGCTCTCCCACGCTCAGGGAGCTGCATCCTCCTCCCTCCTCGGCCAGCGTTTGCTTGTTTCTGATCTTGGATGTCATCGAGGGTGGAAAATGTGACAGGAAGGAAGGGAGGCTTTTTTTCCCTCCTGCTAAATATGGACTGACGTTAAAAAAAAAAAATAAATCCAAATACTGTCGTGAAAGGAATCCCAAGCTCTGTTTGTCGAGGCAGAGCAAACGATGTTTTGTGCCTTTTTCAATTCCAGCTGGGAAGTTTCGCAAGGAGTGGTGGAGTCCTTGCCGGGAGCCTCAGGAATTTACTGAGCTCGTTCACAGGACGCTCTCTCCCAGCGTCTTATGCTAAAAAAAAAATTACTCATCCCTCCTCTGCCTGCCCGTGGCTGGGGGGGAGCTTGCTGCAAGCATGCAGGATGCTTGGAAATATTTAAGGATTTTTTTTTTTTTCCCTCCTGTACAAGGAGTTCTAGAAACGACAGGAAATAAAACTGTGGCCCCAACAGGAGTTTCTCATCTTTATTTAAATTCCTGTTGCTGCAGCAGCCGGTGGCAGGGAGGGGAAGGATGTGCTGGGGGGGCTGCAGCCAGGTTTGCAGGGAGGATTTGTCTCTGTCGAGCATCAGATGCAAACTCTGAGATTGGGAAAGCACCACTCCCAGGCTTGATGTAGAGCTCTGGGAGGAGGAATGGGATCACAGGGATGGTGATGGCACTGTCACCTCCCTGATGGCTTCTGCTGTGGCCAGGTGAAGAGCATTTTTGGGGAACAGGGAGCCCCAAATCCCCTGGGACCTGGGGGTGCTGGGGAGACAGAGACTCAGTGTTTGTGCTGGGCAGAAAGTGGGCACTGCCACCTTCCCCTTCCACAGGTTTCTTCCCATCCCTGTTGGAGAGCTTCCTGGGGGAAGCTCCAGAGCTTCTGCCTGATCTTTATTAAAACAGTTGGTTAAAGCAACTGGTTGGTTACAGCTGGCTGAAGGTGGTGGAGTCATCGTCCCTGGAGGTGTCCAAGGGACAACTGAATGTGGCACTCAGTGCTCTGCTCTGGTGACAAGGTGGGGATTGGTCACAGGTTGGACTTGTGATGATCCTGGAGGGCTGTTCCAGCCTGAATGGCTCTGGGATTCTGTGAAAGCAGTGGGGGGAGATCCTGGGAGGTGCTGGAACAGATATTTCCCATTTCCAGGGTGCTGGTGCTGCTGTGGACTAAGGAGAGCCAGCCCTGCCTTCCTGAAACATCCCTCACAAATAACTGCATCTCTGTGCTACTGGTCCATGTCCAACATCCACCTCCTCCTGGATGAGTGGCCTGAATTCCCCCTCTCCCTGTCTCCTCCTGCTGCCAGCCTGCATCTGTTCTGCTCCAACCCTCTGTGTGTCCAGCAGGGTGGTGCATCCCAATCCACAGATCCCAATCCACAGAGGCTGTGTGACCTCTGCTGTGCTTGGCTGACCACTCTTGTGCTCTGTGTGATGCCTCAGAACCCTGGGGAGCGTAGGGGGGGATCTTTTCTGTGGGACAGAGCACCTGGAGTGCTTCCATGGGGTCAGAGGTGACACCTGTGGTGCTTCCATAGGGTCAGAGGTGGCACCTGTAGGGTTTCCATAGGGTCAGGGGTGGCACCTGTAGTGCTTCCATAGGGTTAGAGGTGGCACCTGTGGTGCTTCCATAGGGTCAGAGGTGGCACCTGTAGGGTTTCCATGGGGTCAGGGGTAGCACCTGTAGTGCTTCTATAGGGTCAGGAGTGGCACCTGTGGTGCTTCCATAGGGTCAGGAGTGGCACCTGTAGGGTCTCCATAGGGTCAGGGGTGGCACCTGTAGAGTTTCCATAGGGTCAGGAGTGGCACCTGTAGGGTCTCCATAGGGTCAGGAGTGGCACCTGTGGTGCTTCCATAGGGTCAGGAGTGGCACCTGTAGGGTTTCCATAGGGTCAGGGGTGACACCTGTAGGGTTTCCATAGGTCAGGCGTGGCACCTGTAGGGTTTCCATAGGGTCAGGGGTGGCACCTGTAGGGTTTCCATAGGGTCAGGGGTGACACCTGTGGTGCTTCCATAGGGTCAGGGGTGGCACCTGTGGTGCTTCCATAGGGTCAGGGGTGACACCTGTAGGTTTCCATAGGGTCAGGGTGGCAGCTGTAGGGTTTCCATAGGGTCAGGGGTGACACCTGTAGGGTTTCCATAGGGTCAGGGGTGGCACCTGTAGGGTTTCCATAGGGTCAGGGGTGACACCTGTAGGGTTTCCATGGGGTCAGGGGTGACACCTGTAGGGTTTCCATAGGGTCAGGGGTGGCACCTGTAGGGTTTCCATAGGGTCAGGGGTGGCACCTGTAGGGTTTCCATAGGGTCAGGGTTGGCCCCAGCTGCTGCCTGGTTCTCCCCTCCTGGTGTGACAGGGTCATCCCTGGCAGCTGCTCTCTGGGCTCATTGACAAATCTCATTTTCCTCTGGAAATAAAGCAAATCCCTGGGCTTTCCTCTCACTGTGGAGTCATTTGGAGGCAAGCAGGTCCATGAGCATCCCCAAAGGCTGCAGCCAGGAAGAGCCACTTGAGCAGAGAGGTGGGAAATGTCCGCCTTGAGAGCAGTGGCTGATTCATCTCCTGCTCTTTAACTCTTTCCCCCCTGATTTCAGTGGCATCCAGCTGGTTTCCTTCAAGGCTCAGAGCCCAAGGAGGCTGTGGCTGGATCACAGAACACTGCTGGGTTTTGTGTGGTGTGTTCCTGTGGTTTGGGGTGGAAAAGGCTGGGGTGTGTGGTTATCCGAACTGGAGAACCAGAACATCAGCAGTCACATTAGAGAGGATTAATATTTAATATAGAGGGTATGAACCATTGTGCTTCATCACTATCTGAAGGGCTTAGGAAGAGATTTAGTGATAAGCAAGTGATTCCTGAGCTGTCCAGAATGATTTCTTGCATCTTCCTCTGGAGCAGCTGGTCCTGGATATCGCTGGAGGCTGGTGCAATCCTGTTCTTCCTGATGTCTCCAGTTTTTGTTAAGTGGGTTGAGTGGCTTTCATCACGAGTGTTTGCTGCTCATTAAACTCCCAAATACTCTGGAAACTCTTTTTCTCTGATGCAGCTCACGTGGCTGGACTGTCAGCAGTGGGACCTGTCAGCACTTGAAACTTCTCTGTGTGGGAAACACAGTGTGGGATCCATGGACGTTGTCCCTGTCACAAACAGCTGCCCAGGCACCAGTGAAGAGGCAGCTCATTCATTCTTTTGTGTGTCTGACCCCTTTAGGAGGTTTTTCATGTCATCTCCAGGCTCCCACCATGGTCCTAGAGCTCCCCATGGGAGGGGTGCTGCTTTCCACAGCTGCTCCACGTGGCCTTATGTGGGTTTTTTCTGCAGCATGAGGTGTTTTGTAGTACAGCAACCCCTCTGGGAAGGGGTTGCTGTGTTTGTGCAGGGAGGAGGTGATGGTGGGGACTGCTGGGTCCAAGAAGAACTTCAAGTGACTCCAGAAGAAGCAATAAAAATGCTCCAAGGGCTGGAGCCCCTCTGCTCTGGAGCCAGGCTGAGAGAGCTTCTCTCACCTGGAGAAGAAAAGGCTCCAGGGAGACCTCAAAGCCTCCTCCATGGGCTGAAGAGAGGCTCCAGGAGAGCTGGAGAGGGACTTGGGACAAGGGATGGAGGGACAGGACACAGGGAATGGCTCCCACTGCCAGAGAGTGGGTTAGATGGGATATTAGAAAGAAATTCCTCCCTGTGAGGGTGCTGAGGCCCTGGCACAGGGTGCCCAGAGAAGCTGTGGCTGCTCCATCCCTGGAAATGTTCAAGGCCAGGCTGGACAGGGCTTGGAGCACCCTGGGATGGTGGAAGGTGTCCCTGCCCATGGCTGGGGGTTGGAATGAGATGAATTTTAAGGTCCCTCCCAACCCAAACCATGCTGTGATCCCACAGTTCTATCCTAGAGCATTCCAATCATGCATCTCCACAGCCACAGGTCCTGCAGCTTTGAGGTTGTGTCTCCATGGAGGGAAACCCTCCTCTGGGCTGCAGGAGGGTGTGTGCCTGCACCTCCCTCTGTCTCTGCCCCAAAGCTGAGCTCTCCTGGCTGGAAGCATCAGCCACAGCTTTCAAACCCAGCACCCTGTGCTTGCTGATGTGGTACCTCTGTGTTTGTGGCAGCTGCAGTTTTGATGGTGGCAGTCAAAACACCTGAGTGTGGCTTGGGTTTTGGCATATTGGTCATGCAGAACATCCTGGTGTCTGCTGTAACAGGCATGGAGCTTGGAAATCTTTTCAAAATTGGGGCTACTTTTGTCCCCAAAAAGACCTGTGGAAGAATTAGACCTGTGGGAGAATGAGTAACAGGTGTGGAGCTTGGAAATCTTTTTAAAATTGGGACTACTTTATTTTCCCCAAATGGAAGAATTAGAGAATCAGGGCATGGTTTGGGTTGGAAAGGACCTTAAAGCTCATCTCCTTCCAACCCCCTGCCATGGGCAGGGACACCTCTCACCAGCCCAGGGTGCTCCAAGCCCTGTCCAACCTGGCCTTGAGAAAGCTCCTTTTATTCTCTGTGCAAACAAACAGATCACTTGCTTAGGCAGCAGTGACTCTTTATTCCAGAATAATTTGTTGTCCTAATTCCTTCCTGTTGAAGCAACTCCATTTTGCATGGAATAATTAGCACTCATTTGGGCCTGGGATGGAAAACAAGAGTTCTCTGACTTCAGAGGAGCAGACAGAGTGTAACCTCTGCCTTTCCCACGTGAGTCAGGTCATGCCATGCCATCTGAAGCACAATTAAAACCTGTCTGTGAGCCCAAACACTCCAGGGTGGCAGGAGGGAGCAGGAGGTGGAGGTGTCACCAATTTCCAACTTTCTGCTGTTGCAGGGAGCTGAGGACAAGTGTGGTGAGGGGGGGAACGGAGCAGCACCTCCTTCCTTCTTGGCTGAGGCTGAGGAACAAATAAACAGAAATGTTCTCAGTGCACTGATGTGAAAAGCTGCTTCTGAGCCAGCCTGGCCTGGTGGTGGATTCCTGGCACCCCAGCCAAGTACTTGAGACCTTTTTATTGCCATAACGAGGATTTCCTCATCCTGCTCCGCAGTCTGACTCGAGCCACTGCTATTTTCTGGTCCTTCCAGGAAGACATCCCTGCTCTGCCTTCCTTTGTGCAGGGAAGGGAAACCAGCCAAATCCCTTCCCTGCCCCAAATCCCTGCATGTCTGAAGAAGGGGAGGTGCAGGGCATCCTTCCTGCTTTACCCCAGGGAGCATGAGTTGAATTCCAGGGCAAAGCTGCTTCTCCCCTGGCTGTCTCTCAGCAGGTTCAGTGTTTGCTGATGGGGTTGTGAGCACTGAGGCCATGGACATCTCTTCAGGATGAGTCCTGGAGGCAGTGGAAATGGGAGATGTCCAGCCTGGAAATGCCAGCTGGCAGAAAATGGGCTTTCATTGGCTTGATACCTGACCACCAGACACCTTGGCTGATTGAAGCTGCTTAGACAGAGAGTTTTAAGACCTGGATTCATCATTTGGGGGTCCAAGACACTCCAAATTCCATCAATAAAGGTGTGTTAGAGGCTCATTGTGTGTGACCGTGTTCACAGGGGTCTGAGAATGAGGGAAGAGACGAGGATCTGACTCCATGTTTCAGAAGGCTGATTTATTATTTTATGATATATATTATATTAAAACTATACTAAAAGAATAGAAGAAAGGATTTCATCAGAAAGCTAGTTGAGAATAGAAAAACAAAGAATGATAACAAAGGTTTGTGGCTCTTTCTGCCCGAGCCAGCTCACTGTGATTGGCCATTAATTAGAAACAACCAACATGGGCTAATCAAATATCCACCTGTTGCATTTTACAGCAACAGATAACCATTATTTACATTTTGTTCCTGAGGCCTCTCAGGAGGAAAAATCCTAAAGAAAGGCTTTTTCATAAAAGAAGTCTGTGACAATTGTGGAGGTGCTGCAGCAGCATACCTGTCTGAAAAAAAAAACAGGGTTTGGCCTGTTGGAGCTTGTAGGTTTTGTGTATGAAGTAATAGGTGAGAGGAAGGCTGGATCCAGGGATGAGCAGTGAATCAATCAGCACTGGGGTTGAGCCAGCCCCCCTGGCATGACTGTCCTCCCATATCATGAGGTTTTGAAATAATCTCTGGTTGTTGTGATGATCTAAACCCCAGGGGGGTTGGCTGCCTTTGGGCTCCACCCCAGCAGTGGTGCCCCTGCTGCAGGGCTGAGGAGAGCAGCAGTTCCTGCTGTGGCTGCTGAGGGCTGCATGTGTCCCTGGGTCTGTGCTCACGTGCTCCTCCCCAGGGAGTTGGAGAGCATCTGCCCAAAAGAGAATTTGGGAAGGTTCTCCCCAGAAGTGACACCCAACCATCCTCACTCGTCCTCTGGGAGCGCTGCTAATGGAATCACAGAATCACAGCATGGTTTGGTTGGAAGGAGCCTTGAAGATCATCTCATCCCCCTCCCCCCCCATGGGCAGGGACACTTTCCACAATCCCAGGGTGCTCCAAGCCCCATCCTTGGGCACTTCCAGGGATCCAGGGGCAGCCACAGCTTCTCTGGGCACCCTGTGCCAGGGCTCAGCACCCTCACAGGGAAGAATTTCTTCCTAATATCAAATCTAAACCTCCTCTCTTTCAGTGGGAAGCCATTCCCCCTTCTCCTTTGCTCCAGTCTCTTTTTTATATTTCCTGTAGGCTCCCTTCAGGTCCTGGAAGGCCCCAGTTAGGTCATCCCAAAGCCTTTTCTTCTCCAGGCTGAGCAATCCCAGTTCTCTCTCTTTCCTCAGGGCAGATCTGATCTTCTTGGTGGCCTCCTCTGGACTCATTCCAAGAGGCCACAGTGGTGAATTTGCCAATTAAGCAGCAGATCCCCAAATCCCTGGCATTGTCTAAGCTCCATCCCTTACTTTCCACCTGTATTTTTGGAGGTAATGTGTCAGTTCCTCCTCTGAGAATTTCAAACACTTCAATCACAACCTCAGGGCTGGTAGGATTCATTTGTGTCAGTCAATGCTCTTGTGCTCCATGTCACAGAGGGTTCTGCAGCCAGGAAATCTGCTCCTGGCCCCAGTGGGATTGCACCCTGCTTGCTTCCAGCCAGGCATCTCTCACTCCATCCCCAAAAACCCCAGTGCAAACCCAGCCCTGCACCAGGGACAGGAGCAACAGGGCTGGAGGAACAAATGACCAACCAAGGCAGGGAAAGAGGTGGCAAAAAAAGCCAGGAAGGAACTCAGGTCTGGCTGCTCAGCCAAACCAGGAGCAAAAAGGGACAGATCTGCCACTCCTGATGCTGTTAGAGCTTTCTAGAAGGCTGGAACCCTCAAATAAGTAAATCTCACTGAGTAAAAGGAGAAATATGAAGAACAGGATTTGCTTTTGTGTGTGTGTATGTGATTTTTTTTTTTTTTAAAGCATTTTAGTGGTTTCTAAAGATTCCAGCAGCACTCTGGGAAAGCACAGCCTCCCATTCCAGGCACCATGATCAGCACAGGAATATCCTGGCTCTCGACCTGCAGGTCCAGAGGTACCATAAATTTTTCTGGTGATATTGTGTGGCAGGCCAGCATGCAAAACTTTTCCTGCTGCTTTACAATTTGAATCATGTTTTTATCACACCAGCAGATAATCATCTCACTCGTGTTCCAGAAGCCAAGCTCATGTGGATGTGTTTGAAAATAAATATATTCACATGTGTTTGCCAGTGTTGTTGAACACATGGTGTGTCTCAGAGCCTCTGGATTTCACTCTCTTGCAAACTGGCCACTCTTAAAGGCTCAGAAGTACAACTTTAGTCCAAATCATGCAGTTTCATACCCCTTCCATAGCATCCCCTAAATGATGAATTAGAGATGAATGGAGATGAGTTAGAAATGAATAATAAATTGGAAAGCATGGATAATCCTGGAGATTTTCTCTTGAGGAGACTTTAAACCTATTTGGCTACAGGCAAATAGATGTTTTTAATCCCAGTTGCTGTGTAGAATTTGCATCCTCCTTCTGGTGGCAGGGTGAAAATGCCAGGTGGCATCTTTGGGTGACTTGGTGGCAGCAGCTTGTCTTTAGATACTGAGCCTGGGATTAGAGAGGTTCAATTATTTTCTAATCTTATCTAGGAGTGTGCTTGATAACCCTTTCCATGAAGAAATTTTCCCTTATATCCAATCTAAACTTCCCCTGGTGCAACTTAAGGCTGTTTCCCTCTGTCCTGTCCCTGTTCCCTGGGAGCAGAGTCTGATCCCCACCTGGCTCCAACCTTCTGCCAGGGAGGTGTATCCAGCCAGCTCATTTATCATCTTTTTATACCTGTCTTGGCCTTCAGTGGTGGTGTGAAGGTTATTTTTTGACTCCAGCAGGTACTTGGAGGTGAAATCTGTGACCCAGCCATTTGTGCTTGAACCAGGGCTGTGCTTCAGCTCTGGCTGTGCAGGTCTGGCCTCCCAGAATCCAACATCCAAATGAATTAAACCAGGGATAATAGAACAGGAAAAGGCTAGCTGAGAGAGAAAAGCAGCTGTGGAAGGGCTAAGGTGAATGTCTGCTCTCCTGAGAGGTAAATAAAAGGTGCAATCATGGTTTTCATCTCTCTCATCCCTTCCTCAGCTGAGGCTCCTCAAAGGATGACAAACCTGGTGGCTGTCTGAGCTTGGATCCATCAGCATTTAGGATGGTTTGAAGGGTCTCCAAGTGTCTTAATCCCTCTTGGTGGCTGTTGTGAGGGTCCTTGTGAGACCTCATGTCCCTCAGCCAGGGCTGCAGGTGCATCTTCCACAAAGGTGACACATCTGATCCACCCAGGAGAGGCTGTGGAGGCACCTGAGTATCTGATACTGCTTCTTGTGTCCAGGTTTTATCCCTGCTATAATGATGGATTTACTCCTCACTTCCCTTAAAATGTTTTAGAGCAACTTCTGTGCCTGTGCAGAGGTATTTGCCTTTTTTTCCCATGATATTCTGGAGGGGTTGTTTGAGTTTATGTAACTTCCCATATGTTGCCCTCTTCTTGTAGAAACTTGAAGATAAATTGTGAAATGCAGGGAGCTGCTTTAAAAGGATACATCCTCAGCTGGAGCTTATCCTGTTTGCAGCCAGAAAAGGGGAACCTGGGAGCCCTCAGTCCCCGTTTCCTCTGTGGCACAGCTGAGTGAGCAGCAGGGGATGGAGCATCTGATGCTGCTGCAGGAGAGGCTGAGGGGAGCTGGCACGGGCTGGGAGGGTGGTGCCTTCTGCATGGAGGGGCTGCAGCCCCAGCAGCATCCCCTGCAAGCTCTTTTCTCTTTCCAGAGCTGCTGCATTCCCTGCAGGGCCCCTCTGCCCAGCACACAGGGTGGTTTAGGTGGAGCTTTTTAGTCAGTGTTTATTAAACCACTTTGCTGGACCTGATCTTGCCAGGTGCTGCTTGGTCTCCATTCTCTGTGTATCAGAGAATCATGGAATTGTTTGGGTTGGAAAAGCCCTCTGAGATCATCCAGTCCAACCATTCCCCCACCACTGCCAAGGCCACCACTGCCCATGTCCCCAAGGGCCACATCCACATGGCTTCTAAACCCCTCCAGGGATGGGGACTCCACCACTGCCCTGGGCAGCTGTGCCAATGCCTGATCACCCTTTCCATGATGAAATGTTCCCAATATCCAATCTAAAGCTCTCCTTGCCCAGCCTGAGGCCGTTCCCTCTGCTCCTGTCCCTGTTCCCTGGAGCACAGCCCGACCCCCCCGGCTGTCCCCTCCTGTCAGGAGCTGTGCAGAGCCACAAGGGCCCCCTGAGCCTCCTTTGCTCCAGGCTGAGCCCCTGCCCAGCTCCCTCAGCCTCTCCTGGAGCTCCAGACCCTTCCCCAGCTCCATTGCCCACATCAGGGGGGTCTGAGGGTGCTCAGTGTCCTGCAGATCCACGTTTGTTGAGACACAAGCTCAGCAGCTGGTAGGAGATTCATGGCTCTTGTTCTCTGCAAACGTGAACAAAGCCCTTCACTCATCACCCAGGTCATTTCTGCTTATCATTTTTGATAAAGGTTCAGTCCCAAGTGCAAGAGGAATTGTAGGCTGGATGCTGGCAGATCTTGGAGCCTGCCTTGCCCTGGGGAATTACCTCATGTGCAGTTAGGATCTCCCAAAACATCATTTCCATTCCCTCTCCAACCCCCTTGGAGCAAAGCCAGGAAACCCAGGCACTGAACAAACCCCTCTTTTGAACTTCAGGGCTGAGAAACTGAATTTGTGCTCTGCCAATCGCTCTTGTTTGTGGACAGAGAATGAGGAACTAACTCTGTGCACAAGTGGATGGGAGAGGTGGAAAGTCCTGAGGGGAAAAAGTGCTTCAGGGATGAGCCACACCAGGTCTGGCTGGAACCAGATGGGTCCCTTCTTTAGGGTCCCTTCCAACCCAAACCATTCCATGATTCAGTGATTCTGTGAAACTCTGGCATTCTTAGGCAGCAGCAAAAGGCAGGAACTTGTTGATAACTGCCTGGAAACTTCAGCCAGGGCTCCTGGACAGCCTCAGCAGTGCTGGGAAAACTGAGCTCCCCCACATCCCAACCCAGGAACTGACCCATTCACTGGGGTTTTCTGAAGTTACTGCAAGATCATGAGTGTCTTTAGGAAGCCAGGAACTTTGCAGTTGCTCAATACTCGCTCAGCTGCTTTGGCATGGGTTATTTGGAATGATTTGATTTTGGGATGGATTCAGAGTTCCCAGCATGGGATCTTTGGAGATGAGTGTGTTTAGCTGCTGTGGAAAGAGGGCCTTGAGAGGTGGGGTCTGGCTTGGTGGCTGTGGCTTCACTGGAGGTGACATGACAGCAGACCAGAACACCAGTCTTGGAGTTTAAACTGATTAAAGTGTCTCTGCTGCACAAAACAAGTTCCTGCCTTTTGCTGCCCAGAATGCCAGAGTTTCATAAAATCATTGAATCATGGAATGTTTGGGTTGGAAGGGACCCTAAAAACCATCTGGTTCCAACCCCTGCCATGGGCAGGGACACCTTCCACCAGCCCAGGTTACTCCAAGCCCTGTCCAACCTGGCCTTGGGCACTTCCAGGGATCCAGGGGCAGCCACAGCTTCTCTTGTGTTTGAAGGGTGCAAATCTCACAGGCTACAATTTGGCTCAGTTTGGGAGAGAATCTTTAAAATTGTGTTTTGAAGCTTTTAAGGATTCATCCTTTTAGAGAACTCACGATGCTGTGTGTGTGCAGGGGGATTCATTTTGGGCTGTTCAGTGCCCCACAGGCCAAGAAAAGTGCCATGGATTTAAGGAACTTGGAGTTCCTGAAGCCCTGTGCCAGAGAAAGTATCCCTGCCCAGCTGAGATAACTTCTTTATATTTCATTTTGAATTCTCCCTCCCCTGCTGCTTCATTAAGGCAGTGGAGTTGCAGAAATGTCAGTAATTAACTAATGAAGGACAGGGGGGGTAGTGCAGTACCAGCTTCCATAGGTGCAGTTATTATTCCAGGCTTTTCAATCCAGCATGGAAAGGTCACCTCTGCCAGGCTCAGCATGTCTGTGGCTGGTCCCATCCCACATCCAGCACTTTCTGTGCCACTTCAGCTGCTTCCAGCCCCTTGGATGGTGGTGGCAGTGCATTCCATGTGCCCCCTCCAAAATGGGGTTTCAGGCAGGCTCCCAGCCCTGCCATCAGATCCCAAGCCCATGGGTAGGAACAGGATTGCCACTTCCACTTTTTTTTTTTCCATTTTGCCTGTTACAGGAATTGTTGCTGACCTTTTTATTGTATTTGTGTTCCCCCCAGATGAAGGCAGGAATGATGAATCTGACTCCATGTTCTCAGAAGGCTAATTTATTATTTTATGATACTATATTATATTAAAGAATGCTATACTAAACTATACTAAAGAATACAGAAAGGATACTTACAGAATGCTTAAAAGATAATAATGAAAACTCCTGACTCTTTCCAGAGTCTCGACACAGCTTGGCCCTGATTGGCCAAAGAGCAAAAACAACTCACAGCAGAATCCAATGAAACAACACAGGAGAAGCAAATGAGATCAGAATTGTTTTCCTTTTTCTCTGAGACTTCTCAGCTTCCCAGGAGAAAAATCCTGGCTGAAGGGATTTTTCCAGAAAATGTGACTGTGACACCTCTTCAAGCATTCCTTGAGCTTTGTCTTCTCTGGCAGGACTGAGCTGTTGGCACAGGGCACTCCCAGGGGGATTGTTTTGCTCTGGAGGTGACAAATGGCAGCTCAGCTCCTTTGGGATGCTGTGACACTTCCCAAGGGAGCACCAGGAATGCAGAGCTCAGGCCTCTGTGTCTCTCCCTGTCCTGACTGAAATCCTTATTTAAGGTCCCACAGGCTCTGCCCTGGGGAGATTCAGAGTTCAGCCACTGGATTAATGAATTTTGGGTTTTTAATGGGTGTTTTGGAGAACCAATCCTGTGTCAAGCCTTGGCAGGTGCTGTGGCACAAACCCACCTTTGGACTTGGGCTACCAAGTTCCATCCCTGGGCCAGCTCTCAGGTGGATTTTGCCAAAGACAGGATGGAATTTTGTGTCCTTCCTGTAGGAGGCTCTTGCAGTGACCCTCCTGTGGCTCTTCAGCCAGTTCTGAAGCATCTCTGGCTATCCCAGTGCCTGTGGTCACTTGATGTGCAGCTCCAAATGACCCTGTGAGACTGTGCTGTTGGATGTTACATTAGAATAAATTTTTCCCATTGCTGATGGTTTTACTTCATATATATTTTAGAAGCTGGGCCCTGATTTTACTTTGAAACAGTCAAAACATTGAATAAAACACTCCAAAGCTTTCAAAACATTTGAACTACATTCTCCCTTCAGACATTCTCAGTCATTTCCATCCTGGATCTGACCCCCAGGTTGCAGAGCTCCTTGGATCTACCTCCAGAGAGAAACAAGAGGCCTGAGGAACATTGGGAACGATGGTTTGGGGGAGAGGAACTGAATGTGAATGTGGTGGTTAGATCTGTTCTTGCTACTAAGAGCCACTTGAATTTATTTTTGGGAGCAATTTTGGTCCATCTTATTCTGGAGCTAAATTCATTACTTTTTGGATTATCTCCTCTGTCCTTCTTGGCCTTCTGCTGCCAAACTCTCCCTTCTCCCCCATGCCCTGGCACCCAGAATTGCAGCATCCTGAGCTCCAGCACTGCAGATGTGCCAGATGGAGACACTGAGCTCGTGCAGGTCTCAGTTTTGGAAGCAACACAAAAATGATGACTTGAGAAAAACCTTCTTGTTTGTACTGAATTTTGTCAGAGCCCAGCCATTTGAACAGGCACCTCAGCAGCTTTGTGCCAGAGAGCTCCCAAGTGTTGCTGCTGTTCATGGAATGCTTTAGGTTGGAAAAACCTTAAAGACCAACTATTCCAACCATCAGGGACACCTTCCACTAGACCAGGTTGCTCCAAGCCCCTCCAACCTGGCCTAAAAGCCACAAACATCCAAAACCTGGCCCCTAAATGGTCTTTGTGGACAAAATCACACACCAAACGCTTGGCCACTTAATTCTCACATCTGTTATTTTTCTTTCCTCTGGGTAGGGTTGTTTTTTAGCAGCTTTGAGTGCAAAGATGTCTATTTGTTAAGTGTTTCCTGGCTGCAGAGTTGAAACTCTTTAAGGTTCCTGTCTTCTGCAAGCTCTCTTCCATGAACCTTCCTTCACTCCCCACCCTCTTCCCATTTATCAAAGCCTGCCTTGCTCACAGATTTGGTGCCTGATGAGGGACTGGGGTTATTCCCATTGTGGCACACCAGGCTGCCTGCTGTCCCCAGGGAAAAGGGGATGGATGTGAAATGAAAGGAGGAGTCAGTGCTTCCACACTTGTTGAGAAATGCTGGCTTTTGGAATGCCCTAAGCCTGGAGTCTCTTGCTTGGAGAACAGGTCTGATGTGCCTAGGGATGCTGACCACTTCCCACTCCAGTTCCCTTTGGCTTGGTCCAAATGGGATTTATTCCCTCAGAAATGGGGCTCATTCAGCCCACTTGAGGTAATGGGCAGCTGAGGAAGCAGCACTTAATTTTTTTTCCTAGAATCCTGCAGGGACTTCCATGTCTGATAATAAGCTGTGAAACCTTGTGATCTTTGACTTCAAGTGCTGTGAGCTGAGCTCAGTGGTTTTCTCACAGAATCACTGAATGGTTTGGGTTGGGATCCTTTAAGACCATCCCATTCCAACCCCTGCCACAAGCAGGGACACCTTCCATAGACCAGATTGCTCCAAGCCTCATTCAGCCTGGCCTTGGACACTTCCAGGGATGGGACAGCCTGGACAACCCGTGCCAGTGCCTCACCACCCTCCCAGGGAATAATTTCTGCCTAATATCCAATCCAAACTCTTTCAGTCCTGTCTTTCAACCTTCCTTTCACCTTAGTGTCAGCTGTGCCTCTTTCACCATTAACATCTGCACCTAACATTCTTACTTCCTGCTTAATAATTGGGGGGATCAAGCCCTGTCTTGTCCAAATTTGGGTGTTCTCTGTGGCCCTGGTGCAGCAGCACTGGCCCCTCCAGGGAGCAGGGAGTGCTGCTGCCCTGGTGCCAAAAGGAAATGAAGGTGCAAAGAGCTGCTGAGTTGTTTCATGGCAGGGGTGAGCTGATGTAAGATGGAGCTGGTGTTGTTTTGGAGAGTTGATTTTTCTGTTCTCTCCTTCCTGCACGTGTTGCACCATGTCTGTGGTGAGTAAGGCAGCTCAGCTTGCTTACCCTGGCATGCTCTGGCACAGCAGCCTGGCCTGGCAGAGCTGTGTCCCACTGGGGCTGACACAGAGCCTGGCACAGCTGCTTCTGGGAGGGCTTGGAGGAGAAGGGAGCTCTCACCTGGTGGCAGTGGCCTCTGTGATCATCCAGCACAGAATTCCCAGCTCTGCTGCATGTCCTGCATGCCTGACTCCTGCCTCTGGCTAGGCTGAAAGGAAAATGTGGGAGCCAGATGTGGCCCACCAACACTATCTTGTTTAACACCCTATCTCCAGATGTTTCCAGCTTGTAGTGCTAATTTCCACTTGCAGTTATCCAGGAGACAAATCCAAGATGCTTGCTGCCTTTAGAGAGAGCAGTCCAACTGACCTTAGTGCTATCCTCTCTTGCTTTGCTTAGTCCCACAGCTCTTGCACCCAGGTAGGACAAGCCTGCCCATCTCCAAACTGCCCCTTCCCACTCAAAATCATCTCACACTGAGATTTTTTCTTCATTCTCTGGGTGAGAGGATTGAAAAGCAAGAAGAATCAGATTTTTGCTTTAGAAAGAGGAGTCCAACTGACCTTAGTGTTATCTCTTGCTTTGCTTAGTCCCACATCTCTTGCACCCAGGTAGGACAAGCCTGTCCATCTCCAAACTGCCCCTTCCCACTCAAAATCATCTTACAATGACATTTTTTCTTCATTCTCTGGGTAGGAGGATTGAAAAGCAGGAAGAATCAGATTTTTGCCCAGGAAGTTTTGTATGTTGCAAGGGCATTTCATCACATCCTTTTTTGAAGGCTGTAAGAACAGCTTTCTCCAAGGGATGCTTTTCCCTTGGGACTGCACATGCTTTTCTTAAATTTCACCAGCACGTGACCACAGGGCATGGAAGGACTTGCAGGAATGTTCCTAACTCCCTTTGAAAGGCAAGCTGTTCTTCCAGCCTCTTGCAGAATCACTCTGACAGGAGACACTGCAATCAGGCTGCAGAGGTAATTGCATTTGTAATGTGAAAGACAGAACAGGGTCTATAATTCTCATCCTCAACAGGCTCTGCAGGGACTCAAGGTAATCCAAAAAAAAAAAAAAATAAAACCCCAAACCAACAGACCCAATCACTGCTTCTGACATTTGTGATTGGTCTGGGCAAAATATTAGGAAACAACATACTCAAGGGGACAAGATGATCTCATGCAGCTGACTTAAAAGCAACATGCTCCCCTGGAAACTTGTTTCTGTGCCTATTGCAGAGCACTGCCTGCTGCCTGGATCTCCCCTGCCCCCCTGGCCCAGCTCAGCTTAGTCAGCAAGTTCCAGTTCAACTTCTGCCTTTTATTTTGTGCCTGTACCTGGGTTAGCTCCATTCCTCAGTAAGCAGCTCTTTGTCAGAGGAAAGGCTTCCAGGATGCTGCCAGCAACTCATTGTCCATTTCCTGAGGAGAACTGCTGGCTTTTAAGTAGTTTGCCTGAAATCTTGAATATTCCAGTGCAGCTAAGGCTTCCTGTGTTGGTTGGCTTTCCTGGGATGAAGTTCCAGCCACCCACATGAGCTGTCTGGTTTTAGTTTTGAGTCTGGAGAACAAATCTCTGCTGCAGGGTTTCACCATCGCCGTGTTGTTGTTCTCTGACGTTGCGATACGTGACCGTCCTCGATGTGGCAACTGATTTACAAAGCAGGAGCTCCCCACTGTTTATTGCTTGTTTATTACTGGTTATTGTTGGATTTTGAGGGGTGTGGGGACAGGAGCTGGGCTGGAACAAGCTACAGAGGTTGGATGTAACAGTGTTGAAGAAAATCACATTTGGAGCCCGGTGGCTTGGGCCAGGGATGCTTCTGCCATGGCACATCCTCCCTGGTCCTTCCTCAAGTGCAGATCAGACCTTTATCATGTTCACTGAAGGCAGTGGAAGGATCTTGGCTTCCCAGGTGGAGATGAGCTTGTTTGCATCCAAGTTCCTCAAGGTTTTCCTCTAGTAAAGCCTTGCTGTTCCCCATTTGGCTGGCTGGAACACCAGGCTGGTTTCTTTCTTCTATGTCATCATGTGGACTTCCCCAATAGAACCTTGCTCATTCAGTCCCATTTTTTGAAAAAGAATAGAACAGATTATCTTTTCAGAGCCTGACTCTTGCTGGTTTTTCAGCTGGTGTGGCCATGAAGGACTTGATGCAGGAGAAGCTTCTCCAGAACTGACTGTACCTTCCTCTCTGCCTCTGAAGGGTTTACCCTCCCTGAAAGCTTTCCATTTTCATTAAATCCACCCATAGCAATGAAACCTGAAAAAAACCATGAACTCCCACCTCCAGCAGCCTGGCTGGTGTTGGTGTTGTTTGGGTTTTGAACTGGGGAGAATGAGTCAGCCTATCCTCAGAAAGTACCAGGACTATCAGCACCGCTTGACCACCAGTTTCCTGTTGCTCCCTTTTGTTTCTCTCTTTTTCTTTTGTTGAAGCTTTTAGGGCCTGGATGCACAACTGTGAGAGTGTCTGGATGTTTCCCACTACTGGAACTCTACTGTGTGTGTCTTCTCTGCTTATTTTTTTCAAAAGGAGGACCAGAAAGATGCAGAGATCAAGACCTTGTCTGAACCTCAACTTTTAGAATCATAACTCAACTGCTGGCCTTAGGGAACTGTCAGGTCTTCAAATAAATCTTTGTCAATCAGCATTTACATTGTAGAAATTCACACAACTTGATTGCAGAGTTGCTTAAAGCAGAGCTTAAAACATATTAACTATGTTGGGGTAAAGCTTTAATGGTAGGTTAGGTCACAGAGGACTGATGACCATGAAGTTATGGCAAACTCATCCCAAACTCTAGTGTTTGGTCTCTGGGATATGGCCTTGGTGTCCCAGACCATGCTTTGCATACTGGGCACTCCTATTTTTTTTTTATTTTCCTAAAAGAAAGGAACTCAGGGATGTGCAGGAATGCCAGAGCAGAGCTTGTGTGCTGGGCTGCTGAAGGCACATCTTTGTCTTGCCAGCATGTGGGAATATCTGCATGGAAACCTGTGCTTTTGGGGATGGGAACCATCCTGGCTGAAGGCAGAGCAGATGGGACATGCAGCCTGAACCAGCCTGTCTCGTTTATGCTTTATTAATTAGACATGTTATCAGAGTCATCTGTGCTTTCTTTCCTTTTCTCCTTTCCAAACCAGTTCTGCTGCTTCGCTGCCCGCAGAGCCTCTAATGAGGAGCCCAGTTTGAATCCCTGAGAGCTGCATGGCAGCACTTGTTCATTGTGCTGTGTGTTAGCACTGTAAAAACTGTGGGGCGAGGACTCAGAGGAGTTTTGTGAGCTCTGGGAATCAGAATTTTGGGTGTTGATGGTGCTGTCCTGGCAGCAAATCCTCCCCCTGTGTACTGTCAGTGTTTGTAAGAATTTCCATGGGTTAATCACAGAACCACAGATGGTTTGAGTTGGAAGGGACTTAAAAATCAACTTGTTCCAAACCCTGCCATGGGCTGGGACACCTTGCACTATCCCAGGGTGCTCCAAGCCCCATCCAGCCTGGTTTTGGACACTTGCAGGGATCCAGGGGCAGCCCCAGCTTCTTCTTCTATGCTGCTGCTTTCTGTAGGATGCTTAAAAACTGACATGGATCAGGAAGGTGACTGGATAAACTGGTGGAAGGAAGGTGTAAAGATCCTTGGGTATAAACAGTCAGTGCTGAGGACTGGGAAGTGTTCTGGGGAGGAAATGGTACAGACTGGTGGGGGTCTGACCTTGCTTCCTAGACCTGCTGCTGATTGCTGTTGGAGTTACTGAGTTAAGCAGATCTCAGATGGGGTCTCTTGTGCCTGATGGGACAGTGTCAGGCTTCCCCTGTGCACACTCAGCTTTACAATTTCACTGAAAGAGAGAGAAGCCTTTTCCAGTGCAGGGGTGGGAGCCAGAAATAGGGATTTTCTCAGATATCCCTTTGAACCTTTATCTCCCAGCAGGTTAAATTCTGAATGCTCAGTGTCAGTGCCCTTTATCTGTATGTAAGGGTGAAGTGGGCTATAAAAACCCTTTGAGTGAGCCCCTTACAGTCTCTAGCTGCTCCAGTGGAGGTTCAGGTTGGTCATTAGGAGGAAATTCCTCACAGAAAATGTGATAAAACACTGGACTGGACTGCCTAGGGAGGTGCTGGAGTCCCCATCCCTGGAGGTGCTCAGGGGAGCACTGGATGTGGTACTCAGTGCTGTGGTCTGGTTGACAGGGTGATGATGGGTCACAGATTGGACTCAGTTATCTTGGAGGTCCTTCAGAGCCTGGGTGATTGTGTGTGTGCCCATCTCTGAGGTGGGAGATGGTGAAACAGGAGTTGCATTCAATCATCCCTGCCTGGGTCCCTTTGGGTTCAGGATATTCTGTGATTCTCTGAAACCCCATAAAGCCACCCTGAGAACCCTTTCTGACACCTGGCTCTGTTTTATGGCCACCATTTGGTGAGGTAAAGGGGAAGACCTGTGGATTTCCTTTGTCTGATGCCCTTCCAGGGAAAATTCCCACTCCCTGAAGGAGCAGCACGATCATCCCTGCACACACAGCAGGGAAACGACTTTTAACAATGGGCTGGCTTGGATACTGCCCAGATCCCTTCTCTTACAGCAGGACAAGATGATGACCATGTCCAGGCTCTTCCCTGGCACACACACTCAGAATATGTTATCCTTGAAGTCCTTTTCCCAGGCGTGGCACGCCTTTGTGCAGGCACAGCGTGTACCCTGCTAATGGGATGCTGGTGGCTTCTGTCAGCCCCTTAATTGGGTCCCTGGGTGCTGGGATATTTCCTGCTGCTGCATCCTCTTCCCAGAGCTGTTCCTCCACCTTGGGAACCTCCCTGCTGATGAAGATGTGCTGCTGAGCTCTCTGCAGTGCCCGGAGGTTAAATCCCAAATAAAGCTTTGGGATTGCTCACAGCCCTGGGGGCGGGGGGTGCACACGCTGAGAGGTTGCAGGAGGGATTTTAATTGTGTTGTGTTTATCGAGCTGGCTGTAAACACAGCAGGAGGTTGCTGCTTCTCCAGAGCCTGGGAGCCAAAGGGGTATCGATCCCAGGGAGCTGTGGGACTCAGGTACATGCTGGTGGACATCTCAGCTGGGCTGTTTCCAGCTGAGGATGAAATTTCTCTGTGTCCTGCCCTTCCTCCTCAACTCGTGTCAAGCTGTAATGATTTTATAACCCAACTTTGTCAGCTGATTCCTTCCCAAAGCAAGAAGCCCTGTTGCTAGGAGTGGGGTGAGGGGGTGAAAAAAAACCTCAGGAATACTCATGTTCAGCAGTCCAGCACTGCAGATAGCATTGAGTCACTGCAGAAAGCCTCAAAGCAAAACAGATGTTCAGTTTCTAGTGACTAAGTAAGTATTAAAGGTACCAGATGAGCAAAGTTTGAACTGAGATACTTAATTTGTGGTTGGCAGCTGAGACAAAGCATGAGCAAACAAGGTGCAATGCAGAAATGGTCTCCCTCCTGTCTTACACATGCTGGTGTGTTTTCATAAAACTTTTTTTGTTCCATTTTTTTTCCCATTTTTTAAATATGTCTTTCCGGCTTGACTCATTTTCTCTGTGGTTGTAACCTTTAGTTCTGGGTGGGAAGGCAATTATTTTGTGAGGCATGAGACCAGTGGCAGGGTGAGTGGGCTCTTGTTGCTGCCTCTGTCATCTCCTTGTTTGACAAGTCACTTCTCCAGGAGTAGTTTGTGTCTCTGAAGTTGGGGATAATTACATGTGTTGTCAAAAATAAGGAAACTGGACTTAATGGTGCATCTGCTCAGCCTGACTTTTGAATTCATGAATGAGTAGAGAACTTGGAATGTGGCTGGCATGCAGCTGTTAGCCTTCCAGCAAGAGACAATTTTTGATGATTATATTCTTAAAAAAAAAATAAAAAATAAAATCAATTAGGATGAGGACTGTGATCCCAGGATTCTGGGCAGCCAACACTGGGAGCTTCTTGAGCTGCTGCTGGTGGAGGTGTTGGGTTCTCTTTGCTTTGATCCTTGGTGAGAAACCTGCAGCAGTGTCTGGCTGTGTGGAGCAGAGGTGCTGAACCCCTCCTTGCCACCCAGACCTGAGCAGGTGATAACATCAAAGGGAAGGAATTGTGTCCTGTCCCTCCTCATCCTCATGGGCAGCTTGTGGACTCCTCAGTGAGCACCTCATGTAAAACACATGAGAACCCTGAGAAAAAGGACCCTGATCAGAGCTTCCCTCCTTGGTAAGTCCATAAATCAGCTCACTCTGTGCTTTCTGGAGGAGTGACTCTCATTGTGGCTGCTCA
Source organism: Agelaius tricolor (assembly GCF_023055355.1). NCBI lineage: Eukaryota > Metazoa > Chordata > Aves > Passeriformes > Icteridae > Agelaius > Agelaius tricolor. The sequence goes on along the minus strand of NW_027269284.1, from coordinate 480,811 downwards.
GCACCACAGGAAGGACAAAATAGATTTGGGGTTGCTTTCCCTGGCCTGTGGGAAGTGGATTTGTACTGCTAAGCCTACGTGGGAGCTGAAGTCAAAGCTCCATCCTGCCAGTCCTGCAGGATTTAGGGGTTTTTGGCAAGTTCTAGATGATTTCTATTAAGAAAAAGGCTTTTTGGATCTCTTCTGAGGGTTGCCTCCCTTTGGAGGCTTTCTCAGGAGCCCACGTGCTGAGCACTTCATCTTCCACCCCACTTAAGGGAAGAGGGACAGACACCAAACCCTGCTGGCACCTTATTTCACTTAATTCTCTCATTTAATTGCTCTTCCTTCGGCTTTTAAGAGAATCTCTGCCAAAATCAAGAAGCTAAAAATTAAAGTAATTATTGTGGTGATGGAAGCAATCAAAGAGGCCACACCAGGCTCCTGCTCTGGGTGCTGTGGAGGAAGGAGCAGGCTGGGATTGAGCTCATCTCCTAGGACACACTGAGCTCCAAGAGTTAATTTTGTTCCTGACTTCTCTGTCCATGAGTAATCCATTTGTGCTGGGAGGAAATGGCAAGTTCTTGCAGTGAGGACAGGCTTCACTGCTGGAGAAAATGATGCCTATTTATCATATGATGCTCTCTGTGCCTTTTTTTATTTGTCCTTCATCTGAACTAAGCTCTTTAGTGATGAGCTTCCCTGTCTGACAGCAGGTTTTGTAGAGGTTTACAAGTGTTTTTCTTTCCTGCATTTGCTGTTTCCCTGCAATTCCTCACCAGTTTGTGCTGGGAAGGAGCTGGACAGGAAAGGACCTGGGAATCCTGCTGGACATCAAACAAAATGCCCAAAAAGCACAGTGCTGGCCTGGGTCCCAGGACAGGGGGACATGGACAGACTGGGGACAGCCCAGGGAGGGGACTGGAGCATCTCTGCCCTGAGGAAGGACTGGGAGAGCTGGGACTGCTCAGAAGGAGAAGAGAAGGCTCCAGAAAGGGCTGGGAGAGCTGGGACTGCCCAGAAGGAGAAGAGAAGGTTCCAGGAAGGGCTGGGAGAGCTGGGACTGCTCAGAAGGAGAAGAGAAGGTTCCAGAAAGGGCTGGGAGAGCTGGGACTGCTCAGAAGGAGAAGAGAAGGTTCTGGGGCCTCATCCCTGTCCATGCACACCTGCAGGGAGGGTGCAGAGAGGACAGAGCCAGGCTCTTGCCAGGGGTGGCCAGGGACAGGACAAGGGGCTGTGGGCACACACTGACCACAGGAGGGTCCCTCTGAAGAGCAGGGAACACATTTTGCCTGTGGGGGTCACCAGGTGCTGGCACAAATTGCCCAGGGGTGTTGTGGGGTCTCCATCTTTGGGAATATTCAGCATTTATCTGTCTGCAGTCATGGGCAGCTGGCTCTGTGTGACCCTGCTGGGCAGGGAGGTGGAGCAGAGAATCTCCAGAAGTTTCTTCTCACCTCCACCACTCTGAGACACAGAGCTCAAGGTCCTCAGGAGATGCAGGGCTGGGCTGAGCCCTCTGCAGGGGTGTGACTTGTGCACAAATGCATTTGGCATGGAACAGCACTGTGTGATCACATCTCCTTTGCTGTAAGAATGTAAAATGGCTTAATAATTCTTCTCCTGCTGTTTTAGATTCATTTCTATCTTTATGCTATGTGTTTTCTTTGCTTGTTTCCTCCTTTCACCTTCCCAGCTGTCTCCTCAGAGCAAACTTCCGTGACTCTTATTGTTCTGCTTGTTTTCATTCTCCTTCTTGGGTAAATGTTTGGTGGCTTTTTTCAAGTGTGGTTTCCTAAATCTCTACAAAACGCTTTTTTAAAGTATTAGCTGCAAAAGAAAGAGCAAGGAGCTTTTAATTCAGGTGCATGTCTTCCTTTATCTGCTTTTCTTTTAAAAAGTGACTAAAGCCACTGATAAATAATGCTAATTTTTGCTGCCATCTGTGAATGCAGGACCAAGCTGTTTCAGAGCAGCATTTTTTAGTGCTCTGTCTGTTCAGGGAGGGAAGGAAAAAAGCTCTTTGCTTTAGCAGCAATAACCTATCTCCCACAAGTTGTAGTCTGTGCTCCCATCTACCACTAAAACCCAAAGCAAACAAAGATTCTTGCAGAGACAGGAAACCTTTTGGGTGTAATTGCTGGGAGGTCTTTGCTTGCAGGATTTTTTGGGTTCACCCAGAAAGGCAGCTGAGCAGGGCTGCGGTTCGCTGGGCTGGATTTCTGATGGGCTCTCACTGGCCTTTAATTGGACTTTTTTTGGCAGCTCTGGGAGTTTCAAACACCCTCTGCAAGAGTGTCCTGGCCATGCTGAGTGAAAATGTCCCAGGCAGGGAGGGGAGGAGGGAGGGAAGGGCTGGTGCAGTGGTGGAGGCACAGCTGAGCTACGCCCTGATGACAGCCCTGCCTCCAGGCTCCTTTATTTTGGCCTGGAGCCTTAGTTTACATAATCCTGCCCTGATCCCTCATCTTCTGCATGGATCAGCCCTAGAAGACCCTCCAGTCTGACCAGATCAAACTGGGAAGCAGGTCTCTCCCATCATGTGAGCCAAGAAGTGCTGGTGTTGGTGGAATCAGGTGCCTTTGGCTGGATCAGACGACCTCACCAGTGCCAGGACTTGATTTTGGGGCTCTTTTGGAGGCTGGAAAAAAGAAATCAAACCTTGAACATGGTCTGGAGAGCTGTGGAACACGTGTGGCTCCTGGAGCCTGTGTATTGAATAGGTGCAACCCTACATGGGGGAGGTCTCACCTGCTGAGTCCAGGTGGCTTTTTCCCATTTCTCTGGGTTCTGTGAGGTTCCCAAACCAGAACTGGACTGGGATTTAGGACCAGTTTCCCATTCCCAAACCAGAACTGGACTGTGGTTTAGGATCAATTTCCCAAACCAGAACTGGACTGGGATTTAGGACCAGTTTCTCCCAAACCAGAATTGGGCTGTGATTTAGGACCAGTTTCCCAGACCAGAATGGGACTGTGATTTAGGATCAGTTTCTCCCAAACCAGAATTGGTCTGTGATTTAGGACCAGTTTCCCAGACCAGAACTGGACTGTGATTTAGACCAGAACTGGGCTGTGATTTAGGATCAGTTTCCCAGACCACAACTGGACTGTGATTTAGACCAGAACTGGACTGTGATTTAGGATCAGTTTCTCCCAAACCAGAATTGGTCTGTGATTTAGGATCAGTTTCCCAAACCAGAACTGGACTGTGATTTAGGATCAGTTTCTCCCAAACCAGAATTGGTCTGTGATTTAGGATCAGTTTCCCAGACCACAACTGGACGGTGATTTAGACCAGAATTGGGCTGTGATTTAGGATCAGTTTTCCAAACCAGAATTGGGCTGTGATTTAGGATCAGGTCTTTAGGGAAGCTTGTCACAGTGATGTGTAATAGCATAATAAAACCCTAACTGCTTCACTTTAATGTGTCAAATGACTCATTTACAGTGTCATCTGGGAGAGATGAGGCTCTGTGAGATAAGTAAGACTTGCATGAGGAGGGAATATTGAGTAATGGACCCACAGCTATAATTGGAGGAGGAATAGATCTTCCATTTCACATCTGAGGAAGTGGTTTATCTGCCCAGTGTGTAAGTGGATGATTCTTCTCTCAACTTCCTCCACATATTCCCCACTTCCTCTGTGTAATATTCCTGTTATTTATAACTGCTGCATTGGATCCTAGAGGCAGATGCTGCCTGCATTTCTGTATTATATAGAAGTTGAGGTCCCACAGGTTGGGGGATAGTCCTGACCTTCTGGGAGCAAAGAATTGATATAGAAGCAGGGAAAACATTTGTGTCCCTATAACTAAGCCCTTTTTCTCTATATTTATATGTCTGAATATAGAGCAGCCCTGTCCATCTCTTCCCATCCCACAGGAAGCCAAGGAAGTGGCAGACAGACATACAAAGGATTATTATATTTGATCAGGCTTGGAAATGGGCTGGAGATAAAGCCCTTGGTGTTTAGTGGACCATTAAACATTTATTATCATCTCTCCAGCATGCTGGTGGTGCTGTAAATAACAGCTGTGACAAAAGAGTGGGGTCAGCAGTTGCCTTTTGCACCAATATTTGTAAATGCAGAAGCAGATCCTGTGGTTTTGAAGAGCTTGGCTGGGGGGAGCATCTGCCCAGATGCCATGGAGAAAAGGGGCAGATGAGCCAGCCAGAGCTCCTCTTTATCACAGAGAAACACTGAAATCGTAGGAAGTGGGAGAATTCAAACAACAATGAAAAAAAAAAAATTAGGGCCAGAGTTAGGAGTTCATTTATCCCTGCCCTTCCTAACAAAAATACTTAATGCACTTGGATCAGAACAGCTTTTGGATCTGGATTTAATTAGGTGGAAGGAGGGTTCAGGCCTCTCTCTCCCCAGCTCAGCCACACTCCACGAGGCATTTCCATAATCAGATTTTTATTTCCCTTTCCCCCCCTTCCCAGGATTTTGCAGGGAGAGGAGAAGTGTTGCTGCAGGGCTGGAACTCAGCTCACGGGGCCTGAGCTGCAGCACCTGGTTGGATGATGGGGCTTTTGAAAGGGGGAATATGAGGGGATTACTCTACTGCTGGGAGGCCACAGCTTGGTGATTCCTACTGCAGGCAATCCCTCTGAACTCAATGAGATTGGAAAGCATGGAAATTACTATGGAATTCAGCATTTTCCTGGAAAAGTGGGGGGGAATATTTGTTTTACTTGCATATAAATTACTTCTAATAAGGCTCCACAGACACAACTGATCCTTCTCATCACTCTTGCTCCTTCCAGTCCCAGAGTGGCTCTTGCTGGCCTCTCATCTTTAAATAATTTTGCCAGAAAAGCCTCCTGCGTGGGAATTCTGAGTGTTGGGAAGCGTTGCTGGGAATGACTCAGGCGGGAGCGAGTCCTCGTGCGCTTGGGACCTGCGGTGTGAGCAGAGAAAGGAGACAGGCTTGTTTTCACACTCTCTCATTTTGTGTCTCTGCCATGCTTCTGTTCCACCATTCAGATGTCATCAGGCTGAGGGATAATTAGAGGGAGCCTGTTTTGCTGCAGAGCCGGATTGGGAATCCACATGGCCGTGAGCAGGCTGGGTGATTTCTTGGGGAATGGAGTGGGTGTCCAGGGAGCACTGCTGCACCACCAGGGAGAAGATACTCTGCTGCTCCTTCCCTGTGCCTGCAGAATGGATCTCCTTTCTCCAACTTAAAATAAATCCATAGAAACACAGAATGGTTTGAGTTGGAAGGGATCTTCAAGATTATTTAGTTCCAAGACGAGTTGTAGGGACACCTTCAACTAAACCAGGTTGCTCCAATCCTCATCCAGCCTAGCCTTGGACACTTCCAGGGATGTTGTATGTGAGGATATTGGTTTTTTCAGTGGTGTTCTCTAGCCTGGCAGTCTCCATCACCTTCAGCAGAATGTTTAAGGGACACCTGGAAGCTGCTGTTTGTGATGGTGTTCACAGGGGTCCCAGGATGAGGGAAAAGATGAGGATCTGACTCCATGTTTCAGAAGGCTTGATTTATTATTTTATGATATATATTATATTAAAACTATACTAAAAGAATAGAAGAAAGGATTTCATCAGAAGGCTGGCTAAGAATAGGAAAAGAATGGAATGATAACAAAAGCTTGTGTCTGGGACAGAGAGTCTGAGCCAGCTGGGCTGTGATTGGCCATTAATTAGAAACAACCACATGAGACCAATCCCAGATGCACCTGTTGCATTCCACAGGAGCAGATAATCAATGTTTACATTTTGTTCCTGAGGCCTCTCAGCTTCTCAGGAGGAAAAATCCTAAGGAAAGGATTTTTCATAAAATGTGTTCTGTGACAGCTGTTGGAGCGTCGGTTCTGCTGCTGCCTTTGCTGTGGGTGGGTGGTTTGGGTGCTCATTCTGTGTGAGGCTTTAATGCCCTAATAAAGCATCAGAACAAAGAGCATCAGCTTTCCTCTTGCTCCATGAGGAGGCCATTGAATTTTGCCAGATGTTCCCACACTCCAGGTGGTTTCAGCTGTTTTAGACTCACCTTCAAAAATGCACCTTGCCTTTTTGTGCTTTGCACAATATGTAGATGTAACCAACTTGAAAATGAGATCTAAAACTGGAGGAGTCCTACAGAAAGTAACTGAGGAGCCAAATATGAATAACTGAGGAGAGAACCAAGCCCCATGAAGTGGTTGCCAAGGGAATAATTCACTTGTCTCTCCCCCAGCCTGGTGGAATATTGTTTTCCTGTCTTGCCAACATACCCACAGCTCCAGAGGAGCCACTCTCACTCCTGTAGATGCTTTAACTGATACATTTCTAATTCCACCTTAGGGCTGTTTTCATGAGCAGAGGAGCCTTTGATGGCACCTTCCCCTGTTCCAGGCCTCCAGAAGGGTTTGTGCTGTCCAGAGGTTTGTCCTCTCTTCCCACTGGTGCTGGCTGGCCTGATGAGTACCTGGCTCCTGCCCACCAACCTTCACTTTCCTCTCCAAAAATAAGGGCATTTTTAAGGCAGCAATCTAGATTTGGATGTAAAGTCTTGCAGAAAATGAGATCATTCCAGCTTCAGGCCAAGTGGTGTGTGTTCTTTGGTGTCCTCTCTGCAAAACAGAACAATTTAAGACTCATTTTTTGTTGTTAATTAACTACTGCTGTATTAGCAGGCTGTGGGTTATTCCCTGAAATGTGAGCTGTGGTCTTCACTCTTCTCCTTGACCATCTCCCTGTCTTCTGCAAGCTGGTGGTTTTCCTCCATCTGAGCTTGGATAAACTTATTTTATATGAGGACTACATTAATGGCTGGGACAATCTCAGTTTAATGGGACAATCCCAGTCATCAAGAACAGAACCCAAGCATTTGGGGCAGATAAAGGCTGTTTCACCCCTGGCACAAGCCACTCACTGGGTGTTCCTCTCTTCCAGGGTGCTTTGAGAATAATCATCAGCCTTAACAAGGATTGATTGTGTGCTCCTCATCCTCCTGGTTTGGTTTTAATCAGAGAAAGCTTTGGCTGTCGCGTCGGGGAGGCGAAGAGGTGAATGAACGTCCCTTTCAAGGTACAGTAGGGGCATGGATGAGATGTGTGGGGTGTGGAGCTGGTGCTGCTGCAGCCTTTGGAGGTTCCAGAGGGTACTACAGCTTCCTCATGGATTCACATCCCTCAGTCCTACAAGGAGAAGTCTGCACTCAATTCCCTTGTTCAATCCTAATGAGAGCAGTCTTCTTAGTGTTGGCTTTGTTTTGGTGCAAACTTGGATAAATCCAGTGTTTTCTCTTCATTTACTTTAAAGAATCTTTCATTTTTGAAAGTTCTGGGTTGTTGTGTCATAAGTAGAGTTTGGGCATCAATATTTGCACTAATTTGAAGAGAATTTTTAATAAATTGCTTTTTGTTGTCTAGACAAACCAGTATTAGACTAAAGTATATTGAATTAGTATTAGACTGAAATATATTCTTACTTTGATGCAGATGGTCACGAATTCTTGCATGAATGATTTATAAAGGAGGGGGGAAAGAAAAAGCCCAGACTCTTTTTGAGGAAAGGAAGGCCATGGAGTAAAAAGAAAGGTTCCAGAGTAAGAAGTGTTACTCAGGACATTGGTGAATTAAAACCCAACATCCATCAGGGAGTTTGTGGGAAGTTTTTCTGGTCAAAGTTCTTCCCGTGGTCTAACCTGTGGAAAAAAGATTGAAGAATGCTTTTAAAAATTAAAAATAAAAACCCTACTGTAAGATTTCTTGTTGGGTGTTTGGAAGGACTCGTTCCAACCCATGTGGATTCAGTGCTGGGATGGTGCTGCTGGAGTAGCAAAGGGAGATGTGCCTGTGAAACCTGGGGATTTGTATCAACAAGGTCTTTTCCTCAAGCATTGCTTGTTGCTGTGGCTTTCACAGGTTCACCCTGTCTGGAGAAGTAGTTTGTATTTGTGGTTTGATATTTCCTTAAAGCCTCCACACAGGGTCCAGCTGACACTGCTTGCTTCACAAACTCAACCAATTTATGGTTTCCTATGAAAATTCTTTGAACTCATTGCAAATCTGATTTGATACCTCAGTGCCAAGCTGAAGCCAATCCTAACTTAGAGGGTTGACTAAATCCTTCCCTTGGAATCTGTGTGATATTTAGCAGTGAGTTTCAGATTTGTTTGTGTGTGTTCCTCTCTGTACTTCACTGAATTTCATGTTGTATTTTGTTACCTGTATTTTTAAGTTGGCTTTTAAAATTTTTTTTCTTACTCACTTTTTGATTTGGGGAAAACTCCTCTTGAGGTCAACAGCTGAATGAATCCCAGTAATTAGGGTTGTCCTGTGCAGGGCCAGGAGTTGGACTTGCATGATTCTTGTGGGTTCCTTCCAACTCAGGGTATTCTATGATTGTAATTGACTGAGTAGTGGCCAGCTGTCCTAGGAGAAAGACTTTGTCTTTGGTGCCTGCTTTCTCTATAGCTGATCCCAGAAAATTATGAAATTCAATGAGACTGAAGTCTCAGAATTAATTAATACATGATGCTCAGCATAAACATTAATAGAATAAACTCCATTTATTTTGAAGTTTTTGCTAGTATAAGAAAAGGATTTTTTTAGAGAAGCAAGAGCTTGGATGTGCCTATCAGGGCTTCTGAGCTCTTTGGGGTTGGAATTCAGTGGCCAGCTGGAATCCTGGAGCTGCTGGGATTGGCAGGATGTGTCTGGAGCCACACAAAGAGCAGTGGCCATGGGCTGAAATGGCTGCTGTGAGTGGCCAGGTGAAATGGTCCCACCAAAACTGTTTGTGTGTGAGTGTTTGTCTGGCATGATGAAGCTCCATGTGGATGTGACTCTGTTGGCTGAAATGAAATAGTCCTCAGCACCTTCCTTTTAAAATTTGGATTAAACAGCAGCTTCTCCAACAGAGACCTTTTGGAATAAGACAGCAAAGTCCACCCTGAGGTCATGGGACATGTTCACCACCTCATGTGGTGTGGGATACTAGGGGGGATTCAGAGATGGAGTGTCAGAGGTGTCCATCATGCCCAGAGCCTCTTGACTCCTGTGGGCTACTGGGAGGACATTTTGGGCTGAATGTTTTTTCTCTCTCTAAAATGGGGGTTGTGAAGCAGCTGATGGGAGCTGGAAGGGCTTGTGCACCCATTTCTGCTTGTGTTTCATTATCCATCACTTCCTGATTGGTGTCACAGGGCCAGAGCATTCACATTTGGATTATGTGGGGTAAAAGTGATGCATGAAGCCCGTACAAAGCTGCCCACTCAGATTTCTGGGCTTTGTTTGCACTGGTCACATTCACTTGTCACAAGTTACTGTCTTCTTTTTGTCAGCTCTTTCAGCAGTGTCACACATTAATTCCAGCTCAGGCAGAGCAGCAGAGCCTGGGAGCCTGTGTTTGCAGAGCACAGGTGAGAAGACTTCTGAATTTAGATCTGAAATGTTGATTATACCCTAAAAAGGTTCTTCTTGTGCAATTGGAAACCTTGGGATCGTGGACATCTTTGTGCTCCCAGCTCTGGTGGCACCTCTGAGTAGAGATCATGGTGGTCTCAAATCAAAATTGGTTTAAAATGCATTACTGGAGGAGGGGAGGGAGGGAGGGTGGAAGGTAGGAACAGACCCACTGCCAGAGAGTGGGAATGGTTGGAAAGGTTCTTTAAAGGTCATCTCAATCCACCCCTGCCATGGACAGGGACACCTTCCACCATCCCAGGCTGCTCCAAGCCCTGTCCAGCCTGGCCTTGGACACTTCCAGGGATCCAGGAACAGCCACAGCCACTCTGGGCACCTTGTGCCAGGGCCTCACCACTCTCAGAGTCAAGAAATTCCTTCTAAAATCTGGGTTCACACATTTTCCATCATAATAATTTTCATGATTCCAGCAGGTTTACAGGAAGGGTAGGGGGGAAGCATTCCTGATGCCATGCAAAACCTGAAATGGGAGTGTGGGCAGGATCATCTTCTCCAGATTTTAAGACCACCAGCCCTGAATTAGGCTCACAGAAATAGTTTTGTTTGAGAAAATCAAGAGCCTTGCTCAGAAATGCTGGAATTTCTTTGGAAATTCAGCTTTCAGAATCCACAGAGAAGCCACCTCTGCTCCCGGCAGCGGGTCGGAAGCTGGGTGTTTTGGGATTGCTGCCAAGAAACATTTCTTGGAAACCTTTCTGTGTGCAGTGTGAACAGCAGGACAGGAGGTCTGGGTTTGAACTCAGGATGATAAAACCAGGGAGGTTTTGGCAGGGCTGTGTTCAGATGCTTCATTCTTGGCCTTTCTCCTTGGGGTGTACGGGCAAACTCCTGCCTGGGCTGGCTCAGAAACTTCCCCCTGACTTTGTAGCAGAGCTGAATTTTCCACTGACTAGGGAAGTTTTTCAGACTGAAACAGCTCTCTTAATTTTTTAGATGGATTTCTCCCAACTCATTGACTACACCCAGTCTGTATTTTTGAATTAAACTAGTGCTGAACCTTCCTTACAGGGGCAAGAATTGTCATAAAATCATGAAATGCTTTGGATTGGAAGGGACTTTAGAGACCATCTGCTTCCAACACAAGGACATCCTCCACTAGACCAGGTTGCTCCAAACCCCATCCAGCCTGGGTGTTCCCTGAAACCATCCCCTGATTTTGTGATTCTTTTAAAATGGATGAAGCTGTAGGCTGGAGTATCAATTACCCCTTGACCCAGGTCAAACTTTCCCCTTTTTTTTCTGTATGGGTTCCCCATTGCTCTCTCTGAATCCCTTCTTTCGATTTTTTTTTAGGAAACTATAAAATTTATGTGGAGAAGGAAGGAAAATCTCTTTCTTACTGCAAGGGCCAGGTCAGCATCTTTTTTTTCAAATCCCTGTGAGAACAATTTGTCAGAAAACCTTGTGGGAAGCACAGAGCTTGAGCCTAGAGGAGCCAGGCTGAGCTTGAACACTCCCTTTATTGGAGCTCATATCACCAGCAGGACCAGAAATCTTTTTATCAGTGACTTTACAGGATAAGAAGGAGAATTTCCCAAAGGATGGGCTTCTTCCCTAAGTTTCATTCTCCAAGGAGGCCCTGAGAAAAGCAGATCCACTGGGAAGTTGGTAGCTCCACACAAGTAGGTGCATGCTCTGGTGTGCATTCTCACCTGTAGGTACACAGAGAGCTTTCCCAAATTGCCCAGAACCTGAGAAAATGGAGATAAAATCAAAAAGGCAATTGCAGTTAATTACACTTCCAAGGCAACTGGAGATTGGTTGGAATCCTGTGGGATTTCTGAGGCCTCCCAGTGCAATTTCAGGTGCAGTGTGGGCAGGAAGGTTTGGTGTCTGTGGTTGGAGATGTCTCAGTTGTGACTGTCAGCTCTGTGCATGGCACAGATGTCACCACCAAAACACAGCTATTGTCCCATGGCAAATTCTTCACAGGAATTTTGAGTTTCAATTAAAAAAAAAAAAAAAGTTAAAAAAGGATTTTGATGTTTTGCATGACTGAACTTTGTTGTTCTTTTTCCTCCATACTTTCCCATTTCTCCCACCCGTACCAAAACCTGGCCTGAATTTTGTGTTTCGGGCAATGGGAAAAAGCCACAAAATAAGACAATTAATGTCTTATTTTCTATTATGTGAGCTTGGAAAATTAAAGGAAGAGCCTAACTTTTAACTCCAGAAGAACCAAAGTCTTGAGGGATTCAGCAACGGGAGTCACAAAATACATAAAGCTGTATGGGACAGTATTTCCCTTCTGTTCCTGAGGGAATTTAGGTCAAAAAATGCTCTGCTAACTTCAGAATTTTGCTTGACCCAACCTTTGGTTCTCCAAACACATTGTAACCAGTCCCATCCAACTCATTATGACCTGAATTTGCAGTTTTTGGGAGGTCCATGTGAGTATTTGTTCAGGCCTAGACTTCACCAGAAGTGAAGATGATGTTTTTTAAAAAGATAACACAGACTTGTTTTTATTCCCTTAAGATGGCAAATCTTTCTTCAAAGAATCATGAATTAAACAAGACAGTGCCTCACAGCGGGTATTAAGGAAAAAATAATAATAATAATTTTTAAAAAGCCTTTGGAATGGTCTTTCCCTCTGGCATCTTCACTCAGGTTCTGCAATCAGTAATTCAGAGGAGGTTTTGTGGAGAGGAGAGATGCAGGAGTTGATATGACTTCCCCAAGGGTGAGAACTTTGAGAGCAGGGACCTGAGCATTAATCTCTTTAATTCCAGCTCAGCACTTCACTGTGAGATCATTACTTTGTGTGATTAATCCCTGCAATGCCTCCAAAGCCTCTAAAACCATAATGCTGCACATGTATTGAGGAATACTGCTGCCAGTTGGAGTATTTGGGATCTGTTGCCATCCCTGGCACCTTTTTGCTTCAATTTTGAATGCAGAGAAGCATTCCCTGGCCTTGGTTGTTCTTTCTCTGTTCTAATCATCAAGGCTGATGTTGTCTTCTTGGAGGAATTCTGTTTTCAATAGGGACAAGGAGTTCTCAGTGCAAAAATCAGCTGAAATGCATTTGATAAGTACAAGGGCAGCCATGACAGCATCATTCAGAGTTTTCTTGCAGTGATGAGTAACATGTTGTGCTCTGAAAACTCATTTCCTAAAGACAGGAGAGCAGTAACAGGACACAGTCTGTGTTCATAGGCCCCTCCATCCCAAATAACCTTCAGAACCTCCAAGCATTTCCAGCTGCACTTGAGAATCCTCAAAATCCTCAAATCTTGCAAAATCTGTGAAAACTGAGTAGCAGCGGGGGAAGGGGCTGGGTGGAGAGACCTTGAGACTTCCCAGACTCGATGCAAATTCTGCAGTCTAAATTTACTTCTTAGGTAATCCATGCCTGATTTTTAGGATGTGTGGAAACCCAGGGCACACAGGGAATATTTCTCTGTCTGTTCTGGGGTGCCCTGACCCCCCAGGGGAGCACTGACTCTGACCCTCATACCAGAATCTACTAAAGTGTGAAATAGATTGTAGAGAGTAGTGTAGGTGTATCCCTTGGTGAGAAATTGAGGTTTTGGGATTTTTAGTATGTTGTGGATGGAAGCAAGATGGAGGGCACAGGGTGTCATCCTGGGTTTCCCCTTCATGCTTCTTTCTTCTTCTCCATGGGTTTGGGTGGCATTTTGTAATTGGGCAGAAAAGTCTGCATTGTGGCTCTTGAGGATCAGTTATTGGGTTAAAAGGGAAAATAATCCAGGTGTCAGTTCTTAATTGGATAATTTAGTCTTAAAAGACCTTGTACCAAGAGATTGTTGGGCGTTTTCTGCCTTCTAATGAAAAGCTGCAGAACTCACAGTAGTGAGACTGTTTTACTAATAAAAAATAATAAACAATTAAGTCCAAACATGAACTACCCTCTCAAGTACCTTCAATCCAGACCCAAAAAAACCAACAACTAAAACCCCCACAAGGATGTTACCAGCTCCTCAAATGAGGTCATGGTATTACCAAAGCCTCCAGTGTGATCCGGGCAGTCACTTTGCCTTTCCGCTGCCTTAACCCAAATTTTATTCAGGATGACTTCATCCCCCTTCTCTCAGAGGCACGTGCTGCCTCTTTCACATTGGCAGATTTACCAGCAGCACCTCACACATCTCAGGCTCTTTGTGAATCCCCCATTGGCACCCAGAGCCCCGGGAGTATCTGATGCGTCACGTTGCAAAGTGTGAAATTGAAGATTCAGCCCCACTTTGATGCTTTGGCTCTGTGAGCAGCAGAACTAATGTGGCTCAGCATACTAATGAGGGAGATATTTATTGTTCAGGGCCTCCCTGGTGGTGCTGAGCTTCACCCTTGGAAATTTCCTGGGAGGATGGTCTTCCTCTGGGGATGGGCCTCGTGGGGTCCTTGGCAAACAACTGGCGTGGCAGTGGCAGGGGAAAAGGCCCAACTTTCAAGAAAATAGCTTCCAAATTACTATACTTTATAAAATTATTTAAATTAATTTTTAATTTAAAAATTGTTCTATGTTTTTATTAAAATATTTTATGAAAATATCTTATTATAAAATATATTATTAAAATTAATCAAAAATTATTTGTTTATAAAAGACCTTAAGGGAGATAGTAGGAGGGATTGAAGTGGAAATTGTGGCTTTTCATGGAGAGAAAGTGAGGGTGAAACTAAAGAGAGGTCTAAGCCCACAGGTCACCACAAGGATAAAATTAAGATGCCAACAGCTTTCAGCATCACTGAGGACATCAAAAATGTTGTTTTCATTGTGGAGAAGCCCTTTTCCAGCACTGTCTGTTTGGGTCACTGACATCTGTTCATTTTTATTGCAATGGAACCAAAATGAGTGAAAGTGTTGCTTTTAACCTTGTCTGGGCTTGGTGGAAAAGCACTTAGAACTAAAAAAGAACTTAGAACTAAAAGCTGGTGGTGGTGGTACCTGGAAATACTGACTGGAGAAGGCTTCGTTGAGGTAAAACCTCTTTATTAAGACAGGACTTGAGAATTCTGTGTGTTTGTCAGGTGCCACATCCTTTGGGCTTTGCTGGGAGAGAGGAATCCTTTACACCCTCAAGTTTGTCATCTGGGCAGTTCAAGTTCTCTAGAAAGGGGTGGGGGATTGATTACCTGGGAGAATTTTGCTTGCAAGGATGGCTTCCACCAAGAGGGAGAATGCCATGGACTGAGGGCTTGTGCATGAGGGGATGGAGGTTTCTGGGAATTTTTGAGATTTCCCTGGAGGCTGGCCAGGTTGGAGACCCAAACCTCTGAAATATGTGTAATGTAACAGCTGAGTTAATGAAAAAAATCACAGAATCACTTGGGTTGGAAAAGATCTCCAAGGTTCTTGAGTCCAACCTGTGAGCCATTCCCACCTTGTGACCCAGACCTGAGCACCAAGTGCCATGTCCAAGTGTTCACTCCTTGAACACCTCCAGGGATGGATCTCCACCACCTCGCTGGGCAGCCACCTGCAATGCTTCACAACCATTTCCATGAAGAAATTCCTTAAAATCAGATGCTCTCCTGAATATCTGTCCTCTTGACTCAGCTGGAGAGCCTCCAAAAGCCAAGATGATTTTGGTTTAGGTTCCCTTAGCAATGAAATGTGCATCAAAAATCACAAGCACACAAATTCTGCTTGATTTGCTTGTCTTCTCCACATCCAACTTTTATATCCCTGGGATGATCTTGATTTATTTCCACCAAGAAAAATTAAATTCCTTCTGAACCACACAGAACTCAGAGCAGCACCTTGACACGGCATTTGGGGAACCCAAAGAGTTTCAGGAGCCTGATTGGAATTTCCAACAGCAAACCAGGACAATTGGCAACCAACTTCCAGCTTGGAATCCTCCAGGAGCACAATGCACTACATTTATAGCAGCTTTCCCAGGTCAGGAAACAAGCCCAGCACTGCTGTATTCCTGTGTGTGATATTTCTGACACACAATGTTATCTTGGGGATTGTTACGTCGGCTTTTATGTGGCGTGGGGAGGGTGGGGCAGAGGTTAATTGGTCATGTTAATGGTTTTCATGTTCCCAATTTAGGCTCTCAGTGCTGTCCTTGGGTTTGGAGGGAGCTACAGGAATTATTCATTCTATTGTGGTGCTGTCACATCTGTAGTGTGGGGAGATGGCTTCAGTTACAGCCCAGATGGCTGAAAACGCTCATTCAGTCAAGTTTTGGGGTTTTCTCCTGTTTATACCATGTTGGAAAGTCCTGAGAATCCTAATGGATGAACTAGGTCTGAAACCAGGCTTGCTCTTTACAGACCTACACCCAGCTGAGGGACAGGAACTACTCACTGTGTATTTATTCAAACCCATCTCTGGCAAAATGTCTTTAATTCTCCCAAAACGCGTCTCTTTGGACATGTGTTCTGGAAATGCAGTGGAAACTAGTGCAGAGTTCATGGCTTTGTGGTTACAGGGCTTTATTCCTTCATAGAATTACAGAATTATAGAATTGTTTGGGTTGGAAAATGCCTCTAAGATCATTGAAGCCCTTAGCCCAGCACTGCCAAGGCCACCACTAACCCATGTCCCCAAGTGCCACATCCACTTGGCTTTTAAATCCCTCCAAGAGTGGTGAATCCATCACTGCCCTGGGCAGCTCTACCACGGCTGGAAAACCCTTTCCATGGAGAAATTTTCCCTCATATCCAATTTAAAACCTTCCCTGGTGCAACTTGAGGTCATTTCCTCTTATCCTCAAAATAAAAAAAGCCCCAGAAATTAAAACCCCAAACCACTGCAACACCCAAACCCTCAGCTTGTTTTGTTTAGTGACCATTCCTAAAATAGTTCTGTTCACCAAAGCTATGGAAATAGGCAGCTAATGCATTGCTTGAGGGGTACAGCTCAATGAAAAATGAAAAAAAAAATAGCTTTTTTTTAAATTTATTCTTCAGTGACTGGTGAAAGCAGAAAAATCAGTGAGGAAGTTAAAATTTTGAGGTCTCTCTTTTGAGCTTGCTAATGGCTCAAAATGCATCTTTTTGCTTGAATTTAAAGTTAACAAGTGTTCCAGGGCAGGTTGGACAGGGCTTGGAGCACCCTGGGATAGTGGAAGGTGTTCCTGTCCATGGCAGGGGCTGGGACCAGATGATCTTTAAGGTCCCATCCAACCCAAACCACTCTGTGATTCACAAAAGGTATTAAATACCTGTCTCTTTTTCTAGAAGCTGAAATGTCACAGCCATCGTGGGGTGGTTACAGAAGAAACACACACACAATCACTGTGCCAGGGATCAAACTTCCCTTTTATTTATGATGTGCTCCTCTCACACATGAAAAGCTTCTTTGCTAAAGACCATTTGCTTTTCTCCTGCCAGACCAACAAGGCTGTGCTCAGGAAGCACCAGAGGGATGGCTTCATTTTATAAAAATAAAAAAGAAAAACACTTCAGAGAGAGCTCTTGGTGTTGTACTTCCTCTATTCAGGACTCCAAGTCTTTCACAAAACTGAGCAGAATCCCATGAGGCCACAGCTATCCCAGGGTGGTGGATTGAATGACTTAAGTATCTTTTTCTGGTCTGATTTGTGACTGTAGCTTTAATTTATTGCCTCCTCTGTGAACCACAGATATGTTTGTTATTTGCAATTACATGGTAAAAAAAAAAAAGAAAAAAAAAGAGCTTTATTTGGGTTTTTAAGTCATTCTTGTTCTTTGCAGTGGCATCCTTTTTTTGCAGTGAAATCCTTTTATGAGGCTTGTGGGGAGAGCTGGGTTGAAATAGTTTCTCAAAGGGACATGTGACAGGCTCAAGGAAGGGATAGGTTGGATATTGGGAAAATTCCTTCATGGAAAGGGTGGTCCAGCCCTGGGGATCTAAAAGCCCCTGTGAATGTGGCACTGCTGGGGGAACAGAGGACTCAGTGACCTCAGAGGGCTTTTCCTACCTTAATGGTTCTCTGGTTCTAAGCATAAAAATGAAGTTTTTATCCCTTTGTGGGGCCAGAGTAGGGTGGCATTCACCCAAGTCAATTTTACACGTGGAATATTTGGAATATTCTTTTTTATTTTAGTGTAGAATCCCACCTACCTGAAATTTAAACACCCACAGGAGATGAACTTCAGTTTCTCTTTCAAAAAATTGTCCCCATGAGAGGCACCTCATGGTCTGATGTTTATGGTCACTGTATTCACATACCTTGAGTCAGCAACCTCCTCCTTGTCACTTAACACAGCTTTAAAATGTTCATGCTGAGATTTCCCATGTGTGTAATGGTTACTCTGTTTGGCTTGGCTGAATCTGAAAATTTTCCATTTTTAGAGCAGGGAGAAACTTGTGGTCCAGATCCAGGGATTAGTGATAAAATATTTTGGGGGAAAAAAATCAGTTTTCATATTGGGTTCAAATCCATCAATCCCTTAAAAAAGCAGAAAGAGAAAATGCTCAGAGCAGCTGTGGCTGCCCCTGGATCCCTGGAAGTGTCCAAGGCCAGGTTGGACAGGGCTTGGAGCACCCTGGGATGGTGGAAGGTGTCTCTGCCCATGGCAGGGGGTGGGACTGGATGAGCTTTAAAGTCCTTCCCACCCAAAAAATTCTGGGATTCTTGTAGGATTCTGTTCCAAAGGACCCAGTAACCAACCACACTGTTCAGCTGTGCTGGTTTTGGGAGGCTCTGCTGTCTGGATTCCAGTCTGTTGTGAAAAATCTCATCCACAATGTGGTGGAGTTGTAGACCCAGTGCATGGAGCAACCAGGCGTGAAAAAAAATTAGATTGCTCATAAATATTTTACTGTATTTTTAAAAACGTTGCCCAGTAATTGCTTTCCTATCATTACCTTCTGCCTGCATGAAAATAACATATGCCAGCATGAACCCCAGTGGCAATGGGGAAGGATTGAGTGGGAGAAAATGAGGTTATCTCTTGATCAGTATTTTATCAGCTCAATAATAATATTTTCATTAGGAGAAGTAGTGCACTGTCCCTCAAAGAGGCACAGGCTTCTTGTGATTTCTGTGGCACCAGAGTTGTTTGAGGAGGGTTGAATCCCACATGGCTTAAAAACACCAAACCACTAAGTCCAAAGGATCATCTTTTACCAACTCTGTCATCTGCTTTAAATCCTTTCCATTTCTCCAGCCTGAGTGCCTGGAAGGAAACTGGAGCTCTTCCCTAAGTGGTGCTGCTGCCTCTGGCCTGCTCTGGACACCTCTCATGTAGGAGAGGAGAATGAATTTGTGAGCAGGAATCCATCAAAGGCCCTGAGTTAAAGGATTATCAGCACCCAGGGTCGGGGTGGTCTCAGGGCTGCTCCTCTTTCCATTTGTCCTGGCCATGGGCATGAGGTGGCTTCAGCTACAGAATCACAGAATGGCTTGGGTGGGAAAGAACCTTAAATCCCATCCAGTTCCAACCCCTGTCAAGGTCAGGAACACCTTTCACCTACCCAGGTTGTTTCCAGCCCTGTCCAGCCTGGCCTTGGGCACTCCCAGGGATCCAGGGGCAGCCACAGCTGCTCTGGGCACCCTGAGCCAGGGCCTGCCCACCCTCACAGGGAACAATTCCTAATTCCCAATATCCCATCCATCCCTGCCCTCTGGCAGTGGGAGCCATTCCCTGTGTCCTGTCCCTCCATCCCTTGTCCCCAGTCCCTCTCCAGCTCTCCTGGAGCCCCTTTAGGCCCTGCCAGGGGCTCTGAGCTCTCCCTGGAGCCTTTTCCAGGTGAGCACCCCCAGCTCTCCCAGCCTGGCTCCAGAGCAGAGGGGCTCCAGCCCTTGGAGCATCCCCATGGCCTCCCCTGGACCTGCTTTTACAGATCTGTGCCTTTCCTGTGCTGGAGAGCCCAGAAAATGCCATTGATCAATGCCTTGGCACAGCCCTGCAGTTCCTGGCTTTGGGATCTGGCTGGAATTGCTGAGCTCAGCCCAGGCTCCCTTTCCTCACGCTGCTGGGAAATGAGGAATAACCCAACTGCATCCCAGGAGTTCTGCAGCTGCAGAAGGTGCTCAGTGAGAGCTGCAGGGTGCTTTGTACCTCCCTGTCCTTCCCTGAGCACACTCCCCACACTCCCTGCCTGCTGTAGATCACTCCCTTCTGGTGCTGAGAGCCTCTCTCTCCATCCCATGGCTCAGGAGCTCCTGATGGATACAGCACAGCAGGTCATGGCACTGTGCCTCATCAGGGACCTCAGCAAAGCCCTCTCCCTGCTCCTGCTGCTTAAAATCCAGGATAAAAGGCAGTACCTCATAAAAAGGAAGGTCTGAAGGTGATGCTTGCACGTAGCTCTCTTTGTTGTTGGTGTCTGTACTCCCAACATCCTTCTCATCCTCAGAAATCTAAAGGCTCTGTGACATTCAGCAAAGGACTGCAGTGCACAGGGCTTGTAGCAGTTAATCACCAGGCTACATCCAAAGAAAAAAGAGAAACCCTTTGCTCATAAAAAGGGCAGAAAAGGGATCAAGTTTTTTGCATAAATCAAGAGATCTTCGCAGCAGCACGATGCCACTGCTGGGAAAATTCATGGGGACCTCGAAGATAAAGGGGAGCAGGAGTGCTGAGCACCACAGGGTTGTATTTTAAAAACCACACAGTTAATCTCTTTTTTTGGATGTTAGAGAAAATTGTGTGGGCAGAAGTAGTGGTAGAGTCTCTGCACTTGTATCAGGGAAGCTGCTGATGGGTTTCACCAAATATTTTCATGGTGAATTGAGATTGTGGAGGAGATAAATCATAATGCCTGGAGGTTTCCTGTGACTGGTGGCAAACTGGATTTCTGGGCTTTTTGAAGGTGCAGCCATGGGGGAGTTACCAGAAAGACAAAGAAATAAATCCAGGATTACTGCTGGGATGTTTGCTGATAGTAAATATACCCATGAGATGTGCAACAGAAAAACTGTGAATGCCGATGCTGGCTACGGTGCAAATATCCACAAATTGCTTTAAAAAATCCCCAAACCCTCAGATTTTAAAATGAATTTTCTGCAGGGAGAAGAGGTGGAGATGCCAAAACTGGGAGGAGCTTTGATAGGCAGCGTTGAAAAGCCATTTCCTGAGTGGGAGGCTGGAAGGATGGATCCCGTAGGTTGGGAACGCTGCCTTTCCTATTGCCCCCCTCATTCCCTTCTTTGCTGGGCCATATTTATAATTTCACACAGCTTCTAAAGTTCCTCATTGGTGCACGGGGGTGTGGGAGGGGGAAGGAAATGATGCTTTCTTTGCAGGACTTTGGGAAGAGCTGCAGAGTAAAGGTTTGGCTCCAAGAGCTCGGTAGAGCTGCCACGCTTCCGAGTGAATTCCTGCAGGTGAAGTAACCTGAAACCTGGCATTTGGGGTGTGGCAGAGTATGATTGCAACCTGTCCAGTTTTGCCTTGTAATGTAGCAAACCGTGGAAAGGGCCTGACTGGGGTGGTTTTTCTTTAACACTTTTTTTGTCTTTTAGGCTTGTAACGGCTCGATGGTTTTGGGGCACTCCCCAGCAGAAGGTGGCTGGGCTTTGTTTGCCTCCAGAGCCCTGTTTCCCTTCACACAGTCACAATCAGGCAGGAAATGGGTTTCTTGTCCAGCCAGCCTGGTTTTCTAGACAGCAAAAGCTGCCTGGGTCCTGCTGGGAAACTCTCCAGCTCTGCTCACCCCTCTGCTTCTCTGTGCAATTCCTCCAGAGCAGCATCCAGCCCAAGCTCAGCCTCACCTGGCTCTGCACAATCTTGCAGATTTTCTACCTTTTACCTCAAAAAAAAAAAAAAAAAAAAACAAAACACCCAAGCAGCTTTGCCTGTTCCTTTTTATGTCATTGTACAAAATGCAGCTGTCACACCCACTGGCTTCCTTTTAGGTTTTACCCAGCTCTGGGCTCTGGGTGTTTTGAATAAAGGGATTTATGCCTGGACATGGCAGTGGCAGGCTTTTCTCCTGGCATGACCAGACTCTCAATGTGACATTCAGAGCTGTAAAACACTCCCTGACAATAGCTTGTGTTGTTCAAAGAGCAGCATAAATAATCGAGGGGGGGTTTTTTTGTTTTTTTTTTTTTTTGTGAGGAGAATAACATCTCTCCAGGCTGGCTGGGGAGGTGAAGGGCAGGCACTGTTGGAATGTGGAGGGGAAACTCTGGAAGGGGTGGCATGGAAAAGGGGGACTTGAGGTTGTTTTCTAGAAGGTTTTTAACATCGTGGCATTGGGCTGTCTCTCAAACAAGGTGTTGAAACACCTCTGTAAAAAGAAACAAACTCTGTTCCTTTTTACACATCTTTTTATACAGAATAAAATAATTCCACAATCCAAGTTTCTGGGTGTTTGCAGGGACCTTGTGGCTCTGCACAGCTCCTGACAGGAGGGGACAGCCAGGGGGGTCGGGCTCTGCTCCCAGGGAACAGGGACAGGAGCAGAGGGAATGGCCTCAGGCTGGCCCAGGGGAGCTTAAATTGGATATTTTTGCATGGAAAGGGTTATCCAGCCCTGGCACAGCTGGCAGTGGTGGAGTCCCCATCCCTGGAGGGGTTTAGAAGCCATGGGGATGTGGCACTTGGGGACATGGTCAGTGGTGGCCTTGGCAGTGCTGGGGGAATGGTTGCATTCACTGGTCTTGGAGGGCTTTCCCAACTTTTTATTCTGTTAATTTGCCCAGGGCTTTTATCCATCTTGAAAACCTCCAGGGGTGGAAATTGCCCAAGCTCTGTGCACCCAGCTTGACTGATCTCATGGTGGAAAAGCTTCTCCCTGCACCTTGAACATCCCAATTCATCTTCTGCCCATCACCTCCTGTGAGAGCCGGGCTCTCCCTTCTCCCCAGTGTCCTTGGAGATGCTGAGAAGCTGCTCAAAATCCCCTTCCCCACCTGGTGCTGGCTGCTAAATATGCCCAAAGAGAAAAAGAGACAAATATTTGTGTTTGTGCACCTACCACATACCTCAAATTAAAATTAGAAAAATAAATTTTTTGAAGAATTTACCAAAAATAATTGCTAATTGCATTAGCAATTCAGTGACATTTCTTCCTGGTTCATTAACCCATGTATCTGGTGACTTGCCTCTGCTGAAACTTTCCTAGAAAACGATTTATTTTTTTATTTTGCTTCAGTCTTTACATTCCCTGCTGTCAGTACCTAAGAGGTGACGTGATCCCAGCATTATTTTGTCAATTAGGCATCTTTTTGGTGCTGTGACCTGAATACAGGGCAGAGCAACTGCTGATTTAATCCTCTTCAATACTATTTTTATCTTCTTTCTTATAATTCTTTTTTTTGTTTTTAATCAAGAATTTCACCACCAAACCAGCTTGTTTTTTGTTGATTTCTCCAATCCTGTGAAAATAAAACACTGCATAAATGTATTTTGTGCTATGAATGTGCAGAGGGAAAAGCTTACACAACCTCATCGATTAAAATTTTATATTTATAAAAAAATCTTACTTAAATATGCTTATTTTATTTTTAAAAAAATGTTCTTAAAATGAGCTTAAACTGGGGGAAAAAAATCCCTCATGCAGTAGTTGTGGCCATGCCCAGAGTCTGCCCAGCACGTGCCGTGGGTATGAATGAGCACTGACAGTTTTGTCTCGGGGCTGGATTAGGCACAGTTGCTACTGGAAACTGCACAGCCTGGCTCAGGGAGGCTGTTCCTCTCCAAAACAGAGTCCCTGCCCATGGCAGGGGGTTGGAATTGGAGGATCTTTGAGGTCCCTTCTGACCCAAATTGTTCAGTGATGCTCTGGAAGCAGCGCCGAGGTTGGGAAATCACTGGGGTGTGGGGACGTGCCCCAGCATCACTAAATGTCACTTACTGGGTTTTGACCTCCAGCAGCATCCAGGGGAGGCTTTTCCTTCTGGGATTTGTTTTTCTTACCTTCATTTCTTTAAAAAAAAGAAGAAAATAATTTTTCAGGACTCAAACCCCACAAAATCTGGGTTTTTGCACAGTTTGGGTTTGAGCCCTGCTGCTTGCAGGGACAGTTGTCAGTCCCAGAGCAGCACCAGTGGCTTGGTTTAGAGATGTAAAACAAAAGCTTTTGTGCAGCAGGGCTGGTGTGTGCTGCTTTCTGCTGTCAGAAGGGAAGCTGAGCCCTGTGCTCAGCCCTTTCCTCCCCTGGCTTTCCTGTGAGCCCATTGAGCTGCCCCCTGTCAATCAGCAGTGCTTTCAGATGAGTGAAAAAAGCTCCAAAAAGTGTCTGTGGCAGCTCAGGGGTGCTGCCTGCTCTGCTGGCTTTGGGGCTGTGCAGAGCTGCCCACCTGCAGTCACTTTTGCACACTCATTTTTGCCTGTTGGAGGAGTTGTGCTCAATAATCCTCCTGGGTCCCTTCCAACTCAGGACATTCTGTGGTTCTAATCTGGGATCTCTGATCTGTAGCAGAGCTCAGTATTTTATTTTTTTTTTATCCTAGATCCCATTCATTCTTTCTAGACTCAGTCTAATAAAGCCAGCTTTGAACTGCAGGAGGGATAGGGTGGTGTGGCATCCCCTCCAGAATCACTGGGAGCTCCATGTATGGTCTGTGCACAGGGGATGGGGCATTTCAGTACTCAAAGGGATTTAAAGAGGGAGAGTAATTTTTTATACAGGACAAAGCGGGGGGGATGGTTTTAAAATAGAAGAGAAGAGATTTAGATTCCATTTTAAATAGAAATTTTCTATTGTGAGGCCCTGAGAAGCTGCCCCTGGATCCCTGGGAGTGTCCAAGGCCAGGTTGGATGGGGCTTGGAGCAGCCTGGGATGGTGGAAGGTGTCCCTGCCCATGGCAGGGCATTGCAATGAGATGATCTTTCAGGTGCCTTCCATCCCAAAGCATTCCATGATTGTCTAACACCTTTTGCAGCAGGGAGATCTCCCCTCCCTGTGCTGAGCTGCCCTTTGCAGGCTGAGAAAAGCACAGTCAGGTTTTATTGCACCCTGGCAGCATATTTTAAAACCAGGCTGACAGAGCAGTGGACCTGAGAACAGAAAAGATGCCAAAGCTGTGGTGATTATTGGGAGTGCTAGAGCATCATGGGGAATGCAAGGATGCAGAAATAATAAGAATTTTACTGGGTTGGGTTGTTTGGATCACAAAAACAAATTTCTTTTAGGGTTTTTTTCAGATATTTGCTCATATTTTTTGTCACTGGCTGCTGTGCTTGAGTGAAACCCCCCTGCCCTTGCTTTGGGAGGTGCTGCTGCTGTCAGCAGCTCTCAAGGCAGCTTTGCCACCAGGACCAGCCTGTTCTCCCCTCTGTTGCCAGAGAAATCCTCAGCCCTGGCAGAGCAATGACCTCCAGTTTATACTTCTATACCTGGAATTCTCCCTGGAGCTGTGTTGTGCAACAGGGAGCGTGATTCCACATGTGTTTTATGTAAGCCAGAGAGGATTTTGGGTGTTGTGTTGGAGAATCAAAGCCCTGTTTGGGGGAACCTGCAGTCTGACTATCCAGTTGGACAAGCTCAACTTTCCCTGCAATTTAAATAGACTCTGCCAGAATGTTAATGGGGCCAGGCTCCAGAATTACCTTTTAACTCCTTAGCAGCATGTAGGGTTTCCAAGCCACCCTCACTCTCCTGTTTAAATGGAAAACAGCTTTGGATGTGTGTGTCCATCACCCACTTATTCCTCTGGAATGGCTGCATGGTGTCATTTGGGGTAATCCAGGGCATTTCTGCACAGCTCAGGAAGGTCCTTTCCTCCCCAGCTGCTTCCCCACTGTGTGGAAGTGGGTATTTCCCTCAGAGCAGAGTTTTTTCCCTTTATTCATCCCAGAAATTCCTCCTCTTTGAGGCTGACTATTTGATACCCAGAATGTCTTGGCACTTCAATTCTGTTTACTTGTTCTCAGTTTATGGCACTTTTCTAACGAAATTCAACCAGAATAAACAGCATCCAGAGAGAGAAAATCCAGTTTATGCTGAATATCAACAGTACAGGAGAAACAGCTGTTCAGATCAGGGGCAAACTCACTCAAAAAATCATTATCTTGTTTATTAGAAGGCAAAAAAGAGCTTCAGGTGTCAGAGATAGAGAAGGGATCATCTCCAGTTTGGTTTGTTGTGGTATTGTGGGAACCCAGGTGCACTTAGCCCCAGCTGGAGCTGTGGCAAAACCTGTCCCCTGGAAATGCTGGGAGCTTTGCTGTTGATTTACATGGATGCAGAGTGCAACCCTGCCTGCTCACAGATTATTGTTATTATTTCACCACCTGTAAAAGTTTCTGCAGCAAAACCTTCCTTTGAATAGAGAAGGTTTAGGATAGCAAGGAAAACAGGCATAAATTAGGGCAAAACCATTTGGGTTTGTTCTTGCTGCAGGGCAATAGTGGGAAAAGAAAAAGAAAATTTATCTCCTTTTTCCCAGGATACTGCCTTACCTGGAGCATTTACCTTCCCTAAGAGGTGGCAGATGGATTTCTTTGTTTTTCTTCAGGCTTGTGAAGCATCCAGGATTTTTGGAGGAGCAGCTGTGTACCTCAAGAGTTAGATTGAGATGTCTCATTGTAGCCTGGCATATTCCAGCTGCTGCTCCTGGTAGAGTGGACCTGTCACACACAGGATCTTCTGATGCCATCCTGGACTCTGTCTTTAAGGTTCCTGGGATGGTCTTGAAGGTCCCTTCCAACCCAAACCATTCTGTGATTCTGGCTTGTTGGGGGTCTGAGTACTTGGCACCTTCACTGTTAATTATTTTTTAAAGTTTAGGTAATTAATAATCTCAGACAAGTTCTGGTAGCTAAGGTAGGACAGAATATCTGTGTGGGAAGGCAGAGTCCTGGCTGGACATTTGGCTTTCACTTGAGGGAAGGACTTGAGTGAATTTGAACCAAAAATGTGTGGGTTTAAATTTAATTAAAAAAAAAAAACCAAAAAAACCAAACTTTTTAAAGCAACATTTTGTATTTTAAACAAAGAATACAGAGCTATGGGCAGACTTCCAGAAAAGCAACAAATTTATTGTTGGAGTAGGGTCTTTAGTGGTGAAACAAAACTGAAACCCCCAAAGGGAACCAAGAGCTGTGGTGGCCTGAAGGCTGCAGGAGATCACCGAGATGGATTAAAGGGAAGCTCCACAGCTGCACACAGCACCTGCCACCACAGCTCTGGCACAGCTTTCCCATCCATGAGGAGGTCTCATCCATGGCTTTTGGCTCCACTTTCCATCTCCAGGATGTCCAAAGGTTGCAGAATTCCCATGGTAGGATTCCCAGTGCAGAGTTGGAATGATCCCAGTGCTGGTGTGATGAGTCCTGAAGGTTTAGTGCTGCTGTCCACTGTATCCCCCCCCACAAAAAACATCAAAACCTCTGGCAGGAAAAAAAAATCAACTCCTGGATCTTTTGCTGGTTTTGGGAATCTGGGTGGAGTAGACCAGGAGGTGGCTCCTCCAAGGCTGCACCTCCAGAAATTTGCCCTGTGGCCCCTTTGTATTTTAACACCCTTCATGCTTCCAGACCTGATGCACATGAGGGTTTGTGCCACAATTCTCCTGATCCTGATGCCTGCAGAGTCCCCACAGGCTTCAGTGGCGTTTGTGGGGCAGGAGGATTGTCAAAACTCTGAATTTCATCCGGCCTGAAAGCTACAACAGAACCAGCATGATTGTTTGGTGCAAAGAGAAGAGCCTGGTCCTGCAGAGTGTCCATCCCTTCCTTCTTTGGAGTTACCACAGGGACAGCCCTGTCATGTGAGGGGGAGTTGTGTCTGGGTTCAGGTTGGATATTGGGAAAAGTTCTGCATGGAAAGGATTCTCCAACCCTGGCACAGCTGCCCAGGGCAGTGCTGGAGTCCCCATCCCATGGGGATGTGGCACCTGGGGACATGGTCAGTGGTGGCCTTGGCAGTGCTGGGGAAATGGTTGAACTTGATATTCTTAGAGGTCTTTTCCAACCTAAATAATTCTATGATTCTATAAAATTGAGTGGATTTATCCACAGACTTTACTTTGACAATGAATGTAGAGCCTGATGGTCGGGTCTGGAGGTGCAGCTCTTTCATGAACACACTGAAGTGGAGCAGTGGCAGTGGCAGAAGTGAAAGCCATTTTCATTTGGTCTCTGCTGCTCTGGTTTGGTGTTTTTGGGGTTTTTTTGCTCATGTTTAGCTTTGGTAAAAGCCTTACTCTGCACTGTCATCATCTGCTGAGGGTTAGTTTGAGGTTCAGCTGGAGCAGGATGAGGCTGAGGTGCACAGGGGTGTGTAGGTGTGTCACAGGGTGTCCTGATCAGCACTGATAACACATCTGGAGATGCAGACACCTGGCCCTCAGAAAGGGGCCACCAAAAAGGATTCTGAGGACCCCAGGTGTCAGTGGCAGGCAGAAAGGAGCTGGTGCTTTCTGAGCTGCTCTAACCTTGATCTTGTGTCCCAAAGGAGAGAGGCACAATATCCAGGCTACAACAATGTTGTATTTAAATCCACAGCTCAGAAATCCATCTGTGGGAGGAATGAAGAATATCCTGTTGCTGTCCAGTGCTATAACTTGCTGGAGCTTGATCCTTGGGTTGCTTCCTGAATGGTCACTCCCTGTCCCAACTCCTTCACAAAAATCCCAGCCAAAACTACCACTTGACTCCTGCATTATGTGGATCTGTCTTAAAACCAGATCCTGCTTGCTTTCAAGTGGATAAATCTCTGCCTGGGGCTTGGCAGGTGTGGGCTGGGATCTGGTGGAATGATGGGCAGGAAAACCCAAGTGGAACCTCTCCCAGCAGGAAGAAGGATGTTTCCATCACTGTGATTGCACTGGTGAGCAGAGCAGGGAGTGGCAATACAGGTGGGATGTGGGTTAGGGGCAACCCCTGTGTCCCTTGGTCAGACAGGGAAATTCTTCAATTTGACATTTGGCAAGCAAAAAGCACGATGGGATATGGGATTTATTTCCCTAAACTTTTAGGGAAGCACAAATCATAAAATCCTGGAATGGTTTGGGTTGGAAGGACCTTGAAGACACCTCCCACTTTCCCAGGCTGCTCCAAGCCCTGTCCAGCCTGGCCTTGGACACTTCCAGGGATGCAGGGACAGCCACAGCTTTTCTGAGCACCCTGTTCCACTCCATTTATTCCCTCCCAAAATGCACAGGACACAGCACAGCAAACTCTTGCTGTGTGTCCCACCTGCTCTGTTCATGAAGTGGGTCAGATTGAGGCACCTTCCCAAAAATGAAACCAGCCCTGAGCCATCAGCAGGAGCTGCCCCTGAAGCATTTTGTGAGGTTCTGCCCTCAGTGCACTGCTCAAAACCTCGTGTCCATTCCCCCTTTCCAGCTGGTCCCAGCAAACCCAGGCTGTGCAGAGGACAACTGGTCGTGCTAGTGGGTTTTCTCCCCCCTTCATACTTTTGTTTATTCATTAAGGAAGTCAAAAGAGGAAGAGGAATAGAAAGGTTGCAAATGTTTTGCTTAGAAATGAGACCTCAGTGACTGGGCTGCACGTTGCCCTGTGTGGGATACGTTGGGCAGCTCTGGTGACCCCGGTGAGAGCTCAGGAAGACCCAAGGTGCCCTCCCAAGGTGTGCTCAGGTAGGGTCACAGCTTCTTTGTGTGTCTGCTTACATCCATCTGGCCCAGGGTTCCTATGGAAACAGGCTGGGACAGCTGGGGTTGGTCAGCTCATTGAAGTGAAGGCTCAGGGGAGAACTTCCAGCACCTTCCAGTGCCTAAAGAGGCTCCAGGAGAGCTGGAGAGGGACTTTGGGCAAGGGCCTGGAGTGACAGCACAGGGGGAATGATCCTTGCACTGACAGAGAGTAGATTTAGACTGGATATTGGGGAAAAGTACTGTACTCTGAGGGTGCTGAGGCCCTGGCACAGGGTGCCCAGAGAAGCTGTGGCTGCCCCTGGATCCCTGGAAGTGTCCAAGGCCAGGTTGGACAGAGCTTGGATCAAACTGGGATAATGAAAGGTGTCCCTGCCCATGGCAAGGGGTGAACTGGATGATCTTTAAGGTCTCTTCCAACCAAAACCATTCCATAATTCTGTATGCCAGTGTTTGACTGTCAGATTTTCACTCATCAAAGCCTCTCACTTGGAGTTGTGCATCCACTGGGTTCCCAGAGTCTGGCTCTTAAAGCCAGTGTCCCCCTCTGCATCCCAGGATTTCTCTCCCAGCTCTATCACTTTCATTTGTAAAGGATGCCTCTTTTCCAACAGCTTTGCCCTGTCTCTTTGCACATTCCAATCTAAAATCCAGCAAGGTGTAAATTTTACAGGAGATCTTGGGGTGCTCCTGCTCTGGGATCAGGCATCAGCCCTGCATCCCATCCATGGGAGCAGAAAATGCCAGGGAATGGCTGCTCTGTGCACACAGAGAGGGCAGGGAGAGGAAAGCAGAGAGCTTTGCCAAGGGAAATGGTCCTGTTCCACACACTGAGTGTTTTCTTTGGTGTTTGTTTCCCAGCCCTTGCCGGGATGCAGAGCTGCCTTTGGGAGACCCAGCCCGCCGGGTTTATCTCGGGGTGTGGCTTTGCTGCAGGCTCTTATCAGGTGTGTCCTGGTGAGCAAAGCCATTCAAACAAAAGCCTTTCACCTCCATTTGTGCACAGTTCCTGAGCTTGGCCAGGGCCTGGTGTCTGCACCAGGGTGGGACTGGTCCACAGTTAATGTGTCTGCAAGAAAACTGATGGGTTTTTGGTTGTTAATACTTTTTTCTGGAGATGGACTAGGACAGATGAATGAGGTTAGAAACACCAGTGAGGCTACATGGAAGGACCAGGACCAAAATTAATTAGATTAGAATTAGAGAATATTAGAATTACAGAACCATTGAGGTTGGAAAAGACTTTTAAGATCACCTCTGGAAGGAATTGCCATGGTTTAGGAGCACAGCAAAGCTTTTCCTCCTGCAAACTGCTGGCTTGTTCAGCTGTCAGGAGAGAGCTGGATGCTTTCCTTGCTCTCAGCTGCTCCTTTAGCTCTGACAGGCTGTTTGCTGGGATGAAAGGAGAGACATCAACAGGCAAAACTGTGAGAGCTGCAGCGTTTGTTGCTGTCACACCTGCGTGGTGGCACTGCCAGCACGGCAGACAGGCAGGTAGAGTAAATAATGCTGGATTTTTTTATTTTATTTTTTTTTAAGTTCTTTTTCTACAAGAAAGGAGATAACAACTGGATGCTGTCCCATTTTCAGCCTAGGAATTGTTTGCCAGACTTGAATTACAGGAATTGCTGTGGTGAGGCAGAGCAGCTCCATGAGCTGGGAGCTGGCAGGGGCTGGGGGAGCCCTGGGCCCCGCGTTGTGCTCCTGTCAGGAACGATTACAGGAGCTGTTTGTGATGGAAACAAAACCAAATTGGGCTGATGCTTTAAGGGGAAATAAAACAGAGAAGAATAACTTTATTGAGCTTGTTTATTAAATCTTGCTGTGTTCCCTTCTGAGCAGCAGAAGCTGTTGGAGCTGCTGGTGCAGCCAGCTCGTGTTTTGTCTTTCCCTTTTTTGAACTTGATTTGGTGTGGAGAGGCTTTGCACAAAACCTTTTCATATCCCTTTGGCTTGGTTGCAATCCTAAACTGATCTGCTGGTGACAAACTAAAACTAATTCTCACCAAAGAGTGCAGAGAAGAGGTTTTTAAGCTGTTGTTTTGATAAGATGATGGGTGTTCAGAGAGGCTTGGGAATTACTGGGTGTCAGGATGCTGATGTTGGCCCATGCCAGGATCCATATTCCATCACAGGGAGGGAGAGATGAGTTTGCTTTCACTGTTAAACTACTTAGAGAAGGTTCTGCTTAAAGATGGGGGGGAACAGCCACCATCCAGCTGCTCATGCTCGAGGGGAGCAGCAAAAGAGCAGAAAGACACTGGCTGCAGATTTTTTCCCTTTGTATCTCACTAATTCCTTGGTCCCTGCAGCTGAAACAGCTCAGTTCTGCTCCCTGCTCCAGCTGGTTATGGAGCATCTCCCAGTTCCCATGTGCCTCTGCCCTTTTAGTGTTTCATCCTTCTACCTTTATTGAAAACCATTCAGTTCCACCCCTGCCATGGGCAGGGACACCTCCCACTGTCCCAGGCTGCTCCAAGCCCTGTCCAGCCTGGCCTTGGACACTTCCAAGGATGGGGCAGCCTCATCTTCTCTGGGCAACTTGTTCCAGGTTTCCCCTGGTCTGGTTTGGTGTTTCACACCCTTATTCTCTGAGCAGTGATGGATTTTTGGTGCTGCACAGAGCGTATTGTGTTTGCTCTCACCTGTGGCACAGTGAGAGTTACCAGATGGTTTGCTCAAAGTTGATTTTTTAACACTTCTAGTAGTAGTAGCTTAGTGCTTGCTGCTCTTCTGCTGTATGTTTTTTAGCCAGGCAAAGTGCCAACACGTCTGTCAGAAGAAAAACTCCTGGCTGGATCCTGGAGAATAAACCAACCTTGAATGCCCTCTGAAGGGAGGGAACCCAGTTCCCACAGGGAGGATTTTTCTGCATAATGGTCCCATTTGGTAAATTAGTGACCAGTTTTAGAAGGAAAACTGGATGACTTGGGGAGCATCCCCTGGTATCCATAAGGAGGAGGGAGATGTGGTGCAGCACCAGCCCTGGAGCTGGAGCTGAGCATCACCAGCAGCAGTAGAGCCATTCTCTGGACAGGGACACCAACTACAGCCCTGCAGGATACCTGTGGGATAGCTAAAGAAATCCAGGTTTTTGTAAAAGCCCCTGAAGGTCTTAATAAAAATCCCTTCACAGTTACCTACTCCAGGTAGACCTACCTGTGTATGGCAATTCAATGATTTAACCAAGTCTCTGCTCTGATTTTTGGGGTGTCCTGTGCAGGGCCAGGAGTTGGACTCAATGATAATTTTGGTTCCTCCCCAGCTCTGGATATTCTACAATTCCAGAAGGAAAAGCAGTCACTTTGCAGTTTATTTGTTCCCCCCTTATCCTTGCTCATTCAATTGGAAAGATTTAGGGCTTTGGGTTTTTTTTAAGACAGGGATCATTAGGTTACTTTTATGATACCTCCCTGATCCCAGCAACCATTCCTACCTCTGTTGCAATTCAGGTGGAATTGGAAGAGGCACAGTGGAGTGGCTCTGTTTTTATGTTTTTCTTGACATAAATTTGATACAAAGTGCAAGGGATTTGGGTCTCCTGCTCTTTATTTGCTTTACACACACCTCAGGGGGTTGTTTTGCCAGCAGCCTCTTTCTGCAGCCACCTATAACCCCACCTGTTTCATGCATCAGTTTAGGGGGAGTTTAGGATGTGATATTCAGGAACCAGAGAACAGAAACCAGCATTCCAGAGGAAGCAGATCCCAGCAGCTCCCCTCACCCCTCTTCTCCTCTTGTTCTGGGCTGCTGTGGGGCTGTGCCTGCCCCAGCAGGATCCCAGAGGAGCTCCAGCCTTTTCAGAGGCAGCAGCTCCCTCACAGCGCTGTCCCAGAGGGCTGTGGCAGATTGCAAACACTCTCAGCACAATCACAGCAGCCCAATTAGCATAATGATGCTGCCTAATTTATGCACAAATTGCCCTAATTTATGTGTGTCGATACATTTGATTAAACCAAGCACAGGTGGAACAGGGTTTGGTCTCACCCAGCCAATGAAGCACAAAGCTTCCCAATCCCAAAATGTGGGAAAGGTCCAAATATTCCTTCTTTCTATTACTAAAATGTGGAGCTTTGTGTTGTTTTTGCTCTGGCAGCATGAATGGGGTGCAGGGCAGGGCTAAACTCATGGCAGGAGGTAAGAGAATAAAGGATTCCTGGGCTGAGATTTGCATGGATTAAAGGCAGCTTTAATTTGCCTTGATACACTTGGGTTTCAGGTGGATTAACAGGCAGTGGGATTTGGGGCTGTCTAGCCAACAAATAATACCTGCTTTCCTGTTATTTTAATTATTTTAATAGGGGATGGAAGACTCTGGAACTGTGGGCCCCCTTTGCCAAGACCTGATCTTGAGCATTTTTTGTGTAACAATGTTTTGTTGTAACCATTTTTGTATTTTATACCATTAATATTCCCAAATAACAAAACTGCTGTCATCATCTGAATTCCCAGAGCATTTTCTCAGCAGGGTTCTTCCAAAAAACCCCTCTCACACTGTAACCTTGTATTCCTCATTTTAATAAAAGAAATAGGTGATTTTTTTTTCCATAGAATCACAAACTGGTTTGGGTTGGAAGGGATCTTAAAGATCCTCTTGTTCCTATTAATCTGTCATGGTCTCCATCACCTGTGAAATTCTAGGATTTTCCTGCACTTAGCACCATCCAAAGCTGTGCTTGGAATCTGTCAGCCTTATGAATGAAGGAATAAATTGACCATGAAAATATTGACAGCACATTTGCTTATGCCAACTTCCTGACTGGGTCCCATAAAATTTTTAAATGCACAGAGCTAACCAATACTCCCATCCTAAATCTGAAACACTCTACCAGCTACTGGGAAGAAAATTAACTCTATGCCAAAAATTAACTCTCTCTCAGCCAAAACCAAGACAAGCTGGTCACAGCACCAAGCCTGAGTTGGAGAAGTTTTTGGACAGCTCTCTCAGGCACAGGGTGGGATCCTTGGGGTGTTCTGCACAGGGCTAGGAGTTGGACTCAGTGATTCTGATGGGTCCTTTCCAGCTCAGGAGATTCCATGTTTTGAACCATCCTGGAAGACACTTCACCCTGAGCCCAATGGTCTTTTTCATAACTGGAATTTCTTTCTGAATCAACTTGGTGTGGCAGCATTGTCAGAAATACCTGGATCAGGCCAGTGTTAGATTTCCCAGTGCTGCCAGGATTAGAAAACTGAATTTTTGTGGTAGAGAATCAAAGTTCCTTCCTATATCTGGCATGCCTTCCTTGCCATTGGTGTGGTGTAACAGCAGGTTAAATTGCTTTCATCCAAATACATCCAAATGGTATACAAATAATCATTATGAATTATTATGGTGTTCCCAAGGTCAGTGGGCTGCAGGGATGGCTTTCCACACTCTGATGGCAGCAGATCCTCCTGATGCTGATTTTGGGAGGATTACCTGGCAAGAGGATTACACTGCTGGCACATCAGGGCCCAGTGGGGTCGGGAAAAGGCAGAGCAGTGCAAAGGATGTGTGGGGCTGCAGGAGCCAATGTGGGACACTCAGCTCTGTGCCACTCTGGCTCCTTGGCAGCCACACTTCCTCTCTGCACAGAAACTGCTTTCTGAGGCCAGTGAGTAATTTCTAAGAAGAGATGTGGATGTAAGACACTCCTGGGAGTGTGTACAACAGGAGATGTTTGTGCTCTCATACTCGAGTGCCTCGCTGTGCTCTGTACCTGTCACCAGGAGTGAGGGCTGTGACTCACTGCAAGTCACACATCCCAAATTCCCCTCTGCTCCTGCCTCTCATCCCTTTTTACAGCCTTCTGAAGGCACAGCCAGCTCACACACGTGCCATTGGCATTTATGAGCTCTCTTGTGTTCCTTGTGCCTTTGCATTTTTTGCTGGTTTTTTGTGTACACTCCTCTTGCAGGAGATGCTGTCCTTGCCTTCCAGGGAGCTTTGGGAAAACTCAGCTTCATTGCTGATTCCTTTTGAACTCTCAGATGGTGGGAGTAGCAGCAGGGGAGCTGGAGAAGAGGAGGCTTTGGGGAGACCTCCCAGCACCTAGAGAGGCTAAAACAGAGCTGGAGAGGGACTTTGGACAAGAGCATGGAGGGATGGGATGAGGGGGAATGAGCTTAAGTTGTAGGAGAGTAGATTGAGATGGGATATTAGGAAGAAATCCTTGGTTTGAGGGTGATGAGACCCTGGCACAGGTTACCCAGAGAGATTGTGGACTTTCCATCCCTGGAAATGTCCAAAGCCAGGTTGGACAGGTTTGGAGCAACCTGGGGTAGTGGAAGGTGTCACTGCCCATGACAGTGACACTGGACTTGATCATCTCCACAGGTCAATTCCAACCCAAACCATCCCATAATTCTGTGATTTTCCTGCACTTAGCACCATCCAAAGCTGTGTTTGGAATCTGTCAGCCTTGTGAATGAAGGAATTAAATTGGCCATGAAATTATTGACAGCACATTTGCTTATGCCAACTTCCTGACTGGGTCCCATAAAATTCACCTCTTTGTTTAAATGCATGGAGCTAACCAAAGGATGGCAGGGCTTCACCCTTTCTGCACAGGGAGGAGAGGTCAGCCTGAATGCTGCACTGAATTCTTGTAGCCCTCAGACCCCTCTGCCCCAGGACAGCAGCTCTGGGAGGTGTTGGGAAATGCTGGGTCACAAGGAAGAAAATGCAAGTGGGGTGCAGGAATACCAAGAGTCTGGCACATCTGGGGTCACTCATTTAGAGCCAGAGCCAAGAGAAAGCAAATGCCTCAGCTGTTCTCCAGCTCCCTTAAAAAAGAAGTATCAGGAAAATAACCCAGCTCTTCCTCCTCCCTGGCAGATCCAATGGCTTTTAATCTGCTCTGTCTCACAGCTTCTCTTGCAATGGAAGTTGCTGGTGGTCTGCTCAGGTTAAGCAGCAATTCTGGCAGACTTCAGAGCAGACATGATCTCCAGGTCTCGTTGCTTTGAAGCTCCCAGTTCTATCACACTCACATAGAACTAAATCAGATTTTTTTTTCTTCTCAGTGGAGGCAGAAAATCAGCCCTGTGAGCCCATCTGATTGCAGTGCTGAGGCTTGTCTAATTGAACAAGTGCTCAAGTCAACACTTGAGCAGGATGGAAAACAACGAGGAGATCACCCAGGGATTATGTCTGAGCTCCACAGCTCCTGGCACTGACAGAGCAGATGGCTGGGTCACATCCTGCCCAAGGCTGGCCAGGAAAGATGTCGATAGGGAAAAAAAAATAAATTAATTTATGGTTTAAATGTATTCAACTCGAAATCTACAAGTGCCTCAGGTCTCTTAATTCTGTGCTTTAGAGCAGCAGCCCAGAAGATGGGATTAGTTGGGGGTTGGCTCTGCAGAATCCTGCAAGGAGCCCTGCTGCTGCTGCTGCCTCAAAGCTGATGTGGGTAAAGAATATTTTGGGAAGGGGAGCTGAGATGCAGGGAGTGGAGATAACTTGGCTGGTCCTGTAAAAGTGGGGAACAGCCAGGAGCAGTGTGGACATGGCAGGTGAGCTGTGAGCCCCTGTGGTGTGGCCGTGCCGATGGAGCCAGGAACCCAAACCCAAGAGCCGGTGGGGAGGGAGGTGATTTGTGCAAGTGTGGGAGCATCACAACCATCCCTGCAGGTCTCCAGCCTGTTCCTTATAGGATCACACTTGGTCCTACAGCCAGAGTCTGTATCCAGAGAGGTTTGGGCTTGGGGAAGTTGCTGGTGGCTGTCCCATGGGTATGTGGCCACCAGAAATCCCGGTGACCTCCATGTGGCTTTCTGTCCCCTTCCCTTGGGGTGGGAGGAGATGAACACACAGAACTGATTTTCCCAATGCCCAAACTACTTCTGTCTGGGGAAATACACCCTCAGAAGAGCCCTCACTACAACAGCAATTACCTATTTCCTCTAGCTCTGGACCCTGCTATACTTTATTTGCTTTTACCCAAACAGCAGTGCATCTGTCAGGCCAAGCTGGGAGTATCAGAGTCCCTTCATCTGTAACTGCTGCTGCCCTGCAATTCCCTCCTGCCACCTCTTCCCAAAAGCACTTTTAACCCTGGAAACCCAATTTTGCTCTCTGGACTTAGAAGTTATTTTCATTTTTTCGAGTGTGTCTGTAGCTTGAGCAATAATAAAAAATTGCATTTTGCGTCTGGTAAAATGGAGTGGAATTGCCTTGCTGGTAGCATTAAAAATGCTGTTTTCCTAAGATATTGCTGTATTTGTCTTCTTTGGTTCTAAAAGCTTTTTTTTGTTTGTTTGTTTGTTTCCAGGGGGCAGCACTGGAAGAACCTTTATGGGCTCCTAATGAAGTGCAGGTGGACGATTGACTGATGATAATTAAGGTAGGAAGAGGTGCTGTTAATTTTGGCATCTTCTCATTTGTCCTGTCCTTGCAATAAAATGGTGCTGGCCAGTGGCCATTGGTCTATTTTGGGGTTCAGTACACAACCATGGCTCTATGGCCAAGCAATAACTTCTGCTAAAGTGTCCCTTTAAACACAGATGGAAGGGAAATCTTATTTAAGAACTACCTGGGAACGTAACTAAGTGGAAAAAATCTGACTTCCTCCCCCAAAGGATAATAAGGTCTCTGTTGGTGCAGAGTTGGAAGGGACATGACTCTTATTTGAGAGCACTCAGCACAGGGATTTTTTTGTTCTGCTGAAACCCAGTGGTTGGGTTGGAATTCAGGTTCTAACTTGCAATCTCAGAAAAAAAAAGAAGAAAACTTGAACTAAAGATATATTTTATTCGTTTATTTTCATCATCTTGAGCGTCTGTGGAAAGCTGATCTATCTCCAAATGTGGCAAGGGAGTGCTCAGTTCTTGATGGATGAAACAGAGGAAAATCCCTGATTTAAAAGCAGCAAATTGTTTTGCAAACTGGGAGAAGAAAATACAATATATACAAAAATATATACAAAAATACAAAATACAGCAGAGTTAAATGGATTTATGAGTAGTTTTTGTGCTGCTTTTACACCTGAATTCTTGCCTTGCTGGATTGTTTCTGCCATGGTGGTTGTGCTTGGAGGCATCATCGGAAGGGTGAGATGGTCACTGCTGGTCTCTGCCTCCTCTTCCTGAAGCAAAGAGGGTCACCACAGAGACTCCCAAATATCTACTGGAACAGAGGCTTTGCTCCCTCTCACAGTTTGGGTTTTCACTTCTGATTAGTGGGTTCAGTTCATGGCTGCTTGGTTTTTGGTGTCAGCAGAGAGCTGTTGGAAGGAGAGGGGGAAATTCAAGCTGCAACAAGAACAGATTCTTTGAACGTGGGTTTACCATTCTCCAGCCTATTCCTGCTTTTTGTTTGGCTTGTGATAAGATGCACTGCTGTGGAATTTGCTTGGAGCAGGGATTTGCATGAATTACTGTTCCTTGCAACGTGCACATGTGTGCAGGCCCTCTCCCCATGCTCCACAGGACCCCAGCACCCCTTTGGAGGAGGATTTGTGTGCTGGGGTGCAGAGATCAGCAAAAGCCAAGTGCTTGAGGGAAGGAAGGCTGCAGTGATAAAAACAAAATGCTGAAATAAGGGGAAAACTCCTCTAGGGCTGTGCAGCAGCGCTGGGATTTGTGTGTTTATTCTGTGTGCTGACTTATCCCAGCATGATTTTGTAAAAGCAACATCCTCCTGGTAGGGAAAAACTCAGTGGTGCTTGGCCTCTTGCAGAGTTCACTTTTTATTTAGGAGGTGTAATGGCATCAGTCACAGCTGCTGATTGATGTAGTGTGGCCCAAAATTATGTACAAGATGGGAGTAAACAGTCATTGGGGATGGTGTCTTGATTCTGCACTTGGAGCTTTTCATTTGAAAGGTTTCCCCCTTCTCCTAAAGAGATCTTTCTGTAAATCACTAATTAAGCAAATGAGCTACAGTGACATCAGTCTAATTCCAAAAAGAGCTGGTGTTTTGGAGAAACCTTCAAGCTGCAGACTCCAATTATCCAATATTTAAAATTATGGTGTCTTACAGGAATAGAAAGAGCAAGGAAAGAATTACTGGAATTTTGGGTGACTTCAGGTTTCACATACAAAATCAAGTTTTTTTGTAATTCTGAATTCTACATTGATGCTAAATCTGGTGTCCTCACTAAATTTGACTAAATCCGATAGCACTAAAAAATTTGCTTGCAATTCTCTTACTTCCTTTTTGTAGAGAGTAGAAAAGGTTAAGGCAAATACCTTATTGGGATGTTCATCTACAATACTTTGTGCAATGTATTTCTCTTCTGAAAAACTGACTTTGATGGGGAAACTGGGGGAACTTCTGCCCCCAGAGCATCAGGGGCAGGTGTGAGTGGATGTTCATCTACAATACTTTGTGCAATGTATTTCTCTTCTGAAAAACTGACTTTGATGGGGAAACTGGGGGAACTTCTGCCCCCAGAGCATCAGGGGCAGGTGTGAGTGGATGTTCATCTACAATACTTTGTGCAATGTATTTATTTTCTGAAAAATTGACTTTAATGGGGAAAACCAGGGGAACTTCTGCCCCCAGAGCATCAGGGGCAAGTGTGAGCAATGGTGGAGGATTGGTGGATTGGTGGTGGTCCCACCGTTTGTGAGCTCCTGGTTTAGGAAGAGCACTGGTGTATATTGAAAGCAATCAGAGCAAGGTGCTCAGTGTGATGGAGCTGTGGCATTGTGTGGAGCTGTATTTGAGTGTGCAGAACACTGCCAGAGCTGCTGAAAGGGGCAGAAACCATCAAGGTGTGAAGGAGACCCTCCCTTGACACAAGTGCCGTGTTTTTGAGAGGGGGAGCGCTAAAACCACAGATCCTATTTCAACAAAGCCCATCCAAAGCCATCCACAACCTCTGCACCATCCATATCCTCCTCCAGCTGTGTTGCCAGCAGTTTTTGGGGAGGTGGGAGCCACGCTGGGGTGCCCTGGATTTGCAGAAGAGCTCGACGCGTGCGGTTTCCTCCACCGGTTCCCCCAGCGCCCGTCCCCGAGCTGTTGTTTTCGGTGCTACCCACAATAACTGAAATGTCTTTCCTGAGAGATAAGTCAGTAAATTGTGGTTGGCTCCTTCCCCTGGTGTTTGTTCTCTCAGTAACTTGAAAGTTTATCTATCACCAGGGTGCTGCTGGTGCTCCCCTCAGGGGTACCCTCCAGCACCTTCCACCACAGTCCCACAGCCTCTCCCTCAAGGATTGCTCCTCAAAAAAGTGCCACAGCTTCATCTTCTCCTCAGGCACGTGCAATTGTGACCAAACTTCAGGAGATGATAGGAGGTGGTGGAGCAGAACTCATTCCAGCCCTGCACTGCTTCATCCTGGTGGATTCTGCTTGGATTGGCCAAAGTGGTTTTTCCCCCACTTGGATTTGCATTTTTGGTCAAAGCCACCACCAGCTGCAGTGCTTCTGAACCCTTTAAAGATTGCTGTCACATTTTGGGACTTGCTGATGTGCAGGCTGATCCTTGGAGCACGTTTTGGAAACACAGAGTTTGCCCAGAGACCAGAAATCACAAGTGATTGGTGCTCCTAAATCCCACTGGCACTTCTCCCCACCTCTTTCCTGTGAGGCTTCAAACTTCTACCTGAAATTTGATCCTGCTGAGATGAGCTGACTTGGCCTAAAAAACACCCTGGGATTTGCACAGAGTGCAAACCCTCATTCCCAGCACACACCTCCAGCACTGGGTGGTTGGAGCTGAGCATGGAATGGGGACAGGAAGGAGAAAACTCCTTGCAGAAACCACTCCAGGCAGCGTGTCAGGACCTGCAGCCCCTACCTGGAGCTGCTGGGTATAAATAAACACATCCACCCTCCTTATTTCTGACAACTGCCTCCCTGAGGAGTAATTTATTTTTTTTTTCCCAGTAGCTTGTTCTGCAAGCAGGTTTCCTCTTGCAGGTGATTAGGAAAACCTCATTTTTATGTTAATTAGGCATAACTATCAGTGCACAGACATCAACTGCTCTCACATCCTTCTGAGACTGTGATTTTTATTGAAATTCAGTCCTGAAAAACCGAAACCAGCAACTGATGTACCTGTTGCCTGAACAGATGGGAAACTGCACCAAGGGGTGGTTGCCTCATAAAAAACGTTGCCAGGGTGTAGCAACCACAGGTTCAGCTTTCAGGAGGGTTGCAGCTGCAGTCAGTTTAGGTTTTTAGTTGTGTTTGCTTGCTAAGTTTGAGGGCTTCCTCAACAACTTGTCTCCACTGAGATCAAGCCATGCTAATTTAGTTCATTGCAGCTAAGCACAGCTGCTGCTGACACTGGTGGGCCTGCACCTATAGGAGCAAATCTTTCTCATGTTGGTGTCTCCAGACACATCTTTGCTTTGATTGTATTTGGTCCAGTGGGAGGATTCACATTTTCAATAAAACAGATCCTTCCTTTTGGGCAGATTGGCTGCACCATCCATGCAAGTGCTGAAGGTTGGATGGGGTTTGGAGCAACCTGGTTTAGTGGAAAATGACTCTGCCCATGGCAGCAGCATGGAATTAAATTGTCTTTAAGATCCCTTTCAACAGAAAAGAAGAGGGAATTCAATCAGATGTGCTTTGTTGGTAAAACACAAGTGCAGCTGCTTTGGTGACATTTTCACCACAGTGCCAAGCACTGGAGGTGGAGGGGCCAGAGGAGAACATCTGGTCCCAGCTGATAGAAACCAAAACCTATGAAATTCTGGAGTTGCACCCAACTGGAATTGCACTTTCCCCAACACCACAAGGAGGTTTCAGGAATACATTTGCCCAGGCAGACACAGGTCAGCAGTGGGATCAGCCAGGTCAGTGCTAACACCATTAACTTCTCCTGCCTCCTCCTCCAGAACTCAGTTCTCTGATATTATTTAAGGATTTTTCTAATCCAAATCCTTGAGGTTCCTTGCTGAAATCTAAAACAAATATATCCATCTTATCAGGCCTTTCCAAGAGCAAAGCATGGAAATCCCCTGGCAGGCTGGCACCGTCACCGGTGCTTTCCTCTCTCTGCACCAGCAAATTTCCTTTAATATTGCTGTACAAATCCGCCCTGGATTATGCAATGATGAAGAAGAAAGAATGAAAAATTACACAGGAATTTGGCAAGGGACATGTGGACCCCTCAGAGCTCCAGTTGGATGGGTTGTGGTGCATTAAACACATGGATGTGGTGCAGAACTGCCTGTGCTTGGTCAGGAACCTGTTCCCTTTTCACACAGAGTCATTCTGAGGGCAGGCAGGTACCTGGGCTGGGGATTTTTGTATGTGGATGTCCACAGGGAGATAAGGCAGGCTGGAAAAATTAATTATTTTGTGTATTTCCCATGGCTGTGATCTGTTGGTATTTTTAAATTTTTTTTCTAATTTTTTTTTTCTTTTTTGAAGTTAGGGCTGGGATTAAATGTATTGATGGGATTTTGTGTTTGGATTCAGATTTTTATTAGTTTTTATTTACATTGCACTCTTACAACTTTTGAGTTCTATAATATTTTACTAACAGGTTATAAAATGGTTTCGTATTTATAAGTTTTTTAAAGGAAAAACTATTTAATGAAGAAATGACACTTAAATTATGTTTTCTTTTAACTTAATAATTACTTATGTCTTGTAATGTGGACTTTTTTGTTTAGTTATAAAATAATACTTAAATTTATGAAGAAGAAGGTTCTAATTACTGCTTTAAAACATCTATTTTAGCTTCATATAAATTATTCTATTTTAAAACTTTTCAAGTTTTCTATTACACACTTCTCTTCAAACTACACACTTTTAATCTTAGTGTTATTAATCAATTTTGGAAGCTTTCTCTATACTTCAGGTCAAATGTGGTGTTTTCTTGAGGGTCTTTCAACACAGAAAATCTAAAATTCTCATCATCCAGGGTTCCAACAGGGACCCTTTAGCAGTGGTGGCCTCAGGTGGGTGCATTTCATGGGAAGTGATACCTGGCAGCAGGTAAAAGCTGCAGGTGGGGAGAAGCCAGACAAGCTTTTGATGCGTAAATCCTCCAGCTCTGACACAAAATGTGAAATTTTTCTTACAAACTCCACCAGTTTCTCTGAGCTTGGCCAAAATACAGCAACACTTGGGGTGAGAGAGGGCACAGCTGGTA
The DNA here is from genome assembly GCF_023055355.1 of Agelaius tricolor. Classification (NCBI taxonomy): domain Eukaryota; kingdom Metazoa; phylum Chordata; class Aves; order Passeriformes; family Icteridae; genus Agelaius; species Agelaius tricolor. The sequence goes on along the minus strand of NW_027269284.1, from coordinate 437,929 downwards.
CCTGTGGAGCCAAGGGATGAGCTCGCTGGGGAAGGAGGTAAATTATAATTATAATTTCATCGTTATAAAATGGCTTGGGTGTTCTGGAAGGGTGCTCTGGAGGAGGAGGAGGAGGAGGAGAGCTTTATTTGGTTGACCATTGCTGAGGGAATTTAATGTGCAAACTTGATTCTTAATGCATCTTTAAGGTGCCTATCCATATATAAAACATTTTCCCTTTTTCTCCTGTCCTCTCTTACCCAGGTGGAAGCTGTAGTGCAGGAAGTGGTGGTGTACCAGATAAAATGTATAAAATGTACAATATTTGGGGAAGGAAATAGTGTAATCTATAATTTTGCTGCTGCAGAGAGCATTTGTGGGGTGGGGGCTGTGTCTGAGCTGCTTGGCCAGGTTCTGCTTCCATTTGATGTGGTTTGTGTGCCTTGGTGAGAATTCTCTCTTTGCAGAGCTGGAGGGAGGGGAGAAGCTCTTTAAAGTGAAACGTTTCAGATAAAGATGGGGTTTATGCTACAATAAAGCTGTTTTACCTCTTCAGGGCTCTTTTTCCCCCATGGAAGGTGCCCAGCTTGGCTGCACCTCTCTCAGCAGATTCTTGGCAACCTCAGGTCTAACTTTGGGCTCAGCTTTGAGGAAGCACAAGGTCAAGCTGCTCTTGCTCTAGAGGAAGTTTGTAGGTTCAAAATTCAACTAGACCTGGCCCTTAATTAAAAAACCCCAAAAAACCTAAAAAGCAAGCAAACAAAAAATATTAGTACGGGCTGCTTCCAGTTTTGTACAAGGGGGTGGAGAAGTCACAGAATCACAGAATCATAAAATGTTCTGGGTTGAAAGAGATCTTAAAAACCATTTAATCCAACCCTTGCCATGTGGAAGGACACCTTCAACTAGACCAGCTTGCCAAATCAACAGGATCATGTGAACAACACCAAAATCTTGCAAAAAACTTTGTATTTGAGAGAAACTGGTTTAGAGGATGAAATGTTGCTGTTTGTCCCCAAAATGAGTGGATGTTATGGCACCTAAAGTGACATCTGAGCTTCTGGGGAAGCACAAAATCAACCTGCTATTGCTCTAGAGGAAGTTTGTAGGTTCAAAATGCAACTAGACCTGGCCCTTAATTTAATTAAAAACAAAACCCCAAAATTAAAAGCAAGCAAACAAAAAACATTATTATGGGCTGCTTCCAGTTTTGTACAAGGGGTGGAGAAGTCTTAGAATCACAGAACCATAAAATGTTCTGGGTTGAAAGAGATCTTAAAAACCATTTAATCCAACCCTTGCCATGTGCAGGGACACCTTCCACTAGACCAGCTTGCTAAATCAACAAGATCATGGGAAGAAGACCTTTTGCATGATCTTGCAAAAAACTTTGTATTTGAGACAAAGTACTTTTGAGGATGAAATGTTGCTGTTTCTCCCCCAAAATGAGTGGATGCTATGGCACCTAAAGTGACATCTGAGCTTCTGAGGTACAGGTGGGACTGAGCAGGGAGGTCTCTGCAGCTGCATCCATCCGGGTTTTGTAATTTAAGGTTCCTCCTTGCAGAGGAAACTTGTGGGGAGGTGAGAGCTCTGCAGGAGGGGGAAATGGCTGAAGGGATTAAGCAGCAGAAAGTTGGTGGAGAAATGTGGAAGCTGAGTTGGGTATTCCAGGACAAAAGTTGGTCAGGATTCACGTTGGTGCTTTAATCCATGTAAGAAGGCTCAGGCGTGTGGAAATGTTTGGGATGTTCAGCATCTCCCTGCCTTCATCCCAAAAGATGAGCTCAAAATTAGAGGTGGTGACCAAGGACAGTGAAGGGTCTGGAGGGGAAGAGTTAAATCTGAGCAAAACTGAAATTATTTGGAAGAGCTGGAGCTCTGCCCCAAACTGGGAGGTGCAGGGAGCCCCAGGAATGGCTGAAACACCTGGGGAACCCCATGAAAGGGTGGTGCTGGCTGGATTTTCTTCTTCCCAATCTGTCTTGGGATGAACACTCAGGATGAGGATTCTGCTTGCACACTGCCAGAGCAGGTGTCCCTTACAGGCATCATTTACTGTCCAAAAACCAACCTGAAACTCTCCAGCTGCAGTGGATCAGTGCCTGCAGCTGCCTCAGGCCAGGCTGCTGCCAGCTCACCACATCTTCAAAGGAAACAGGAACCCCCTGCAGGTGTTGGGGGGCAAGGAGACCTCAACCCCCACACTGAGGTGCTGCTCCACCTCCTCCCAGAGGCTCAGTTTGTCTGTCCTGGAGCTCAGACACACCTTGGGCAGGATGGAGATTTGTTTGCTCAAATGCCAGCTCACAGGAAATGAATTTTCTGCTGCTCAGGTGCCGTGAGCAGCGTTGAAACCACCCCAAAATATTTCACCAGGGATGCTCACAGGTGTCCAGAGCACAAAAACAAATTGGGAAGCCCAGCCTGGCACTGGTTTTGTTGCAGTTGATCAGTGGAAGGTCAGTTTTGCTTCCCAGCTGCTGTTTTTGCTTCAGAGGTCAAGCTGTTAAAAGTCCTTTTCCCAAGCAGCCAGAGGCTTGATCAAAACCTATTTCATATCTATTTCTTTATTTTTATGTGCTTTGAATTCTGAAATGGATCATTTAGGAAGATGTTTTAGATGTGAGATATTGGCTGGCAACCCAGCTCTGCATTAAGTGCTTTAAAACATCTACTCCCCACTTCAATTTTATTTGCTCTTAAATAAATAAAAAAAAAATAGATAATATCTGCTAGACACCAGTTTGTTCATCCCTCAGGCAGGTGTTCAGGGGTTTTCATTGTTTTTAAAGTGGCTGTTTCTGGGCTTTTGGAAGGGCTGTCAGCTCGCTGAAGTCCATGATGGATCTGTAAGAAGCGCTTAATTGGAAATGCTGGTTAAATTATGGGATGCAGACAATCAGCAGGATGCTCAGCCTCACCTTTGGTCCCCACACTGTGCTCTGGGCATCCCTGCTTTGTCATCTCATGGGGTTTGAGCCTTTGCAGGGGAACAAATTCTTCCTCAGCACTCCATGGCTTGCTTGTAATGAAACGACTTTATTTCCTTGTGCAGCAATCATCATTTTAATAAATTTTCTCTGTCACAAAAGGAAAGAAATGTCATGAACTGATTTTCTCCTTCTCTTCACCGTGAGGCAGATTTTTGCTTTTCAAAGGAAAATACCTTTTAAAACATTTGCACTTCCTTTCAGCTTGAATGATTTCATCCATACTCTGATTTTTATTAGCAAAAGCTCACAGCAAGATGACATTCAGCCCTTTCAGCTGTTGATTTATCCCAGTCTTTATTCTTGGGAGCAAAAATATGGAAAAATTCTCTGTTACACAATTTTTAACATACATTTTCAGAGTTTCATACCACAGGGCGTTGTGGGTTTTTTTTCCTAGTGATGCTTTAACATCTGAATTTGGTACAATTCACTGCTTTTGAAGCATTTGGTGACTTTTGCTTTGTGCTTGATCCACTTTTGATGTGAATTGTCCCAACTTCTGTTTCGGGGGAGGAGCAAAGTTATTTTTTTTTTCTCACCAGCCCACATGGCATTGAATTCATCTGGAGCACGTGGCTGCTGTAATACAGAAACCACACTTTTTTTTTTTTTCTTTTTTCACAAATTCTTCCCTGTGTGACTTCAGTAGTTAAAGCTGGTTCAGTCTCCTGCCCTGGGACTGCCGTGCTGGAAGCTGAAATCTGTTTGTGTTTAAAGCTGCTGTTTCTATTTTGGTAGGAAAATGCATCATCAAGAAGTCTTTCTTCCCACTAGCTGCACACTCAGCCTGGAATAAGGTCTCCAGGGCCACATCCTAATGAAATAACCCACTGGGACACACAAAAAAAAAACCCAAAACAAACCACTCCTGATAGTGGGATCAAGCTGGATGCTTCCCAAAAGGAATAATTCAAAGTCTTGTGTGGCAGAGGTTGGGCACCATGGAGGCTGGTGACTGATAGTTGGTGTTAGGAGAAAGATGTTTCACTAAACAAAGTCTGATGTGTTACAGGATAGGAATTTTTATATGGGATGCTGGGTCTCATCAGCAAAAAATAGCAGGGATTTGGGAAATGGCAGCCCTGAAAGTCTTGGGGATGTTGGTGGATGAAAGGCTGGATGTGCCCTGGGTGATGCCACATTGTGGGCAGCAGGGAAGGGGGAATTCAGGAGAGCTGGAGAGTGACTTTGGGCAAAGGATGGAGGGACAGGACACAGGGAATGGCTTCCCACTGCCAGAGGGCAGGGATGGATGGGATATGGGGAAGGAATCGTTCCCTAGGAGGGTAAGGAGGCCCTGGAGCAGCTGTGGCTGCCCCTGGATCCCTGGAAGTGCCCAAGGCCAGGCTGGACAGAGCTTGGAGCACCCTGGGACAGTGGGAGGTGTCCCTGCCCATGGCATGGGGTGGCACTGGATGAGCTTTAAGATCCCTCCCAACCCAAACCATTCCATGCTTCTGGCTCTAGGATGGTATTTTCCTTCAATTCAGATAGGCTGGGATGCAGTGAGGGTCATTAACAGGGGCAGGGGGGTTAATTAACCCACAGGACACGTGCAGGGGGTGTCTGGACACAGCCATTCCTCCTGGGATGGGCACACAGGAAGGGTTCTGCTCTTGAACTGAACTTCAGAACCTGACAATGTGGTGAAGAAGGAAGGAGTGAAGGAATTTCTCCCCTCAAAATGGATGCAGTTGCATAGAGGATGTGTGAGGGGCTGAAGAAACTCCCCTAGAGTTGTCTGTCCATCACTGCCACTGCCTTTCTCAGTGGATCAAGATGAATCAAGGACACAACACTGGAGAAGAAGGGGTTGGGTGTCCCTCTCTGAGAGCCACCAGCCCCAGCAGCTGATGGTCCTGCTGCTCTTACCTCACACCACACAGCCCATCCTTGCCAATATTCCTAGAGGGATTTACAGAGCCTCTGGAGTGATTGGAGTGCTCACAAGTATTTGAATATCCCACTAAATATTTCTCTGCAATTAAAGCCTTGGGAAAACCTTGTGAAACAAGAGCCATCGTTGGAGTCCTGCTTCCCTTTGTGTCAAGCTGGCAAATGGTGGCTTTGATCCTCTCTTATCCCCATGGATTGGGGCCATCTCCTTTCTTCTCTGCACTCAGGACCCACAGCAGCATCTGGGACTGTGCATGAGGCCCCAGACAAGCAGCAGCCAGGCTCATCTCTCCAATTTTCAGGCTCTCCAACGCCTTTTGTGAGATGGTACCAGCTTTGGTACTTCAAAGAAAGGTGTCAGAAATGCAAAAATGAGCAATTAAGGATTAATCTGCTTGTGGGGATGGGGATCTGCCTCCCCCTCCTGATTGCAGTGTAAATTAGTGGTTGACTTGAGGCCTGTAGTGGAGCTATTTATACCTCCAAGGTTTGAATTATAGCTGGATAGATTATATCATCCCTTTGTTTAATCCTTTTTCCTTTCTTCTGTCAGGCTTTTGACCTCAGTGATTTTCAAAGCAGTCAGATTCGCTTCCTACGGTTTTCTTGTGCTGGTATTTGTATCCAGGAAAGGGGAGGAGAATTTAGATGGCTTTTTCTGTACTGTTTTATTTTCTCTTGCTCTCCCTTACTCATTTCCTCATTCAACAGCCCAGTTCTTTTTTTTTTTTTTTTTAACCTTTTCAGGCATTTTCATTCCACAACTGTCATTGCCTTTCTAAGGCTTTTTATTTTTATTTTCTAGGCCTTCAAAACAGCAGAGGTAAGAGGCAGCCTGGGTGAATATTCCACTTTATAGGCTTGAACTCTTCCCAAAAATCTTGGGAGTGAAGCTCTGCTGCCATGCACCTGCCTGCTGGTCAGACCTCCAGCTCTCCTTCATTTCCCCCCCACCCATGGCCAGAGCAGTGTGAGGGAGGCTGTTGTTGCTCTTGGATTTATTGGCTGTGATTTTGCAAATAAATGCTTTATAATCACTTCCTTGCTGCTCCTTGCAGCCAAGAAAGGGAGACAGGGAAGGGCAGGCTGCCTCCCTGTGCTCTGCCTTTCCCTTTGGATTTGCACTTCCTATTTCCAAAACTGCTTTTATTTTTAGACCTCTAATAAGTGTTAGAGGGTTTAGAATATATATTTATTCTTACAGCTCTCTAAAAGTGGTGTTTTAAACAGAAACACCCCAAAGTTGGCCCTGGGGCAGTGGCTGCAGTGATTCCTGGCTCTTTGCTCTGTTGCTGCAGTTTGGATTTTCCTGTACTTCCCATCCAGGAGAAGCTGTCAGAAAAATAAAGGGCACAGGAGATGTGGAAGTCAACTGAATATTTTTAAATATCAGAACATGCTGTACAAGGGTGGGAATTAAATTTTGCTGCTGAAGCAAGCAGAGAGCTCCTCTGCAGTGTGAGCTTCCCTCACATCTTCCTCGATGGGTTTTCCTACCTGGAGCAGCCCTCCCACCTAAAAAATTCCCATTGGCCTTCAAATCCTTTTGTGGCAAGGATTTACACACATGGTTGGATGTTTTTGGACAAGAGGGAATGAGGATCTCCAGCAAAACTCCTGGCAGGAGGGGAAACCTTTAAAAAGTGATACTGAGCTGGGCATCTGTGGGATGGGAACAGCCTTTAGTGAATTCTAATTCCCCATCCCTGTATTTCCCCATCCCTGGAAGTGTCCAAGGCCAGGTTGGATGGGGCTTGGAGTAACCTGGGCTGGTGAAAGGTGTCCCTGTCCCAGAGGGAAGACCTTGAAGTGGCAGCAGGCTCTTGAATCCAGTGGGTTATTATTTGCTGAAGTGATGATCAAGCCCAAAATAACCATTTTTATAATAAATTAGAATAGTTTTTACCACTAGACATGAGTATAAAATCCTTTGGGGAAATAGGATGGTGGCTGGAGTAGTTTTCCTACCTAGTGCTTTTTCAAGGGCATTTTCAGTTGAAACCATTGCATTTTTGACCCCCTTTATCAGTATGTGCTCAGCCTCCAGCCTGGTGGATATTTGGGGCTTTGTTTGTCTCTTGCAGCCCTCCCAACGTTTGTGAACAATTATTTCTTTGGAGCAGCATTTGAGCCCTTAGTGCTTTTTTTCTCCAAGCTGCTGCCCACGATTTGGCCACATCTCAGCCTTTCTCCTTGGTATTTCTGGGAAGTGGAAGCTGTTTCCTGGTGCAGAAAAGCCAATTATTGGATAAACTCAGATCCTTCATCTGGAATGAAGATGGGAATATTCATCAGAATCATAACTTCATTTTCAGATACTTGGGGAGAGTTGGAAGCAATTAAGGCTGAGCAGATGGGATGGGTCCCTCTGCCCTGTCCCCTCATCCCACCCTTTCTTACTCTTTTCTGTGCCTTCTTTCCTTCCTCCCTAAAAAAAGGAGAAAGAGAAAGAAAAGCAAAGTAACTTGTATGGATAGAGGGGAGGTGTAATTATGAGCAGTGGGACCAATTTAAAAAGGAAGATTTCAGGGAGACTCCGAGTTCCTTTGACATGTTGAGGGGTTTTGGTAGAGGATAAAAGGAAAATAAACTAATTTATTCCTAAATTGTAATTCCTTTTTGGTATTAATCTGTTTCATTAGTGTAGTTCACAAATGCTCACAGGCAGGGGAGAGAGGGGGGCAGCAAATTGAAATGAAGACATTTTCAAAAGGAAAATCTTGCTAGGAAAGGCTTCCTGCAGGGAGAAATCATATCCCAGGAGAAGAGCTGGAAACTCCACTGCTTTGGACTTTTCAAGTGAGACTGGATAAAGCAATTTGGGAAATTTCTTGTAGGGAGCAGTTTTTGCTGCGTGGTGGGTAGGCCCAGATGGTCTAATTGATCCCTTCTTTGGCCAGTCCATGTGGTTTTCATTTCCTTCTGGGGGAAAAAAAAAAAACCCTTTCCTCCTGGGAAGGGCACTGGACTGAGGAGTGTGGTGGCCTCAGGGATCTGTCACTGCTTACAGGGCTGCTGTTGTCCTGCGCTGTTATTCTGCTACACTGAAATAGATTAAATTAAAAATTATTATTTTTCTCCCCTGCTGTGACTCCTTCTAGGTTTAGGAGAGTGTAACCATCTTTGGAGGGAGTGCTCCTCACCTTCCTGCAGCTGATGCGTCTCCCAAAACTGCCTGGTGTCCATGGGTGTCAGCTCTGGAGCTTGTGAGCTGAAAATGGTTTCACTGAGATCTGAACAGCTGTTCCTTGGCTTTCACCCTCAAAAAAAATCCTGTTTCTTATTTGCTCCATGAGCTCTGAGAATGGGGAAGAAATTTGGGCAGAATGTGTCATCATAGTATCACAGAATGGGCCTTAAAGCTCAGCCTGGTGGATATTTGGGTATGAGTGGGAATGGTTGGAAAGGTTCTTTAAAGGTCATCTCATTCCAATGCCCTGCCATGGGCAGGGACACCTCCCACCATCCCAAATTCCTCCAAGCCCCATCCAGCCTGGCCTTGGGCACTTCCAGGGATCCAGGTGATGCCTTGGGAAGGCTGACCTAGAGCAGAGGCTGGACAGAGCTAAAGAATAAAGCAGGGATTTATTAGGAGGCCTCAATGGATCCACCTTGGGCAGCACAAGAACCCAGCCAGGGCTACACCCAAGGCGAACCCAAATGGTCACAAAATGAACCCAAGATGAACCAAAATGGTCACAAAATGCACGACTGCTCACGGGGTCTCTCACTTTGATCAGTTCTGCTCCATTTGCATATTGGAGTTCATTGTTCAATTCCAGCTTTAGCCCCTGCAGTCCCATCCTTGTTTTTCTCTCTCCAGCCCACGGTGTTTGTGCTCTTGGGCCTGAGATTTGGATCATTTGTCTTTGGTCCCCAGCTGGAGCAGGAATTGTTTTGTCTCCCTGCTCTGTGCACAGAGCTCACCATCCCCTGATATGAAACCCAGACCCACACACTAAAGCAGCACAGAATCTGAAAAATAAAAAAGCCAAAACCTGAGGCATCAAAGGGGCAGCCACAGCTTCTCTGGGCACCCTCTAGCTGGCCATGAACTTTTTATTTCCCCTCTCTTTTCCCCTTGGTTGTTGTGCAGGTTGGTGATGAGAAACCCTTGTGAAGCAGGTTAGGGTTTGACCCAGTTGTAACATTAAATTTTGGGGCTGCTGGCTCTTGGTGTGTCATGGCTGAATCACAGCTCAATGGCCATGAGTGCTTTGCCACCAGCCTTGTTTATCTACCAAGGTGAGTGCTGTGCCTCTTGATGGGGAGATAAGCAAGGATCTGTGACTTGGGGTGGATTTCCAAGGAGGAATGGGGAGATGTGGGAATCATTTCTTACCTAGGAAGGATGGTTGTGATGGAGAAAACAGCTGTAGAACGTGAGAGGAGGGAAAAGGTGAGAAAGTGGACTGTGTGTAACATTTAGGAAGGAGATGGATTGAGTCTGGTTTACTGCTGAATGTGAATTCTTGGGATAGAGAGAGCTGGAGCAGGGAAGATGAGAATTACAGAGCATTATTGGGTAAAGGAACAACTTGTGTGGTGCAGTTGAGCAAATCCAACTCCATGGTTGTGTTTGTTCTGGAGACATGGGAGTGCATGTGAACACAGTCCACACATGCCTGGGTTTGAGGCCATGGGCGCTGCAGTGCCCATCTTTATTTGGTTCCCTACTTCAGGGCTCACATTTTCTTATTCCATGTGCAAGAATTGAACCTCAGCTCCTCTGTCCTCTCCTCAGGAAAAGCCTGTGGAGATCTCCCCAGGATCTGTGCTCATTCACTCCCTTACACAAAAACAGGGTCAGGTTTCTGGAGGATCTGGCTTACCCTCAGGAGAAAAGATGGCTTTTCAAAGGAAAAGTTCATCTTCCTTGACAGTGACTTTATAAAGTAGGGATTTATTAGAAGGCCTCAATGGATGCACCTTGGGTTATCCATTGAGCCCAGCCAGGTCTACACCCCAGGTGAACCCAAAATGGTCCCAAAATGAACCCAAGGTGAACCCAAAATGGTCACAAAATGCACGACTGCTCCCAGGGTCTCTCACTTTCTGAAGTGACTTCACTCAAGTGAAGTCAGAGACTTCACTCCTTTACACAAGAGCAAGGTCAGGTTTCTGGAGGATCTGGTTTACCCTCAGAAGAAAAGATGGCTTTTCAAAGGAAAAGTCCATCCTCCTTGACAGTGACTTTATCCCCTTGACAACTCTGAATTCCTTCTGAATTCTCCCGGTGGTCAGGGACAGCAGAAGTTGGATGCTGCATAATCTCCAATCCCCTGCTGGTTCTGCATCCCTCCTCTCAGCAGTGATTTGTAAATATTATTTTCCCCCCAGTATTTTAAAGGACATTTTCATCTCCCCTGGCAGAAGGAGGAGGATATTTCTGGCACTGCTGTTGTATCAATTTTGCTCCTTGTTTAAGATTAATATTAAAAATAATAACACCAGCAAAGCAAACACAATTTTGGTGTTTTCCTCTTAATTTACCCATTCACTTAAAGTACTGGAACTGCAGCTTTGCTACCACTTGAGATACAAAATGCAAATTTAACTGAAGATCACATGGAAATCAACTCATCCATTTTCTGTGTGATGAGTGAAGGTGCATAGCGGAAAAACCACACTGGAATTTAAACCTTGGCAGAAAATAGGGAAGAACTGTGGGCTGCTGTCATGTTGATAGTTTGGACAAGGCAGTTTTGATTTTGGTGTTCTATTTAGCTAATTCTTAGCAGCATAGTGGCAATTTTAGAAAAGTTATTTCAGTCAGCAGCACAACTACAACACAATAAAGATAGATTTGTTCCCCTGATAACAGTTTTGATCAAGGTTTCCTTTTATCCTGCAGTTTTTAAATAATTGGCCTGCTTGCTCTTGGCTTTTATTGTACTGGGGATATTATAAACTCAGATTGTTTTGTAAACCTCTAATTTTAGACACATCTCGGTGCTTATTGTTCCTTTCATCCCTTTTTTTAATACCATGGCACAATTTCTGCAGAGAGGTGGAAATCATCTGCATCCTGAGACTTTCATGTCTAGACTGGATGAGGGGCACGAAAATCCAACCAGAACAATCCCCCCAGACTTTTTTTATAAAAACACTTCTCCATCCCAGCCCCAAACCCCACAGCTCATTCCCTTTATCATAACACCGGGCAAAAAGAAGTGGAAGAAAATCATAAATGCAGCTTTATGGAGTGAGTGTGTGCAATCAGGAGCAGCTTTCCAAACCAGTAGCTGTGTATAAAAGCCAGCACAGGCATCAGGAACACAATTGAGTTGCTAAGGCAGAGTTTTCCAGTCGTGCCCCGTAGAGCCCCGCATCGTCTCATTATTCCGCTCCAGCGTCAGCCAACAATGGGGGGAAGATAAAATTTGTGAGATAAAAGATAAAAGCCTGGCAACCCCTTTGCTTAGAGGGGTCAATTTATCCCAGCTCTTTGTAGGGCAGTGTAATTTTAGGCTTTTCCAGGGAGGATCACACCGAAATCCTCGCGGCAGCACTTCCGTAAATAGGTCAGGAGGGGACTCGGCGAGGCTGGGATTGCACCTTGCTCGGAGGGAATTGTGTTTTCTCAGTGGAAATAAGATGGTTTTGTTATTTTATGAACTTATTCACCCAGTTCATAAAGGAAAAAAAAATATGGGTCAGTTGGGCAACAGCAGTGTGTTCCAATGTGCTGAATTTGGGATAGAAAGCTCCTGGAGCCTGGGATTAAAGCTTTCTGCAGCAGCAGCAAGGAGTGATTTTATTTTGATATTATTTTTTTTCCCCTCAGCAGGAGCTTTGGAAATTATATATAACAGGTGTTTCACCTTTCTGAACCTTATTCTGATATACTGGACTTGTTTGGCGGAGATTATGAAGCAGTTCTGGGGTTGTTTATCAGCTCCAGCACTTCTGGGTGACCTTGCATCTCATCTTTGGAAGCAACTTAATCCCTGTAACATCCTAAAAGAAGGGTTTCAGGGATTTTATTGGTAGCTTCTGTATTTTGCAATACTGTGACAAACTGCAGGTGTTGGGCATGGTCAGGGGTTTGGCCACGGTGGCAAAAGACTTGGGAGTAATGGGGTGAAGTTCTTTAGTCCTCCCCTCCTCACTGACAAGCTATTAATTAATTACTCAGGGAGGAAATGGGAGGACTCTGGAAGGCAATCAGGTGCCAAGGTAAATACAGCCTGGCCCTGCCTTTAACTGACTTTCACAAGGAGTCCTCCTTGAAAAGAGCTGGGATAACACAGCCCAAGGTGAATAGAAGGCTTTGAACATCCATGAGCAGGGGATGCAGATCCCTGAGAGGTTTCCTCTCTCCCTCAGTATGGGAACAAGCAGCAGGCTGGGATTTGTGCTCCCAGAGCACTTAGGATCAAAGCACTGCAAAGGATCCATAAAAAAAAATTAAAATCCACTTTTCTCTGCCTTAACATGGATTTTGCTCTCAAACCACACCAGAGATAGATGGATGTGTGGGGAGACTGAGGAGTTGCATGGAAACCTTTAGCTGGTCTTCCACCCAGATTCTTCCATCCAAACCACAGATGTCCTGGTAGGCATGGAATAGCCAAATGTTCAAAATGAGTTCAAAATGAGTTCAAAATGAGTTCAAAATGAGATGCTTCTCATTTTGCTGGGGAAAAGGAAGGAGAAAGACCACTTCTGTTAGTCCATTCTGTGGGAGTGCCAGGGCTTGGTTCAGCAGGGAATTAAGAACTCCTTGTGTTTGCTTCAATTTCCAGTAGAGCTTCTTCCATCTAGTGCAACCAAAGGACTTCCAGGGTAAGACTTGAAATCAAATTTTCATCTCCCAGTAAAACCTGGGGTCATTTGGGGACCTGTATTTGAGGTGCCTGTATTTGAGTCATTAAATGTCATCTGGCAGCCCTCTTTGCACACAGAACCTGATGGAATTGAGAGAAAAATAAGGGGAATTGAGGGAACCTTTTTTAGCATGACCCAGAGCAGTGACACTCAGGAGAAGCAGAAGCAGCTCTCCCTTTCATGCAGTCACCCAGTATTTCCATCAACCTGAGCACAGGTGTTTTTCTCTCTCCTTCCTCTGCTACTCAGCATAATCTGTGCTGCCACTCAGGTTACATGGCCAGAGGCTGCAGCACAAAGGAACAACCCCTCACTTTGCTCAGCCCCATCTCCTCGCTGTCACCTCTGCAGTTCCTGCCCTTTCCCATCAGCCTCTCACCCAGGAGCCTCCTTTGATCCTGGTGCTGGTTTTCTCTATAAAAAGGGATGAAAAGAGCCCAAGTGGCAGCTCCCTTGGGCTGGCAGAGGGGAGCTGGGTGCACAGTGACACACACAAAAAGCTGATGCTGTTATTCTGTCACGCTGAAATAATGGCCGGCTCCCCGAGGCCGAAGGTTCTGACAGCGAGGAAGGATGGAGGTGATGGCAAAGATCTGGGACACTTCACTGTCCTTGGCTGCCCAGCTTGTCACCTGCTTCCAGGCTGGCTCCCTGCCTGATGCCAGGTGAGAATTCCCAGAACCTTGTAGGTGTGGTTCTGGGAATGCTTTGCTCCAGGGATCCACTCGGTGCCAGATTTCCCTCCTCCCACCCCCCCAGTGCTCAGGTTACTGCAGGCCTTGTGCAATTTGATGTCCCTGAGTGCTCCTGTGCTTTGTGACTCATGGTTTTTACCTGCCAGGCTGTTAAACCCCCAATTTTGGTGTTCCACATCCCAGCTGTGTTCCACCATCCCATTTGAAATGGGAAAGAAGCAAAAGCCCCACATGAAAATGCTGCTGGGCCATGAGGATCTTGTGGGACACAGGGAAAAGCCTGGAGTGGTGATGAGCAGCAGGGACAGGTTTGGATGGATATTGGGAAGAAATTCTTCCCTGTGAGGGAGGTGCAGGGAGAGAACAGAAATGCTGAGGCACGAGGTGATGCTGGTGGTGGGACACTGGGTGCCCCTCTGATGGAGCATCAGACCAGAAGCACAGCTCATGGTCCCCACAGTTAACCACAAATTAGAGCCAGCTGTCAACACAGAAATGTTTAAATCTTGTCTTCAAGTGAGGGTGGCGTGGGCATGGGTGTCAGCAGGGACCAAAGGCTGCTCCAGCAGTGAGGGCTGATGGGGAGCTGGGAGGGTGGGAAAGTGGAGCTGATGGAGATTTATGGAGCCCCTGAAGCCCAAACTGGAGGGATCCTGTCATCACTTCCAGTGATCCTTCCATCACTTCCTGCCCTGGAACAGCAGGAGTGGTGCACACACCCGTGGGGTAAACCAGCACCTTTCCCAGTTCATACTGGGCTCCCAGCTGGTCCTCAAACCCCAGATCCCAAGTTTGGTGCTCCCCTGAAGCAGTGAGGCAGGAGGGGAAGATGCCAACTGCAGGCTCTGTTTCTGGTAGCTCCTCTCTGACTTAACAGGAAAAGACTGACCACAGAAAATGTACAATATTGTTTTTCTCCACATTTTCCTGAAATCTGTTGAAAAGCTTTGCCTGTGGAGGGGTCATGTGGGGGATGGGGAGGAAGAAATAATGGTGGCTCTGTTCAATGGAATTCCCCTTACAGACAATTTGTGTTGTTATTTTCCCCCTCCAAACACATAGATCTGATCTGAAAATCCCAGGCTTAAAAGCACAGATGTTTAGTCTGACACACAAACGTGGCATCATTCCAGCAAGTGGAACATCTGGCAAGTTCCTGGTAAAATCTGAGGAGCTAATCTGGGATGAGAGGAGTTAAAGCTGCTCAGCAACAGCTGCATCCTTCAAACAAATCACCTGAAACTTCCCTTCCCTTCCCTCCAGGTCTTTCCCTTGGTACTAAAGCAGCTTCCAGAGACGTCTTACAGCTTCTCCTGTCCCTCCAAGTGTCCTCTTTGAGGAGCAGGGGGAGAATCAATGGTGGGGATAAAAACCAGCCCATGGCAGTGCCACCAGGCTGGATCTTGTGAGGTGTTTTTGGGGATCTCATCTCTGTGTCCAGATAGGTCAGGGGGAAGATGGTGTTGGGTTGATTCTGGCCCTACATTAATGTCACAGCCAGAGATGTGTTGGGGTGTGAGTTGGGATGGGTGGCCTTTCATTTCAAACTCATTAATTTTCATTCCAGTCCACGCCAGCAAGCATTAAAAGTCACCCCACTGCTGATGTTCCTTCCTTGGCTCCTAATGATGTCTCAGCTTCTGCCATGAATAACTGGTTCCTCCAGGTGGTTTGAGAGTGTCCCACAGCTGGAATGTCCTGCTGCTGACAGGAAAGGCCACCTGGAGAGAGCAGGGGCTGCCCTGCTTTTCCCTGTGCTCTCCCTTTCCAGTCTTTTCCAATGGTGCAAACTCAGCTTTAGAGGCTGAGCTGTGCCTGTCACCTTCACTGCTTTGGGGCTGGGGGCAGTCAGAATTCCACTCAGGAATCCTTTGTCTTCATCCTCTGCAAAGTGATGGTGGAGATACCAGATTTTCCCTCAGCAAAGTGAATCCCTTGCACTGCTCATGGGATAATTCATTAACTGAGAATGAAGATGGCACCATGTTTTCCAAAAATTCCAGGTGTGCCTTTCCTACAGCTCCCAGAGTGGGAGGTGGGGAGCAGTCAGCATCCAAATTGTGTAATTGTACACACATTTGTACATCAGAGCATCAGGGATGTACACAGGATATAAAGAGATCCCAGAACATCTGGCAAACTTGGGTTTTAAAAGCAGGCAGATCACACCCAGAGCCCATGGGATGGATGCCTGTCGGGGAGAGGAGTAGAGGAAAGTTCTCCACAGAGGAGTAGAGGCTGGTTCGTTCATTTTTAAGTTAAGGCACTTCTGGAAATCACACCTGGATCTCTGAAATTATATGGAGATGGTTCCTTTGAGATCAGTGCCCTAACATGAGGGTGTTATTAAGGTAGAAATAGAATCATAGTCTCATTTAGGTTGGAAAAGTCCTCTCAGACCATTGAGTCCAACCATGAACCCAGCACTGCTGTGTCCAAAAATAACCCTGTAATGAACTGACTGAATAACATCCCTATTGCTTTGTCTATGTGTTACATGTTGCTCTTTTTCTATCTGTAGGATTCTGGTTTTAAGCCTTTTGCACCTCCCAAAATGAAATCTTCTCCTTTTCTCCCTCCTCTTTGGGACATCCCTGCATTTGGTTATGGAAAGATTGCAAGTTTTCCCCCACTGCTGTGCACCCCACAGGATGGCTTGGGGTACAGCATCACCCATTTAGGATGAACCAATCCCATAGATAATCATCCAGGAATGGCTGATTTGGGACAGGGGATGGCTTGGGGTACAACATCACCCATTTAGGATGAACCAATCCCATAGATAATCATCCAGGAATGGCTGATTTGGGAAAGGGGATGGCTTGGAGATGTGAGTCACTGAAGGATGGGACTGGATTTGGTTTGGACTAAGGACAACAAGGAGGACTTGAGCCAAGATGGCCTCAGGGTGCATGGCAAGGAGTCAAAAGTGGTGGCACCAAGCTGAGCGGTGCAGGTGATTCACGTGAGGGATGGGATCCCATGCTGAGGGACCTTGTGATCCTCATGAGGTTAAACAAGGCCAGGTCTAAGGTCCTGTGCCTGGCTTGGGGCATTCCCAGGATCAGAACAGACTGGGGGGTGAAAGGATTGAGAGCAGCCCTGCCCAGAAGGATTTGGGGGTGCTGCTGGGTGAAAAACGAGCCAGCTCACAGCCCAGAAATAGAATTGGGCTGTGTCCAGCAGGTCAAGGGAGGGGATTCTGATCTCTACTCTGCTCTCAAGATGCTGCAGCTCCAGTGCTGTGTCCAGCTCTGGGATCCTCAGTACAGGAAGGACATGGAGCAAATCCAGAGGAGTCCAGGAGATGCTCCAAGGGCTGGAGCCAGACTGGGAGAGCTGGGGGTGCTCACCTGGAGAAGAGAAGGATTCTGAGGGAGCTCAGAGCCCCTTGCAGGGCCTAAAGGGGCTCCAGGAGAGCTGGAGAGGGACTGGGGACAAGGGATGGAGGGACAGGACACAGGGAATGGCTCCCACTGCCAGAGGGCAGGGCTGGATGGGATATTGGGAATAAATCATTCCCTGTGAGTGTGGGGAGGCACAGGTTGCTCAGAGCAGCTGTGGCTGCCCCTGCATCCCTGGAAATGTTAAAAACCAGGTTGGAACAACTTGGTCTAGAGGAAGGTGTCTCTGTCCATGTCAGGGAGGTGAAACTGAATGGTTTTTAGGTCCCTTCCAAGCCAACCCATGCCATGACTCTGTAAAAAGGAGATGAGTTTGTCAGGCTGGGCCCTCGCGCCGCCAAACACCGTCCTGGTGTGGAGCAACAGAGTTGGTGTTGTGTCCCTGCAGGCACAGAAAGCCCTCTCTGTTGTGTGGGAGCTCCTGTACCATTTCATGCCTGGTTTGGGGGGTCTCTTATTTAACAGCAACACTGAGGAGCCCTCTGTGTATTATGCTCCTGTCCAGGGCGTGATGGAAATGGGTGTTTTTGTAGGAAAGCTTTGCTTTTCAAAGCCTTTTGAAAGGAACAGCAAGGACTTTCAAGGATGGGGATGTCTCGGGTGCTGTCGTCTTCATTGCTGTTGGAATGATTTAACCTGAGTGGAGGGCTCTGTCCTTCTGCATGGGATGGAAATGAATTTAATTCAGCATAATTTTGTTTGGCTTAGGTGCCTAACACAGGGGCATTTGAGCTCTGTCGTAGCCTCTTAATGTTTATTTTCATATCACTAAAATCTAAGTGACAAATGGTGATGTTTAATGGCTGCTCAGGGAGACCTTGTTTATTGGAAAAAAAGCAAAATGGGTCATAAAAAAGTGAATTCCAGCATTACCTTGACTCTGTTGTCTCTCTTATATGCATCCACGCTCTGCTGTCATCAAAGAAACTTGAAATTCCCTCTCTGTATTTGTTTTGCACGTGAAATGTCCAGAATTCATCTCTTCACCACTGCCTGCATGTGTCCATAAATATTTGTGCAAACACAATTTCCAACCACTCCAGAGGAGCTTTGTTCCTTCCAGCAGCTGCTGCCTCTGTGGTGCCCCCGAGCACAGCAGCTCTTCCAGGCTTTTGAGCAAGTTTTCAGCACAGAATTGCCTCACCAATGGATGAGAGCATTATTTTGGGGGGCTCTGTATTTTTTTTTTTATTTGCCTTGATGGGAGTTTTACTGGTAGGTGGCAGAATGGAATAATTAAACTGGTAATAATGAAAATGCCTCAGGAACTTGAGCTGCAGGTGACAGGACAAAGGGCAGGGTTGGATATTGAGAAGAAATTCCTCCCTGTGAGGGTGCTGAGCCCTGGCTCAGGGTGCCCAGAGCAGCTGTGGCTGCCCCTGCATCCCTGGAAGTGTCCAAGGCCAGGTTGGACAGGGCTTGGAGCAGCCTGGGCTGGTGGAAGATGTCCCTGCCCACGGCAGGAGATTGGGACAAGCTGATCTTTCAGGTCCCTTCCAACCCAAACCATTCCGTGATCATTGCTCCATTCAAAGCAACCACCATGGCAGGGGGGTGGAACTGGATGGTTTTTAAGGTGCCTTCCAACCCAAACCATTCCATAACTCTGTGGTTCTGTTCCTGGAGATGATGGGGTGCATCCACCTTCCCTTTGGGGAGGGACCTCAGGCTTCTCCTGCAGCTCCATCTAGAGGGGAGGAAGCTGGGCTGGTCATGGAGGCTGCTGGCCTCTGTGGACCACCATGGCTCTGCTGTCCCCTCACCCAATATCCCACCTTGCCAGGGCTGTCAGTTGTGCTTTTCCTGACCTTGGGGTCACTCCTGACCCCAGGAGGAGGTTGCTGCTGGAAACCCTTGTGTTTAGTGGGGAGGACACCACAGCCAGACCCAGTTCCTTGCCCAGCCGCTGCTGGGGAGGAGCATTTCTCTTCTGAACCCCAAAAGCAGAAGCAGGTGCTGCTCCCTTGGCTGAGGATGTGGAAACCACACACAGCTGCTCTGTGGTTGCCTTTGGGGTGGATTTCACAAGAGAAATCGTTGTGGTTTGGGCCGGGGCTTTCCTGGAGAGGAGGTCCCATCTGGACCTCCCCAACATCTCCACGGACCTCTGGGCTTGCTCCTCCAACTTCAGTTTTCCTTTTCCTTGGTTTTATGTGATACTCTAATTTTCAATGCCATCCTGGAGGGAAGAACAAAGCAGTGCTGCATGTCAGGTTACTTTCCCTATCCAAGTCCTAATTCTCCCTTTTTTCTTTTTCTTATTTTTTTTTATAGGGTTCTCTGGAATTCCCAGCTACCCAAAAAAAAAAGGCTGGTTTAGACCTTAGCAACAGGGTATTTTTGTTCAGATTGTATTTGTTCTCCTGTGAGAGCCATTGTTCTGTGCCATGCCTTGACTGCTCCAAAGGCTGGAGATAAAAGCCCTGGCTGACAATAATGCAGTTGGGCTCAGCCTTTTGTTGGGGAGATGAAAATAGAGGATGAATTGTGAATAACATGGGAGGGCTAAAAGTCAGTCGTCCCAGGATGTTGGTTAATCACTTCAAAGATAAGAAGCTGTATTTTAATTATATATTTTTTCAGAGCTACTGAACGTTAGGTTTTGTGTTGGTACCAGCAGGGGCTTGTACCCACCATGGTGTTTAGGACTAGTTCTTATAATCTTGAGTCAGCAGGAAATATGTTTATTGCAGTGATATTTGGTTTATGGTAGGTTTATAGTAAAATCTATATATAATTTGTAGTAGCTATATTATATTAGGTTTATAATCGGTTTATAAGTATATAAATCTCAGAAATATAGAATCCCAGGGTGGTTTGGGTTGGAGGGGAGCTTAAAGATCCCCTCCAGTTCCACCCCCCTACCATGTTCAGGGTCACCTTCCACTGTCCCAGGCTGCTCCAAGCCCTGTCCAGCCCAGCCTTGGGCACTTCCAGGGATCCAGGGGCAGCCACAGCTGCTCTGAGCACCCTGTGCCAGGCTCCTCACCCTCACAGAGAACAATTCCTAATTCCCAATATCCCATCCATCCCTGCCCTCTGGCAGTGGGAGCCATTCCCTGTGTCCAGTCCCTCCATCCCTTGTCCCCAGTCCCTCTCCAGCTCTCCTGGAGCCCCTGCAGGCCCTGCAAGGGGCTCTGTGGTCTCCATGGAGCCTTTTCCAGGTGAGCACCCCCAGCTCTCCCAGTCTGGCTCCAGCCTTTGGAGCATCTCTGTGACATCATCTGGATTTGCTCCTGCAGCTCCAAGTCCTTCTGATGCTGGGGATCCCAGAGCTGGACACAGCACTCCCTTGACCTTCTGGTCACACCCATAAAAATACATTTTTACATTATGTTTTTATAGCTGGGGCAATGATGGAAGGTGCCCAGCTTGGCTTGGCTCCATGACCTGTGCCTGCAGCATCACTTTGCTTTAAATAAGGACACCTCTCTTGGGCATGGGAGATGGGAAGGTGAAGAAAAGGCAGGTTAGAAAAACTGATGGAAAACAGATGGACAAAAAGAAAGATAAAGGTGGAAATAGAGCCACTGGAGCAAGCAGGGTGTGATGAGAAGAAATATTTGGGAGACTGACCTGCTCAAAATGCTGACAGTGTGAATGATAACAGGGATTCACAGAATCACAGAATGACCAGGTTGGAAGAGACCTTCAAGATCATCCAGTCCAACCCAGCCCCAACCCCTCAACCAAACCCTGGCACCCAGTGCCACATCCAGGCTTTGTTAAACACACCCAGGCATGGGGACTCCACCACCTCCCTGGGCAGAACATTCCTGAACTTTATCACTCTTTCTGTAAAAAACTTTTTCCTGATATCCAGCTTATATGTCCCTTGACACAGGGATCACTCCTAAACTCTGCAGGCCTTGGAAATCTTTCCTTGCTGAGGGTATTTTGGTGGCACTCTGGGCAGCAGCTCCTTTTTGCTGAGATATTTATGTTCCAAGGGCACTTCCTGCTCACATCAGCTTCTAGCAAGGCTCCTCATCCCTCCTGGCAGATTCTCCCTCCCCAGCTGCCCTCACCTGCCATCCATGTAATTGGCAATAATTTCCCTAAATGCTCACAAAAGCAGATGTTCTCTCCGTGGTTGCATCCAGCCAGCTTATACTGCCCTGGATACACAAGCACACAGCATTAAAGGACTAATTCCTGTAAATAAGCCTATTAAAAGGTTGGAAATAATGCCTCCAACTAAACCATCAAATGCAGCTGAATCCCACTGGTTGTATTAATTTGTTATCTGTAATGTGCCAATCCCAGTCTGCCCAGGACCTGGTGCCCTCATGCTTGGCCAGTTGCTTCTCTGTGATGGTTGGTGGTGTCTTGTGTTGTTTCCAGCTAATAAATCACATTTATAGGTAATTAACACTCCATCTAACACTTCCTCAGTATTGCTGATGAGTGGGAGAAGAAATTGCTTCATGCAGCTGTGAATGGGGGACTCTGTGCTTTCAAGGCTTTAGGTGATGCTGCTGGAGAAAAAAAATTAATCTCACTTATTTTCCTGCCTCAAAGCAGGGGATAAAGAGGTGGGTCCCCAGTTGTTCTTCCAGTTCTGGGTGTAAGGAATGTGTTTATTACAATGAGAGAGGTAAAACACTGGCACAGGGTGCCCAGAGAAGCTGTGGCTGCCCCATCCCTGGAAGTCCTCAAGGCCAGGTTGGACAGGACCTTCAAGTCCATCTTGTTCCACCCCCTGCCATGGGCAGGGACACTTTGCACTATCCCAGGTGGCTCCAAGCCCTGTCCAACCTGGCCTTGGACACTTTCAGGATAGGAAGCTCTCATAAACTCTCTAAAATCCATGAACTCACTTTTCCCTGGCCCTGCACGTTCAGCACCATTTCATCCACTCACTGCATTGGTCATCTGAGAAAATGGAAAAATCATGGCATTTTGATGAGCTGACTTTTTAAAGCAGCATCTCTCTGGGCTTGCAGCTCCAGAAATACCTGTCAGGCAATTTTCCTTTCACCTGGAAACACGCTCTGATGTCTTATTTGTGGATTGTGCTGAAAAACAGTTGTGTCTGGCAGCACAACTGCTCCAGTCAGACTTTTCAGCTCGAAACCTTCAGCAGAAGACGTGCCTCACAATGCTTTTGGCACTGACAGAAGTCAGGGAGGAATACGCTTCAAATCCAGCTCCCCTCCTTTGCAAACCTTGTTTATAAACCCTCGCAGCCACTGGTAAAATCATGATTTTGGTTCATCTGGAAACCAGAGAAACACAGTTAATGAAGGATGCAGGGGATGCATCTCTGGCCCCTCTCTGGCTGTCACCATTTGTACCTCATCCTCAACCCTTGTTTCTTTTTCCCCCAGTCTAATACATGCAAATATATGTAAAGAGTAAAGACTGTTCCACCGAGTCTTGCACGTTTGCTCAAAGAGGAGGAAAACAACAAGTCGATCTTACAGGGAATTTGCAGGCTGAATTTTTAAGACCTGTCTATAAAAAAAGAACCAAAAAAAAAAGAAAAAAAAAAAAGCAGCTGTTGGCCACGGGTGCTGACCGAGGTGATTCTTCCTGGCATCTGTTTTCCCTGCGCTCGCAATCGTAATGTCATTAATATGGAGCTTTTGGAGAACTGGAGTATATCCTAATTAGCAGCCTCTGATTTTTTTTTTTTTTCCTAGTTTCATAATCAGTGATCTCGGCTACACCACAAGTGTTACTGTGGCAACAGGGCTGAACTGAGCAGCGGTGCAGAATTACCGCAGGTAAAGCGGTGATTTCACGGCTCCCGCGGCACTTTCTTAGCCCCGGGGGCTGCTCCGTGGGACGGGCTGGCTGCTCCCCGCACCTACAGGTGTCCCCGGTGGATTTCAGGGTAAGCACAAGCACGGAGATTAAGCTGCATGACCGAACGCATGCGTTTGAATTGGGGCTGAGCCTCGCTAAGGAGATTTTAAGGCTGTCATGCGAGTGATCCCCCGCCGACACCTTTGTTTTAAGTAGGATGCTCCGAGCCCTCGCTGCCTCAACGCTCCCGGCTCAATCTCGGCGTGGAGCTGGGACTTCATCCCGCTCCTGCAGAAAGGGCTGAGCCCAAAAAGCTGGGCTTTTATTTTATTTTTTTATTTTTTTCCTTTGTGGGGTTTTCTTTTATTTTAAGCCTCGTTTCTCCTCCCCACGCACCGCTCGCTCTCTCTGAAAGGCATTTTGCTAGGTAGGGATGTTGTCATGCTGAATAATAGCCATCCTTCATCCTGACTCCTCCATCAAAATCAGCCCGTCCTTTTCTTAGCTGGAACGTGAACTGTGCTCATGTTTTCCTTTGTACACGCCTGGGACTTAGGAGGGGACACCCTAGAACGGGATATTTAAGGAAATATGCTCCTGTGTGCCTTGACTTTTTTTTGTTGTTGTTGTTTGGATTATTAATTAATGGTTTGGAATAATGAATTGAGGCAGCTCCTCCCGTGCCTCCCTGGCGTTGTTCTCCACTTCCCGGTGCCGTGCTGCGGCTGCAGCGCTGATCCCGTGGGGAAAGCACACCAGGAGAGTGCTCTTGTACTTGCCAGGGGTTTTTACAAGCTCTGAGGGTGTTTCTGTGGCAGATCTGTGTTAATCATCCCAGAGAAGATCTCACCTCCCTCACCTCCGTCCCAGCACCTTCCTCCTGGACCAGGCTTGGACTTGGTCCTTCATCTTCCTCCTCCGTGCCCTGACAGCTCCCTCTGCTCTTCTCCTCAAAACTTCTCCTTCTCTTGGCACTCACCTGTCTCTCCTCAGTGCTCTGTGCTTTAGGAAACCCTCTCCAGCTGCCCATTCTCCATTGCTACAGGCCCAGGAAGCTTTTCATCCCCTCTGTCTCTTCCATAATTTGTTCCCCAAGCCACCCCAGGTTGTTCTGCAGCAGCAACTGGCACATATTCCCATGATCACACATCTGTGGTGCCAGGAGAAAAGAGTGGCTGAGGGCAAATTAAACCTGTCCTAATTATGAAGAGTTATTAGGAAAATTATTATTAGGAAAATGATTTGTATTTGTAGTTCTTTCCCTCTGAGGTACCTCGGGCGGTTTCCAGGTGGTGGCTGTGGCAGGGGTGCCCTTCCATGGACAAGGATTTGAGGGCCTTGGTCTTAGATGTGCCACAAATCTGCTCCTGGCTTCATCCAGAGATCCAGCCTCATCCCCTGGCTTTTACTTCCATATTTTTAGCATGAGACCATCAAGTCTGTAGGCTCTTTGTTAGTAGTTGCTTGTTTTTAAACATGCAGGGACAGAATCCTTTCCTAAAAGCAAGATATTACAGAAGAGTAAGGTCTGATGTGCCAGTCACAGGGGGCTAATTGTGGGGGTTGGAACTGGATGATCCTTAGGGTCCCTTCCAACCCAAACCATTCTCTGGTGCAGTGACTGGTACCCACTGTCACCATTTCTGCATCTTTGTAGAAAGTGGAACTATTTCATGTCCCAAAAACATCCACATTTATTGTTTTTCTCTGATTTTTAGGTTAGGTGGTTTTTTTGCTGAAAACCTCACCAGTTTATTTTTCAGTTCCAGAAGTGTTCAGAAGCTCTCAGGTACACATGTGATTTTTGGGGTTGTCCTGTTCAGGATCAGGAGTTGGACTTGGTGATCCTTATCAATCCCTTCCAACATCCTGCACGGTGTAGGGATCTCCTCCTCAGTCCTGGCTGCTTTCTTACTCCACTATGAGCTTCAATCCCAGCAGATTTGCCTTTTGAAAAGTTTGCAGGACAGGCAGTTACAGAATCACAGTGATTGATTTTGGAAGGAACCTCTGGAAGTCATTTGATCCAACCTCCTGCACCAGCAGAGCTGCCAGATCCGGTCCACAGGACAGTGTCCAGACAAGATTGGAATATTTCCAAGGAATGAGAATCCACAACATCCCTGAGCAACCTGTGTCAGCACCTCACAGGCAAAATGTGTTCCCTGATCTTCAGAGGGACCCTCCTGTGGTCAGTGTGTGCCCACAGCCCCTTGTCCTGTCCCTGGCCACCCCTGGCAAGAGCCTGGCTCTGTCCTCTCTGCACCCTCCCTGCCAGTGTGCATGGACAGGGATGAGGCCCCAGAACCTTCTCTTCTCCTTCTGAGCAGTCCCAGCTCTCCCAGCCCTTCCTGGAACCTTCTCTTCTCCTTCTGGGCAGTCCCAGCTCTCCCAGCCCTTTCTGGAACCTTCTCTTCTCCTTCTGGGCAGTCCCAGCTCTCCCAGCCCTTCCTGGAACCTTCTCTTCTCCTTCTGAGCAGTCCCAGCTCTCCCAGTCCCCTCCCTGGGCTGTCCCCAGTCTGTCCATGTCCCTCCTGTCCTGGGACCCAGTGCTCCAGGTGTGGCCTCCCCAGTGCTGAGCAGAGGGGCAGGATCCCCTCCCTGGACCTGCTTGGGGAACCTCCATGCAGGTTCTGGCTGGTGAACTCCTGATCCTCTCCATCCTGATCCTCTCCATCCTGATCCTCTCCATCCCCCCTTGATGGCTTCACACACGTTGCTGTTTCTGGGTGGGCTTTGAGACAGGATCACCATGGGATGGGTTAACATCTCACTCAGGTTCATATCCACAGGAAAGGCTGATCCTGGTTCAGAGTAACAGATTTTAACATTATCCTAGCAGTGACAGATACTTCTTGGTGCCCAGAAATCCAGGTGGGAATAGGGTTGAGTTCCCTCCTTGCACTTAGCATGGTGTTACTCTTTGAAAGATGAGTGTGTGTTGAACTGAAGAACATGAAAATGCTCCCAGAACTGGAGCCCCTCTGCTCTGGAGATAAATGGGAGAGTTGGGAGTATTCACCTGGAGAAGAGAAGGTTCCAGGGAGGCCTTCAAAACCTTCCAGTGCCTAAAGGAGCTTCAGGAGAGCTGGAGAGGGACTTTGGACAAGGGTGTGGAGTGATGGGACAGGGTGAAATGGCTTCACACTGCCAGAAAACAGAATTAGGTGGAGAAATTCATTAGTGTGAGGTTGTTAAAGCCCTGGCACAGGGTGCCCAGAGAAGCTGTGGCTGCCCCTGGATCCCTGGAAGTGTCCAAGGCCAGGCTGGACAGGGCTTGGAGCAGCCTGGGCTGGTGGAAGGTGTCCCTGCCCACGGCAGGAGATTGGAACTGGATGGTTTTTAAGGTGCCTTCCAAACCATGCCATGAGCAAATCCTGATGTGCAGGAGAGCAGTGATTTGTGGAAGGTTGAGCAGGTGGAGAAAGCCAAGCTGCAGGCCCTGCCCACAGGCTCATCCTCCTCCTCCTCCTCCTCCTGCCCCGCTCCGTACAGGGGCTGTCGCTCGTGTGGAGCTGCCTGTTTATTTAACAGAAGAAAGAAAAAAAAATAAAAAAGAAAGAAGAAAACTAAATGGATTTTCAGAAGGGGTGAATGGCTGCTGTGATTCATCTTTTCTGGTGAAGAGTGGAACAGCAGAGGGTGGGGGATAATGTTCAGTGACACATCAAAGGCCTCGCTTCAGCTTCGGAGACACATGCAAGGAATTAGTCACCGCGTTTTAGTGCAACAAAACCCTTTTTCCTCCCTAAATTCAATTCTTCTCTCCCTGTGATGGCCAGCTCACTGCAGCCCTCGGCTATTCCATGTGTGTTTTTACATTTTTTGCATCTCATTGAGAGCTTTGGGTTATGATGAAGTTGCCCTGCTATGCACCAACTCCTCTGCCGTGGATCTCAGCTCCAGTGAGAAGCTGGAAATTCACAAACAGGATTTAAAAGGAGCAGGGAGGGGGAGAGGGAATGGCAGGTTTGTTTTGCAGGGTGGCTGAGCCATGCTGATGGCTTGCTGCCACCAAAAAGAATAAAAAAATGACCTTTTTCCCCTTTCTTTATGCTTGTGCTTGTTCTCGCCCTACTGTGAGCTGCTTCAAAGAGCCAACCTTGCTCCCAGTTCTGCACCCTCTCCCCCTGCCAACAAAAAAAAGAGGAAATCTGAACATTATTTTTATTTTTCACTGCACTTGGAGCCAGCACGAGGCAGTCACAGTCGAGCCACTGCCTTTCAGCATCCTCCTGATGACACCAGGGATTTCTGGGGTCCCGGGAAAGCTGGTTAGAATTCAGGTTGTGTCTCCTCAGTGCACACAGAAAAAGATTGCCTCATTTTCCAGGAATTAGGAATATGTCAGAGGTGGGGGTAAATCCTGCCTTTGATTGTGGACGGCTGCATCCGGGTTGGACCTGGGCACTTTCTGCAGCAATAAACTCTAATTCTTTGCATTCTGGAAGCACGGCAGGGTGATCCTGCAGCCTGACCCCCCTGTAGCACCAGCACAGGCATTTTGAAGCTACTTATTACTTTATAAAGAGATTATTTCCTTTATTTTTTTCTCCCTCTCCGGCATCAATCATCCTGACAAGATCTGCTTCTTTTAAAACATACATTCTCCAGTTTAAAATCCGGCCTTTCCTATAAGGAAGATCCCAGGCAGTTTATGGAAGAATGCAGTGCACATACACTATGTATCTATATCTTTACATCTATATAGATATGCAGCTTAAAATCCAGCCTTTCCTATAAGGAAGATCCCAAGCAGTTTATGGAAGAATGCAGTGCACATACACTATATATCCATATCTATATCTATATGGATATGCAGCTTTAAATCCAGCCTTTCCTATAAGGAAGATCCCAGGCAGTTTATGGAAGAATGCAGTGCACATACACTATATATCTATATCTATGCACACAAAAAAAATACATATATATATAATATTTATGGGCACACCAGTGGCAATTACTGAGTTTTCCAAGGCTGATCTTTGAAAAAAGAAGGAGCCACGATGCCGAGCATCCCAAGCCTGTGGAGCAGCGCTGCCAGAGCCTCCAGCTCCCTTCTCCTGGGCAGAGCCGGCGCCCTGACGTCAGGGTGTTTTTCTGCAGAGCTCGCAGGATGTTGCAGCCGGCCAAGAGCTGTGTTTATGTTGATAACATTACAAGTATTTCCTCTCCGTTTCCGAAAGCAGCAGGGAGGGGGAGCCGAGGGGGAAGGGAGACTCGGGTTTCTCCAGCTTTGGGGTAGGACTCTCGAGGCCTTTTAAGTTAAGGAGTGGGGAATGATGAAGTGCCGGCGTTATTTATGCTGCTTTTGGGAATAGGGAGGGTTTTAGAGCAGGGGATGGGAAGTGGGAGCTGGGCTGGCACAGCCCTCCCCCAGCACAGGGCTCTTTGCCTGCTCCTTGCTCCGGATCTGGTTTTAAGGTGATAAAGCAGCTCTAGCAGCTGATTGCCGGTCACAGGAGCAGCTCCAGGGATTTGGATTTTTGGGTAATGATGTGCACAGCAAGCTGGGATGCTCCCAGCATCCCATTCCTTCTGACAGTCACAGTAATAAAGCCATAAAAACTCAGGTTCCGTATGGACCGCCCGCATCCAGCTTTCTTCACAAAATCAGGGAAAGGCTTGGGGAAATCCAGCATTATCTCCCCTTGCCAAGCCCTTCCTCCTCCTGCAATCCACTCATGGATCAAAGAACTGATTAAATGTAGAATCAAGGGGGGTTTAGAGCTCCCTGCTCACTGATGTAATCCCAGAGCTGTGCTGGCAGCTCGGTGAAGGAGGGACCCTCATCGATGGCTGGACTTGATGAGCTTAAGGGTCTTTTCCAACCTAAACGATTCTGTGATCATCCCACCATCCCAAAGTGGCTTTGCAGCCAGTCCAGGAATCTCCTGTAGCTCTCATCCATGTAGCAATCACAGTTTATGGAAATAAACCCAAGCTCTTTTGTCCTTTGTGGGTTATTTCCCAATAATGGAGAGCAGAGAGGGAATTCATGGCTTTTCCTTCTTTGCTCCCTCCCTCTGTGTCCTGCTTTAATGCCAAGGGAAAGTGTGGGGAGGACGTGGGGAGGCTCTGTCCAGAACAGGAGCAGAAATGGGATGAGTGGGATCCCAGATGAACAGGGATCCTAAATGAGTGGGATCCCAAATTTATGAGGACCCGATGTGAATAGGGACCCTCAATTAATGGGATACTAAATCAATGGGATGCCAAAAAAATGGGGTTCCAAATGAGTGGGATCATGAATTAGCAGAACCACAAATGAATGGAAATCCCAAATGATTGTGGGTCCCAAGTGAACAAGATCACAAATAAAAAGAACCCAAAATGAATGGGGATCCCAAATGAAGAGGATCCCAAATAAACAGAACTCAAAATTAATGGGGATCCCAAATGAACATAATCCCAAATGGAGGGAAACTCTTGAGAAACAAATTAGGGGAAGAGAAGGGAGCCATATCCACCTCAGTGAATGGTGTTTCTCTGCAAATATTCATCAAAACACAGTGAGTGGTCACTTTTTTCCCAGCAGTTCTTCCAGAAGAGATGAGTGTTCCCCTTTCCCTTGCCATAGTGTCCTTGGTGTGGCAGTGATGGGTTCCCAGTGAGGGAAGTGGTTGTGATGACGAGATCTTGGTGCTTTCATCAGGCCTTTGAGGTTTTCAGAGCATCTCTGTGCCATCTTTTCCATTCTCTGGAGTTTCAGTGTGTGTTTAACTTCCTCCTGCTTTTGCACTTGGGTCCCATCAGGATGAGCACCTTATTACTGTGGGATTCCATAGTGGGATGCTTGGACAATCTGTCTCCTGAAGAAAGGTACAAAGATCATAGAATTATGGAATTGTTTGGGTTGGGAAGGGACCTTATAGATTATTCAGTTCCACCCCACTGCTCTGGACAGAGACATCCTCCACTATCCCAGGTGGCTCCAAGCCCTGTCCAACCTGGCCTTGGACACTTCCAGGGATCCAGGGGCAGCCACAGCTTCTCTGGGCACCCTGTGCCTCACCACCCTCCCAGGTGATGAATAGGAATAAGTAAGAATTTATTCCTTATAAATATTAGTTTTTCTCCCCAAAGCCAAACCTGTGTGGACCAGGCTCTGACAAGTGTCTGACCAAGCTCAGTGGGGTGTATTAACCACCATGAGTGGAACATGTCATCAAACCATCAAACCACTGCTTGTGGGTTTTTCCTGACATCCCACCCTGGAGCACAGCCTGGGGGAGGCACTGCAGGACCAGTGCTGCTCTCAGCAGTGACAGGAGGACTGAATCAGTTCAAATTCATGCAGACAGATATTTTAACTGGTGATGAAACCCTCTGGAATGCTGGCTGCTCACACCAGTGGGACCCTTGGAGAAAGAGCCCTGCCCTGCTTGCAGCAGCAGGGCTGGCCATGGACAGAGCCTGTGGAAAGCTCTTATCTCCAGAGCTTGGTTTCCTTCTGGTTCAGGGTTTGTCTGACCTTTTGGTCACTGAGTAAGGTCAATTTTTGCCAGGTTTTCTTTTGGAGGGGGAGGAAAAACATGTAAGTAGGTGGTGCTGGTGGGAGGATACTCCTGGGTGAGGTGGGAGGATCTTGTATTGCTGATAGCGTTTCCAGCGTGTGGATGACTTCAGTGTTGTCCTTCTGCCCGGAGTTTGGGATGGGTCTAGATGAAGCAGATTTAAAGAAGAAGCACAAACAACACAA
This sequence comes from Agelaius tricolor, assembly GCF_023055355.1. NCBI lineage: Eukaryota > Metazoa > Chordata > Aves > Passeriformes > Icteridae > Agelaius > Agelaius tricolor. Next base: position 407,676 of record NW_027269284.1, on the reverse strand, counting down.
GATCTATTAGAGGGGGAGGGAATAAACCCATTCTTGGCAGCTCCTCAGGTTGACTTGGCAGCGAGATCTCTCCTGGGAGATCCTGGAGATGCAACTGGACACAGGACAAAAGCCTGAAGGACGGGAGTCGTGCAGCAGCTGCTGGCCCATGGCATGGAGCAGAGCTGTCTGCAAGCCCTCTCTGGGCTCAGAGCAGAGGAGAGGTGTTGGCCCATCCTTGGAAGGCCCCATGGCCACGTGCTGGCCTGGACTTGGCAGCTTTGGGCTCTGTCCTGGCCAGCACGATGACGTCTCACATCTCTGGGCCTCTGGATCCGTAGGTGTTTGGGAGGGGATACTGATACCCATTTCTCAGGAGCTTTCTGAGGTCTCCAGAGGAAAGAAATCACCATAAAAATCTTGTATTAGAAAGGGCTGGGGGAAATGATTTTACTGATGTCATCGTCCTGTAATTCTGCTGGACATTTCCTGGGAAGCACGTACAGTATGGGCGTGCAGCCTGAACTTGCTGATCTTCTTGGATTATTGTGTGAGTGTTTGTTCTGACCACATACACAGGGAATCCAGCAGGGTTTGAATGGAGCTGAGTGTTCTGCCCCTGCCCTGGAGCATTTCAGGTGTCAGTGAGCCAGGAGGAGCTGATCTCTCCTTCATTCCTGCCTCCATTCCTGGGGCATTTGGGATCAAGGCTCTTTGCCATGGTCTTCAGCTGAATTGCCTTTGAGTTTGCTCAGAGTACAGCCATTTGCAGACCACTATATAAACTATTAATCTCCTTTAAGACCAGATATTTGGTTTTAGTGCTCAGTTTGTTCTTCTCATGCTCTCCCACAGCTCACCCATTCCCTGCTTCATCCATGGACACTTTGCTGCTCCACAAACCTGGGATTTCTCCATGTTCTTTCCCCTTGTTGTACGAACTCACCCACTAATCCTTCCCATCCAGATGCCTGCAGGGACTCCAGCCACACTTCCACTCCCCACTCTGAGCTTTACAAGATGCACAGCAACATCCCCATCTTGGAATATTTTGGCATGATATTGCATGAGGGTTTAATAAGTGCTCTGTGCTTTCCTCCCCAGGTCAACATGGATTTGTGGCTCTTTCTCCTTTTGCTCGGAAGTGGCCTGATAAGTGTAGGTGCTAACAACATTACAACAGGTAAACTGTGCTCCTTATCTCTCTTTTATCCCATCTTTAGGATCAAAGGAGTGAGTGGGAATGTGCTCAGTGTCTCATTCCCTCTGCCCTCCACTTAGCTGTAACAGAAAATGTTGGAAAGAGGGTGATGAGCTTCAGGTGCTCATAAATGAGGCCCACAGGTTTGGCTCTGAGCAATATTGATCCCCACCTCCAGGGGCTCTAATGTTTGGACATCCCCATAAATAGCTCCTGTTCAGGTTATATTTTTTGACATTTGTATTTCCTGCTGTGCAGAGCATTTCCTGTCCTGGGCTCAGGATTTGTTGGGTGTTTTATCCTTATAGTTACAGTCACATGAATCTTTAGCATCTAAACCCCTCAATATCACAGAAGAGAATCTCACAGAGGTTCCCCTGTGCTTTTCCCTTCTCAGAGCCACCCACAACAGCGTCCACCTCCCCCAGGAGCCCCACCAAAGCTCCTACAGCAGGTCCTGAGGATGGGACCACGCCCAACACACACAGACTCAACATGAGCACTCCAGGGACTGTTCCTACCACAGCACCAAAACCTCCTCCGACCACAACTGCCAGAATCTCCCCCAATGCCACCACTGGCAGCCTCAACATCTCCTCCACCCTGGGGACAACCCAGCCTGTGCCTCCAGCCCCATCCCTGCTCCCCAGCGTGACGCCGTCGGCCCCGCGCGCCACCGTCCCCAGCACGGAGGCAGAGACAACAGAGAGGAATTCCAGCATGGTGGTGACAACACAGGAGACCTCTTCTGCTTCCCACAATGGTAGGCACCTCCTCCACCTCTTCTTCTTCTTCTTCTTCTTCTTCTTCTTTTTCTTCTTCTCCAGGCCACCCTGCCTCTGGGTTTGTTTCTTTGCTCTTCTTTTGTTTGGCTGAGCAAAATGGAGCAAATAAACGCTTTGGGGACAATTCTGTGGTGATGCAAAACAAGAGGACTCTCAAAACTCTTCTGATGAGGTTTGTCTGACCAAAGGTTTGGGCCAAGATCATCTATGAAAGATCTCCACAGGTGCACTAGATGATCTTTTTTTTCCAACCCAAACCATTTTGTGATCCTCTCCTTACATTATCAATTTTCCCCATCAGTTGGGCAACTTCAATCTTTGAAAGGTCCAGATGAGAGAGAGTTGTCTCTGTTGGCATCCTGATCTCATTCCCCTCTTGGCACGTCATGAAAGTGACCCCATAAAACATTGTTTGGCTGCTCAGTCCTGGTTAAGAGTGAAAAATGAGGCAAAAAGAGGCTCAGGTGACCAGAAATCTTTGCTGAGCTGTTGCTCTTCAGCCATGGTTTGCTCGTTGTATTGTTTGAGACCCAGTTTGGGTAGTGGGTGTCTCCAACTTGCAACAGGAAGATGACAGTGCCTGCTAGACCTTGGGATTTAGTGGAAAAGCAGGATTGGTAACTTGGTTGTGGATTAGAAAACCCTGAAACAAGATGATGGTGGAGTTAATGCAGGGAGGTGTCATGTGTGTATTCCTTAAGAACCAATCTCCCAAGGGATGTGTGTGCCCTCTTCCTCTGGGAATCTTTGGAAACCACAGCCCCTGAAGCTGCAGTGGAGTTGTCTTTGCTACCAGCCTAGGAAGGGATGTGGGGGAAGGAAGTTCAGAACCCAGCTTTTGTAGTGTTCTGCCACTCCTGAGCTCATCCAGCTTCCTTCCCAACCCAAATTGTTTTTTGCAGAGTGAAGGAGTCTGGCATAGCCTCAGACACATACATGGGCCAAGTTTGGTGTAAATGTAGCCTCCATATAGGAGAGATGGAGGCAAAAGCCTTAAGCTGCTAATATCTGGATTTTGTAATATGATGTCTGCTCATGGCAGGGCTGAATTTATTCATTTTTGTGTCCCCACTGCCTTTTTGTGATTTGGGTTACCAGTTTTGGTGAACTCCCCTGGTGTATGCCACGACACCATCAAGGCCAGAAGTGGCTTCTCACTTGATGTCAGCCCAGAGAACAAATGATCAAACCTAATTCTTTCTTTATCTCAAGTAATTTATCAAGGAACAAAATCAGTTTTAGGGCTGCCCTTGCCATGAGGGCAGCCCTAAATTAGATTTAACAGGAAATATTGGTGTTATCTTGGAAGAATTAAGTGGTGCTCGAGAAGGGGACTGAGCCAGAAGGTCACACATTGTAGGGACAGTTCCCCCTTGTCCAAACCCACCAGGATTGTCCTCAGGCCTGTGCTGCAGCTCTTCACACCCAGCTCATGGCCAGGAAAGCCAGGCTCTGCTCTTCCTGGCAAGGTTTGTCCCTGTGCCCTCTGGATGAGCCATCCCACCCAGCAGGTAGAGACTTCCCTTGGATGCTCCTCGCCCCATCCCTGAGCCCAGCTGCTCCTAATTGAACTCTTGGCTCAGCCACACTCTTAAAATGATGCATCAGTGTTAATCTCTTGGTATTTAAGTGCTAATGAATTACACCAGTGACTTGCTGGTTATGGGTTTAAACAGTAAGCTGTGTTTAGTGATGTTAAAGCTTGGCTTCAGCTCCTTGTTCTGCTGATAAAAACTCAGGATTTGTTCCTTTTTCCTTACTCAGAAATTCATTTGAACACCCTGGTTTTATAGCTAGTGTTTTAAAGGAAAGATTTACAGGCAGATGATGAGAGTTACTAAATTTGTTCCTGTCTTGGTCTTTGATCCTTCCTGACTTACTAAAATGTCTTGTTCCTTTGTTGCTAAGAGACTTTTGTTTTCTTTTTCTGCAGGTAACTCTGACAGAAGAGGTAAGAATGTTGCATTTCATTGCTCTGTACTCAGTAAAAACAATTCCAGAAGCATTCTGCTATTAGAGAGCTCTCCTTAGGACTTCCAAATTTGTTTTTATGAAGCCTCTCAAGCTCTTTAAAAGAGCTGGTGACACACTGATATCTTAATTTCTGTTGAGCTTTTCTTTCTAGAACGAAACAATCCCTTTCCAATTTGTACATGTCCTGTTAGGTACCAATTGTTCCTGCTCTGAGAATGTCAGCACGTCCCTAGAGCTGCATGACCAAAGTCTAAAAAGCCATTCAGGATATTTCCTTTTGGGTTTGTTTTTTTTTTTTTTGCTGCTGCTGAATTGTCTTTATTGACTGTGACTTACACAATTTGATCCAAACCCATCCAGCAGATGATGGGAATAATTATTGTTCTCCTCATTCTGTTGGCAAGCAGTAACACAAATCCATTTCTTGTAAGAGAACAGCACTTTAGGGACATTTTTCCATCTCTCAGCTCTGAGAACTGGCATCTCTACCAGAATATTTGCAATTACTGATGGCTTTATCACCCCAGGAGCGGGCAGAGCTGGGCTGGCTCCCACCTGGGGGAATCAGCTGCCTCTGTCTGTGTGTTTTCATCCTGACTCTGATGGGTGCTGCAGCTTTGCAAACTCTGCCTGGTGCTGCTCTCTGTGCCTGCCTCACCCAGCCAGGAAACAGACTGATGCTCTGAGCACTGACAGGCAGCACAGGGAATTGAACAGAGGGAATAAAAGGGATGCAGGTCCAAGGGAACTCATTTGAAATCATGGCTAAGCCTCTGCAGAAATGCTCAGTGTAATTCCCTCAGATCTGGCCTGGCTTAGGCCTGATTTTGTGCTCTCTCTGCCATTGTTCATCCCTGCTCCTGAGGGAAAAGGAAAAAAAAAAAGGGAATACATCTGACTTCCTAACAAGATTTATATTAATATTGCTAATATTATTATAAATATAGTTAGGAAATCAGATTAAATAAGGGATATTTAACAAGAGCAAATGGGACAAGGGGAAATGGCTTCAAACTGGGAGTAGGTTTAGATTAGATATTGGGAATAAAGTCTTGACTGTGAGGGTGGTGAGGCTTTGGCATGGGATGCCCAGAGATTTCTGCCAGCCCCATCCCTGGAAGTGTCCAAAGCCAGCTTGGATGGGGCTTGGAGCCACCTGGGATGGTGGAAGGTGTGGGAGTGGGATGATCTCCAAGGTCCCTCCCAACCCAAACCGTTCTGTGACTGGTTTTGCAGGCAGATGTTGCCAGCTGTGAGCAGGGAAGGGCTGCTCAGCCCCATCCCTCTGCCATGACTGCACCCAGGTCTGGGTGAGAGCCCACAAAGCACCTCTGCCTGCAGCTGGGCCATGCTCCCAGCCTCCAGAGGGGGTTTGGTGCCTCCTCAGAGGGGCCAGGAGGAGATTTAAGCCTCCTGCTGCCTTCCAAGCTCAGGACTGTGGCATCACCAGGGGAGCAGAAGGTTGAGTCCTTGTCCCTTTTCCAGGTGGATTGCCAGCATGAAGCCCCCAGGCTGGGGCTGGAGCAGCACAGGAGTTCTGGGAGGGTTGGCAGAGAAGAACAGCTGCAAAAAAAAACCAAAAACCAAAACCTCCAAACTCCCTGCACCCTGCTGCCAGAGCCACCCCTGCCCTCAAATCTGCATCCTGCAGCTCCAGCCCAGCTCAGCACTGCTTAGGCTGAGCTTAACTCCAGCCAAGGCAGGAAAAAATGGTCCAGCAGTGGCTTAACACCACAGGTTTTGGCATGGCAGCTCTTCTTCCTCTCCTGCACACAGGATGGAAATGGTGGCTGTGCTCAGAAGTCTCAGTGAGAGGCCAGGGCTGGCTGTGGTTGGGCCAAGACCAACCTGTTCTTGCTTTTGGGAAGTGTCAAGATGGGGAATGCCAAGGCTCATCACCTTCTGAGGTGTGCAGGAGGCAGAATTCCCTATAAATTCCTCTTGGGCTGTGGGAGAGGCAGAATTCCCAATAAATTCCTCTTGGGCTCTGGGAGAGGCAGAATTCCCAATAAATTCCTCTTGGGCTGTGGGAGGTGCTGCTACATTAGGGCAGTAGATGAGAAGGACAAAAACATGAAAAACCAGGATAATTCATTTTTCTTATTTGCCACACTGGGCTGTTACCTTGAAATCATGACACAAAAATCATGTTTTAATAGAAATATTTAGAAAATATTTTAAAAATCATATGTTTTAATAGAAATAACATTCCCAGAGCTCACAGCACAGAGGGACAAACACAGAAATACAATCAGAGTGCCCTTGGGTAGCTCAGAGGTGGAAAAAGTAAGCTCCTAGGGGAAAAAAAAAATAGGGAAATGGGCAAAATAAACCCCTAGGGAAAATAAACCCTAAGGAAATCTGCTGGCTGAAATTGCTGAGCCACATGGAGCAGGAATCTGCAGGGAAATGGATGCACAGAAGGTGGAAAAGGGTCAAGCCCTGCAGCCTCTTGGGGCTGTGTAGACACAGTGTGGTGGCCCCCTCAGATGGAGGGAGCTGATGGAAAATGGAAATATCCCCAGCTGGCATGGCTGGCATCCACATTTGTCTGAAAAAATGCCCTTCAGGGCACTTCTCCTCCCTGGTTGGAGCTGCTTGGCTTCCAACCCATCTGGGTGATTTGCCAGCACCAAGCACTGATTCACTGACCTCCAGCATGAGCTAGAAATGGGTTCTTTAAAGGGAAAATAAAATCTGTTGTGGGATTCGTGCAGGATGGGAGTGTTTCAGAGTAATTTAAGTGGTTTTGTGAGGGAATTGTGAGGTTCCTGCCCTTGAGGAGCTTCTGCAAGGGAGCCAGATTGGGTCACACTTGGGTGCCTGGTGGTGTCTGACCTCTCCTGCTCTCCAAACTCTGTATTTCCACAGGGGGTTGAACTAGATGGTCCTTGGAGGTTACTTCCAACCCAAATTATTCTATAATTACAGAATTGTGGAATGGTTGAGTTGGAAAGGATCTTAAAACTCATCCAGTTCTATCCCAGACACCTCCCACTATCCCAGGCTGCTCCAAGCCCCGTCCAACCTGGCCTTGGACACTCCCAGGGATCCAGGGGCAGCCACAGCTGCTCTGGGCAGCCTGGTCCACACCAAACCTCATCCTTGGAGCTGTTCAGATCCCAGGGGCAGCAGGAAGCTTTGTCCTCTTGTCCTGTTTGACAAAGAACTGGAAGCAAAATCGTGGTGGTGTTTCAAATGTGGCTGTGGGATCTTAGGTCACAGTTTTCTCCCATTTTAATATAAAGTTTCTTATCACATACCAAACATTCCTTACACCAATCTCATGGGCCTGGTAGGAACTTCTCTTAGACCCTTAAGTCTCAGGCAGGAAAATTTTGTAGATTTTTTTTCTTTTTTGGAGATTTCCAGCTGACAGAGGAAATTTTTGCTGGTGGCTGCTGGGCCACCACGTGCACATTCAGCTGTGCAGAAGGAATCCCAAAAAACCCAGTCCCAACTCTCTCCATCACTGTTTTCATCTGCAAGGTCACAATTTCACAGTGACCAACTCTTGGAGAAGATTGAGGTGCTCTGAGTGGTGGTTTCAGGTTTTAATCTGACCTGGGAGTGTCTGAGGCACATGCTGCTCACTCATCCTTTTTTGTTTTCACTCTCAGGCTGGAAAATTGCAACATCACTTAATACTATTTATTATTTATTATGTTTTTATTACTAATACCATCATCAGAATTGTTCTTCAAGCAGAAATTGTTAAATGATGGCTCTGGATGTTTTCCAATGTCCATAACCACACCTTTCTCTTCCTCTTGCAGATGAGACTCCCATTATAGCTGTGATGGTGGCCCTGTCCTCCCTCCTAGTCATAGTATTTATTATTATTGTTCTGTACATGTTGAGGTAAGAGCTGCTTTAATGCTGGGTTGCCTTGTTTGACAGAAACAATTCCTGAATGAACAGGAATGAGCCTTTTGTGCTGTCTCCCAAGCTAAAGGCTGACACAGCTGGTGCTTTGAAAAGAAACCTGTAAGGACAATGAATGAAAATGATGTTTGGGGTTATCTGGTGAATGATGCTCGTTCCTTTCTCTGCAAAGCTGCTCCTCCTGTGGGGGATTCCTGTTCTGCCTTTCAAAATGTCACTTTTAGCAGGGTGGATTGAACTGAAGCCCTGTCAGTGTTGGGAAAAGCAGGTGAAGTTTCCTTGTGAGGCTGCAAATGATGGATTGAGTAATCCAGGGAGGCTGAACACAAAGTCCTTTCAATGTGTAATTCCTTGATTCCCATTTTGATAGCAAGCAGGATCCAACATCCAAACTGTTTTGGGTACTAAACCTCACATGGTCCCTGTGCACCTTTCACTCCTGTGAATTGCAGGAGCTTTGTGAGGAGTGTTAGGTGATGCTGTAATTGAAATTACAGCACAATAAAACCTTCTTAGGTCCATTTTTTAGAATCCAGGCATCTGCCCTGCTCAAAATGAAGCATTTCCAGCTCCTGAAAGCATAACTAAGAATGTCTTTATTCACCTGCAGTAAACATTTTAATTTACTCACCAGTTTGGTGATTAAGTAAGTCTTAAAAAAAAAAAGAAAAAACAATTTCCTTAGCAGTGGAAAACTCCCCTCTGTCTCCTGGCTCCAGGCCTGCCCTCACAGCAGTGAACCTGAGGAGAGTTTTGCCTCAGGAGTTCAGCAGCAGCAGAGTTTGAGTCCTTCCCACCTGGCTTCCAGCCCTGACAGAAAGGGTTTGTGTTCACTGCCCAATGATTCAGCAAAACTCCAAATTTCAGGCAAAATGAGCATGAGCAGCTGCTCCAAGTTAACAGCACATGGAGCAGGGATTTGCTGCAGGACAGATCAACCTGGGCTTTGTGTGTGCTCTGCTGGGTCAGCCCAGGGAGCAGGGACTCCTTGGGGTGTCCTCTGCAAAGAGCACCCTTAAAGCTCTCTCTGGGCTCCTGCAGCTGTTCCAGATGTGCTCAGTGAAAAGCTCTGCTCACAGCAGGATTTCAGAGCTCCTGCAGCCTCCTGGAGCCGCCAGCTCATCCATGAAGCCTTGAGAAAGTGTGGCAAAAAAAGGGAAAGCTCTTTGGGTGCTTCTAGATGGTTGTGATTATATTCATGGGTTCTCACCTGTAGTAAGTTGAGTCAGTGTGTTGTTATCAAAATCATCCTTTATTCCTGTGTGGCCTTCTCCACATCATTGTTGTTCTTCTTCACACAGTAACAGGCAGCTGGATTAAACCTGGTTTGCATATATCCTTTGAGCAAACTATAGAAAAGAGTTTTCTTCCATCATAAGGAAGAAGTGAGATACTGCTACTTCCAGAAGTTTTTTCTGCTCTTTTTATTTTTCTGCTGTTAGATCAAAGTAGAAAATAGGTAAAATCTGAACCAATAACTTCCTTTTTTGAGAATTTCAGAATTTTGCTACCTTTTAGTGTCCTACTCCTTTTGTCAATATTCATTCTTACTTAGGTCTCATCTGGGAGGGGACCTGGGCTTCCTGCTGGATATTTACTGACTTTTCCACCCCAATTCTCCTTGGCAGGTTCAAGAAATACAAGCAGGCAGGGAGCCACTCCAACTCCTTCCGTCTGTCCAACGGCCGGACAGACGACACAGGTGAGTCCACCTGCTGCCACACAGGCTCTCCCCCACCTCTTATTTTTGTAGGCAAGTATTTTTTAATTCCTATTTTGTTGTTGTTTCCTGACCTCCTTTGTTCCATGTTTTCTGTGGTTTTGGCAGACTTTCACAGAATGAAGGTTTATTTCCCAGCTTTCGTTCCACTGATTCGATGTTTGCCCTCAAGTGGTTGATATTAAAATGGGTGATCACTTCCAAAATCACTACTCACATTCCTCTTGAGTTTTCACAGTGTTTATTTGGCTCAAATGAGAACCTTTTTTGAAAAAAACCCACATCTTTGGGGAATAATTAAACATTTTTTCTGCTCTTTCTGATTAGTATGGTCTCTGATTAAAACTCAGAACTTCACACTAACTGTGGACTCCAAACTAACACTTCCAGGAGATAAAAGGGAATGCATTTATTTTCATTATAAAAACATTTATGTACCTCCTAAACATGCACAGATGCATTTTAAAGCCTTGTATAATGTCTAAATTCTTCTGCCACTGAGCTGTGAGCCAGAGCTGACATTGAGGGTCTGAAGTTGGGCATCTCCATCCATGTGTAGGCACTGATTAAGATCTGAGGAGGCCTCTTAAACTCAGTTCAGATGCTTTTTCAGCACTCCTTCCACATAAACCAAACACCTTCTGAGAAGCACTAACTGGAATTCAGCACCTTTTTTATTTTATGTTGGCTGCTAAGACCTTCCCTGCCATCTTAGCTCACTGTAAACGGAGGTGTGAACTTCATAAACGCTCAGCTGTGTTGCTGTAACCCTCACATGGCCTTTCTGGGCTCTGCTGAGCAGCACAAGCAGCAGCTGCCCCTGCTGTGCCCTCCTGGGAATTGTTTCACAGTGCTGGTGCCAGACTTTCCATGGGAGAGAGGGAGAAGTTGGAATTCAAAGCCAGGTGGTCTCCAAGCCCTGCATTGATTTGTCCTCAGTGCCCTGTCCTGCCTCTGGGAGAGTGTAGATCCCAGAGTGTTAATCACCATAGGATCACTGATTTTTGGGGATTGGAAAAGTCCTTTAAGATCATCCAATCCAGCAGCACTGCCAAGGCCACCACTGACCATGTCCCCGAGTGCCACATCCACAGGGCTTTTGTAGCCCTCAAGGGATGGGGACTCCCAACAGTGCCCCAGGCAGCTGTGCCAGGGCTGGACACCCTTTCCATGATGGAATTTCCCCAAATATCCACCCTGAACCTCCCCTGGCCCATCCTGAGGCCGTTCCCTCTGCTCCTGTCCCTGTTCCCTGGAGCAGAGCCCGACCCCCCCGGCTGTCCCCTCCTGTCAGGAGCTGTGCAGAGCCACAAGGGCCCCCCTGAGCCTCCTTTGCTCCAGGCTGAGCCCCTGCCCAGCTCCCTCAGCTGCTCCTGGTGTCCCAGCCCCTTCCCCAGCTCCATTCCCTTTTCTGGACACCCTCCAGCTGCCCGAGATCTTTTTGTGAGAAGCCCAGAAGTGCCCCCAGCACTGGAGGTGCCCCAGCAGTGCCAGCACAGGGGACAGGCACTGCCCTGCCCCTGCTGCCACCCCAGTGCTGCCACAAGCCAGGTGTCACTGTGCTCAGAGCAGCCTGGTCTGGTGGAAGCCATTTGGACCAAGATGCTCTTTAACATCCCCTCCAACCCAAACCACTCTCTGCAGACACAAGGACAACCCCAAAAGTGGCACATGCAGGGTCCCTGTGCTCCCCTGGGCTTGGCTGGGCAGTGCTGGCCATGGGGCACAGCTGGTGGCACCTGTGACCCCTGTGTGAGAGACAACTGCTCACTTTAAAAATTTAAAAAGGTTTATTAAACCTTGACAAAAATACAACCAAGGACTACATAAGGAAAAATTCACAGCCCCTCATGGGTACTACATGGACAGTTCATCTTCAAGATGGATGCTCAGTCTTTTATACCCCTGGGGGCTGCATCAGCCAGCCCTGGCCCCTCCCAAAGTCTGTCAGTCAGCTCTTCTGTGCCATTTATCAGTGGAAGCTGCTTTCCTGTGGCTGGATTGGAGCTCAGGTGTTGCCATGGCTCAGCCCCTCAGCACCCCCAAGCTTTTCCATTCCCACCTGCCCCATGCCAGGGACACCTGTGCAGCTCCTTTGTACCTGTCCTGGACAGCCCAGGCTGTCTGATGGCAACAGTACAGGGGGGAAAGGGAGCTGTGGGGAGAGCAGAGGACACAATCTAAACCACAATAACATAACCATACATCCCTAAAGCTTTTCTTAATATTCACACAAAGTCACCCCTTAATTGTGAGAGCCAATTGTTGCCACGTTTCCCTTCACAGAGAAAAGCAAGGCCCAATTCTTCCCAAGAATATTTCTGGGTTTCACATTCTCTGAAACCTCAGAGAAAGGAAAAACAATTATTATGTCATTTCCTGCTCCTGTGTTGTTCAGAAGTGGAATGCATGGTGGAAGATTGTGTACCTGAAGGGAATTGATAATTGGATTCTGGTGTGAGTGTTTTGATTCACTGAGCAATTGAATCCAGGTGTGTGTGTGTGTTGGGACTGTCAGGACAGTCACAAGATGTTGTGCACTGGAGTGCTTGGCAGATTCAGTTTAGATGTAATGTAATATAATATAGAATAAAATAGTATAATAAAGTAATTAATTAGCCTTCTGATAAGATGGAGTCCTCCTCATCATTTCTCCCCACCTCCAGGGTCATCTTGTTACTATAGCATTATCCATCCATGATAGTTACTATAATGTTACTATCCATCCATTATAGTTATTATAACATTACTATCCATCCATTACAATTACTATAATGTTACTATCCATCCATGATAGTTACTATAATGTTACTATCCATCCATTATAGTTTTTATAACATTGCTATCCATCCATTACAGTTACTATAATGTTACTATCTATGCATTTTAGTTACTCTAATGTTACTATCCATCCATTATCCATCTGTAACACCCGGGTGTCCTTGCAGAACCCCAGAGCATGCCCCTGCTGGCCCGCTCGCCCAGCACCAACCGCAAGTACCCTCCCCTGCCCGTGGACAAGCTGGAGGAGGAGATCAATCGCCGCATGGCCGATGACAACAAGCTCTTCAGGGAGGAGTTCAACGTGAGTGCCCCTGCTGCTGCCCTCAGGGCTGACTTTAGGGTCTGCTTCTTGGTTTGGAAGGACAGGTGTGTGCTAAGGAAGGCAGGAAGCCCCCCTGAAATGGGAAACGTAAGCCCGCTCCCTCCCAATTGTTGTGATTTTGAAATTAAGGGGCTCTGATGTCGCTGTAGAGCGCGACAGCACGAAGCACCAAGGCTCCATCAGAAGGGTGCCTAAGAGAGACTGATTATAGCAACATGTTGCCTTTATGGTTTTTCAAGATGTTTACATTTATTTCATAGACATGTTCACTGCCCATTGGTCATAAGAAAGAAACAAAGTTCTCAATAGATGAACAAGGAGCCACGTCATTCTGTGAGTCAGTGAAACCCCATATCTTTTAACTTTCTCTCTTCCATCACATTGTCATGGGGATAGCCTTAGTGTCTTCCTAAAGAGAGATATGGGGCTTTCCTTATCTTTAGGAAGCCTTTGCTGGCTCACAAGAATAGCACAAAATGCCTTTCCTACACTCTCAGGCAAAGAGATGGGAGCAGGAAGCACAGAGGGCAGGCTCAGGGTGTCTGTCCTGGAGCAGGTCTGAGTGAGACACGTTGTTCTGGCTGTCTTCAGTGAGCTCTGCTGCACTGTGGGGGTGCTTGGGCTGCCCTGCTGCTCCTCTCCAGACTCCAGCCTGGGAGAAACCTTCCTGCAGTCTCCCTGCCCATGGAGGGGGGTGGAATGAGGTGATCTTTGAGGTCTCTTCCAGCCCAAATCCCCTGGGACTCTGTCTTGGTTTGGAAAGCCAGGTGTCTGCTAAGGAAGGCAGGAGCCCCCCTGAAATGGAGAATGTGAACCCCCTCCCTCTGATTGATATAATTTTGAAATTAAGGGGCTCTCAGGCAAAGAGATGGGAGCAGGAATAACAGTTCTTTAATAGGGAAGAAAATGAAAATAAAATAAAAATGCAGTGATACAAAACAACACTGCCAGAGTCAGAGCAGGCCCTGTCCCCCTGTGTGTCAGGGGGTGGCACAGCCCCATCCCATGGGGGCTCAGCCCTCCTGCAGTGCCAGCTGTGGCTCTGCTGGAGCAGGGATCCTGCACAAGGGGGGAGTTTTCCTCTGCAGCTCCAGGGCTGCTGGAGATGGGCCTGGGCTCCCTCTGGCCATGCAGGGCAGCAGAAGCTGCTCCTCTGGCAATGCACTGGGCAAAGGCTGCTGTGCTGTCCCAAAGCTCAGATTGGATCCAGGTAGGAATGCTTGGCTCCTCCCCTGGGCAGAGCATCTCCCCATGGGATGATGGAATTGGATCAGCCCTGCAGGGACACTCACTGGCCATGGACAGAAGAGAATTAATAATGAATGGCCCATGAACAGCAGAGATCTCCTGGAGGGAGGATTGGTTGTGGAAGAGATAAAGAAAACTGCCCAATGAACAGCAGAGAACTGCCCCACCTCTGACAGATGGCAGGAGAATACACATTGCCTTGCAATCTAGGACAGAGGGTTTCTTAAAGGCTGAGCAGTGGAAGGGCTGATTCTGTCCTTGAATCTGTGACAAACTCTTCATCCTCATGCTCACTGCAGAAAGCAGAGGGTTTCTAGCAAACAGCTCTTCAGAGTTACATTTTCCTGGGTTCAGGAATGATCCTGGATGTCTTGAGGTCTTCCAGAGCTCCCCTGCTTGTTGGTTGCCTCCCAAGCTCTGCCCCCCACCTCCCAGTCCTCATGGCCTTAAATCCACAATCAACCAAAAGAAAGCTTTGACAGAGAAACAGGAATGAGCCCTCTTATTTCAGTGAGCTGTTAACCCTGAAACACAATGGTGACAGTGTGTGGGACAAAGGCTGGCCTTCAGCTGTGAGGAGTTCAGGCATTGTGCTCGTCCCCCAAGCCCAGAGCATTTCTTCAGGGATGGCCACAACCCCTTCTTGACATTGCTGGGCCTTGCAGCTTGTGACAATGGATGTGTTTTGGCTTGTCAATACAAATGGAATGGAATGGAATGGAATGGAATGGAATAGAATAGAATAGAATAGAATAGAATAGAATAGAATAGAATAGAATAGAATAGAATAGAATAGAATAGAATAGAATAGAATAGAATAGGAGGTAGGTTCATTAAGGTTGGAAAATATTATCTCTTTTCCCAACTGATAATCTCCCTCTAAGATTCTCAAGTCCAACCATTAACTCAGCACTGCCAAGACCACCACTAAACCATGTCCCCAAGTGCCACATCAGTGCCACATCCACGCTTTTGGCTTCTTTAACACTTTCAAGGATGGTGACTCTACCACTGCTGGGGCTGGTCCTGGGACTTGACAACTCCTTCTGTGAAAATATTTTCCTAAATATCCAATCTAAACCTCCCCTTGCACAACTTAAGATTGTTTTCTCTCCTCCTGTCCCTGTTCCCTGGGAGCAGAGCCCAATCCCCCCTGGCTGTCCCCTCCTGTCAGGAGCTGTGCAGAGCCACAAGGGCCCCCCTGAGCCTCCTTTGCTCCAGGCTGAGCCCCTGCCCAGCTCCCTCAGCTGCTCCTCATCACATCTGTGCTCCCAGCCCAGGTCCAAGCCATGATATGGCACCATAAGAACGAGGAGAAGATAAAAAAAAAGCCACTGCGCTTTGTCCAGCTGCTACAAAACTTGATCCCTTTCCTGGTCGTGCTATGATGAAACCAAATAGGTGCAATGAATGCCCAGGGAGGGGGATTTTAGGGTTATAAATACCTGATTGCCCTGGACACTTCCTGCCATCCTGTCAGCTGGAGGAAGGGATGGTGGATACCTCCAGAACATTCTTTGCTGTTCAAAGAGGATGTGGAATAACAGTGCTGGGGAAGCAGCTCCTGTGCTCGACTGGGAAACCCAGGGACAGTGTTCCCTGTCACCCCAGCCCTCCCCCCTCACCAAAGGCTCCCTGGGGCTGCTCCTGCCATCACTGGGTGGGCTGGGGTGTTGGGGGCTTAATCAGGTCACAATTAGCAGCACTGTTAATGAAGGAATCTCACTGGAGCCTCTGTGGACAGGAATCAGGAATGAGCTCGTTGGTGCTGCCGGGTGGGTTCAGAGCTGGAGGCTTTGCTGCCACCTCGTGTCCATGGATCAGGAGATTCCAGATCTCTTTCCAGAGGGATTGGCTCTCTCTGGCCCAGTCCAGCTATTTAAATGGTCACTTGGAGCATTGCTGCTGGGGTGGAGGTGAGGGGTGTGGGTGGTGGGGACACATCCAGAGGGGCAGGATGCTCAGATGTGGCAGATTTTCCAGATTTTCCAGCATATTTTTCCTGCTGTGCCATGAAAACTCATGGAAAACCCTTTTTTTCCTGCCATTTCAGGCTCTCCCAGCGTGTCCCATACAGGCCACGTGTGAAGCTGCTTCCAAGGAGGAGAACAAGGAGAAGAACAGATATGTGAACATTTTGCCCTGTACGTGTCAGAGCTGCTTGGATGGGGGGGGAAACACTCAGGGGCTCCTGCCAGGGCTCCCCATTCCTGGTTTTGGGATGGGCAAGGGCACAGATGAGGGCATTTCACCTCCCAGCTGGGTGGCTGAGTCTGCTTTAGCTTTGGATACCTGGGAGGAGAAGCTCCATGGAGCCAGGAGGCCATGGAGAGTGAAAGGAATGGGAAATGCCAGAAGGGACAACTCTTGCCTGGTGGCATTGGGCAGTGGGCTGGTTTGGGGTGTCCTCAAATATGCACTATGTAGGAAAAAAACTACCTTGGACAAGATCTAGGACCCCTCTGGGTTTGAGCAGGAGGAATTTGGGGGCATAAAGGTGTTTTTGCAGTAGAGCCAGGAGTGTGGGCTCCACTCCAACACCTGGATTCTCACTAGGCCAAGTGGCAGCAGAGTGGAGGGGGTGATCTTTAATGCAGAGTTTTAATTTCCCTCCAGATGATCATTCCAGGGTTCACCTGACTCCTGTGGAAGGGGTCCCTGACTCCGACTACATCAACGCCTCCTTCATCAATGTGAGTTTGGGGGTGTGAAGGGGAGATCCCTGCCAGGAGCAAAACCAGGCAGGCTTTGGAGAGAGCTGGGCAACCACTCCTGCTGGAGCTGGGCATTTCTGATCAACAAACAGCAGAAAAATCGTAGAATCTTTGAGGTTGGAAAAGCACTCTAAGAGCCACAAGTCCAAGCATTCCCCCAGCACTGCCAGGCCACCACTGAGCCCCCAGTGCCACATCTGCATGGTTTGAAATCCTTGAAGAGTGTGGCCAGTTGATCATCAGTGCTTCCCAGGGCTGGGTGTGGGAAGGGGATGGAGAAGAAATCAAGGAATCCAGCTGAAATGGAAGCAGCATTGCCCTGCTGTGCCCCTGGGAGGAGATGGGTCCTTTGTGGTTGTCACCATGTGGCTCCAATCAGCTGGAAGGGTCATGTGAGAGATGCAGGCAAAGCAAAACTCAAAAGAGCTTTTTCCTCCCCAGTAAATGAAATACACAAAACCAGTCCCTATGAGTTCTACAGCCCCTCTTTTCCAAGGATCAATGCTGAATTTTCACATGATGCTCTGGATGCAGGGTCTGACTGCAGTGGAAGGGCTGTCAGATACCACTTCATTAGTGCCTTGTGCCAACAAGTGGGGTCATTCCTGCATTATGGGAGCATGGGGAGAGTTCCTGTGGGAAAACAACCCTTTGCATAAGGATTTTCAATGATTTCAGCCCATCTTTGGAGCTGATTCCCCCCTCAGAGGCTGCAGCCCCTTCTCTGCATAAGGGAGAATGAGCAGCAGAGCAGATGCCAGCTCTGTTTGTTCCTGAAGTAAATGCATTTCATGGCTCTTGTGTTAGAGAAATATTATTTTTTCTTCTTTTTTTCTTCTTCTCTTGCAGGGGTACCAAGAGAAAAACAAATTCATTGCTGCACAAGGTAAATTCTTGACTATTCCCATTGCTCTGTTGGGGGCAGCTGGGCTGGGTCCCTCTGCTCAGTGGAGCTGTGCCCCTCTACCCACAGCACAGCATCTTGCAGAGCTCCCCTGGTCAAAAGGAGGCCTGGCTGCCCCACAGATTGCTCCCAAAATTATCTTCCCAGTCAAAGAGCAGTGCTGGATGTCTTGATGGACAGAGAGAAGTCCTTCCTGTGCAGTCCCATTGCTGGAGGGTGTTGTGAGCTCTGGAAATTCTGCCAGGGAGCTGCTTAATTAAATCTCCCAAATCACAGAATCAGGGAATGGTTTGGGCTGGAAAGGACCTCAAAGCTCATCTCATTCCACCCCACTGCCATGGACAGGGACACCTCCCACTATCCCAGGTTGCTCCAAGCTCCCTTGAACACTCCCAGGGATGGGATAGAGAGAAACATCCTCATGATCTTCAGAAATCCAAACACATCCCTAAAACCAAAATTCCCACTCACAGGGTGGGGATCATGTCAGCAACAGGATGTTAGCTGCCCATGGGAGTGCTTTGTGTTTCCTCTCTGGACTTGCCAGTGGGTCAGGGCATTCCTGGCCAGTTTCCCTGGCTCTGGCTGGAGAAGGAGGCTGGATCAGGTCCCTCAGCACTTCCAGGCTCAGGTTAAGCTTTGGCTCTGCTGTTCTCTTGGCTCACCCTGAGCCTCAGGCTTGGCAAGGCAGTGTAGGCTGAGTTAGCTTCGTGTCTGGCAGGCAGCAGGGAACTCTTCCTGTGCCACACTGAAATGGGATCCCATGGCTAAAACCCAAAATCCCAGGGCAGGACTCTGGGACAGCCACAATTCCCCTGGGTGACCTTGGGCAAGTCCCAGACTCTGTTTGCCTGTTGTCCCTTTCTTGAGCTAAATATGGAATTCCTGACCATAAAACAAATCCAAATATTCCAGGTATTGTATGATAGGATTATTCCTTGGATCAGGCATACCCAGACACCACAGCACCTCCAGTGACCTATTGGCAAAAAATGTGTTGGATCATCCCTGACGTGTGACCTCACACACTGAGTTTTGGCCCCAAATTGTAAGAGGTTGATCCCAAAGAGGACTTTTTTGGTTTTTCTTCCCCTCAGGACCAAAGGAAGAAACAGTGAACGATTTTTGGAGGATGATTTGGGAGCAAAACACAGCAACAATTGTCATGGTGACCAACCTGAAGGAGAGGAAAGAGGTCTGTGCCAGGAGGTTTCACAGGCTGGGATTTGACCCTATGGGCATGTCCTGGAGCTATTCCCAGCCTTGTGAGGGTGTCCAGAGCTCACCTGCACCTGTTTTTTCTCCTCCCAGTGTAAATGTGCTCAGTACTGGCCAGATCAGGGCTGCTGGACCTACGGGAACATCCGAGTGTCCGTGGAGGACGTGACCGTGCTGGTGGATTACACCGTGCGCAAGTTCTGCATCCAGCAGGTGCCCAGAGGGGTCACCTCCCCATCCCTCCCTTCTCCACACTGGGCATCCCAAAGGTCTTGGCTCAACTCCTCCAAGGCTCTGTGAGAGCAGAGTTGGCATGAAATGAGCCCCAGCACCCATTTTTAAGCAGAGTTGTTAAGAATTTATTCCTCCCAAAAGCCTGTTCACAGTGGTACCACATGGCTGTGCTGAGAGCAGGGAAAATGAGGGATGCCAGGGCTGAAATTCCATCCTGAAGTACTCCAGCACTTGCTGTTAGCAGTGTTGGTTCCTGCTCTCACCCACAGACACTTAATGCCTGAAAATAATCAGATTTATCCCCTCAGCTGAGACAAAATCCAGCGCTGTATGTGTTGGGTTTGATTGCTTTCCCATCTGTCACCACATTTCCTTGTCCTCCAAGGAGTCTCTGGGTGTTTTAGTCACTCTGTTTGTTTTCCTGCCTCTCTTGGAGGCAGGCAGGGAAGAGTTGGTGCCTGTAAACCTGTCTGGACTTTGAGGATGATCCTCCTGAGCCTCATTCTTCACTCCAATGGCCTGAATTGTGTGTGTTTTCCTCCCCTGCCTTTAATCCGAGGATGATCTGGCCAGAGGAGTGGGAAAGGATGGAGGAGCAGCTTCTGTTTGAGCTTGTTGGGGATGAAATATGGCAGCTGCTGCCAGGCTGGATCCACAGGCTGGCATCTCACAGCCCTCAGATGTGGTGGGATGTGGTGCTGGGTGGTTAAAATGTCATGTTTTTAGAGACTGATCTGTCCCAGAGCCTGAGTCCATGCCCTTTCAGCTGTGGATGCTGCTTAAGCTCCATCTTGGGTCTGCAACTCCCTCTCTCTCTTAATTTTGGGGGAAGAAGGGAAACCTGAGTGTTTCTCCTTAACCTGAGTCCTCCTTTGCCCTGCAGGTGGGAGATGTCACAAACAAGAAGCCTCAGCGCCTGGTGACCCAGTTCCACTTCACCAGCTGGCCTGACTTTGGGGTGCCCTTCACCCCCATTGGGATGCTGAAATTCCTGAAGAAGGTGAAGACCTGCAATCCCCAGTATGCAGGAGCCATAGTGGTGCACTGCAGGTGAGTCCTGGAAAGCATCTCCTATTTAAAAGGATTTTTTAATTTTTTTCAGTCAGGTCTTTTTCATTATCTTTATTTAAATTTCCTATGTTAAACGGGGATGTTCCTCATGGGGACATGCAAAAAAATGCATGAATTGAAGGAAGTTCTTGGAATCAGTGATTTTAGGGTGTTACAACTCATCTGGAGGGGTCATTTGGATTGGCTGGGTGCTGAGTGAGCCAAGGTGAGCACTGGTGGCATCTCCCTTGGCATGAGAAGATAACATCCCTCTTTGGGAGGAGGCAGTACTGACCTGACAGATTGCCTGGAGCAGTGGCCAAGGAGATTGGCCTAACCTGGAGTGGTTCCAGGCACAGCAGCAACCCTGAGGGAGCCACAGGGGGCTCCACATTGCAATAAGGAGAATCCCCATGGTTAAAGGCGGAGATGGTCACGTTTGCACCATCCCATGTTCATTTTTTTTTCTTCTTGGGAAGCAAGAAGAAAGGACACAGATGGGCAACCAGCCCTGTATGACCCTCTCTGCTGGTTTCTGCTCTGCCTCAAGGGGAAGGGGGTCCCAGTGCTGAGCAGGTCCTTTCCCTGGAGAGCTCAGCATCCTCTTCCTCTGCCCCAAACCAGGCCATGGCAGAGGGTGGAGCTGGCTGTCCTTGTCCCAGCCAGGTGCACTGTGCTCCCCTTGCCTTATCTCTGTCTCCCATTTGGGGTTTGGTGACTCCCCAGCTGATTCCAAGAGCTTTGTCTTCATTTCATGTCTGCTGGTCTCATTGAAGACAATCCAGCACCACTCCCACCATGGGCAAGGACACCTCCCACTACCCCAGGCTGCTCCAAGTCCCATCCAACCTGGCCTTGGACATTTCCAGGCATCCAGGGGCAGCCACAGCTGCTCTGGGCACCCTGTGCCAGGGCTCCTCACCCTCAAAGGGAACAATTCCTTCCCAATATCCCACCTAACCCTGCCCAGAGAGGGAATCGGGGTAAAAGTGAGAAAAGTCAAGGCTTGAGACCACAGAATGATGGAATGGTTTGGGAAGAGACCTTAAATCCCATCCAGTGCCACCCCCTGCCATGGCAGGGACACCTTCCACTGCCCCAGGTTGCTCCAAGTCCGTCCAATCTGGCCTTGGGCACTGCCAGAGATCCAGGAGCAGCCACAGCTGCTCTGGGCACCCTGAGCCAGGGCTCAGCAGCCTCCCAGGGAACAATTCCTAATTTCCAATGTCCCAACCCTTGTGCAGTGCCGGGGTGGGACGCACGGGCACGTTCATCGTCATCGACGCCATGCTGGACATGATGCACACGGAGAGGAAGGTCGATGTCTACGGCTTCGTCAGCCGCATCCGGGCCCAGCGCTGCCAGATGGTACAGACAGATGTGAGTGTGCTGCTCCTGCCCCGCCCCTCTGGACAGGCATTTCCTTCATTCCCTTCACCCACTCAAAGCCTGTGTGAAGGTTGTGCCATCCCTCATTTTTTGGGTGATTGTCTTGGTTTGGAAAGCCAGGTGTGTGCTAAGGAAGGCAGGAGCCTCCCCTGAAATGGAAAATGTAAACCCCCCACCCCTCCAATATAAATTTTAAATTAAGGGGCTCTCAGGCAACAAAAATTATGGGAGCAGGAAATAACAGTTCTTTAATAGGGAAGAAAATGAAAGGACAAAATAAGCAGTGCAGTGAACTAAATCAACACTGACAGAGTCAGAACTCAACCTGACACCCTGTTGGTCAGGGTGTTGGTAGCAGTCCCATTGGAATTGTGGCTCAGCCCTCCTGGAGTGTCAGGTGTGGTTCTGCTGGAGCAGGGATCCTGTAGAAAAGGGTGCAGCCTTCCAGTGAAGATGCAGTGGAAGAGGCAGCTGCTGTTCCTCTGGGAAATCCAGTGGAGAAGCTGTGCTGGTGTCCCAGGATAATGTCCAGATCATATCCAGGTAGGAATGCTTGGCTCCTCCCCCTGGGCTCACATCTCCCAATGGGATGCTGTAGTTCTTATCAGCCATGCAGTGACATTCGATAGCTGTTATCAGGGGATTGATTGAGATCACTCAGAGAGAGAGATAAGGAAAACTGCCCACTTGACAAAAGACAGCTGCCATACAGATGGTAACAGAATACATCTTGCCTTGCAATCTGGAACACCTGCCCTCAGAAAGTAACTTGTATGGGGGAGGGGGAGGTGTAGTTATGAGCAGTGAGAACAATTTTAAGAAGGAGCATTTCAGAGAGACTCAGACTTGCTTTTACTCCTTCCTTGTCCCTGCAACCCTGCAGATGCAGTATGTGTTCATATACCAAGCACTTCTGGAGCACTATCTGTATGGTGACACGGAGCTGGAGGTGACCTCCTTAGAGATCCACCTCCAGAAGATCTACAACAAAGTGCCAGGGACCAGCAGCAACGGGCTGGAGGAGGAGTTCAAGGTGAGTGTGGCTGTTGTCCTGTCCTGGTGGATCTGCTGGGATGGTGCAGGGATCACCTGGCACTGGGGGGGGCTCTGAAAATCCCCTCTGCTTTGCTCCTTGCCCTGCAGAAGCTCACTTCAATCAAAATCCAGAATGACAAGATGAGAACGGGCAACTTGCCAGCCAACATGAAGAAGAACAGGGTGCTTCAGATAATTCCATGTAAGGCTTGTTTGGCTCAAGGTCTGCTGGGTGTGGGGACAGGAATTGGGCTGGAGAAATGGGACAAACAGGGACCTTGTGATGTTCAAGGAAAAGGGCAGAGCCCTGCCCCTGGGGAGGGACAAGCCCAGGTACCAGTCTGGACTGGGGTCACCCAGCTGGGTGGAAAAGCAGCTTGGAGGAAAGGACCTGAGGGTCCTGACAGACTGCAGCCTGAACCTGAGCCAGCAAAGTGCCCTTGTGACAAAAGGGACAGTGCTGGCCTGGGCTGTGGGAGACAAAAACTTCCAGCAGGTCCAGGGAGGGGATCCTGCCCCTCTGCTCAGCACTGGGGAGGCCACACCTGGAGCACTGGGTCTCAGGACAAGAGAGACATGGACAGACTGGGGACAGCCCAGGGAGGGGACTGGGAGAGCTGGGACTGCTCAGGAGAAGGCTCCAGGGGCCTCATCCCTGTCCATGCACACCTGCAGGGAGGGTGCAGAGAGGACAGAGCCAGGCTCTTGCCAGGGGTGGCCAGGGACAGAACAAGGGGCTGTGGTCACACACTGACCACAGGAGGGTCCCTCTGAAGATCAGGGAACACATTTTGCCTGTGAGGTGCTGACACAGGTTGCTCAGGGATGTTGTGGAGTATCCAGCCTGAAGATACTCAAACTTTCCCTGGACACAGATGGGCAACCAGCCCTGTATGACCCTCTCTGCTGGTTTCTGCTCTGCCTCAGAGGGGAAAGAGTCCCAGTGCTGAGCAGATCCTTTCCCTGGAGAGCTCAGCATCCCCTTCCTCTGCCCCAAACCAGGCCATGGCAGAGGGTGGAGCTGGCTGTCCTTGTCCCAGCCAGGTGCACTGTGCTCCCCTTGCCTTATCTCTGTCTCCCACTTGGGGCTTGGTGACTCCCCAGCTGAAGGCCATGCAGGTTCTCCCAAATCTCAGATGGTTCTGTTCTGTTCCAGATGAGTTCAACCGAGTAATCATTCCAGTGAAGAGAGGGGAAGAGAACACAGACTATGTGAACGCTTCCTTCATCGATGTGAGTCTTCTCCAGTCTTCTTCCCATCTTCTCCCAATGGAAACCACCTCATGCTGCTTCCTTTGGGAAGAATTTATCCCAAACATTCCTTTTATGGGTTTTGTACAGCTCCCTCCATGTGACTTTGCTTTGTGTCACTGGGTGGTGCTGGTTTCTTTCTCCAAGAAACCCCCAGGTATATCCAGCTCCTTGTGGGAGAGGAGAGCTGGAACCTGAGCAGAGCCTCCAAATCCTGGGCTCATTTCTGCCCCTCTGGGCTCTGCTGATGGCTGTGGAGAAAGGATCCATGTATCCATGGAAATAACACAGCACTGGCCATTTGGTCAGAAAACATCCACCAGATTAGCTTAGGGAGCAATACGCAATCCCAAAACCTTGGAGAGGAGCCAGGTCAATCCCATTACACCTGTCTGGGTGGTGGCAGGAGGAGAGGCAGGGAGGTTAAGTGCTGTCCTCACTCTGAGGAGGAGATAAGTGATTGCACATCCTTCTCTGCTGAGCAATCCTGTGGACTCCAGGGAGACATCTCAGATGAGTATTGATCTCCATGCAGTGATGCCAGTGCTGGCCAAGGCACAGACCCTGCTCTTTTCCAGCCCAATTTCTGTTTTCCTCTCCCAATGACACAGGACTCTTTTTTTTCCCCAAAAAGGCAATCACTGGTTTTGCCACTAAAACCAGTTTATTCCCAGTTCTAACATCCCTAATTAATTGCTCCCTGAAATCTCCTTTGCTGGGTGCCTGCTGTGGCTGTGGGAGCAGCCAGGAGCAGCTGCCTTGTTGTGCATCCAGATCAGAAAATTTCCATGGCACGTAAGCAATTTGGGCTGAGGATTCAATTTCCTGCCTCTGCTGAACTTTGCTTAAATGACAAACTCCAAATGACGAAGCATCTGCAGTCACAGCCTGCAGGGAGGGCACAGGGGAGTCACAGGGGTTTGGAAACAAAAACTCTTTGTGGCTGTGGAAGAGCCAGAGTCATCCAGCCTTCCTGCTGGTTTTCACAGATCATAGAATGGTCTGGCTTGGAAGGGACCTCAAAGATCATCCAGTGCTGTTTAGTTGTGCTTGCTTCTTCCAAAAATCCCCGTGGTATTTTCAGGGTCCCCACTGGCAGGAAGGAAATGATGAATCTGACTCCATGTTCTTAGAAGGCTAATTCATTATTTTATGATATTAGATTATATTAAAGAATGTTATACTAAAACTATACTAAAGAATAGAGAATGGATACTTACAGAAGGCTTAACAAAATAATAATAAAAACTCGTGACTGACTCCTCAGAGTCTGACACTGCCTGACTGTGATTGGCGATTAAGTCAAAACAATTCACATGTTGGATAAACAATCTCCAACCACATTCCAAAGCAGCAAAACACAGGAGAAGCAAATAAGATAATATTGTTTTACTTTTCCTCTGAGGCTTCTCAGCTTCCCAGGAGAAGAAATCCTGGCAAAGGGATTTTTCCAGAAAATATGATGGTGCCAAATCCCCAATAAAAGTTGTACTTGGAGCTAAGGCAAAGCTCTGCTCCAGCACTCAGAGCTTGCAATATTGCTTAGGTGTGCTGGAAACCCAAATGGATCAAGCTGGGTGTGTGTAGGGGATGTGATCCTCCCAAAATTGAGCTGAGCTTGGTGGGTCAGCCATGTCCAAGAGGTTCCTGCTGCTGGTTGCACTGACCCTGCTCCCAAATTCCAGGGGTATCGCCAGAAGGATTCCTACATCGCCAGCCAAGGGCCGCTGCAGCACACGATAGAGGACTTCTGGAGGATGATCTGGGAGTGGAAATCCTGCTCCATAGTGATGCTGACAGAGCTGGAGGAGAGGGGCCAGGTAAGCTCCCAGGATCAGCTGCACTAAACAGCAGGGAGATCGATAAATGGATGAAGAGCAGGAGTTTGGAATGGGATGATCCTTAGGGTCCTTCCAGCCCAAACCAGGCTGTGATTCTGGGAGTTCCTGAGGTCTGTGGGATCCCACTGTTAGCATTCAGAAACACACAATCACAGAATGATTATATGCAGGTGCTTTTACTGAGGAGCTCTGGGTGTCAGGGGTACAGACCCAAATCTGACTCCAACATGGGTTCAGGGTGAACACTTTTATACCCTTATCATTATATAACTACATGTTAATTATTAAACTTATATTGTTCTATTGTATGCATTGATCTCATCCAAGCATGGATTCTTGTAATCTCCATCAAACCCCCCAAAGATCATTTCTCATGATTCTTGTTACTGTGGGGGTACCAGTTGTTGTTTTTTCTGGGTCTGGATTGAAGGCCCTTGAGATGGTAGCTCATGTTCAGACTCAAGTGTTTATTATTTCTTATCAGTAAAACAGTCTCACTACTGTGAGTTCAGCAGCTTTTCATCAGAAGGCACAAAATGCCCAACAATCTCTTGTTCCAAGGTCTTTTAAGACTAAACTATCCAATTAAGAGCTGACACCTGGATTATTTTCCCTTTTAACCCAATAACTGATCCCCAAGAGCCCACAATGCAGACTTTTCTGCCCAATTACAAAATGCCACCCAAACCCATGGAGAAGGAGGAAGAAGAAGCATGAAGCAGAAACCCAGGATGACACCCTGTGCCCTCCATCTTGCTTCCATCCACAACATACTAAAAATCCCAAAACCTCAATTTCTCACCAAGTGATACACCTGCACTACTCTATAATCTATTTCACACTTTTGTGGGTTCCAGTCTATCTTGAAGTCTGGGAAACTTTCTCCATGAATGAGGGTCAGAGTCAATGCTGCCCTGGGGGTCAGGGCACCCCAGAGCACACAGGGAAATATTTCCAGTGCCCTGGGTTTCCACAGGTACAATTCAACAATAATCATATGCAATTACCAAACAATCATTACATTTAACAATCATATCATTTATCATATTCATTAAATGATTATACAAGGGCAGTTTCACATGATCCAGTAAAGCTCAACACCACCTGAAGTTGGGCAGCTGCCAGGAGATTCTTCTCTCCAAATCCATGGGAAGAATAGAGGGTTTGTCACCCTGTGGCCTCCTTTGTAAGAGCCTAAATGAGAGATGTGGGACTCCAGGGGTTCTCCAAAATGCAGTTTATTACATCCAAGAGTTACAGCAGTCCAGGGTGGTGGGTGACAGAGCCTGTGCCTACAGCTGTCAGCTCCAGCTGCAGGCAGGCCTGGAGACCCTTTGGTTTTGGTTACAATGCATTATAGACTTTTCTTTTGGTCACAATGCATTATAGACTTTCCTTTGCTGAGCATCTTCATACAGTAGAACCAATCTATACCTTAACTTTTATCTCTAGCCCATCATAACTACTGTAATTACCATATTCATGTCACTGTTCTCCAATCACTATAAGTTAGTGCATTACAGTTTCAGCTAGAAGTTGTTTTTCAGTTTTCTTGCAGTAGAAAATTCTGAGACATTTTTTCTACTTGCAACATTTGCTGCCTTGTTTGCCTGTGCTCTCTTTCTGCTTGGTAAAAACTTCTTCTTGTTTGGGGTGGGTTTATCCTTTGCTCTAAGCCATAAAACCCCTTGTAACTCACACAAAATACCCTTTGCCTCCTTGGTTATCCAGTGAGACTGGCTCAGCAATTCTTTTCTTTTATATCAAAACTTGCTTCCATCTCTATTCCTTCTTCATATTCTACATCCAAAAATCTTTCAGCTAAACATAGACATCTGTGAGACTTTCTTGACAAAACTTTCATCCTTCCCAACCCTCCTGTGCTGCCCCCTCAGGAGAAGTGTGCCCAGTACTGGCCGTCCGACGGCTCCGTGTCCTACGGGGACATCACGGTGGAGCTGAAGAAGGAGGAGGAGTGTGAGAGCTACACAGTGAGGGACCTGCTGGTGACCAACACCAGGGTAAGAGCCTGGCTGCTCCCCCTGGCTGTGGTGGGTGGTGGTTGAGGGTCCCCAGGACGAGGGAAGAGATGAGAACCTTGACTCTGTGTTCCAGAAGGCTGATTTATTATTTTATGATATATATTATATCAAAAGAATATTATATACTAAAACTACACTAAAGAAGTAGAAAGGATTTCATCAGAAAGCTAGAAAAGAATGAGTAATAAAATCTTGTGACAGACTCAGAGAGTCTGACACAGCTGGCTGTCATTGGCCATTAATTAAAAACAATGGACATGCTGGGTAAACAGTTCTCCAAATCACATTCCAAAGTAGCAAAATATGGAGAAGCTTCCCAGTTTCTTAAGAGAAAAGATCCTAGCAAAAGGATTTTTCAGAAAATATGTCTGTGACACCTGGAGACCTCTGCCTGCTCCTGGGTTTCACTGCCAGGAGCCCCTGCTGCTGTTCCATCAGCTCCCCATTGTCCCAAAGGGATTTTATCCCTGTATCCCTGTCCTGCTGCTCATTCCTGCTGCCCTCACCACCAAGCCTCCTTCCTGCTCCCCATTCCCCACACTTCCCTTACTCCTTGCCCTGGGAATGCCACTCCTCCACAAGCAGCTTTCCTACAAGGATTTTGCTTGCTTCTTCCAAGAATCCCTGTGGTATTTTTGGGGTCCCCCATGGCAGGAAGGAAATGATGAATCTGACTCCATGTTCTTAGAAGGCTAATTTATTATTTTATGATATATGATATGAAATGATCTGATATGACATTATATTATGCTATATTATGCTATACTAAAACTTATCTCCCTCCTGCTCCCCATTCCCCACATTTCCCCTACTCCTTGCCCTGGGAATGCCACTTCTCCTCAAGCAGGGATTGTTATCCCAAAGCCCTGAACCCCCCAGGGTTCCTGGGTGCAGATCCCTCAGCCTGACCTGGAGCTGTGCCCTCCCCACAGGAGAACAAGAGCCGACAGATCCGACAGTTTCACTTCCATGGCTGGCCAGAGGTTGGGATCCCCGGGGATGGGAAGGGGATGATCAACATCATTGCAGCAGTGCAGAAGCAGCAGCAGCAGTCTGGCAACCACCCCATCACTGTGCACTGCAGGTAAAGCCTGGCTGGAGCAGCTGGGCCACCCCTCTGAGGGATCTGCTCCACCAGGAGCTTGGGAGATGGTCAGAATCCCAAATTATGTCCTGGATAAAATGGGAGAGGCTGGGGTGTGGTATTTTCGGGGTGCCCCGTTGTTGGGAGGAATGATGGATCTGACCCCATGTTCTCAGAAGGTTAATTTATTATTTTACCATCTATATTATATTAAAGAATGCTATACAAAACTATACTAAAGAATAGAGAAAGGATACAGACAGAAGGCTAAAATATAATAATGAAAAACTCATGACTCTCTCTAGAGCCCTGACACAGCTGGATGATGATTGGTCATTAAATAAAAACAATTGACATGAAACCAATGAAACAATCACCTGTGGGTAAACAATCTCCAAACCACATTCCAAAGCAGCAAAACACAGGAGAAGCAAATGAGATAATAATTGTTTTCCTTTTTCTCTGAGGCTTCTCAGCTTCCCAGGAGAGAAATCCTGGCCAAAGGGATTTTTCCAGAAAATATGACACTGGGGCAGGGCTGGCTCCTCCAGTTCTCCAGAGCTTCCCAGGTGGATTGTCCTCTGGGCAAAGGCAGCAGGGGTTTTCCCTCAGCTCCTGGTTTCTCTTTCCCAGTGCTGGAGCAGGAAGAACGGGCACCTTCTGTGCGCTGAGCACTGTCCTGGAGAGGGTGAAGGCAGAGGCCATCCTCGATGTCTTTCAGACAGTCAAGAGTTTAAGACTACAGAGGCCACACATGGTGCAGACACTGGTAGGTGCCTTCTGACCTGCCAGAACCTCAGCAAGGATGGGCTGGGGGGCTCAGTGTTGAGCAAAAACCTCTTTGGTGGAAGGTTTTTGCTCTCCATGGAAGAGGGAGTGAGGGAAGGTGTGGGTTCATCATCCCTGGAAGTGCCCAAGGCCAGGTTGGATGGGGCTTGGAGCAACCTGGGACAGTGGAAGGTGTCCCTGACCATGGCAGGGGGTTGGAGCAAGGTCATCCTCAAGGTTTCTTCCAACCCAAACCATTCTAGGATCCATGATTCTGTGAGGGTGGGCCAGGAGCTGTCTCCCCTTCCTCTTGTTAAGGCACCAAGTGCCTTCTAAGCACTGACAGAAGTTGTAGGAACCTCCTTGGGCACATCCTCAGCCACAGTCCATACATGAATGAGCTGAAACTCCTGGAGAAGTGCCCTGGAGTGGCTGTGGAACCCTGCACATTGGTAGAGTTGGGGCTGGGTGAGGTCTTGCAAGAGGGGTTTGCTCAGGGTTTTAGGAGAAAAGTCTTTTGGGATCCAAACAGAACCTCAGAGCAGGAAGGGGAAAGCAGAATTTCTTTGGCCATGAGTACCCCAGGAAGGGTTTGGGGGTCACAGGGAGGTGGGACCTGCTCTGGACACCTGCCCAAGCCTCAGGTGCTGTCTGAGGTGTGGATCTTCCTGCTGTGAGCCTGTTCTCTCTGAAATCCCACAGGAACAGTACGAATTCTGCTACAAGGTGGTGCAGGAATACATCGACGCCTTCTCAGACTACGCCAACTTCAAGTGAAGAAAAACAGGAACAAAAAATCCACACCCACCCTCCCTGAAACAAATGACAGAAGAGTTGCCTTCTTTAATATTTTGTAATATTCTGTTTGTTAATATACCCCCCCAAACAAAACAAAAACAAAACCTATGTGTATATATCTTAACTGTTTTAGAGGTTGGTACCATAAGCTTCATATTAGCTGGAGATTTTATATGTAGCAAAGTGTTAGTGCAGATACTGTTGGCTCCTTTTTTTCCAATGTTTTATTGGGGAATTAAATAGCTTGATGTTTGGATTAATATTGTCATACCATCTCTCTTCTGGAGAGTTGATACAGGCTGTTATTTTGTTTGTAAATCTTTTTTTTTTTTTTTTTTTTCTTGAGGGAGTAAAACCTTTTTAAAAAAAAAGGAAAGAAAGATATCCTGGATCTCATCTGAAACAAAACCTAAACCCCCTCCACCACCACAACCCCACCAGCACAAGCTTTTCCAAACCTGCAGGGAAATGGTTTCACATTTTTCTGCTGGTCAGCTCTAAAAAAAAAAAAATAAGGAGAAAAAAAAAAAAAAAGCTCATTCTGTGTGTGTGTTTATATATAAATACCCTCATTTTTGTACCAAAAGCTAAAATACTTTCCTCCCTCAGGGTCAGGCCACCATGTACTGCTGGTTTGGAAACTGTAATTGCCACACAGCAGCACCCAAATGTTGGGATTTCAACCTCAAAAAAGCAAAGCCCAGAAAACCGAAAGGATTTTTGCTCCCTGAAGGAAAGGTCTGTGTGTGTTTGGAGCTGGACTTTAGAGCAGGGATTGGGGCTGGCCCTGTGGCCCTGAGCTGAGGGTGCTCACTGCCATCCCTGCTGGGGCTCTTGGCACCAGCTGAGCTCCATCCCCAGCTGCTGGAGGAGATGTCAGATTATTTTTCCTGGCACTCTGAGAGATCTCATAGAATATCCAATCCTATATCCATGACAGGGACACCTTCCACTATCCCAGATCTCTCCAAACCTCATCCAACCTGGCCTTGGGCATTCCAGGGATCCAGGGGCAGCCGTGGCTTCTCTGGGCACCCTGTGCCAGGGCCTGCCCACCCTCCCAGGGCAGGATTTTTCCCAAATCCCCACTCCAGGCCTGCTCCCTTTCGAGAAGAATCCAAAGGCTCAAGAAATATCCTGAGGAGCAGGGGTGCAGCACTTGTATATTAGAAAAAAAACAGGTTAATATTGATAATTTTAATATTTTTCTTATGAAGAGAGGCTGAGGAAACACCTTCCTTGTTCCTCCTGCACTCAGGGGCACCATGGCCAGGTTAATGGGGGAGCTCCATCCCCTCTGCAGGCACTGGGAGAACTGGTTTGGAGCAGAGGCTTCACCCCAAGGATTTCTCTGGGCACCCCAAACAGTGCTGGGGAGCACAGGGTGGGTGGCAGGGCCCAGGAATATTGACAGGGATGTTCTAGACTCAGGATATGGGGTTAAAATCTAGGAAATTCTGGGTAAAAACAGCCCAGGAGTCAGAGTATCCAAGTTTTTTCAGCTTTTTCCATCCAGGCAGGATTCAGTGGAGGCCCACAGGCAAGGGGGCACCCTCAGCCACCCAAAACACCCCCAAAAAAAGTTGTTTTGCTGCTGCCATCATCCCCACTGCATCACCTGGTACCCCTCATGAGCTCCAACTTCACCCCATTGCCAATAAATTCCAACTCCTAAATTCTGGGGCCTTTGGGCCAGGGCTGTCAGTCACACTCAGAAATAAATCTGGTGACCCCAAAGAAATGGGGACCCTCCTTGAACAGGGAGGGGGTTCATTTGTCCCCACAGGTGCTCCACCCAGGAACATGGACCACCCCAACAAGTCCCTCCATTTCCCCTTTTTTCCTTCCTTACCAGGACCTCAGGGGGTTTGAGGAAATTTTGGGGTGCCAGGAGCTGCCTTGAGCTTTTGCCACAGCATCTGCCCTGGCCCCATCCTGCATCCAACTGCAAATATCAGAGAGATGAGCAGCTGCTGGAGATAATCCAGGGCCAGATCCTGCCTAAATCCCCTTCCTGAGCTGGGAGTTGTGGGCTCCATGGCCACTGCCAGCATCCAGCCCCACTTTGGGGGTGACAGATCTGAAATGGGGGGAGAACCAAGGAAATGGGGGCTGGGAAACTGAGGCATGGGGAATTTGCTCACCTCCTTTCAACAAGAGCATCCCTGGAGCTGCAGAGGGACAATCTGCATCCATCCCTTTCCCAGCTGCCAGCAAATGGGAAATGAGCCCCTTCTGGGGGGTCCCCATGGCAGAATCCCCAAAAAGGGCTCTCAGGGTGCTGTTCTGTGGTGCCAGGGGCATTTGGGGGGAAGGAGGCACCGGGCACCGGCACGGGGAGGCCGATGCCATCAGCGAGGTCACTGTCCCCCGGGGGAACGGTGGCCGGGCCGACGTCACTGTCACCGAGCCCTTCAAATAGCGGTGCCTGCCCTGCCGGCCGCTGCCACCACCGCCGCTGTCACCGCCACTGTCACCGCCACTGTCACCGCCACCGCCAGCACCGGCACCTCCGGCCCCCGCCCAGGTGAGGCTGCCCCGGCCACGGCACGGGCTGGGCCCCGGGTTGGGGGGTCCTGCTTGCCCCAAATCAGACCCCAAATGGGGCTGGGGGGGTGGGGGGAGTGTCCATGCTGGATGCAAACCCCAGCAGCACCCCGGGGTGCTGAGCCCCTCCGGCTTCCCAGCCCCAAAGGGCACCCATGGGTGCTCACTCACCCCCTCGGGATCTGCATCCCAAACCCACCCATGGGTGCTCATCCCCTCTGCATCTCCATCCCAAACACACCCATGGGTCCTCATCCCCTCTGCATCTCCAGCCCCAAACCCATCCATGGGTGCTCATCCCCTCTGCATCTCCAGCCCCAAACCCACCCATGGGTGCTCATCCCCTCTGGATCTGCGTCCTAAACCCACCCATGGGTGCTCATCCCCTTTACATCTCCATCCTAAACACACTCCAAAGAGATGCTGGGTCATTCCCTCTGCATCTCCATCTCAAACCCACCCATGGGTGCTCATTCCCTCTGCATCTCCATCCTAAACTCACCCCAAAGAGAGCTGGGTCATCCCTTCCAGCATCTGCGTCCCAAACCCACCTCAGCACCACCCATGGGTGCTGATCCCCTCTGGATCTGCATCCCAAACCCACCCATGGGTGCTCACCCCCTCTGCATCTGCATCCCAAACCCATCCCAAACCCACCCATGGGTGCTGATCCCCTCTGCATCTGCATCCCAAACCCACCCATGGGTGCTGATCCCCTCTGCATCTGCATCCCAAACCCACCCATAGGTGCTGATCCCCTCTGCATCTGCATCCCAAACCCATCCCAAACCCACCCATGGGTGCTCACCCCCTCTGCATCTCCATCTCCATCCCCCCCCCATCCCCTGTGCTCCTACCGACCCCAAACCACCCCAGGCAGCACCCGCGGCTGCTCAGCCGTCCCGCAGCCCCCCGGGGGTGTCCCCGGAGCAGCTGCCGGTGGGACAGTGCCACTGTGTCCCCGCAGCCCCCCGGCCATGGCACCCCGCGGGTCGCTGCTGCTGCTGGCGCTGCTGCTGCTCAGCTGCGCCCTGCCCCGCGCCCGCGGCCAGCACTGGTCCCACGGATGGTACCCGGGGGGCAAACGGGACCTCCGCACCCCCAGCGACCTCCAGGTAGGGCGTCCCCCGCGGGTCACCCCCCTGCGGGTCATCCCCGTCCCTCCCGGGGTGATGCCCACCCCGCCTGTGTCCCTCCTGCCCAGGGTTTGTGTCCCCCCCGCCACCCTGTCCTGGGGTTAAAATCCCTCAGGATTATCCCTGCCCGAGTTACACCGCCCCAAATGATCCTCCCTGAATTGTGTCCCCTCGTAATTGTGTCCCCATCCCGCGATTGTCCCCCCGCTGCGTTCTTGGATTTATCTCTGCCCCAGGTTAAACCCCACGGGCTAAAATCCCCCGGTTTATCCCCCTCCCTGAATTATCCGGGTTTATCAGCACCCCCAGGTTATCCCCTTCCCTGAATTATCCGGGTTTATCAGCATCCCCAGGTTATCCCCCTCCCTCAATTATCCGGGTTTATCAGCATCCCCAGGTTATCCCCCTCCCTCAATTATCCGGGTTTATCACTCTGGGTTATTCTCCTCTCTGAATTATCCAGGTTTATCACCCCCGCGGGCTATAATCACCCCGGGTTTTTCCCCTCCCTGAATTATCCGGGTTTATCCCCCCAGGTTTTCCCCCTCTCTGAGTTATCCGAATTTATCACCCCCCCAGGTTAGCCCCCTCCTTGAATTATCCAGGTTTATCATCCCCACGGGCTAAAATCCCTCAGTTTATCTCTCTCCCTGAGTTGTTATCCAGTTTTATCACCCCCTCAGTTTATCCCCCTCCCTGAATGATCCCCCCCGAGACCATCCCTTTTCCCGTGCTTATCTTCCCCTCCCCGAATCCCCCTCACTTTATCCACCCTGGAATTCCCCCCACCCGCGGGGTGATCCCCCCCCAATCCCGGCTGCTTTTCTCCCTTTTTTCCCCCCTCCTCCCGCAGGTCCCGTCCCCTCTCGGGCGCTGCCGTCCCCTCCCGTGTCTCCCCCGGCGGGAGGAGCCGCTGCTGGTGAGAGGGAGCGGGGCTGGGGGTCCTGGGGGGTCTCCGGGACCGAGACTGACCCATCCTGGGTGTCCTGTCCCCGGGACCGGCACTGACCCATCCTGGGGATCCTGGGGGTCCTGGGGCTCCCCGGGACGGGGTCTGACCCATCCTGGAGGTGCTGGGGGGTCCCCAGGACCAGGTCTGACCCATCCTGGGGGTTCCCGGGACGGGGTCTGACCGATCTGGGGGTCCCCGGGACCGGGTCTGACCCATCCTGGGGGTGCTGGGGGTCCCCGGCACCGGCACTGACCGGTCCCCCCGCCACTCTCCCGCAGCCCCCGGCCCTGCGTCCCTGACCGAAGGCACCGAACCCCCCCGCGGGAGCGAACCGGGACCCCCCCGCGGGGAATAAAGGGGCTGGGGGGATCTGTGAGCAGTGATGGTGTTGGAGGGGGGCTCGGGGGGGCGGCATGGGGACAGTGGGGACAGCGGTGTCCCTTGGGGCTGCGGTGCCGTGGGCGGGCGGGGTTGTGTCCCCAGGGGGATGCGGTGTCCCGTGGGGCTGGTCCCTGTCCCCAGGGCTGTTCGGCTGTTCCGTGTCCTACGGGTGTCCGTGTCCCGTGCAGGAAGTTCCTGCCCCACGAATGTCCGTGTCCCCTCCCTGTCCCTGTCCCGTATAGGGTGTCCCTATCCCCGCCGGTGTCCGTGTCCCACCGGTGTCCCTGGCCCCTAGGTGCCCGTGTCCCACGGATGTCCCTGTCCCCTATAGGGTGTCACTGTCCCCGCCGCTGTCCTTGTACCACGGGTCTCCTTGTCCCCGCCGGTGTCCGTGTCCCACAGATTTCCCTGTCCCCGTGTAGGGTGTCACTGCCCCACGAATGTCCGTGTCCCTTGGCTCTCCCTGGCTGTCCCTATCCCGTACAGAGTGTCCCTATCCCCGCCAGTGTCCGTGTGTCCCACAGATATCCGTGTCCCACGGCAGCCCCTGTCCCTTGCAGGGTGTCCCTGTCCCCACCGGTGTCCCTGTCCCGTGTAGGGTGTCCCTGCCCCATGATGTCCGTGTCTCCCTTGGCTGTCCCTGTCCCGTGTAGGGTGTCCCTCGCCCCACGGATGCCCGTGTCCCCTGGCTGTCGCTGTCCCGTGTAGTGTCCCTATCCCTGCCGATGTCCATGTCCTACAGCTGTCCCTATCCCGTGTAGGGTGTCACTGTCCCACGGGTGTCCCCGCCTCACGGATGTCCGTGTCTCCTGGCTGTTCCTGTCCCACGGGTGCCCCTGTCCCGTGTAGGGTGTCCCTGTCCCCTGGCTGTCCCTGTCCCCTGGCTGTCCGTGTCCGTGTCCCGCTCCCCTCCCGAACTCCATTTCCCATCATACCCCGCTCCCCCTCCCCGTGACGCCGCGCACAGATGTGACGTCACTCTCCGCGCCGCGCGGTTCCTCAGGCGCCGCCATGCTGCGGGCGCTGAGGCGCTGCCGCCCGGGGCCCGTCCCGCTCCCGGGGCTGGCGGCCGCGTTGGGCCCCGGCCCCTTCCCAGGGCTCGGCCCCGGCCCCTCCCCGGGGCTCTGCCCCGCCTGGGCCCCGCGGGCGGTGCCGGCGCGGGGCCGCAAGACCCGGCACGACCCCCCCGCCAAGTCCAAGGCGGGCCGGGTGAAGCTGCCGCCGCCCGTGGACCCCGAGGAGCTGCTGGTGGTGCAGGAGCGGTACCGGCAGTACCGGCTGGTTCTCAGCGCCCTCCGGTACCGGGGATAGGGCTGTGGGGCAGGGCAGGGCTGGGCTGTGCCCGTGGAGATGGGGGCGGCTGTGGGGCAGGGAGGGTCGGACATGGGCTGGGCTGGGCCTGGTTGTGGGACTGGGGGTGCTTGTGGGTTTGGGTTAGGGACCAGCTGTGGGGCTGGGGGTGGTTGTGGGTTTGGGTTAGGGACTGGTTATGGGGCAGGGGAAGGTCAGGACTGGTTATGGGGCTGGGGAGGGCTGTGGGTTTGGGTTAGGGACTGGTTATGGGGCTGGGAGTGGTTGTTTACCCAGCCTTCCTTGGATAAAGGACTGGCTGTGGGGCAGGGGAAGGTCGGGACTGGTTATGGGGCTGGGGAGGGCTGTGGGTTTGGGTTAGGGACTGGTTATTGGGCAGGGGGAGGTCAGGACTAGTTATGGGGCTGGGGGTGGTTGTGGGATTGGGTAAGGGACTGCCAGGGGAAGGTCGGGACTGGTTATGAGGCTGAGGAGGGCTGGGGGTGGTTGTGGGTTTGAGTAAGGGACTGGTTATGGGGCTGGGGGTGGTTGTGGGTTTGGGAAAGGGAGCGGCTGTGAGGCAGGGGGGGTTGAAGGGCTGGGTTTGGGGCAGGGGCTGGGTGTGGGGTTTTTGGGGGCTGCCTGGATTGGGTACAGGACTGGCTGGGGGACAGGGGGACAGGTGTAGGCCTGTGAGGCTGCTGTGGGGCAGGGGAAGGTTGGGTGTGGCTGTGGCTCTGGGGATGGAGTTGGAGGATGCATGAAGTGCTGGATATGGGGCTGATGTGGAAGAAGAGAGGGTTGTGGGGCTGGCTGTGGGGTGGGAGGCTGGATATGGGGTTGTGAGGCAGTGGAGTGTGGCCTTGTGGGGCCGCTGTAAGGGACAGTGGGGCAGTGGAGGGGTGGCTGTGGGGCACTTTGTAAGGGGAGCAGGGAGATCTGGGATACCGGGGAGTGGGAAAGGGTGGGAGGGTTTGGACTGATGAGGGGCAGAGAAGAGTGAGGGGGGTGGCACTGGGATTACTGAGGGGCAGGGGGTGGCACTGGGAGCACGGGGGTGGCACTGGGAGCACTGAGGATCAGGGTGCTGGGGCTGGCTCTGCTGTGGGCTGTGCTGCCAGCCCCGGGCAGGAGCTCAGGGCCCTCCCCCGGCCCTGCAGGGCGGAGTTCAGGGCCGAGGTGCTGCAGAAGAAGAGGGAGGAGCGCCTGGCTGCCGAGGGCTCGCCGGAGGAGCTGGAGGAGCACCGGCGGCTGATGGCCTGGAACGAGGAGGAGAACGCCCGGCAGAGGGCCCGCAGGTCAGCACGGCCCCTGCAGGGCACGGGGGGCACTGCCCTGCCGGCTTTGGCCTCTGCTCAGGCACAGCTGGGCACAGAGGAGCTTGGGCAGGGTCGTTCCTGGGTTAGGAACTGGTTCATGGCCAGGCCCAGTGGGGAATGGTCACAGCAGAGGTGTCCCCAGGTGTCCCCAGCCCTGTTTGATGTCTTTGCTGATGATCTCCATGAGGGGATTGAGTTCACCACCAGCAGATTTGCAGGTGACACTGAGCTGGGTGTGAGTGTGGGTGTGTTGCAGGGCAGGAGAGCTCTGCACAGGGACCTGCACAGGCTGGATCCAGGGGCTGAATCCAAGGAAATGAGGGATAACAAGTCCAAGTGTGGGGTGCTGCACTTTGGCCACAACAACCCCTGGGGACAGAGGGGCTGGCCAGCAGCCAGGCAGAAAGGGACCTGGGGGACAGATGGACAGCAGGCTGGACATGAGCCAGCAGAGTGCCCAGGTGGCCAAGAAGGCTCCTGGCCTGCATCAGGAATGGTGTGGCCAGCAGGAGCAGGGAAAGGATTCTTCCCCTGTGCTCAGCACTGGTGAGGCCACACCTCGAGTGCTGTGTCCAGTTCTGGGCCCCCCAGTTTAGGAAGGATGTGGAGATGCTGGAGTGTTCCAGGGAAAGGCAGCAAAGTTAGGGAAGGGTCTGGAACTCAAGTCCTGGTAGGAGCAGCTGTGGGGGCTCAGCCTGGGCAGAAGGAGGCTCAAGGGAGACCTTGTCACTGTCCACAACTCCCTGACAGGAGGGTGCAGCCAGCATGGGCCAGAATCTGCTTCCTGGCAGCATGGGAGCAGAGGACAAGAGGACACAGCCTTTCCCACCCTGGCCTTTTTAAATAAATCTGCCTGTGCAGCTCTCGTGGTTCCTGTGCCTTCTGCTGCTGAGGGCCAAGTCAAGGTGCTCTGGGTGGGATGTGTCACCTCCTCCATGACATTTTCCTTTCTGTCTGGCAGAGAGGAGAGACTCAGGAAAGAAGAGGAAGAGCAGAAGAGGAGGAAGTCAGAGATTGCAGAGAAACAGGCCAGGAAAATGGAGGCTTTCCTGGAGGAGAAGGAGAAGGAGGTTCTCCAGCTGCAGGTAAGAGCAGCTGGTGCCTCCTGGCGAGCAGCTTGCCAGAATTCCCTGCCAGGGAGCCATGTGGGAGCCGTGGGCTTGTTTGCCACCCATTTCTCAGCTGGCAGCTGGGAACACAAGCGCCAGCACCTTCCAGGGGTGTTGACAGCGCGTGGATGAGAGAGAGCTCGAGCCAGAGCTCTGGGAACAGGCTGGGATAATCCTGAGGGGGACAATCCTTGTCCTTTGCTTCAGGAGGAAGCCAAAAACTTCATCACCCCTGAGAACCTGGAGGCTCGGATCGAGGAGTGCCTGGACAACCCCCGGAATTACAACTTCGCCATCGACAAGGACGGGCGCATCGTCAGGCGCACGGTGCTCTCATAGCAGCCCTGGCTCTGGTGTCCAGAGCCCCCCAGAACACACAGATCCTTCCTTGGAATGTATAAATTGGCCACAGAAGTGGTGCAGAAGGGGGTCTGGCTGTGCTGCCTCCAAAGGGTTAATGCCTGCAGGAAAGGGGGTGAGGGGAGTCTTGGAGGCTCCAGCAGCCTGGCTCAGCCCTGTTGCTGTGCCTGTGATCCCACCTCCCACGTGTTTGGATCCCTGCTGCCTTCACACACGGCATGTGGGGAGGAGCAGAGCACTCCCGAGGCAGAGCCTGGCTCAGCTCCTCGCTGTCAGCTCCTCTGGATGCTTCCAAAGGCAAAGGAGGGCTGAATGAATTTGTAGGAAACACTGACCTTCCCTTTTTTTTGTTGTTGGGGGAAGGAATTAATTGTAATCCTGATTTCACACTTCAAACCCTCCTTTGCACATCCCTTGGTGTGGCTGAATAGGAAAATGTGTCTGAATGATCCAGGATTTCTGGTGTCTCATTATTCCTCCTTTTAGGCTTAATTTACTCATCACTACTGAAGGTATAGATAAAATTGTAATGACTTTGGGTGTTCTGGGTTGCTGGGGTCTGGCAGCCTGTCAGCTTTGTCCTAAAACTTCTAGTTTTGGGCTGAGCCTGGAGTTTGCTGTGGTTCAGCCATGGTCTGCAGGTCCCTCTCCTTCCTTCCCTCCCTCCCTCAGTTCATTGACCTGAAACCCTCACTTTTTACCTCCTAAAAGTGTAATCTTCTCCCGAGGCTGCACCTCAACCAGACGAGTACACAAAACCCACAGACTTGTGGCTGGGTTGTTTTTCTGTCCAAGTTTTATTTCTAATTAAGCTCAAAGCTCATCACTTCGAGTGTGAGTCACAGCCCGGGTTGGGGCTGGGACAGCGATGGATGCAGGACCCTGCAGGTTCTCTCCTGGCTGGGCTACACAAACAGCAGCTCCTGGTCACAGGATGAGTCAGTGCCACAGCCCTCTGAGGGGAGACAGGGTGTGAAACCAGGCAGCACCCACCAGACCCCAGGGACCCTCCAAAACAGGCCCCAGGGATCCCTGAAACAGCTCCTAGAGATCCCTGAAACAACCCTCAGGAACCCCAAAAAACAGCCCTCAAAGACTCCCCAAACCATCTCCCAGAGATCCCCAAAACAGCCCCCAGGAACCTCCCAAAAGCAGCGCCCAGGGACTCTGTACCAGCTCCTAGAGATCCCTGAACTCCCAGGGACTTCCAAAACAGCTCCCAGACATCCCTGAAATAGCCCCCAGGGACCTTCTGAACCAGCCCCCAGGAACCCCCAAAACCAGCCCCCAGGAACCCCCAAAACCAGCCCCCAGGGACCCTCTGAACCAGCTCCCAGAGATCCCTGAAACAACATCCAAAACCAGCCCTCAAGGACTCCCCAAACCAGCTCCCAGGGATCCCTAAAATAGCCCCCAGGAACCCCCCAAAGCAGCCCCCAGAAATCCCCCAAACATCCAGAGAACCCCCAAAACCAGCCCCCAGAGACCCCCTGGCACTGGGGTTTAATGAGCTCCTGCTCGTTCCATTCTCTGATGCTTTCCAGGATTTACAGCAGATCCCTGCTAGTTTAATTTAAGGAGGAGGGTGGGATTTTGAGGGAAAACTGATGAGAGCAGGAGGGGACGTGGCTCCTGCACTTGCTCAGCCCCCAAAATTTTTTTTGCTGTCTGTTTCCCTCTGTCCCAAACCCTCCCACTCTCATCCCTTCCCTGCGGTCTGGACTGGTCCTGGGGCATGCCCTAGCTGGACACACGGATGAGACAAAGAATCCCTTGGGCATCCTCCCATCTCCCACTATTCTATGGAACCCTGAATTCCCTCCCGGCTGTGCGAGGGCTCGGGACAGCAATCCCGGGACGCCGTGCCGCCCTCACCGGTGCTGCAGCAGATGCCGGGAGCGGCGCAGCTCCCCCCGGAGCCGCAGGGTTTGCGTCCAGATTCGCAGGGCGTGGGCAGGAAGTTTTCCTCCTGGCAGCGCAGCGCCTCCGAGGTGCCGATGTAGCAGCCCAGCTCCTCCCCGCAGCAGATGTTGGGCCCGAAGCAGTGGCCCTTGTTCCGGGGACCGCAGGGCAGGCACTGCTCGGGGAACGGGGCGGGGAGAAGGTTGGGAGAAGGGAAATGTCACTGTAGGACACGAAACAACACGAGAGCACACACCGCTGCTCTCAAAGTGAAGAAAAGTTCATTTTCTGACTCGAACATTTATAGGTTTCTAAAAGTAACAATAGATTGGAGCGTGACAGTGCCACCTCTCCAATGACACTAAGCAAACCAACGGTCTATCAAATTTCTCCTCCTCCATAAAAAAATGCAAAACAGTTATTTACAAAAAGTGTGTGAAAAAAATTTGTTACAAGAATGTAAACATCAGAAAACTTTAAAAATCTTTAAAAAATCAAAGCAACAGGTAAAGATGGGGTTGGGAGTGCTCCAAGCCCCCCCAGGACTTACCTTCCTGATGTCCATGTCCAGCACAGCTCGTTTGCCCCCGATGGGGCAGTTCTGGATGTAGCAAGCAGAGGAAATAGTCAGGAGCCCCAGGAGGCAGAGAGCCAGAGCCTTGCAGGACATGGCAGCGGGACAGGGGCGATTTGTGGCTGCTCATCCCAACTGCTGGCCCTGTATTTATAGTCCTGGCTCCTGCTTAGGGATTCTGGCACCGGCGTCACCAGTGTTCCTTAAAAACCACAAGGCATTGCTTCCCACAGCACAGGGCTCAGCTAATAGCCAGAGGTCGAGGACGTGAGGTCAAGGACAAGGTGCTGGTTTTCTCCTCAGTGATGAGTCTGGCAGGGACGTGTGGAGGTTGTGGATGGAGCTGGATGGACGTGGGGAGGTTGTGGATGGAGTTGGATGAGCGTGTAGAGGTTGTGGATGGAGGTGGATGGATGTGTGGAGGTTGTGGATGGAGCTGGATGAATGTGTGGAGGTTGTGGATGGAGCTGGATGGATGTGTGGAGGTTGTGGATGGAGCTGGATGAGCATGTGGAGGTTGTGGATGGAGCTGGATGGACGTGTGGAGGCTGTGGATGGAGGTGGATGGATGTGTGGAGGTTGTGGATGGAGCTGGATGGATGTGTGGAGGTTGTGGATGGAGCTGGATGGATGTCTGGAGGTTGTGGATGGAGCTGGATGGATGTGTGGAGGTTACGGATGGAGGTGGAGGAACATGTGGAGGCTGTGGATGGAGCTGGATGGACGTGTGGAGGTTACGGATGGAGTCGGATGGATGTCTGGAGGTTGTGGATGGAGCTGGAGGAATGTGTGGAGGTTGTGGATGGAGCTGGATGGATGTGTGGAGGCTGTGGATGGAGTTGGATGGATGTCTGGAGGTTGTGGATGGAGGTGGAGGAACATGTGGAGGTTGTGGATGGAGCTGGATGGATGTCTGGAGGTTGTGGATGGAGCTGGATGGATGTCTGGAGGTTGTGGATGGAGCTGGATGGATGTGTGGAGGTTACGGATGGAGTTGGATGGATGGATGGAGGTTGTGGATGGAGCTGGATGGACATGTGGAGGTTGTGGATGGATGTGTGGAGGTTGTGGATGGAGATGTGGAGGTTGTGGATGGAGTCTGGGACTCGGGGCCCTTGTCTGGCAGCCCCTTTGGGCTGCTGAGCTCTGCTGTGTCCTGTTGGGAACCCCTCTGGAGAGGGAAGGGATGAAGGAAGGCAGCTGCAGGTGGGATGTGTCCACCCAGGAGTGGGGTGAGAAGGGTGTGTGCTTCCCTTGGCTTCAAATCCCTTTGGGTGGGAGGAAGCAACCCCATATCCTCTGGGATCAGCCATGGGAATGTCCTTGTTGGCCCTGGCCTTTGGGGGATGCTCAGCACTGGGCTCATCCCTCTCTGGGATAACAGTGACCCCTGCCCATCCCCAACCATGCTCATCCAACAGCTCCAAAGCCACCTGAGAACACCAAACTTCCCAGGCAAAGGCCTGAGACCCCAAATTCCCCCACTGCTTCTCCTTGGAGCTGCACACAGGGATTCAAGCTGGTGTCCTGAGCCCCATCACCAGCAGACAAAGCCTCCCCCTCCTCCTCCCTGAGAAGCAGCGCTGAAGATGAGGCCGAAGGCTGACGCAACCACCCAAGGTCCTGCTCACCCCAGCCCCTTGCCTTCCTTATCCCAATTAGGAGCTTCCAGCTTGAATAAATTTCCCTGCTGCGGACAAACCTTGGCGTCCGCTGAGATCATTACCCTGCACTGCCTTAATTGGGAATTAGGCAGCCCAGAGCCGGACAGCCATGACCTTTTCCTGTCCCTCTGGCTTGCTTCAAAATCCACCACTTAGCGAGGCTGGCACAAGGGCAGCCAGGTCCCTGTCACCCAGCCTGGGTCAGTGCCAGTCCCTGGGGACAAGGCAGGCACTGGGATCCATGGAAATGGCTTGGAAATGGGGCTCAGCTGTCCCAGCAGCTCAGCTCCGGCTGCAGCACAGGATGGAGAGAGGGAATTCTCATCCCAGAGCCCCTGTGGCTGCTCCAGGGGTGCCCAGACCCCTGTAGGATGTGTCTCAGGTAGAAAAGTGGGCAAAACCCGTTATCAGCCCCTGGTGCTTTTTGGGGACTTAATTTTTGTCTGATTT
The DNA here is from genome assembly GCF_023055355.1 of Agelaius tricolor. NCBI lineage: Eukaryota > Metazoa > Chordata > Aves > Passeriformes > Icteridae > Agelaius > Agelaius tricolor. The sequence goes on along the minus strand of NW_027269284.1, from coordinate 363,766 downwards.
TGAGGGGTTCATCAGACAGAGCACTCCCAGCTCAGCCACTCATTCCCAGTGCTGCAGGAATGTTGGGGGTTCATATCCTGCATCTTGGAAAATCTGAGTGCTGGAGCTGGGCTAGAAGCCCAATTCCCTCACCCCAGCTTGGAGTCCCCCATCCACGCTGGTGTCACTCCTTTCCCAATGATTTTGGGGTGATTTGGGGTTCCCCCCTTCCCTAGGGCTGGGATCAGATGCTGGCTGTGGGAAGGAGGTCCTGGATCGATCCTGCAGGTCCTGGATCGATCCTGCAGGTCCTGGATCAATCCTGAAGGTCCTGGATTGATCCTGCATCCCCTGGATCAATCCTGGAGGTCCTGGATCGATCCTGGAGGTCCTGGATAGATCCTGGAGGTCCTGGATCGATCCTGGAGGTCCTGGATCAATCCTGCAGGTCCTGGATTGATCCTGCATCCCCTGGATCGATCCTGGAGGTCCTGGATCGATCCTGGAGGTCCTGGATCAATCCTGCAGGTCCTGGATTGATCCTGCATCCCCTGGATCAATCCTGGAGGTCCTGGATCAATCCTGAAGGTCCTGGATTGATCCTGCATCCCCTGGATCAACCCTGAAGGTCCTGGATCAATCCTGTGGGTCCTGGATCAATCCTGGAGGTCCTGGATCGATCCTGCATCCCCTGGATCAATCCTGGAGGTCCTGGATCAATCCTGCAGATCCTGGATCAATCCTGCAGATCCTGGATTGATCCTGCATCCCCTGGATCAATCCTGCAGGTCCTGGATCAATCCTGGAGGTCCTGGATCGATCCTGGAGGTCCTGGATCGATCCTGCAGGTCCTGGATCAATCCTGGAGGTCCTGGATCGATCCTGGAGGTCCTGGATTGATCCTGCAGGTCCTGGATCAATCCTGCATCCCCTGGATCGATCCTGCAGGTCCTGGATCAATCCTGGAGGTCCTGGATCAATCCTGCCTCCCCTGGGGGCACGGGGAGCTGCCGGGGCAGGATGGATCCCGCCGGAGTCAGGGAGCTCCACCTCCCGGGAGGTGCCACCTCCCTCAGGGACACTATAAAGGACGAGCTGTCCCCTGTGCCCTGGCCAGTGCCAGCCTGGAGAGACCTCGGAGCCAGGACCCTGCAGGGTAAGAGAGCCAGGAGAGGCTTGGGATACCCCAAATCCTGGGGGTGACTGTGGGATAATGGGGACTGATCATCCCTGGGGGTGTCCAGAGGGGAGGGGGAAAGATGAAACCAGCCCTGGAGGGGGGGGTTTGGAGCTGGGAGCCCAAAGCTCTCTGCCCTTGAGGGATTTGGGGTGCTTTTTCCTTGGGAAAGGAAAAGCACCCCAAAAGAAGGATCCCTCTCAGCTCTTGAGGGATTTGGGGTCCTTTTTCCTTTTCCTTCCTTTTTATCATTTTTAGTAGATGCTGTGCTGATTGCTGAAGGCAGCGAGGCCCTGAATCTGCCCCAAAGAGGGGCTTGGCCACAAGGTAAGGTGACAGTGACACATCCCAGCTGTGCCCAGTCCCCTGGGGCTGGGGGTGCTGCAGGGTGGGGCTCCATGGCCACATCCCAAATTCCAGCTCTGGCTGGGAGCTAAAAGGACAGAGCCCAAATCCTGCACCCAGCCCAGCCAAACCACCTGCACTCTGTGAGGATCTGGGGACAGAAGAGCCTCCAGCAGCCCCATCCTGAGCCCCAGCCACATCCCCTGGATCTGGGGACAGAAGAGCCTCCAGCACCTCCATCCTGAGCCCCAGCCACATCCCCTGGAGCCCCCAGGAGCCACCCCCAGTGCCCAGGACGAGGCCACCACAGTGCACGAGGGCTTTTATTGGGTCAGGTATGTACAGAGCCGAGCTGGGGGGGTCTGTGGGGTAAGGGGGGGCTCCCCACGCCCTGGCTCAGAGCAGGGGGTGCTTGCCCTGCTGCTGCTGCTGCTGCCGGTTTGCCAAGTGCATGAGCTTGAGGAGCAGATCTCCGGCCGAGCCATCCAGCAGCGTCAGGTTCTTCTCCTCCGACGCCTCCTGAGCGCCCTCGCCGCCCTCGTCCAGGCAGGCGCTGTCCATGGTGCACGTCTCTGCCGAGGGAAGCAAAAGGCGGCCGTGGCACGGGTAATTTGGGATCACCAAGGGGTGTTTTCGGCTGGGGGAAGGGTTGGTGGCAGCCTGGGGGCTCAGCACAGTTCGTACCCCGAAAATGATGGTTCAGCTCTTTCCCCTGCTAATGAACCCCCAGGCAAACCTAATCTTTGTCACTTCATCGCTTTATGTCTCCTGTTAAGCAGGGAGCAGGGATGGGGTTTCTGGCACATCAGGGAGGCTGTGCTGGCCAGGAAAAGCTCACGGTGGGTCAGGAAAGGGCTGAGAGCCCAATCCTTTAGAGTCAGAATGGTTTGGGTTGGAAGGGACCTTTAAAGAAGATCTTGTGTCATGGGCAGGGACACCTTCCACCATCCCAGGGTGCTCCAAGCTCTGTCCAGCCTGGCCTTGGGCACTGCCAGGGATCCAGGGGCAGCCACAGCTGCTCTGGGCACCCTGTGCCAGGGCCTGCCCACCCTGCCAGGGAACAACTCCTAATTCCCAATCCCACCTAACCCTGCCCAGAGAGGGAATTGGGGTAAAAGTGAGAAAAGTCACGTCTTGAGACCACAGAGTGATGGAATGGTTTGGGAAGGGACCTTAAATCCCATCCAGTGCCACCCCCTGCCATGGTCAGGGACACCTCCCACTGTCCCAGGGTGCTCCAAGTCCCATCCAGCCTGGCCTTGGGCACTGCCAGGGATCCAGGGGCAGCCCCAGCTGCTCTGGGCACCCTGTGCCAGACCCTCCCCACCCTCCCAGTGAAAAACTCCTTCCTTACACCCATCCTGAACCCACCCATCCCCAAATTACCTCCCAACACCCCTTCCCCTCCACCCCTCACTTCCCCCTCCCTAAAACCCAACCACCCCACCAGCTCTGCATCAGCTGCCGAGCTCTGTCCGTGCCCCCCCTGCGCCCTCCCAGCCCGCGCTCCCCTCTCCCGGTTACCGGCGCTGCAGCAGATGCCGGGCGCGGCGCAGCGGCCCCCGGAGCCGCAGGGCTGCCCCTGGGGCTGGCAGGGCGAGGGCAGCGCCTCCTCCTGCGCGCAGCGCCGCGTCTCCGCCGTGCCCAGGTAGCAGCCCAGCTCCGCAGCGCAGCAGATGCCGGGCCCGAAGCAGCTCCCTCTGTTGCCGGGACCGCAGGGCAGGCACTGCGGGGAGGAGCTGCCTCAGTGACCCCCAAGAAACCCTTCGTGCATCCCCTGGTGTTGGAAACCCCCACGGGGATGCACCCCTGTGGATGGAGCTGGAGGAACATGTGGAGGTCGTGGACGGAGCTGGATGGAGATGTGGAGGTTGTGAATGGAGCTGGAGGAACGTGTGGAGGTCATGGATGGAGCTGGAGGAACGTGTGGAGGTTGTGGATGGAGCTGGATGGACGTGTGGAGGTTGTGGACGGAGCTGGATGAATGTGTGGAGGTTGTGGATGGAGCTGGATGAGCATGTAGAGATTGTGGATGGAGCTGGAGGAACGTGTGGAGGCTGTGGATGGACGTGTGGAGGTTGTGGATGGAGATGTGGAGGTTGTGGATGGAGTCTGGGGCTTGGGGCCCTTGTCTGGCAGCCCCTTTGTGCTGCTGAGCTCTGCTGTGTCCCGTTGGGAACCCCTCTGGCATGGAGAGGGAAGGGATGAAGGAAGGAAGGCAGCTCCCCAGCAGCTCCTCTTCCTACTCCTGGAGGTGCCACGCTGCCACCAGCACTGGTGACCTCATGTCCCTGCTTTGGGGTGTCCCCATGACCTCCCTGTCCCCATGACCAAGGTCCCCATGACCTCCCTGTCCCCTGTCCGTGCTCTGTCCTGTCCTGCTGCCCCCCAGCCTGGCAGGACACTCTGCTGTGGCCAAGCTTGAGCCTCATCTTGAGGTACCAACAGCACTTTGGAGGGGTCACTCCTCTGTCACTGCCCCATTGTGTGTCCCCCCCACCACCCCAAAAACCCCACAGGGAGCTTCTGCACCCCCCAGTGCCACTCTGGGTATAGAAAGCAGCTCCCCAGCAGCTCCTCCTCCAGCTCCTGGAGGTGCCACACTGCCACCAGCACTGGTGACCCCGTGTCCCTGCTTTGGGGTGTCCCCATGATCCCCTCTCCGTGCTCTGTCCTGTCCCGTTCCCCCCAGCCCAGCAGCTGTGCTATGCCAGGCTCTGCTGTGACCAAGCCTGAGCCTCGTCTCCAGGTGCCAGCAGCACTTTGGAGCTGCCACTCCTCCACCACTGCCCCATGGTGTGTCCCCAGCCACCCCAAAAACCCCTCTGCCCCTGAGAGGGTGGCACAGCCAGCGGTGACACAGAGCCAGCAGTGCCCAGAGGTGACAGGGACCCCCAGAGCCACTCTGGGTACAGAAAGCAGCTCCCCAGCAGCTCCTCTTCCTACTCCTGGAGGTGCCACGCTGCCACCAGCACTGGTGACCTCGTGTCCCTGCTTTGGGGTGCCCCCATGACCTCCCTGTCCCCATGACCAAGGTCCCCATGACCTCCCTGTCCCCTGTCCGTGCTCTGTCCTGTCCTGCTGCCCCCAGCCCAGCAGGATTCTCTGCTGTGGCCAAGCTTGACAAAAGGACATCAGCCTCCAGGTGCCAGCAGCACTTTGGAGCTGTCAGTTCCCTGCCACTGCCCCATGGTGTGTCCCCAGCCACCCCAAAAACCCCTCTGCTCCCGGTGATGGGGGGAGCACCCCCGAGCCCCCGTGTCCCTCCCGGAGCTCCACGCGTGTCCCCAGGCTCCCATCCCGTACCTGCCGCAGGGCTGTGTCCGCCAGCGCCCGCTTCCCGCCCCGGGGGCAGTTCTGGATGTAGCAGGCGGAGGACAGGGCGAGGAGGCAGAGGAAGGAGAGGGGCAGCGAAGGCTCGGCCATGGTGCCAGGGGAAGCTGCTCCGGCTGCGTCTGGCCCCGTGCTGAGAGAGCCGCTATTTATGCTGCCATCACCCCTTCCCAGGGGAGGAGGAGGAGGAAGAAGAGGGGTGGGTTGGGTTTTTTTGTTGTTTTTCCTTTTTTTTTTTTTTTTTTTAATCCCTCTCTTCTTCTTTTTTTTTTTTTTTTTTTTTTTTTCCTTCCCCAAATCGCATCCAAGCAAATCTGTAACTGAGATGATTCAGAGCAGCAGCACTGGGGGCTGGTGAATCCCACCCTTGGCTGCTCCAGGGGGCACGGGCCAGCCCTGGATGGGCTGGGGGAGAGTTCAGGGATTCAGGGAGAGGTGATCCTTCAGAAGGTCTGGTTTGGGGAGGGATGGGGGTTTGGAAGAGGCATTCTGGGGAGGGACGTGGATTTGGGGACAGATGTTCATTCAGGAGATGTGGGTTTGGGAAGGATGCAGATTTTGGGATGCAGTCTGGGGAGGGATGAGGGTTTTGGGGACAGATGTTCATTCAGGAGATGTGGTTTTGGGAAGGATGCAGATTTTGGGAAGGGTGCTGGTTTGGAGGTGATGCTGGCTTGGGATGGATGCAGATTTTGAGAGGTGCTGGTTTCAGAGGATGCTGCTCTGGGAGCAATGCTAATTTGGGGAGGGATGAGGGTTTGGAAGGTGCTGCTTTAGACAGGGTTGTTTATCTGGAGGATTCTGGTTTGGGATTGATGCTGGCTTGGCAGGAGGCAGATTTTGGGAGAGGTGCTGGTTTGGGAAGGGATGCTGCTCTGAAGGGGTGATGGTTTGGGAAATGGTGTTTGTTGGGAGCATGCTGGCCCAGGAAGGATGCTGCTCTGGGGAGGGATGCTGATTTGGGGATGCTGCTTTGGGGAGGGATGCTGCTCTGTGGGATGCTGGTTTGGGGAGAAATGCTGATTTTTGGGATGCTGCTTTGGGGAGAAATGCTGATTTTTGGGATGCTGCTTTGGGGAGGGATGCTGCTCTGTGGGATGCTGGTTTAGGGAGGGATGCTGCTTTTTGGGATGCTGCTCTGTGGGATGCTGGTTTAGGGAGAGATGATGATTTTGGGATGCTGCTCTGTGGGATGCTGATTTGGGGAGAAATGCTGATTTTTGGGATGCTGCTCTGTGGGATGCTGGTTTGGGGAGAAATGCTGATTTTTGGGATGCTGCTCTGTGGGATGCTGGTTCGGGGAGAAATGCTGATTTTTGGGATACTGCTCTGTGGGATGCTGCTTTGACTGATGCTGCTCTGGGAGGGGACACTGGAGGGCAGTGATGGTGTTGGGGATGGGAGAGAGCCCTGGGTGCACACAAACGCCCCAAAGCCAGGGGCTGGGCTGCAGCACTGGGGTGCAGGGCAGGACTCTGTGCCCAGAGTGATCCATCAGTGCCACCCACAGCTCTCCTGCCTCTTCCCCCTCCTCTCCAAGGAAGCAGAGGGCAGGGAAAGCACTGGGAGAGGGGGAGACCAAAAGAAAAGGCACCTCTGGGGTTGGCACCAGCACATCCACGTCACCCATGGGCTGTCAGAAACATCTGCACAGGAAAAACACCACCCACAGCCCCCTGCCCCACCCAGCCATGAACATCCCTGCTGTTCCCAGATCCCTTTTCCAGCTACACCCAGGGCAACCTCAGCAAAGTGGAATTAATGTGCAGAGAGGAATCTGGTGCCTGTGAGCATCCACCCTCTGCTTCTCCCCCCCTCCAAACAATGCTGGGACTGGCTCACAGGGGTCAGGAGGGTCTGTCTGGGGAGGCTGGGAGGGGCTGGACAATGTGGGGGTGCTGCCAGCTGTGGTCCCACCTCTGGAGCGGTTTCATCTTCATCTTCATCTTCACATAAGGTGGGGAATTGAGGCAGAGAACCATAAAAATCAGTCTGGACATCACTTGGGGTGGCTGAACATGTTTTCCCCCTTGCCCTCATTAGTTTCCCTCATTTTCTCCCCTCATTAACCTCCCTTTTCTGCTGGACAAACACCCCAGCCCCAATGAGAGGCGCTGCCCTGGGTGGGGAAGGGGCTGCTCTGCCAAAGGAAACGTTGATCCCACTGCAATCCTCCCTGGAAAACCTTGGTGTTTGTACCACAGGAAGCAATGCTGGAGGGGGCTGAACCCCAGAGCACCCCCCAGGGGAAACTGAGGCACACGGGGAAGCATTTAATGCATCAGTGCTGGGGCTCCCAGCTCCTGCCCGGTGATTTTAGAGCAGGGATCAACCCGGGGGGTGACAGTCCCGGGCTTTGGGGCTTTGCTGGGTGCCACCAGGGCCATTTCATTTTGTCCCCCTCATTAACCTCCCTTTTCTGCTGGCCAAACACCCCAGCCCCAATTAGAGGCGCTGCCCTTGGTGGGGAAGGGGCTGCTCTGCCTGAGCATCCCAAAGTTGATCCCACTGCAGTCCTCCCTGGAAAACCTTGGTGTTTGTCCCAAAGTGCTTTGAAAAGCTCCACAGGCAGCGATGCTGGAGGGGCTGAACCCCAAGGGAAACTGAGGCACGCAGGGAAGCATTTTCTGCATCGGTGCTGGGGCTCCCGGCTCCCGCCCCGTGATTTTGGAGCAGGGATCAGCCCGGGGGTGACAATCCCGGGCTCTGGGGCTCTGCTGGGTGACACCAGGGCCATTTCCTCGCCTCGAGGGGGCTGAGGGTGGCCACAGCCCCTGACTCAGCCCTCGCTGGGACCGAGGGAGCGGCGAGTTCCCAGATTTGCCCCGCGATGCTGAATCACCCCCGTGGGGGATTTAACACCGGCATCATCACCACCATCCTCATTTCCCCATCCAAACCCATCCCTGCACAGCGGGAGCCCAAACCCTCTTACGTTGCAGGGCCGAGCAGGACGCAAAAAGCCCCCGGCTGGGAAAACTTTTCTTTAAAAGAGCCCCAAATGTCAGCTCTAAATTGGGTGTTAGGGGCTCGTGCTCCGTCTCTTCATTACTGTATCGTAAAATTACATTAGCCGGGAACGATCTGCATTCAAATGACTCTGTGTCTGGAATGATAACGCAGGAATATGAGATTAAAATGTAATTATGCTCTTTAAAGTCAAGGAAGGTTAATAAAATGTTTTTTCCGAGTTGCAGAGGCTCCGCAGCCGCGGAATCACTTACGGGAATCAAGGGCGGGATGAGGTGGGAAAGGGGAGGGGGAAAGGGGTGGGAAACACAAAAAAGGGGCTTTGGGAGGAAAATATTGGGGTCACCTGGGGTGAGTGATGGGATTAGGGATGCCAGGGGTGGGCAGAGCCAGCCCTGCTGGGCTGTGATGCTCCCTGGTACCCTGGGTACTGCTGGGCCCCCGTCCCCATCCCCATCCCTGCTCCCAGATGGGACCTTGGGGGTGCTCAGAGTGTGACCCCAAATCCTCCAACAGCAGCCCCAGGGTCCCTGCTCTGTGTGTCCAGCGTGGATTTGCTCTGCCACGTCCCTGCTCTTGCCCAGAGGATGCTCCTGCTCCCCTAAGAGCCCCCAGAGGCTCAGAGTGACACAACAGGGTCAGTGGCTGCCATCCCCATCCCTCGGGAATGAGGGAAATCCCAAAGGGGTTGGGAATGGGGCAGCAGCCTCAAATCTGCCCCCTTGCTCAGCCAAAACACGGCCCCAGCTCTTGTCCACACCAGCAAAGGGGCTGGGGCTGCCAGGGGGGCTCAGCCATGGAGATCATGGAATCTTTGAGGCTGGAAAAGCTCTCCAAGATCATCCAGGCCAGCCATTCCCCCAGCACTGCCAAGGCCACCCTCCATGTCCCCAAGTGCCACATCCACAGGGCTTCTAAATCCCTCCAGGGATGGGGATTCACCCTGGGCAGCTGTGCCAGGGCTGGAAAACCCTTTCCATGAAGGAATCTTCCCAATTATCCAACCTGAACCTCCCCCTTCCTTCACAAACAGCAGGAGCTTCCCAGAGAGGTTTTGTCTCCCTTTTGGAGGCAGGAGAAGGGATGGAGGTGATGGAGCTTGGCTGCAGCAACCAGAGCTCCCAGGGCCAAAGTTTCACCAGGATAAATGAGAGTGACAAACCTGGATAAACCTGGAATGTTGGGAAATGGGGTGAATTTCACCGATTTTAGTGACAAACATTCCATCAGGATAAAGCAGAGAAATGATGGAAAATGGGGTGAATTTCACTGATTTTAGTGACAACATTCCATCAGGATAAGCCAGAGGAATGCTGGAAAATGGGGTGAATTTCACTGATTTTAGTGACAACATTCCATCAGGATAAGCCAGAGGAGCGTTGGAAAATGGGGTGAATTTCACTGATTTTAGTGACAAACATTCCATCAGGATAAAGCAGAGAAATGCTGGAAAATGGGATGAATGTCAGTGATTTGCAGTGACAACATTCAACCAGGATAAAGCAGAGAAATGCTGGAAAATGGGATGAATTTCACTGATTTTAGTGACAAACATTCCATCAGGATAAGCCAGAGGAATGCTGGAAGATGGGAAGTAGTGACAAACATTCCATCAGGATAAGCCAGAGGAGTGTTGGAAAATGGGATGAATTTCACTGATTTTTGCATTCCCTGCCTCTCTGTGGCTGGAGGGGGATGCAGCAGGGAAGGAGAAGCTTCTTGAAGGCGTCACATGGAGAGGGTCAGGCTGGCAAGGGAGAGCTCCCTGCCCCTGCCTGGGGCTCTAATGCTCCTCAAATACATCTGTCACTGTCACCCTGGCCCCGTGGCTGATGGAGGGGGGGATCCTGCCCCTCCTCCCCTCACAGCACAGCTCAAGATGCTCCTCTGCTGCCCTGACAGCTGGAAAACAGCTCTGATGCCTCTTTAAAGGCAGCACAGGCAAAGTCAAGATTGGCTGGGGCACTGCTTTGATCATTTCCAGGGCCAAATCCATCCTGCTGGGCTCTGGATGTCACACAGGGAGGTCACTGACCAACAAGGGATGGATTTGTCCAAAAAAAATGCTTGAAGGGACAGCATTAGAGGAAATTGCTCAGGCTGCAATCAGTTCTGTTCCCCAGCTCCCAGGGAGAGCACAGGCCTGGGGCTGGCAATAAAACTGCTGGTGGCATCCATGTGGGAGACCTGGGGAGGAATGCTGGGTTGGGGGATGCTGGTTTAGGGGATGCTGGTTTGGGGGATTCTGGTTTGGGGGATGCTGGTTTAGGGGATGCTGGTTTGGGGGATGCTGGTTTAGGGAAGGATGGTGAATTTTGGGATGCTGGTTTAGGGAGAGATGATGATTTGGGGGATGCTGCTTTGGGGGATGCTGGTTTAGGGAAGGATGATGATTTTGGGATGCTGCTCTGTGGGATGCTGGTTTGGGGAGGGATGCTGATTTGGGGGATGCTGGTTTAGGGAAGGATGATGATTTTTGGGATGCTGGTTTAGGGAATGCTGCTTTAGGGAGGGATGCTGCTTTGGGGGATGCTGGTTTACGGAAGGATGGTGAATTTTGGGATGCTGGTTTAGGGAGAGATGATGATTTTGGGATGCTGCTCTGTGGGATGCTGCTTTAGGGAAGGATAGTGATTTTTGGGATGCTGGTTTGGGGAGGGATGCTGCTTTAGGGGATGCTGCTTTGGGGGATGCTGGTTTAGGGAGAGATGATGATTTTGGGATGCTGCTCTGTGGGATGCTGCTTTGGGGAGGGATGCTAGTTTGGGGGATGCTGCTTTAGGGAGAAATGCTGATTTTTGGGATGCTGCTCTGTGGGATGCTGCTTTGACTGATGCTGCTCTGGGAGGGGACACTGGAGGGCAGTGATGGTGTTGGGATGGGAGAGAGCCCTGGGTGCACACCAAGACCCCAAAGCCAGGGGCTGGGCTGCAGCACTGGGGTGCAGGGCAGGACTCTGTGCCCAGAGTGATCCATCAGTGCCACCCACAGCTCTCCTGCCTCTTCCCCCTCCTCTCCAAGGAAGCAGAGGGCAGGGAAAGCACTGGGAGAGGGGGAGACCAAAAGAAAAGGCACCTCTGGGGTTGGCACCAGCACATCCACGTCACCCATGGGCTGTCAGAGCCAGGGCCTGCTGTGGGTCCAGGCAGAGCAAACTCCTGGCTCTGTGTCAGCACCACCCTGGGGTGCAGAGAGGTCCCTGCTGCCCACAGGGGTCTCAGTGCCCCAGGATCTGGGGGATTCACACCCAGCTGGGGCAGGTGATCCTTCCCTGAGCTCCAAAATGTGGGTGCAGAGGGAGAGTAAACCCTGGATCCCCTGCAAGGGGGGACACAGAGGGTGAAATGTGCTGCCAAGGGTGCCAGAGGGTTAAGGAGGAGGAGCTGGGGGATGAAGGCTCTGAGAACCTGCAGTGAGGGGGAGATGAGCCCTGCCCTGATGTCCCAGCACAGCCCTTCCCTTCATGTGGCTCCTGTCCCTCCCTGCAGAACAGAGGGAGGAAATTTGGGCTGGAGGAAGTTTGGGATGGCTCCACCTGGATCCCTGCCCACCTCGGGACACCACCAGGAACTTTTGGGCACTGCAGGAGCCTGTCAGAAGCGGTGGCTTTGGAAGCATCCAGGCTTTGCTGGCTCTGGGGATGCTCCCCCTTCCCTGGGGGAGGTGTGAGAGCTGAATCAGCCCGGGATGGCTCACAGCAAACACGGCACCAGCACTGCAATGGAGGGCATTTACTGCCTCTGAATCGTGGGGATTTTAGGAATTCTGTGCCTATTTTCTGACTGTTTATTATTTTAAGAAGTGTGATTTTCTATTTTTGCAGGGAATGGAGATGGGCTGTAAAGTCCTGCTGATGCAGACAGGGTCAGGATCAGCACAAAGCTGAGCCCCAGGCATGAGCAGCTCCTTCCCAACACCACAACTTTGCTCAGGTGCCTCTTGAGAGCAAATAAAGGTGTGCCCAAGGTGAGCTGAGCCAGCTGGAGGCTCGTTATGGCCCAGAACTTCAATTAAGTGGCACCAGCAGGGGGTTGTGGAGGTGACAAACCCTTTGATGTCGCCTTACCCCAGCATATCCAGAACAGAAAACATCCAAGTTGGTTTTTCCTGGCTTTTTTCTGAGCAGCTCTCTGAAGCCCCCACGGGTTCAGGTGTCTGAGTCTCATCCCTGTGATGAGGCTGCTGCCAGAACCCCTCTGAAACCCCCTGCCTGCAGCTGCCCCGTGCTGCTTTGGCTTTTTCCAGCCGATTTCCTCCTCTGCCAAGGGATTCACTCCATGACACCATTAAGGCTCAGGATGAAACCAATTAGGAGCCAGAGAGAGAGAGAGAGACAGAACCTGACTTTAAACATTTTATTAAGGCTTAAATGTCAATCAGCCAGCCAGGAGCTGGGCTGCTCACACGACATAAACCGAGTGGGTGGGATGGGATGGCTTTTCTACAAGAGTTGGATGAGCAGGGTGAGATCACTGCCAGCTCCTCCCACCTCAGCACGGCCCATTCCGGGGTGAGAGACGCTCCCGGCAGGGAGGGGAGGGCCGGGTGGGGAAGGGGAGGAGGTCAGAGGAGGGAATTTGTGTGTGCTGTCACTTTTACCTGCTCCACAACCGGCTGGCTGCTGGTCAGACGTGGCGTGAACTCGCAATGAGGGGGGGGAAGCTGAGCTGGTCCAAAAGGCACCTGTGCTAAACCTCTGAGCCCCGGGGCAGTGCTGCAGACCAGTCCTGCATAAATACATATTCCTCCATAAAGAAGCTATGGCTTTTGTCATCCTCGGGCTCGAACCCCCCCAAACCCCCTCTAGACCGAGTCCTCTCTCCTCTCCGCGGCTCCTGGGCGGCTCCTGGGCGGCTCCCTGTGGACGCGGGGCACAGCAGCAGCTCCTTCTCGTCCTGCTGGGGCTCAGAAATGAACCCTCCTGACGTCGTGAGTGGCTGCTGCCCTCTTGCAGCTCCCGCAGTGGATGGGGGATGCTGGAGCCCGGGGCTCGGCCAGGCAGGGCCGGCACAGGAGGTGCCCGCAGGGGAGCTGGTACACGGGCTCGGCCTTGAAGTAGCAGGAGAAGGATTTGCCACAGGAAGCACAGCCCTGGCTCTGGGGGCTCCTGCCGTGCTCTGCAAAGCCAGAATCACAGAATCAGAATCACAGCAGGCTGGGAAAATCACAGAGTCAGAATCAGAATCACAGCAGGTTGGAAAATCACAGAATCAGGATCAGAGCACGTTGGAAAATCACAGAATCAGAATCAGAGCAGGCTGGAAAATCACAGATTTAGAATGACAGCAGGTTGGAAAATCACAGAATCAGAATCGATTCAGAATAAGAATCAGACAGAATAGGTTGGAAAATCATAGAATCAGAATCAGAAACACAGCAGGCTGGAAAATCACAGAATCAGAATCGGATTCAGAATCAGAATCAGATAGAATAGGTTGGAAAATCATAGAATCAGAATAGGTTGGAAGATCATAGAATCAGAATCAGATCAGGTTGGAAAATCACAGAATCAGAATCACAGCAGGCTGGAAAATCACAGAATCAGAATCGGATTCAGAATCAGAATCAGACAGAATTGGTTGGAAAATCATAGAATCAGAATCAGAAGAGGTTGGAAAATCACAGAATCAAAGTCAGATCAGGTTGTAATATCACAGAATCAGAGTCAGAATCAGAATCAGAGCAAGGTGGAAAATCACAGAATCAGAATCAGAGCAGGTGGGAAAATCATAGAATCAGAATCAGAGCAGGTTGGAAAATCACAGATTTAGAATGACAGCAGACTGGAAAATCACAGAATCAGAATCGGATTCAGAATCAGAATCAGAATAGGTTGGAAAATCATAGAATCAGAACCTCAGCAGGTTGGAAAATCACAGAATCAGAATCAGAAGAGGTTGAAAAATCACAGAATCAGAGTCAGAATCAGAGCAAGGTGGAAAATCACAGAATCAGAATCAGAGCAGGTGGGAAAATCATAGAATCAGAATCAGAGCAGGTTGGAAAATCACAGATTTAGAATGACAGCCGGGAAAATCATAGAATCAGAATCAGAATAGGTTGAAAAATCACAGAATCAAAGTCAGATCAGGTTGTAATATCACAGAATCAGAGTCAGAATCAGATTCAGAGCAGGTGGGAAAATCATAGAATCAAAATCAGAATCAGAGCAGGTTGGAAAATCACAGATTTAGAATGACAGCAGGCTGGAAAATCACAGAATCAGAATCGGATTCAGAATCAGAATCAGACAGAATAGGTTGGAAAATCATAGAATCAGAATCAGATTCAGAGGAGGTTGGAAGAAACTTCACAGATTACTGAGTGAACCAACAGCACCATGTCCAGGCTTTCCTGGAGGTTGCAGCACCTCCCTGGGCGGCCCTTTCCAAAGTCTGATCCTGAAGCTTCCCTGGCACAGCTTTGAAACCAAGGGACAGGAGAAGTGGGTGAGGCAGGGAATGTGACAAGTCCAGGCTGTGCCCCAGGTGCTGCAGACTCAGGGCACAGCTGTGACTCAGGACTGTGTCACCTCCCTGTCATCACCACAAGGAAAGGGAATGCTCCAGCTTCCAGGGCAGGCTGTGCTCAGAAAGGGATGGATCACATCAGCACTGGCACCATCAGGCTTTTAATTGAGGACAGATGACTGTAAAAAAGGGCTTTTCACTTTTACTGAGATGAAATCAGCCTCCCTGCAGCTCCTGCACAGCCATTCCCAGGTGGAACAGCTGAGGGGTCACTTTGCATTCCTGTCACACAGCACCCAGCCAGGGCTGCTCAGCTCTCAAACAGCAGCAAAAAGCTCAGGAGCTGAATGTCACTGTGAAACAGCAAAAGCTGTTTGGGGAGGGAGAGAGAGGGAAAAACACACAGGCAGATGGATGGACAGACAGACACAGCCCTTCTCAGGGTCCCTCTGAAGCCCCCACTCAGCCATGGGCAGGCAGAGCCTCAGCCAGGGGAAGAGAAACCAGGACATCTGAAGGTTCAGAGCTTCCCTGCAGCCCAAATGCAGGAATTTGGGAATGCAGGCACAGCTGGAAGGGGGACAGGGCAGCAGCTGGGGGGGTGTGGCAGCCTGGATCAGGGACACCCAGTCCTGGTGGGATTCTGGGCACACACAGACCTGGCTGGCCTGGGCTGCTGCTGCTGCTGTGACCTGCTCCTGCTAAGGGTGGATGTCACAGCAGGTGTTTCCAAGAATCATGGGATGGTTTGGGTTGGAAGGGATCATAAAGCCCCCATCCCATCCCATCCCATCCCATCCCATCCCATCCCATCCCATCCCATCCCATCCCATCCCATCCCATCCCATCCCATCCCCTGCCATGGCAGGGACACCTTCCACCATCCCAGGCTGCTCCAAGCTCTGTCCAGCCTGGCCTTGGGCACTGCCAGGGATGCAGGGGCAGCCACAGCTGCTCTGGGCACCTGTGCCAGGGCCTGCCCACCCTGCCAGGGAACAATTCCTAATTCCCAATATCCAATCTCACCCTGCTCTTTTAGTTCACAAACATTCTCCCTTGTCCAGTCTGTATAAAAAGTGACTCTCCCTCTTTTTTCCAAGGCCCTGCAAGGCTGCAGCATTTGCTGGATTTCCAGCTCTCCTGCTGCATGCCCACACCAGACTCATTCTCCACCCACGTGCAGCTCCCCAGCTTGCTCCATCCACACAGCTCACAGGCACCACTGAACCTCTCAGCCCAAACTGCAGAGCTCTGAGAACTCTCTGAACTGAGCTGGAGCAGGCTGAGCTCTGTGTCCATCCCAGATCATCCTGGGGCAGCCAAGAACACAGGAACATCACAGCACTGCTGCCACAGCCTGCTCTGACCCTGGGCATGGGTCATCCCCCCCCTTGTGGGCTCAGCAAGGTCTAACCTGCCTCAGTGGGAGAATAAAGCAGCAAAACTGCCGAGACAGAGGCAAGGACTGTGAAGTGAAGCTTGCTGGGAGACAATGAAATATTTTTCTATGGAATAAATCATAGGCTGGGGTCTGAACAAGACTCCCTGTCATCCCAACCCCAGCTCCCACAGGTGCTCCAGGGGTGCCTGTTGCTCACCAAGGGCTGTGCCCAGGCTCCAGGAAGTGCTGCAGCCCCCCTCTCCTGGAGCCTGCTGCTGGCTCTTCATCAGCTTGGCTGTGAAGGAGGGCATGGAGCTGAGAGCTGAGGTCAGGGCAGTGTCCAAGCTCTCCGACAGCTTCTGCTCGTGGGACACCAGCTCTGCAAGGGAAACAGAGAAACCAGGTGTGCAAAGGGAAACAGAGAAACCAGGAGTGTAAAGGGAAACAGAGAAACCAGGTGTGCAAAGGGAAATAGAGACAAAATCTGCAAGGGAAACAGAGAAACCAGGTGTGCAAAGGGAAACAGAGAAACCAGGGGTGCAAAGGGAACACAGAGAAACCAGGTGTGCAAAGGGAACACAGAGACACCAGGTGTGCAAAGGGAACACAGAGACACCAGGAGTGCAAAGGGAAATAGAGACAAAATCTGCAAGGGAAACAGAGACACCAGGTGTGCAAAGGGAAACAGAGAAACCAGGGGTGCAAAGGGAAACAGAGAAACCAGGTGTGCAAAGGGAACACAGAGACCAAATCTGCAATGGGAAACACAGAGAAACCAGGTGTGCAAAGGGAACACAGAGAAACCAGGGGTGCAAAGGGAACACAGAGAAACCAGGTGTGCAAAGGGAACACAGAGAAACCAGGTGTGCAAAGGGAAACAGAGAAACCAGGAGTGCAAAGGGAACACAGAGAAACCAGGTGTGCTAAGGGAACACAGAGACACCAGGTGTGCAAAGGGAAACAGAGAAACCAGGGGTGCAAAGGGAACACAGAGACCAAATCTGCAAAGGGAAATGGAGACCAGGTCTGGAAAGGGAAACCCAGAGATCAGATCTGCAAAGGGAAACAACAAGGATCAGGTCTGCAAAGGAAAACAGAGACCATGTGTGCAAAGGGAAATGGAGACCAGGTGTGCAAAAGGAAACACAAACACCAGGTGTGCAAAGGGAAACATGGACCAGGTCTGCAAGAAAAAGATGGAGAAGCAGATGCTGGGAGAAAGGATCTGTGATGCAAACACAGCCTTGGCTCTGAACCTTGGAGAATTTTAGGAGCCCTGCCACTTGTTTTGTTGAGAGGTGTCTTTTCCCCACCAAGGGGCTGAGATTTGGGGTGGAGTGCCTCATCTCCTCTGGGTCCTGGAGGTGGGATGCCCTATGGATCACCACCATTCATGTGGTGTCCCAGAGCCAAGTTATACAGGACCAGAATCATTTAGGTTGGAAAAGTCTTCCAAGATCATGGAGTGCACCACTAAATCATGTCTCCATGTGCCACACCCTCGTGGCTTTCAAATTCCATGATGGTATTTAAATCAGGATGGGCAGCCTGTGCCAGGGCTGGAGAACCCTTTGCACAAAGGGATTTTCCCTGATCCCACCCCAAACCTCTCCTGGCACACCCTGAGGCCATTTCCTCTTGTTCCCTGGGAACAGAGCCTGACCCCCACCTGGCTGCACCTTCCTCCCATGGAGCTGTAGAAGTTGCAAGACTGAAAAAGGGCCAAACCCCAAATAACCCAGGAAGTTGTTTTTCCCTGAAACCCCTCAGCTGGATCCGAGGATGCCAGCCCAGCGCTCCCAGCCTTGCTCCATGCAGCTCACAGAGAACATTTAAACCATTAATAAAATCTGTGGGACTTGTTTTTCCCTCTCTGTCCCAGTTGTGAGGCACAGGGCAGGGCTGGACCCTCCCTGCAGGGCTGCCCTGTGCAGCACCGACGGCGCTAATTAAGATGAAGCATGAAGAGAATGTTGTCTGCATCACTAATTCTGTGAAATCCAGCTCCCAGAGGAAAAGCTCACAATTGGTGCTGCACATTTCCTCCACCAATCAAGGCTGATGATCCAGTGAAGCATGAGCTCCATGGGCTGAGCACTCTGCTTTTATTTATGTATGGACACGGCTGCCCCCGGAGCTCCAGGACCCACAGGGCAGCTCCTGCTTCTGTGGGGCTGGGGCACATCCTGGTGGGAGCTGGCACAGCCAAAATAACCAAAGATTCCTCCTAAAGCAGGGAATGAGCTCTAGGCCGAGGGATCAGAGCAGAAAGGTGCAGTCTGACTTCTCCCTACTCTTCCTGGTACCACCCCACACCAATTATTTTCAAGTGAAGAATTGATTTAAAATCAAACAGCCACCTAAGCTTTGTCCTCAAAATGTTTTTGGGCAGATTGAGAGAAGGGTGAAGGCAGTGACAGGTGCCAGCAGCTCTGGGTCACCTTTTGACATGTCACAGACCACACTGGCTTAGAGCAGAGCAGACTGAGCTTACCTGACCAGAGAGCCAACCATGAAATACCCACACCTGGATTTACACCCTTTGTCCTCAGCTGCCACATCCTCCTGGCTTTTAGATCCCTCCAGGGATGAGAACTCCACCACTGCCCTGGGCAGCTGTGCCAGGGCTGGACACCCCTTTCTGTGAAAGAATTGTTCCCAATATCCAACCTAACTCTCCCCTTGTTCCCTCTGTCCCTGATCCCTGGGAGCAGAGCCTGACCCCCACCTGGCTCCTCCCTTCTGTCAGGGAGGTGTTGACAACAAGGTCCCACCTGAGCCTCCTTGTCTCCAGATTTGCAGGACATTTGGCATTCCCAGCACCACTGAGAAAAGGATGGATGAAGGGAAAGCAGCACCCTTTCCCTTTCCCTGCAGCCATAAGTCTCATTTCTTGTCTCATTTAGCCTCTGAAGCAGGATTTCTGCTCTAACCACCCACAAATTCTGTGCAAGTCTCTCTCCCAGGCTGAGCTGTCCCTCCTCCCTGCAATTCCCTTGCTGTGGTTTGTTCTGTGTCCCATTCCTGTTTTCCTTCCCCCTCCCTCCTCATGATGAGCCAGGACTCCCTGTGCCATCACCACTGCAGCACCAGACATTTCTTTTCCTGTTTTTGCAGGACACAATAAATCCTCCTGGATAAAGAAACTTCAAACCAGGCTGGTGAGGAAAATATTGCTCCCACAGGGAAGGAAGAGAAAGGGAATCCAAACTAAAAGGGGAACAGGGTGACCTGAGCAAACAAGGGCTGTGAAACACTGAACAAGGAACATGGGAGGTGGATGAAATGACCCAGCTCCACCAGCCAAACCCAGCCTGGAAACTTTCTAGAGGTGTGATGGGAACTTGCACTGGATTTGTCCTGGTTTGAAACCCCAGCCTGGGGCTGTCCCAACACTCAAGGAACAGAGGTGACCTGGGGAGCCACCATACCTGTGGAACAGTCCATCTGGATCAAGTGGGAATCACTGTCAGTTTTCATTTTTTTAGCACTGTTCTCTGAGGTAGAAGTGACAAGTAAGTTTGTAGCAGAAAAATAGGGCGGCTGCAGGGAGCCCTGATCCATGCAGTCCATTTTCCTTTTCAGAGAGGACATGGTGATGGAGGAGGGCACCAGGCTCTCCGAGGAGTGAGCCCTGCCCAGCAGGTTGGTGCCAGGGATGCTGTGCTGCAGCAGGAAGTGGTCTATCCTGGCCTTGAGGGTGGGGTGAGGTAGGGGCTGGGAGTGCTGGCTGAAGGCCACGCCCGTGAAGGGATCGCTGGGGACGCGGCCCCAGGACGCCTCGCTGCGGTTGCACTTCTCCAGGGTGCTCTGGTCAATCACCTTCCCAGAGGGCAGGAGCATGGGTAGAGTCATGATCTCCAGAGTGATGGGGTCCAGGAATTCTTCAGGGATGTCTTGGACAACGTCCACCAGCTTGTGCAGGGTCTGCTGCTCGTTGGCACTGAAGGGGACGCAGTCGCTCTCCATCGGCGTCCACAGCTCCGGCTTGAGGCTGCCGACGTCCTGGGCCAGGAACTGGGAGGCCACCTGGAAGACCCCCTCGATGACCTCCTGTGGGCAGGACTTGGCAGGCTGTCCCCACACCTCCAGCCTCTTGATGCTGGGCAGGCCCCCCCCGGCCACGTGGGTGATGCAGATTTTCAGGTGGGACACGTTGCTGAGCGAGGCCGGCCCTTTGTTCCAGAGATCTTGGGACACCGAGCCGGGGTAGGAGAAGACATTTTCCATCTGATGGAAGGGAGGCCTGGGCTTGAAGCCTCTGTGGCCAAAAGTCACTTTGCTCTGATTTTTTAAGACAGCTTTGCCCACCAGGGTGAAGGTGTCCTTGTCCGACACAGGCTGCCCGGCCAGACCTGAGCACTGCCCCTCAGGGCTCTGCCAAGAGGTTTTGTTGCATGAGGTAGAGGTGTAAATTTCCAGGCCAGAGAAGGTCTGGTAGCCCCCAGAGGAGATGTCAATGTTGATCCTGCAGATCTCCACGTTGAAGGGGAAGGAGATGGTGACGTGCACCGGGGGTTTGATGAAGTACTCGCTGCGGAAACCGCGGTTCCTCCTGGCCAGGTCCTCGGAGATCAGGTTCTCCACCTCGTAGCCATCAGCAGAGATCTGTGTGCCAGAGCAAAACTGGGGTCAGGATGGAGCAAGGAAACACAAGGAAGGCAATTTCACTTCCAGAGATTCTCAGGATGACACTGACCAGGAGCCAAGGCTGAGGTTTCTGTGCAGCTCAGACCCTGCTGTAAGGCAGAGCAGACCCACCACTCCTTCCACTGCCACCCTCCTCCATCCCCTCTTCCTGCACCCTCTGTGTCCATGGGCAGACTTGACTTAACTGCTGGAAGAGTGGAAAATTCGGGAGAATTCGTGGTTTTGGTGAGATAAGTCAAGAAGGAGGGGGTGGCTGGGAGCAGAGGATGAGCGTGTCTCCTCTCTCAGTCTCCCTTTTCAGCTGGGAGTCTCCTGATTTTCTTTGTGCCAACTTATCCACGTGGAAATGCACTTGGAATCACAGTTACATGGTCCCAGAGGAACTCTGCATGTTAATCAGTCTCTGGGAGCCACCCCAGTCACCCCTGAGGGAGATCCATCAAACCAGGCTGGGTCTGGTTTGGAACATCCCATCCCACCCTCTGCTCTGCTCCTGGGCAGCCTGGTTCAATCCATTCCCTTTCCTGAATGCCCCAGACCCTGAGAAATCTGCAGCACTTGCTGAATGGACAAATACCAATGAGGAAAATCTATTTATTCCACCTGTTTAATATGGTCTTGATCATGACAATCACACCCAAACTCTGTGGCATGGCTGGGTCTCTCCACAAAAAACTTCCAGCACTGCTGCTTTTGCAGCACAGAACTTACAAAGCCAAGGCTGTCCTGCATTTTGGGCTGAATTGGTGTGGAAATTGACAACTGAAAACCAGAT
Organism: Agelaius tricolor; assembly: GCF_023055355.1. NCBI lineage: Eukaryota > Metazoa > Chordata > Aves > Passeriformes > Icteridae > Agelaius > Agelaius tricolor. The sequence goes on along the minus strand of NW_027269284.1, from coordinate 342,686 downwards.
TTGAATGAAAACTGAGTTTCTTAAAGAGATTCTGATGTGCTGAGTGAAACCGGAAATACTTGGAAAGGAACTTCACCGAGTTATCATTTCACAATGTCACATTAATTGATAATTTCACATTATCAAGAGCTGTGAGTTCCAGTGGGCAGAGGGAAAGCTGGAATATTGCAGGGAAAAAGGGATCTCAAGCCAAAGGCACCTGGAAGCACATCATGCTGTCTGGTCATGAGATCCTGCAAAATTGGGGCTTTTCCCTCAGGTATTTAGTGTGTGCCACATCAGAGCAGTGATGCTGATTATCCCAGAGGAGCAGTGAACCAGCTCCTCCCCAGGATAATTCCACCTAATCCCTGCATCCCTCCCTCTCCCCAAAACCCCCTCCTCACTGTTTTACCTTGTTGCAGTGAATTCTTGGCTTGAACTGTGGGAGACAGACGTTTATTACCATCTTGGCAGCTGGAGAGAGGTCACTTGCTGAGCATCAGAGTCAGCTTGGAACAAAAAAAAATTAAAAACAAAGGAAGTGAATATCCATGAGCAGTGAAAGGATCTCATGTTTTGGGTGGGTTACAGGCTTAGGATTTCCTAAAATGCAGCTCAGATCTGAGTCCAGGAGGTGAAGCCAATATAAACCCAAATGAATGTGGTGGAGAGATGAGATTGAGGGGAAAAAAAAATCACATTAATATTAATTAGTGAACCTGTGGAGAAAAAGCAAAAAGAAAATGGCTATTTTAACTAAAACCACCTATGAACAGAGCAGCAATTAGACCTGAAGGTTTATCAAAGATTGCAGGAGTTCTGTAGGTGTAGGAAAGCACCAGCACAGCACAGGAGACTGTCACAGTGAGTCAAGATTAACCACAAATATTAATAATTGGTGTTAAATAACTCCAAGGAGCAGAGGGCACAGAATAGCTCTGAGGGAGATGTCAACACCAAATTCTCCTGCCAGCATTCATTAAAGAAACTGAACACACCTTCTTTCCCATTGAAAAATAAAAGTGACTGGAATTGGCTGTCTCAGATCCCTTTTAAGAATGAAATTATGTGTGAGGTGAGAGCTTTAACCTCATGTTAACCCCAGCTTTAAAATGTCACTGCCCTGGGCAACCTTGCAAATCAGGGACTCGCTGCCTCCTTCAAGAACAAGCAGCTCTTTAATGATTTTCCACTGCTCTCGTGGTTCAGCCCAAATGAAATTGGCCTTCTGGGGGCACATTGGAAAGGCAGAGTTAATGAGCTGCCTGTGCTGCATCTGCAAGGAGAAAGGTGGAATTCAAAGCACAAATCCCCCCAAAAAAACCCCAACCCAACATGGAATTGACACCTGCAGAGAGCAGGGCTTGGTTACAATGCCCTGAAAATGAAGCAGGTGTGAACCTTACAAGAGGAACAGGCACTTCTATCCCAAAATTTGGTCTGGCACCCATCAGGAGCAGGACAAGCACACACCACCTCTCCTCCAACATTACCTTCCTGCTTTTCTGAGTCTGAGAGGTTTCCAGAACTGGGCTGCCAGTGGGGAACTGTTTAAACTGGTCTGACTTTGGCACTCACATCCTGCAGGAGACTGAGTTCAACTACAGGCTGTGCCTCAAAGCTGCTCTTTCTGCCTCATTTTGAACCAAAAGTGGTAAATTCACTTGGCCCTCAGCACTGGTGCTGTGACAAGTGGCAAACCAACTCTCCTTGCTCCCTTCTTTGGGAAAACTCAAGATTCTCCCCCTGTTCTATCTCTCCTCTCTTTCCTGGGCTGAAGACTTCTCCTGCAACATGGAGAGCTCTGTATGGCTATTTTATAGGATTTGTGACCTTGAGAACTTAACTCAGGTTAATTTTTCCAGTCTCAATCCCTCAGTGAGAAAATGGATTATTCTGCATTTCCAAGTCACTGCACTCCCTTCTGCTGAAAGACTCTGCTACAAATCTCATGCCTAAAGCTGAGTCACTGAGTTGCTTTTACCCATGGCTGGGCTTTTTTTTCCTCCTCTATCTTCAGTGTGAGGATGAAAAAAAAAGCCCAGCCTTCCTTAAGGTGAACAAAGATCTTTGCACTGAAGCACTGAAACACAGACCTGAAAAAAATCCTCAGTGGTTTTGAGCAAGGAATTTTAAACCAGACTGTCTGGAATTTGTCACCACAACTCTTCCTGGTGTCCTGTGTGGGATTATGGAGCTGCTGCATTGTGGACACGAAATAAAGTCCTTGGAGCATGAAATGAATGTCCTGAGGTCAGAGCACCCCAAGCCTCAGTCCCACTCAGTATCCACATTCCATCCTAATGGAGAAACCCAGGCTGAGCCCTCAGCCCCAGCCCCATGGGGATGGAAACACGAGGAAACATCTCTGTGTGTGTTCCTGGCACCCAGCTCAGCCTCATGACTAAATACCCTCACAGAGGCACCAAATCCAACCACTGTAATTTAGGGCCAAGAAAGAAGCAACCACAGAGAAAAATGAATCATTAGGAGCTTTTATTTGTGGTGGAAGCATTTGAGGACCCAGGTACAAAAGGACAGCACGGGAAATACAGGTATCACCAGAGCAGAAGCGGCCTCACAGAGCACAACTGAGCCACCACCCAGAGACCATTTCATCCAGCACCCAGCCATGGAGATGCACTGGGGAGAGGCTTTTTTCCCCCACTAGGCAGCCCTGGTGAGCAGTGCTGGGCAGAAGACTTTGTAGTGGAGGTAGCTGAGCTTCTCGGAGCGCGTGCGCTTGAGCAGAGGGAACCACTCCCAGAAGGGCAGCTCCACCACGGCGTAGCCCAGCAGCCGCAGCTGCCGCCGCTTCAGGCAGTGCAGCCCCAGCAGCCGCCTGGAGCCGTAGCAGAAGTGGTTCCTGTTGGACACCTGCAGGGCCAGCCTCACCTCCCCAGGCTGCCAGAGCCCTGCTTTAGGCTCAGCCTGTGATGTGGCACCTGTAGGAAGGGCTCTGCCCATACCCGTTGTGTCCCCTCTCTCCTGACTGGGAATCCTGGATTCATTCCCCACCTCTGTGGGACTCTGGTTATGAGCTCTCCCCTGTATGAGCTGAGACATTAAATCATCTGTCAGATTAACTCCCATGTCTCTCAGCTTCCTGGCTGCCACAGGGTCCTTGAAGTTGAAAGGGATGGGACGTCCATCCACGGACAAGCGCACTTCCAGGTCGCTGGACCTGGTGTGGGGCAGGATCATGTGGTTCTTCACATACTCAGGGCCTCCCAACATGCTCTCCAGGAGGGATGTGGCTTCCACAATTTCAGGCCTGACGTAGATTTCCCTCTCTGCAAAGCTTGAGACCATCTCAGTGAACTCCTGACAAAGCTGAGGCGTGAGGTGGCTGCCTTGGTAGGTGGGGCACTCGATTTCAACGCTCTTACCAAGGGTGAACAGGTCCTTGTTGAGCTCATATTTGCTACCTCTGGTTTTCTGGACAAACTCCTCCCTCAAAGCAAAGTCTATCAGCTCCTCTGGGAAGCGTTTGACAAAAGCCAGGCCAAGCAGAGCAGTAAGGAGATGCTCTGGAAACTTGCTAAACTCGTGGAGTTTTGCATGCAATTGCTTTATCAGGCTGGAGTAAAACTCCTCCTCGTTGGGAGGTTCATAGTCCAGGCACCCAAACGACCACAGGAATTTGGCAGCGTCCTTGCTCCGGCAGTAGGACACCTTGGAAGGCAACGAGGTGGCAACAGCAGCCAAAACATCCTCATCAAAGAAGTGCAGGGATGAGTAGGTGAGAGTGATGTGCATGATGCCCTGGATGTTTGTGGCAGGGATCCGAGCAGGAATCACCCTGCCCAGCTCCCTCATCAGGGGCAGGTGGTCCATGCGGGTGTAGCGCAGCATCTTGAGCACGTTCACCAAGGCGTAGGTGCTCATCTCCTCCATCTGCAGGGACACCCTGTCTGCCATCCTCCTCATGACGTGCTCAGAAATCCCACTGAGGGACTTGAAGAGCCCCAAGCAGATGGCACCCAGCTCCTCCAAGGTGAAGGAGTCCAAGTGCTTCAGGATGGTGCTCTCCACTTTCTGTGCCAAGTCCGCGGGCGACCTCCGGCCTTCGCCGATGATGTAAAGGAGCTGCACAAACTGGGGCAGGGTGAGGTCCTTCCAGTGCAGGTTGGCATAGCTGAACAGAATGCCCAGGTAGGAGGGCACGCTGCGGTCCAGGCAGCGCCAGCAATCCGCCACCAGCAGCAGCTGCTCCAGGCCCATGTCCCACGCCCGCCGGCAGAACTCGGCCTCGCACGCGTTGAGCAGGGGGTGGGAGGCTGGCACGGCCAAAGGGACACAAGCCTTTAAAACGTGGATGAGATCTGGGGTGCTGAACAGCCTGATGGAGGTGACAGCTCGGCGACACAGGGCGCTGAACCCGGCGTCCGACCCCAGCGCTGCGCGGCGCTCCGCCGGCAAACGGCTCAGCTTGAGGAAATAATCTGTGAGAAGCCCAGGGCTGCCCTCACAGCCAGCCACACTCTGTAAAATCCAGTCCCCTTCCTCTGCAGGGAGGGGCTCTGCTGGCTCAGTGCTGTCACAGGTGAGAGCTCTGTACTCAGGCCTGCCCTTCTGGAACGTGCGCGGGTCCTCCTTGGAGTCGTGCACTTCCCGCTTCTCCTTCTCTGCTTCCTCCTTGTACAGCCTGCTCTGCTCCAGGAGCACGGACTTGGACTTGGGCAGGGCACTCCTGACAGGTGACAAAGCTTGGGAAGAGGCAGTGGGGAATGTCTGTGGAGCCTGTGCAGTGCCAGGGCTGGTGAACGTGTCACCCAGGGCCTGGCTGCTGTCCCTATCCCCGTGCTGCTGGGAGCCCGCCCTGCCTTTGGCATAGGCAGCTGGATTGTACAGCACTCTGTAGTCCTGTGGCTTCAGCAGCTGGATTGTAGCCCCTGATTGAGTCCCAGTCTTGCCTGCTCCTGGTTTATCTCTCTTTTCCTTCTTGCTTTTGCTGCTCCCACGCTTGGCTGTGGTGGAAATCGCTGTCACCCTGCTCAGCCTGGGCAATCTTCGGCACATTAGCACCGTAGCCATGGGTCTCAACTTAGTGGGGCTCAGAACTGCTTCCAGGTACTGAAAAAAGGGCAGACGGAGAGTCAGTGGCCTCCACTGAAATAGGGGTCTCCTTGAGCCAGCTCTCATAAGCTCTTGGAGATCTATTTCACACCCAAGAGAGCTCAGCTACCTTAGAAGGCATAAAATCAGCAGGATGGCTTCTGTGGCAGTGTTGGAAACAAAAAGGTTTTAATAAAAGGCAAAATAACAAAACTCTTTACAGAGAAAAACCGAGCCAGGTGCAAGAGGCCCTCCTTCCCCTGGTAAAACACCTCACAAAAGTGATTATTTCCTTTTATTCTCTTCTTTTTCTAGTAAATTGCCAGGTGAGACTTTCTGGCTCCTGTCCAATTGGCTATCCTTAAGTATGAGGTGAAATCCCTGGGTCCTATAAGATGCCTTTTTCACCTAATGGAACAGAGAAACTTCTAAGCTTATTTCCTTTTTAAGGAGACAAAAGATAGTTTTGTCAACAAAGGGCACATTCCTGCACTGCACCTCACAGGCAGCACCTTTTGATCAATCCTTCAGCTACCCAAAGGGAGCTGGCACTGCTCAGGGCAGCTGGTCCCTGCAAAGCCACCATGGAATGTCACCTCATGCAAAGGCAGCTCAGGATGAGCACCCAGGAGAGCTGGGCTTGGAGTAGAAGGCAGCCAGGCATGACCTGCTACTCAGCAGATACAAGAAACCTGGCACAGATTAGGAGAGTTAAGAAAAAAATCATTGTTTTTTTCATTTTTAAGAGAGCCAAGCTGCTTTTTCTTTCATTCTGATCAATGAAAATGTGTTTTTGTAGAAGAGCTGCAGCTTCAAGAGGCTTTGTGTGTTCAGACAGAGCATTCTGCTGCTTTGGTCATGGTGCTCTGAATCACTGACCACTTCAGAAGTTGTCCAAATATCCAGGGTCCCACACTGCCCTTTGCACCTGGAGACAGGATGTGGAGCAAAGCCTCCACAGAACCAGAGCAGAGAGTGAAAACTGGCCCAGAACCTGCAGATGGAGGTTGATGAGAAATGAAGAAATGTGGGAGAAGAGCAGGGGAGAAGTAACACAAATCATTACGTGATGCCACATCCCAGGAGCAGAGCTTTGAGCTTCAGATTTTGAGAGCATTTCCAAGAGTTTTAGGGTACAGGAGGTTTAAAAATGGCTGGTGCCTTCCTAACTCCTGCCTGAAACAGCTACAGCTTGGAGGGTGAGGATGAGAAATCCGTGGGAGTCCAGCTGGGTGCTGCCAGCCTGCACTGAGCCCTGTTTACCACCCTTGAAATGCTGATTAAAAAAAAATAAAATAGAGCACCAGGTGTCAGATTTTTCCCTCAGTTCCTTATCTCACCCAAATATCCATGACACAGGTGCTGGATAAAAACCCCTCAGTCCCACTTGGAGCTGGGCAATCAGGAAAGGCAAAGCCTGGCAGAGATGTTGCCACTGCAAAACATTTTGTGCTCCCCACACACAAATGGAGATGAATCCTCAGGGACACCCCTGGGAGCTCTGCTTGGATCCACAGCTTCCTGATCAGGGATGGAGCAAGATGTGGCATCAGTGCAGGCAAACTCAGATTTGCAGCAGCAAAATGGGCACTCTGGGGCACAAGAGGAGGGTTTGGGGTGTGTGAGCAGCACAGTGCAGCTCTGGCTGAGCAGAAACTGGGGTTTTTTGGTGTGTAAGGATCCCCACGTTCCCCATGATTCAGGGACAGCTTCCACTACCCCAGGCTGCTCCAAGCCCTGCTCAACCTGGCCTTGGACACTTCCAGGGATGGGACATCTGCTGCTTCTCTGTGCCACTGAAGCAGATGAGGACATTTTGCATCCTCTGCTCCATGGGCAGAGCTTGGAGGCAGCAAACAGCAGCCAAGAGGGAGGAGAAGCTGCTGGAGCAGAAACCACCTCAGCAGAGAGGTGAGAAAACCAACTGGGCTGGGGGGAAAGGAAAGGCAAACTGAAATGTGGATTTGTGGGGGGAGCCATGCAAGGAGGAGGGTACAAGAGAGGCCAATGTGTTTTTAGGATGATCTGTAAATATTGTGAGCTGCTCAACAACCCCCTGGGCACCTTCTCTGTACTTCCAAACACCCTGAGGCAGCCCCAGGAGCAGACCAGGCTCTGTCCCACAGCCCCCAGGCTGTTCCAAGGCTGTGACTGTCCCATTCCAGCATGAGGAGTCAAATCCTGCCAGGCAGGAGAGGCTCTGCCCCTTCCTGCCTGTCTGAGGGGCAGGAAATGGAAAAGCCTCCTCAGAAGCTGGGCAGGAAACACAAACCAAGAGCTGGATTTCAAAGCTCTCCTGCTCAGCTCAAGGAATGTCTGATCAAATGATCATTCCTGGCTGTGGTGTCCAGCCTGAAGTGGCCTCAGGGGACAGATGCTGGAGACAGGGGACAGATGCTGGAGACAGGGGACAAAGCTCAGACTGCACCTGCCTGGAGGAAGGAGAAATCCCTCCAACATCTCCTCCTCAGCACCTCACACAGCCTGGAGCATTAGAGAGGCTGGATCAAGCTCCAAAAATCATCTTGAACAAGAGGAGGTTGATCCAGGTGAGCCTTTCCCAGAGATTCCCAGAGATTTCCAGAGATTTCCTTGTCTGACTTGACTTTTGAGTGTCTTCATCCATTTTTCTGCTAACAAACCCCAGGTTATTGATATAAACCAACTCCTCCCTGCTGTCAAAGGTGATTTTCCCCAGGAAACCCAGCCCTGCTGCTCCCAGAGCCCCTCCCAACAACAACAGCCCCAGTTCAAAGCCAGGGAATCAATCAAAGGCCTGGGGAAGGCTCTCAAAGTGCTGCTAAGAATATCCTCCAGGGACTGACTGTGGAGCTGTGACACATTTGGGAATCCAGGCAGTGCAGAGGCTGCTCCTCTCCTCCTTTGCTCCAAATCCAGCCAAAAAGAGAAGACCACAAACAGCTGAGCCAGGCTGGGATGGGACAAGGCAGTTCCAAGGACCCTCAAGGGCAATGGGGCTGCTCCATGTGATTTTTCCATGATTTCTCCCACACCTGGGCAAATCTTTGTGATCTTTCCAGTTTCCAGCCCATTTCTCTTTCAGTTCCACCCACACTTCCATGGATTTACCTCTTTTCACCTTGAGCAGTCCTTTCCTTTTCTTCCCTTCCCTTCCTTTCCCCTTCCATTTTTATAGGCTGTTTTTTTTTTTTTTTTTTGTGAGAGTGTAGTTGGTTTTGGATTTTTTGTAGCTTTGACTTTAAAATTTTAAAGTCAAAGCTAAATTTTAAAATTTTGTTGGTTTCAAGTCTCCCCAGGTAATTTTTGTTAAAGGTTTTAGGATGAACTATGGTTTTTGGTTGTAGAGTAGATTTTTTATATTTGGTTTTGTTTTGATTGGGTTAAGAGTTATTGTATGAGTGATTCTTTTGTTTGATTTGGGTAAAGGTTTGTTGTTGTTTAGGGTTTTAGTGGAAAGTGGTTTTTTATGGGTGATTAGGTTTACAATTTGGTTGTATTTAGGAATGTCTACTCCTTCCTCCTCACATCCCAACTCCTCCCCAGCTCTGGGCAGGTCTCTGCAGAATTTTCCCTTCCAGCAGCCCCAAGGAGCCCAGGGAATTTTGGAGCTGGGCCCAGCAGGCTGGGAATGCCCCTGGAGGAGCTGCTCAGGCATGGAAACACCTCGAAGTGTCAGAGCTGGAAAAGAATATTGCCAGGGGAATGCCACCCAGCCCAGGGGCTCAGCTCTGTGCAAGGGGGGGTTGGTGCATCCCAAAAATTCCCTGTGTCCTGTCCCTCCATCCCTTGTCCCCAGTTCCTCTCCAGCCCTCCTGGAGCCCCTTTAGGCCCTGCAAGGGGTTCTGAAATCCCCCCTGGAGCCTTCTCCTCCCCAGGTGAGCACCCCCAGCTCTCCCAGCCTCACCCCAGAGCACAGGGGCTCCAGCCCTGGAGCATTTCCATGCAATTCCCTTCTCCCAGGGCAGGGCTGGAAGCCCCAGTGCTGTTGCTCACCCCTACAGCTGCAGCTACACACACATAACACACAAACACACACATAACACACAAACATTAGCACACAAACACAGATATATATACACATATCACAGAATAATCACAGAATGATGAGGTTGGAAGAGACCTCTAAGATCATCGAGTCCAACCTGTGCCCTCACACCTCAACCAGACTCTAGCCCCAAGTGCCATGGCCAGGCTTTTTTAAACACATCCAGAGATGGTGATTCTACCCCCTCCCTGGGAAGAGTATTCCAGTACTTTATTTTTCTTTTGGTGAAAATTTTTTTTCTAATACCAAACCTATACCTTCCCTGAAAAAGCTTGAGACTGTGTCCTCTGGCTCTGTCAGAGACCGACCCCAGCTGTCCACAGCCTCCCTTCAGGAAGGTGTAGAGAGCAATAAGGTCACCTCTGAGCCTCCTCTTCTCCAGGCTAAACAACCCCAGCTCTTTAAAACGGTCCTCTAAAACAAATGCCTACAGCCCCCGGTATTCCCAGGCGGTCTCCCATCCAAGTACTGCCCGGGCCCGACCCTGCTTAGCTTCCGAGATCAGACGTTCTCAGGGTGGTACGGCCACGGGCAATACACCTATATGAATACACACCTATAGCCATGTGGGGCCATGCAGCCCAGGGCAGGACGCGGGCGGCCCCGCCGGCTGAGGGGGCGGCTCGGGGAGAAGGGAAGGGGTCGGGGAGCGGGGATGAGCAGGAGAAGGGGCCGGGACTCACCGGGGCCGCTCCAGCGCCGCCGCCGCCGCCACCTCCTGCCCCCTTCGCCTCCTCCCGCCGCTTCCGGTCGCGCGGCGGTGACGCCACTTCCGGTTCCCGGCGCGGGCGCGCGCGCGGCCTGCGGGTGGCGCCAGTGGCGCGTGCCCCCCCGTCCCTTCATGGTCACGTGACGCAAAATAAATCACGTGACAGCCCCGAGTCACGTGGGGCACAGTGGGCGCCGCCATGACGGGCCTGGGGCCGCTCCGAGGCCCCGGGCGCGGCCCGAGAAGCTGTGGCTGCCCCTGGAGCCCTGGCAGTGTCCAAGGCCAGGTTGGACCGGGCTTGGAGCAGCCTGGGGCAGTGGAAGGTGTCCCTGCCATGGCAGGGGGGTGGGATTGGATGGGCTTTGCTGCCCCTTCCAACCCAGAGCGTTCTGTGGCTGGTGGCATTCACATTTTCTGGAAAAATCCCTTTATCCAGGATTTTTCTCCTGGGAAGCTGAGAAGCCTCAGAGAAAAAGGAAAACAATATTATCTGATTTGCTTCTCCTGGGTTTTGCTCCTTTGGAATGTGGGGATTGTTTACCCATTGGTGATTGTTTCATTGGTTTCACGTAAATTGTTTTGACTCATTGGCCAATCAGTGCCAAGCGCTGTGTTGGGACTCTGGAGAGAGTCAGGAGTTTTCATTATTATCTTTATACCCTTCTGTAAGTATCCTTTCTGTATTCTTTAGTATAGTTTAGTATAGCATTCTTTATTATAATATAGTATCATAAAGTAATAAATGAGCCTTCTGAGACCATGGAGTCAGATTCATCATTCCTTCCTTTGTATGGGGGCAACCCAAATACAGTACTGTCTCTGTGAGGCTGTGGTTGCAGAACACAGAAACTTGCTGGGTACCTGCACACCCAGAGATGTCCTTTCTGTGTTCCCAGTGTGAAAAATGCATATTTTATGATTGGCTTTTCGCAAATATGAAAATTAATACTATATGTGTTGTGTTAGAAAGTTATGCTGTATTAATTCTCTTAAGTGGTGTGTTAAATATAGTTTTAGGTTATAACATAGTGTTAAAATAGAAACTATGTTATGTAAGATACTTTTTTTAAAGAGGGGAATGAGGTACTTGTGCTGAGATAGCAGCCACAGGACACCTGAATCTTTCAGAGAAAAAGAATTTATTGCTCCCTTATCAGAAGAAACGAACTTCTTCCCACCTCACTCAGCCCTGAAGAGCTGTCAGGATTAAGAGGAAGAAGCTGACACTGACCTGACAGAATCCTGTGTTTGAATGGAATTTATGCATCATGTATGAGGTGTATGAATATGCAACAGGCTGTTGCTTTTAAGGGTTAATCCTCTGTTAACGTGGGTCCTTTTTTGGGCTTATTTTGCCCAGAAAGAGGTACCTGGACTGTCCATAACTCTTTGCTTTTATTGTCTTGTATTGTCCTAATTCAAATTATCCAAATTATTATTACTCTAATTATATTGCTATTTTAATAACCATTTTATTACTATTAAACTTTTAAAATTTTAAAAACAAGTGATTTGCATTTTTCACACCAGGGAGGCACCAGCCCCGTGCTGCTGTGGGTTGGGGCCATGTGTGGGGTGTGTGGGAGGCTCTGTGTGAGCTGACACCCTCACTGCAGCTGTCCTGAGAGAACAGGGGGATTCTGGAGCTGTGGAGCTCTGCCCTGAGCTCCTGCCCCAGCAGGGCCACCCACAGCCCCTTGGCCAGGGCTGTGTCCTCACAGATTTTGAGTATTTCCAATGATCACGGCTCCACTGCTGCCAGAAATCTTTCTCCTGCCCACTGCAGGCTTTCAGCACTGGCAAACTGTTTAAATATTGCCTTAAGCCTTGCTTAGCACTTGTGTACCTTCCTGATATTTCCACCAGCTTTGCTCCGTGTCCACCTCTTCCTTCAGATGAGGTTTTGTGCCCTGGCGAGGGAGAAAATGCCGTTTTCAGGAGAAAATGCCGTTTTCAGGAGGAAACGCCGTTTTCAGGAGGCCCCAGTGCTCTGGAGGAGAGCCACGCTGGCTGAGGGCACCTCTCAGGCTCTAAACCTGAAGGACCTCCTGGAATCCCTGCCTCACCTCTGTCACCAGAGGGCAGGAGACCTCTCTGATAAAGCTGCTGACATCGGGAAAGGGGCTGGAACTGCTGGGGTTTTAAAGAAAAACAGCGATTATCTGTTGCTTTTAGTGAGGCTGACAGAGTTGGGTGGGATTGAGTTGAGTAAAAACCTGCAGGAGGTTTTGGATGTGGTGTTTCCTCTCTGCTTGAGGGAAGGTGGATCGACCTTGGCCTGGGGTCCTCACCCCCAGCATCTGGGATCCAACATGAATTTGATGCATTTTGAGTTTGTCCCGCTCCTTCAGCCACGTGCTGGGGAAGTCGGGGATGCTCCAGTGGGGGATGTGGTTTTTCCAGGAGAGGGAAGGGGAATTGCCTTCCCACTACTGCAGCTGGGTTGGAATGTGCTGATTCACCCAGGGTGAAGCTTTCCCCCACAACTCCCCATCCCAGCTGTGGATCCATCCCAAAATCCCCCTGGCTCCTCTAGCTGTGGATCCATCCCAAAATCCCACTGGTTCTGCCCAATTCTTCAAGCTGTGGGTCAATCCCCAAATCCCCGTGGTTCTCCCAGCTGTGGATCCATCCTAAAGTCCCCCTGGTTCTCCCTCCTTCTCCCAGCTGTGGCTCCATCCCCAAATCCCCCTGGTTCTGTCCTCTTCTCCCAGCTGTGGATCCATCCCAGAAATCCCCCTGGTTCTCCCTGATTCTCCCAGCTGTAGATCCATCCCCCCAAATCCCCCTGGTTCTTCCAGCTGTGGATCCATCCCAAAATCCCCCTGGTTCTCCCCAATTCTTCCAGCTGTGGATCCATCCCCCCAAATCCCCCTGGTTCTCCCAGCTGTGGATCTATCCCTAAAATCCCCCTGGTTCTTCCAGCTGTGGATCCATCCCAAAATCCTCCTGGTTCTCCCCAATTCTTCCAGCTGTGGATCCATCCCAAAATCCCCCTGGTTTTCCCCAATTCTCCCAGCTGTGACACACACAAACCACGCAGTCCTGTTTTTAAAACGGGGCCTTTCTCCATTTTATTTTTGCCCAATAAAAATCCTTCACAGTCAGGTGGAGAGAGGAGAGCTGGAGATACGTATACATATAGATCTGCATGTCTATTTATATATATACATACCTCTGTACAGATATATTTATATATTTATTCACTGTAGAAAATGGCAAAGGCAGGAGCTCTTCACATCTGGATAACCCAATGGGAACAGACAACAGGCCAGCAGGGAATTGGGAATTGTGGTGGAGTTTTAACAAGAACCTCTGAAACAGATACACCTTTGCTGTACAAAAATCCCAGAATAGTGAGTGTTACCTCTTTTTTTCTTTTTATTTTATTTTATTTTTTTTTTTGTTCAACCTTTTGTCTTTAAACACACTTAACCAGAGGCAAAGTCAAGACAACAGTGTTTGGAAGTGACCAAGTGGACAGGAGAGACACCCGACTTTATGGAGTTCTTTTTTTTAAATATTTTTATTATTTTTTTCCAAGTATATATATATATATTTATAAATTTTAATTTTTTTTAGAATTTTTAATATAGTTTTTTAGATTTTTTTTTTAATTTTTAAATAATTTTTTTAGGTTTTTTTTTTTAGACTTTTAAAAATTTTTTTAAGAACTTTCTGAAGTTTTTTTTTCAGATTTCTTTTTTCGATTTTTTAAAGTTTTTTTTCAGGGTTTTTAAAAGATTTTTTTTATTTTTTAAAGAATTTTTTTTTTACCTTTTTCAGATTTTTTTTTTTTTAGATTTTTAAAAGAATTTTTTTACCTTTTTCGGATTTTTTTTTAGATTTTTTTTAAGATTTTTTTTTTTAGATTTTTTTTAAGGTTTTTTTTTTGAGGGTTTTTTTTAGATTTTTTTGGGTTTTTTTAATGCAAAATCCTGTTTAAACGCAGTTCGGAGAACCAGCAACAGTCGACGCAGAGACAGAACAGTAACAGAGTCGGGTTCAGAACACTTCTGGTTTGAATTCACAGTCAGAGAGAGAGAAAAAGAGAGAGGGGAAAAAAAAGACAGAGGGAGCCACCGAGGCATCAGAAAACGAGAGGGAAGAAAAGCACAAGGCTGGGGCTGGAGTGACACTCGGGGAGTGCGGGATGTGTCCCGCAGGAGCTGCTGCAGTGGGACACGGCCAGCAGAGCTCCTGTTATTGCTGGTGAGGTCGGACACCCCCCCGGGGCAGCTTTGGGGGGACAGCTCTGCATCTGCTGCACTCAGCCACGTCTAAAACGGGTTTGGGGTGAGGGAAAACCTCCCTGGGGTGGTGCCCAGTGCGGCTCCTCTGGGCTCACAGCGATTTCCAGGTCCTGGAGAGTGCAAACGAAGACACCTTGGAGGAACCCTGGGCTGGGCTCTGCCTGGGAAGGGACTGCATAGACACATCAGCCGGGGGTGCAGCATTGGGTGGTGCTGGGATGCTCCTGCCAGCTCTGCCAGCCCCTGTTCTGCTCCTTTCAGTCATGGGGTGAAGGCATCTTCTCCTCCCAGCTTGGCTCTCAGGAATGGCAGAGCCACAGTGTCCCACTGGTTGTCACCGAAGGTGGCTCCCACGTGGAGAAGACCTGCTGCAGGGACCCAGTGACAGGATGGGTCACACCTGCTGGATGTGGGAAGCTTTGGGCTCTCCGGGCCACCAAGTGGTTGTTTAGAGCCAGACTGGACCTTGCATCCCTTTCCAGAGGAGTTGAGGCCAGGGCTGGAGCTCTGAAGGTACTCATGGGAATGTTGGCTGGCCTGCAGGTGTCAGAGTTGGGAAAAGTCCCTTTGAAATCTCCCTGGAAATTCCTATTGCTTTGGGACAGAAAGCAGAGACTTCCTGCTGGAGAAAACAGATTTGTGAAAGAGCTGTGGGGACACAGCCTGGTGGTCCAGGCTCCAGAGCTGACACAATTCCCATCACTGGGAGAACCAGGGAGGAGGATTACCCTGAAAATACAGGAGCTTGGTGCTGCCAGCATGGAACATCCTCTTGGGTGTGATCCCAACCCCCTGATCCACTGCAGGGTCCTGTGTGCCCCTAAGGACCTCAGAAACCCCTCAGACCCCTGTTTTTCCAGAGGGTGGAAGGACCAGGGAGCTCCAGAGCTGGTGGTGAAGTTGTGAATCCCCGTGCAATGATCCCACAGGATTGCAGGCCATGGGAATGTCCTTCAGCAGGAAGCCAGATTGTCCTTGGAGGCAAAGCAGGGCTGATGGAGCTGCCATGGAGATGCCAGAGAGGAGAGGATCAGTGTTCTGGAAAGCTCCTGAGAGCAGGGTTGGGATCACCCATTCCCAGTGGGGGCTGTAGCTCCAGCTTGTCCAGATGCACCTGGGAGAGCACTGGGAGAGGCCCTGACTGCTCCAGTGGGATGGGGATGATCTGAAAGGAGGCAGGAGAGCCTGGAGAGCTGGGGCAGAGGAGCAGCAGGCCACACATGGACAGATCTTTACAAGGGGTCTTGGTGAACAGTAAATATAAAGGGGTTTCAAGGCTTAAACTGAAGGTTTGGGTTAAATTAACAGCGAGTTGGGTTCTCTTCCATCCCAGGGATGGAGTGGAGAAGGCTGAGAATGGCTGGGGAGCAGAGGCACAGTTGAGAGGCATCTGCCCAAGGCCCAGACCCACCTGAACACCCACCTGCAGGAGCACAGCTCTCCCAGTGGCCTCCTGCCAGGTCTAGGAGCCTTCCTGGAGCAAAGGTGGGTGGAGATGCCTTCAACACCCCAAGCAGGAGAAGTGAAGATCACTCTGCCTTCACCTGGGAGTTCAGTTCCTTGGTGAGGAGGGTGCTGAGAATGCCCTGGGGTGAGCTGTGGAGAGGACACCAAGGGGGCAGCCAGCAGGACCACCAGCTCTCAGGATGCTCCTTTTCCTGGACAATTCCCACTGAGCCAGAACAATTGACTGGACCCTGTAGTGGTGTCTGCTGCTGACCTATTGCTCTGAAGATGAGAGGCATGAAGTTGCCTGAAGACAAGAAGATGCATGACTTGGTGTGCATCCTCTCTTCTCCTCAAGAAGAAAGGGAATGGCATCCATCCCAACTCCTAGGGACAGCCCCTGGTCCATATTCTCCACGGGAAATGTGTGGAGCTAACTGGTATGGCTGTGAAGGATACTGGTGTCACCAACTGGGGATGATCACCTCACCCAGGAACTCCTTTCTATCCTGTCCAATCTCTCACAGAGAAGGCCCTTATAGACCTGCAGACATTCCTGGGTGGGACACAGGGAAATCAAGTCCCAGCTCTCATTCCCCTTTTCCAGCCCCCACCAGCCTCAGGTCTCTGCAGGAAAGCTGGGACACAGCCCCAGGCATGGAGCCCAGCGCTCTCCAGAGATCTTTGGTCATGTTGCTCGTGAGCTTGCTGCCTTGAGCGAGCTATAAAGTGCCACTGCAAGGGGCAGGAGGGAGCAGGATGGTCCTTGCCATGGGCAGAGCTCAGAGGGACACTCTGGCAACCATTGTCTGTGTGGAGTCTGGCTGTGACACCAGATGGGCACCCTTAACCGGGGGGCCATTGCAAACCTGGCTGAGGGTGACAGCAAGCATCAGAGCAGGACAGAGGGACACCAGGCTGAGCTAATCCCAAGTGGATTGCTCTCCTGGGAGGTGCTGCAGCCCAGATTGCCAGTGCAGCCAGGCCCAGGTCGGGGTGCTGAGCACCCTGTGTGCAGCGCTCGGCCCCGCTCGCCAACAGAGAAGCCACAGAGCCTTCTTGTCTCCTTTTAATCATCAACACACAGATCTGGGCTCTTATTTACATCCAAATACACTTCTCTCTGTTACAACAGTGTTAGAGCAACAATTCTGTTCCTCTCTGGAGTGTGGAAACCCAGAGGTGAGTGACCACCACCAGTGACAGCAGGATTGGGGCCACCAGCTGCCAGCAGACAGTGGTAGGAGCTGAGTAGGGCTGTGTGAGGCACAACAACGTGCCCTGGTTGTGGTGATCACCCTGGGGGTGAGAGGGGAGTGCTGGCATCAGCCCAGCTGGGTTGCTGGGACACTGGTAGCAGCCAGCCTTGGAATGGTGGTGGAGCAAAGCAGCCCTGCTCACTGCAGAGTGAGACCTTCCCTGGCACCAGGACAGCCTGCTTACCCACATCCTCATGGGTGGAAGCCTCTGGAGCTGATCAGTGTCCTCTGTTTGCTGTGTGGATGTGCCTGGAGCATGACTGGGCTCTCTACATGGGGGGCCTGTGACACCAGAGCTGCTCCAGGACTGCCACCACTGGCCTGGCTCTCCCAAAAATCTTTGCTCATGCATGTGTTGGGTATCCCAGATATCCCAGATACCCTTGTTGACCCCATGTGTGGGCAACTGAGCTGAGACCCTCACGGCCACAGCTTGTGGTGGTGGCCAGTGGCAGGTTAGAGAGGATTTTGGGGGCAGCACTTGGAGAATGACACGAGAGCCAGGATGTCAAACTGAATTCCACTAGCTCCAAGGTGCAGGAGACAGCTGGGGGATGATCAAGCCCAAGCTCTGGGTGGAATTCCATGGGACAGGAACAATTCATCAGCCCTGCCTGAGCCTCCAAGAACATGCTGCCAGCCTCCTTGGCCATTCCCAGGACATGTCACCCAAACACCAGCCTGGCACCCCTTGGCTGTCCTAACCCAGGGCTAAGACCCCAGAGCCTCAACGAAGCTTTTGATGGGAGATTTCATCAACTTGTGGAAGTGTAAAAGGAGCCAGGTGAGCTCCACCTGGGCACAAACAAGAGGAATCCAGGTGCCTCACCATCATTTTGCTGCATCTCTGTTGAGCAAAGGGCTGGCACAGGGGAGCAGCACATCCAATTGTGGGGAGGAATCCTGAAGCACAGGAATCCTTTGTGGCAGTTTGGCTTGCAAAACCATCTGTGTTTTCTGTCACCATTGCAAGGGTGGGATGGTTTCTGCAGGACAGCTGGGGGTGCTGCTTGGGGCATCCTGGGAGAATCCCAAGAGAGGGAAAACCAGCAGCAGAGTGTCTTAGTGGGTGTCTGGAAGGCTCTGTCATGCAGGGAATGTCCACAGTCGAGGTCTCAGATCTAGATTGAAGCTCTGGATCCATGTGATGCAGTGAGGAAGGTGGAGGGAGGGGGCCTTTCCTCCTCCAAGGTGAACAATCTTCACGAGAGCAGACACCAAACATCTGCTTTGGGAGGTGAGACACCAGATCTCCAACCCTGCCACTCTGGGGTGTTTGGTTCTGTCTGGAAGGCCTGGAGTAGGACATGGAGGAAGCTCTGGGATTTCCCTGGCCAGGTGCATGTGGATTTTGCCCTGCCATGGCAAAGTCTGCAGCTGTGTGGCACTGGCAGGCAGCTGCACTCCTTCCTCGCTGGGCTGATGTCCAAGAGTGCTGGAGATCTTCAGGGCTTGCAGGAGGACTCTTCCCCACACCCATCAGTGGTCAGACCTGACCTAACCTCCCTTTTATGGCTGGTCCAGGGAAAGGGGCTTAGCCTGAGCTGCCCTGGTGTTTTCCATGAGTTGTCTTCTTCCAGCTCCAAAGACACGGGCAGAAAGTGGTGGGAAAAGACAGGAGCTGTCAACTGGGATCTTGAAATGCCCTGATCTTGGCACTTTTCCATTTTCAATGGTTGCAGGGATGTCTGGCAGCCACCACCACCTCCTGGCTGGTAGCACTGTCCCATGCCTTGGGCTGGTGGGACTAACTGCAGTCTCCACTCTGCTCAGGCTGGAGCTTATCATAACAGTGTTTGTTCTCAAACTGAAGGTCACACCTGGTCGTGAACAGGAGAGCTTTGGGGAGACAGAACATGGAAAATGTGCAGCTTCAGGGCTTTTGTTTGGAAGGTCTTCGGTACCTCAATGCCTTCAGGTTCTTCCTTGGTGTGCACATGAAATTTAATCTGGCCAAATTCGCCCTGGAGTCACCTCACAGACATTTCAAGACATCCCAGTGCTAATCCTAACTTTTCTCTTCTAGCTGCTCCCCAGGGCAAAGAGCCAAAACCCCCACTCCTATTGATCCTTTGGCCAGTGCAAACTCCACTTTGAAACATTTTTCTTCTCTTTATTGTGACTTGTGGTAAAAAACTGTCCATGAAGGAAGAACTGAGCTCACCTTGCCCACCTCTTCAAGCAGAATGCCAGGTGTTGCTGCCTCAGTGACTGTGCACGTAGGATTTGGTTTATTATTCTGCCAGGGCATAAGCACTTGCGTGATCTTAAACATTTTCCCCCTCTTATGACTTCTTTCATGCTCAGAGTTAGTAGCTGAGTATTTTCTTGAGCTAGGCCTGTGAGTTGTTCTCTCCATCCCTGGGGTGTGGGATGGCTGTGAGTGCTGTTTGGAATGGCAGAACTGAAGGCTGACCGCTGCAATCCAGCTGTGATGCTGCTGTGCCCCCCCTGCAACTCCTGAGTGAGGCTCGAGTGCTGTTTTTAAGCAGACCCTGGCCCAAGAGAGTGCACCAAGGTGTCACTCGTTTGGGGACAGGGTGGCACAATTGCCCACTTCTGGGGCAGATTGCTAAAGCTTCAGTTTGCATAAACATCCCATGGGTTTGGAGGCTTCCCCAAACCTTGATTCCATTGACTTTGGGAAGTAAGAGGGCTGTTGGGAAGGGAAACTAGCTCGGATTTCCAAGCTTTTTTCTTGCTGTAGCCAGCTTGGGTACAGAGTAAGGGGGCCAAGGCAGAGGTGGGAGGGTGTTTCTGCTCCCAGGGTTGGTTACAGCCTGGGAGAGGAGTGGAACTGCAGGAGGAAACCACAAGGAAGTGAAAACGCAGCATTTGTTAAGCTCTGCTGAGCCTCCAGAGAGGCTCCTGCTGGGACATCATTCCTTGTTGGCTTCTCTTACCAGGACAGGCTCATCCTACTCCTCAAGGATGTCCTAACCTCTTGCAGCCAGGGCAAGAGGGAGTTGTCTGGTAGAGATATGTCTGGTTTCACTGAAATCAGTGGCCAAGCTCGCACTGACTTCACTAAGACCACCGTCTGGACAGGATACTTGATGCAGAACACTTGAGTTTGCTCATGATCCCAAGAGCTTCGCTCCATTAGCCAATGTGGCTAAAAATGTCCTGGAAAAAAAAAAAACAAACCCAGAAAACAACAAACCTGCCACTTTGAACTGTTTTGCTGCACGTAAATACTTGGAAAACCAAAGAAACCAAATACAACCCTCCAAAACAACCAACCAAAGAAGGGTGAATTGTAGGAGAGGGGGTGGCAGCCTCTAGTGAAGTAACAGTCAGGGCAGATTACAAAAGAGCCAATTGACCCTCACCAGCTGTACTAGGAAAAATCCCCAGCCGAGATGTGGCATTGCCGATAGAAAACCAACGCACATCCACAGTTATTGTACCTACAGAGCACAGAAATGGAGAGTGAGGGTGATGGAGCCTGGAGGGAGCACGCTCACACCGCTCCCACGGGAGCGCATTATCCTTCGGAAGATCTCTGGCTTGAGTAGGTAGTACATGCACAGCAATAAAAAATTCTGTCGTGTCACCTCGGCCCCCCTCAGATCTCGGTGGACTCTATCCTCTCGAGCCTGGAGGGAGTCCATGTCTTCTTCTCCTCGGTGTGCGGGGGGCTGGTGGCCTTGGTGTTCATCTCGTTGACCTTGTGCTCCAGGAGCTGGTTCTTCTGGTACATCTCCACGTAGTTCAGCTGCAGCTGCTTCTGGTACTTGATGACCTTCTCCTTCTCCTCCTGCCACGTGCGCCGCTCCTCCTCGAAGTCCATCACCTGCTGCTCCCGCTGCTGCCGCTCCAGCTTCAGCTCTGTCTGCAGCCTCTCCACCTCCCTCCTCAGGCTGTTCACGCTGTCCTCGCTCTGCCGCTGCATCTTGGCCTCGTCGCTCTCGCAGGCCAGCGGGTCTCCCCGCAGCTTGTCCCCGAGGTCCCCGCCAAAAGACCCCGCGGGCCCCATGCTGGCAAGTGTCCGCTTCAGGCCGGAGACCTCCAGCTCACAGTGGTTCAGTTTTTCCCTCAGCACCTGGACCTCGCTCATCTTCCTCTGCAGCTCGCCCTCGCAGATCTCCAGGTTGACACTCTTGGAGCTGTAGGAGTCCTTCAGGGTGAGGATCTGCTCCTCTTTCTCCCGTAGGAAGTTCTTGCCTTCCTTGAGCTGCGACCGCAGGCCCACAATCTCGTTGAGCTTCTGGGAGACGTCGGCTTGGGAGTCCTTCAGCTGCTGCTTGAGCAGGGAGATCTCACCTGCCTTCTGGCACACCTGTGGGGAGAGCACTCGTGAGGCTGTCGGGTGGCAGCGAGGAGCTGCTTGTCCCCTGAACTGCCCATGAAATGACCCTGCCCAAGGACCCAGCCTTCACCGTGCCACAGACCCTGCCCAAGGACCCAACCTTCACCGTGCCACAGACCCTGCCCAAGGACCCAGCCTTCACCATGCCACAGACCCTGCCCAAGGACCCAGCCTTCATTGTGCCACAGACCCTGCCCAAGGACCCAGCCTTCACCGTGCCACAGACCCTGCCCAAGGACCCAGCCTTCACCGTGCCACAGACCCTGCCCAAGGACCCAGCCTTCATTGTGCCACAGACCCTGCCCAAGGACCCAGCCTTCACCATGCCACAGACCCTGCCCAAGGACCCAGCCTTCACTGTGCCACAGACCCTGCCCAAGGACCCAGCCTTCACTGTGCTACAGACCTAGAAGTTGTCCCCACCTCTGTGTTTTTTCCCTCAGGGACCTGATGCTGTTCCCAGCTGGAGTTGCCCAAACAGCCAAGCCCTGTGCTGTGGTCCCCACCAGCGATGCTTTGCTCCTGCCTTCATCTTCCCCTCCCACCCACAAACCCGCGGGGCTCCATCCCAAACCTTCTGCTGAACATCTGCAAACGGCACATTTCAGAGCCTAATTAATCCCAGCTTCGTTGACTTTCCATCAGGATTAGCAGAATAAGGTCGTCTGGATTCTAGAACTATGTTTTGCCTCTGCACTCTTAATAAATTTAAAGTTTCTAGCCTGTGCATGGAAGGATTAAAATTCTTCACATGATCAAGCTGAAAAAACGGTATGTTAGCACTGGCTATACAAACAGACCTTGATAAAATGTTCTAAAAATAGAAACAGTAGGAAAAAGTTATGTAGGACTCAACAGGAGAACTAGAAAGAAGAATGTGTCTTTCAGCCTTTTAAGAGAGATCAACTTATTAACAACCAAATAAAGTATGTTACAATGGAAAATGTGAGGTAAACATGGCTCTATCAATGTCATTCTTAGCTCAGTTGCTTTTATATCTTCAATTTTAAAAAAATCAAATACCTGAAAACCGGTTTCAAGGTTTGCCCAAATGCAAATGGTAAAAGAATTTAATTAAAATAGACTTAAGCCCATTTTTGGCAGGCACAAGTACCTGTGTGGAAAGACCTGTATTCCGTGAAACTGGATTTGAATGTCACGACTTGGAGTGACCAGACTGTGAAGTCAAATTATTAACCAGCACAGGAGGGTGTGCACAAAAAAGTTGTGCTTATTTTAGCTTAATTGAAATCAGCAGGCCTGGGACTCAGAAAAGTGAGGTGACAAGTGTCACCTGTTACCTGGAGGTCACCAACCCACGGCTGTTATCTGTGGGCATGTGGGAGGAACTTTGGGTCACCAGATCCCACAATGGATCCACATTTATGGCCTGTTACAACAACACTCTTACCTCCCACTTGGTCTCTTCAATCTTTGGGAGAAACTCAGCCTGCTCCTTCTTGAAAGCCACAAATTTCTTCTCCAGCTCCTCTCGCTGCTGGAGGATTTGTCCCATGTCATCCTGGAGTTTTTTTTTCTCCTGCTGGAGCTTGAAGATTTGGAGCTGCAGAGCCTGCTGAGCCCGCTGCGCCTTTTTGGAGACCTGCTGCAACTTGTTGGCATAGTTCTGCCTCAGGTCCTCCATTTCCCTCTCCCAGATCTTCTGCTTCTCCTCGAACACCTGGAAGATGGCCGCCTCGCTCTTGTCCAGGTTCCTCCTCATCTGGAGCACCTCCTGCTCCTTCTCCCACAGCCTGTCCTCCAGGTCCTGGATGATGTCATCGGTCGAGGGCGAGTGGAAAGGCATGGTTTCGTTGAGATGGTTCAGCCTGCTGAAGGACGAGGTGCTCTTGCTCGAGGACCGCCCGCTGTCTGAGGTAGATATCCCGTTGTACCCCACGATGTTCTTCTCCACGTAGGTGGTCCCGATGCGGTTGATGTGGCTGGTGGAGGCGCTCATGGGGCCCACGTGCTGGCTGTAGCCCGTGCCGTAGGTGGGCAGGCTGGTCAGGGAGTTACGGCCCGAATCCGAGAGCCCCCCGCCCTGGTTTGTAGTCCTGTTAAGGCTGCTCTTGTCGAGCCCGCCCTTGGGCGCGGACGGGCTATTGCTGTTGGCGTGGTTCAAGCTCTTTCTGTTCTCTGCCATCCCGTTGCTCTGCGGCGGGCAGAGGTTCTGCATGGAATGGAAGTTTTTAGGAACTACTGGTTTAAAGGCTGAGGGTCTAACTAAGGGCTCATTGCTCTGCAAAAAGGAAAAAGGAGCAGGCATCAAACACGGCAGGAGGCTCGGTAGCAACACACAAAAGAGACACATCGGCTCAGGGCGGGGCTCATGCAGCTTGGGCTGGCTCCTTATCCCACCTTGTTACACATTTGGGGTTGCACATGAGGGACCTATGGTCACTCAAAGGGCAACACTGTCTTCCCTTCCTTCAGATGAAAAGAAACAATCTTTTCACCCCAAACCTGCATGACTCACCCCAAACCTGCATGATTTTTCTCTAGAATACTCCTTGGGTTCTCTTAGTGCTTGTCACAAGGAGGGCTGCCCCTTGCTTACCAGACCTGACCAAAATAACTCTAATTTTTGCTGATTATATTTCTAGCCTTGAGGTTGCATTGCCCTTTTGCTGAAAGCTGAATTGAACCCTTGGATTAGCAGCCCTCAGGAGAATCACATCTCCTTCCTGCCAGCAGTGACCTGTGCCTGTGGGGACCTCATGTCCTGCTTGTCCTCAGACAGGAGCAGGTAGGAGCTGTGACAGCAGTGACACCAGGCAAGGAACATGCTGGAGCTGCTCTTCATTTGAAATTTGTGTTTTCTGTGGCATAAGCAATGCTGGGGAACAATAGACCATCACTGTAAGGGATTTAGAAAGGATTTTAAAGCCTTGCACATTCCTCACCCCATCAATGCACCGTTAGAAACAAAATTGTCCTCAAAAGGGGATTGAGTCTCCCCCGTTGCAGATTGGATTTTAGGTGAAAATTAAACTGCAGGAAGCAAAGGTATTTTGAAAATGCCTTTTAGGAGAAACAGAATAAGCCCCACTGAACAGGTTGGAGGCTGGAGACCAAGTGTGAGCCTGAGATGGATTGCAGGGGCTCTTGGATTAACAACCCAGGAGAAAAGACCCCCAAATGCTGCACAAATAATACTGGACACAAATTGTGGAAGTCACTGGAGCAGAGCAGCAGGCAACATAAAGCACTGCTGGGGCTCTGTCCCTCCAGGCCTGGGAGATTTTGCTCCCTGAAGCCAGTATGAGCCATGAAGATGGGCTGGGCTGGGAATAATGTTCCCAAGCCTTTTCCCTCACAAGGGGCACTGGGATTGGGAACAGATGCTCGTGGCTGCTTTCAAACATCAGCTTTAGGTGTCAGTGGGTGGTTGGAAACTGCCTATAAAAGGCACAATACACACAAAAAAAAGAGTGGGACTCAGATGCTGGACCTACAAACAGGGGCCAACTCCAGCTCCCTCCCCATCCTTCAGGAAGGTAGGCACAACATCTCAGGGAAGCTGGAATAGCCAATGACTTAAATGAGCTGTGTGTGGAAGACCTGTGGTCATGCTCTTGGGTTCCTTGAGAACTAACAACACCCCTGAAAGATGTAAGAATTATCTCATCTCTACATTAAAATGTACAAAACAAAAACAAGACCATCAAGACTGCCCCATCACCCAAGGCCTCCTGGCCTGTGCTTCCAGACAAGTGCCACGGCCACCCAGCTGCTCCAGGAGGTGCTCACCTGGTCCAGTTTGCCAGAAATTGGCAAAATCTTTGGTGGGTTACCGGGCTCTCGGTACTGGGGCGGCGGCGGCGGCAGGTTCTTCTCGTTGTTGGCGGTCACGTTCCCGCAGATGTCCACCTTCACCTTCTCGCTCTTGCGCGCCTCGCCGTTGATGTAGAGCGAGTTGGAGACTTTCTCCGACTTGTAGGTCTTCTCCTCGCCCGAGTAGCGGTGGGGGATGTCCCGCCCGGAGTAGCCGTTGCGCGGCCCCTCGGCGGGGCGGCCGCCGCTCTGCGTGCGCGTGCCCACGCTCTTCATGGCGAACTCCTGGTCGTTGGCCACGCCGCTGCCCACGCTCCCCATGGCGCTCCGGGGGATGGTCTGGGAGTAGCGCGGGGCGAAGCCGTGGAAGCTCTCCGGGCTGGGGTAGGCCGGGTCACTGAGGACGGGCAGCGTCTCTAGCGTGGCCATGGCAGCGTAGGGGTGAGGTGGAGGCGCAGCTCAGTGGCACTGGGAGAAGGAGGGGGGGGAAAAAAAGGGTTGTTAGAGAGGTGGCTTTTGTCTGCCGTGCCCTTCTGCAGATCAAAATTAAGTCCTGGTGATTGTCCCTGTTTTCTGAAAAAAAAGTGCCGTGCCCTTTGCAGATCAAATTATGTCCTGCTGATTGTCACTGTCATATTTTCTGAAAAATCTCTTTGCCCAGGATTTTCTCCTGGGAAACTGAGAAGCCTCGGAGGAAAAGGAAAAAACAATATTATCTCATTTTTTCTCTCCTGTGTTTTTCTCCTTTGGAATGTAGTTTGGAGATTGTTTATCCAACATGTGAATTGGTTTTTACTTAATGACCAATCACAGCCAGCTGTGTTGGGACTCTGGAAGCAGTCAGGACTTTTTAATTAGTATCTTGCTAAGCCTTTTGTAAGATCCTTTCTGTATTTTTTAGTATAGTTTTAGTATAATATAATGTAATATAATGTAAATATAATATAATGTAAATATAATATAATATAATATAATATAATATAATATAATATAATATAATATAATATAATATAATATAATATAAATTAGCCTTCTAAGAACATGGAGTCAGATTCTCAATTCCTCCTTCGTCCTGGGGACCCAGCAAATACCACAGCTGGGGTTCTCCTCTTCTGTGGGAGCCCCAGATGCCTTGGAGGAGCAGCATTCCCCAAACTCCACCCACTGTTATCAAAGAGTTCCTAATCTCAATCCAAGGGTTGTGGTTCCCAGGGAAGTGAGTTGCATGGATTTTAACAGGCACAGCTCTATGGCACTGGTGAGACACAACCATTTGCTGTGCCCAAGCTTGAATTATTTCTGTCACTTTTCTGAGGTTTGAGTAAGTTTTTGTTCCCATAGGGATGGAAGGTCTCCTGGTCCTGGTTCATACATCACTCCCTCCAGCACATCCCTTAGGGATGACACCACAAGGTTTAAGCAACACAATTTCCATCTCTTTCTTGGGATTGTAGCTCACCTGAACTTGAGCTTTTAAAAAGATGCTTTTGAGCAGGTGTCATCCAAAATTTTCTTTGAAATCTTTATTCCCCTTCTCCATTTGATTCCTTCTTAGGCTGTGCCTTGGGTTGGCCAAAACTAGGCCATGGGACATGGATAACATGCAAATAATGGTTTCAAAAGTTGTCTTTCACTAGGGTTGTCCTGGGACCAGTCATCCTTGGGACCAATTCTCAGCTATCTAGATGCTCTTCATTAGCTTTTACACAAAGGTGTAAAATCTTATTTAAGGAAATAAAAGACCCACAACAACCTTTTTTTTTGTTGTTGCCTCATTGAATAATGGAGAATTTGAACCTGCACCAGCCAAGGATCTCATTACCTGAAGGAAGGGAGAAGGTGCATTTCAAATTTTGAGTGATTGAACCAAACCTGGAGGAGCAAGGCCAGTGGCTTGTGGACAGCTGTGGCCACTCAGCTGACCATTGTCCACCTGCCCTACTGAGTTCATTGACTCAGTCCCCATGGGCCAGAATTGATGCTTTTCTTTTGTCTCAGGCACCCTCAGTTCCAGGATTTCCAGGATAATCCATCCTGACAGCCTGGAGACTAAAGCAGGACTTAAGGGCAGCAGAAGCTGCAGGTTTCCCTGTGGATGGGATAAAAATAGTGATGCCCTTTGGAGAAAGGCTCAGGGATGGCAGCAGTCAGGCAGGACCAGCAGGAAGGGGAGATGGAGAAAATCCCCATTTCAGTGGGGTTCTCCCTCTCCTTGGGGTAGGGATGCTCATTCAGCCCTCCCTGAGTAAAGCAGAGCTGGGTTTATTTCCCTGGAGAGCAAGCTGAGGTCTGGAGCTCAGCTCCCACGTGGTGTCTCACAGGGCCTTGCTATTTGCACTAATAAAGGAATGGAAAAAGAATTAAAAAGGTTAAAGCACGGGGGCTGTGCTGCTCAACTTTGCTTTTATTAAACTGCATTTCTGGAGGCTTCTCCTCACCCTTTCCCAGCACCCTGCCCTGACCAAAGTACAGCCTGAGTGGCAGATGTGGTAACTGCTGTGCCAGAGGGAGAGGACACACAGCTGTTGAGATGGGATTTAAGGTCCCTTCCAACCCAACCCAGCCCATTCTGGGATTTTATGATTATTTGTAATCCCATTTCTGGGATTTTACGATCAACAAGCATTAAGTGGGCACTTTGTGGTCCCTGCTGAGGACACCCTGCATTTTGCACCTCTGTCCCCAGCAGATGATCTCATGTCATTCCCTGATCAAAGTCCAAAGACCAGGCAGTAAAGGAGGATCACACGAGCACGTGATCCCCCACAGCCAAAACGTGAGTATTTATTGGTAATAAGTGACAAAACCCCTGCCAGCAGCAAGGAGTGGCAAGGTCTGGTCGCGTATGAGACATGTGACATTTGGACACGTGCTCTGAGCAGCACTTAAAGGCTCATGAGCCCATCACACCCCTAAAGACACTTCCCAAAGAACATCAGCATAATTTATTATGATATGATGTGATATTATACTAAAACTATACTAAAGAATACAGAAAGGATCTTACAGAAGGCTTAACAAGATACTAATTAAAACTCGTGACTGCTTCCAGAGTCCTGACACAGCCTGACTGTGATCTGTTATTAAGTAGAAAAAATTCACATGTTAGATAAACAACCTCCAACCACATTCCAAAGCAGCAAAACACAGGAGAGAAAATGAGCACCTGGAGACTTGGTTGGGCTGTGGGGTGATGAGGAAGGATGGAGAGCACCCACCTGAAGCCACACTCAACTAACAGTGCCTTTGGATTTTGTGAGTCAAGGGAAGACTTGTTGTCCTCCTAATTTAGGAACAACCTGCTTTTCAGTGACTTTGGGAATCTTTATAGGCTGTGATTTCTTTTTATGGGACACCAGGCACCACGGGAGGGATGTGCTGGAAGGTCTCAGCTCCAGACAAGGAAGTGGCACTGTCTCCTTGCAGTGCTCCCCAGCCAGCCAGGGAGAAATCCAGGTTACTTTTCCCTCACTGGGTAAATTTCACGGTGACATTTGCACATTTACATTGACTCTCTGAGGGCAGGGATGAGGTCACTGGAAAGTTTGATCCTTCCAAAAGAAAAAAAAAAAAAAAAAAAAGGCCAACACAACAAGAAGCGTTTTCTTTTAACTGGGAATCATCCAAGAAAATATTCTGAAAAAAAAACCCCTTGTTCTTAGCTTGTGTTTACTGCAAACCCGGGATCTGATAAACAGAGCATACAGACAAGTGTTACAAATATGTTATTAGGGAGATTCCAGAAGTGCCAAGAGCTCCCTGACAGTACAGCTTTGTTTGCCAAAAAGGGCCATTTTTTGCCTGAGAACAACAACCCCTGGGTTTGTATCTTCTGGTCAGCTCCAGTTCCCAGTCAGGTTTTACATTGGTTGTTCCTCAGCTGAACTGTGAAATCAAATTTTGAGCACAGGAATAACATTGCCATGCTCCAGCACAGAACAGGAGAGTCTTTTTTTTCTCCTTCCAGGTATGGGGAAGTGTGTGACTAAAAACTTCCCCAGGACATTTCTTCTCCTTAAGTCTCATCATCTCTGGGGCAAGAGGACAAGGGGGAATGGCTTCAGACTGACAGGGCAGGGTTATGTGGGATATTGGGGAGAAATTCTTAACTGAGGGTGGGCAGGCCCTGGCACAGGGTGCCCAGAGCAGCTGTGGCTGCCCCTGGATCCCTGGAAGTGTCCAAGGCCAGGCTGGACAGGGCTTGGAGCCACCTGGGACAGTGGAAGGTGTCCCTGCCCATGGGAGGAGATTGGAACTGGATAATCTTTAAGGTCCCTTCCAAACCAAACTATTCCATGAGAACTGCCTCCCTCCCGTGGGAGCATGAACTGGCAGTTCATGTTTGAACTTTTCACAAACTTTGTTTGTGATTCCCAAGGGTGCTGAGCCTGTCCATGAGCACAGGGAGGCTGAGGGAAGCCAAGTGTTTGCCTTTACCTGTGACCGTGTTCACAGGGGTCTGAGGATGAGGCAAGAGATGAGGATCTCACTCCATGTTTCAGAAGGCTTGATTTATTATTTTATGATATATATTAGATTAAAACTATACTAAAAGAATAGAAGAGAGGATTTCATCAGAAGGCTGGCTAAGAATAGAAAAAGAAAGAATGATAACAAAGGCTTGTGGCTCGGAGTCTCTGTCTAAGCTAGCTCACTTTGATTGGCCATTAATTAGAAACAACTGCATGAGACCAATCACAAATTCACCTGTTGCATTCCACAGCAGCAGATAACCATTGTTCACATTTTATTTTTGAAGCTTCTCAGCTTCTCAAAAAGAAAAATCCTAAAAAAAAAGATTTTTCTTAAAAGATGTCTGTGACATTTACCAGCATTTCATTCCCAAGTCCATCCTTCAGGAGGAAAGCAGAGTCACCCTTGAGCATGGCTGGGTGACCTTCTCTGAGCAGGGACACTGGAATCCACACACTCCACATTGCAGCCCCTCCCCATCCCATCCAACTGCAGCTTTCCATGGCACCACCTCCCCATCTCATCCACCTGCTGTGGCCACTTGGCCTTTCCTCGCCTAGGAGGCAGCAATATTCTGATGCCTGATGCAGAAAATCTGGGCTGAAATGTCCTTTTCCCCAGCTGTGCCAGGCAAACTCTGCATGTCCAACTCTTACCAAGGTTTCCAGCCCTGCCTGCAGCTCCAGGACACTCCTGGATGTTATTGTAAATACAGAAATTTGTAAAATAACAACTTCACCTTCCAATTTGCTCTACCCAAACCATTCAGTGAATGCCTTCCAGTTAAGAAAGAAGAAAAATTGCTCTGAGATAAGCAGCTAAATGGTTAACCAAGACTAAATTATGGAGGCCTGGCTCTGTTGCTGCCTGAGGAGGTTAATTGTTAACACTCTCCTAACAAAGGCTTTGGGGAGGCAGACACACAGACACACCTCAGCACCATGCCAGGGGAGAAGGGAAGGGAGAAGGGAATCAGGGGAAGGAATCAGGGAAGGGAATCAGTCATGGCTCTTGGGCACCAGCAAAGGCCCCAGAGCAAAGCAGGGCTTGGCACCCGTGCCCATCCCAGGTGTGAGGTGCTGCCAGCACGGGCAACAAAGGCACCTGAAGGTCAAAACTTCCCTCTCTTGCCAACTTTGGTGACAGGTGTGCCCCTGACCTTCATTAGTCAGGTTTGTTTGTTTAACGAGGGAGCAATTAGTGACACTATGAACCCTGCTCTGTTGTTATTGTTGGGGTAGGGCTGCACCTGCCCTGTGTTTACAGCTCAGGTTGGCTCTGCCAGTTTGTTGGCAGCAGTGCCAAGGGGTTGGCTTGGTTTGGTTGGAGGAGAAAAAGTCAACATGTCCTGGGGTGGTGGAGCAGGTTGGAAAGGGTGGAAAAAGAATGGCTGTGATAATTTCACCTTGATCCAGGAGGAGATGTGGAATGGGAAGGGAGGGACAGGAATGGGTTAGCAGTGAGACAGACCCTGTAGGGAGCAAAGCCACCTGTGTCCAGTGAGGTGTTAACAAATAAACCCTGGGGCAAAACCACCACTGAAACCCAAGACTTGCACTTGTAGAATCATAGAATCACTGAATTACTCAGCTTAGAAAAACCCTCTAAGACTGTGGGGTCTAACTGCTCCCACAGCACTGCCAGGGCCGCCACTGACCGTGTCCCCAAATGCCACATCCCCATGGCTTTTAAATCCCTCCAGGGATGGGACTCCAACACTGGCCTGGACACCCTTTCCATGAAGAAATTTTTCTAAATATCCAATCTAAACCTCTCCTGTGTAGAGGCTGTTCCCTCTTGTCCTCTTAGTTTTTTCTCTTCCTCTCCCTCACCTTTTCTCGTACATCACATCCTCCAAAAAGGCCACTCAGCTGCTGCTCTGCCTCCCGTGTGTCACAGGCCATCACTTGCCACCTCCTTGTGGCTGTGCTGTCCCAAACCTGGCTGAGAGCTCCTCCACTGGGATTTATTCAGGAGGCAAGGACACCACAGCTCCCCTCCCACCTGGCTCCAGTGCCCAGCACCTCCTGTTCTCCTACACCCTTCTCAAGTTGCTCATTCTGAAGAGGGGAACAGAATGAGCTTTTCTTGTCTCTCACAGGCATTTTTTCCAGCCCTCAAGTAACTCTTGTGGCTCTTTTCTGCACCTCCTCCTACTCCTTTGCCCCCATCCTGGCTTGGTGGCTGCCAGGTTTTCCTCTGCCACAGGAACACACTTGAACCTGTCTGCAAAAACATGCAGATCTCCAGCTTTTCAACCACAAGCTTTTTCCACAACCAAAGGCCAAATGAACTCAGAAGAACAACTCCTGCTCCTTCCCCAGGTCACAGACCTCGCTTTTCCCATTTATCCCTGCACTGCAGATCTTTTTCTCCCCATTCAGAGCTAAAAATCAAACTCAGGAAGGCAGTTGGAGGGTCAAGTAGTGGCAGATCCTTGCAGCCACCCTCAGTCTCCTCTTGGGCTGTGGGGCTGCTGTGTATCTGCACATTTTCCATCTTTCTGTGCAAAGGATTTATGATTGGATTTACTTTTGGACACAATCCTGAGTAATGTGCCCTAGGGCACCCTGCTGGAGCACAGAGGTTGGACTTGAACTGCTCTGCATGGCAATCCTGCCTAGGAACATTTGGGAATGTGGGGACCCCCCCAGTTTCCAGCTGTGCCTGTCCCAGCACCTGAGAGCACTGAGGGGTCTGCACAGGGACCTGCAGCATCCTCTGGATAACTGGAAAGCTCCAAGTTCAAAGCCCTCAGCCCTCCCAGTACAATCCCATATCCCATATCCCAGTTCCTTGTTGCACTTTCTGACCAAAGGACATGGCGGGTACCAGACTGTCCCATCCCATATCCCATATTCCATATCCCATATCCCTTTTCCTTGTTGCACTTTCTGACCAAAGGACATGATGGGTACCAGACTGTCCCATCCCATATCCCATATTCCATATTCCATGTCCCATATCCCATACCCCATATCCCTTTCCCTGTTGCACTTTCTGACCAAAGGACATGGTGGGTACCAGACTGTCCCATCCCATATCCCATGTCCCATGTCCCATATCCCTTTTCCTTATTGCACTTTCTGACCAAAGGACATCCCATATCCCATATTCCATATCCCTGCTCCTTGCTCCACTTTCTGACCAAAGGACATGGTGGGTACCAGACTGTTCCATTCCTTATCCCATATCCCTTTCCCTGTTGCACTTTCTGACCAAAGGACATGGTGTGTATCAGACTGTCCCATCCCATATCCCATATCCCATTTCTGGGACAGGAGGATCACACTTTGCTTTTCTCTCCTGAAGAGAGGGGGTGGCAGCATTAGGGGCAGGCAGGTCCCGGTTTTGGGGGGGTTTTGGGGCGTTTTGGGGGCTGAGCTTCCTCGGGCTGCTGTGGGAAATAAAAGTGAGCCGGCTCAGAAGCATTTCCTTTCCTCCTGCTAATGAGATAATTACAGCCTTTTGTATTCTGGGAAACGACTTTCTCATTATGGGGGCCGCATCAGCTATTTACATAATAAGGCTGAAACAAAGGAGATGAGATGAAAAGGCCCAGGCAGCTCCTTCGGGGAGCTCTGTTGAGCTGCCAAGGGACAGCCTGGATGACAGATTCCTGCATCCCCAGAGCTCCTCTGGTCTGGAGTGGGTGGCAGCACTTGGTTCAGGATGTCCCCAGCATGGGATGCTCCTCACTCTCAGCTGTGAGGGTCCCCAGGGTCCTTCTTAAACCACTCACTGCAATTCTCGATGCCAGAGGGTTTGGGAGGGTGGCCAAGAACCCAGACCCACATCAAGGAGAGTCCTGGCAGGATTTGTGGGGCTCACAGAGGCACCTGGAGACCAGCAGAGGATGTCTGGTACCAAACTGGCCTGTCCCTTGTCCCATCTGCCGTGTCCCAGTTTCCTCCAGTTGTGGTCAAGGGACATTCTGGGTACCAGCCTGTCCCATTCCATATCCCATATCCCATATCCCTTTCTCACCAAAGGACATGATGGGTACCAGACTGTCCCATATCCCATATCCCTTTCCCTATTGCACTTGCTGACCAGAGGACATGATGAGTACCAGACTGTCCCATCCCATATCCCATATCCCCTATCCTCTATTCCCTATCCTCTATCCCCTATCCCATATCCTTGTTCCTTGTTGCACTTGCTGACCAAAGGACGTGATGGGTACCAGACTGTCCCATTCCATATCCCATATCCCCTATCCTCTATTCCCTATCCCATATCCTGTCCCACATCCCACATCCCATATCCCACATCCCATATCCCTGTTCCTTGCTCCACTTTCTGACCAAAGGACATGATGGGTACCAGACTGTCCCACACCCCTTTTCCCTGTCCCCCCAGCTGGCCAAGGGATGCATCGGTTACAAACCTGTCCCATCCCATTTCCATTTCCCATTTCCCATTATTTCCCATTTCCCCACCCCCACGGCTGTACCAACCTGTCCCACCCCCTGTCCCAGTTCCCAGCCCCCACAGCTGCCTAGGGGGACCCTGGCCACCAAACTGTCCCATCCCACACGCCAGGGCCCTGTCCCCCAGCTGGCCCAGGAACTCTCTGAGCACCAAACTGTCCCTGCCAGCCTCGCCACCTCTCTTCCCCAATAAAGGCCCCATTGTTCCTGACACAGCCTGAGCAGAGCAGCCTGCTCCACCTTCCCTGGCCCTCCCTCCCACTCTGCTATCAGTTTTCCTCCCCCAGTTGCTCGCTGTGTTTAAGGGACACAGTCCAGTGCCACCCTGTCCCCATCCCCCAGGACGTGGCAGGAGGGGGAATCGTGGCAAAGCACAGCCACAATCTGCACTGTGGCCTTGGCTCTGTGCCCTCCTGCTTGTCCCTCCTTCCCTCTCAGCTCCCTCAGGCTGTTCCTGGAATGGACACCCTGCCACAGCTTCCTGGAAACCTCTTTCTGACAGTAAAAAAAAATATCAGTAAATCAATCTGGGCATGGCTATTGCTCACCCTGAGCAAGCTGCTCCCCCTGTCCCAAGCCCACATCCTCCATCCCAGCTCCTCATCTCTGGGGGTTTTATCCCAGTTTTAACCCCCAGGATTTTCTGGATCTGAAAAAGCAGGCAGAGTGGAATGAAAAGCCAAGCACCTGGCAGACCATGCCTGTCTTGAGCTGTTTCAGTAAGGGAAGAAATCAAAAAGGGAAGAAATCAAAAAGGGAAGAAATCAAAATTATTCTGGAGGCTGCAGCAAGGTGGGCAAAGCCCCAGAGAAACCTCAGTAGGTGATGGGGAGGTGTCACAAGGCACATTTGTACAGTCCCAGGGAGGCTTTCCTGTCTCATCCTTGGAGGTTTTCAAGCCCTGAATGGACCAGGCAGGGTCCACCAGAAGCAGGATGGCCTGGAGGGCTCCTGGAGTCCTTTCCACCAGGAATTATCCTGCCATGGAGTTTTTTACAAGCCACACTGGACATCCACCAGCATTCCCCTGGCCAAAGTCCTCATTCTCAGGGGGATTTTCCTCCTTTTCCCCATCTGCTCTCAGAGCCCTGGGTTTGGATCCAGGCTGGCATCCTCCAGGATGCACCTGAGGGCAGATGGAAGGATTTTCCATGCCCTAGGGGCAGCAGGACAGGATGGTTTCAAGCTCAGCCCAAAGTGCCTTCCCAAATCCCATGTGTCCATCAGGAAGGGTTCATCCACGGCCTCATCTGTGACCCTTGTGACTGCCCCCAGAGGACACTCAGGGCCAGCTGTGTCATTGTCCCCAGTGAGGTCCTGATGGCAACCTCTGCCCAGGAAAGCACCAGCTTTGGTGACACAGGGAAAACTCCCTGGATTCCCTCAGGACAGGGGAAGGGCAGTTTGGTGGAGCAGCCTCAGTGCTGGCTGCAGCCCTGAGGGTCTGGGATGCCCCATTCCATGGGCTGGACTGCTTGGGGTCATCCCAGCCCCGTGTGCCTCAGTTTCCCCTTTGTTAAGGGGCTGCCAGTGGGAGCCAGGGTGAGATTTCCCCACCCTGAACAATCCATCTCTGTGCACCCCAGCTCTGCTCTGACCCCCTGGTGCAAAAACAGCAGGTACATCCCATCCCTAAAAAGCAACTGGAAAGCATCCCACCAGCTCAGCCCTGCCCTAATTACACTGAAGATCCTTTGGAAAGATGCCCTGGTGCAAAAACAGCCCAGCAGGTACATTCTATCCCTAAAAATCACCTGCAAAGCATCCCACCAGCTCAGCCCTGCCCTAATCCACTGAAGATCCTTTGGGAAGATCCCCTGGTGCAAACAGGGCCCAGCAGGTACATCCCATCCCTAAAAATCACCTGGAAAGGCTCCCAGCAGCTCAGCCCTGCACTAGTCCACTGAAGATCCTTTGGGAAGGTGGCTGGGGATGAGGTGATGCCATCTGAGCCTTTGGGACTCCCCAGCACCGAGATCATGGGGAAGCTCCTGGTGACCACTGGAAGTGTCCCAGCATGGAGCTACATCCCTTGCCTGGCTCCCCAGCACCTCCCTGAGCATCCTCACACATCCCCACGCCCCAAATCTCAGGGATCCCGATGTGATCCCCAGTTCCATGGCCCCAAACGCCAGGGGGGCCCCCCCTTTTTGCCACCAGCCCCCTGTAGATGGGATGTTGCAGGGGAGGGGGACCCAATCCTGCCCTTTGGGATGAGCCATCACCCCCAGATCGGTTCCACGGAGCCCTGCCTGACTCTGCCATCCCCAAACTCCACCCAAACCTCTGTCCCCGCAGGAAGGACGAAGTGGGGACCCATCCCCAGCCCGTGATTTATCATTAACTCGGCCCGAGGAATTTCTTGGGCGCGGAGCCAGCCCGGACACCGCGCTCGGAGCGAACCCCCCTGGCGGGTGCCTGGTCCCCACCGCTGAATGTGATCTGCTAAACCAGAGCGATGCCCTAAAATCCACCGGGCTGCAAGGTCTCGGTGCTGGGGGGGTCCCTGCTGGATCCAGGGGGGGTTTATAGAGGGGAAAATCGCAGTTTTCCCCACCCTCCCCATCCCTGACCCGCGCAGGAGCGCAGCCCGGTTATAGGAATGTGGTTTTGTTGACGGAGTGACGAAGCTGTTTTTTTGTCTCTTTAAAAAGGAAAGAAGCTTAGAGGTTTTTCTCTTCAATTAGGTGAAAAAGGCGTCTCATAGGCCTGAGAAACTTCACCTCAAACTTAAGGATACCTAATTGGACAGGAGCTGGGCAACTTCCTAGAAAAAGAAGTGAATAAAGAAACAAATAGCTTTTGTGAGGTGTTTTACCGAGAGCAAGAACTTCTTGCACCTGGCTCGCTTTTCCTCTGTTTATTTTGTCTTTCATTAAACCCTTTTGTTTCCAAGCGATCTTGCTGATTTTATGCCTCCAAAGGTAGCTGAGCTACCTTAAGTGTGAAATAGATCTCCAAGAGCTTATGAGACCCAGCTTAAAGAGGTTCCTACCTATATCACCCGGTGTGCCCCCCAAAAAATCACCTGCAAAGCGTCCCACCAGCTCGGCCCTGCCCTCATCCACCGCAAACCCTTCCCCAAACAAAGCCAGAGGGGGAAAGGAGAGGAAAAGAAAAATCCCACAAAAACCTGGGATTTACCTGGGCAACCCAGGGGTGCATCCTGCAGCTCCCCATCCTCCTCCGAGCGCGAAATTCATTGTTTCCCTGCGTGGTATCCCGGGAAAATTCCAAAATAATACCTGAGGAGAGCAACCTGCTGCTGGGCTGGGGCCAAGGGCTGCCCTTGGCTCGGTGGGATTGGCCACGGAGCCCGCAGGAGCTTTCACAATTAACTCTTTGTGCCCTCCTCCGGCTGGGCTTTGGGGACGGGATGGCTCCGTCCTCCGCCAAGGGGAATGAGGGGCTGAACTTAGCAGAAATGGGGACTTTGGAGTCAGACACTGGGTTTTCCAAAAGAAGGATTTGGAGTTTGCCTTTTTCTGTTTTCTGATGGGGATTTTGGGGTCTGATGGCTTGTTTCTGTACAAATACGGGTTTGTGGATTTGGGAGGTTTTGGGGTTTGCTCAAATAGAGATTTGTGGGTTTGGAAGGATTTGGGGTTTCCTGAAATAGGGATATGTGGATTTGGGAGGTTTTGGGGTTTGCTCAACCCCTGGCAGGGCTTTGGGGAAGGGATGGCTCCATCCTCCTCCAAGGTGAATTTAGGGCTGATGGTTTGTTTTAGCAGAAATGGGGACTTTGGAGTCAGACACTGGGTTTTCCAAAAGAAGGATTTGGAGTTTGCCTTTTTCTGTTTTCTGATGGGGATTTTGGGGTCTGATGGCTTGTTTCTGTACAAATAGGGATGTGTGGATTTGGGAGGTTTTGGGGTTTGCACAAATGGGGAATTGTGGATTTGGGAGGTTTTGGGGTTTGCTCAAATAGGGATTTGTGAATTTGGGAGGTTTTGGGGTCTGCATAAATGGGGATTTGTGGATTTGGGAGGTTTTGGGGTTTGCTCAAATAGGGATTTGTGAATTTGGGAGGTTTTGGGGTCTGCACAAATGGGGATTTGTGGATTTGGGAGGTTTTGGGGTTTGCTCAGCCCCTGCCCACCTCCAGCAGGGCTTTGGGGAAGGGATGTTCCCTCATCCTCAAAGGGGAATTTAGGGCTGATGGTTTGTTTTAGCAGAAATGGGGAATTTGGAGTCAGACGCTGGGTTTTCCAAAATAAGGATTTGGAGTTTGCCTTTT
Source organism: Agelaius tricolor (assembly GCF_023055355.1). Lineage (NCBI taxonomy): Eukaryota > Metazoa > Chordata > Aves > Passeriformes > Icteridae > Agelaius > Agelaius tricolor. The sequence continues at coordinate 304,717 of NW_027269284.1, read as the reverse complement.
TCTGTTTTCTGATGGGGATTTTGGGATCTGATGACTTGTTTCTGCACAAATGGGGGTTTGTGGATTTTGGCGGTTTTGGGGTTTGCTCAAATAGGGGTTTGTTGATTTGGAAGGATTTGGGGTTTGCTCAAATAGAGATATGTGAATTTGGGAGGTTTTGGGGTCTGCATAAATGGGGATTTGTGGATTTGGGAGGTTTTGGGGTCTGCACAAATGGGGATTTGTGGATTTGGGAGGTTTTGGGGTTTGCTCAAATAGGGATTTGTGGATTTGGGGTTTGCTCAAATAGGGTTTTGTTGATTTGGAATGTTTTGGGGTTTGCTCAAATAGAGATATGTGAATTTGGGAGGTTTTGGGGATTGCTCAAATAGGGATTTGTGGATTTGGGAGGTTTTGGGGATTGCTCAAATAGGGATGTGTGGATTTGGGAGGTTTTGGGGTTTGCTCAAATAGGGATTTGTGGATTTGGGAGGTTTTGTGGTTTGCTCAGCCCCTGCCCACCTCCAGCAGGGCTTTGGGGAAGGGATGGCTCCCTGTTCCTCAAAGGGGAATTTGGGGCTGATGGTTTGTTTTAGCAGAAATGGGGACTTTGGAGTCAGACACTGGGTTTTCCAAAAGAAGGATTTGGAGTTTGCCTTTTTCTGTTTTCTGATGGGGATTTTGGGGTCTGATGGCTTGTTTCTGCACAAATGGGGATTTGTGGATTTGGGAGGTTTTGGGGTTTGCTCAAATAGGGGTTTGTTGATTTGGAATGTTTTGGGGTTTGCTCAGATAGAGATATGTGAATTTGGGAGGTTTGGGGGTTTGCTCAAATAGGGATTTGTGGATTTGGAAAGGTTTGGGGTTTGCTTAAATAAAGATATGTGGATTTGGGAGGTTTTGGGGATTGCTCAAATAGGGTTTTGTGGGTTTAGAAGGTTTTGGTGTTTGCTCAAATAGGAATTTGTTGTTTTGGGAGGTTTTGGGGTTTGCTCAAATAGGGATTTGTGGATTTGGGGTTTGCCCAAATAGGGATTTGTGGATTTGGGAGGTTTTGGGGTTTGCTCAAATAGGGATTTGTGGATTTGGGAGGTTTGGGGTTTAGTCAAATAGAGATTTGGGGTTCAGAGCTTGTTTTATCTCAGTCAGGGAATTTGGGGTCAGACCCTGTGTTTTTCTTCAAATGGGAATTTTGGGGTCTGACAGTTTGGTTTTGCACAGAGAAAGTTTTGAGGGTCTGACAGCTTGTTTTGCTTAACTGGAATTTTGGGATCTGACTGTTGGGTTCTCTTGATTTTATACTTTTTTTTTCTCAAATTGGGAATTTCAGGCTCTCAGAACTTGGTTTTTCTCAAATGAAGAGTTTGAGATTCAATTTGCTCAAACAGGGATTTCAGGATCAGACAGCTGGGGTTTGGGTTATTTATTACAAATATAGGGAATTTTGGGGTCTGATGACTTGGTTTTGATCAAATCAAGATTTTGGGATCAGGTAACTTATTTTGGCTAAAGGGGGATTTTGGGGTGTGGCAGCAGGGTTTTCCTCAAATAGGGATTTGGGGTCTGACTGCCTGCTTTGGTTTTTGTTTGTTTGTTTATTTGTTTTTCAAAAGGGGATTTCAGGGTCTGGGGGGGCTTGTTTGGGTACAAATAGAGATTTAGGGCTGGGCTTTTTTCAAATGGAATTTTGGGGCCTGACAAATTGGGCTTTTTTTTCAAGTGGGGATTGCTCAAAACACCTCATTTTCACTCAAATACCAATTTTGGGACCTTTCTATCAGGGGACCCAACTTTCCCATCCTTCTGGGGATGCTTCCCAGCTGTGTGGCTGAAATGAAGGCTGTGAAGAGCTCTGAAAGAAAGGCAGAGAATTGGACAGATGGAATCAATGGGATGATGCATCCCTAGAATGGATTGGTTTGGAAAGGACCTTAAACCCCATCTGATGGGGGTCTCACACCCACCATCCCAGGCTGCCCCAGGCTCCATCCACCTGGCCAAAAGCTGGCTGTGGATGCTGCCCTCTTTCCATTCCAGCATCCAGAGGATGGCCCAGAGCTCCTTTTCCCACTTTCCCAGTGGCAGGAGAGCAATCAGCCTTCCCTTGGGGGGCCATCCAGCCTCAGCACTTACTCTAGATTATTTGCAGTCGTGGAGGGAGGGAAATAAAAGCCACACAAAGCTAACCACTTATTGGAATGCATTTGCTGAGGTGAATTTTCTGTTGGCAGGATGTCTGGGGATCAAAGGAGTCGCCGGTCACGGGGCTGGTGTTGATGGGCAAACAACAGTGAGAGCAGTAAAACAGCAATAATGCCAAAATAATCACATTTGGGTTAATGTGCACTTAAAGCAGGGCAAAACACACTGCTGGGGTGCACTGGGAAGGTGTAAATTATACCAAAATGCATTCCTGTGGAGATTCAAACTCGCAATTTTGCCCTTAAGCTCCAGAAGCAGAGAATTCTGACAAATAGGTTGGGTTGGGGGAGTGTGTGCAGCTTGGAAGCAGCCACACAGACAGAGAGCCCTTTCCATCCCTGCTCTGGCAATGAGCAGAGGTGGCTGGGGGGCTCTGCTGGGACAGGGACCCTTCCACAGGGGTTTGGGGGAGCTGGCCCAGCACAGGAGGCTGAGGCTGCCCTGAGGGAGCTGCAGCAGTCGCGGTCTCACAGGAGACAGGCGGTTTCCTGACACTGCTCCTGCTGCCCTGGGGAGCTGAGCTATGTCTTAGCACTCCCCACAGATGAATAAATCATGAGAGGAGAGACTTTGGAGAAGGCTGGGAGATCCAGGATAACCCATGCTCTGAGGTGGGGTGTGAACTTTTGAACCCCCAGCTCTCATTTCTAGCCCAGGGCTTGGGTGGTTGAGCCAGGAACCTCTGTGCCCACCTCCAGCAAAGCCCCTCCATCACCTCTGGGAGCCAACAGAGACCCCCAGCTCTCACCCAGCACCCCTGTGTGCCAGGGCTCCTGCTGCACCCAGGCCGTGGTGCTTCCCTGTCCCCATGGGACACAGCCACCAGGAGCTGGCCCCAGCCCTTTGTGGGGTTTATCCTTCTCTGCTCTGCCCTTTTTGGGTGGCCATGGTCAAATTGTGTCACCCAGACCCAAGCAGCTGAGGTGACCTCCAGGGTTGGGTTTACCCACCTGAAAAACCTTCCCTACCCAGCATTTATGGCCTTGCTCTCTCTTGGGCTGAGGCTTTGAACATCCACCCAATGCCTTCTTTTTAAAATTTACTCTTCCAAAATCCAAACTCTTTGTTCCCATGTCCTTCTGTTTTCTTTTCCCTTTTCCTGGCAGCCCCCCTGGCTGGGTGATTTCCATTCCCTTGGAGCTGCTCCATTTCAAGATCCCCAAGCTCTCTGAGGTCCTTGGGGTGGTTCAGTGTTCTTTGCACTGATCAGAGAAGGAGCAAAACATCAGCTCAGTGAGGTCTGACGGAGCATTGAGGGGCCAGGACATTCCCCAGGGAACAGGGGTGGAAAGCCTTGATGGGAATGGGAGCAGAGACAGAGGCTCCCTGCACTGGGATTTCTTCCTGGAAACCTCTGGGAGCTCATTTTTGGTACAAGGCATCCCAATGTGAGCAAGAGCCTCCCTCCTCTCTTCACCCAGACTCCTTTATTTAGAGGGAAGATCATTTTCAAATTGAGGAGCAGAAAAAAACCCCTAAACAAGGATATCCTGGCTGTGGAACACACTTGGAGGCCATGAATGAAGTGGTGTCTCCATCCCAGCGTGTCTCAGTGCCTTGGCTGGGCAATGTCAAGGTCTGGTGATGGAGACAGTTCTGAATTTGTGCTGGAGGCCTCCAGAGCTTCCCAACCAGCACCACAACAACCTAAACCCAGCTCAGACCTCAGCTGTGAACTGGCTGTGCCTGTAAGTGCTTGACACCCTCAGGCTGGGCACTGAAAGCAGAATTCCTGCAGTACCTCCTTGCCAGGCTCTGCTTGAAGCTCTTCCCCCCTCGCTGCTGCTGAAGCAGAGATTTCCAGCCCTGTTTTCAGAGGAAATCCCCTGTTTTCTGTGACAATCAATAGGTGTGGAACATCCAAAGGCTTCCCTGTGTTTGTGGAGAGATTCTGCCTGGCCTGATTTGTTGTGAGTGATCTCAGGGACCACAGCCAAAGGTGCAGGATGGGGCTGGTAGGGGAGCATGACTGTGCCATGCCAGGAAATCCAACCTTTCTGCTGGGAATGCTGATGAAATCCCAGCCTGAGCAGGCTCCGTGGCTGAGCTCCCAGAAGAAATGAGCAGGATGGCACCCAGAGTTTGTTTCTCAGTTAACCAGAATAAACTGGTTGTGTGGTCAAACAAACCTTCTCTGCACCTGGGGGTCCACCAGCACAGGGACACCCCACTACTCTGCAAGTTAAACTGCTGGGAGAGGCTTTCCCTGCTCATTAAGTGGAATAATTTGAGCCTGTGTGAGACCCCCTCATAGCCACACAGAGCTGGGGATGGGAGAGCACCTTCTCCAGGCTGCCCCAGGGGGTCCTGAGGCTGGGTTGCCCCCAAAAAGCTGGGTTGAAGCCAGCTGCTGCAGTGGGGGACACTTCCCATCTCCAATCCATGACATCTGCCTGCTCAGCTGGAGCCAGCACGAGCGAGCCAAAGGACTCTGCTTGATGTCATCCAGAGGGATGGTTTCCTGTTCTGGGAAAAACATCCCTGCTGCTATAAGCTGTCTCCTCCTGTAGCAGCACAGAGCAGACAAAGCCTCACAGTGCTGGCAAGCCACAGCCTGGTGCATGGGCCAGCTCTTGCCATAAATCAGGAGAGGATCCAGCATCTCCACCTGTGGGTGCTGAAAGCCCAGAGTGGGTGCTGGGGGTCCTGGCCATGGGATTTGGGTCAGGTCTGAGGTGCCTGCAGGGAGGATGTGAATTCTCAGGTTTCCCAGAAAATGTCTATGCCAGAGAATTGTGGAATCTTAGAGTCATGGAATGGTTTGGATTGAAAGAGACCTTAAAGATCATCCAGTTCCAGCCCCCTGCCATGGGCAGAGACACCTTCCACTACCCCAGATTGCTCCAAACCCTCTCCAGCCTGGCCTTGGACATTTCCAGGGATCCAGAGGCAGCCACAGCTTCTCTGGGCACCCTGTGCCAGGGCTCCTCACCCTCACAGGGAAGAATTTCTTCCTAATATTTAGTCTAAATCTTTCATCTTTTAGTTTAAAACCATTCCTTATGCATCAGGTTGGATATTAGGAAAAAGTTTTTCACAGAAAGAGTGATAAAATATTGGAATGGCTGCCCAGGGAGGTGGTGGAGTCCCCATCCCTGGGTGTGTTTAACAAAGCCTGGATGTGGCACTGGGTGCCAGGGGTGAGTTGAGGTGCTGGGACTGGGTTGGACTCGATGATCTTGAAGGTCTCTTCCAACCTGGTCATTCATTCTGTGTGTCATTCATTCATTCATTCATTCATTCATTCATTCATTCATTCATTCATTCATCCTTGGGTGATTATCCAGAATGAAAGAAACAAATCTCCCATTCACAGTCCCAAAGCATCAGGCCAGGCCTAGCAAAAATAAATTGGAGCCTGCAGCCAGGAGAGCCAGATTAACACTGAAATCACCAGGTGCTCAAGGATCCTGCTTGGAAGTGTCCTTCTGTCCAAATCAGGAATTAGGGATTTGTCACAGCCCCCTTGGCTCAGGGTGGGAGGTGTTTTCCAGGAGGAACATCAGGCTCAGGGCTGAGTTGTGTGTGCTCATGTTGTCCCATCCACCTCCACCTCCATCTCCAATCTCCATTTCCATCTCCAATCTCCATCTATCTCCATCTCCACCTCCATCATCTCCATCTATCTCTATCTCCATTTCCATCTCATCTCCATCTCCACCTCCATCATCTCCATCTCCAATCTCCATTTATCTCCATCTCCAATCTCCATTTCCACCTCCATCATCTCCAATCTCCATCTCCATTTCCATCTCCAATCTCCATCTCCATCTCAAATTTTCATTTATCTCCATCTCCATCTCCATCATCTCCAATCTCCATCTCCAATTTCCATTTATCTCCATCTCCATCTCCATCTCCAATCTCCATCTCCATCATCTCCATCATGGCCAGCCCCTGCTCTGGGGAGGAATTGGTGGCTGAGTGGCCTCAGCAGAAGCAGAGGGATGAGAATCCTCAAGTTTTGGGGGAGATCTCCTGGAGGGGCAGTGGAACACGGAGCAGGAAGCCTGGAGCACCCCTGTGGTGGCTCCCAGGCCTCTCTGGGTAGGACACAAGGACCCAGGTGTCACAGGCCATGGAGCACAGGGAGGGATTGGGCTGAAATGCCCCCTGAATCCATGACCACCTGAAGGCCCTGGACTCCTGGGAATCTGGAATTTGCAGTTAATGAATGACCTGAGTGCCACAAACACATCCCCCAAGTCCTGCCTCCTGTGGCTGTTTGTCCTCAGAGGAATGTGGGCATTCCCAGCCCTGAGGACACATTCCTTGGCAGGCACTGGCACTGACCTGTGACTGGAAACCAGTTTCCCCAGTGGGTGAACCAGGATTTTGCCTCCAGTTCTGCTCCAGCCACCATCTCCCTGGCTTCCTTTCCTTTGGGCTGTGTTGCCAATTCCCCCATTTCCCAACTCTCTGGACTTCCCAGACACTGAGGGATTCAGCCTTGCTCATCTCCAGGCTCTTCCTCCTCAATCCATGCCCTGCCTCCAATGCCATGCAGGGAAAAAAAGAAAGAAAGGTCTTCAGAACCCAGATTTGCAACTTCAGTGGCATCAGCACATCACAGAGCACAGAATCACCCCTCTGCATCGCATATTAATCCTTCAAAACAGCAAGGAAGGATCCAGTTTGGCCAGGAAGAGGGATGGAAGAGGGTGGGACCACAGAGCCAAAATATGTGCTGCCTCCAGGCTGCTGACCAACCCTTTTCCCTGAATATTTGGGTATATATGGGTTTCCTGAACCCAAGGCAGGGTTTTCCTGGTCATGCCAGGGGATTGTGTCCCCCCTGAGCAGCACTGGTGGTGGGGGACACCTCTGTCCTGGAGATACCCATGGTTTGGAGCTCAGTGGGCTGTGGGACAGAGAGACTTTGAAGTGACAAAATGGAAAAGGTCAGACAGGATCCACAGGCAGAATGGAAATTCTTGGTAGGGATCCACAGGCAGAATGGAAAATCTTGGTAGGGATCCACAGGCAGAATGGAAAATCTCAGAAAGGATCCACAGGCAAAATGTAAAACCACAGAAAGGATCCACAGGCAAAATGGAAAATCTTGGTAAGGATCCACAGGCAGAATGGAAAACCTCAGAAAGGATCCACAGGCAAAAAGGGAAACCTCAGAAAGGATCCACAGGCAAAAATAGAAAACCTCAGAAAGGATCCATAGGCAAAATGGAAATCCTCAGAAAGGGTCCACAGGCAAAATGTAAAACCTCAGAAAGGATCCACAGGCAAAAAGGGAAACCTCAGAAAGGATCCAGAGGCAAAAATCCCTCTTGTGTTGGAAGCATTTTTGGCTGTGATGATGGTGTGGTTTTGCCTTGTCAGGAATTGCTTTGTAGGTCACCTGGGAGATCCTCCTGCATTCTGGAGCAAACTTTGGAGCACCTCAAGCATTTGTGACCCACCAAACCTTCCCCCTGCAGGGACAAACCAGCTTTCCTCAGCAGTTTCCTTGCATCCTCAGCATCCCCAGCCTGTTTTGGGGAGGGTGCTCCTCCTCATCAGGAGGATGGAGCTGTTGGCTCCTGGTCCAAGGCACAGGAGATGCCAGGGATGGGGGAAACCTGGCTCCAAGGTTTCCTTTTCCCAGCCCTGCCAATGCACAGCCATCAACTCCTTCTGCTCCTTCACGGAGGGATGATGGATGGGGAAACCCAGGAATGGCATTTCTCTGGAAGTGGTGGAGTCACAGCTGCCCTGTGGCCCTCACCTGCCACCTCCTGAAGGAACCACAGAGAATTTAGGGTGAGGAACAAAAAAAAAAAGGAGTTGAGGGGATGGGCCAGGGAGGGAAAATTTCCATAGCTGCATAATAAAGGTGATTACATAAGGGCATCCTGCGTCATCTGCGGCTGGCATCTCCGGAGAAGTAATTACATCTGCACCACACATCTAAAGAAAATATTATCACATTGCCTTCCAAATTCTATAATTAGCTCCTGCAAGATGTGTGTGCCAGGGGCTCGATCACTCCGTGTACGTTGGCTTCAGAGCCAGGCACAGACACGGGGAGGGGTTTTTTTTTTTCATTTGCCAGCTAGGAAAATATTTGGAGTTTAGTGAGGCAGCTGACCTGAGTCCCCCTGGAAAGGGCAGCTCTGAGGGTTGGTAAAGAGTGAAATATTTTCCTGGTCTCCCTCGGTGCCTGCCAGGCTGTGGGGATCCAGCAGAAGGGCAGGAATGGCAAAGCCAGAGCTTGGCTTTCCCTCCTCCTTCAAATACTCTTTGATTTCTGCCCTGATGCTCTGAACCCTTTTTTCCATCGTTTAATAAATGACCTGATTTGCAGGGAGGTGTTTGCCCTCACAGATTCCTGGGCTTTTCTGCTCTGTCACATAAAACAAACCCCAGCTTTGGACTTCAGAACCAACTCTGGGCTTTGAACACTTCCCCCTTCCCTCCAGATCCTCAGCAAAAGGAAAAAAAGAGGCTTTGAACTGGAAGCAGAGGCTGCAAAGCTCTTGGTTTGATGGAGGGCTTTTCATGTGGAGCTGGAGATGGCCACAGGACAAGCAGGCAGCACCAGGGACACAGCAAGGGCAGGGATGGATGGGAGGATGAATTTGGTTTCCTTCTGTTTCCTATTTGCTCATAACCAGCCTGGAAAGCACCAGCAGCTCTGCTGCAAACAAAACAGTCAGGAGATTTCTCCACATCTCCTCCAGCAACGACTTCAGCTGGGAAGTGGGGCTGTGCACGACCAGGAGAGTGGGAGGGAGTGCCAAAATCCCAAGGGCTTGGTGAGAAAACGGTTGTGTTGTGTGTGTGAGAGAGTGTGAGTGTGAGAGAGTGTGTGTGCAGCTTGGATAAAGCATCCCCAAGTGGGAAAACATCCTCTCTGTGCTGGCCTCGTGGGGTGGGGTGCTGACAGCTCCTCCCTGTTTCTCAGTTTGGTGTTGTTTCCACTCAGGAGATGCAGAGAACTGGAGGATGGGGAGAGAGGAGGAGTCCAAAGCTCAGCAGAGCCCTCGTTAGGGCCAGACCTAATGAAACCTGTGAGGAATGAATAACCCAGGGGACACGAGCTGAGACCTGCCCAAAACACCTTTTTGCTCCTGTTCATGACCAATCCCAGCAGCTGCTGGATGTGTCAGGGATCAGAAATGATCTTCCCAGGAGAGGAAAACCCAGAGTCAGAAAGCAAGCATGGGAAAAAAATCAATGGTGTCTCTGCTGAAATATCTCCAGCCCTTCTTCTGCTTTTCTCCAACCCCCTGTGATTAATACCAAACCTTTCTCCATGATTGATATCAAACCTTTCTCCATGATTGATATCAAACCTTTCTCCACTGCCCCAGTCAGCCTGAGGATCATCATCACCACTGAGTCACAGACTGGTTTGGGTTGGAAGGGACCTTAAAACTCACCCAGTCCCACCCCTGCCATGGGCAGGGACACTTTCCACAATCCCAGATTGCTCCAAGCCCCGTCCAACCCGGCCTTGGACACTTCCAGAGTTGTGACAGTCACAGCTTCTCTGGGCACCCTGTGCCAGGGCCTGCCCAGCCTCACAGGGAACAATTTATTCCCAATATCCCATCTAACCCTGCCTTCTGGCAGTTTGGACCCATTTCTCCACATCCAAAGTCCCTCTGCACCTCTCTTTTAGCTCCTTTAGGTGGAGAATTTGTGACTTTCACGGCTCACCTGAGGTTTTTTTTTTAAATTTTTTCGATGTGGCTCCCCAAAATGTGGAGCTCTGTTGTGTGGCTGCACCTTTGGGGACAAAAAGCTGCTGGCCTTGCCCTTCTGCCTTCACTCTGCTCATGTCTGGTTTTCACTGCTTCCCTCCCAGTGCTCCTGGAGAACCCTTAAAAAAAAACCCCAAAAAACAACAAAACAACCTCTTCTTTGGGAATTTTCCCTCTTCAGCAGAAGTGTCCCAGGGAGAAGGAGGGAGAAGTGGGACCTTGTGTGTGTCCATTCCCACCCCACAGGATTTTGGGTGGCTCTGGTTTGACTCCCACTCCCTCCTGCAGCTCCCAGTCCTCTCCCATCCCTTCCTGGCTGCCAGAGCTTTAACCCCACATGGGAACAATTCAAAATATCTCTCAAATACCCCAGTGACACAGCCCTGGGCAGGAGAGGGGTGGACAAGGGTGGTGTGGGAGCAGGGAGAAAGGGAAAACAGGTTGGTCAGGGATTTGCAGGAGAGAAAATGAGCTCCTCTGTGGTTTGGGTGGTTTCATGGTGAACATGGGGCTGCTGGGGAGGGGCTGGGAACACAAACCCTGAGAGGAACCCCTGAGGGAGCTGGGGGTGCTCAGCCTGGAGAAAAGGAGACTCAGGGCTGCCCCCATCACTCTGCACAGCTCCTGAAAGGTGCCTGTGCTCAGCTGGGGCTGGGCTCTTTCTCCAGGCAGCACTGACACAACCAGAGCACACAGCCTCGAGCTGCACCAAGGGAAATACAGGTTGGAGAGCAGGGAAAAGGTTTTTACAAAAAGGTGATAAAGTTCTGGAATGGCTGCCCAGGGAGGTGGTGGAGTCCCCATCCCTGGGTGTGTTTAACAAAGCCTGGATGTGGCACTGGGTGCCAGGGTTTGGGTGAGGGGTTGGGGCTGGGTTGGACTCGATGATCTTGGAGGTCTCTTCCAACCTGGTCATTCTGGGAATTCAGTGAATTCTGTGATTCTGTAAATTCTGTGATTCTGTGAATCCTGTGAATTCTATGAATTCTGTGATCCTGTGAATTCCTTGATTCTGTGAATTATGTGACTCTGATTCTCTGAATTCTGTGAATTCTGTGATTCTGTGAATTCTGTGAACTCTGTGCTGGGTTAATCCTTGGATGTGATGACCTTTAGAGATTCTTTTCAAGCTCCACCATTCTGTGATGTGATATTTCCAAAGGAATGCAGCAATTCCTAGTTGGGAAGGCCTTTTATTCCTCCTCCAAGCAATTCCTAGTTGGGAATTCCAAGTCCATCCACGCTGAGCCAGCCCAGAACCCGTGCCCCAAACCCAGGCAAAGATTCCTGGTGCTTTGTGCAAGGATTTGCCAGAGGAGGAGGCTGCAGCACCACCTGCTCTCTGCACTCCTCAGCTTTCCTCTCATCCCTACCTTGAGCTGGGGGAAGCAGAATTCCTCAGGCATGCATGGGAAATGGGCAGCACTTGTGAAACAAGCTCCAGAGGAGCTTGGCACATGTTCCAAGCTTGCACTTCATCTCTTTGGGACAGAGATCACCCTGGCACAGCATCCTCATTAATTTCTCTGAGCTGGGAGCAATCCCACAGCGTTCATCTCACCTGTGCTGCTGACAGGGGCTGCCCTGGGATCCGCCTGTGCACATTCCAGGAGGATTCCCAGCCTTTTTCCTCGGTAGTTTTGGGGTTTTTTTTAAATGAATCAGTGCTGACAAATTGCTCAGACATTCCCAGGGGGCTCTGCAGGAGCATCAGTGGCTTTGGGGCAGTGTTTCAACATGGCCAAATGACACACAGATGTGGAGCTGTATCCTTTTTTCATTTTTTAGCAAAAAAAAAAACAACCCATCAGGAAGAAGATGAAGGTGAAAATAAGGGAGAAAAGGAAGAACCCCCTTCCCCAGGCAGTGGTTGGTGGCCTGGAGAGCTCCCTGCCATTTGATGTTCAGTGTTTGAGGGGAAGCTTGGCAAGTTCATGGACCAGAAATCCATCAGGATGTGCTGTAAATTGCACAGGAGGCAGATTTGGGAGTGCATTGAGGGAATATAAAGCAGGCTGCCAGAGTGACCCTTTTCCACCTATCCCTGCCCATTGCTGATAGAATTGTTAAGGTTGGGAAAGACCAACCTGAGATCATTGAGCCCAAAAATTCCTATGGATTCTCATCCCTAAAACATTGAGTGCCCCCATTGTGTCCCAGGAATGCAACAGACTGTGCAGAAAGAGCTGTGAAAATTTGAATTGTTGTAATCTGAAGGTGCTTGGGTTCATGATTCCATAAAAAAAACCAAAACCTAACAGAAACACCCAAATCCCCAAAAAACCAACCAAAAAAACTTAAACAAAACCAAAACAAAAACAAAACAAAAAAAACCAAAAACCAAACCAAAACAAAAAACCCAAAAAAACCCCAAAATAAAACACCCAAAACCCCAAACAATAACCCCCAAATCCCCCCAAAAAAGCCAAACAAAAAAACTAAAACAAAACCAAAACAAAAACAAAAAAACCAAACCAAAACAAAAAACCCCAAAACCCCAAAAATAAAACACCCAAAACCCCCCAAAAATAAAACACCCAAAACCCCTCCACCCCTCCAAAACCCAACAAAAACCCCCAAATCCCCCCAAAAAAACCAAATAAAAAAACTAAATCAAAACCAAAACAAAATATAAACCAAACCAAAACAAAAAACCAAAAAAACCCCAAAAATAAAACACCCAAAACCCTCCAAAAACCAAAAAACCCCTCCACCCCCCCAAAACCCAACAAAAACCCCCAAATCCCCCCCAAAACAAACAAAAAACTAAAACAAAAACCAAAACCAAACCAAAACACAAAAACCCAAAAAAACCCCAAAATAAAACACCAAAAAAAACCCAAAAAACCCCCTACCCCCCAAAACCCAACAAAACCCCCCAAATCCCCCAAAAAACAACCAAACAAAAAAATAAAACAAAAACTAAAACAAAAACCAAACCAAAACACAAAAACCCAAAAAATTGCAAAATAAACCACCCAAAAACCATAAAAAAAATCCAAAATCCCCCCCCCTCCCCAAATAACAAAAACAAACCAAAAAAAGACCCAAAAAACCAAGTCCCCCTAACAATGCCAGCCACACAAACCACCAAACCCCTTCATATTTTGCTAAACTAAACAAAACTGTGGAGTTTTCCAGGCTGAGCATGGATCAGCTGTCAGGAAAGCAGCTAAATCTGCACGGTAGGACCAGAAATCCATCTCCAGCAGGAAGGTGGGATGGTGGGGAGGGGGAGATGGGGCTGATTTTTTGGGCAGGCTGTGGGAAGGAAGAGGCTGCACATCCCATGAGGAGATGCTGAAGGCCCCAATTTCTTGGTAAGGCCAGGAGCAGCAGCCTGGTGCATCCCAGGCCACCCCAAATGTGATTTCCCTGGACACAGGGAGGGGAAATGCTGTCCCTGGAAGCTGGAGGAGTCCCCTGGTGTCACTTTTGCAGGTGGAAGGGACGTGGCCACGCTGCTGTGCCCTTAAAGCCAGGAGGAAAGAAAACTCTGGGAAAGCTCTCCATGACTCGCTGAGGAGCTTTAAAGCTTGATCCATGTGCGTTTAGAGAAGGGGAATCACCCTGGGGCAGAGAGACCTCGGGGTGCCCGGAGAAGGAACAGGCAAAGCTTGGGAAAAACATCTGGAGGGGCTGGAGAGAGCCCAGGGGAGGGAACAGAGCTCTGGGGAAGGGTCTGGAGCTCCTGGAGGGGTTGAGGGAGCTGGGCAGGGGCTGAGCCTGGAGCAAAGGAGGCTCAGGGGGGCCCTTGTGGCTCTGCACAGCTCCTGACAGGAGGGGACAGCCAGGGAACAAGGATAGGATGAGAGGAAACAGCCTCAAGCTGGGCCAGGAGAGGTTTAAATTGGATATTTGGGGAATTTTCCACCCCAAAAGAGTGGTCAAGCATTGGCACAGCTGCCCAGGGCAGTGTTGGAGTGCCCATCCCTGGAGGGATTTAATGTGGATTTTGTCATGGACACATTTTATGAAAAATACTTTTGCTAGGATTGTTTCTCCTGAGAAGCTGAGAGGCCTCAGGAATGAAATGTAAACAATGGTTATCTGATTATCTGCTGCTGTGGAATGCAACAGGTGCATCTGTGATTGGTCTCATGTGGTTGTTTTTAATTAATGGCCAATCACAGTCCAGCTGTCTCAGACTCTGGTCAGTCACAAGATTTTATTATCATTCCATTCCTTCTTTTTCCTTCCCAGCCTTCTGATGAAATCCTTTCTTCTATTCTTTTAGTATAGTTTTAATACATCATTTTCTCTTAATATAATATATATCATAAAATAATAAATCAGCCTTCTGAAACGTGGAGTCAAGATTCTCATCTCTTCCCTCATCCTGAGGACCCTCAAACACCTCCACAGGAGGTGACACTTGGGGACATGGTCAGTGGTGGCCTTGGCAGTGCTGGGGGAATGGTTGGATGGATTATCCTGTTTTCCAAGCTGAACAATTCTGGGATTCTCTCTGGCCATGGCTTCTTGCTTTGTCTCTGTGGCTCTTGGCAGCCTCGTGCCGGTCCCCGTGATCCTCCCTCATCTCCTCATCCCAGGAAGCTCCACCCCGTGAGGCTGGCACCTGTTTGCCCTGGAAAAATTCTTTTATTCCTTCTTCAACCAAGGCACTGCTGAGATGCCTCTGGGGGAGGAGCAAGAGGGGTTAAACCCCTCCAAAATGTCACCAAGTGATCCTAAAAATAGCCAGGCTTTTCCTGCTCCCACTGACTCACCCATCACAGACCACAAAACCCTGAGGCACAGCAGGGCTCTGGGGGAACCATCCCTCCCTGCTGTGCTCCAAGCAGAGCTTGTCTGTGTCCAGGGTGACCCAGGGACTGCCCTGCCCTCCTGCAGGGACCAAGGGCTGTCCCCTCTCCAGCACCCAGATCCTCCTGATCCTCACCCAACATTCCTGATCCTCACCCAGCATTCCCAAAACTCTGCACCTCTCCCACCAAGAGGAAGGTGCACAAGGCTCTGCTCACACCTCCCTTGCTCAGTCCCATCAAAGCAGAGACCCCCATCCCACAGCTGGGCTCAGAGGAAAGGTTCCCACTGATATTTCCTCTCATCCCTTCCAGGTGCCAGAGCTTTAACCCACATGGGAGCAACTCCAAAAAACCTCTCAAAAAGCCTCACTCAGTGCTCCTGGCTAAAAAACAGAAATAAAAGGAAAAAAACCCTAAATTATTTTGGAGGTGTTGGGACTTGGGGTCTGTCCAGCTGCCTCTGGGGTCACAGCCAGGAGCAACACAACCTCTGAAAGCCACCAGGAGCCCTCACAGCCACCAGGGAAGCGGTGACCACAGGAAATGGGGCAGAGGAGGGGTCCCTGGTCCTTTGGTGCCAGCCAACCCCTTTTCCCTGCAGGAGCCATCCCACCAAGAGCTGTCCCCTCTCCAGCACCCAGATCCTCCTGATCCTAACCCAACATTCATGATCCTCACCCAACGTTCATGATCCTCACCCAGCATTCCCAAAACTCTGCCCTTTGGTCACCTCCCACCAAGAGGAAGGTGCACAAGGATCTGCTCACACCTCCCTTGCTCAGTCCCACCAGAGCAGAGACCCCCACCGCACAGCTGGGCTCAGAGGAAAGGTTCCCACTGATATTTCCTCTCCCATCCCTTCCAGGTGCCAGAGCTTTAACCCACATGGGAGCAACTCCAAAAAACCTCTCAAAAAGCCTCACTCAGTGCTCCCAGCTAAAAAACAGAAATAAAAGGAAAAAAACCCTAAATTATTTTGGAGGTGTTGGGACCTCGGGTCTGTCCAGCTGCCTCTGGGGTCACAGCCAGGAGCAACACAACCTCTGAAAGCCACCAGGAGCCCTCACAGCCACCAGGGAAGTGGTGACCACAGGAAATGGGGCAGAGGAGGGGTCCCTGATCCTTTGGTGCCAGCCAACCCCTTTTCCCTGCAGGAGCCATCCCACCAAGATCTGTCCCCTCTCCAGCACCCAGATCCTCATGATCCTCACCCAACATTCCCAAAACTCTGCACCTCTCCCACCAAGAGGAAGGTGCAGAAGGATCTGCTCACACCTGCCCTGCTCAGTCCCACCAGAGCAGAGACCCCCACCGCACAGCTGGGCTCAGAGGAAAGGTTCCCACTGATATTTTGGGAGCTGTTTCCTTCCCCTGCCCTCCTCCAGAATAGCTTTTTGTCTTGGGGTTTATTTTCTTTGTTGCCTCATAAAGGTTTGACCCTGGCGTGTTTTGAATGGAGCCGGAGGCAGCATTGAATTCCTCCTGGGATGTGGCTGCCTCGGGCAGGGCAGGGAGGAGGGAATTTCATTGTGTCCAAATTTCATTGTGTCCAACCCCGCAGACCTTCGGGGGAGGGGGGAAACAGAGAATTCTGAATTCTCCTTCTCCTGCTGCGGTTTCTGCCAGCTCCTCCCCGGGCTCAGCCCTTCCAGCCACCTCCACTTGTGTCACTTGTCACCCTCACTGGGTGACAGCTCCACAGCACAGCTCCTGTGCAGTGGGAAATTGGGATTTCCATCCCCTGGCCGGGTCTAACCCAGCCTCTTCACCCCTCTGATCAAAGTCACCACAAAATCCCCCCATGGACCCCACAGGTGGAACCAGCTGCTTCTTGTGTGTTTGCAATGTCTTAAAATAAAAAAATAAAATAAAATAAAGTAAAATAAAATAAAGTATAAAATAAAATAAAAATAAAATATAAAATAAAATAAATCAAAAATTAAAAAAATAAATTAAAAAATAAAATAAAATAATTAAAAAATAAAAATAAAAAATAAAATAAAATAAAGGATAAGATAAAATAAAAATAAAAAATAAAATATAAAATAAAATAAATCAAAAATGAAAAAAAAATAAAATAAATCAAAAATAAAAAAAAATTAAAAATAAAATAAAATAAAATAAAATAAAATAAAATAAAATCTCTGGTTGATCACAGAATCACAGAATGTCCAGGTTGGAAGAGACCTTCAAGACCTTCCAGTCCAACCCAGCCCCAACACCTCAACCAAACCCTGGCACCCAGTGCCACATCCAGGCTTTGTTAAACACACCCAGGAATGGTGACTCCACCACCTCTCCAGGCAGACAATTCCAGAACTTTATCACCCTTTCCATAAGAAACTTTTTCCCTGATATCCAACCTGATGTGGCCTCCTGACCCACCAAAGGGTCTTGCAGAGCTCAGTTTTCATTTGGGCTCTCTCTTTCCCACCCAAAATGCTTAAGAACCAACACTGGTAACCAAAACTAAACTTAGTGGCATTCTGGCTCAATAAAGCTCTGGAATTTACTCCACAATTCAGTTTGCAGTTGGCCATATCAGGTCTCTCCTGGACATTCACAGATGACAGGGAGGAAATTAATTTTAATTTGATTTTACAAAATTAAGAGGAGCAAAACAACAGCAGCAGCATTGCCTGTCCTCAAGCTGAGGATCAGAAAATCGCTGATACCAACGAAGGAAAAAAAAAAAAACAAAAAAAAAGCTCAATAATTTCTGTTCTGGCTTTGAAAAAAACAGGCTGATGTTCTCATATTGCACAGGGACAAGGAAGTGCTTTCTAGTCCATTAGTAACCCAGGAAGACACTAAATGGCATGGCCTGAGGAGAAACATTTTTAAACAGCAGGTTCAGATTAATTTGCTCCCAAGAGCCCCGTGGAAGCAGGACAAGGAGAGGTCTGGGCTGCTGCTCATCCTCTCTAAGAAGCCCTGGGATTTCTCTGAGATCCCAGAAGGGTGGAAAGATGATAATTACAGGGCAATATTAAAAAAAAAAAAAAGGGGGTGAGGAAAGGAGAATTGGGATGATGCAGCTTAGCCTGGCAGAAAGGGATGCAGGATTAGAGGGATGGAGCGTGGGAAGCTGTCAATATAAATAGATGGCTCCTAAAAAACCAGCATTTCACAGACTCCTTCAGCCTCACCAGGGGCAGGTTTGGAGCAGGGGACCCCAGCAGCAGCACAGATGGAAATGTGCCCCTGTGAGGAGCTTTGCTTTGGGGTGTTGTTTAAAAAATGAGTTATTCCAGAAGCATGGAATGGTTTGGGTGGGAAGGGACCTTAAATCTCATCCCATTTCCAACCCCCTGATGTGGGCAGGGACACCTCCCACTATCCCAGATTGCTCCAAGCCCTGTCCAGCCTGGCCTTGGACACTTCCAGGGATCAGGGGCAGCCACAGCTGCTCTGGGCACCTGTGCCAGGGCTCCTCACCCTCCCAGGGAAGGATTCCTCCCCAGGATTTAAGGTAAATCTGCCCTCTGGCAGTTTCAAGCCATTCCCTTTGTCCTGTCACTCCCTACCTGCCCTTCCTGTCCCTCTCCTTTTGTCACTGAATTTCACAATGGGCAGTGTTGGGTCCTGACTGGATCCCCTGGCACAGGGATGATCCTCCCTCCTCCCTGTGCAGCTGCTGCTTGAGGAAAAGGGCTGGGAGGATGAGAATCTCACTGCTCCCATCCCAGAGCTTCTCAGGGATGTCTCCCACCCAAAGTTGTCTTTGGATCCCCCCAAAGGTTTGCTGCCATCATTGGACACTGTCCCTGATACTGCCTGCTCTCTCCTTGCTCACTCGAATGCTGTTTCATCCTCCATGAATTTGTGGCAGGGAGTTTCCAGAAGGGAATTGTGACCTCTGAGAAAAGCTCCTTCACTCGGTTTGTCCTTAACCCAGCGTTTGAGTCATCCCCAGCTGCATTTTGAGGCAGAGTGGAGTCACATCCCCTCATCCCTTCACCCCAGGAACAGGAACTTTAACCCATTTTAGCTACTCTGGACGTTTTGGTGGCTCTGAGGCACTCCAGGAGTTAAAAACCCCAGCACCAGGCTGTGGTTCCCCTCTGGAAATTCCTCTGCAGCTCCAGGAATCCCCGGGCTATCTGCAAAAGGTGTTTCTGGAGCAGGAATCACCTCCCTGCTGCCATTCCCACCTCTTTGGGACATGTTGGCCACTGGCCACTCCCAGGGAAGCAGAATCCCCCAAGGTAATTCATGCCAATTACTGCAATCAGCTAATTAGCAAACAAGATCGATTCAAATGAAGTTGAGGTGTCAACAGCTATTATGCAAGCTTGTGTTTGCCGGAGGAAAGGCATCCAGAGAGTCAAAAAGCCCTCGGGACTGAGAATTGAGGAGAGGTAAAAGGGATGTGGGGGGGAGCAGGGAAATTAAGGGGGAAAAAAAACCCCAGCGCTGAGACAAATTAAGGAGGAAAAGTGTTGGGAATGGAAAGCGAGGCAGTAATGAATTACTTGTGAACACAAAAGGGGTGATGGAGAGGGGGGATTCCCAGCAGCCAGGCTGGGGTGAGAAGTCAGATTTTCACTGGGGAATTACCCGGGCTCCTCTCTAGGGATCCCCCAAAGGTGGGAAGCGGGGGAGCTTCTCCCTGCTGGAAAATTCCAGGGAAAAACCCCCTGTGACCGTGTTCACAGGGGTCTGAGGATGAGGGAAGAGACGAGGATCTGACTCCATGCTTCAGAAGGCTTGATTTATTATTTTATGATATATATTAGATTAAAACCATACTAAAAGAATAGAAGAAAGGATTTCATCAGAAGGCTGGCTAAGAATAGAATAGGAAAGAATGATAACAAAGGCTTGTGGCTCTGACTCTCTGTCCGAGCTAGCTGGACTGTGATTGGCCATTAATTAGAAACAACCACATGAACCTATCACAGATGCACCTGTTGCATTCCACAGCAGCAGATAATCATTGTTTGCATTTTGTTCCTGAGGCCTCTCAGCTTCTCAGGAGGAAAAAATCCTAAGGAAAGGATTTTTCATAAAAGATGTCTGTGACAACACCCTGGGAAGAGCTCTGTGCCACAGGACACCCACCAGAACCAGCTCTCCGGTGAAAACTGATGGCAAATTTTGGGAGCCAGTGGCCAGCCTGGGCTTGCCTGGGATGCAGCAATGTCCCGAGGGCAATTCCAGCCAGGCTGGCTCCATCCATCACTTCTCCTCCGGGAAGCCTGAAGCTGGATGAGGGTGGGACACCCTGGTGGGAAGCCTGCAGAGACATCTGCTAATCCTCCCCTAAGCCCCTGGGATGGATTTAAAGGGTGTTTTTGTCGCTCGCCCCGGGATCAAGATCCTTAGAGGATAAAGCATCAGAAGGAAATGAAGGGATTCTTATCCCCCAGCGGGGCATGAAAGGGAGACCCTGCTCCCGCTGGGATGTCCCCAGGAGGGGCGGGTGTCACCTCCCCCGTGCTGCCCCTCGGATGCTGCACCAAGAGAAATACAGGTTGGATAGCAGGGAAAAGCTTTTTACAGAAAGGGTGATAAAGTTCTGGAATGGCTGCCCAGGGAGGTGGTGGAGTCCCCATGCCTGGGTGTGTTTAACAAAGCCTGGATGTGGCACTGGGTGCCAGGGTTTGGGTGAGGGGTTGGGGCTGGGTTTGACTTGGTGATCTTGGAGGTCTCTTCCAACCTGATGGTGATTCTGTGATTTCTATGATCCTGTGAATTTGGTGATCCTGTGAATTTGGTGATTCTATGATTCTCTTATTCAGTGATCCTGTGAATCCTGTGAATTCGGTGATTCTGTGAGTTCTGCAAATTCTGTGAATTCTATGATTCTGCGAATTCTGTGAATTTTGTGATTCTCTGAATTCTGTGGATTCTTTGAATCCTGTGATCCTGTAGATTATGTGGTTCTGTAAATTCTGTGATCCTGTTTTTCTGTGATTCTGTGATCCTGTGAATTCTGCAGGTTCTGCAAATTCTGTGATTCTCTGAATTCTGTGACTCTGTGCATTCTAGGATCCTGTGATCCTGTAGATTTTGTGATTCCGTGAATTCTGTGATCCTGTTATTATGTGAATTCTGTGATTTCTGTAATTTCTCTGAATCCTGTGAATTCTGTGATTCTAAGGCCGTGCTGGAATTCAGGCAGGAGGTGGGCTGCCCGGCTCAGGAGCTGCCAGATGCCCTGGTTTTATCCCAGCAGCTGGCCCAGACAAACATTATCCAGCAGCCCAAATCTCTGCCTGCCTTTTAAACCCTGGAGGGGTGCAAAATCGCTTTGCACTCCAAAGGCAAGGGTGGAGAGCTGGAGGAAAGGGTTTCCCCTGCTTTTTTTCCTGGTCAAAGCTGGGATTGAGGCTGTAACACTGTGTCCTGCCTGTTCTTAGCTTTTCTTCCGAGGATGAGAGGGAAAGACAACAATGGATTGATGGGAAGCTCCATTAAAGAAGGAAAAATCGAGTTTTCCAGCTGTGAGGAATAAGCTCTGAGTGGTAGATGCATCCACACAAGGGCTGGGATGGCTGTGTCAGGAACGTGGGCACTCAGGGATCACCGGGGTGACTTGCAGGGCTTGTTTTTAAAACAAACAGATCCCTTTTATCGCCTGAAATGCCTCACCTCTGCCAGGAGGAAACGTGTGGAACAAAGAAACGCCACCATTAATCAGCTCTGGAGCTCGGGGCTTGGCTCAGGGAGCTCTTCCCAAAGCCAGGTACCCACCTCCCAGAGTGCTGGGCACAGCCCAGCCCTGCCTGGAGCCTGGCTGGCTGCTCCTGCTCACCCTGACATGGCACAGAGAGGGGAAGAATGGAATAATGGCTCCTTTCTTTTCCAGCTATCAGGAATGCACCACACCTGGTGCCCCTCGGGGAGTGTTTGCTGTCCCGGCGGGCGCCAAGGCCGGATTGTTTGCACGGGGATTTATTTATTTAATCTTTTTTTTCCTAATGAAATATTATTATTAAAAGCTAATTTGGGCCCCTGAGAGCGTGGAGGGGAAGGCAAAGCTCTTGGCTGGCACTGAGGAATGTCAACAGGCTGGGTTTGGCTGGTCCCAAAGCCCTCCTGAGCTGCAGCAGATGAGTTTGTCTGGGCTCTGCTGGGAAACAGACAGGGGGATTGCCCACCCCAAACACCTGCAGCCACAAGGTCTGGTTTGGAAATACCTCATCCTAGTCCCCAGATTGGCCCCCAGTCTGTACAAGCCCTTGGGAGGCTGCAGAGGGAAACTGAGGTTGAGGAATGCGCCAAGGATAGCACCAAGTGCCAGCAGCAGGGAACAAAACAGATTGAAAACTTTCCACTTGGGATTCAATGGCACTGAAACCACTCCTGCATGTTGGGGACACCCTGATCCCCAAAGAGAGCAGGTCCTGGGGTCTGGGAAAGCACCGGGAGGGAGGAAGAGTGGGGCAGGTGGGAGGAAGAGCACAGGAGAGGAACAAAGTCCTGCTGTGCAGGGGCTGGCTGGGCACCAGCTGGGCAGCAGTGATTTATTTATTTACATTGCTGGAGGAGCTGGGCCTCCCTGAGCCTGGCACTGTGCTCAGCCTGCTCCTGCAGACAGGTGTTTGTGTCCTTGCTGAGCTGCACTGAGTGGGGATGTGGATTTTCCTAGCAGAGACCTTTTGGGAAATGTGTTTGTTGGAGGAGGGAGAGATTTGAGCCAAGAACAAATCCAGGTCTTTCCATAGCCCCCCTCCCCTGGGCAGGGACCACCAGGAACCCCCTCCCCTGGGCAGGAGAGCCTTGGGGTGCAGGGGCCTGTGGGGATGCAGCTCTGCCCATCTCATCCCAGCATCCCTGATGATTTTGGGGGATGTTTTCATCCTCTCCTTTCTGCCCTGGTGTCTCTGAGCTACCTTGAGGAGCCAATCCCCACAATGGGAACAGCCTTTCCTGTCTTCCCATCCCACACTGGTGCACAGCCTGGCCAAAACAGTCACCAGCATGTGCCTGTCTACAGGAATGTTTCCATTCCTACAGCCAAAAATTAAACTTTTTCAAATCATATTCCTTTCTCCTCTTTCCATTTAGATACATAGAAAGGGTGAGATGTAGGAATGTACCCCCTGTTGATGGAGTGACAAAACTGTCCTTTGTCCCTGGAAAAAGGAAATAAGCCCAGAAGTTTCTCTCCTCAATTAAGTGAAAAGAAATCTCATAGGACCTGGGGAACTTCACCTCAAAGTTAAGGATAGCCAATTGGACAGAAGGCAAAAAGTCCCACCTGAGTAATTTACTAGAAAAAGAAGAGAACAAAAGGAAATAATGGCTTTTGTGAGGTGTTTTACCAGGAGCAAGAACCTCTCGCACCTGGCTCCGTTTTTCTCTGTAAAGAGTTTTGTTATTTTGCTTTTTATTAAAACCTTTTGTTCCAACACTGCCACAGAAGCCATCCTGCTGATTTTATATCTTCTAAGGTAGCTGAGCTCTCTTGGGTGTGAAATAGATCTCAAGAGCTTATGAGAGCTGGCTCAAGGAGACCCATATTTCACCTGTCCCTTGTCTCCTGTCCCCTGTCCCCTTGCCATTCCTGGCAGTGCTGGAGGCAGGGACTGCACTGCAGGGGAATGTCTGAGGTGAGGCAGCCACTCCTGCCATGCCAGATCTCCTCTGGGATGGCTTGGCTGCTCCTCCAAGAGCTTGCCAAGGGCAGAGCCAGGGCTGGAATGAAGGCAGCAGCCCGTGGGGAGTGAAGGAGCCTGTGCTAGATCAGCTGATATAATTAGAAAGCAGGGCCAAGGAGATGAGCTCCTGTGCCCAAAAAGCTGGGCTGCTTTTCCCAGCTCCAGCAGCTGGGCTAAGAAAAGCTCTGACCTCCTCCCCCGCTGTGCCTGGGGGCACTGCCATGGTTTGGGGTACAGGGAGGAGCTCCCACATCCCAGCTTTTCCAGGGATGGGGCATCTACAGCTGCTCTGGGTGGTGACAGCCACCACCATCACCTCAGCCAGTCAGGGTCATGTCACCCCCTCAGCTAGGCCCACAGGACTGGGCCCAGACAGGCCCACAGGACTGGGCCTAGCTGGGCCCACCAGGACTGGGCCTAGCTGGGCCCACCAGGACTGGGCCCAGACAAGCCCACAGGACTGGGCCTAGCTGGGCCCACCAGGACTGGGCCTAGCTGGGCTCACAGGACTGGGCCCAGACAGGCCCACAGGACTGGGCCTAGCTGGGCCCACCAGGACTGGGCAGTGTCTGCCCCCCAAAACCACTCTCCAAGCTGACTTGGCCAACCAGCTCCATGTCCAGGTTGTGTCTCCTCATGTTGTGGTTCAGGTAAGAACCCCTAAATTGCCCCCAAATTGCCCCCATATGGGCCCAAAATTACAACTTGCTTGCAAAACCCCCAGGCCAAGGCCTTGGTGGTGGTGGGGAGATGGTGGATTTGTATGGGAACATCTCCACCAAATGAGGTGACAGACTGGGAGAGCTGGGGGAGTTCAACTTGGAGAAGAGAAAACTCTGGGGAGATCTTCCAGCACCTTCCTGTGCCTAAAGGGCCTCCAACAGAGCTGGAGAGGGACTCAGATGGGATATTAGGGGAAAATTCCTCCCTGTGAGGGTGGGGAGGCCCTGGCACAGGGTGCCCAGAGAAGCCCCTGGATCCCTGGAAGTGTCCAAGGCCAGGCTGGACAGGGCTTGGAGCACCCTCGGATGGTGGGAGGTGTCCCTGCCCATGGCAAAGAGGTGGAATGAGATGGTTTTAAGGTCCAAACCATGAAATCCCAACCCCACAAGTCAGAGTTTCCCCATGGAAGAAGGAACTGAAAATCCATCTGTGAACCCACCTGGCCTCCTCTGGCAGCAGTGACCCTCCCCAAACAACTCCCAAAACCTCCAAACTGACCTCACAGCAGGGATTTAATAGGATTTAGCACCAGGGGAACCAAGGCTGGCTGTCTGGGCAGTGCAGAACACATCTGGGAAGGCAGAGAAATGTCAGCAGGCTGGGTTGGGCTGGTCCCAAAGCCCTCCTGAGCTGCAGGAGATGAGTTTGTCTGGACAGACAGGGGGATTGCCCACCCCAATATTCCTGCTGGATTTCTGGGACATACCCAGCTGCTAAGGAGAGGAAGGGATGGACTCCTTTCAAGGCTGGAGGGAACGTGGAGAACAACAACAAGATTATAGAAACAACCTTGTACAACAAGAAATCCTGAGCCTACAGAGAAGATGAGTCCTGTGGGTGTTCAGAGAGACACAGGGTGCAGGATGAGACCCAGCCTGGTGCACTGGGTTCATTCTCACCTCCCCTCCTAAATAAACCCCCCCAATCCCATCCTGCTCCCAACTTTTGGCATCGCTCCCCAGACCTTCCCAGCAGGAATTCCCTCCAGAGCTGGACAGACAGGCAGTCACTGCTTATCCCAGGTTTTCATTCCTGCTTTGGATCATTCTTTTTATTG
Source organism: Agelaius tricolor (assembly GCF_023055355.1). Lineage (NCBI taxonomy): Eukaryota > Metazoa > Chordata > Aves > Passeriformes > Icteridae > Agelaius > Agelaius tricolor. The sequence goes on along the minus strand of NW_027269284.1, from coordinate 279,675 downwards.
CTGGTGCTGGGCTTCCAGAGGAAAGCAGCTCTTTGGGCCACACACCAAGGGATTTGGTTAATTCCTCACCCACAGAAGCACAGATATTTATTTAAAAGCTCCTCTTGTTATGTTACTTGGCAACTTCTGAGCCCGTGTGTGTTTCTCCAGCTGATAAATATTTGTGAGGTTGGTTGTGTGAAGAGCAGCATGTGTTAATGATCTGATTGCCTTTTTCCTGGGCTCCCTGCAAAGGGAACAGGCTCTGTTGCCCACTGGTGACACAGGAGCTGGAGGTGCTGGGGCTGGACATGAGTCCAGGTGTGCTCAGGTGGGCAGGAGGCCAATGGCACCTGGAATTTTTCAGGTTTGAGGTGTCAGGTGTCCCCTGTGCTGGCTTTGCTGGGGCACCTCCAGTGCTGGGGAAACTTCTGGGCCTCTCACAATAAGATCTTAAGGGGCTGGAGAATCCAGAGAACAGAGCTGGGGAAGGGTCTGGAGCCCCAGGAGCAGCTGAGAGAGCTGGGCAGGGGCTCAGCCTGGAGCAAAGGAGGCTCAGGGGGGCCCTTGTGGCTCTGCACAGCTCCTGACAGGAGGGGACAGCGAGGGGGGGTCAGGCTCTGCTCCAGGGAACAGGGACAGGAGCAGAGGGAACGGCCTCAGGCTGGGCCAGGGGAGGCTCAGGGTGGACACCAGGGAGAGTTTCTTCATGGAAAGGGTTGCTAAGCATTGGAAAGGGCTTTCCAGGGAGGTGGTGGAGTCACAGTCCCTGGAATTACCCAAGGAATGAGCAGATGTGGCACTCAGAGCTCTGGTTTAGTTGGGGTGGTGGGTGGTGGTGTTGGATCAAAGGCTGGTACTCAGTGATCCCAGAGGTGTTTTCCAGCCTGAGTCTGGGATTCTGGGATTACACCTGTCTGGACCTGGAGCATCCTGCTGGCTCTGGAGCCTCTCACTGGCCTGTGATGAGGATTTGGCCCTGAAGGAATAAGAGTGGCTCATAATGAGGCTCAGACAAAACTCATCCTTCTGCCTGAGGAAGCAGAAAAAGCCAACAGGACCCACATCTTCATGGCAAACCCCCCAGTTTTGTGAGCTGGAAACTCAGCCACAATCCCTGAGAACCTGATCCCCAGTCCTCCAGCTCCTGCATGGCTCAAGGGGACTTTCAGCTCCCTCTGCCAGGACAGCCCTTGGCTCCAGCCCAGATCACAAGGCAAGAGCCATCCCAATTTCCTGAGAGCTGCCTTACAGTTACCTTTGCTTTCCTTGCTCTTCAGGGAGCTCCCTGGACCTTCCTCCCACCCATGGTGGGGCTCAGCCTGGTCCTCTCTCCCCCATGGGGGTGCCTGGGGCTGTGGGGTGAGGAAGAGCTGAGTTTTGGATGCTTTGGGGAAGCACCTGGATTATTGCAGGATCTCAAGGTGCTTGATCCACCAGCACCTCCAGGATGGAGCATCCCAGCCTACCTATGGCTCCTGGTGCCACCTTGTCCTGCTGGAACCCTGGAATGGTTTGGGATGGGAGGGACCAGGGGTGCCACTCCCTAGACCTTGGAAACAGCTCCCACAACCAGAGGATGAATCCAGGGGCTTTACCCAGGATGGAGCAGAGGTGTGGGGGAGCCAGAGGGGCTGGGGGGTCCCTGTCTGCTCCCCAATCCCAGGGACAGGGATGTCTGGGCTCCTGGCCTCGTGCCTCCATTTCACTTTCAGATCCCTCAAATAATAACCGTGTTTGCCAGCTCCTGTGACAGGAATGACTAATGGGAAAGATCCTCTGTGAAGGGAAACAAGAAATCTCCTCATTTCACCCTTTGTTTGCTGGGTTTCTCTGACAGCCCCGGGAGAAAGCAGATTTTAAACCCTTCAACAGCTCCAGCAACACCCTCTTAACTCTTAACCTTCCCTGTCAGGCTGAACTCCCTTCAGAAACTTTTTTTGCAGCCAGTTTATCCACATTCCTGCTCCATCCACATGGAGCTCCGACAGCTGATGCAACGTGGTTTTCACAGTGCATGTGTGGAAAACACCCTCCCCATCTGCCTGGGTTTTTTTTTTTTGCAAGTCAGGGGACCTGTCTTTCTGTCTTTCTGCCTTTTTTCCCGTTTTTTCCCGGGATGGGTGATCAAAGGTGCTCTTTTCATGGTGATGGAAGCAGCAGGGGATGCCCGGGGCTGATGCTGCAGCCCCCAGGGACGGGGGGCTCTCCAATCCCCACTCTTTCAGGACAAGCTGCTGCTCTCTCCCAGATACCCACAGCCACATGTGGGACTTTCAGATGCTCATTTTCCATCTGAGGGGGCTGGGAGCTGATCCCTGGGGACGCCAGCAAGGAAGAGTTGGAGGAGGAGGAGGCAGAGGAGGAGGAGCGGATCCCTTCCCTTTATGGAGAACTGAATCCACACAGGCACCGCGCTGTGTTTAAATGCCCCAGCGAGCCAGCAGGGCCAATTTCAGCCCCTCCACCACCCCTCCTCTGCCCTGCTGCCATCACAAAGGCGACACCGGGGACAAGGTGCCCGCTGCCCTTGCAGCCAGGGCATCATCGCACGGCTCCGGCATTTCCACGCCTGTTCCCAGCCCGTTCGCCTCGCAGCCTTTGCAGAAAATAAATTCCCCAGCCAGGCTGAACTCGGATGACAGCATCGTTGCTATATTTAGCCACGCCAGATCGCCGCTCCAACCAGGGCCACACATAAACAAACCGAGCCCGCCCGGAGAGGGCACGGCCGGGGGATGGAGCAGCCTCCCGCTCCTGCCTGCCCCAAATTTGGGGTGCCCTGCGTTTCCCCGTCATGCCAGCACCTCCCTGGAGGGCTCAGCGCTCGCACAATCCGCTGCCCGAGCAGCTTTGAGGTGAAGGATGTGCCGGAGGGTGTTAGGAGCAGAGGGAGATGCCAAAGGTTATCCCGCGGGGCAAGCAGCATCCCCCGGCAGCGATTGCACCTCTGGCTCCCGGCTGGAATTCAGGGAGCTGTCGGCATCTCCCCCCCGTCCCTGGGATTGTGCTGTGGGGCAGAAAATGCCAGAAATGCCCCGCTAGAGCCGTGCCCGCCCTTCCCACCTCCACTGCTCATCTCCCTGCAGCCTTCCTGCCTGCTCCCCTCCCTGTCCGAGCCTCTGCCGTGGAGCACGGAGCTGCCCTGGGATCCACGGAGCTGCCCTGGGATCCACGGAGCTGCCTGGGTACCCACGGAGCTGCCCGGGATCCACAGAGCTGCCTGGGTACCCACGGAGCTGCCCGAGCATCCACGGAGCTGCCCAGGGGTCCACGGAGCTGCCCTGGGATCCACGGAGCTGCCCAGGGACCCACGGAACTGCCCTGGGATCCACGGAGCTGCCCGAGCATCCACGGAGCTGCCTGGGTACCCATGGAGCTGCCCTGGGGATCCACGGAGCTGCTCGGGGTCCGTGGAGCTGCCCGGGGGTTCATGGAGCTGCCTGGGGCTCCACGGGGTGTGGAGCAGAGGGAAGAGGTTGTGGATGGGCAGCAGGGTCTGTGCCTGGCTCACTGGCAAGGCCTTGTGCTCCCTCCCCAGCTCCACACGGGGGGAAGGGGATGGGGATGCTCAGGGGATGCTCAGGGGACGTTTAAGGGGATGCTCAGGTGGTACTCAGGGGATGCTCAGGGGACGTTCAAGGGGATGCTCAGGGGGGAATGCTCAGGGGGTACTCAGGGAATATCCAGGGGGATGCCCAGGGGATGTTCAGGGGGTGCTCAGGGGGTACTCAGGGAATGCTCAGGGGGTGCTCAGGGGGTACTGAGAGGATACTCAGGGAATGCCCAGGGGGATGACCAGGGGATACTCAGGGAATGCTCAGGAGATGCTCGGAGGGTACTCAGGGGGTGCTCAGGGGACGTTCAAGGGGATGCTCGGGGGGGAAAGCTCAGGGGGTGCTCAGGGAATGCTCAGAGGATACTCGGGGGATGCTCAGGGGATACTCAAGGAATGCCCAGGGGGATGCCCAGGAGGGTGTGGAGCATCCAGCAGCCCAACACCCTCCTCTGAAGCAGAGGAACCATGTGGCCCGGGGGGGCCGCTGGCAGCCACAGGTCCCCAGGCTCTCTCCTCTGCTCTGAGGAGGGCTCGGGGTGGCAAAGGGGGTCCCTGCTCGCCCCGGGCACACCCAGGGGCGCGGATGGGGCTCTGTGCTGCAGTGCAGCAGCTCCAGCCCCGCTGTCTCCCGGGGTGGGAGGTGGCAGAGGGGATGCCCACCTTCCCCTCCCCCTGCTCCGAGCGGGATGAGCCCCCGGGAGCGGCCACAACCCGGGGGATGGAGCCCGGGACCCCCAGGAGCAGCGGGGCGGGCGTGCACCCATGGCCTGGGGGCCGCTGTTGCATCCCTGCCAAGCCTCCTGGGGTGATGTCCCAAGCGGGGATGGGGAGGAACGCTGGGTGCCCGCCGAGCCGGGGTGAAGCCTCAGGCGGGGAGCCCCCTGCCATGACGTCCTCCCTCCGTCCCTCCCCACCGCCGCTGCTGGGCGAGGGCCACCCAGCACCGAGGCAGTGACATAATTCCCAGCAACTGCACGTTAATCACCCGGCCGCCAGCAACCCCTCCGTGCCTCCAATGCAACCCCCGGCCCCAGGCACCGCTCCCCTCCCCGACGGCAAAGAAATAAAGAAATAAATGAGAAAAGGCGAGGGAAAGGTGACGAGGGGGAAGAACCCGGCCCTGGCACTGGCACACGAGTCTGTCCCTCCTCCCCTCCCCTCGCCGCTCCTCCCCGCCTCGCACTCTATTTTTGGGTGCTGTCACATCCCGATGGCCCCGCGGGGCCAAATCCGGGCAGCTGCGACTTTAGGCACAAACACGGCTCCCTGGCCTCCATCACACCCGAAATCGGCGCTGCCAGCCCATCCTCCACCCCACCCCCTCCCCAAAATCCTCCTCCCCTCCCCCCTCCCCAAATCACATCTGGGTGGGTGGTTCGGGCGCGCCAAGCTCCAGCATCAGGTCCCCCAATAATAATCAGATCAAACCTCTCCCTCCGTGCACCCCACCCCCGGGAGACCCCCCCCCGCCCCTCATCATCACCCCGCACCCCATCCCACCTCCCCCCCTCTCCCAGTTCCTCCCAGTCTCTTCCCAGCGCCCAGCCTTACTCTTGGCGGGGATGCCGGGCAGCAGCGATGGGGCCGGGATCAGGGGTGGCAGCAGCCGGGCGGCCGCTCCCGTCCGAGGGGTCTCATTATCTCATTTCGTCCTGTGTCACCAACACACACTCACGCACACACTCACACACATTCGCAGCCACGTTTCCCCCCCCTTCTTGCGGCAAACGGCGGCCAGCCCCGACCCCACCCCCTGTCACAGCAGCAGCCTAACAGCGAGCACCGGCAGGATGGAGGAGGATCTGCTCGCCTTCCCTTTAACTCTTCCCTCGCCACCCCTCAGGACAGGGCTCTGTCCCCGCCGACCTGCCTGGGGATGCTGGGGGGATGCTCACACCTCGCTCGCCGCCTTGTCGCTGTTCCCCAACAGGGCTCCGGGATGTTTGGGGTGTGTTGGTGCCCTGGCTCTGTCCCCTGCAGGCTCCTGCCCCCCAAAAAAGAGCCCCCGAATAGAGCTGAGCCCCGGCAGTGGGGCAGGGGGTGTCTGGCTGGGGTTGGAGGGGCAGGAGAGCCCCGGGGTGGGAGCCAAGTCTGCCTGCCTCGATCCACCATGAAAATCCCATTTTCCCCCCATTTCCAGGAGCAGAGCCCTTTGGGGTGGAGGAGGCACAGCCTGGACCCCCGGGGGTCTCTGATGGGGATGTGAGGTCAGTGTGGGGGACAGGAAACAACTTCTCCCATCCCACGGAGAATCCAAGGACCTGAGCTCGCAGGGGGTGGGGAAAATCTCCCCAAATTCCCCCTTACAGGGATGAGCTGAGAAAGGGACATCCAAATGGGCAAGGGCTGAAGGCAGGGCAGCTCCTGACTGTGACACTGCACTGATTGTCTTCTCCAAGGAGAAATGAGAGGTGCCAGAAGGGAAAGGGAAAGGGAAAGGGGAAGGGAAAGGGGAAGGGAAAGGGAAAAGGGAAAAGGGAAAAGGGAAAGGGGAAAGGGGAAAGGGAAAGGGGAAGGAGAAGGGGAAAGGGAAAAGGGAAAAGGGAAGGGGAAGGGAAAAGGGAAAGGGAAAGGGGAAGGGAAAAGAGAAAGGGGAAAGGGAAAGGGGAAGGGAAAGGGAAAAGGGAAGAGAAAGGGAAAAGGGAAAGGGAAAAGGGGAAGGGGAAGGGAAAAGGGAAAGGGGAAGGGAAAAGAGAAAGGGGAAAGGGGAAAGGGGAAAGGGTAAGGGAAAGGGAAAAGGGAAGGGGAAGGGAAAAGGGAAAGGGTAAAGGAAAGGGAAAAGAGAAAGGGGAAAGGGAAAAGGGAAAGGGAAAGCAAAAAGGAAAGCTCATGGTGCTGCCCATGGAGGGGTTGGTGGCACAATCTCCCAGTTCAGGTCCTGTAGCACACTCTGCTTCCCCCCTCAGCTTTTCTATGGATAGATGGAGGTTAAACCCCTCCTGCTCATCTCTCAGGAGTCCCAGGAGGGAGGAAAGAGGCAGGAAATTGCTGCCACTGAATTCTGCAGCTTTCCAGTGAAATAGCAGGGCAGGTAATTAATTATTCCTGCTAATGGTGCTGGCCAGGCCCTCGGCTGCTCCCCCAGAACCTCAGGCTGTGAGTATCTCCCTGCACAGGTTGTTGCTGACAGCTCCAGGGGCTGTGTGTGATCCTGCTGGGATGGAAAGGGCAGCTGAGGCTCCCTGATTTACTTACAGCCTCTGAGGACCAGGATTAGACTGGCTGGGCAAAGCCACCTCTGCTGTGGGTGGGACTCTGCTGCTTCCCACCAGCACTGCCAGGCAATGGAGCAATTTAAATCCTGCATGGACAACTGGGGGGAGTCTGTCTTGGCCTTCCTGGGAAGCCTGGTCTGCTCTGAGCTTGGCAGTGCTGCCTCTTTTGGGAGTCATGCAAGGGTAGGAGGTGTCCTACAGGAAGCTCATGGAGGTTTTTGTGCTGCTCCAGATGAGCCCTGCTCCAATTGTCACCCCAGCCCACACCTCCAGGACTGAGCACCAACCTGGAGCTGCACCTGATGGGAGATGAGCTCCAGCTGCCCTCTGCAAGGGACACTGCAGTGCTCCTGGACACCCTGAGGGAGCCTGCACGTGTGCCCCTACCCAAAATGGGTCGTGCCTAGGCTGGGGCATGCCCACTTTTGTAGCTGAGAATCAGAATCACAGAATCATTTAGGTTGGAAAAGACCCCTAAGATCACTGAGTCCAAAAGTTAACCCAGCCCTGCTAAGAGGAGATGCTCTGGTGGTGTTACAGCTCCACCAGGCCAGCCCAGCATCCTGTCCCCAGCTGCAGCTGCCCATGGAAGACCAAAACAGGTCAATATTTCCTCTTGGCATTCTCCAGCACCTCCAAGGGAGAAGTTTTTGCCAGGTCCAGACATCCCTGGGAGCTGAGAAGCCTCAGGGTGCTGTGAGTCCATCCCCACTGCAAGGTGCTGCCTCCTTGGGTGGGTTGAAGTCCAGAGCCTGTAGGACACCCCCATTCCCTCCCATTCCAATCACTGAGCCTTTTCACAAGGATTATCCTGGGACCAGCACTGGGGCTGCAGGATTTTCACTCTCCTGCTCTATATCAATCCCTCTCCCAAATGCAGATTCCCTGTGGCAGGCTGGGATGAGCTCTCTCCCCAGGGGACAGCACTCTGCCCCCACTCCTCATCCTCATCCTCATCCTGGCCCTGCTAAAACCCCAAATTTGGACTTGGTTTTCCCTTATTTGCTGAATGTTTTGTGTGCAGGATTTTAATTCTCCTCCTTTACACCAATCCCTACAAGGGCTTGCAGATGCAGATTCCCTGTGGCAGGCTGGGATGAGCTCTCTCCCCAGAGGACAGCACTATGCCCCCACTCCTCATCCTCATCCTGGCCCTGCTAAAACCCTTAGTGGACTCTGTTTTCCCTTATTTGCTGAGTGTTTTGTATGAAGGATTTCCACTCTCCTCCTTTACTCCAATCCCTCCCCAAGTGCTTGCAGATGCAGATTCCCTGGGGCAGGCTGGGATGACCTCTCTCCCCAGGGGACAGCACTCTGTCCTCACTCCACATCCTCATCCTCATCCTCATCTTCATCCTGGCCCTGCTCAAATCCTGAGTGGACTTTGTTTTCCCTTATTTGCTGAGTCTTTTGTGTGCAGGATTTTAATTCTCCAACTTTACACCAATCCCTCCAAGAGCCTGCAGATGCAGCTTCCCCGTGGCAGGCTGGGATGAGCTCTCTCCCCAGGGGACAGCACTCTGCCCCCACTCCTCACCCTCATCCTGGCCCTGCTCAAACCCCGAGTGGACTCTGTTTTCCCTTATTTGCTGAGTGTTTTGTGTGCCTTGCTGTGGTGATCATGCTCCAGCCGTCAGCTTGCAGCGAGTCCCCGGGAGAAGGTGCCAACTTTAACATATGCCTGAACAGTTCTTTTCAGACATATACAAACTGGAACAATGCCTCGCTGGGAATATGCTTGTTGGTGCAATTTGCCAACTGTGGCTTCAGATCTGCTCTTTTCAGCACGCACCAACTATTTGTAGACGGTGCAAAAGCCGGGATCGCCGCGCACGGATGGATGGGGTCTCTTCTGGAAGGCTCTCTTCAGGCATGCAGGAACCAGCAGAGAGGAGAATCAAGGGCTGGGCAAAGACCTCTGAGTATAATAAATAATAATCAGATCAAACATTTGGCTTCTGAGAACCTCAGTCCTTTTTCCCTCTGCTGTAGCACTGATTTCTGCCCTCCCTGAGCCATGAGCTCGTTCTCACCTTGTGCAAGCAGGACTTTGCTCAGCTCACCCCATTTCCTGGGTTCACACATCTCCCAGTGCTTCCTCCATCACTGATGGTCACCTCCCAGGTAGGACATCATCAGGATGTGACTCTGGTGCCACTCAGGGTGCCACCACTCTGTTACACCCTCGGAGAAAAGGGCTGCCCAACCTTGGCTGGGCATTGCCCCAACTTCTTCCCATGGGTTTGTAGACACCACGGCAATGTTTGAAGGAAATCTGGGAAGATGATAACAAAGTGGGGCTGGGGTTGTGTCCAGGGAGATGGCCAGGCTTTCCAAGTGGGCAGTGAAGGCCCAGTGGTGATGAGGAGGAGGAGGAATTTTCTCGCCTGCGCTGATGAGGATGCAGCTCTGCCCTTGCCCACGTGCCAGCCTTCATCTTGCAAATTCCCAGGGCAGGGATCACTGTGTCCTGTTCCTTGCCCATGGCACAATGGATGTGGAGGGCAGTGCTGAACTGCCTGTTCCCCATGGAGCACTGCCAAAGGCAGAAGAGTTTGAGACAGCAAATCATCAAGGGACCATTGTTCATAGCAGCCTTGGTGGAAATATTTGTGTGTGTGTGTGTGTGTGTGTGTGTGTGTGTGTGTGCTGGCATCCAATTTGGCAATGGTTACTCAGCACAAGTGGGCGGCCTGTCCCTTTCTCTCAGCTGGAGCCTCCTCCTCCTCACAGGGACCCAGAAGAGGGATGAAAGGAGAGCAGATGGTTTGGGGGTGCTCAAAAATACCAGTGCCAAGGGCTGTCTCATCATGGCAGGCTGAACATGCTCAGGAGCAAGGAGGTCTCTCCAAGTATTGGGGAGATGCAGGAGGTCTGTGAACAATCCTTGGGAATATTGATGGTTTTGCTGGATTTTGAGGAGAAGGACCAAAAATTGAGATCTTTGGGGTGTCATGCAAAGAAGAAGAGATCCTTGGGGTATGGGGGTCTGTAAAGTTCTCTTTAATTCTTCTTCTCTAAAGGAATTTGAAGAACTGATGCTGGAGATGGATTTTGGGCAAGGGCCTGGAGTGACAGGGCACAGGGAATGGCTTCCCTCTGCCAGAGGGCAGGGATGGATGGGATATTGGGAAGGAATTCTTCCCTGTGAGGGTGGGCAGACCCTGGCACAGGGTGCCCAGAGCAGCTGTGGCTGCCCCTGGATCCCTGGAAGTGTCCAAGGCCAGGCTGGAGCCACCTGGACAAGTGGAAGGTATCCCTGCCCATGGCAGCAGTTGGATTAAATGACCTTTAAAAGACTCTTTGCAACCCAAACCAATCTGTGATTTTATGCTGGAGGGACACTGCTGGCTTTGCTAGGAAGAAGCCTCAGGGCTTCCTCCAAGTGAGGATGCAGGGCTATGAGCCTGGTGAGCTGGCCAAGGCAGGCAGGCTGCAGGTTATCTCCTCTTTCAGCACCACACCAGATCTGTCCCGCTCCTTTCATGGAAACATTCCCATTGAAAGCTTCACTGCTGCTCTCTCATCCCTGCAAAAGTGAATGGAGAGATTTGTCCTGACCTCCATCCCCCTCCACAGCTCCTGGCATTTCGCTTTTCTCCAAAGCAACGCTCTGCTGCTAGAATCAGCTGAGATGAAACTGAGCTGGCTCCTACACACCTTGGAGCTCAGGCAGGGCTGCTTCCCACACAGTGTCTTTCACCCAAATTAAACAGCTCCCAGCTGAGCCCTGCCATCCATCATGCCAGGCTGCAGGCACAGCTCGGGTTTGGCAGCTTTTACACCTCTGTGGGTTCATGTTTAGTGGGGAAAGAGCAGGGAACTTTTCTTTGGGAGTGTGTTCCATGGGGTGTGCAGCCCTGGAGGCTGCAGGGCATCCTTGGGATCATGCTGGAGTCAGTGGGAGCTGATTGTTGTTAAAGATAGCAGAGACCTGGGCACTGAGGGCTGCACTATTGGGAAGGAATCATTCCTTGTGAGGGTGGTGAGGCCCTGGCACAGGGTGCCCAGAGAAGCTGTGGCTGCCCCTGGATCCCTGGAAGTGCCCAAGGCCGGGTTGGACACTGGGCCTTGGAGCAACCTGGGATGGTGGAAGGTGGAAAGCCCCAGGTTGGGACTAGATGGTCTTTAAGGTCCTTTCCAGCTGTGACTCTATGATTCCCTGATGTCCCAGATTGCAAGGCAATGTGTGTGCTCTATTCCCATCTGTCAGAGGTGGGGCAGTTCTCTTCTGTTCATTGGGCAGTTTTCTTTATCTCTCTCACACCCAATCCTCCCTCCAGGAGATCTCTGCTGTTCATGGGCCATTCATTATTAATTACCTTCTGTCCATGGCCAGTGAGTGTCCCTGCAGGGCTGATCCAATTCCATCATCCCATGGGGAGATGCTCTGCCCAGGGGAGGAGCCAAGCATTCCTACCTGGATCCAATCTGAGGTTTGGGACAGCACAGCAGCCTTTGCCCAGTGCATTGCCAGAGGAGCAGCTTCTGCTGCCCTGCATGGCCAGAGGGAGCCCAGGCCCATCTCCAGCAGCCCTGGAGCTGCAGAGGAAAACTCCCCCCTTGTGCAGGATCCCTGCTCCAGCAGAGCCACAGCTGGCACTGCAGGAGGGCTGAGCCCCCATGGGATGGGGCTGTGCCACCCCCTGACACACAGGGGGGCAGGTTGTGTTCTGAATCTGTCAGTGTTTTGTATTTTTATTTTATTGCATTTTTATTTTATTTTTATTTTCTTCCCTAATTAAGAACTGTTATTCCTGGTCCCATATCTCTGCCTGAGAGCCCCTTAATTTAAAATTTATACCAATTCAGAGGGAGGGGGTTTACATTTTCCATTTCAGGGGAGGCTCCTGCCTTCCTTAGCACACACCTGTCTGTTCAAACCAAGACCCCTGACTTTCAGGCTGCAGTGCTGGACATTCCTGGCTGCAGCCTGCCCACTCCTGGGGCTGCCACTCCTCGAGGACACAGCGCTGACCACACCTTGGTGTCCACACCAGTGCCAGGGGAGCAGCAATCCCAGCTCCTTGTCTGTGTTGGTCTGAGCTCATTTCAGTTTTCCAAGTGGTGTCCAAGAGCTCTGTAGGTGTCCCAGAATATCTGAGACACCTACCAGGAGGAGGCAGCCACAGAACGGAGTCTCCATTGGCATCACCTTGCTGGAGATAACACTGCCTGTTTTGAGGTTGAGCTCAAAGCCTCACTGAGTTAAGGTTTTTGTTGGATATTAGGAAGAAATATCCTCACTGAAAGAGTGGTTAATCATTGGAACAGGCTCCTCAGGAAGTGGTGGAGTTGCCGTGCCTGGAAGTGTTCAAAAAATGAGATGTGGGGCAATGTCTAAGTGGGAGTGGTGGCAGTCAGGGCTTGATCTGGGAGGTCTTTTCCAGCCTGAATGATTCTGTGAGTCTAGGACAAGTCTAGGACAAGTGTTTCCATCTATTGAGGTGGGAAATGGAGTTGGGGCCATCTCAGCTCCCTGTGCCCATATCCACACTCATGCCAGATAGCCACAACCAGTTTTCCTGTGGACCCCCCTGCAGAGAGGATTTCTGGGGTCATTTTAGCACCTGTCCCCACACATCTGAGTGGCAGAAGAACATCTTCCAGCTCCTCTTAGTGTAGGCTCTGGGCTCTCCAGATCAGCCACTCCAGCAAGGTGGGAATCTCTGCCTCTTTGCCACAGAAAGGCTTCAGGGCCTTTGGTCCAAACATTTTGGTCCATCTGGGCCTTTGGTCCATCAACATTTTGGTCCAAAACCCAATCTTTACCCTGTTTCTCTGCAACATCTGTGTGTCGATTGCAGAGATGTTCACTCGTCTCTGCCGACATTGCTCAAACACTTTCAGATTTTATAAAGTTCTGTGTTTTAATTTCTGCCAATTTTTAGATAAGCTCTGATAAATCCAAACTGATTTCAAGTTACAAAGATGATTCAAACTTTGAAAGCACCCTAAAACACACTCCAACAAATAATTCCAACATTGTTATCCTGATTTTTACCTTGCTTCCTTGGCTGGCAGATCCTCCAGCCCCTCACAGTCTGCTTGCTGGAGAGCAGCCTGGGGGAATGACCTTGGCCTGAAATTCCACCAGGAAAGGTCCTTGTAGAACAAGGCTGTTCTCAGAGTCACAGTTTACAGGCGTCCTAGGCAACCGCCTTGGGCTTTTTCCAGTCCTCCAGGGAGAAGCACAGCCCCAGAAATCAATAACTGAGCTCTTTTGAAAGTCAGCAGGGCTCTAGAGGGATCCAAACCACCCTCTCCAGTGCTTTCTCTCTGCTGAAGGCAAAGGAGGGGTCCCTGAGTGAGAGCCCTGGGCTGAAGGGGAGCAGCCCTGGCCCCTGTCCCATCCCCAGGGGTTGCTTTGCTCAGTGCCCACTGTGTCCCATCCTCCTGGGCACCGGCTGCCCAGCTCCCCCCAGAATGGAGCCAGGCAAGGGGAGCCAGGCAGGCTTTGAGGGAAAAAAACTTCGTTTTTTAGTGGAAACAGCACTGTGAGGCTGTGCTGAAGCAGGGGGAGCCAACCCCTCCTTGTGAGCCCCCAACACTCATTTCACCTTCAGACATTCTCCCTCACTCCCTTTAAAACTGGGGTTTCTTTCCTGACTCCAACTGCTCCTTATTGAACATGCAATAACCACACAGACTCTCCCCCATCAGTGTTTTGCCCTCCCCCAAACACCCACAACTTGCTTTATATTAATTTTTATTTTATTAATTTTATTTTTATATTAATTTTATATTTTTATATTAATTTTATTTTATTAATTTTATTTTTATTTTATTAATTTAATTAAAAAAAATTATTTAAATTCCTCTCCCAGCAGTGCTTTCTCCACATACCTGGACTACAAGGCTTCGATTACTGAATTGGAAAGTCTCATTCTCCTGCCTCATTCCCATCCTGCATTTCCCAAAAAAACCCCACCATAAAACAGCAGCTGAGGACATCCCTTGGTGCAAAGGCACCTCCTGATGCTGGGGCACCACAAAATCAGAGCTTGGGCTGACACATTCTCCTGCCCAAGGACAGGAGCTGGGCTTGGAGCCCAGAGAAGATGTTTCCCTCCCATTAATGGGATGAATTCATGCAGAATTGTGTAGGATACACCTTGTGAACGAAGCCAACCAAGAGGCTGAGGGATGCACCAGCACAAGAGCTCCACATCCCACCAAAGGTCACTCCTGCATCCCCCTGCTGTGCCTGTGCTCCTGAAGGAGCAGAGAAAAACTGGGAGAAGCTCAGGAAAATGTCACATTTTTAATGAAAGAGGGAAAGCTGACTCATGGCCAGAGATGCAGAGAGGTCAGATGGGTTTGTGCAATAGGGGGGAAAGGGTGAGTGGCTCAAGGACTGACCCCATTTGTGCTGTGAAGACCTTTTGGGGGGTTCATGGCATTGCCAGAGGAGCTGGGAAAAGGCACAGGGAGAGAGGCAGGGATGGGGAGATGGAGCTGCCTGAATTCCCAAGTTCACCCGTTTTTTTAGCAGTGAGGGTGTTTTACCAGCTGGACAACTTACAATTGGATCCTCTCCCAGTCTTTAAACTGAGCCCATCTGTGTTTTTAAATACTAAGTTTAACCCCAGAAATGATGATACAGACAGAAAAAACCCAGCCTATTAGCCACTTTCTGGAAAGGTCTGCATCCCTTGCACTCCATGACCCCTTGGAAAACACAAGGAACCTCTGCACCTCTCAGAAACAAACTCCAGGATGTTTGAAAATCTGTTTGTGCTGCGTCCAGAGCGGGGTAGCAACAGCTGAAGGTCACAAGCAGTGCATAAATAGAAGGGAGGGTTTGTTGTGACATGTCCATCCGGAGCCATTGCTCCTGGGGATGCCATCTGGGATGGGAGCAGGAGCCTGTGCGTCCCCACTGCAGGAAAGAGGAAGGGATTCTGTCCTTGCAAGGATGATGCCATGGAAAAGGGGGGTGAGAACTATGAGGTTGTAACTTGGCTCCTAATTTTACTGATTTTGGAGAAAAATCAGAGGTGCGATGGAGCTTTGGAATGCAAATTCCTCCTGTGGGGTTTCAGTCAGGTACCCAAGCAGGGAGAAGGAAGTTTTTACCCAGGGAGAGCATTTTCTGCCTGGGGAGTGGTTTGCAGTGATTGTCCTCATTTGGGAACCTCAGTGTCCCCATCAGAAGGGGTGAGAGGGGCTCTCTGGCGCTGATAGGATTTTATTCCATGTGCTAAAGATCTTTTCTGGACAAAATCCTGCTTAATTCCATCTCCCAGTTCCATCCATCAGCTCCCTGTGCCTGACATTTGCCTCCCTCATGTATTTGGGTGATAAATTCTGCATGGTCTGGAGCTTGGTGCAGAACAAAACCACCAGGAGGTTGCCTGAAACCACGGGTCATGATGGCTCCAGCAACACCCTGTGGATGTCAGGAAAGAAGGGCAGAAAGCCATGGGGGAGAAACCTCTGGAATCTTGGTAAAACCAGAGGCAATGAGGCACTGGGATGGAAGAGCTTGAGCCAAGGAATGTGGCTGGCCAGGTGAAGGTGTTTGCTGATGCCATTCCTGCAGCTCTTGAGGCAATGAGAGAGGAGATTTTGGCTTTCAGCACTCAGAGATAACTCCTGGTGCTTCAGGAAAGCACTTGGAGAGGGACACAGTCTGTAAAGTTCAGACATCATGGCTGGATGGTGGCCAGAGAGTGTCTCAGCTCTGCTCCGAGGCTCATCTCATCAGGGAAGAGCAGTGTCCTGTCCTGTCCCAGCACAGGTGAACCCCAGTGAGACCCAGGCTGGGGACCAGAGAGCTGGGAGTGCTCGGTGAGGGCCCTTTTTTGGGGAACCTGACCCTCTCTTGGGGGCAGATCCTCTACAGCTGCCCAATTCTGCCTCCTGCTGCTCCATGATCCCACTCTTGGGAGGTCTCTTTTAGCCTCAAATACAGACCAGGAGCAGCACCCTGCCCCCAGGATTCCCCTTTCCCAAGATCCAGGTTTTCTACACCTCTTTGAGCAGGAAAAATGAGGATAACTCCCCAAATTACCAATTCCTGCTGCTGCTGGCTGGAAGGAATTTGCTGATCCAAGGAAGAGCTGGAGGTCAGGGATGCCAGAGCCATGGCAGGGTAAATACAGGGCTTCAGCAGCACAGATGTGCTCCAGCTTCTCCCACTCCAACACAGGCTTGCTGGGTCCATTGTTATCGCCCACAGGATCATTTTTACCAGGTGATAAGGATGGGATCTGGAAGTCTATTGAAGCACCTAAAAGTGGCTTGTTGGAAACCCATGGGAATGAAAGGAGGAGAATCCCAGCTTTCCTTCTCATCTTGGAGGGAATGAATGCTTCTCTCCCTCCTTGGAGGACAGCTGGGTGTGTGGCATTGTGACCACAGAGAGGAAAATCTTTTCTGTCCCGCTCTCAGTGCTGCTCTGGTATTGGATTGTGTGATGGGTCACACCTATTGATCACAGCAGGCTAAAAAAGACACAACCCATAAATAACTCCTGACGTCCCCAGCTGGGCCAGAAATCCTGAGCAAAGGGCTCTTGGGAGAGCTGCTGTTGGTATTTCTCTGTCCTTCTCCTCTGGGAAATGCTGGGGACAGGTTTGGCTTGAGCCAAAATGGGCTCAGAGCAATGTTTTTGCAGGAGTTTTCTTAGCAAGGCGTCTTGGTTTGGAAAGCCAGGTGTGTGCTAAGGAAGGCAGGAGCCTCCCCTGAAATGGAAAATGTAAACCCCCTCCCTCTAAATTGTTATAAATTTTAAATTTAGGGGCTCTCAGGCAAAAAATATAGGAGCAGGAAATAACAGTTATTTAATAGGGAAGAAAATAAAAAGATAAAATAAACAATGCAGTGAACTAAAACAACGTTGACAAGGTCAGAACTCAACCTGACGCCCTGTGGGTCAGGGTGTTGGTATCAGTCCCATTGGAATTGTGGCTGCAGCCCTCCTGGAGAGTCAGGGGTGGTTCTGCTGGAGCTGGGATCCTGGAGAAAAGGGTGCAGCCTTCCTCTTGTGAGAAACAACTGCTCACTTTGGAAAGTTAAAAGGTTTATTAAACCTTGACAAAAATACAACAAAGGACTACATAAGGAAAAATTTGCAGTGCTGGGAGCTGCCCCTCACAGATACCACGTGGCCAGTGCATCTTCAAGATGGATGCTCAGTCTTTTATACCCCTGGGGGCTGCATCAGCCAGCCCTGGCCCCTCCCAAGGTCTGTCAGTCAGCTCTTCTGTGCCATTTATCAGTGCAAACTGCTTTCTTGTCCCTGGATTGGAGCTCAGGTGTTGCCATGGCTCACCCCCTCAGCACCCCCAAGCTTTTCCATTCCCAACTGCCCCATGCCAGGGACGCCTGTGCAGCTTCTTTGTACCTGTCCTGGACAGCCCAGGCTGTCTGATGGCAACAATACAGGGGGGAAAGGGAGCTATGGGGAGAGCAGAGGACATCTAAACCACAATAACATAACCATGCATCACTAAAGCTTTTCTTAATAGTCACACAAAGTCATCCCTTAATTGTGAGAGCCAATCATCTCCTTATCCATCTGTAACACTCTGAAGATGCAGTGGAAGAAGAGGCAGCTGCTGTTCCTCTGGGAATCCAGTGGAGAAGCTGTGCTGCTGTTCCAGCATCTCCAGATTATATCCAGGTAGGAATGCTTGGCTCCTCCCCCCGGGCTCACATCTCCCAATGGGATGCTGTAGTTCTTATCAGCCATGCAGTGGCATTCAATGGCTGTTATCAGCAGGTGTCTCCCCTGGAGGGAGGAGTGATTGTGGAGGTGATAAGGAAAACTGCCCAATGAACAGAAGACAGCTGCCATGCAGATGCCAGAACACAAATAAAAATAGAATATAAAATAGAATACAATTTGCTTGGCAATCCAGGCCACAGGGACTGGGTTACCTCAGTCCCTGACCCAGCCCTGCTGGCAGAGCCTCAGCAGCCAGGCTGGAGTGGGGCACTGCTGCTGCCAGCACTGGGTTAAGGCAGGAAGGCAAAGGTGGCTCTGCTCTGCTCTCCCTTCCCCAAAATGAGT
Source organism: Agelaius tricolor (assembly GCF_023055355.1). NCBI lineage: Eukaryota > Metazoa > Chordata > Aves > Passeriformes > Icteridae > Agelaius > Agelaius tricolor. Next base: position 261,902 of record NW_027269284.1, on the reverse strand, counting down.
CATTGTGAAATAGAGATTTTTGGAGTTCACTTGAGGAAGCAATATGAATTAAGCATTTAAAGCTCAGCTTGTAGAATTATGTGAATTTTAACTTTTTTACTCAAGAAACTTCTTCCATGGTACGAAGGGCATAGGAAAATGCAAATTTCTGAAGCTTCTTGCATAAAGAAGGATACTAGGAGAAGACTAAAGGATGCAAGGAACACAGATAAAGGGGCTCTTTTGTGCTCAGCCTGCCCTCTGAACCATGGAATGCATAATTTTGGCACAAGGAGCTGTAAGAAACACACAGCAGGGAGACCAGAGTGGGGGGATCAGATTGTGCCCCCTCAAGGAAACAGCCCCACATGGTTCTGGGGTGGAGGAGCACAGCCTGGTCCCTGCAGGGCACCAGGAACCCACCCAAAATCCAGGCCAGCACCTGGCCACGGCCGGGGGGACAGCAGCAACCCCCTCCTTAAAGCTCTCCCTGATGCTCCACCAGGTCCCACGTGCTCTGTGTGGCCTGAGCACGGTGAGGGACACGTGAGGAGGGGAGAGGACACAGCCTGGCACCGTCCCTCTCCCTCCTCCCTCCCGTTCCCTTGTTTTTACACCGCTGAAAAACACAAAAAAGCATTCCCCACATAATGATGATTTGGCCAGCAGGTCAAACCAAGCATGACAGAGCTCATTCTGGAGCTGGGGTCAGGCAGTAAATTCCCTCAGTGCTGCTGGCACTGAGGAGCCATTGGGGTCCCCCCAGATCCTCTGGCTGCTCACACCCTGGGTTTTTGGGGGGCTGGGGGGATCCAGCCACTGTGAAAGAGACTTTGGGAGCAGCCCCGTGCTGGTAACTCCCAGCCTTGGGGCATTTCCCACTTTATCAGAGCCCATGGCAACATTTCTGCCTGATCCAAGAGTTTTCTCAGCTTCCAGCATTTTGCAGGGCACGCTGTGTCCTGCATTTTCCTGGCAGTGGGGAGGAGGAGGAGGAGGAGGAGGAGGTAGGACATGACTCTGCTGGAGCAGGAGAGCTCCAGGGGCAGCCAGGAGCTGCAGGTGCCTTGCAGGGAGCCAGGCTGGGGCTGAGAAAGCTCCAGAGGCCCTGATGCAGAGCCCAGGGAATAAAATCCATCCCGTTGCAGGGAGATGGAGAGCCAGGCAGGGAGGGGAAGGTTTATTTAGAGAAAGAGCCGTGGGCTGGCAGCCCACAGCAGGCTTTGAGCTGCTGATCTGCACGTGCCACGCTCGGGGGTGGCTGGGGGAAGGAGTCCACTATTAAAAGCCTGGCAGAAGCTCTGCTGAATCCTGCTGGAGCTCAAGGAGGGCCTGATCCAGCAGGATCCCACCTCCAGTGTCACCTCATCTGACCCCGGGACCGAAGCAGAGACAAATCCAAGCCCGTCCTCTTTTCTTCCAGGGGTGCACCTGGCGCTGGTGGGGAGCACCAGCAATTCCTGAGTTCTTTAAAGGATTATCTGAGATTTGAAAGGTGCTCAGAGATGCACATAAACCCTGAGCATCTCATGGGAGAGGCTGTGCTGAAGGGAAGGACGCCCTGGAGAGGATGGAGCTGTGCAGATTCCCACCCTCCTGAGCTGGGTGCAGCCTGGAACACCAATGATCCTTGGCATTAATGGTGATCCGGGCACTGAAGCCATCCCCTTTCCACTCCTCATCCCTCCAGACGCCTCCCAGCACAGGATAATCCATCTCCTTCCCTCTCCATTAACCAAGCCCTGCTCCAGGGAGGGCTCTGTCCGCAGTCATTAAGGTGGAAATTCCTCCTGCAGCCAAGGGCACTTCCCGGCTCATTAACACCCGGCAGGAGGGAAGGAGGGCACGGGAAAATCATGCTGGGTGTACCTGGGGGTGCCATGGATGGGGACACGGATGGGGACACAGTGCTCAGAGGTTTTGGGATCTCAGGGTTCGTGTTTTGGGGTCAGCCCCATCTGTTTGCATTGGAACAGGGGGGAATCAGCTCAGAATCGTGGATTGGTCACCCTAAAGGACTTTTGGTTCTGCCATGGGAAGGGAACATCCCCTGATGCCTTGGGAAGGCTGACCTAGAGCAGAGGCTGGACAGAGCTAAAGAATAAGCAGGGATTTATTAGGAGGCCTCAATGGATGCACCTTGGGCAGCACAAGAGCCTAGCCAGGGCTGCACCCAAGATGAACCACAATGGTCACAAAATGAACTCAGGATGAACCCCAAAATGGTCACAAAATGAACCCCAAGTGGTCACAAAGTGAACTCAAAATAAACCCAAAATAAACCCAAAATAATCAAAAAATTAACCCAAAATGGTCACAAAATTAACCCAAGATGCACCAAAATGGTCACAAAATGCACAACCAGTCACGGGGTCTCTCACTTTGATCAGTTCTGCTCCATTTGCATCTTGGAGTTCATTGTCCAATTCCAGCTTTAGCCCATGCAGTCCCATCCTTGTTTTTCTCTCTCCAGCCCATGATGTTTGTGCTCTTGGGCTGAGATTTGGATCATTTGTCCTTGGTGCCCAGCTGGAGCAGGAATTGTTTTGTCTCCCTGCTCTGTGCACAGAGCTCACCATCCCCTCATATGAAACCCAGACCCACACACTAAAGCAGCACAGAATCTGGAAAATAGGAAAGCCAAAACCTGAGGCATCACCCTTATCCCAGATTGCTCCAGGCCCTGTCCAAGCTGGCCTTGGGAAGCAAGATGAGATGTGAGGAAGGAATTAACACCCTCAGGGATGCCCAGCAGGGCCAGATGGGCTGCAGCAGGACCAGAGCAGGAGCCCACCTGAGCACATCAACCTCCCCTGGACAAGGAATTCTGACACAGCTCAAAGTGGCCATTTCTTGCCCCAGGCACTCACCTGGCACCTGCAAAACCCATCCCAGTGGTGCAGAAGCAGGGAGTGCTGCTGTCAGGGATCAGGCAGGTCCAGGGCTGTGTTTTTGTGTCTCTTGGAGCTGCTCCTCCTTTCTCCTCACAGCTCAGGTGTTGTATTGTGGGGTGCCCCATGGCAGGAAGGAATGATGAATCTGACTCCATGTTCTCAGAAGGCTAATTTATTATTTTATGATACTCTATTATATTAAAGAATACTAAACTAAACTATACTAAAGAATACAGAAAGGATACTTAAAGAAGGCTAAAAAGATAATAATGAAAACTCCTGACTCTCTCCAGAGTCCTGACACAGCTTGGCCCTGATTGGCCAAAGAGTGAAAACAACTCCCAGCAGAATCCAATGAAACAATCACCTGTGGGTGAACAATCTCCAAACACATTCCACACATGAGCACAACACAGGAGAAGCAAATGAGATAAGAATTGTTTTCTTTTTTCTCTGAGGCTTCTCAGCTTTCCAGGAGCCCAATCCTGAGCAAAGGGATTTTTCCAGAAAATGTGACAGTGACACGCTCAGGAGCTGGGGGGAGGATGATGAAGGACCTGCCAGCCTCACCCCACGGGGCTCTCTTGAATCCAGCAAGAAATCATTGGAAATTCATTAAAGGGACAGTTTGCCACAACCTTTCCTTCTCAGTAAGGATACAGGTGCTTTTCCTACTCTGAGTTTACCTGCAGGAGGTGACAAAAAGGAAAAAAATCCACCCAAATTTGTAGTGTTTTCCCTGAAAACACAAGCCCTGGTGCAAACCCCACATTCTGGATGGTCACTCCTATATCCACTGCACCAAAGAGCAAATCTGGTCCTTCAGCAGGGACTCAACCCCAGAATCTCAGACTTGTCTGGCTTGGAAGGGAGGGACCTTAAGGACCATGCAGTGCCACAGGCAGGGACCATCCCTGTCCTCCTGCCTCTCTCACTGTGATGTGCTGTGCCACAACCTCCCAGCAGCCACCTGGGATGGAGGAGGGGAATCCAGGGTCATTAGTGCAAAGAGGAATGAGGCCAGGAGGGCTCTCATGCCTCAGCATCTTAATTGAAATGGGTTTCCCATCCTCCTCCCCTGGCTCCCAAGCCCAGGCTCCTTCAAGGGCATCTCCTGGCTTGGTGCTGTGCACTCTGCATCCCCCATGAACCACTCACATCTCTTTAATTAAATGTCAAGATATTCAGGTTTTGTTTTTTTTTTTTTACCTTTTAAGCGCCCTCTGTTCAGAAAGATTAATGGAGAGCTCAGTTACTGTGTGGGTGGGAAAACTGTGGGGAAACTGTGATGACAGCCAGGCAGGATCCCTGAAATCCTTTGGGGTGGTTATTTGAAAGGCTGGGGATCAGTGAAAGATTCTTTCCCCAAGGAATGGGCACAGCCCTGAGGCTGCCAGAGCTCCAGGAGGCTTTGGACACCACTCCCAGGGGCAGGGTGGGATTGTTGGGGTGTCTGTGCAGGGCCAGGAGCTGCTGGATCAATGATCCTGGTGGGTTCCATCCAGCTCAGGAGGCTCCATGGTTCTGTGATGTACCAAACACAGCTTGGGGTGCAGCTCCTCCACCTCCAAAGCCAGGGCTGGTCCTGGGGCATCACTCCTGGGGGAAGCCAGTGCTGTCCTGAGCCACTGTGGGACATCCTGAAGGACCCAAACTGCTTCCCTGCAGCAAAGGGCAGCTTGGCATGACCCTCCATGTCTGGGGACATCATGGATTCCCAGAATCCCCAAATCCCAGACTGGTTTGGGGTGGAAACAACATTGAAATTCATCTCATTTTCCCTGCTGCTATGGGCAGGAACACCTTCCACAGTCCCAGGTAGCTCCAAGCTCTGTCCAGCCTGGATTTGGACACTTTCAGGGATGGGAATTGAGGTGCTTCCAGCCTTTTTTGTCTCCACACTGAGTCCTCTGGAGTCTCCTCCTCCCCTGTGTTCTTCCCTGTTCAGATCCCCCTGGGGGAAGCCAGTGCTGTCCTGAACCAGTGTGGGACATCCTGAAGGACCCAAACTGCTTCCCTGCAGCAAAGGGCAGCCTGGCATGACCCTCCAGGGGTCTGGGGACATCATGGATTCCCAGAATCCATAAATCCCAGGCTGGTTTGGGATGGAAATAACCTTGAAGCTCATCCCATTCCACCCCCTGCCATGGGCAGGGACACCTTCCACCATCCCATGTTGCTCCGAGCTCTGTCCAGCCTGGCTTTGGACATTCCAGGGATGGGAATTGCACAGCTGAGGTGCTTCCAGCCTTTTTTGAGTCTCCACACTGAGTCCCCTGTGTGCTTCCCTATTCAGATCTCCCTAGGAAAGGCGCAGTGTCTGACATGGAGAGCTGCCAGATGCTCTGCTTGCAGCTGATGGAGGGCTGCATGCCGAGTGCTGGCACTCCCAGAGGATGTTTCTGTACAGTTTGTCCTCCCAAGGAGAGCTGGAGATGAAGCAGGAGAGGAGGGAGCAGGGCAGGAAGCTGCAGGCAGGACACATTCATCACCTCCATCCTCCTTGGCCAAAAACCCAAAAATGGCTCCTGTCCCAGGCCACCCGCATCCTGACCTACCCTGGACCAACTCCCTCTGCTCCAGGTCCCTGTTCCAGCCTCAGACCTGGCCAGGGTCAGTGTTTCACCTGGGAAAAGCCTTTTTAAATCCCAATGAAGTTTTAAATCTCAGTGTAAATCCTGCAGAGGTGACAGCAGGATTTGGGATGAGATGTGGTTTTGTCACCTTCTAGGGAGCCCACAGTGGGAGCCAGCTTCAAATCAGAGAAATTTAGTGCTTCAAACCAACCATAATTTCTGCTGGAAAGCAATCAGGGAGGCTTCTCTGGTGGTGGTTGAGGAAGGTAATGAGGCTGCTGGGGGGCTGGGAACACAAACCCTGAGAGGAAGCCCTGAGGGAGCTGGGGGTGCTCAGCCTGGAGAAAAGGAGACTCAGGGCTGCCCCCATCACTCTCACAGCTCCTGAAAGGTGCCTGTGCTCAGCTGGGGCTGGGCTCTTTCTCCAGCAGCACTGACACAACCAGAGCACACAGCCTCGAGCTGTGCCAAGGGAATACAGGTTGGAGAGCAGGGAAAAGGTTTTTACGGAAAGGGTGATAAAGTTCTGGAATGTTCTGCCCAGGGAGGTGGTGGAGTCCCCATCCCTGGGTGTGTTTAACAAAGCCTGGATGTGGCTCTGGGTGCCAGGGTTCAGTTGAGGGGTTGGGGCTGGGTTGGACTCAATGATCTTGAAGGTCTCTTCCAACCTGGTATTCTGTGATTCTGTGAATTTTGTGAATTCTGTGAATCCTGTGAATTCTGTGATTATGAGCAGGCAGCTGACTCCAGCCTGGACTCCCATCCATATCCATAGTCTGCAGTGGGAGCTGACACATTCCATGTGCACAAACACCAGAATTCAGCTGAGGAGAGACCAAAATATGAGAAGAAATGGTGCCTGTGTCTGGGTGGGAGGCCCATGGCCTGGAGAGAAAGAGCCTGGAGGGAAACACATCCCATCTTTGGTGAAACCCTTCAAAATGCCCAAATGCTTGAAGATAAAAGTTTCAGATTCTAGAAACTGCTTAGGTGGGCTGCCAGAAGGACGTGGGCAGTGTCTGGACTCTCAACACTGGTGTGTTGGTGTCACCCCCGTGGGAACCACGAGCTCCCCTGGGATGCTCAGCCTCGGTGGGGCTGTTCCTTCTCCCCAGGGCAGTTTGGGGACTGGGTTGTCTGGGAGGCATCACAGTTCCTCTGGTGGTGGGATCTCATTATGTGATGAGCTGAACATCTGGATTAAAATAGATCAAATAGTCACTAAATCCTAAATAAGCCTGGGAGCTCAGTGGCAGCCATATGCTTCCTACTGACAAGCTCAAAAAAAAACCCCATCTCTCCTTGCCATTACCTCACACTGCAGCAGAGTTTTATCCTCCTCCAAGCCAGCTCAGGGACAAACCTCCCTGCTCTGGCCATCCTCTGGACCAGCAGCCTGAGGCTCCTTTAGGAAATGATGCCTGGAAATGGGAACTTACCCCTCTGTGCAAAAGGTCTGGTGATGGGAATGAAAGGAATAATATTCAAAGGAAGAAAAGCAGAGCTTTGTTGTTTAGCGTTCAAAGGGTGCTAAATGCCCCTTAATGTTTGGAAAATCCTGTAGGAGCACAGTGAATATTGATGTTTTGTTGTCTGCATCCTTCTGGGCCCAGAGGAAAGCGGAGGTCAGGTGGCCTCCAAGAGCTGGAGGGAGAGCATGGAGGGTGGGATGGACCCAGGGCTGCTGCAGGAGGATGCAGGACTCATGGAATGGTTTGTGTTGAAAAGGATCTTAAATCCCATCCCATTCCACCCCTGCCATGGGCAGGGACACCTTCCACCTTCCCAGGGTGCTCCCAGCCCTGTCCAGCCTGGCCTTGGGCACTTCCAGGGATCCAGGGGCAGCCACAGCTGCTCTGGGCAACCCAGAGCCTGCCCACCCTCACAGGGAAGAATTTATTCCCATTTATTCCCCTCTAAATCTTCCCTTTTCAGGGCAGGCTTGAGGGAGGACTCAGGGATAACAAATCACAGCACTGCCTTTACCCTCTGGGAGCACAAAAATAAAGGGTGGCCACTGCCTTTAGGTCATGCTCCACACTCAGCTAAGCAAGACAAGGGCCAAGGTCCTGGGAGGCCTTGGCAGGCTTGTCCTGGAGCTCTTTTTAGCCCTTTTCAGCTGATTTTAGCCAAAACAGCACATGGCTTAATGGTCAGATGAGCATTGCTGTGGCATTCACATTCCCTGAACGTGGTTGCTTCACCCAGGGTTTTTCTCCTGGGAAGCTGAAAGGCAGCAAGAGAGGCCTCAGAGAAAAGGAAAACAATTCTTATCTCATTTGCTTCTCCTGTGTTGTGCTCATGTGGAATGTGTTTGGAGATTGTTCACCCACAGGTGATTGTTTCATTGGATTCTGCTGGGAGTTGTTTTCACTCTTTGGCCAATCAGGGCCAAGCTGTGTTGGGACTCTGGAGAGAGTCAGGAGTTTTCATTATTATCTGTTTAGCCTTCTGTAAGTATCCTTGCTGTATTCTTTAGTATAGTTTAGTATAGCATTCTTTAATAGAATAAAGTATCATAAAATAATAAATTAACCTTCTGAGAACATGGAGTCAGATTCATCATTCCTGCCTTTGTCAGGGCTCCCTGCAAATACAAAACCACCCCTCTGTCACCATCACATTTTCTGGAAAAATCCCTTCACCAGGATTTCTTCTCCTGGGAAGCTGAGAAGCTTCAGAGAAAAAGCAAAACAATATTTATCTCATTTTGCTTTTCCCTGTGTTTTGCTGCTTTGGAATGTGGTTTGGAGGTTGTTTATCCAACAGGTGGTTGTTTGATTGGTTTCATGTGAATTGTTTTTATTTAATGACCAATCACAGCCAGCTGTGTCAGAACTCTGGAAGCAGTGAGGATCTTTTTAGCCTTTTGTAAGTATCCTTTCTGTATTCTTTAGTATAGTTTAGTATGGTATTCTTTAATATAATATAGTATAATAAAATAATAAATTAGCCTTCTGAGAACATGGAATCAGATTCATCATTCATTCCTTTGTTGGTGGCCCTGCCTTTACAATAAATTGCTGGTGTGGCAACCAGTCAGGTCACCAGATCTCACCAAGCCTTTTGCAACTGCATTGTTTCACCCTAAAAACATCCAACCAGCCAGTGAGGGCCTGACTAAAACTAGGGTGGGTTCTCTGAGCCAGCAGTGCTTCTGCAGGTTGTTGTGTGGGGTGTGAGAGTAGCACCAACCTCAACCCTCACCCCCTGCAGCAAAAAATCTGCACTGCTGCTTGTGGAAACCCAGGGCACACAGGGAATATTTCTGTGTCTGCTCTGGGGTGCCCTGACCCCCAGGGCAGCACTGACTCTGACCCTCATTCATGGAGAAAGTTTCCCAGGCTTCAAGATAGACTGGAACCCACAAAAGTGTGAAATTGATTATAGAGAGTAGTGCAGGTGTATCACTTGGTGAGAAATTGAGGTTTTGGGATTTTTAGTGTGTTGTGGATGGAAGCAAGATGGAGGGCACAGGGTGTCATCCTGGGCTTCTTTTTCCTCCTTCTCCATGGGTTTGGGTGGCATTTTGTAATTGGGCAGAAAAGTCTGCATTGTGGGCTCTTGGGGATCAGTTATTGGGTTAAAAGGGAAAATAATCCAGGTGTCAGCTCTTAATTGGATAGTTTAGCTTTAAAAGACCTTGTACCAAGAGATTGTTGGACATTTTGTGCCTTCTAATGAAAAGCTGCAGAACTCATGGTTGTAAGACCATGGGATTTTGGGGGGTTTTTTTTGTTTGGTTTTTTTTTTTGGGGGGGGGGGGGGGGCGTGTTTTGTTTTGTGGGTTTTTTTGGGTTTGTGGGGTTTTTTTTGTTGTTTTTGTTTTGGTTTTTTGGTTGTTTTTTTTGTTGTTTTGTTTTGGGGTTGTTTTTGCTTTTGGTTTTTTGTTTTTGTTTTTTTGTTTTTGTTTTTGTGGAAGGGGCTGGCTGTTTTACTGATAAGAAGTAATAAACGCCCGAGTCCAAACATGAAATATTATCTCAAGTGCCTTCAATCCCGACCCAGAGAAACCCACAACTGGTACCACCACAGCTGGTCACTTGCTGTGCTGACTCCTGAGCACAGGAGATGCTCAGAGGCCTGTGTGCACCCACCATAATTGCATTATTGATGGGAATTAGCAGTAATTGGATAATTGGGGAGCTGAGTGTTGGATTTGTTCGAGCAAACCCCGACAGAAATGTTGCGGCTCGTTGTGGTTTGCTGGTTAATGAGACCAAGCTCAAACTCCCTGCCCTGTGCACCAGGGCCTTGCTGCCTTTTTGCCTTCTAAATTGTAACACTTCAAAGATAATCATCTGGAAATGGCAGGGAGAAATCAGGGCAGGCCGTGACCTGAGCGAGCTGGAGAAATTCTCCTTCCTCCTCTGGCTGGAGGGAGAGGAGGGTGCTGGTGGCTGAGCTGGATCAACCTTTGATTATTGATTGATAATGAGATCAAATGGGAGCACAGAGGCGTCCCTGGGGTGTCCCCTTCTCTCCATCACCCACTGCTGTGCCCGGGTGAATGAGGCAGCCCAGGGGCAAGGATTCACAGAGCCCAGATCCTGCTGGGAAAGGTCCAAGGGCCCAGTTTGGGCTCCTTGGTGCCTCCCAGCAGAGGGAAGGACCAGACTGTCACCTCTGGGATGCACAGCCTGAAGGAACCAGCTCTCCATTTGCAGACACATCTCCCCAGATTCCTGGTTTTCCTCTGAAAAGTGTTGTGGTTTTTTTTTTTTTTTTTGTGTTTTTATTTTTTTTATAATTTTGGTGGGGGTTTTTTTGTTTGTTTGTTTGGGTTTTTGGAGGGTTTGGGTTTTTTGGGGTTTATTTTTGTTTGTTTTCTGGTTTATTTTTTTTTGGTTTGGTTTGGTTTTTGTGGGTTTTTTGGGTTTTTTTAGTTTTTAGGTTTTGTTTTCGCATTGGTTTTTTGTGGGTTTTTTGTTTTGTTTTTTGTTTGGTTTTTTTGGGTTGTTTGTTTGGGTTTTTGGAGGGTTTGGGTTTTTTGGGGTTTATTTTTGTTTGTTTTCTGGTTTGTTTTTTTTTTGGTTTGGTTTGGTTTTTGTGGGTTTTTTGGTTTTTTTTAGTTTTTAGGTTTTGTTTTCGCATTGGTTTTTTGTGGGTTTTTTGTTTTGTTTTTTGTTTGGTTTTTTTGGGTTTTTTAAAAGTTTTTTGGTTTGGTGTTTTTTGTGGTTTTTTTTTTGTTGTTGTTGTTTTTTTGTTTTTTGTTGGTTTGTTTGTTTCGGGTTTCTTTTAGGCTTTTTTTTTGTGGAAGGGGCTGTCTGTACCATGGCAATGTGTGATCCACACCCTCCTTTTCCCTCCTCTCCAACACCTCGTGATTTCCCACCTGATATCTCCCATTTCTTCCAGAAGGGAAACGAGTGGGCAGGGGTAGAAATCACACCCCCAGGAGGAAAACCACTCGCCGAACACCCCCCTCCGGCTTTATTCCAGCTGTGACACACCTGGTCCCCATTCCCCTGTCATTCCCCTGCCTCCTTTCCTCCCCGCACCCTGGGCAGAGGCGGAATTTGGGGCAGGGATGCTCCTCCCGCATCCCTGCTGCCCGTGGCGATCCGTGCCGTGCCGGGTGACGGTGATGAGCAGCGACACTCGGCCGTGCGAGCGGGGACACGGCAGCCCCCGCTGCCCCTCCCGCAGCCGCAGCCCCCGGCAGATGCTCCAGCAGCACCCGGTGCCCCCATCCAGCCCCCAGCCTGGGGCAGGGAGGGCTGGGCTGTGCTGCAGGGAGGGGTAAATGGGGAAAAGGCTCCAGGGAATTGCTGGGAGAGAATTCACCACACCCAGCCTCTATTTCTCCATCCCCAGCCTCCCCTTCCCCATCCCCATCCTCCCCATCCCCACCCTCCCTTTCCCCATCCCCATCTTCCTTTATCCACTCCCATCCTCTTTTTCTCCATACTCAGCCTCTATTTCTCCATCTCCATCCTCCCATTCCCATCCTCTCCCAGCCTCTATTTCTCCATCTCCCTCCTCCCCTTCCCCATTCCCATCCTCTCCCAGCCTGTATTTCTCCATCCCCATCTTCCCTTTCTTCACCTCCAGTCTCCTGTATTTATCCCGTCTCCGCTTCTCTATCCCCATCCTCCCTTTCCCCATCCCCATCTTCCTTTATCCACTCCCATCCTCTTTTTCTCCATACTCAGCCTCTATTTCTCCATCTCCAGCCTCCCCTTCCCCATCCCCATCCTCTCCCAGCCTCTATTTCTCCATCCCCATCTTCCCTTTCTTCACCTCCAGTCTCCTGTATTTATCCCGTCTCTGCTTCTCCATCCCCATCCTCCCTTTCCCCGTTCTCATCTTCCTTTATCCACTCCCAGCCTCTATTTCTCCATCCCCATCCTCTCTTTCTTCACCTCCAGCCTCCTGTATTCATCCCCATCCTCCCCCTCTCCAGCAGCACCCGGTGCCCCCATCCAGCCCCCCGGGCTGGGCTGTGCTGGAGGGAGGGGTAAATGGGCTGGGGAAAAGGCTCCAGGGACTTGCTGGGGGAGAATCCACCCTTGGATGGGGCTGGGTCAGGGGCAGGAGGATTTTTGGGGTCAGGGATTCAGCTGCCTTGAGGATTGGGCTGATGGGATGGGGGAAATGCAGCCAAGTGGTTGGGGCTGCTCAGTCCTCCTGCAGCTCCTCGTGGTTCAAATGCAAGCAAGGCTGTCCCTTCCCCATCCCCATCCTCCCTTGTCCCATTCCCATCTTCCTTTTTCCACTCCCATCCTCTTTTTCTCCATCCCCATCCTCCCTTTCCCCATTCCCATCTTCCTTTATCCACTCCCATCCTCTTTTTCTCCATCCCCATCCTCCCTTTCTTCACCTCCAGCCTCCTGTATTCATCCCCAGCCTCCCCCTCTCCATCCCCAGCCTTTCTTTCTCCATTCCAGCCTCTCCTTCTCTCTTCCCAACCTCCCCTTCTCCATCCCCAGCCTTTCTTTACCCATCCTCATCCTCCCAGCTCCTTCTGCTGCTCACCCTGAGCCTGCCCCTGGCTGCCCTGGGATTGACCAGGTCAACAACAACAACAACAACAACAACAACAACAATAATAATAATAATAATAATAATAATAATAATCCCATAAATATAAAAAATAATAATAATAATAAATCCCAATAAATATAAAAATACAAGCCCTGTGCTGAGCTCAGGAGCATCACTCTGCCTCAAAGCCTGGAGCCAGGAGCAGGATGAGGGGAGCCAAGTCCAACCCTTTCTTTCTCCATTCCCAGCTTCTCCTTCTCTCTTCCCAACCTCCCCTTCTCCCTCCCCAGCCTCTCTTTACCCATCCTCATCCTCCCAGCTCCTTCTGCTCACCCTGAGCCTGCCCCTGGGATTGACCAGGTCAATGATAATAATAATAGAAAAGGAATAATAACAATATAATAATAAGTATAATGATACACATAATAAATATAATAATATATAATAATAAATATAATAAAATATAATACTAAAATATAATAAATACAATAAGAAATATAACAATAAATATAATAAATACATTAATATATTTTAATAAAAGATAATAAATATAATAACAAATAGAATAAATAGAATAACAATAAATAATAATAAAATACAATAATAATAATCATCATCATCATCCCAGCCCTAAAAACCCAAGCCTCAGGAGCATCCCTGTGCCCCAAAGCCTGGAGCAGGACGAGGGGAGCCAAGTGCAGGGCACAGGGAAGCTCCAAGCAGCGTGAGGCACAGCCCTGGTTTCTCACCCCGGCTCAGGCAGACACAGGGACATGACCCAGTTATTTGATGGCAGCGTTTAACATTTCCCCTGCAAGGCAAAGCCAGCCCGGCTTCCTCTCCCTCCCTCCCTCCTTGTTCCAGGCAGCCCGGCCTGGATCGCTGCCTTCCCGGGGCTTAAGAGCTCAGTCGGGCTGGGATGGAGGGGAAAATGTGACAGTGCAGCCTCGGCAGCAGCCCAGATGTGCTGCTGATTCATCCCAGCATTGCGTAACCCCGGCGGCAGCGCCGCTCCAGCCGGGAAGCAGCAGCTCCCCCCAGGCTGTGCCCTGGAAAGGGGAGGTGGGGGGACCCCTCCGGAGGGGGCAGAGTGCTCAGGGTAGGGTGCAGCACCCCAAAAACTCTGCAGAGAGGTGAAGGAGCTGGGAGAGGCAGCACTGTCATGCTGGGAAGGAGGTGAGCAGGGCCAGTGTAGCCATGATATTTTATGAAAAATCCTTTCCTTAGGGTTTTTTCTCCTGAGAAGCTGAGAGGCCTCAGGAACAAAATGTAACCAATGGTTATCTGCTGCTGTGGAATGCAACAGGTGCATCTGGGATTGGTCTCATGGGGTTGTTTCTAATTAATGGCCAATCACAGCCCAGCTGGCTCGGACTCTCTGTCCAAGCCACAAGCCTTTGTTATTCATTCCTTCTATTCCATTCTTAGCCAGCCTTCTGATGAAATCCTTTCTTCTATTCTTTTAGTATAGTTTTAATATAATATATATCATAAAATAATAAATCAGCCTTCTGAAACATGGAGTCAGATCCTCGTCCCTTCCCTCGTCCTAAGACCCCTGTGAACACCGTCACAGTCCAGGAGTGCTCAAAAAAGGTGCCCCAAGGTGGCCAAATCAGCCCTCCCATCTTCCTATTCAATGTCCTGAGGGTGTTTGGCCTCTCTGAGAGATCCAGTGGCTCCAGTGTCCCTCCTGAAGGGACGAAGGACAAATCTCTCTGGGGTGCTCTCCATCTAAAGCAGGTGAGCATATCCAGGAGTGGTTAAAAAAGGCAGCCCAAGGTGGCCAAATCAACCCTCCCACCTCTCTATTCAATGTCCTGAGGGTGTTTGGCCTCTCTGAGAGATCCAGTGGCTCCAGCGTCCCTCCTGAAGGGACAAAGGACAAATCTCTCTGGGGGAGAGAGATGCTGTCCATGTATAACAGGTGAGCATATCCAGGAGTACTCAAAAAAAGTACCCCAAGGTGGCCAAATCAGCCCTCCCATCTTTCTGTTCAATGTCCTGAGGGTGTTTGGCCTCTCTGAGACATCCAGTGTCCCTCCTGAAGGGACAAAGGACAAATCTCTCTGGGGTCCTGTCCATGTAATGGTGTGGATATAATTTGATTATCCCTTCCTCCATGTTTAGCATCACAAAGGGAAAAGCTGCCCCGGGCTGAGCCCTTGGAGCCACCACTCTGGGGCGGGTCTGGGGGAAGAAGGGCCTGAAACTGGGCTGGAGGAGTTGCAGAATTTGGGGAGGCTTTCAAAATGTCCTGCCCCAGTCCCAGCTCCTGGCTGTGCCCATGTTCAAAGGCATTTGGACAATTCTCTCAGGCATGTGGTTTGATTTTTGGGATTGTCCTGTGCAGGGCCAGGAGCTGGACTCATGGTCCTTGTGGGTCCCTTCCAGCTCAGCAGATTCCATGATTCTCCCAGCAGCCAACTGGTCGGGCTCTTCTGGAGAGGATACAAAGGTTTTGTTCCAGAGCCCACAAAAATTAATTTACTTTCCAAAAAAAGACACAGACATTGATAAGAAAGACATGGATAGACCAGGGCCTCTACAAAGTCACCCTGAAGAGCAAAGAGGTTTCAGTGAGGCCCCAAAACTCCTGATCTGCCTGAGCAAGGGGAGTTTAGCCAGTGAGATTTCACAGAAAATGTGTGTGTGTGTGCATCTGCTGAGTGTGTTTGCACACAAATAACACAACAGAGGTTCTAGAGGACAATGTTGCACAAAGCAAGAGCAGGACACGTTGTGTTTTATGCAAAATCCCCTGGCTGAGATGAGTCTAAGTCAGAAAAACATCCAGGACCTTGTACGGGACTTCAGTGGCTCCTGCACACCCATTCCCACACCCAGCCTGGGCTGCCGTGTACCTCTGCAAGCTGGGGATTTATTTTTGGGGGGAGATTTGGCAGGATGGTGTTTCTAAGGATGACCAAGAGTTTGGCCAACCCTTTAAGGAGGCCACTTGAGCATCTCATGGGCAGCAGGTCCCAAATCAGAGTCACCACACTGGGGAGAAACCACGAAAATCCTGAATCCAGTAAAACAAGAGGGGGAAAAAAAAACCCCTTCAGTGCCAGAGGTGGTGGGTGAGCACATGGAGAAGGGGGTGGTAGAGCCAGTGTCATCCTTTTGGGATGCTGGCAGGAGGGGGGAGGCTTTTTCTTGCAAGGAAAGCACTCAGTGAGTCAGCAGGAGCAGAGCAGAGTCTGGCTGAGCTGGGGTTTAGCGCCTTCCTAAGCGGCTTTGGGAGCCGCGAGCGCGGGAGGAGCGCGCACGAGATGAGGGTGGGGAAAGAAAAACAAACAGTGCCAGTGGTTATGTAAGGGATCAGAGGCTGCCCATGTGCTCCCTGGAGTCCTCCACCCACCCTGGGAATGCTCTGATGGGTTTGGGTTCATCCTGATCACCCCTGTCAAGAATTTTTGGGGAGGGTTTGGGGAGTTTTGTATTTGTGGGGACCCTCATGGCAGGCAGGAATGATGAATCTGACTCCATGTTCTCAGAAGGCCAATTTATTATTTTATTATACCATATTATATTAAAGAATGGTATACTGTACTAAAGAATACAGAAAGGATACTTACAGAAGGCTAAAAAGATAATAATGAAAACTCCTGACTCTTTCCAGAGTCCCGACACAGCTTGGCCCTGATTGGCCAAAGAGTGAAAACAACTCCCAGCAGAATCCAATGAAACAATCACCTGTGGGTGAACAATCTCCAAACACATTCCACATGAGCACAACACAGGAGAAGTAAATGAGATCAGAATTGTTTTCCTTTTTCTCTGAGGCTTCTCAGCTTTCCAGGAGAAAAATCCTGGCTGAAGGGATTTTTCCAGAAAATGTGAATGCCACAGTGGAGGAGTGAGGGAAGGTGCAGAGATGTGATAGCTCCTGTTGGTGGGGTGACCAAGGAGGATTTGAATGGGATTGAAATGAATTAAAACATTGAGGGTGGCTGGGAAAAGGATGTGGACAATTCCTTTCTGGCTCCTCTGTCAGGACATAGAACTGGGGACATAGGAGCAATCAAGTGACACTTGGGTAGGACAGGTCAGACAGAACAGAGCCCTGCTCCCCATCATCTGCACAGCTAAACAAGGAATTACTGCTGTGGGATGCTGCAAAGATAAAATACCTACATGGATCCCAAAAGTTTAGCACCTGATAATCCCAAAAGACTCTTCCAAAGATTCAACTTCTGGCTTGTGAGAAAGAGGGAGAACAACTTTTTACATGGGCAAGGACAGGAGGGAATGGACATAATTAACTGATGGAGGACAGGGTTAGATGGGATATTGGGCAGGAATTGTTCCCTGGGAGGGTGGGGAGGCCCTGGCACAGGGTGCCCAGAGCAGCTGTGGCTGCCCCTGGATCCCTGGAAGTGTCCAAGGCCAGGTTGGACAGGGCTTGGAGCAACCTGGGATGGTGGAAATTGTCCCAGCCCATGGCAGGGGTAGGATTGGATGGGCTTTAAGGTTCTTTCCAACCAAACCAAAACCATCCCATGATTCTGTGGGATTTTGTTCAACAGCATCAACCCCACCCTGAAATTAATCAGTCAACACCCTCTGCAGCTTGATTAAAAACATCCCTGAATATTCTGATACTGGGGATGGGTACATGGGGTGGATCCTGGTGGTTTTTAGGGTTTGTTTCCCAAGTGAGAGGCTTCCTGGCAATATTTGGCCAGCTCTGCTCACTCATATCCCCACCAGCACCCAGGATGTGCAGATGTGAACAATCCTGGATTTGGGAGAGCCTGGAATTCCTGCCTCCAGTTTGAGCAACAGCAGCTGGAGCTGGGAAATACTCCTGGGGAGCAGAGTGACCCCAGGCTGCCCTCACTGCCCACAAATTCCAGCAGCATCAGCAGCTGGGAGCTCATTCCCAGCCACAGGGGCTGCTCCAGTGCCAGGAGAGCAGGGAAACCTCTGCTCAGGGCACAGATACCCAGGGCTGGAGGGAGCAGAGCACAGCAGGACATGGGGACACCGCGGGTTTCCATGACAACCAGGCCAGGTGTCACTGATGCAGGGATGCAGGGGGGATGCTGCAGTGCCAAGGATCTGCATTCCCCAGGGAATGGCAGCTCTGGGGCTGGGAATCTCCTCTGGGAAACGTCAGCAGAGCTGGGGATGGCCTCATGTGGCGATAGGACACGAAATGAGCGACACTCACACGCTGAGATGTCCAAGGCTGTGGCGTTTGCTGGGCCCCCAGGACGAAGGAGGAAATGATGAATCTGAATCCATGTTCTCAGAAGGCTGATTTATTGTTTTATGTTCTATATTATATTAAAGAATGCTGCACTAAAACTACACTAAAGAATACAGAAAGGATACAGAAGGTTACAAAGAATGATAAGGAAAACTCGTGACTCCTTCCAGAGTTCCAACACAGCTGGCTGTGATTGGTCATTAAATAAAAACAATTCACATGAAACCAATCAAGCAACCACCTGTTGGATAAACAATCTCCAAACTCATTCCAAAGCAGCAAAACACAGGAGAAGCAAATGCGATAATATTGTTTTCCTTTTTCTCTGAAGCTTCTCAGCTTTCCAGGAGAAGAAATCCTGGCAAAGGGATTTTCCAGAAAATATGATGGTGACACAAGGCAAAAAAGGCACCTTTATTTCCAGACCTTGATATTTATAGAATTCCAAAAGTGACCATGGATTGGAGGATGGAATTGCCACCTCTCCAACCACACTGGTCAAACAGTCCATCAGTTCTCTCCTCCTCCAGAGAGGAAGGCAAAACAATCCTCATTTACATGAAAAGTGCATGAGAAGCTCCATTACAGAGATGAGAACATCAGAATGCTTGGGAGAACTTCAGAAGAACAGGGTGGCAGCTCATGCAGCCTCTTGTGCTTGGCTCAGGTCCCTGCAGGGCCCAGATGTGACAGCAGCTGGGTGGGCACAGGGGCTCTGCTGCTGGTGTCCTTCCCACTGGGGACACCCAAATCCCTGCTGGGACCTGCTGGGCCCTTGGTGTCCTCCCTTCTCCATCCCCAGGGCTGGCTCCAGCTTGTCTTTCTTAATAGTCTCTTAATAAGGTGCCAAAATGTTTTCCCAGCTGCTGGCACACCCAGAACCTTTCTGAGGAAGGTGGAGAGGGAGGAGAAGTGAAGCAGGGACACTTCAGCCTCCAGCACAGCCTGAATGCCCCTGAAACCTTCTGTGTCCCCCTGGATCTGCCCTGCCCTTCTCCTGTCATCATCTGCTCCCAGAAATGTTGGAGAATTCCCTCCTCTACCCAAGGGACCTCTTGGATTCTGTGGTGGCACAGGTCACTCCCACTCTGATTACGTTATTTTTATGTTAAAAATACGTTTTTATTTAAAGCTGTTGGCAGGGGAAAAGCCATGGGAGCCCAGCTGCAACCACTCCACTCAGTGGAGGATTTTTCCTCACAGAAGGTGTCTGGACATCTTAAGAACATGCCAACTTCAATATCCAGAGGTGGAGAGGAGGGATGTGGCCCCTGACAGCCCAATTTAAGCCTTGCAGAGGAAGAAAAGCTCCTTTTTCTCCTTTTTTTTCCTGGCCTTGGCTCAGAACAGGCTCCATCAAACTCCAGGTTTGATGTTCCCTGTGGAGCTTTGGTGGTTGGGAGAACAACAGGACTCCTGGCACGGGTCAAACCCTCTGGAGAGGACCCTTGTGCCACATTTCTGTCCAAGATTATTGTCTGGAGCATGCACAGGGCTTGGGCTTGGGAGGAAGGGTGGAGAAGCAGAGGCTCTGGTAAAGCCCCTGTGGTCTGTGAGGGAGGGAACCCCTGGTCCTTGCTGCAGGTGATCCCTGGGTATGTGAGATGTGGGGTGACCCCATTTCCTCCCTACAGAGCTCCATGAGATCTTCGGGGGGTGTTTTTGTGCTGGAATTTTCCCTTCTCTGCTCTTGCCCATGAAGAGGAGCCCCACAGGCTGAGGGGATGTGCCAGGTCACCTCCAGGGGCCACAGCTCCCTCAGCTCCAGAGCCTGGGCTTGGACCTTGGGTGGGCTTTAAGGACAGGACAAACAGCTGGGCTGCCCTGGCTGTTTGTGAAGGATTTATTGTATTTGCAGGGATCCCCATGGCAGGGAGGAATGAATCTGATTCCATGTTCTCAGAAGGCGAATTATATTATATTATATTATATTATATTATATTATATTATATTATATTATATTATATTATATTATATTATATTATATTATATTATATTATATTATATTATATTATATCATATCATATCATATCATATCATATCATATCATATCATACAGAAAGGATACTTACAGAATGCTAAAAAGATAATATTGAAAACTCCTGACTCTTTCCAGAGTCCCAACACAGCTTGGCCATGATTGGCCAAAGAGTGAAAACAGCTCCCAGCAGAATCCAATGAAACAATCACCTGTGGGTAAACAATCTCCAAACACATTCCACATGAGCACAACACAGGAGAAGCAAATGAGATAAGAATTGTTTTCCTTTTCTCTGAGGCTTCTCAGCTTCCCAGGAGAAGAATCCTGAGCAAAGGGATTTTTCCAGAGAGTGTGAATTCCAGTGTGAAGCTCCTCAGAGATTAGAAGTGAAGCTCAGGCTGCTTTGAGCAGCAGGCTGGATGATTTTCCTGGCATACTCAACCTTCCAGCAGAGAATACCAAGGTCCTTTGCAAGCATCACTGGTGCTTTGTGCTATCTGCACAAGCAGTTTGCTTTGCATTCTGGCTTCATTCTACTCCATTTCAATTTACCCAAAATATCTTGGCATGCTGGTGAGTGGCAGCTCTCTGGGATGAGTGTGCATGTGAATGTACTTCTGCTAAGTCAGTGTGAATCCTTCCTGCCAGTCAGGCAAATAATGACAGCAGGGAAAATTAGCAAGGGGAAACAGAAGACAGAGACATGCAGCATCTCTCCAGCAGCCCAGGAGAGCTGACCTGTGCCTTTCCCACTCTCCTTGAGCAGGTTCTGTGGAGCTGGGCAGCCCAGCTGAGCTCCCTGTCCTGCCCCTGTGCCATCCTCCTCCACTCCTGGCTCTCCAGACCTTGGGGACATGGCCTGGGACAGTGCAGGGATTGTGTCCTTGGGGACATGGCCTGGGACAGTGCAGGGATTGTGTCCTTGGGGACATGGCCTGGGACAGTGCAGCTCACCCACAGCTGAGCTGCTAACAGCTGCAGCCCTTCAGAGCTGCTCAAATTCTGAAATAAGTCAGGGAAATTCCCAAGAAAAACAGGCTTAATCCTTCTAGAAAAGAAACCTGAAACTGGACAAGAGTGCAGATTCCTCAGGATCCCAAAGGCCTGATGATGACGATGATGATGATGATGATGATGATGTGTGTTTTTCTGTCTGTGTCTGCTGTGTCAGTCCCTCTCTGGTCAGCAGGGCTGGCACAGCAGCAGGGCCGTGTCTGCTCCTGCTGTGTCAGGGCCCAGCAGGGTGACACCAGCACTGTCAGCACCTCTGGCTGGAGCTGAATGCCAGAGGGAAAGATGGAGCAGCTGGAAAACAGCCCCAGGACAGGGTCTGTACTGTTCCTGCTCTCCGCTGGGGGATGAACCAGCTCCAGGGCTTGAGCCAACAGGGGAACAAATCAGGGGGGCTGGGTGATCCCCCCAGTGCTTGGGTGGGGTTGGAGGGGATCTTAAACCCCTTTTCATTCCAGGGACACCCTCCACCATCCCAGGTTGCTCCAACCTGGCCTTGGACACTTCCAGGGATGAAAGCATCAGATTGAGCAGACAAATGGAATTTAGTGACTCAACAGAGCAGCCTTGAGAACTTGAAACACCCTCTTCCAAACACTGCCCTTGCCCTCCTTGAGCAGCACTTGGAGCTGTGCCCTGACTCCAGGGAAGGATGTTGAAAGTGGGAATGGCTTCCCACTGCCAGAGGGCAGGGATGGATGGGAGATTAGGAAGGAATTGTTCCCTGAGAGGGTGATGAGGCCCTGGCACAGGGTGCCCAGAGCAGCTGTGGCTGCCCCTGGATCCCTGGCAGTGCCCAAGGCCGGGCTGGATGGGGCTTGGAGCACCCTGGGATAGTGGAAGGTGTCCCTGCCCATGGAATGAGATGATCTTCAGGGTTCTTTCCCCCCAGATTCTGTAATTCTCTGGGAAAGCCCTCCCCTGGAGCTCTCCAGCACAGCCCTGAGCTGCACCCCAGAGCTCCCCACCTGCCCAGGATCCCAGAGCTCATCACCTGCCCTGCTGGGAATGGCATTGGCCACAGGTGGAGGGCCAGGTCCCCGGGGACAGCTCAGTGTAATGTCACACCTGATTGCCAAAACCTCTCCATGCAACCCCGCTGGGTGCTCTTTGCTCTCGAGGCTCATTAACAATCACTAATGAGCTCCCAGCATCACACCTCTGTGCTCAGCAGCTTCCCCAGGCTGGGGGATTGGGAACAGCCCTTTCCAAACCCTCTGGAACCTCTGCTCAGCAGCAGCAGCAGCATCTAAACCTGTCCCTGTCATATTTTCTGGAAAAATCCCTTTGCCCAGGATGTCTCTCCGGGGAAGCTGAGAAGCCTCAGAGAAAAAGGGAAACAATTCTTATCTCATTTGCTTCTCCTGTGTTTTGCTGCTTTGGAATGTGTTTGGAGATTGTTTATCCAACATGTGAATGTTTCATTAGATTCATGTGAATTGTTTTGACTTTTTGGCCAATTGGGGCCAAGCTGTGTCAGACTCTGGAGAGAGTCAGGAGTTTTCATTATTATCTTTTTAGCCTTCTGTAATTATCCTTTCTGTATTCTTTAGTATAGTTTAGTACAGTATTCTTTATATAATATAGAACGTAAAATAATAAATTACCCTTCTGAGAACATGGAGTCAGATTCATCATTCCTTTCTTCATCTGGGAACCCCACAAATACAAGATAAACCCTCAAAGAATTCCCTGCTCCCGGCCTGTTCTGATGATGCTGCACAGCTTTTGGGGCAGTCCTGCCCTTTTCAGTGCATCCAGGAGTGGTGTCATTCCTCTCGTGGCTTTTCCATCCTGCTAAAAGAGGTAAAACTCAGCAATTTTGGTTAATTTGGCCCCAATATCTCAGTTGTAACCTCAATGTCACAATGCTGGGTGAGGAGCAGAGCCCCCAGCCCTGCTGAGCCCTAGGAAGCCAGGACAGGGCTGAGATGTGTAGGGAAGGATGAAAGTTTGACAAGAAAGTCTCACAGATATGTGTGTGCTTAGCTGAAAGATTTTGGATGTAGAATCTGAAGAAGGAATAGAGATGGAAGCAAGTTTTGATAGAGAAGAAAAGAATTGCTGAGCCAGTCTCACTGGATAACCAAGGAGGCAAAGGGTGTGTGAGTTACAAGGGGTTTGCATGGCTTAGAGCAAAGGATAAACCCACCCCAAACAAGAAGATGTTTTTACCAAGCAGAAAGAGAGCACAGGCAAACAAGGCAGCAAATGGTGCAAGTGGAAAAAAGGTCTCAGAATTTTCTACTGCAAGAAAACTGAAAAACAACTTCTAGCTTAAACTGTAATGCACTAACTTATTGGAGAATAGTGACATGAATATGGTAATTACAGTAGTTATGATAGGCTAGAGATAAAAGTTAAGGTATAGATTGGTTCTACTGGATGAAGATGCTCAGCAAAGAAAAGGATACAATGCATTGTGAGCAAAAGAAAAATATATAACATATTGTGACCAAAAGAAAAGTCTATAATGCATTTATAACCTAAACTCAGGGTCTCCAGGCCTGCCTGCAGCTGGAGCTGACAGCTGTAGGCACAGGCTCTGTCACCCACAGCCCTGGATGTAATAAACTGCATTTTGGAGTGCCACATCCCTCATTCAGCCCCTTACAGAGATGATAAGATGTCCCCAGCTTTGCAGTCGCCCCTCCAAGCTCTGGGGATGCTCTGGGGGATGCTTGGCTCCCGTTGCCATGGAAACGCGCGCGGGAGGGGGATGCGAGAGCTGCTGCTGCCATCTCCTGGAGCAGCCGGGATAGCGAGGGGGGGTTGGAGGAGCTCGGTTAAATCGGAGATGTCCCGGGCAGAGCTCAGAGCAAACCCGGCAGGGACATTGGCACCGAGGGGTCCGG
Source organism: Agelaius tricolor (assembly GCF_023055355.1). Taxonomy (NCBI): domain Eukaryota; kingdom Metazoa; phylum Chordata; class Aves; order Passeriformes; family Icteridae; genus Agelaius; species Agelaius tricolor. The sequence continues at coordinate 238,401 of NW_027269284.1, read as the reverse complement.
GCACAGCAGCGCTCAGCGGGGCCACGGGATGTGCTGGCAGAATGTCACCCTGAATGTGAGGGCTCTCCCAAAAAAAACATTAACTATTCCAATCAATGGCCATGATCCCAAGTCATAACGTCATTAAAGTTTGGAAAAGCCCTCTGAGATCATCCAGTCTAATGATGAACCCAGCACTGCCAAGGTCACCACTGACCATGTGCCCAAGTGCCACATCCACGTGGCTTTTAAATCCTTCCAGGGATGGGGACTCCACCACTGCCCTGGGTGGAGTCCCTTCAACACTTTTGGTGAATAATTTTTCTGAAATATCCAATCTAAAGCTCCCCTGGCCCATCCTGAGGCCGTTCCCTCTGCTCCTGTCCCTGTTCCCTGGAGCACAGCCCGACCCCCCTGGCTGTCCCCTCCTGTCAGGAGCTGTGCAGAGCCACAAGGGCCCCCCTGAGCCTCCTTTGCTCCAGGCTGAGCCCCTGCCCAGCTCCCTCAGCTGCTCCTGGGGCTCCAGACCCTTCCCCAGCCCCTCTGGAGCCCCCAAAACCACCCCCAGCACTGGAGGTGCCCCAGCAGTGCCAGCACAGGGGATGCCCTGGCCCTGCTGCCACCCCAAAGCTGGGACACACCAGGATCATGCCCACGTTTCTATTTTGGGAGCTTTGGGCACATCCAGTGCTGGACTGGTCTCCCTGTGAGGACCCTGAAGATCTGCTGAGGTCAGCCCCAGGATGGAGAGGGGCTCAGAGGTGGCTGCTGCAGCAAGAGCCCTCCTGTCAGAACCCAGGACATTCCTCTGGCTGCCCTGGAGGACTCCAGACCCTGGCAGGGGGCTCAGAGACCTTGGCACTGAGTCGAAACCACCTGTGCCTTTGATCTTAGCCCATGGGAAAAGTTACCAACCTTATATGAGGATTCACAAGCCACAAATAAGTAGAATAATAGTTAGTTTATCACTAACTATTAGGGTGAGATGTAGATTTTTGGGGTTTTTAGAATGGGGGTTCAGGAGGCAAGATGGAGGAATCTGGGTGTGTCTTGGCCTCCATCTTCTGCTGTCATGGTGGCACTTTTGCATTGGTTTAAAGTAGAAGCTCATTGTCTAACATAGGTGATAGGTATTGGAAAATTATTGTAAATAAAGTACATGTAGATTTTAGTATAAAAAGATAACACTGCCCCAAGGGTGGGTAGTGTGCCTCAACCCAACCTGCCAGAGAGACCTACAGCAGCTTGGAGAAAGAATGTTAGAGATAACAGCAAATAAACAACTTGAAAACCAGAACAGAAGAATCCTGACTCCATCCTTGGCTGCTGGGCTGGGAAAAAAAGACAAAAAGACTCTTTAACACATCTCGGGGTCGTCCTGACCACAGAGAGCCCTGAGACACTGTGAAGGAGTTAATGCCACCCTCAGTGCCCTGATGGAAGCAGCAGCAGTGAGCAAATGTGGCAGCACAGGGTGCAGATGGCAGAGGGTGGCTGGGAGCCTCCTCTGCCTGTGTGGAGGCACCGCAGGGAGCGTGGGACGTGCTGGAGCTGCAGCTCAGCCTCGTTTCTCAGGGTTACAGCCAAGAGCTGCAGCTTTGCATCTATCCCTTTACCATCCCATCCCATCCCACCCCATCCCATCCCATCCCATCCCCTCCCACCCCATCCCATGGATCCCATCCCATCCCATGGATCCCATCCCATGGATCCCATCCCATCCCATGGATCCCATCCCATCCCATCCCATCCCATGGATCCCATCCCATCCCATCCCATCCCATCCCATCCCATCCCATCCCATCCCATCCCATCCCATCCCATTCCATGGATCCCATCCCATCCCATCCCATCCCATCCCATCCCATCCCATCCCATTCCATGGATCCCATCCCATCCCATCCCATTCCATGGATCCCATCCCATGGATCCCATCCTATCCCATCCCATCCCATCCCATTCCATGGATCCCATCCCATCCCATCCCATCCCATGGATCCCATGGATCCCATCCCATCCCAGCTGTCAGCAGGAGCTCATGGATCAGGGATCCCATCCCCAGCATGGAAACCTCAGCTCCTGCTCGTGGAGGTGACACAGGACACGTGCCAGGCTGGCACTGTGGGGCAGGAGATGGGACACACAGAGTGGATTCCTGGGATTGGCCATTTTAGTGACAGTGACAGGAGCTGGAACATGGGATTGCTTGTGCTAAAGGCCAGAAACACTGGGGTATTAAATGGTTTTAAATGGGGCAGCCTCAACCTGTGCTTGGTCACCATCACCCAGGGAAAAGTGTCCTCAGGAGCTGCCAGGCTCCTGTGGATGTTCTTGTCCCACCCTGAGGTTTGTTTTTTTTTTTTTTTTTTCTGTTAGGTTTTTTGTTATTTAATTGTTTTATTTTGTTGCGGGTTTTTTTCTGGTTTTGTGGGTTTTGGTGGTTTTTTGTTTGGTTGGTTTTTTGTTTGTTTGTTTTTTGGTTTTTTGTTTGTTTGGGTGTTTGTTTGTTTGTTTTTGTTGTTGTTGGGTTGTTTTTTTTTTTAAATTTGTTTTTTGTTTTTTCCTCCAATGCTCCTGCACTGGAGCAGATGAGAGAAATTCGGATTATTGCTGCTGCCAGCTCAGCTCCAGCAACAGTTGTCCCATCCCCGCCTTCTCCTTGCTTGGACACCCTGGCCTGTGATCCCCCTGATCCCCTCAGACACCTGAGCCCTGCCCTCCTGCCAGGGGGGAGAATTCACACAGAGCATTCCAGAGGAGCATTTTCCTGGCAGGAGGATGGGGAAAAACCACAGCAGGGTCCCCCAGCTCTTCTGGCTGTGGGAGATGGCCCAAAGGCACCAGCAGAACCAGGAGAGATCCAGGCCCTGCTCCTGTGGCATCCACACTCCTGACCCCAGAGTCCCCTGCCAGGCCCAAGCAGGGCCAGTTCTGCTCTGTCCCTGCTCCTCATTCAGTGCTGGCAGGAATTTCCCCCTGACACAAACCTGAATCTCTGTCCCCTGTGGGGACCTGGATCCACCTGGCCAGGAGGGGTTTAAGGAGGTGCCCACCCTGTGGCATTCACATTTTCTGGAAAAATCCCTTCACCCAGGATTCTTCTCCTGGGAAGCTGAGAAACCTCAGAGAAAAAGGAAAACAATTCTTAGCTCATTTGCTTCTCCTGTGTTGTGCTCATGTGGAATGTGTTTGGAGATTGTTTACCCACAGGTGATTGTTTCATTGGATTCTGCTGGGAGTTGTTTTCACTCTTTGGCCAATCAGGGCCAAGCTGTGTTGGGACTCTGGAAAGAGTCAGGAGTTTTCATTATTATCTTTTTAGCCTTCTGTAAGTATCCTTGCTGTATTCTTTAGTATAGTTTAGTATAGCATTCTTTAATAGAATAAAGTATCATAAAATAATAAATTAGCCTTCTGAGAACATGGAGTCAGATTCATCATTCCTGCCTTTGTCAGGGCTCCCTGCAAATACAAAACCACCCCTCTGTCACCATCACATTTTCTGGAAAAATCCCTTCACCAGGAATTCTTCTCCTGGGAAGCTGAGAAGCTTCAGAGAAAAATGAAACCACTAATTATCTCATTTTGCTTCTCCTGTGTTTTGCTGCTTTGGAATGAGTTTGGAGATTGTTTATCCAACAGGGGGTTATTTGATTGGCTTCATGTGAATTGTTTTTATTTAATGACCGATCACAGTCAGCTGTGTCAGGACTCTGGAAGCAGTCACAAGTTTTCATTATCATTGCTCTTAAGCCTTCTCTCTGTATCTTTTCTCTATTCTTTAGTATAGCATAATATATAATATAATATAATGTAATGTAATGTAATGCAATATAATATAATATAATATAACAATAAATTAGCCTTCTAAGAACATGGAGTCAGATTCATCAATTTTTCCCTTCATCCTGGGGACCCAGCAAATACCACATCCCTCCTCCAGCTCACATCTGAGCACACAGCAAGATCCCTCTGCAACCATTCCAACTCTGCTTTTAGGGCATCTTAAACAAATGTCAGGCCACTAAAAGGTCTGAAAAAGAGACAGCAAGGGGAATTGTGTCTCTCTGGTGCTGGACTGTATCCACAGTGCAGCTCTGCACAGGACCTGCGGGTTAGCTCAGCTGGTTCACTTCAGAAAGGGAAGGGCAGGTCCTTGACTCAAGAGAGAAATGAACTGGATTATTCAACAATGAATAAATCTGGAGCTGTTCCTCTAATCTCATCACCCCAGTATGAGAAGCCTTTTGAAGAACTGTCCCAGACTGCAAGGCAAGATGAATTCTGTTACCATCTGCATGGCAGCTGTCTTCTGTTCATTGGGCAGTTTTCCTTATCTCTTCCACACACATTCCTCCCTCCAGGGAGACACCTGCTGATAACAGCCATTGAATGTCCCTGCATGGCTGATAAGAACTACAGCATCCCATTGGGAGATGTGAGCCCAGGGGGAGGAGCCAAGCATTCCTACCTGGATATAATCTGGAGATTCTGGAACACCAGCACAGCTTCTCCACTGGATTTCCCAGAGGAACAGCAGCTGCCTCTTCTTTCACTGGATTCCCAGAGGAAGGCTACACCCTTTTCTACAGGATCCCTGCTCCAGCAGAACCACACCTGACTCTCCAGGAGGGCTGCAGCCACAATTCCAATGGGACTGCTACCAACACCCTGACCCACAGGGTGTCAGGTTGAGTTCTGACTCTGTCAGTGTTGTTCTGGTGTACTGCATTGTTTATTTTATCCTTTTATTTTCTTCCCTATTAAAGAACTGTTATTTCCTGCTCCCATATTTTTGCCTGAGAGCCCCTTAATTTAAAATTTATCACAATTCAAAGTAGGGGGGGAGGTAGAGTTCACACTCTCCATTTCAGGGGAGGCTCCTGCCTTCCTTAGCAGGCACCTCTCATTCCAAAACAAGACAAGAACCATTTTGGTTTGTGTTGGAGGGGACCTTAAGCCCACCTCACCCAGGGACACCTTCCACTATCCCAGGCTGCTCCAGGCCCTGTCCAGCCTGGCCTGGAGCACCAGGATGGGTGAGGAAGGCTGAATTAACCCTGGACCAGGTGGGCTGGGAAGGGCCACTCCAGGTGTGAGGTTTTATCCCAGTTCCTCCAAAACCAGGCCCAAGCAGCAGCTGATGCCACCCTTTGTTCCACCTAGGGTTAGAAAATGTCATGTTTGATGGATGCAGAGAGATCATAAATGTTCTTCATAAAATGTTCTCCTGTTTTCAGGGCAGGAAGGAGACACTTCCCATCTCCTTTGTTTTTCTTTTGTATCAAAGAAGATGAAATGAATTAAAGTCCCATCCCTGCAGTGCTGCAGGCACAAGACTTCCCTGGGTATAAGTTTTGTTTTTTTTTTGTTTTTTTTTTTTTTTTTTAATTCAGGGATCCCTGCAGCCACACATCGGTATTAATGATTTGGATTTGCTTTTGGGGTTAAAAAGAAAGAAATCTGTGAATGCAAAATGTGGCTGCTCCTGTGCAGAGAGGAACATTGCAGCTTTGTAATTCACTACCATCTTGTGATATTTAACATTTTCCCAAAATGATGAACATGCAACATGAATTAGAACAGAGCCCCAAACAAGGAAAAAAACCCCAAATCTGTTCCTAGTATCCATAGTTACAGAGAAAACTCAGAGACCCTGAGGGTGATGGGTAGAAAAGCTCTTATCACAAAGAAATAAAATGAAAAGTTGTGACATTTTGTTGCTTTTATTTTTTTTAACCTGTAAACTTTTTGCATAAACTCCATTCTTCCATCAGACAAGAAGCTGGAGATTTCCTTGATGAGATCTCACCTTGTGTGCTCTGTAGACAAAGGTTTTCAATCTCTTTTTAAAATTTTTTTTGCCCTTTGCCTTCGGGTGGAATGGCAAAATTAGGTCAAATTTGCTCAAATGAGCTCGTTGTAATAATGATGATGAAAATAATAATTTTATATAAACAACAACAACAACAACTATTATTATTATTATTATTATTATTATCATTATTATTATTATTATTATTATTATTACTATTCCAATCTCTTTTTTCCCCTTTGCCTTTGGGTGGAAAGGCAAAATTAGGACAAGTTTGATCCAATGAGCTCATTGTAATAATAATGATGATGATAATAATAATATACCAATAAATACAATAATATTATTATCATTATAATATAATGATAATTTTATACATACTAACAAACATGAAAATAAATTATTATTATTATTATTATTATTATTATTATTATTATTATTATTATTATTATTCCTTCCAAGTACAGTCAGAGTACCTGGGAGCCCTGTGCTACTTCAGAGGGAAAACATGGGAAAAAATGCTGCATAATGCATGGCAAAATTTAACAGAAAATAGGGATTTTTTTGAAAGTCAAATAATGGGGGGAAGTTCAACCTTTTGAAAATTGATGAAAGTAGATTGGACAAAGCAGCAAAAAGCAAAATATCACCCCCATCCTGTCTCTTGCAGAGAGGGGCAGTGGGAGGAGCTGCCCTTGCCCATGGCTCATTTTGATGAGTGATTTCCATATGGATCATCCCAAAGTGAGGAGCCCAAAATCTGCTGCCCAGAATTTTGTTGTGTTTACCATTTTCCCAGTGTTTTGCTGCCTTGTATTTGGTGCTGACTGTGCCAGGCTGTCAGGGTTTGGCCCCAGAAGCACAGGCTCATCCCAGGGAATGGGATGAGGGAGGGAATTGGGGGTAAAGTGAGAAAAGTCATGGCTTGAGAGCACTGAATGATGGAATGGTTTGGGAAGGGACCTTAAATGCCATCCTGTGCCTCCCCATGCCATGGCCAGGGACACCTTCCACTGTCCCAGGGTGCTCCAAGTCACATCCAACCTGGCCTTGGGCACCTCCAGGGATCCAGGGGCAGCCCCAGCTGCTCTGGGCACCCTGTGCCAGGGCTCAGCACCCTCCCAGGGAAGGATTTCTCCCCAATATCCCAAACTCTGGCAGTTTAAGTCCATTCCCTGTGTCCTGTCTCTCCATCCCTTGTCCCCAGTCCCTCTGCTCTCCTGGAGCTTTAGGCCCTGGAAGGCTGGAGGGAGATGAAGTTTAGCACCCAAACCTTGGGGTTTATTAGGAGAAGAAAGCACCTCAGTACCCCCAGATTGTTCCACCTCTCCCCCAGCACCCTCAGCCACCAATCCTCACCCAGGACATTGGGGACAACTCCCAGGTGAGCCAGGACACCCAGGGGTGTCCCTGTTCCAGTGCCAGCAGGGAGGGAACAATTCTCTTCCCATCTGGTGTCTCTTTGGGATATATCGAACTTGAGCTTTGAATTCAGCCAGTGAAGTCACTTTGGGGGCACAGCCCTGAATTTGTTCCCCTTCCACAGACACAGACACAGACTGAAAGAGCAGCTTAGGTTTGAATTGCCTCACTTATAACCCATCCAAACAAATGGCCTGAAGCAATTGTGGTCCAGACTTTCAGCTGGGACTCCTGGGACTTTGGATGTGAATTCCTAGAAAATACGAAAGTGTTCCTTTAACAGAAAACAGAGCTGCAGTTTTTAGTGGTGGCTGTTCCCCAGCCACCATCACCCACCTGTCCTCACCTCCTGCAGCCACTCAGGAAACTCAGAGAGGTGCAACAATTCCTTCAAGGCACAGCAGAGGTTGTTCCACAGGAGTTTCCAGCAGAAATAGAAGCCCCGCTCATGTTTTTTGTTACCTACATTATTTTCTCCTGGCTCAGGTAAATCCTCACAATTCACATGCAGCACAGCACCCCCAGAATGAGAGAAAAATGAATTTTCCTGAGTGCTGAGAGGATGCAGCTGGGTGAAAAGAACAGAAATGGAAATGGTGGGAGAGGATGAGGAGGGCAGAGCAGCTGCTGGCAGAGCTCACAGTCACGTCCTGCCCCTTTCTAACAAACCTTTCAAACCTCTGAAATTCTTTCAATATTGTCAATTTTATTACAAGAATAGTTTAAGACAGAACAAAAAACCAGTGGCAAACCCGAATATTTTTAAAATATTTAATATGCAATCCTTAAGAAAGAGACTTTACAAGCCTCACATGCTAAATAACCTCTTTGCTGGCTGTGGTTGTACAGCACTCAGGATGTGCTGGTCTTTCACAGCAACACGTGGTGCTGGTGGAACTCCACTCTCCTGCACTCTGACATCCAGCAGCAGTGCAGAGATGAAAAGGAAATGTTTCCTTCCATTGTTTTATTGCTGTCTCATCCCACTGATAAGGTGGCTTTTAGTCTGCTCAAGTTACCTCTAAGTTTGGCAGGGACAAAACCTCTTGTCCTCCCCAGTTACTGTTCATCCACATAAATTCTGCTGATTTCAGAAAGGAGAATGAATGAATGATTGAAAAAATAAATATTCTTATTGCAGGAAATACACTAACCCATACAATTAATGCTTTCATAATCATTAACTTGGAACATTAATTGCATGACTCAGAGTGTCTGAAGTTTTTATTTAAAAACCCCCAGACCTGCAGAACACAGAGGCCAAGGGGTGGGGGTGTCTGAGGCCTTCAAACACTCTGAGCTGGCTCTGACTTCAAAGGATGAATCACCAGGATCTGGCTGGTATCAGCAGGACTGGCCTGCACAATAAATAAATAAATGAGCCCACTCAGCCCTTCCCTGGAGGGGTTTCTGTCTCTTGGCCACAGGGAAATGATGAAGCTTGTCTGCAAGCAAACTTTTCATGTTACATAAACCAAGGAAAACATATTTCTATAGCAAAAGTTTCCTGAAATAGCCCCTGGAATTTTGAACAGAGCAACCATTCTTTCCAGGGTTTCAGGATATATTTCAGCAAGAACAAAGACACACTTTTAGTATTTTTTTTTTTTTACTCTTTCCTTCCAACCTTGGTATAGCAGCCAATGCTGTGTCCATCACAAAGTTAAACAGCTCCACAGTGCAGAGCAAGCCTGGAGAACCCTGAATGCAAACAACCCCAAATAATTTGATACAGACATCAGAATCTGCAAACAATAAAAAGTTTGTTTATAGCAACATGAGACTGGCTGCCAGGGGATAAATTACTGATCTTTTTGGCTACTGGTGCACCAGTGTTTGAGCTCCTGGCTAGCCTCTTGTACAATCAATTTTTACCATTTAACAGCAGTTCTAACAGAAGGAAAAGCAAAACATCTGAGTTTGCAGCTGGTGCTTCAGAAGAGCATCATCCTACCTTCAGGCACCACCAACGGCCCTGGGAGCTTCTCGTTTGCTTTTAATTACGTGCTTTATTCATTAAGAGCTTCAACTCCTGCAGTGTGTGGTTCAGGCCAGGGTGGGAGCCACAGCTCTGCTGTCAGGCTGGAGGTTGATGAGGGAGTTGCTGGCCTGGGCCAGCTCTGCAATGGATACTCGGCCTCGCTGCTTGATGTACTGGGCCACGGCTGCCATCTCCTCTGCAGTGATGTAGATGAACTTTCCCCTGTCATCAATCACACCTGCAGGGCAAGCACAGCACTGAGAGGCTCCCCTCACCTCCCCCAGGCATCACTCATTGCTTTGGGAAGGGATGTTCCAGCTGCTGAGGCAATAATCCCTACCTAGGCCAGGCAGGATTTTATCTCCTGGCCACTGCTGGGAGCTGGAGCAGCAGCCCAGGGCCCTGGGAATGCTCCTTTGGCTCAAAAGAAAAGTTCTGGCACTGGGAACAGCTGCTGCTGCAGGGATCCCAGAATGTCCTGAGCTGGATGGGACCCACCAGGATCACTGATCCAGCTCCTGGTCCTGCACAGACTCCCCAACAATCCCCCCCTGTCCCTGAGAGCGTGGTCCAGACTCTCCTGGAGCTTTGGCAGATTTGGGGCAGTACCCAGCAAATCCTGATCTCCAACACAAATCCCCCTAACCCAGCTCCAGCCATTCCCTGGGTCCTGTCCCTGTCACAGAGATGAGCTGCCCCTGGGGATGAAGCTGCAGAATTTGATGGATCTCCCCTCAAGCCAAGTGCCCTCAGCTGTTCCTCACATGGATTCCTCTCCAGACCCTTCCCCTTCCTAGCCCTGCTTTTTTGGTTCTCATGTTCCCAGCTGATGGAGAAAGGCAGAGCAGGAGGGACCTTGTGGGGCCCAGCTCAGCCTTTCCAGCTTCCCTTCTGAAGGGAATGCAGCTCAGTTTCCCTATTCCTGTGCCTCCACCCAGACTGAGAACAGAATTCTGGTTTTATGTATTCCACTGAGGCAGAGCCTCCCTGGCTTTGTGCACAGCCAGCCAGGACAGCACACATCCCTCTCCCTGCATTCCAAGCACTTGTAGGGCATTTGAAAGGGTTTCCACATTGCTGAGACACTTTTAGGGCATTTGAAAGGGTTTCCACGTTGCTAAGACACTTTTAGGGCATTTGAAAGGTTTTCCACATTGCTGAGACAGTTGTAGGGCATTTGAAAGGGTTTCCACATTGCTGAGGCACTTTTAGGGCATTTGAAAGGGTTTCCACATTGCTGAGACACTTTTAGGGCATTTGAAAGGGTTTCCACATTGCTGAGACACTTTTAGGGCATTTGAAAGGGTTTCCACATTGCTGAGACACTTTTAGGGCATTTGAAAGGGTTTCCACATTGCTGAGACAGTTGTTCTCCAGCCACCAGCACAAGATCAGGTGAATAAATGTTTGTGCTGGCACCTTCCCCTACCTCACCCTTGGAAAGAAAAGACTGCCCAGCTCTAAACCAGCCTTGCTCCTGCTCAGTGTCTGCTGTAATTCCAGCTTGGACAGGGCTGGGAACCTGCACTTCACTGGCTCCAGCATCCTGCAGTGCTCTGGGATGTCTGCCTCTCCCACATGCCATACCCCAGAGTCCTGGCTTTGAGCCCCAGGCTTGGAAACCACCCCAAATCATCCCAGTGATCCTCTCAAATTCAGATTTCAGAAGGCCCCATTGGCAGCTGGCTGCTCAGCAACCCCAAAAGGCCTTCAGCAGATGGGCAAAAAAATAAAATATAAATCTAGCTATCAGGTCCTACTAGATCCTTAGAACTAGATCCTAATAAATAGATTAAACTAGATAGATTAAACTTACAGATTAAAATATAAATAGATTAAAATTATTAAATTTAAATTATTAAAATTAAAAATATATAGATTAAATTATCTAGATTATTATATAGATTATTATTATAGAATTATATAGATTAGATTATCTATTTATAAAAATATAAATAGATTAAACTAGATAGATTAAAATAGATTAAACTTATAAAACTACTAGATCCTAATAAATAAAATATAAAACATAAAAACCCATTTGCAGCTGGCTGCTCAGCAACCCCAAAAGGCCTTCAGCAGATGGGTAAATAAATAAAATACAAATATCTAGCTATCAAGTCCTACTAGATCCTCAGAGCAGGAATGACACTGGAATTCTGTCCCTGCCACAAGGAAGGCATTTTCTGCACCAGCAGCTACAGAAGATCCCCTTTGTGCTTTGGCTGTCACCTGTCAGGGTGCCATCTGCCATCAGGTCCTGGATTCTGTTAATTGCATCCTGTGCAGAAGAGAAAAAGGAGTAACAGACTGCTCAAAAGGGAAGCAGAAACCATTTCACACATTCAGATCAACTCCAGAGGTTTACCTTGAAATCCCTCCGCGTTAAGGAATTCAGTACTCCCACACAGAGAGATGGAATCAGCCCTTTGGTCTTAGAGGGGTGATTTTTTTTTTTAATTTTTTTTTTTTTTTTTTGCATTTTGGGATGTTCAAATTAAATTCCCCATCCCTTAAAAAATGGACTTTTATTGCCATTACTTGGCTGCTTTAAGGAGCAGGGGGTTATAGGAATCTTCCTATGGAAAGGCTGTGCAGTGCCATGAAGTCCCATGAAGCACAGAGGTCCTTCTCCAAGGTCCTTGCTCAAAAATTCCATATTTTTTCTATCTTTTCCTGCTCCTTTTAGGAGTAAACCTCTCCTACCAACCCAAAACAACAACTTGTTGAATTTATGGCTGGGTTTACTCCACAGTTACTCCAAGCATGCAATTCCACTGCACCTTAAGTGTTGGTTTCTACAGCTCTACCTCTCTTTTTCTTGCTGTTGTATGACTGCAGAAGGAAATGATAATTTTGATTTTAACCAGATAAATTCCTGTAATAACCCACTGCACACTTAAATAAGAGTTCTGGTTTAAGAGGAAGGCAGGGGCCCAGCAAAAATTAGTACTTCCACCCCAAAAGTCAATTTTTGGGTTTTTTTTTTTACCTGTGTCCTTAAACCCAGATGTGAAGCCAAGTCCTCCAGCTGGATAACTTTTGTTTTCTGTGGGGACAAACAAAGAGTTAAGCTGATGAATGAGAAAGCTGGGATTTATTTTTTTTTCCATTCAAATAAAAAAATGCATTAACCAGACAAAGCACAGAACCTAGTAAGCTTTTTTTTCCTTTTCCTAGTAAGCATTTTCCTGTGATGAAAAACTCTGAGGTTACCTAAAGCAGGGAGTTCTGTGGAAAGACTGAGTGCTCTGCCCCACTTAGGGCAAGACTAAACCCATCTGGAGCCCTGATTGATGCTGGACTTTTCCTCACCCTGGGATGAGCACAAGGAACAGCCACGACTCTGCTCCCCCACCTCCTGAGTTTCTCAGCTGCTACCTTGAATTTCCAGAGTGTTTTCTCAACATCCCTTTCTTCTTTCAGGGATGTTTCAAAGCACCTTTTAAAACCATCACTTACATAAAACCCAGGCAAGACTGGCAGCATTAAGTGCTTTAGTTCTGTTTTACTGATGTCGTGTGTATTAATGCCATAATAATCTTCCTAAGCAAGCCAACACCTTATTAAAATTGTCAGTGCTGGAACTGCACTTTGTCATTTTGCTTTTTGACAGATTCTTCCTGCAGCTTTTCTCAGTCAAGGCACAGCCACCACTGCTCCCATCTGGTTTTGTGCTTCTCTGTAGCTCCAGAGAAAACACCTGCAGGGCTTGTCTGGAGCTACCTGGTTCCTGTTTTCTTCTCTGCCAAAATTTTAGGAACTCATCTGTTTAGCTGCAAGAGGATGCAGTGTTTGTAAGGAGCTTGGAAAAAACAAAAGTGTTGGAAAGCTCAGTTAATATTCAGGTTTACATTCCTAAAATCCATGTATGTACAGCCACAGGAGCTGCATCTCCAGTAACAAATTCAATACTTCAAACAACAAAATCCTTTGTTTCTGGTCTTGAGAGCATACTGGGAGGCCACTGAAGAAATCAAGAGAGGCTGAAATAGATGAATCTTTTGCATTAATAAAATCAGACCCAAAAGAAAGGCACACAGAGATTTAGCAGCTGTGAAGTTTGATGCAGCCAAGCTAGAGAACTGAATACCATGGACTGAACACATGGAACTGGAACCAGTCCATGGAATTCAGTTCTCAGAGCTGGGAACTGCCAACATTCGTCACATCTTCTTTTAAAGGGACTGGGGGGGGCTGGTGCAAAGCCACATCAACAGGAAAAACAGGACTTAAACCTTCACCTAAAGATCTTCCCCCTCAATGAGCAAGTTTAGTGGAAGCTTTCCAAGGCAGATCCTGCTGGGAATGAGAGCCCAAGGGGGTGGGGTGGGATGAGGATGCACCCCCCACACTCATGGGGTCCCAAGGGAATGAAACACTTCTCCACATGCATCATGTTCTAGAGACAGGCTTGGCTTCCCTTCAGCAACAAAGACACATCCACATTCTCCTGAATTCATTTCATTTTAGGGGTGATGCTGCTGCTGTCCTCAGCAAGAGGCTGCATTTTGCTCCCAACACCCCTAAGGATGAAGCACAGGGTGAGCTATCTCCAGTCAATGATACCAGCCTAAGAAATTATTCAGCAGAAGAGCTAAATTCAATTTTAGTTTTTAAAAAAAATGCCAATTCCTCTTAATTTATACATTTTTCTCTGACAGCTACGAGCAGCTCAGCACCGCTTCCTGTCAATGGTTTCTGTGAACAGAACAGAAGATGAGGGCAATACATAATCTATACATTAAGCACACTTTCAAGATTAAAGAAAAATACTTAAAACTTGTGAAAGAAAGCAATGCCCCAGTTCTGCAGCTCAGCTCTGCAGAGGAAATCAGGTGTCGGATATTCAGACTTGGGTTTCCAGCCCAAGCTGAATTTCTCTGACGTCAAGATAAAGTGACTGATAGAGAATTTTGTGCTGAAACACTCAACTGGGAGTTTGTGACTAATCTGGTCCATCCACCACAACCCCAGGGGCAATGGGCAGAGCCTGCCCTGGCTGTGTCACCCTCTGGAAAGCTCCCAGTGTTCTGGAAGATCCCAAGGGACACTGAAATTTCCTTTTTTTACCTACAGAGGTAAAAGGGAGGCAGAGCAGCCCAGCAGAGCTTTGCAGGGCTCAGCTCTGAGCTCCTGTCCAGAACTGCCTGGCAGTCACTCCAAAGGACTCCACGAGGAGAATTATCCATGAGGCAAATCTCTGGAGATCAATGTGCTGTAAATTCAGGGTTTTGCTGGGATAATGGACGTGCAAAATGTGAGATTTTGGGATAGAAATTGATGAGCAGCTCACAGAGTATCAGGTGATACGAGCAGCAAGTGATTTGCTTGCTGGAGAAGCCAGGTCACACACCCTGAGAGTTCAGATTCCAGTAAAGGAAGAAAGGGATTCATCAGGAAAACAGATTTGCATGCCAGTGTTGGAGTGAGAGGAGAAAAATGCATCTGACCTTTGATACAGCAATTTGCCCTCACAGATCAAAAGCATAAATGAGCACAGCCCAGGTTTTAAACACCCAGCCATACAATGGGAGGGATGGAAGGGACACTGACACACCCTGGTTAAAACAAGGCAGCTGCTTCTTAAACTGCCCTCCTGAACATAAAAAAAAATACATGCAGGATAGAAAAAAAGTGAAGGAATCACAGGAAAAGTTGAGATTGGAGCTTCCCAGTGCCTGTGTTGGAGGCTCCAAAACACCCTCCAGGTACAGCAGCTCTCCTTCCTGCTGAGCTCACATGGAGAGATTGTTTTTGAATCAGTGGCTGATGCTCACAAACAAAAAAGCCTGAATGCCCCAAAAAATCCCAATGCACAGCAAACATTGCTTCTATAAACTCTGAGGGAGATCCACCAGGCCACATCCTGCCCCAAAAGCCAGGATCCAGCTGGAATTAAATTATTTTAGATAATTGTGTTTGTGCTGGTTCAGTAAAGAACACTTACTAAAGGTACAGTTTTTGTTACTTGTTGAATATTTAAGTAAATGAAAGAGGAAGTAAAGATGCCCCTCTTTGACCAAAGGTAATTCACACCATCTAAAACCAAAGAAAAATCAAAGGCACCTTACCTTAACATATTCCAGGAATTCCATGAGAAAGCTGCGAGACTGGAGACAACATGGAAAACAATTTTAATTTTGAATTCATGAGCATTAAATGCATCAAAAACTTGCTGAAGATAAATACTATAAAAGTGTTTAGATTCTTAAGTCCCAAGTTTTAACTACACACACTGAGATATTGAACTGGGAAGAAAAATAATCTAGACTCAATCTTTCCAAGGGATTTTTGACAGGTATTTTTCAAAACAAAATGTGGCTCAGATACTATTTAAGTATTTCATGAGCATTAAATGCATCAAAAACTTGCTGAGTATAAATACTATAAAAGTGTTTAGATTGCATAATTCCTAAGTTTTAGCTATACACACTGAGATATTGAACTGGGAAGAAAAATAATCTCGATTTAATCCTTACAAGGGATTTCTGACAAGTATTTTTTGAGACAGAATGTGTGTCAGGTACAATTTAAGTATTTCATGAGCATTAAATTCATCAAAAACTTGCTGAAGATAAATACTACAGAAGTCTTTAGATTGCATAATTCCTAAGTTTTAACTACACACACTGAGATATTGAACTGGGAAGAAAAATAATCTCGATTTAATTTTCACAAGGGATTTCTGACAGGTATTTTTTTGAGACAGAATGTGGCTTAAGTACAATTTAAATATTTCCCAAAAGGTTATCATACAATTTTTTATTCTTCACATCATGAATACCCTGAAATAACCACATCTGGGTGAGTTTAAGCATCATTAAGTCACACACCCAGGACATTCTGTGCAGAGGAAAACCCAGAGTGGCTCAGGAGCTGCAGCTGGCCAAGGGCAGCACAGCTGCACAGCACCTGTGGAGGCTCAAGCATTTCAGAGTCATGCACCTGAAATCCAGTGAGCAGCTCCACTGCAGAGGCAATGCAAACACTGTGCACTGAAGCTAAAATGAGATCAGGTTACTCTGGAACCCCAGGAATCCATCAGCCTTAATTAATGGTGAGCTCTGGAGTCAGGAGCTTGATTTTCAGCACAGGGCAGAGTCAGCTTTGCTAACAGGACACTGAAATGCTTCAGTTTCTCAGCCAGCACGAGGCCAGGCTGACTGCTTCATTTCCTTCTCATTTCTGCTGCCTCCAAATAACTCTGTACCTGTTTTAAATACCCTGTTTTAAATATTATTTCTGAATGTGACTTTTAAATCACCTGCAATTCAAGTGGTAACTCCCCTAACACCCCTACCAAAATTATCTCAGGTTGAGATGAAGGCATCTTTAACTCTTTTGGGTGAGGAACACCCTTTTCTGTTCTGATATCAGGCATCTCAAACTCTTTTAGGTGAGGAACCTAAAACCTTCTCTCTTCTGACATGGAGGGAGATGAATTTCTCCTTGACAGGCAGCTGTAGGAACATGGACAATCACCACATTCCAGTCTGAAGGGTGTTTAAAGTGGAACACAGCAATATTTAGGGATAATCTCATTTCCTAACAGGACAGGGACAGATTTTTGAAGGAATTGTCAATAAAAGTGTGTATTTTTTGCTGTTCACTGCAATTCCCCATCAGCAGACAGAATTTCTCCTGGTGTTAATCCCTGGTGTGATGGAGGAATTTTTCTTGATGGGAAGGGATCCATCAAGGGAACCTGTGATGAGTCAATGGTGCTTGACATTGGGCACAATCTGCTGTGCCCAAAGCCACTCTCAGTCACACTAAAGCAAATCCATTTAATTCCAGAGTCTCTTCAGCAGAGCAGCAAAGGCACACATGGCCCTGAAATAAATCCTTCCCAAGAAATGCCCTGGACAGCTCAAATTGGCAGCTACAACCCAAGAGCAATTGCAGGATGTGATAGCAAATAAATTGTGTCTAACAGGTTTTCAGCAGACAAAACAAGAGCTCTGCCTGCCACCACAGCAAAACTTTTTCAGGTTTGCTGTGATTTTATATCAAATATCACATTTCAACCACCATCCCCAGCAGCTCTGCAGGCAGCCACAGGAGCAGCAGTGTGGGTTTGTTCTGAGGATTCCTTTATCAGAAGCCTTTTGAGACAAGAGCTTGGGTTTTAATTTGATTTCACAGCAGCTCTCTTGGTGTAGAAAATAAAGCCAAACCCAAATAATTGTCCCCAAGGTCTGTGGGCACTTTCAAACTCCAAACTGAGCTTTACTGGCTCAGTCTCGGTGGGTAAGGCAGAGCTGCTGACAGTGAGAGATAATCTGAATTCCAGAGTGAGTTTTATTTCAGTTCTTAGACACAGGGAGGGCAGAACTCATTTCCAGCAAGTTCTCTCAGAACTCTAAAATACCCTGTAGGAGCCTGCTCTGAGGAACAGCAGCATTCCCCAGGAAATATTCCAGGCTTCACCTGTGCCACAGACACAATTTAGCTTTCACAAGCAAAAACCTTTGGCTGACTCCTACTTTAAATTCAATTTTATACAAGACAGAATGCAGCAAGTCTAACAGGAGAAGGGGAACTGCAGAACCAGCCTCACATACCTGTTCCTCTGTCATGGACTCTTCAACCCCTTCCTCTTCAACCACAAAACTCTCCTTCAGCTTCAGGTACTCTTCATATTCTCTCTTCTCCTCTTCTTCCTTTGCCTTCCTTTTTTCCTCTTCCTGGACAGAAAAGATGACAAGTGGTCAGTTTGCTCTGTCCCAAATCAGGTTTGAAGTGAAGCAGCATCTCCTTTCCCTGCAGCCAGCACATGAGAAGTTTTTTCAGCTGAGTTTAAGCTGTCCCTTGGTGGCACAGTGAGTTCCAGAAGCCACCCCTGAGAGGCAGTGACCATCTCACAGCCAGGGCTGGTTCCTAGCACAGCTGACAGAAAACCTCTTAAATAGCAACCTGCCTGCTTCATTTGCATCAATCTGCTGCTGCTCACAGGAAGTCCCTGCCCCTCCCTGCACTCTGATGCAACGTTGACATTTTTGGTTGAAGCAGAACTGGCCCCAGGTCTGCTCTGCCACTGCAGGCCATTGGGAGTGCTCACAAGGATTACACTGGGGGAGAGGAACTGTGAAAGTTTCAGGTAAAATCAAGTTTTCAAGGAAAATCTTATGAAAACATCCTTCCTACATGGATAATATATAAAATTAAATAATATCTAAATTATTATATAGTGTTTTAGGCACAGGAGGTGATTGTATTAACAAAAGGAATTTTTTACTTTTACTTTTTGTTTGTTAAACAAAAGCCTTAGGTTTTTAGTTATCTGCAATAAAAAATTTCATGGCCTACCCTGAAGTTAATATTAAAGCCTTAAAGGCCACAATAAAGCTGCTCCTCCCTGCACTTTGATGCCACATTCACATTTTTGGTTACTGGCCCCAGATCTGCTCTGCCACTGCAGGACATTGGGAGTGCTCACCAGGATTGCACTGGGGGAGAGAAACTGGAGAAGTTTCAAGTAAAATCAAGTTTTTAAGGAAAATCTTATGAAAACTTCCTTCCTACATGGATAATATGTAAAATTAAATAATATCTAAATTATTTAATATGAAGTATTTTAGGCACAGGAGGCAAGGCATGATTGTATTAACAAAAGGAGTTTTTTACTTTGCTTTTTGTTTGTTAAAAAGCCTTAGGCTTTTAGTTATCTGCAATGAAAAAACTTCATGGCCTACCTTGAAATAAATATTAAAGCTTTAAAGCCCCTTGGAGTGCTCACAAGGAACACTGGATTACACTGGTGGAGAGAAGCTGTAGAAGTTTCAAGTAAAATCAAGTTTTCAAGGAAAAACCTCTTTCTTATGAAAACTTTCTTCCTACATGGACAATATATAAAATTAAATAGTATCTAAATTAGGCACAGCAGGCAAGGCATGATTGTATTAATAAAAGGAGTTTTTTACTTTACTTCTTGTTTGTTAAACAAAGCCTTAGGCTTTCAGTTATCTGCAATAAAAAAAAAAATCATGGCCTGCCCTGAAATTAATATTTAAGCTTTAAAGGCCACAATAAAGCTGCTCCTCCCTGCACTTTGATGCCACATTCACATTTTTGGTTCTTGGCCCCAGGTCTGCCACTGCAGGACATTGGGAGTGCTCACAAGGATTACAGTGCTGGACAGAAGCTGTGAAAGTTTCAGGTAAAATCAAGTTTTTAAGGAAAATCTTATGAAAACATCCTTCCTACATGGATAATATATAAAAGTAAATAATATCTAAATTATTATATAAAGTGTTTTAGACACAGGAGGTGATTGTATTAACAAAAGGAATTTTTTACTTTTACTTCTTGTTTGTTAAACAAAGCCTTAGGCTTTCAGTTATCTGCAATAAAAAAAATTTCATGGCCTGCCCTGAAATAAATATTAAAGCCTTAAAGGCCACAGTAAAGCTGCTCCTCCCTGCACTTTGATGCCACATTCACATTTTTGGTTACTGGCCCCAGGTCTGCCACTGCAGGCCATTGGGAGTGCTCACCGGGATTACACTGGGGGAGAGAAACTGTAGAAGTTTCAGGTAAAATCAAGTTTTCAAGGAAAATCTTATGAAAACTTCCTTCCTACATGGATAATATATAAAAGTAAATAATATCTAAATTAGGCACAGCAGGCAAGGCATGATTGTATTAATAATAGGAGTTTTTTACTTTACTTCTTGTTTGTTAAACAAAAGCCTTAGGTTTTCAGTTATTTGCAATAAAAAAATTTCATGGCCTGCCCTGAAATGAATATTTAAGCTTTAAAGGCCACAATAAAGCTGCACCTCCCTGCACTTTGATGCCACATTCACATTTTTGGTTACTGGCCCCAGGTCTGCTCTGCCACTGCAGGCCATTGGGAGTGCTCACAAGGATTGCACTGGGGGAGAGAAACTGGAGAAGTTTCAAGTAAAATCAAGTTTTTAAGGAAAATCTTATGAAAACTTCCTTCCTACATGGATCATATATAACATTAAATAATATCTAAATTAGGCACAGCAGGCAAGGCACGATTGTATTAATAAAAGGAGTTTTTTACTTTTACTTTTTGTTTGTTAAACAAAAGCCTTAGGTTTTCGGTTATCTGCAATAAAAAAATTTCATGGCCTACCCTGAAATTAATATTAAAGCCTTGAAGGCCACAATAAAGCTGCCCCTCCCTGCACTTTGATGCCACATTCACATTTTTGGTTACTGGCCCCAGATCTGCCCTGCCACTGCAGGCCATTGGGAGTGCTCACAAGGATTACAGTGCTGGACAGAAGCTGTGAAAGTTTCAGGTAAAATCAAGTTTTTAAGGAAAATCTTATCAAAACATCCTTCCTACATGGATAATATATAAAATTAAATAATATCTAAATTATTATATCGTGTTTTAGGCACAGGAGGTGATTGTATTAACAAAAGGAATTTTTTACTTTTACTTTTTGTTTGTTAAACAAAGCCTTAGGTTTTCAGTTATCTGCAATAAAAAAAAATTCATGGCCTGCCCTGAAATTAATATTAAAGCCTTGAAGGCCACAATAAAGCTGCTCCTCCCTGCACTTTGATGCCACATTCACATTTTTGGTTACTGGCCCCAGGTCTGCCACTGCAGGACATTGGGAGTGCTCACCAGGATTACACTGGGGGAGAGAAACTGTGAAAGTTTCAGGTAAAATCAAGTTTTTAAGGAAAATCTTATGAAAACTTCCTTCCTCCATGGATAATATATAAAATTAAATAATATCTAAATTATTATATGAAGTGTTTTAGGCACAGGAGGCAGGGCATGACTGTATTAACAAAAGGAGTTTTTTACATGTTGTTTGTTAAACAAAAGTTTCAGGCTTTTAGGCAATACAAAACCTTCATGGCCTACCTTGAAATAAATATTAAAACCTTCAAGGCCATAATAAAGCTGGCCCAGAAAACCCCAAGCCCAGCATCAGTGACATGGTGGTGCCTGGTTCTGTGGAATTCACACCTTCACAAATCAAAATTGTGATTAAATGTTTGGGAATGTGACAGATTGCTTAGAAAATGTTTCAAGTAAGAACTGGTTTTTACTGGGAGCTCCTAAATTTGCTCTTTTTCATTATTTTCATTTAAAAATTGTTTTGTTCTTCTCCAAGAGAAGGCTGGACTAATGCTGAAGGTTGGATTTGATGACCTCAGAAGCCTTTTCCAATCCAAAGGGTTCCATGGCTCACACAGAACAGAAATGTTTCCCTCCAGGAAATGCTGCCCAGAGGAATTTCTGCTTGTGCAGCACCTGGTACAAAGAGATTCCTCCAGGATCTGGCATCTGGCTCCATCACATTGCAGAGGTGATTAGAACAAGCACAGGAGCTCTTCAAATGTCACTGACAATCCCAGGGCATTCCTCCAGCATCAGCAGAGAAATGGATTTTTAAAAGAACAGTGATGTTGATTTCTATTACTTTATAGAAGTATAAAGTTTATAGCTTGCCATGCTACATCTTGGACAGTGATATGGTAATGGCTTCCTTAAGGAGCTGGAATGTAAATATTTCTTCCATTAAATAAAAACAGAACAGGGAGAGACAGGAAGAGTCATTCAGTATACAGAAAATATATCCATATTAAAAAAGATGTCTTTTACCAAAAAACAAAGAGTGTTTGGTCCTGTTTTTATTTAAATATATAAAAATTATTATGTTATATAAATAGAATTAATATATAAAACATATAAAATAGTTTTATTTTTATATATGTACAAAAAGATATAAAATGATATATTTTATATATATAATATATAATAAATAATAAATAATATATAATATATAATATATAATATAATATAATATTATATTATATATAATATATATAATATATAAAACATATTAAAGTTTTATTTTTATAAAATATATAAAACCAGAATTAATATAGAAAATATATAAAATAGTTTTTTATATAAATATATAGACATAGATATAAAAATAAATAAATAAATAAATAATTAAAAAAAGTATATCAAATTCCCAGAAAGTCAGCAGAAAGAATCCTGCCAACATCCAAGAATGAGAAAAACAGGACTGAAAGGATCTTGGTGTAACTGCAAAGCCAAATCCATTTTTTAAAACTGCTATCTCATGAAAAATCTACAGATCTCAGGAAGCTCTTGAGACAAAACAAGATCATTTTTGGGTCATTCATCACCACAACAATTAATCCAACAGCAGATTTTTTTCCTTACATGCACTCCAGATGCCAAGAACAACATAACCATATTTCATCTGGAAGCAACAGCAATTGTTCTTTTCTTGTAAGTGCATTAAATTTAATCTTGATCCTGGAAAGACAAGAATAATGTTCTCCCCCTGGTCTATTGAGAGGTTGTAATTCAGCAGGATTTGAAATGAGAAAAAAGAAAAAAAAACCAATCACAAAGCCTCAGAATTGCTTTGGCAAAAAAAAAAAAAAAAAAAAAAGATCAGAAGACATTGTCCCATTTGTAACTGAGGGCAACAATAACTAAAACACATTTTCCTGCTTCTGGAATGTCTAAAGAATGAACAAGGCTCCTTCCTGTGCTCCTTCCCCACCTGAAGAACAGCACCTTGCAGTTTTTGGAAGTATCCCAGCAGGTTCCTATCAGCACTTCCATTCCCAACAAGGCAGAAGAGAAGAACACTCAGCCTCCAGCCCCTCTTTTGCCAACAGGATTTTGTTTTCCAGATGCTGAATTTTGCTCAGCAGAGCATTTCCAGGTGCTCTGAGCCACTGCTTTGGCAGCCCTCAAAGCTTCCTGGTGGTTGTAGCTTTCTCCAGAACACTAAATATTTCCAGCTGCCTTTTTTTTTTTTTCCATCTAAAAATTAAAAATTCATGAAGAGCCTCACATGCTTTACAACCTAAACTCACCTATGATTCAATCTGTAGGAAAAAAAAATGATTTATCCAAATTGCAGCTTGGCTCAGAGCAAGAGGAGAGATGAGTTTGCACAAGTGCCCAGGGAGAAGCAAGGTGGAGACTGAGCAGGGGAGCCCTGGCACTTTCAGGATGGCTGGGAGTATTTATTTATATTTATTTAGAATATTTCTATTTATTTAGAAGATTTATTCATATTTATTTATATTTACTTAGAATATTTATTTAGAATATTTTTATTTATTTAGAATATTTTTTGTTTCTAACCCTCATCTCTCTAACCCTCTTCTCTCACGTGCTCATGGAGCAGCTGTGTGGGAGCTGCAGGGTCAAATTCAGGCAGCAGAATTCCCACAAAACTCAAGTGTGTCCATACATAAATAACCCAGAGACACCCCCAGACCCTCAGGATCTCCTCACAAACTAAGGCCAGGATTTTGTGCCAGGCACACAGAGGGCACTGGGCTCAAATTCATCTTTCAAACCCCACATTTTGGGCACCCAGGTTCCTTCTGAGCTCAAACCCCACATTTTGGGCACTTGGGTCCCTTCTAAGGTCAAACCCATCTTTCAAACCCCACATTTGAGCACTCAGGTTCCTTGTGAGTTCAAACCCACCTTTCAAACCCCACAGTTTTGGCACTCAGGTCCCTTCTAAGGTCAAACCCATCTTTCAAACCCCACATTTTGGGCACTCAGGTCCCTTCTGAGTTCAAACCCACCTTTCAAACCCCCCAGTTTTGGCACTCAGGTTCCTTCTGAGCTCAAACCCCACATTTTTGGCACTTGGGTCCCTTGTGAGGTCAAACCCACCTTTCAAACCCCACATTTTGGGCACTCAGGTCCCTCCTGAGTTCAAACCCACCCTTCAAACCCCACAGTTTTGGCACTCAGGCTCCTTCTGAGCTCAAACCCACCTTCCAAACCCCACATTTTTGGCACTTGGGTCCCTTGTGAGGTCAAACCCACCTTTCAAACCCCACATTTGAGTACTGAAGTTCCTTCTGAGCTCACACCCACCTTTCAAACCCCACATTTTGGGCACTCAGGTTCCTTCTGAGCTCAAACCCACCTTCCAAACCCCACAGTTTTTGCACTTGGGTCCCTTCTGAGCTCAAACCCACCATCCAAACCCCACATTTCTGCACTCAGGTCCTTTCTGAGTTCAAACCCACCTTCCAAACCCCACAGTTTTGGCACCCAGGTTCCTTCTGAGCTCAAACCCCACATTTTTGGCACTTGGGTCCCTTGTAAGGTAAAACCCACCTTTCAAACCCCACATTTTGGCACTCAGGTTCCTTCTGAGTTCAAACCCACCTTTCAAACCCCACAGTTTTGGCACTCAGGTCCCTTCTAAGGTCAAACCCATCTTTCAAACCCCACATTTTGGGCACTCAGGTCCCTTCTAAGGTCAAACCCATCTTTCAAACCCCACATTTTTAGCACTCAGGTCCCTTCTGAGCTCACACCCACCTTTCAAACCCCACATTTTGGGCACTCAGGTTCCTTTTGAGCTCATGGCTCAGAGCAGAGAGTGGCTGGGCCACCCCCCAGCCATGGGTGGGGTGCTGGGGAAATCCCAGCAGATGGAAATGTGGTAACTGCAGATGCTCATCATCAGCTGCCTGCTTTAATTTTTTTGGGGTTTTTTTTTTTTTTTTTTTTTTTTTTTTGAAGCAGGCTTGTCTCTCTCTTCACCCATTTAAATGTTACCCAGACTGGGGGCTTGAACAGTGTAAAGATTTCTTTTTGATTTTTAGTTTATTCCACTGCATGTGAAGAACAAACTATCCCACTTTGACCACATCTTCATTGAACAAATAAATAAATAAATTAGTCACTCAAACCTTTGTTTTCTGTTCTTTTTCCCACCCAGTCCCCCCAAGGACCTGGATGTGCTGTGAGGCTCCTTTCACCCTCTGTTTGCCCCTTAAAAATCCCAGGGATTATTTCCAACATGCCTTTGACCAGGTAAAACCCACAGCATCCCAAAAAACTCTCTGAGGCTCCCAGCTGGAAGCACACATTGGTTTTTGGGATCACAGATTGCTCAGGATGCTCCTTGGGTGAAGAAAACCTCACTGGCAGTAAAGTGAGGAAGGCAGAGCAAACATTGGACACTTTTCAAGCACTACCTGCTCCTCATCATTCCTTTGTTTGTGGCTGTTTGCTGAATTTTTAGGATGAGGAAAAGCATCCTGAGTGTTTAGAGGGCCATGGATCAAAGAATCCCTCCTTGTACAGTTTTTGGATTGTCAGGGCAGGTTCTGCAAGAAGCCAAAAGAGACTTTTGAGAATAATTTGGCACAGAGCAGATGAATCTGTAGAATTCCTGCCCCTCTCACTGCTTGGACAGAAAGTGTCCTTAACCCCTCAAAATCTGAGGAGAATGAGGGTTTTTTTTAAGGTTTTCAGTTTGTACTCCCTTAGGAGAAATTTAATTTTGAGGGGAGTATGCACACTTGAAAACTGATGCTTAAATTGCAATTATGGAGTGGTTCTCCATCAGCCTCCAGAAATGCACTGTTAATGTAGGAAAAATGGGTATAAATATCAAACAGATAATGAATGAAGAGCTCTGCTGAGACACACACAAATCTTGCTGCTCACAAAATAAAGCAACCAAAAATTGGTGCCTCTTATTCCATGATCAAATATCAAAGAGTCAAAACTTTAGGGTCAAACCTTCCAGAGGATCCTTGTGATTCTGGCTGACACTCATTTCTACTGCTCTGAAGATCCAAACCTTTTTTATTCAGGCACTTAAATGCAAATTTACCAAAATCTAAGTGCATTTAGGCACTTAAATAGAAATTTACTAAAACCTACACTTAAATAGAAATTTACCAAAATCTAAGTGCATTTAGGCACTAAAATGCAAATTTACCAAAATCTAAGTGCATTTAGGCACTAAAATGCAAATTTACCAAAATCTAAGTGCATTTAGGCACTTAATTTCAAATTTACCAAAATCTCTGTGCACAGGCAAAGGAAAAAGAGCTTTTTTTTTTTTTTCTTTTCTGAGCAATCTGCCAGTTTTTGTCTGAAGACTCTGTTTTGCAACATCAGAGGAAATTCACTCTCATTGATAAGGTGTCAGCTGGTAAACCAGCTCACCACCAAAAAACTCCAAGAGTGAAAGGGAAATCCCCAGGGCAAAGCAGAGCTGAAGCAAATGCCAATTATAAAGGAGCCTCCTCAGGCCTGAAGCCAATCAGCTCAGCAGAACACTGGAAAGGAAACTTGAATTTAAAAATACATGATCTGGTTTGCAACACTCAAGCCAAGGGGCAACCACATTTTATTTATAAGTGCATCCAAATCTATTGAAATAGAAGCAGAGGGTATTTTTCTCAAGGCTAGGCAAGATTTTAGCCCCCATAACTCCCTCAAGGCACAGTTCCTACCTGTCAGCACAATTTTAGTAGCAATTCTTAGGAAAGAGACTGTAAAAAAAAGGGTTTAAGTGGAATTTAGGTACCTAAGCTGGCTGTGCTTGTCTGGAGATTTGCCTCTGCAGAAATACTCTGGGAGAGGAAAGGGAAAAGGAGGCACCTGAGACCTGCAACATTTCTCAGGCAAATTTCAGTGATAAAACTGAATTTTTTATGCCTGGTGGGATTATATAAACTACAGCAATGTCAGTGATCAAAATACCTCTAAAAAACCCAGCTCCACCCTGGTTTTTATCTGCTATCAGTCACAATTTAGGTACCAAGGCTGGCTGTGCTTAGCTGGGGATTTACCTCTGCAGAAATACTCTGGGAGAGGAAAGGGAAAAGGAGGCACCTGAGAACTGCAACATTTCTCAGGCAAATTTCAGTGATAAACTGAATTTTTTGTGCCTGGTGGGATTATATAAACTACAGCAATGTCAGTGATCAAACTGCCTCTAAAAACACCAGCTCCACCCTGGTTTTTATCTGCTATCAGTCACTACTTGAGGTATCTCTCAGAATTTTGCCTTTCAGATGAGGGAATGGAATCACAACATGTGCAGCCCACAAGGCTTTCCTGGTGACAAGATATTACTTGAAGAATTCCTCCTCTAGAGGAAAATAAATGACATTTTATATCCTGTGTATTCCATAAACCCAATGATCCTCTCAGAGGCCCTGCCTTTTCCATCACACCATCAGCCTGTAACAAGATTGGGAAAATGAGATGTTCTGAGCCTAAGGACAGGCTCTCTTCAATTGTTCTGGTTCCTGTTACAGGCCCCATGAAGACAAATTCAAAATTACCAGGAAACAGCTGAGCATGGACATTAAATATTGTCAGACATATTTACTTTGATCCATGCTCCAAATGTTCAGCAGGTACTGGATTATCAACTTAGACACAAGGAAAAAAATTAAATATTGAAAGCACTTTGCTCTGAGAGGCAGAATAATGTTCCTGATGCAGCCTGGTGGGTGGGTTTGCTGTCCTGATAAATACTGGGAAAACCAATAACTAAATCAAACTAAAATAGTTTAAAATTACAGGATTTAAAATTACAGGATTTAAGTAGGCAGGCACTGGCTAAAGTGACCAAGCTGGATTTGAGCAATTTTCAGACTTTTGAGCAATTTTCAGGCATTTGAGCAATTTTCCAAGTTCTAGGAAGTACTCTGTGAACTGTTGTGCACAACACTTAAAATAAATAAACAGACAAATAAATAAAATCAGAGCCTTAGTTTGTATTTCTCTTTTTCCCAGAGCCATGTGAAATAGAAGTGCTATAGTGCAGTATATAAGAATACTGCAAACTAAACCAGAAACAAATAAAGAGTTTCCTCATTCAACCAAAAATAAATTACACAGCCCTCAAATGAACAGAAACCAAAGTAAAAGCATAAAAATAAATATTTCTGTGTGAAGAGATGCCTGGTGTAAATTTTATCTTTATTTTCTACTGAACTTTTGAACTGGGCCTGAGTCACCCCAGCCAAATTGCTAAAGCCCAGCAGAACAGCTCAGTCCTGTGCCACAGCTTCCTGGGAGGAGCAGGATGGCCCAGCTCAGGTGGAATTTGGTTAAAAATTCACCTGCAGTGCTGTGCTGTGCTGGCTGCCACCCTGCAAGGGACTGGAAGTTCCAGTGTCACTTAATGTCACTGTCCAGCCAGGATGTCACAATTCCCCCAAAGCACCGGAGTCATCTCAGCTCATTATTCGGGGTTTCGAGGATATGAAGTTCTCAGAACTTTAGGAAAATATTAAAAAAATATAAATTTGTACATCTGTCTTGGAAGGGAAGCTGGGGAATTATTGGTCCTCTGGAAGTTTGGTCAAGCTGCTTTACAAAATCTCAGATTTTTCTACATATTCTGATGTTGTAGTGCTGACATTCCCCTTCAATTTTTAAAATTCAAAACTTCTGCTGATGGAAAGGAACTGAGAGTTCAGGAGGAAAAGAATTTGTGGGGAATAACCCCAGAGCTAAATGTAAATTCACATAAAAATCTCATGGATACAATCTGTATGTGTAATGTATGGGTTATTTTTAAAAATTGCTTTATCCTGCCTTCATATCATTGACAGAGGAAAGGAAAAATTATCTTTTCCTTTAAAAAATATTATCAGTAACACACCCCACTTACACAACCTGCTCTTGGAGCAAATTAAAATAAATCTCCATGAAGCAGAGACACAAATTTCCAAAAAAAACCCCAAAAAATTCACAGTGAGAGCTGAGGGCTGCATTTTTCATCTCAGAACTGTGCAGAACACCTCTGTCCTTTCCACCCCACGACTTGCAGCAGCACCAGAGCAGGAAGTTCTCAGCCAGCACTGATGGCCTGAGTACAAAAAGCAGCTCTGAAGTCCAAGTTTTCCTCCCTCACTAATGAAAAGTCTTCACCAGAAGCATTTCAGCTGAGCTGTACCTGTTTTTCTGGGTCACTCCTGCTAACATATGCACAGCCCAGGAAGCTTTAACTGGGAAGCACATGCAAATACATGAAATTAGAATGAAATTTCACACAACACTTGCAAAATCAGTTGCTGCTGCTGCTGCCTTTCACTTTCTGCCCTGCTGGCTCCAGCTGGCAGCTCCCAGGGAAGAGGGGAAGCTGTGAATCTCCATCCTTGGGAGACACTCAGAGCTGGGCTGGGCAAATTCCTGAGCTCCAAATCCTGCATGTGGCTGGAGCAGGACAGACCCTGCGGTCCCTGCAGCGCCCTGGGCACAGAACTCCCCCAGAAACAACCCCAAAAGCAAAGCTGGCTTAGGATTTCCAGGAATAAACACAATTATTCCAGAAATAAACACAATTATTCCAGAAATAAATACAATTATTCCAGAAATAAATACAATTATTCCCACCTGTCGCTCCTCCTCCTGACGAATCCTCTCCTCTTCTTTCCTCCTCTCCTCCTCTCTTTTTGACTCGAGTTTTCTCCTTTCTTCTCTCTCTGCTTCTTCAGCCTGAAATAAACATGATGCAAGCCAAACCTTACTCTTTTTGAATCTACATTTTAAAATTTCATATGATGATACCATGAGGAGGTTTCTTCCCACCTTTTAGATGCCTGCTCAGAAAGAAACATCATCAACATCAACAACAACAACCACCACCATTATTATTATTATCATTATTATAATAATTATTATCATTAATAATAATAATAATAATAATAATAATAATAATAATAATAATAATAATAATAATAATAATTTTTTTTTTTTTTAAGCCACTATCATTTCACTTCCCCTCCCCTCCAGCACATTCAACTTTCTGGTAAATTCAGAAATTACCCTCCTCACTCATCTCATTTACTTCTGAATGTGCTTATGAGCTAATTACAACAGTCATGTTAAACAATGCTGTGTCATGGAATTCCAGTTCTCCTCACTCAAAGTTTAGTTAGAAAGGACCTTAAAGAAGGAAAAAAAAAAAAGGATTTGGAACACACAATGTAAAAAAAAGTGCACTCAAATGTATCATTAACTTGGGCAGAATCTCTTATATAAAAAGCTGCAATGGTCTCTTAAAATAATTTTATTTTTGTTGTTAAGACAAAGAGGTTGTTGTTGCAAAATGAGGGAATAATAAAAAGGGTCTTGTCTTGGTGCATTAAGCTTTTTAGAAGATTTTTTTTTCAGGCTTTTGAAGATACTTAAATTTGAAAATATGTTTAAGAGGACAAGCAGAAAATATTCCAGTGGAGGATTTGGCTTTGAGTGTTTCAGAGAAAAAGCCCCATCCAAGGAATTTATCTGTCTACAGATAAATAAAAATCAGCACGTTTTAAAATGAAACAGAAGATTCCTTGCTTCACCAACTGATGCTTATCCAACTTCATTCAACTTTGCTCACATTTTCCACCAAAAAAAAAGGGGAAAATTAAATTTAGTGAGTATGGAAAGTAACAAAATGATGAAAGCACTGAGTGAGAAAAGGTTCATAATGGAAGTATATATATAACCAATAATTAAGTTTATTACCAACTGCTCCATCTACTACATTGGATTTAAACCTCAGGTGACACTAAAATCCCCAACTTGGGATTTCACAAGCTTTAAAAATGTTCATACAGAACAATACAGAGTTTGAAAAAAAAATACATATAAAAAGATAGAACAATTCCAAGGAAAATGCACAAGCTGCTGCCTTCAGAAGGCTGAAATGCCTCTTGCTTCCCTGGAATTATTAACACCAAAAAGCTTTTTATCTCCCCTAGTCTGTAAAAACAATAAATACAGCTAAACACAGATCAAACCAAACCACATTTCTGCCCTCTGAGAGCACCTGAAGCACTCCTCACAACTGCCCAGGGTGTTTCACCAGCTCCATGGGGACTGAAATGCATTTTTAAGGGGAGACAGCGCTGGCATTAAGCTGGAAAGCAGTGGAAACATCCAAAAAAGAGCATTCAAGAGTTAAACTCCTCTA
This sequence comes from Agelaius tricolor, assembly GCF_023055355.1. Classification (NCBI taxonomy): domain Eukaryota; kingdom Metazoa; phylum Chordata; class Aves; order Passeriformes; family Icteridae; genus Agelaius; species Agelaius tricolor. Next base: position 207,452 of record NW_027269284.1, on the reverse strand, counting down.
CTCCCCACGAGTCTGAATGGAAAGAAAATGAGACAGAGTTTTCCACAGCCTTCTTGGGTCAGCAAAAGCTGAATTGACATTTTTCAGATAAAACAACCCTTGAGTGATGCCACTGCTTTTGGGTTTCTGTGTCATTCCCAGCTGAGCTGCTCAGGCTCTGCTCGAGACGTGGCAGGAAATCCTCACCTCTCTCTGTGCTCTCCTGGCTTGTTTCTCTTCCAATTTCCTCTGCTTCTTTGCTCCAATTTTCCCAGACACCTGAAATTCTGGCACCTCCTCGGCATCCTCTTCCTCTGCAACATTGCACAAATGACAAATTTGAAATCATCTGTCAAAAGCCTCCCGGAGAAACTTCAGTGCTGCTCAGGAAAGCAGCAGCAGATGAAAAGGAGACACACACACACACTTCAGACAAGACCTTTGAGATGGAAAAAAGGGAAAAAAAAAATCACAAGAGACTGCCAAAGCCACAGAGCAGAAGTAACAAGGCAAACACACACTCAAGTGAAGGCAGAAGTAAAAATTTCCTTGATCCTCTGAAGGGAGGCTTTTCATAAATATTTCTTGCTTTCCACAATTAAAAAGAGAGATTTTTCTCTGATACAGAAATTGTACAAAAATTTCCTTGATCCTGTGAAGGGAGGCTTTTCATAAATATTTCTTGCTTTCCACAATTAAAAAGAGAGATTTTGCTCTGATACAGAAATTGTACAAAAATTTCCTTGATCCTGTGAAGGGAGGCTTTTCATAAATATTTCTTGCTTTCCACAATTAAAAAGAGAGATTTTTCTCTGATACAGAAATTGTGCTAATGGTTGTCATTATTTATCTGCCCAACACTGGCCTGCAGAGACTTTCTTCCCAGTTACCCCCAGGCTTTGCACAGCACAAAGAGTGGGATTCAGAGGCACCCCACTCATCCACTGGTTCTGACAGATAAAACCTTTCAGGGGTGAGGAGAAAAAAAAAATCCTTGAAATGCAAATCTCGGGTCTGCCTGCAAGAAAATGCCATGTAAATATTTGCCTGTTGTATGACAAATGGTTGTTTACAGAGGTGATTCTGCAAGAGTGAAATATGAAAGGCTTTTATGCTCAAAGGGTGTGCAAATGAGGATTTCTGCTCTCTCAAGGGCTGAGGAAGAAGAGCTTTTTTAAATGCAGCCATTTCCTCCCTGCTCAAAGCTCAGGAACATTTGGCCACTTTATTTGCTGGGCTAAATCAGGGCTGGGGACTGAGCTCAGCACTCCCAGAGAAATCCTCAGCTCACTGCACCAACAAATTCCCAGTCATGGCAGGCTCAAAATGAAAACTCTCACATATATTTGACTTTTTGGGTAAAATAACTGGTGCTTTGAGCATGCCCAGTGCTGCTCTGCTGATGCTGACACTTCAGATCCAGCCTGGAAGAGATTTGTGCCAGGATGTTTTCTGGAGGGGGCTCTCTCCAGAGCACCTGGTCCCTTCTTTGGGAACCCAAAAAGCTGCTGTGAAAGGAGCACATGGATGAATGACACTCCCACTTCTTTTTTATGAAGAATTAGGTTGGAAATATTCTTGTTTTACTAATTCCAAGACACAGAATGGGACTATGGTTAAACTACCAACACACCATGAGTGCTCGAGTTTGTGAAATAAAACACGAGAAAGAAAAGTTTGTGAGTGCAACATAAATGAAATTATAAGTTCCTCTCTTCTTTTGCATGGCAAGCTTTGGAGATCAGAATCTCACATTTTTCTTTGCAAGTATTAACCACTATTGGGAAAGAAAGCAAAAAACAAGGTTTTAAAAGTTTTTTAAATGATATTAATTGGGTATTTTTAAATGCTCTTTACTGCTTTGTGTGGCATCTGAGCTCAGCATTCAAATCCTGCAGCTAAAAAAATCTTGTAGGAGTGTTTCCTGCTGCTTTTTTGGAAAAATAATATAAAAATAATGCTTCATCCCTATTGAGTGATGGATATTGTGCATAAGTTCAAGAAGAATGTGTTTGTGCTGAAATCTCTTAAATATCCCTTCTTAAATATCTCTTCTTAAATATCCCTTCCTGCACCAGGGATACTCAGACCTGACACAGCTGCTTCTATAATTTTAATGATGCTTAAAATAACTTTATTTCTATTTTAAATACAGCACCAAGGGGAGTTCCAAGCACAGTGGGTGAGCACACCCAGCACTAGCAGTTTATTACTCCAAAATTAACAGCTCAGCTCTGGTATTATTGTTTAGAAAATTATTTCTTGCAAACATCACAAGTATAAAACAGCATCTATGACACTGGTCTATGGTTAATGGGACTATGGTTAAACTACCAAGATATAATGAGAAATAAATGTGTTTGAGAGCTGTGTAGGTGGCTCTCAAATAACAGCAGTTTTCAGGAGATGGAATTAATATGAGCCTGGTTGCTGAGCTGGGCTTCAGAGAATTACTGGAGTCTGAGATAACCAAAAGGGTTCCCCTTCCTTCACCAGGGATACTCAGACCTGATACAGCTGTTTCCATAATTTTCATGATGCTGAAAATAACTTTATTTCTATTTTAAATACAGCATCAAGGGGAGTTCCAAGCACAGTGGGTGAGCACACCCAGCACTAGCAGTTATTACTCCAAAATTAACAGCTCAGCTCTGGTATTATTGTTTAGAAAATTATTTCTTGCAAACATCACAAATATAAAACAGCATCTATGACACTGTTCCACCTGAGGGCTGCTCAGATTTTATCTATATTAAGATAACCTGAGCCAGAAACCTTCTTTTAAAGCCTTTTTTTCCCCAGTCCTGGATCAAACGCACTTTTGTTGCTCAGGATCATTTCTTTCCTCCTGTTTGAAGCATCTGATGTGACCCTTTAGGCATCACTTCCTCCAAGCTTCCTCCAGTGTGGAGTTCCAGCCATCAAAACCAGAGATGGGGATACAGACACAGCTGCAAAGGTCACCAGGGCACTAAACCTGGCTGCAATTAAAATTTACTGAATGAACCTAAAGGTGCTGACAGCAACACAAACACACAGCCAAAGCTGAATGCATTTGTTGTCACAGCTCCACCAAAAGCAGGGAGGGTGCTGCACGCAGCCAGCAATTCTTGATTTTATTTGAATCAAGCAGGGATTGTTTCAGCAGCTTTCAATAATCACTTTTGACACACTTGTGGCTGTGACAGCACTGCCAGGCTCTGTGGGGAGTGAGTCCACAGGGACTTGGCCTCCATCTGCCCCTGAGCTTGGGAGGGATGCAGGAGGGGCAGATCATGAAAAGCAGTTCAGCATCCCCCAGGTGCTGGGCTTGGGCAGCCTGTGGGAAACCCCACACCCTGACAGGACTAGAACTGAAAGAAAGCAGGTTTAAATGGAATATTGGGAATGAATTTCCCCCCTGTGAGGGTGGGGAGGCCCTGGAATGGATTTCCCAGAGAAGCTGTGGCTGCCCCTGGATCCCTGAAGTGTCCAAGGCCAGGCTGGACAGGGTTTGGAGCCACCTGGGATCATGGAAGGTGACCCTGAACATGGCAGGGGTGGCACTGGATGAGCTCTAACATGAATCCAACCCAACCTTTCTGTGATTTCAGCAGTCCCAGGAGTTCCCATCCAGAGGCAGAGAGCAGAGCCAGTGTGACAAACTCTGCTTTACACAAACGTGGGGCTCTCTGCTGCCCAGCTGAGAGGTGGCTTCAGGGAACTTTTGCTTTTCATTTTTATTTTGAATCTACTGAGAGGCAGCACAACAGGGAAGTTATCAGCCACACAGGTGTCTGGATTGCTGGAAATGTATAGATTTCTTTTTAAAAATGCTTCCCAGTACCTTTAGAAAAAGTGCTGGAGTGCTGATGTTCTCTATCAGGACAGAAATTCAGCAGAATCCTGTACTGTGTACAGAACAGACAAAAACTTCCAAAATAAACAATCAGCATTGTGTATTTTAATTACTCCAGAATCACAGAATGGTTTGGATTGTAAAGGATCTTAAAGATCCTGTTCCAAAACCCCAGTGCCACTCTCACCTTCCACTAGACCAGGTCTCTCCAAGCCCAACCTGGTCTAGCTGTCCTTGTCTTGCTTCCTTTTAAATTTTGGGTGAAGCAAACGGGTTCCCATCCATGAAAAAGAATGAGAGTTGCACAGGTGGCTACTCCCAGAAAGTCCTTTGGGCACAGCTGCATTATTTACTATTTGTGCAGCACCTAACAAAGGGAGTAAGGGAAAGGAGAGGGGGAAAGATGCCAGGCAGAAGCAGAAAATGTTATTAACAGCAGGTAATTAATACCCAACAGATGTGTGACACCAGCCACTGGAAAGGTGTGGCCATTTCTCAGTAACACAATCCTGTGGTGGGATTAATTATAGTCTAATAACTACCTTTAATTTTTGTGTTTTTTTAATTTTTAACTTAGAAACTGAACGAGAAACCGGTTTATTAACCAGAGGCCACAAAAGCAGGCGACACTTAGGACAGAAAAGTGCAGCAGACACAAAGAGCAGAGTTTAGAGCAGAATGTGAAGTTCATTCTCAGCTGAAAGCATTTGGCAGAAGTGAGAAACCACAGAGCCCCCCTGGCCAGGCTGGCTGTGCCTGAGCAGGACCAGACACGCACTGGGGGCACTCTGACAACACCAACCCCACTGCACGAGCAGCAGCAAGGCAAAACTGAATTCTGGTTCACTACTTGGGGCATTAGTCAAAGTTTAGCTGTACTAGAAAGGTTTTCCCACTGATTAAGCATTAAAATAATTTCAAGTAACCAATGAACACAGCTCCCTTTCACAAGAACAGCGTGGGACCACATCACTGCTTCTAAATTTACACATTTTCCAGAGCTTTCAGGGCTCAGAAAAAGTGCTTATTTTAAGAGATTTCAGCACAAACACTTTCTTCTTGAACTTATGCACAATATCCATCACTCAATAGGGATGAAGTATTATTTTTATATTATTTTTCAGCAGGAAACAGTCATAGAAGATTTTTTTACCTGCAGGATTTGAATGCTGAGCTCAGATGCCACACAAAGCAGTAAAGAGCATTTAAAAATACCCAATCAATATCATTTAAAAAACTTTTAAAACCTTGTTTTTTGCTTTCTTTCCCAGTAATGATTAATACTTGCAAAGAAAAATGTGAGATTCTGATCTCCAAAGCTTGCCATGCAAAAGAAGAGAGGAACTTATAATTTCATTTATGTTGCACTCACAAACTTTTCTTTCTCATGTTTTATTTCACAATCTCGAGCACTCAAAGTGTCAAAAGCTGTTGGATTTATCATTACTGATGCTGTGGAAGTAAAATAAAATTTAACCAAATGTTCACTGTGCTGGAGATTCCAACACTTGTGCTCAGCTGCACAATGCTAAAAGCTCAGAGAAAAATCATGCAGATGTTGGGATATTTAACTTTTGGGAGTTTTATGTTGCTGCCAGAAGTAGAGAGCCCATAGACTGGGCTCTCTACTATTATTGCTATTATGAAATAATAAAATATTAAATAATAAATATATAAAAAAAATATTAAATAATAAAAGCAACCTGACAAAATCAGATTATTTCTTTGAGGGTGCCCTTACTTTCTGTTTGTTAAAATACCAAACCAAACAAAAATCCACACCAAGCCCCATTTTTTGGCAACACATTTTTTCAGCAAATCAGAGAGGTCATTTTGAAGATGTGAAGGTGAGTGTCCTTCAAATTCAAACCCTGGAAATGGAGTGGGCTGCTGAGGCCCTTCTAGCACACCCTTCCCTTTTCCTTTTCTTTTTCACCCACACCCCCAGCAGACCCAGAGGTCCCTGCTCTGTGGCATTTTGGAAAGTGCTGGCATTTCTTACACCAGTCTGGTTCTTGCTCACCACCCCATGATTTAGGGCAGTTATAAATCACACCATGACTTAGGGCAGTTATAAATCACACCATGATTTAGGGCAGTTAAAATCACCAATTTCTCTTCCCCTCACATCAACAGCAGCAAAGTTTTGGCCTGACACACCTCTGTCTCCAAGTGACAGAAAATCCTCACTATTTTTAGCACAGCTGGATCAAGAGAACCCAACTGTACCTGTCATTATTTCATCCTCACGAGTTTCCTGCCACTTGAGAGGAAATGATGGTTTTGATGGAAATAGCAGATGGATGGGTCACTCTCTGCTCCAAAATGCAGTCTCAAGGGAAGCACCTTCCTCACCTCTTTGCAATGTTCAAGGACAAGGAGCAGGTTTGGAGGGTCAAGCTCAACTTGAGAGCTGGGCAAGTGTTTTTTCTGTACCAGTAAAAGCTCACAACACAACACCCTCATGTCCACCCAGAGGTGAGCAGAATCCAAGTGGATGCACTCAGAGCATCAGTCAGGCAAAACCAAGAGCCAAGCACACCCTCCTTGCATGGCAAATAAAAGGAATTTCAAATTGGAAATGGGTGATGGTATTTTTCACACTACCATATGGCCCAAACATCCCTCACTGCAACTCCAACACCAATTTATCCCCTTCTCCCACTGCTTAGCTTGGCCTTTCTTGCCCTAAATGATTAATGCCTGAAATCCTCAGCCATTTCTGCCTTGCAGCATTTTCATCTTGGCTGCAGCCAGCCCACAAAGCCACCTCTGTCTGGGTTCAATTTAAATTAAGACACACAGAGTTAATTAAGTCTGCTGGCTGGGCTCTCCACCTAACCACATAAATTCACAACTCTCCTTCAGCCTCCTTTTGCACAGGGAGAGGAGCAGGCACCCTGCTCCAATGTGCAGAGCACAGAGGTTTTTAGTTTTTAACAAGACTCCCAGATTGCAGAGGGCAGCAGAAAAGGCAGGAGTGCTGTGGCTGGGATGAAATTGGGCAATTTGAGGCAATCAAAACCAATTTTCTAAAGCCAGCTTGAAAGTCCCTAGCTCAGGGGTCCCAGCCATTTTGAGAATCACTTTGTCACCAAGGGGAACCATCTCCCAGCAATCTCTGACCATCAGAGGGTGTCTGCAGGTGCTGATGCTCTCCTGACAGGTGAACTGGGGCAGGGGGGGCACCTGGCTGGGGCTGTCCCATGCCACAGCCCACAGGGACCCTGGCAATCAGGAGCCCAGCACCTGCTGCCTTTTCCCTCTGGGAGGAAAGCCAAAATATTTGCTGCTGTACCATTGTCAGTCTGTGACAATCCATAACTGATTTAGTTAGCTACCCCAGCAAACTGAGGAATTACAACCTGAGACAAAACCAAGTGACAGAAAAGCCTCACACCTCACTATGTTTAGAACAGCTGGATCAAGAGAACCCAACTGTACCTGTCATTATTTCATCCTCATGAGTTTCTTGTCACTTGAGAGGAAATGATGTTTTTGATGGAAACATCAGATGGATGGGTCACTTTCTGCTCCAAAATGCAGTGGGTGTAGATTTGAATATTGAAAACAATCATTACTATCTCTGTATTAAATGATTCCTTATTAAATGATTAAATTAAATTCCTTATTCCTGTATTAAATGATTCCTTATCCAGACTTACAAGTAAAATTGAAGCTACAGAAAGGACAATGAAGTTTTCAAGGTTTTGATCTTAGTGCCCAGGGTTTGGGGGTGTTTTTCCTCCCCTGTTGCTCTGTGAGAGATTTGAGTCCTGGCACAAACCCAGCAGCTCAGCACAGACAGCAGAAATCGTGGGCTACAACTTTACCCTCAAAGCTTCTTTCTCATTCTGGAATTGAAATCTGATTGTTAGATGGAAAACAGAAAACCCTCGTGCTAACCACAACTCCAAAGTCTGCAAGTGCAGCTTTGGGGACATTTCCTAGAGTCAGCAGAACTGGCTCCCAACAGGCGGAAAATTCTGAGGTGGCAACAGATTCCTACCTGACTGCACTGTGTGACTGCCACAAGGACACTGGGATGGTCAGGACATCCCCACAGCCTCCCTGAGCTCAGGGCTCAGATCCTTGCAGCAATGGCTTGGTGAAGAAATCACTTCTTGGCAGAAATCAGAGTGACACACAGAAGGATCAGGCAGCTTTGCCCGAAGTTCAGCACAGGCCCAGAGTGGAAATTCCACAAACGGAACAGAAATTTACCAGTAAAACATTGCATCAAATTCAAACAAACAAAAAAAAAATCTGCTTTGGTTGCAGATGTTCAGAAGTTTTCAAAGGGGAGAGTGGAGAAACCAGACTGGCTTGGGTTTGGTGTTTCTGTCTAAGTTGCCAAATAATTTTGCTCTTAAGCCCTGGTGATGCACTGGGTTCTCTCTCCAAGAAGTGAATGAATTCTTTAGCCCAAAACCCTGCTGTGGAGAGAACTTGCTGCTCCAGCTGGTTCAAATGCAAGCAGCAATTAGGGAAAACTGCTCTATACTGCAGTGACACAGAGAAAATGAAAAAAAAAAAAAAAAAAGGGATAAATCCCAGAGTGATTCCAGGCTTGTGCCACATGTCCACAGAGAAAGCTTTAAAACATTCAACACATCCTTTTTTAAGGGGAAAACCCTTACAAAAGACAGGTATCTTAATGCCTTACCTAAGCCAGGCAGCTCAGGGCCAGGCTGAAGGATTTGCAGCACAGAGGGTGGCAAATCCCAATTATTAATGGCCACTGGTCACCTCAGTGCTGGGGAGTCAGGGACAGCTGCCTCTCTCCACAGCTCCTCTGCCCAAATCTCTGCTCACTCTCCAAAGGCTTTGCTGCTCCTGCTGTGCACCTGTGCTCAGCCACTTGGAAAAAGCATCCAAAAATACAAATAAAACCACCCAGAGAAGCAAAAAGCAAGGAGCTGGTTTCATTTGGGTAAGAAATTAGGGAAAACAAATAAAAGAAGGCATGTCATTTCAAAGGGAACTTCATGCAAAAGCAGCAGCACTTGCATCTGATGTACAGAAAGCTGCAAAAGAATTATTTATAAAGCCCAATGACACAGATTCTTCTATTGCTAAAGTGACAAAGTAAGATAAGATAAGATGAGCCATTTGCTTTGACAGCTTCACTGTCGGCCCTCAGCATTCAAACTTTTGATGTCTGGAGCTGAAAACTGAGTATTTTTAGATTCCATTTTCTTTCCAGGATGTTATCACACGAGAAGAAATAACCAAAGTTGAAAAGTTCACACCTGTCCAATCTCCATCTGTGAAACTGCTGAACATAATTAGCTGGAAAAGGACATTCAGCTGCCAACGTGAGGCTTCCTCCAAACTGCAGGGCAAGAGAAGCTGAACCAAGTCCAAACAGTCCCTAATGAAGGCACAACAGAGGTGTGTGCTCAGTGCTTTCACCTCCTGCACACCACAAACACACCCTGGTCTCCACTGCAAACTCCAGAACTTGGGCAGAAAGCCTGAACACCTCACCCACGATCTGAAAGTAGAAAGAATCCAGGGGGTGAATCATGGTGATCTCATCTCTCCAGCAATAAAGAGAATCACGTGTCAACCCTCACCAGAAAAGGGAATTGTACTTACAGGATGTAGAAAGATCTTATTTATCACCATATTTTTGTCTACCCCACAGAAATGTAGCTGTGAACTGTAAATGCAGCTCAGGATTTGCACAGCACATTGTCAACAACCTGCTGGCAAAATGCTGCAGGCTGTGGTGATCTCCTCCTGATCCTGAGCACCACCTGGATGGCTCCTTGGAGAGAGAACTCCATGTTTTGCAGAGATTCCATTGGGAATTAATGCTTCCCACTAATTTAAAAGGAACCAGTAATGCACTACAGCTTGGTGTTCAATGCAAGGTGTGGATTCTGTTCTCCCAAATTTACAGAAAATTCACAAAATCACAGGGTTGGGAGACCCCTTCAAGATCATCGAGTCCAACCCAACCTCAACTAAACCCTGGCACCCAGTGCCACATCCAGGCTTTGTTAAACACACCCAGGGATGGGGACTCCACCACCTCCCTGGGCAGAAAATTCCAGAACTTTATCACCCTTTCTGTGAAAAACTTTTTCCTGATATCCAACCCTTGGTGCAGCTTGAGGCTGTGTGCTCTGGTTCTGTCAGTGCTGCCTGGAGAAGGAGACCAACCCCACCTGACTACAACCACCTTTCAGGGAGCTGTAGAGAGTGATAAGGTCACCTAAATTAAGGTAATTTAATTTAATTCCCTGCATGGCTAAGAAGGAAACTTCCTAAAAAGTTTTTAGGAGGGATGTGAATAGTCTGGCACCACAGAAAGAGAGCAACCCCACCTGACTGCAGCCACCTTTCAGGGAGTTGTAGAGAGTGACAAGGTCACTTAAACTGAAGTAATTTAATCTAATTCCTTGCATGCCTAAGCAGGAATACAAAAGTTTTTGGGAAGGATGTGAAGGGTCTGGCACCACAAATAGCCAGGATTCACCTCAGGAAGAAGCAGAGGTTTAATGTAAGGGGTATATGGAGAAAAGTCATGAAGTAGGAAGAGAAGAATTGTTGTTATTTTATGGTAAATTTTTTATACTTTCTTGGTGATTTCTCATGGGTAGTTCTTCACAACACAGTTAACAAACTCTAGTTCTCTTCTTAACCACTTAACTCACTCTTTTATAACTCATCTTTATTGGCTACAGCTGTGGCCTATTAAGGGCAGGCTTGTTCTTAATCTTTACAGAATCCCAGAATGATGAGGTTGGAAGAGACCTCTAAGATCATCGAGTCCAACCTGTGCCCTCACACCTCAACCAGACTCTAGCCCCAAGTGCCATGGCCAGGCTTTTTTAAACACATCCAGAGATGGTGATTCTACCCCCTCCCTGGGAAGAGCATTCCAGTACTATATTATTCTTTTGGTGAAAAATTTCTTCCTAAAATCCAACTTATACCTTCCCTGATGCAGCTTGAGACTGTGTCCTCTTGTTCTGAGGACAATTAATTAGTAATTAAAACAACTATAACTCCTCAAAAATAAAATTACTTTCTATACTATCTCTATTTTTTTACATTTTATCCCCCCCCCCCCCCCCCCAAAGACAAGATTATGGTGGAACTGCAAATAACCCAGCAGCAAAACTCAACAACTTCCTCCAGGAGCCAGCTGCACCCCTTGCCCAGCTTCAACACCTGCAGTGAAGCTTTGTTTCAATGCCTGCAAGATGAGCTTGTTATAGATGGATAGTGAGATGACTGGCTCTCACAATTATTGTGTGACTAGTAAGAAAAGCTTTAGTGATGTATGGTTATGTTATTGTGGTTTAGATTGTGTCCTCTGCTCTCCCCATAGCTCCCTTTCACCCTGTATTGTTGCCATCAGCCAGCCTGGGCTGTCCAGGACAGGTACAAAGAAGCTGCACAGGTGTCCCTGGCATGGGGCAGTTGGGAATGGAAAAGCTTGGGGGTGCTGAGGGGGTGAGGCATGGCAACACCTGAGCTCCAATCCAGGGACAAGAAAGCAGCTTCCACTGATAAATGGCACAGAAGAGCTGACTGACAGACTTTGGGAGGGGCCAGGGCTGGCTGATGCAGCCCCCAGGGGTATAAAAGACTGAGCATCCATCTTGAAGATGAACTGGCCATGCGGTATCTGTGAGGGGTAGCTCCCAGCGCTGTGAATTTTTCCTTACATAGTCCTTTTGTTGTATTTTTGTCAAGGTTTAAAAAACCTTTTTAAATTTGCAAAGTGAGCAGTTGTCTCACATGCCTGTCCTGCATCAGCTCTGTGCAGTTGCATTTCCAGAGTGGTGCTGCTTTTTGGATGCCATCACCCAAGCACCTGGGGGGCCACTCCTGCCCTGCAGGAGCAGCTCAGCTGCAGGTCAGACCCTCATGCAGTGTCAGTCTCTTATAGATGGACAATGAGATGATTGCCTCTCACAATTAAGGGATGACTTTGTGTGACTATTAAGAAAAGCTTTAGTGATGTATGGTTATGTTATTGTGGTTTAGATTGTGTCCTCTGCTCTCCCCATAGCTCCCTTTCCCCCCTGTATTGTTGCCATCAGACAGCCTGGGCTGTCCAGGACAGGTACAAAGAAGCTGCACAGGTGTCCCTGGCATGGGGCAGGTGGGAATGGAAAAGCTTGGGGGTGCTGAGGGGGTGAGCCATGGCAACACCTGAGCTCCAATCCAGTGACAAGAAAGCAGTTTGCACTGATAAATGGCACAGAAGAGCTGACTGACAGACCTTGGGAAGGGCCAGGGCTGGCTGATGCAGCCCCCAGGGGTATAAAAGACTGAGCATCCATCTTGAAGATGAACTGACTGTGTGGTACCCATGAAGGCGTTTTCCAGCACTGCAAAATTTTTCCTTTTGTAGTCCTTTCGTTGTGTTTTTGTTAATAAACCCTTTTAACTTTTCAAAGTGGGCGGTTGTCACTGCCAAGCTGAAGGCAGAGTTACCTTCCAGCCCCTGCTCTGCCTGCTGGGCTCTCCTCTGGGCCATCAGCCTGGTGCCCATGTTCCTGCGGCGCCGGGGCATCCCCTCCGCCCGCTCCTCCTGGGGCCGGGGCCTGGCCCCTGCTGCTGCTGCTGCTGCCACATTCTGCTGCTGATCCTCATCAGCTGCAAGAAAAAAAGAAAATATTCATGTTAAAGATGCCTTTCCCTTCTGCCTCTGTTTCTGAGTTAGCAAACAGCACGGACACAAAAGTGCGTTTTTCTTTCTTTGTGAAAAACGGCTTTTTGTGAATATTAAAATGAGTATTATACGTGCTGTGTTAGAAAGTTATGCTTTAATTTATTATCTATTAATTTAATCTTATTTATTTTATTTATTAATTTAATTTTATTTATTTTATTTATTAATTTAATTTTATTTATTTATTATTTCTTTTTAAGTATTAATTTGCTTAAGTAGCGTGTTAAATATAGTTTTAGATTGTAACACAAGCTTAAAATAGAAACTATGCTGTGTAAGAAACTTTTTTAAAAGAGAGGAATGAGGTACTTGCACTGAGATAGCGGCCACAGGACACCTGAATCTTTCAGAGAAAAAGAATTTATTGCTCCCTTATCAGAAGAAACAAATTCTTTGTGCTTATTGTCTTGTATTGTCCCAAATCCTAATTGTCCAAATTTTTATGACTCTAATTTTATTACTATTTTAATAACCATTTTATTACTATTGAACTTTTAAAATTCTAAAAACAAGTGATTGGCATAGTTTTTCACGCTATGTAAGATACTTTTTTTAAAAGAGAGGAATGAGGTACTCCCACAGAGATAGCAGCCACAGGACACCTGAATCTTCCAGAGAAAAAGAATTTATTGCTCCATTATCAGCAGAAATGAACTTCTTCCTGCCTCACTCAGGATTAAGAGGAAGAAGCTGACACTGACCAGACAGAATCCTGTGTTTGAATGCAATTTATGCATCATGGATGAGGTGTATGAATATGCAACAGGCTGTTGCTTTCAAGGGTTAATCCTCTGTTAATGTGGGTCCTTTTTTGGGCTTACTTTAGCCCAGAAAGAGGTACCTGGATGGTCTGTAACTTTGTTTCTATTGTCTCATTGTGCTAACCCTAACTGTCCACATTTTTTTATAACTCTAATTTTATTACTGTTTTTATAACCATTTTATTACTATTTAACTCTTAAAAATTTAAAACCAAGTAACTGGCGTTTTTCACATTTCTGAAGTATTTTGATTTTTTAATTTGAATTTGTACTTGTGTAACATAGATTCATGAGACTGAAACCTCAGAGGCTGAATGTTTCAGAGAGGAATATGTAAAGCATTCCACACGAAACACACCCTGAAGTGCAAACAAGGATCACAAATTACAGCTGAAATCAACACTTCATTCTGCCCTGCTGATTTCAAGTCCCCAAATCACAGGTAGGTACAAACAAGGACACAAAGGGCCACTGCAGTTACTAATTAAGATCTGGCAAATGAAGAATATCCTAATAGGAGCAGCTGGGAGGATGGAACTGACCAGTGGGTTCATTTCAGAAGTTTTCCATAGAAAACTCTCAGATTTTTTTTTTTTTTTGAGGCTTCCTGTTGCTTTTAACTTGGGCAGTAATGCAAAAAAAAACCCCAAAACCACATAATGGTAAAATGCCATCATCCTTGATACCTGCTTTGCATATTCTGTTGATAAGCCTAACTGATATTTTTGTTACCTGCTCAATCCTGCAAAGTATTAACTTTTAAGCTTTCATTCAAGCAAATATTCAAGTGGTCTCATGGAAAACTGCAGAACAACTCACTTACTGCAGCTCAGGACACATTTATTTTGTGATCTGACAGATTATGGTGTGTAAGCTCTGTGCTAAGTCTCCAGCACCCCCTGAGCCAAACAATGCTCTCCTGAAAAACCTCCTATTAGCATATCTGCCATCAGAAAATGGGATTTGTTGTGAGTGAATCTATGCAGCACCAAAGGTGTGCCTGCAGTTCACCTCAGCTATTTCAGCCTTCAAAGTGCTGATTTTGGGGCTGATAAGGACAGGCTGGAGCTCTGAGCTCAGCAGGGCCACCTGAGGCCAGCAGAGATGTCACAGGGATGTCAGCAGGTCCCCACACATTGTGACATTTGAAACTGAGCCACTGCCCTGTCACACTGCTGTCACCTTCCTGGTGCCATCCACCTGTGCAGACAGAACAGGGCTGGGAGAAATCACTGAGTGCAGAGATGCCAAAATGCTGCTCCAATCTGGAATGCTACAGGAAACCTCTCCTGAAGAAGCAGAGCAGATCACTTCTTGGACACTGATAAATGCCAAAAAAGCTCTGCAAAAAGCTTTTTTTTGTGCAAATGAAGTATTTCACTTCCTAAGTTCTTGAGGCATGGTGCAATTCAAACCTCAGCATCCTTTCACCTGCAAGCTTCAGTAATTCCCAAGATGGTCCTGCCCAGCAGCTCAGCTGTGCAGCTCCAGCACTCATTCATTCTGCTTTTGGTTCCTGCTGTCCTGTGAAACAGAGACTGCTTTGCATTTTATGAAAGAGGAATCTATTTATAAGCCATGTATTTATTTCAAACCAAAGAGCTCAAGCCTCACAGAGAAAAACACATGAACCAAGCTCTCAGCTTTTCTCCATGGAACTCTCAACAGGAGACTCAGCAATTCCTCAAAGTGACCAGTGTGGAGTGGGCTCAGGATGTACCAAACCCCACCACACCTGACCCAGCACAGCACAGTCAAACACCCAGGGCAGCTGGTGGACAATATCTGTCACATCTCCAAAATGTGCACGTTAACAGAAGACACCAAGCCACTATGGGTTGTCATTTAGTAGGAAAATAAATGTTTTAATGAACATTTTTTTTCTTCTTTCCAGTTTTTTAAATATTTCTCCTGAGTGCAGATTCTTTTTCAGCAGCACACAGCTGGCTGAACATGAGTCAGTGACACCTGGCTTGTGGCAGCAGGGCCAGGGCAGTGCCTGTCCCCTGTACTGGCACTGCTGGGGCACCTCCAGGGCTGGGGACAGTTTTTGAGCCCCTCCCAACAAGAAAGACTTGGAGGGGCTGGAGAGAGTCCAGGGAAGGGAACAGAGCTGGGGAAGGGTCTGGAGCCCCAGGAGCAGCTGAGGGAGCTGGGCAGGGGCTCAGCCTGGAGCAAAGGAGGCTCAGGGGGCCCTTGTGGCTCTGCACAGCTCCTGACAGGAGGGGACAGCCGGGGGGGTCGGGCTGTGCTCCAGGGAACAGGGACAGGAGGAGAGGGAACGGCCTCAGGCCACTCAGGTTGGATATTTGGGAAAATTTCTTCTCCAAAAAGGCTCCCCAGCCCTGGCACAGCTGCCCAGGGCAGTGCTGGAGTCCCCATCCCTGGAAGGATTTAGAAGCCATGTGGATGTGGCACTTGGGGACATGGTCAGTGGTGGCCTTGGCAGTGCTGGGGGAATGGTTGGACTGAATGACCTCAGAGGGCTTTTCCAACCTTTCTGACAGGAGCATTCTCGAGCTTCTGTTTGCCAGGCACTCAGCTGGGCAGGGATTTGGAAAACACGAATGTTCCTCACTGCATTTCTCCCTGTCATTCACAGGAGCAGCAGAAAATCCTCATTTCCTTTGCTGTGCTGTGCCACACCTGGACCTGCTCCCTCAGGGGTCAGGGCTCTGCCTACGTGACTGCAGACACAGCTTCTGTTCAGAATGCTCAAAGTTCAGCTGTGCTTCCCTCCCCCTGAGCTGTGACACACGGAGGGGAGGCTTCACACAACAGAGGACACACTGAAAAATCACTTTTCCTTTTGCTTGGGGCTGGACTGACCATCAGATCTGAGCTGAACAATGATTTGCTCTGGGCTCTGGCCCGGCTGGGTTTGTTTTTTCACCTCCTCCTGCAGCACACAGGGCGGGCTTTGGCTGCTGCACTTATCTGAGCACATCTCTTCATGTTCCTGGAGCTGCAGAGGTCTCAGCAGTGGCACCCCAGGCTAGTCAGATCATGCAGAGATTAGTCACACAAGCACTAATTAGCCTTGATCCAAAGCCATCTGAGTGAAAATTAATGGCCAGCGTTAAAGAGGTGTGACAAGCCATCCACAAGCTTTGCAGAACGACAGGCCAGGCTGAATTGATGAGATAAACCCCTCGAATTAACAGGTAATACAAACAAAACACTCAACAGCTGGCTGGGAAGGGCTCAGTTTGTATTTGTGGTGTCCAGGGTCTGGCTCAGCCCTGACAACCCAAGAAGATTTTTGTGCTGGGCACAGCAGCTCTGCCTGGGTGCTCAGGGCAGGCCAGAGATTCTTTCAGCTGGCTTGGCAGCCAGGGCACAGCAGCAGCTCTGAGACCCTGCTTGTGTCTCCTTCCTGAAGGGAGAGAGCCTGAACTGCATGTGAAACTGCAAAAACCACCATGGAGTCACTCAGAGCCCAGGTCAGAACCTCCTTTTGCACTCTCCAGGTAGAAACCTGCCCCTTCACAAAACTGTGCAAGCTTTTGCTGACAGCAGAGATGTTTTTCTAGCCAACAGCCCCTTGCCTATCACAGCACCTTCCTCTCAGTTCCACCAGGTGACAGCTGGGCTGGCAGGAATGGAGGCTGCAGGGACAGGGACACAGCTCCACCTGCTGCACCCTCACACGTGCTGGCACCACCCAGCACCTTCTGCCTCCGTGCAAAACCTCTGAAATTCACACAGGGATTCAAAATTCAACAGGTGAAACTTCCTGAGGAGGTGCTTTGGCCCAGTGGAGCTTATCAGAAACAGCCACGTGTAAAATCAAGAAATGCCATTTTTTTTTTTTTGTTTTCATTTTCAGTAGAACAAGTCCAGGCATGACCCTGCTGGAAACAAGTGCTGCTCCAAGGGACCTTTCAAAGAAATCGAAGGATTTACCTCTCCTGATCCTCACTCCCTAAACATCTGAACAATTTTAAAAGCCAATTTCCATGAGATAACACAGAGGGAAGCTGCTGCCCCAATCTCTGCACATTAACAATTAAAGGTGAGAGCTCCCACCACTTCTTTAAGTCCATTGTTCCTGGTTTCAAGTCCTTTCCAGGTGGCAACTTCCATTTTCCACCCAAGCAAATGGAATAGAAAAGGAAATTCCTGCTTAAAACTAAATTTTGTATTAAATAGACCACAATTCCAGTGGTTCTGAAAAATAATTTCTGTTGTATACAGAGAACAAAGCCATCCCCAGCAGCTGAAATTCTGTGAAGGGATTTATCATGGCAGAAACCGAGATATTAAATTATATATTATATTAAACAATATATTAAAGTAAAAAATATCTTAAAATCACAGTAAAAAAAAAGCATGGCCAACTTGGAAGTGTTAAAAAGTTACCACAAAAAAAGGCTTCAACATGATAAAATTGTCCTGAATGTAAATTAATTTCAACCAACTTGCTCAAAATCAGTATTAAAGGGTTTTTTTTAAATAATTCACACTATTAAAAACAAATGCTTGGGCTAAAATTTAGAACTTTGAATGCTTGAAGAGAAAAGAAATCCTCCCAAACCCCACAGCCCCTGATTTATCCAATCATGACAGGATTCAAGCTCAGGAAATTATTTATTTCTCCAGGACATGCATCCTTCACTTTTACCAAAAGTTCATCTCTTCATTCATAGGAATCCAATGAAACTACATCAGTTTCCAAACCTTTCCAAGACAAAGATTTAGACCAGGTCTGAGGAAGCAGATGTGTGTGAGAAATGTGTTGGAAAATTTAATTATTACCAGCAAAATCTGCTTTTAGCACAGATCCCTTACCAGCACAGTACTGCACTGATTGACTGTGTTTGTATTAAATGTGTGGTGCTTTCCCCTCTTAATTAAAAATTATCAAAGCAACTGCCCCAGAAGAAAAATAATACAAATTCCAACCCCAAAACACCCCATATCCCCAAAATCTGTGGAGGTATTGACCAGGAGTTCAGAGATTGTCCTGACTAAACATTTTAATTTGACACCTGGCAGCCAAAAAATCTGCTTTTAGCACAGATCCCTTACCAGCACAGTACTGCACTGTGTTTGTATTAAATGTGTGGTACTTTTCCCTCTTAATTAAAAATTATCAAAGCAACTCCCACAAAATAAAAATAATAGAAATTCCAACCCCAAAACACCCCATATCCCCAAATCTGTGGAGTATTGACCAGGAATTCAGAGACTGTCCTGACTAAACTCTTAATTTGACACCTGGCAGCCACAAAATCTGCTTTTACCACAGATCCCAGATTGTATTAAATGTGTGCTGGTTTTCCCTCTTAATTAAAAATTATCAAAGCAACTGCCCCTGAAGAAAAATAATAGAAATTCCAACCCCAAAACACCCCATATCCCCAAAATCTGTGGAGGTATTGACCAGGAGTTCAGAGATTGTCCTGACTAAACATTTTAATTTGACACCTGGCAGCCAAAAAATCTGCTTTTAGCACAGATCCCTTACCAGCACAGTACTGCACTGTGTTTGTATTAAATGTGTGATACTTTTCCCTCTTAATTAAAAATTATCAAAGCAACTCCCACAAAATAAAAATAATACAAATTCCAACCCCAAAACATCCCATATCCCCAAATCTGTGGAGATATTGACCAGGAATTCAGAGACTGTCCTGACTAAACATCTTAATTTGACACCTGGCAGCCACAAAATCTGCTTTTACCACAGATCCCAGATTGTATTAAATGTATGCTGGTTTTCCCTCTTAATTAAAAATTATCAAAGCAACTCCTACAAAATAAAAATAATAGAAATTCCAACCCCAAAACATCCCATATCCCCAAATCTGTGGAGATATTGACCAGGAATTCAGAGACTGTCCTGACTAAACTCTTAATTTGACACCTGGCAGCCACAAAATCTGCTTTTACCACAGATCCCAGATTGTATTAAATGTATGCTGGTTTTCCCTCTTAATTAAAAATTATCAAAGCAACTGCCCCAGAAGAAAAATAATAGAAATTCCAACCCCAAAACACCCCATATCCCCAAAATGTGTGTAGGTATTTGTATACCTACAAACTATGAACTCTGACCAGGAGTTCAGAGTTTCTCTTGACTAAACATCTTAATTTGACACCAAAAAACCTCTTTCAGTGTGGGAACACAGCAAGGGCAGTGAGCTCTCAGCACACCTGACTCCTTCCCACAGCACCCAATTCCCACCCACGCAAGGTCAGCTCCACCACAGTGGGGTTGCAGTGCTGGTTATGGGTGGACTCAGTGATTTTAAAGGGTTTTTTTTTTTCCAGCCCAGATGATTTTCTGCTCTAACAGTGCTCAGCAGTGACACAGAAGTGCTGCCTCCTCCCCCTGCTCCCCACAATGAGGTGGGACATGGCACAGGAGTGACTCCAGATGGTTCTGGAGTATCTCCAGTGAGGAAAACTCTGCAGCCTCCCTTTCTGGGCAGTCTTTTCCAGTGCTCCCAGTAAAGAAATCCTCCCTCATGTTCAGCTGGAGCTTCAGTTCCTGCCTGTTCCTGTTGTGGCATTGCTGGCTGTGAAAAATGCGTAATTTATGATTGGCTTTTTGCAAATATTAAAATGAATATCACATGTGTTATGTTAGAAAGTGATAATGGATTTATTTGCTTAAGTAGTGTGTTAAATATAGTTTTAGGTTATAACATAATGTTAAAATAGAAACTGTGATATGTAAGATACTTTTTTTAAAAGAGAGGACTTGCACCAGATAGCAGCCACAAGACACCAAAATCTTTCAGAGAAAAAGAATTAATTGCTCCATTATCAGAAAAAACCAAATTCTTTGTTCTTATTGTCTTGTATTGTCCTAAATCCTAATTGTCCAAATTTTTATTACTCTAATTATATTACTATTTTAATAACCATTTTATTACTACTAAACTTTTAAAATTCTAAAAACAAGTGATTGGCATTTTTCACACTATGTAAGATACTTTTTTTTAAAAGAGAGGAACGAGGTACTCCCACAGAGATGGCAGCCACAGGACACCTGAATCTTCCAGAGAAAAAGAATTTATTGCTCCATTATCAGCAGAAATGAACTTCTTCCTGCCTCACTCAGCCCTGAAGATGCTGTCAGGACTAAGAGGAAACAGCTGACAGAATGAAGAGATGAACTTTTGGTAAAAGTGAAGGATGCATGTCCTGGAGAAATAAATAATTTCCTGAGCTTGAATCCTGTCATGATTTGGATAAATCAGGGGCTGTGGGGTTTGGGAGGATTTCTTTTCTCTTCAGGCATTCAAAGTTCTAAATTTTAGCACAAGCATTTGTTTTAAATAATGTGAATTATTTTTTAAAAAAACCCTTTAATACTGATTTTGAGCAAGTTGGTTGAAATTAATTTGCATTCAGGAAAATTTACATTCAGGACAAAAGTTGACACTGACCTGGATCTGGACTGTCCATAACTCTTTGTTTTTATTGTCTCATTGTGCTAACCCCAATTGTCCAAATTTTTATTACTCTAATTATATTACTGTTTTTATAACCATTTTATTACTATTAAACTTTTAAAATCCTAAAAACAAGTGATTGGTGTTTTTCACAAGAGGAAAAAATTGACAGCGACCAGACAGAATCCTGTGTTTGAATGGAATTTATGCATCATGGATGAGGTGTATGAATATGCAACAGGCTGTTGCTTTTAAGGGTTAATCCTTTGTTAATGTGGGTCCTTATTTAGCCCAGAAAGAGGTACCTGGACTGTCCATAACTCTTTGTTTCTATTGTCTCCTATTGTCCTAAATCCTAATTGTCCAAATTTTAATTACTCTAATTTTATTACTGTTTTTATAACCATTTTATTACTATTAAACTTTTAAAATTTTAAAAACAAGTGATTGGCATTTTTCACAAGAGGAAGAAGTTGACACTGACCAGCCAGAATCCTCTGTCTGAATGGAATTTATGCATCATGTATGAGGTGTATGAATATGCAACAGGCTGCTCTTTTAAGGGTTAATCCTCTGTTAATGTGGGTCCTTTTCTGGGCTTATTTTGCCCAGAAAGAGGTACCCAGACTGCCTGTAACTCTTTGTTTTTATTGTCCTAAATCCCAATTGTTCAAATTATTATTACTCTAATTATATTACTATTTTCACAACCATTTTATTACTATTAAACTTTTAAAATCCTAAAAACAAGTGCTTGGTGTTTTTCACGCTGGCCCCCAGAGCAGAGCCTGGGCCGTGCTCTGAGCCCTCCCTGCAGACACTGCTGGATGTGAGTCAAGTCCCCTCTGAGTTTTCTCCTCCCCAGGCTGAACATACCCAGCTCCCTCAGCCTTTCCTGGTTAGGAAATGCTCCAGCACCTCCTTCATCATCCTCACAAGCCTCTGCTGGACCCCACTGCTGGTTCCTCCTGTCCTGAGGAGCTCAGAACTGGACAGAGCACCCCGAATGTGCATCCCAGGGCTGAGCAGAGGGGCAGGATCACTCCCTGACCTGCTGGAAATGCTCTCATCCCGAGATCCCCTTGGCATTCCTGGCACAAGGGAACGCTGCTGGCTCAGGGACAGCTCCTTGTCCACCAGGACACCCAGGTCCTTCTCATGCAGTTGTGAAAAATGTGTATTTTATGATCGGCTTTTTGCAAATATTAAAGTGAATATTGTATGTGTTGTGTTGGAAAGTTATGCTGTGTTAATTCTCTTAAGTAGTGTGTTAAATATGGTTGTAGGTTATAAAAAAATGTTAAAATAGAAACTATGCTATGTAGGATACTTTTTTTTAAGAAAGGACTCACAGCGAGATAGCAGCCACAGGACACCTGAATCTTTCAGAGAAAAAGAATTTATTGCCCTCTTATCAGAAGAAACGAACTTCTTTCCGCCTCGAAGGTGTTGTTAAGATTCAGAGGAAGAAACTGACAGAATCCTGTGTTTGAATGGAATTTATGTATCATGTATGAGATGTATGAATATGCAACAGACTATTATTGTTTTTAAAGGTTAATCCTTTGTTAACGTGGGTCCATTTTCAGGCTTGTGCTGCCCAGAAAGAGGTACCTGGACGTCCATAACTCTTTAGTTCTATTGCCTCATATCGTCCTAATTCAAATTGTCCAAATGATTATTTCTCTAATTGTATTACTATTTTTATAACCATTTTATTACTATCAAACTTTTAAAATTTATAAAAAAACAAGTGATTGGCGTTTTTCACACCGGTGTCTGCCGGTGCTCAGGGCTGTTCTCCCCAGGTTCAGAGCCCTGAACTGCACTGTACTGGATTTCAGAAGGTTTTTTCCTGCATGTCAAAGTCCCTCTGAAAGGGCACAACCCTCTGAGACATCGGCCATTCCTTGTTTTGTACCATCAGCGAACTTGCTGAGGAAGCACCAACCCCTTTGTCCAAACAAGCCACGAACACCAAGCACAGAACCCTTGGGGCACCACTCGTGACAGGCCCCCCCTTACACCCTGTGCGCCGATCCCGAGCCTTCGGGACCTGTTTTCCATTCCCCCCTCATTTACAGTAACCTCAGGGACACTTTCCCAGTCCCAAAGCCCCTGACAGAACTCCCGACAGAGAACTCAGACTTCCAACCCTGGGGCCACCTCAGGCCGGGAACCGGGAACCCCCAGCAGCAGCAGACCAGGCCTCGGCGCCCGCACCCCGCAACCTCCGGGCAGCCCGGAGTTAAGAAGCCGGGACAGCCCGGGAATCCTCCCCGGGACCCCCCAAAACCCCTCGAGACCCCCCAAAATCCCCGCTGCCCCCAACATGGCGGGTCCCCCCCCCCAGGGGCCGCCCGAGGCGTGGCGCCCCCTGGCGGTTCCCGAGACACGCGCCCCCCGCGCGCGCGTGCGGACCCGCTTGAGAGCAGGGCCGCGCCCACCGGAACGGCCCCGCGGGGGTGGGGAGGGAGGCCCAGCCGGTCCGCTCGGCGCCGCGACCCACCTGCCCTGGCTTGGCCGCGGAGGCGGGTGGCGAAGAAGAGAAGGACGGCGAGCAGCACGGCAGCGGCGGCGAGCAGAACCGCGTCCATCCCGCAGCGCCGGCTCCGCCCACATCAGCCTTGGTACGCCCCGTCCCCTTCCCCTGCCGCAAGGCCCCCCTCGCGCGGGCTGCCCCGCGGGGTGCCTGTGGCGGCGCGCCGCGGAGGCCGCGCTGCGATGGGGCAGGCGCGGCGCGGGCAGCCCGCGGGAGGGGTCCTGACTCGTCCCTGAGGCGGGCTCTGAGGGAGGGCGCGGAAAAAGGAATTAAAGGCGGGATTAAAGCAGAAGTTCAAGGAGAAATTAAAAATTATGAGGCAAAACCGGCCGTGAGCGCGGCGCCCGCGGGTCTGGCCGCCCGGCACGGCTGCTGTGAGCGGCTGGTGACGCGTCCGTCCTCCACACACGGCGGGTGGGGCCAGGCTGGGGAGATCTCAGCCGTGACCCGGCACCGGCTGCACCCCAGACAGGCCCTGACAGCTGTCGGGGTGTCCCAGGCAATGATGAAACTTAAATTACATCTTTGAGTAATTTCTGTCCTCTGCCTTTAGGTCTGTGGAATTTGGGAATGGGATGAAGCTGGAGCTGCCGTGTCAGGAGTGATGTCCTGACCTGGCCTGAACCAAAAGTGCACAAAAAGATGCAGAAACTTGCACTGGAGACGGAAAAGAAATTTCCCCCCTTTGCATGGTCACCCACTGTTAGATCTGAAACCTTGTCAGGCTCTGCCCCAGTCCTATGAGTGAGGAGAGAAATTTTTTAAACTTTACCCATTTTCACTTAGTGGTTGTGAAGTTCTGGCTGATCAAGCCCTTTCTTGCTTCAGAAATGTTTTCAGCGTGACTGTTTAAAGCACTCTTGGTGGGGGAAAGTGTGTTAATAAATTGAAAATGCAAATTAGAGGCTATGGGACATCTAAAGGTGATCAAAAGCACTGCTTAGCTAATTAGTTATTACTGTGGGCTCCACAGCTGCCTGTGTCCCTGTCACCAGCTCGAGATGAGTTCAGATCTGTCAGCAGATGAAAAGCAGCTTCTGCTGAGGGATTTGCTGAATTTTAGCCATGTAGGACCAGCAACACAGTAGGAAGCTCTCAAAAAAGAGCTGAACTACAGGCTGAGTGTTTTATGGCAAAGTTTTATTTTAGTAATAGCCTTTCAAAAATCTTATTTTGGGAGTAATTCATGGAATCGTGGAATAGCTTGGGTTGGAAGGAACCTTAAGGATGATCTTGTTCCATTCCTTGCCATGGGCAGGGACACCTTCCACTATCCCAGGGTGCTCCAAGCCCTGTCCAGCCTGGCCTTGGGCATTCCAGGGATCCAGGGGCAGCCACAGCTCCTCTGGGCACCCTGTGCCAGGGCCTCCACACCCTCAAAAGGAAGAATTTCTTCCTAATATCCCATCCATCCCTGCCCTCTGGCAGTGGGAACCATTCCCTGTGTCCTGTCCCTCCATCCCTTGTCCCCAGTCTCTCTCCAGCTCTCCTGGAGCCCCTTTAGGCCCTGCAAAGGGCTCTGAAATCCCTCCTGGGTCCTTCCTTTCTCCAGGTGAACATTCCCAGCTCTCTCAGCCTGGCTCCAGCCCTTGGAGCATCTCCATGGCTTCCTCTGGATTTGCTCCAGCAGCTCCAGCTCCTCCTGCTCTTGGCCCCAGGGCTGGAGCAGCTCTGCAGGAGAGTCTCACCTGCAGAATCCCCCTGCCCTGCTGGGGATGAGCACACAGAGGGCTCTGGCTGGGCCATGTGGAGCTTCTCACCTACCCCATCTCCCCCTCAGGCTCAGTTTCTCACCCACCCCATCTCCCCCTCAGGTTCAGCCTCTCACCCACCCCATCTCCCCCTCAGGCTTGGCTTCTCACCCACCCCATCTCCCCCTCAGGTTCAGCTTCTCCCTCACCCCAACTCCCCCTCAGGCTCAGCTTCTCCCTCACCCCATCTCCCCCTCAGGCTCGGCTTCTCACCCACCCCATCTCCCCCTCAGGCTCAGTTTCTCACCCACCCCATCTCCCCCTTAGGTTCAGCCTCTCACCCACCCAATCTCCCTCCCAGGTTCAGCTTCTCCCTCACCCCAACTCTCTCTCAGGTTCAGCCTCTCACCCACCCCATCTCCCCCTCAGGTTCAGCTTCTCCCTCACCCCAACTCTCTCTCAGGTTCAGCCTCTCACCCACACCAACTCCCCCTCACATTCAGCTTCTCCCTCACCCCAACTCCCCTTCAGGCTCAGCTTTGGCCAAAGCACCCATGGGCAAGCTGAGGTTCCCAAAGCCTCTTTGTTCTTTGTCATCCAGCCCTGCAGGCAGCCAGCACACACTCGTGTCAGTGCTGAGTGGTTTACTGTGTCGGTGTCGAGTGGTTCATTTCCCTGCATAGTCCCTACTGCCTTTAAAATAAGGAGGTGGTGGTAATGGTGGGATGTCACCTGCTCCTCCTCTCTGGGCTGCAGAAGGAGCAGAGGAGTTTTTCCTGTAGGTGTCACCAATATCCCATGTAGAAACTGAGCTTAAACTGCCGGGGAAGGACCGAGCGTGGGATGCTCAGGTCGGTTTGATACAACACCAGAGTCTTCTGAAATATTTGAGATCCCTCGGGTTGCGTTTCACAGAAGCCTTTCTGGATTTTCCTAATTTAAGTCTGGAAAAATCCCTCTGGTTTCCTCAATAACCATGTAAATTCCAGAGGATTTTGAGGCTGGCTTTCTACCAGGACACTGGGAGAATGTGTGAAGGCTGTGATGAGCTGTGGGTGGTGATTGAATTTGGTGGCTGCTGCTGGAGCGTGACTGGTTCCACTCAGTCATGCAAACACTGCAAGAATATCACGGAATCATGGAATGATTTGGGTTGGGAGGGACCTTAGGTACCATCTCATTCCATGAGCAGGGACACCTTCAGTATCCCAGGGTGCTCCAAACCTCTCCCAACCTGCCCTTGGACACTTCCAGGGATCCAGGGACAGCCACAGCTTCTCTGGGCACCTGTGCCAGGGCTCAGCACCCTCACAGGGAACCCTCCTTACTATTTATTCTAAATCTGCCCTCTTTTAGCTTAAAAATGTTTCTGCTTGTCCCAGCAGTTGTAAATCCTTAATCACAATAATACAGTATTTGCAGACCTAGGGAATTTTCTCACCCAGCGTGGGAGCAGTGCCTGCTCCCAGTACAGGCTGTTTTAAAGGAAAATTGGTCTTTTTTCAATTTATTGTGACAAAAGGTAAAATAGCACATTCCCCCTCAAGCACCTCATTGTATAAGGAATTACATAGAATCACAGAATCATTGTTAGAAAAGCCCTCTTGCATCATCAAGCCCAACTATTCCCCTACTGCCAAAACCACCGCTAAACCACCCCAAAGTTCCACCTCTACACCTAAAATCCCTTTAAATGTAAATCCTTGTGGGGCTGGAGGCACATCCACTTTTTTGTGTCACTTCTTCGGAGCAGCCTGGAGAGCTCGCCCAGCTGGCAGAGCAGCCCCGAGGCTTCGATCCAGAGACGCGCGGTGGCGGCAGGTACCGGTGCCCGGTAATGAGGCTCTAATTCCCTGCGAATAAACCAAAGTGCATCCAGGAACTCGGTGTATCCCGGGGCCAACTGGCACAAAACGCCCTCTTCCACACTTGTCAGCTTGCCTCGCCTTCCAGGAGAGGGTGGCTGGATGCACGCTGCCTGCTGGGAGCTGTTCCTGGACTGCTTTGAGCCGGGAATTATCTCAAAAAGTGCAGCTTGGCACTCAGGTTTGTGCAGAGGGACTTTGTGACCATTTTCTCCCATGGATGTAAGAGCTGAAATAAGGGATGGAGGACTCCAAGTGGCTCTTCAAAATGCAGTTTATTGTATCCAAGATGTTCCAGCAGTCCAGGGTCGTGGATGAAAGGAATAGCAGATTTGTCTTTACAAATGGTCTGCTGGTAGATAAAACCAGCACTGGGAGATAAAAGAAACAATGGGAAGGATTCCACTGATTGATGAATGAAAAATGATATTTGCTTTTACAAGTAAACTTTAGCTTTGCTGATAAATGAAATTAGACATTGGAAGATGAAAGAAACAATAGGGAAGAAAAACCCCTTAATTTCATAAGAATTACAAATTAAAAAGGAGGGTTATACATTAGGGGGGAATCTTTGGTATCAGGTGTTCTGGGACGTCTGTACCTCTCAAGTGCCTCAGAAATGGGGAAAGAGAGAAGGGAAATGCAGCCGGGAAATTAGGATAAAAAGGAGGCTGCATCCTCAAAAAATTTGAGAGACCCCAGGGGAATGCCCCATGGCCTCTCCCTTTATTCAAATAAAGTTACAGGACTCCTCTGTCTTCTTTTTGGACATAAACCTCTGATGTTTGTGGATTAATTTTCCTAACATGGGTGACAGAGCCTGTGCCTACAGCTGTCAGCTCCAGCTGCAGGCAGGCCTGGAGACCCTGAGTTTAGGTTACAATGCATTAAAGACTTTTCTTTGCTGAGCATCTTCATACAGAGGAACCAATCTATACCTTAACTTTTATCTCTAGCCTATCATAACTACTGTAATTACCATATTCATATCACTGTTCTCCAATCACTATAAGTTAGTACATTACAGTTTAAGCTAGAAGTTGTTTTTCAGTTTCCTTGCAGTGGAAAATTCTGAGACCTTTTTTCCACTTGCAACATTTGCTGACTTGTTTGCCTGTGCTCTCTTTCTGCTTGGTAAAGACTTCTTCTTGTTTGGGGTGGGTTTATCCTTTGCTCTAAGCCATGCAAACCCCTTCTAACTCACACACCCTTTGCCTCCTTGGTTATCCAGTGAGACTGGCTCAGCAATTCTTTTCTTCTCTATCAAAACTTGCTTCCTTCTCTATTCCTTCTTCATATTCTACATTCAAAAATCTTTCTGCCAAGCATACATATCTGTGAGACTTTCTTGTCAAACTTTCATCCTTCCCAACAGATGTACCTCTCACTGCCTGGGCACACCTTATTTTCCAGCAGGGATTCAACCTTTGTGCAGCAGGATTTATTTACAGGGGGAAATGCTGCAAGTGCTGCCTTCCAGCTCCCACCCACTTGGAGATGGACCTCGGGTGTTCCTCCAAATGCTCTGGAGATGTGCTGATGAAGGGAGTGGGTTCTGCATCCTCCTTTGTGCCAGTGGGACACAGCACCTTCCAGTGAGTGCTCTGGATTGCAGGATCACACTCTGGGAAGGGTCTGGATCAGAGTGCCAAAGAGCTGCAGATTATTTTATAATAGTAGAGCAGTGAAGGATCTGGATCAGAGTGCCAAAGAGCTGCAGATTATTTTATAATTGCAGGGCAGTGAGCTGGTGATCCTAATGAGGCACTCTGGATTGCAGGATCACACTCTGGGAAGGGTCTAGATCAGAGTGCCAAAGAACAGCAGATTATTTTATAATTGTAGGGCAGTGAAGGATCTGGATCACAGTGCCAAAGAGCTGCAGATTATTTTATAATTGCAGGGCAGTGAGCTGGTGATCCTAAATGTGGGGTGAGCTCCACCCAGGACCCCCCTGCACCATCCTGGAGCTCAGCACCTCCCCAAAGCCTCTGAAGAAGCTTCTGAGATCTGTCTTGCTCTTTTCTGGCCCTGCTGCTTCCTTCTCACTGCTCTACTTTTGTCACTTGTTTTAGGAGAAATAAAATTGTTTCCTGTTGCTTGAGATAGCTTCCAAATCTCCCTTAAACAGCGAAATTTAAACACAAGTAGTGGTCATAATCAAAATAGAATCTTAGTACTTGAAAACAACGTTACAAAATTAAGAAATGCATAAAAAATTGAAGGCTTGAAATCATTGTGAGGTGATTCCCTCCTCTGTGTTGTGTTTTATAACAGCTCATATTTGCTCTGAAGGTTTGGCTGACTGGTCTAGTTCAGCCACAGCTGCTTCTGGTCCAGGATGTCTGAGTGATGCAGAGAGTGGGACTTGATCAGATAAATGCCCTTTCTGCCTTAAAAGCTGGGGGAAATTTTGAAGCAAATAATGCCAGTAAAGATATAAATCTAAAAGAAATCCAGCCAGGCTAAGGATTTCTTTGAGCAAGTCTTCAAAAATATTTGGAGATCAAGAGTGTGCTGACAGGAGATTAGGGAAAAAATAGTGGTGAAGTGAAATCCTTACAAGTGAAATTCAGATGCTTTCCCTCCTGTGGCCACGAAACCAAAACCTTTCAAAGGCTCTTTGGTGAACAGTGAAGCCACAGAGGTGGGGTGGATTTGGATGTTCCTGGTTAATGCCCTGAGCACAGGGTTCAGCCTTGTGGCTGTTAGGAAAATTAATCCACAAACATCAGAGGTTTATGTCCAAAAAGGAGACAGAGGAGTCCTTTTACTTTATTGAAATAAAGGGAGAGGCCATGGGGCATTCCCCTGGGATCTCTCAAATTTTTTGAGGATGCAGCCTCCTTTTTATCCCAACTTCCTGGCTGCATTCCCCTTCTCTCTTTCCCCATTTCTGAGGCACTTGAGAGGTACAGACTGCCCAGAACACCTGATACCAAAGATTCCCCCCTAATGTACAACTCTCCCTTTTAATTTTTAATTTTTATGAAATTAAGGGGTTTTTCTTCCCTATTGTTTCTTTCATCTTCCAATGTCTAATTTCATTTATCAGCAAAGCCAAAGTTTATTTGTAAAAGCAAATATCGTTTTCCATTCATCAATCAGTGGAATCCTTCCCAATGTTTCTTTTATCTCCCATTGCTGGTTTTATCTTCCAGGAGACCCACAGCTTGTTTATAAAGACAAATCTGCTGTTCCTCTCATGGCTGTGACTGCATCGCTGGCTGTCTTTTCAGCAATTTATCTGTAATCTTTTCTTCATCTCTTTTGGTTTTAACTATTCCAGATGATTCTTAACCAGTGTTTCTTGGGCATGGACACATTCCTAGAGAAGACCTGTTGTAGTTCCCATCCCTGGAGGTGTCCCAGGAATGACTCAGGTGACACTGAGAGCTCTGGGCTGGTTGACAAGGCTGTGATGGGTCAAAAGTTGGGCTGATCTTGGAGGTGTTTTCCAAGATTTAGCTCCAGCTGCATTATCTGAGCATGGCCAAGCTTCTCCTCTGGAATTTGCTAGCTGAAAATCAAAGATAAAAATACTGGTTTTCTTCCCAAAGTCAGCCCTGGGAGGGCAACCATCAGAGAAACAACAGTGGTGGAAATGTTCAGAGGTTGCTGCTGCTCTGGGTGTCTTTGTCATTCAGAGCTCCCTGCTCTCCTCTCATGCCCATCGAGCTGTTTGTCTAGAGCCTTAATGAGTTTCCTGTATCTTTTCAAAATGTAAATTGTAACCAATTTTCAAGTCATTAGTTATAAAGTCAGTCACTGCAGCCCCTCTTTAATTTCACCTGTCCCTTCCCATGTTTCCATTAAACCCCAGTTAATTACAAATTAATCTCATTCTCAGGGCATCAGCTGCATTTGTAATAAATGTCTCTCAAAGTCTGTGACTCAGCTGACAGCACAGAGCAG
The DNA here is from genome assembly GCF_023055355.1 of Agelaius tricolor. Lineage (NCBI taxonomy): Eukaryota > Metazoa > Chordata > Aves > Passeriformes > Icteridae > Agelaius > Agelaius tricolor. The sequence continues at coordinate 176,757 of NW_027269284.1, read as the reverse complement.
TGACCAAGACCTGGATGAACAGGATTTCCAGTCCAAATTAACAAAGAACTGTTCTCCTGGCTCCAAAAATCCACCAGCACAAGGGGGAAAGCAAACCAGAGATGCCAAAATGGAATTTGATTTCTTTGCTGCAGGTGAAGAAAAGGGGAGCAGTTGTGACCCAGCAGTACCTCCCTCAGGTTGTCCCCAGGGGACTTGCAGCTGTAATGGCTTTGCTGCCTGAGGGGAGGCTTTTAGCTGCAAAAATCCACTTTTCCAGCCAACTCCCATAAATCCAGAGCATTTAGTTGGATTGCAGACTCCCATTGCTTAATGGGAACATTGCTCACCATTTCACATCCTGGTTTTGGCATGAGCAGCTGGAGGCATGGACTGCATTCCTCTTCCTGGGTGCTGCACAGAAGAAATCACTTTTATTTTGGCTTGGCTGGAGACTGAACTGTGGGGTGCCTATTTGTGGCATTCACATTCCCTGAACAAATTCCTTCACCCAGGGTTTTTCTCCTGGGAAGCTGAAAGGCAGCAAGAGAGGCCTCAGAGAAAAGGAAAACAATTCTTATCTCATTTGCTTCCCCTTTGTTGTGCTCATGTGGAATGTGTTTGGAGATTGTTCACCCACAGGTGATTGTTCCATTGGATTCTGCTGGGAGTTGTTTTCACTCTTTGGCCAATTGGGGCCAAGCTGTGTCAGGACTCTGGAAAGAGTCAGGAGTTTTCATTATTATCTTTTTAGCCTTCTCTAAGTATCCTGTCTGTATTCTTTAGTATAGTATTCTTTAATATAATATAATAAAGTAATAAATTAGCCTTCTGATAAGATGGAGTCAGATGCATCATTCCTTCCCTCATCAGGGTGGCCGTGTGTTGTCATCTTATTGCAGGGGTTCCACGCTGGTGTCTCCTTATTGCAAAAGTTCCAAACCTCCTTGGTGTTTCTCATGGGCAGCTCCTCAGAGCACTGCCTCTTTCCTCTTCACAAAGCAACCACTGACTCCAGTGCCCCTCTCACCCAGCCACCCCACTCTTTTATAGCACTCTTCTTCTCACTGGTTCCAGCTGTGGCCCGTTAAAGTCAGGCCTGTTCCTAATCTTTGATAATTGGCCCAGCTGCAACTCCTTAGGGGTAAGATTACTTTCTACACTGTCTTTATTTTCTTATATTCTATCCCCCTATAGCCATGCATTTACAGTACCTGTTGTCTTTGGGGCAAAGCCTCCCCTCCTCTAAAGGCTTTCCCCCACTGTTCTCAGCATCCCTCTACCTCTGCCTTCCCTCTGTGCTCATGGTGGAACGGACCAGGGAGTGGATCCTGGCTTCTCACAGCCTTTTTATCAGCAGGAGATGTGTCTGTGGCAGGACAGCATTACTGGGGTAAGCCAAGGGTGGGAGTTCACCTGCCTGCATTCATCTCCCTTCCAGGCTTCTTCAGTGGGGCTGGACAAGCCCAGGTCCTCCTGCTCCCTGCCCTGGTGGTGCCAGACTTCACTTAATGTGTCTGTCCATCCTTCTGTCTTGCACATGAACAACTTGGCTGATAGAAGGGTCTCTTTGAGTTAGGTTTTCTAAGTTTTTGGAGATTTATATCACACTTGAGATAGCTCAGCTACTTCAGATGGCATAAAATCAGCAGGATGGCTTTTGAGGCAGTGTTGGAAACAGAAAAGTTTTAATAAAAGGCAAAATAACAAAGCTCTTGACAGAGAAAAACTGAGCTAGGGCAAGAGCTTCTTGCTCTTGGTAAAACACCTCACAAAAGTGATTTCTTTTTGTTCTCTTCTTTTTCTAGTAAATTGCTTAGGTGGGACTTTTTGGTTTCTGTCCAACTGGCTATCCTTAAGTTTGAGGTGAAATCCCCCAGGTCCTATGAGGTGTCTTTTTACCTAATTGAGGAGAGAAACTTCTGGGCTTCTTTTCCTTTTTTAAGGAGACAAAAGATAGTTTCGTCACTCCATCAATAGGGTGCACATTCCTACACTTGGCCAGTTGTGGTCTTGCCTTGTGAGATCCAATTTCTCTTTTCAGCTTCATAATTAAAATTATAGAGAAGGGAGAGCCTGACTCCCCTCAGAGGTGTGTGATAAAAGGATGGGAAGCAACAGGCCTTGGCTGCAGCAAGGGCAATTCTGTTGTGGTGTTGTGAGGTGAGAGATGAGAATTTGACCCCAAGTTCTCAGAAGACTGATTATTATATTATATTATATTATATTATATTATATTATATTATATTATATTATATTATATTATATTATATTATATTTTATATATTATATTATATTATATTATATTATAATTTATATATTATATTATAATGATATACTAAAACTATACTAAAGAAAGAGAAAGGAGACATCAGAAGGCTAGACAAGAATGAATAATAAAAACCTTGGACTGGGATTGGTCATTAATTAAAAACAATTCACATGGAACCAATCAAAGATGCACCTGTTGGTAAAGCATCTCCAGAGCACATTCCAAGCAATCAGATAATTATTGTTTACATTTCTTTTCTGAGGCTTCTCAGCTCCTCAGGAGAAAAGTCCTGGTGAAGGGATTTTTCAGAAAATGTCATGGTGACATAGTTCCATAAGGCAATGAACAATGTTTGCACTGGGAGGATGGAGAAATGCTGGACCACGAGCCCAGAGGGGTGGGGGCATTGCTTCCCTTGGAGGTGTTCTGTCAGAATTCAGGACGTCCCTCTGGCTGTCCTGGATTGCCAGAACCCCTGCCAGGGGCTCAGAGACCTTGGCACAGAGCCCAAAACACCTGTGGGTTTGATTATGACCCATGGAAAAATTACCAACCTCATATGAGGATCTGCAAGCCACAAAAGTCTAAGTAGAATAATAGTTATTTTATCATGGGGTGAAAAATAGATTTTTGGGGTTTTTAGAATGGGAGTTCAGGAGGCAAGATGGAGGAATCTGGGCATGTCCAGTCTTTCTCTTTCTTCTTCTTGGCCTCCATCTTCTGCTGTGATGGTGGCACTTTTGGATTGGTTTAGAGTAGAAGCTCAGTGTCTAACATAGGTGATGGGTATTGGAAGTTATGGTAAATAATGTACAGGTAGTTTTTAGTATAAAAAGATAACACTGCCCCAGGGGCAGGCAGAGTGCCTCTGTCTGACCTGCTGAATGGACCTTGGCAGGCCAGAGACAGAATTTTATAGATAAGAAACAATAAACAACCTTGAGAATGAGAACTGAAGAGTTCTGACTCTCTCTTTGACTGCCAGGCTGGGAAAAGAGATTTTCTAACACATCTCGGGGTCACTCTGAGCAGCAGAACCCCGAGAGTGTCCCACACTCAGCTGGAGAAGCCTGAATTTTGATGCAATTCTGCAAATGCCCATGAATCAGAACAGAAAGAATTGCATGTACAAGCTGAGATGAGTGTGGATGCAGCCTGCAGAGTCTCCTTATCTGTCTTTGAAATGCCACTGCTCCACGCTACCAGCAGCCACCAGGAATATTCGCTTTTCTCCTCGGACTGCGTGGAGCACACTGATAATTCTGGGAGCAGCAAGGCTGCTTTCATCTTCCTGCAGCTAATCCAAACAGATCACGTTGTTAGGGGGAGTCAGGGGAGAGCAGGAGAAGACAGAGTATCTTTATTTAAAAATAAATTAAAGAAATCCTTAAAATCAAAGCTCTTAGCAGGGGTTCAGCAGGATCAGGAGGCAGCAGTCCTTGCTGGTGCTGGATTTATTGCCTGTGTTAAATGTCTGGGCTGAATTGCCTCATCTTCCCACAAATGGAGCTGCTCCTACCTCGTGTTGGTTGGGCAGTGGGGAAAAGGGAGCAGAGCTGTCTGTGCTGTCCCTGCTCTGTGGATAACAGAGCAGGAGCAGGAATTGTGAGGACTGTCAGGCTGGATTAGGCTCGAGGCACACAGAATCCAGTTCCTTGCTTGCTTTGCTGATCAGCACAGCAGGTTTCCAGGAATCATTTTAAAAGCATTTCAGAGGAAAAAATTGTTCATTTTGTTCCCCTTTCCCCCAAAATATTGCCCTGACTGCTATCCTTCCACAAAAATTCAGGAAGATTTCCAAGAGTCTCTGCAAGGCTGTGAGCTGCTGGTGGTGGTGTAGACCCACAGTAAGTTGTAGGGACAAGTGATTGAGGTTGTCACAGCAGCCTGGGCTGTGGGAACAACCTGGGGAAGACAGCTGGGATCCCCCAGGGAAGTGGGAAAAGGTCAGAACTGGCACATGGGCTTTGCCAGAGGTACCAGGAGTCTTCTGCTGCCTCTGTGTATTTTGAATGAGGAAAGCCTGGAACCTTTAGGTGTTGGACTTGGATGATCCTTGTGGGTCCCTTCCAATTCAGGATTTTCCATGATATTCTAAAGGAAAGGGCAGGGAAACCCAGGCTACAAATGTCCCTCAAAAGCAGCCAGGAAAACACCTTTGCAGGGATCTGTCTCCAACAGAGGTCATGGTGCTCAGAAATTATCTTTGCTCTGTGTTGCAGATCCTAAAGTAGCTAAACTGGATCCCTTCAAGGAGAGATACAGAACCAGTAACCCCATGAACAAGGTTCACTGGAGTTCATCTCCCATTGGCAACCAAATAATGGAATCACAGACTGGTTTGGGTTGGAAGACACCTTAAAGATCATCCCATTGCACCCCCTGCCATGAAGGGACACTTTTCCACAATCCCAGGTGGTTCCAAATCCCCTCCAACCTGGCCTTGGACATTTCCAGGGATCCAGGGGCAGCCACAGCTTCTCTGGGCACCCTGTGCCAGGGCCTCACCCCTTTTACAGTCAGCAATTAAATAATTCTAATCAATCTAAATCCATTCTCCACTGAGCCTGTGTTTGTGCCCCCTCCCAAGGGATTTAAAGGAATGCCTCCTGTAAGTCTCTAAGTGAAGAGGAGGGTGTGGATACCTTGTGAATATCTGTGGGATTGAGGAAAGTGGATTCCCAGGGCTCCCACAGGCACTTCCCATCCCACTGCTGGGCATTATCCCAACCCCAAGCCAGGGGAAAAGTGGGGAGATGAGCTCAGTGTGGCTGCTGGAGGATTTCCTGGATTATTGATGAATACATCAGGGGCATGGGGACAGGAACTGTCTGTAGTGCCATTAGTGCAGGGCTGGAGGATGAATCCATGGCCAGAGATGACTGCACAGGTTACTTTGTCTTCTCTTTGATTTAAGCACTGTACAATTAGTCCAGAGCTTGAAAATTATGCTATTAAACATTGTGCTGTCCTTTTTAATGGATGGCTACTGGGAGAACTTCCTGGAAGATTTCCAATATTCCTGTTTCCATAGGAAGTGTGCAAAAGGAGAAGGGCTGCCTAAGATCCCACCTATTCACCCCAAATCAGCATCACCTCTCCTGCTGCATCCCTAATAATTGTCTGTGTGCTTGAAAGCCACGTGCCCTGTCCCACCTCCAAACCCTTCCAGTTCATCATTGTCCCTGTCACAGCAAGGGTTTCCTTTATTCCTGACCTAAATCTTCCTGCAGACAATATAAGCCCAAGATCATCCCCATCCCATGATGAATATTCATCATTTTCTCTCCCATAACGAAGGTCAGTGTTCTTTAATAAGAGAGAAGAAAGGCACACAGGAGGTCCATTTAATAACAGAGGTGACTGGTATATAAAGCAGGGAGATATTATAATTAATATCACAAGGGTGGGAATGTGCTCAGGAAAATCCTGGCAACCAGGAGGAAGGGATGCCATGAAGTTTTAGCTTCGAGAAGTTAAAAAAAGCTTTGACTGAAGTTAATGGAAATTCTGCCTGCATAAGAAACACAGGTGGAAGGGAAAATCGGCTTATTTTAATCAAAGCAAGAGGGGAAAAAAAAACCAACCCTAATTTAAATCAGTCCAAGTGATTGCAGGCTTAATTCTCTCCCCTTATTAGACTCTTCAATCCTAACCCTACAGGCCTAAGAGATCTCTTTGCACTGGAGGCACAGGAATTGGATTTGTATGCACGCTGACCTGGAAGGGATGGAGTGAATCCATCCTCTGTCTGTGGGGAGGATTCCCAATTAAATCTGCTGGGAAAGATGATTACATGACCCCAGCCTTGTCTGGAAGCGGGATGGCTGGGGAGGTTCCTCTCTGTCAGTGCTCTGAGGTGCTGGATAATTGCTATGGATGGAAAAAGGAGGAGGAGGAGGAGGAGGTGCTTTGCTCCTGTTCTGAGCTGGAGGGAAAGGAGGGATGAAGCATCCATGAGGACAGGCTGGGAGAATTGGGATTGTTCAGCCTGGAGAAGAGGAGGCTTTAGGGTTCCAATTGCAGCCTTCCAGGACCTAAAGAGGCTCCAGGAGAGGTGGAGATGGACTTTGGACAAGGGATGGAGGCACAGGACAAAGAAGAATGGCTTCAAATGGAAAGAGAGTAGGTTTAGAATGGCTACTAAGAAGAAATTGTTCCATGTGAAGGTGGTGGCCCCTGGCACTGGTTGCCCAAGGAATCTATGGCTGCCCCTGGATCCCTGGAAGTGTCCAAGGCCAGGATGGATGGGGCTTGGAGCACCCTGGGATAGTGGAAGGTGTCCCTGCATGGCAGAGGTTGGAACAAGATGGTCTTTAAGGTCCCTTCCAACCCAAACTATTCCATGATTCTGTGATGAAGTTTCAAAAGGAGGGTGGGGAAAATCAATCAGGACATGTTTACTTTATTTAAAAAAATTAAAATGAATTCCCAAAATGTCATTATTAAAAAAACCCAACCACCCCCCCCGCAAGCCTCACAGCTTTAGTTTTCTTTTCCTCCCTCCTGCAATTTTTATCTGCTCTGCAAAAAGACAGAAGGAAGGAAAAGGATGCCAGGTAAGTGTTACTTTAGAAAGCCCTGATAAAAACCCCTGATTTACCTTGATTTTAATGGGGTTCAGCCAAAATTCCTAGCAGGACATAAATGTGAACTCATTCCATTCCTTCCCATTTCACTTTTTTTTCCATCCCAGAAATGACACAGGCAGAGAGGTTGGAAGCAGCCAATTCCCATGAATAAGTGGAGGAGAGACCCCATTTCATCCTGGCAGTCATTCCTGAACTGGGGCCAATTCATTAGGCAGAGATCTCCTCATCCCTGAGCAGAACAGCCTGTTCTGCCTGCCCCGAGTGCCTTCTGCTCTCCCAGCACTGCAGAGGTTGCTGCTTGGAGAGGGACAGCCTTGGTGAGATATTTATATGGATTTGGGTGTGGAAAATTTAAAAAAAAGAAAGCTCATTTTGTTGCAAAATGTTTAATTTTTCACTGCTCCCATCCACCTTCTTCCCCATCCACAGAAATCATCCGACCCAGGAGGATTCATCCACAAAGAATGCTGTGTTTTCAGTTATATTATTTTTTCTTCTTTATTTTGTTTTTGGGGTTTTTTAGGGATTGTTTTTCAACAGAAAAGCAAAACTATAATTGGGAAAAAAGATGATTTGTCCTGCCCTCATCCCTGTCCCTTTGCAGCCTGGGCTTGGGCAACCTCTCCAAGGCTGCTGCTTGGAGAGGGACAGCCTTGGTGAGATATTTGTATGGATTTGTGTGTGGAAAATTAAAAAAAAAGGCTCATTTTGTTGCAAATTTAAAATTTTTCACGGCTCCCATCCATCTTCTTCCCCTTGTGTGGAAAAGAAAAATAAAAAAGGCTCATTTTGTTGCAATTTAAAAAATTTTTTACTGCTCACATCCACCTTCTTCCCCATCCACAGAAATCATACAGCCCGGGAGGATTCATCCAAAAGAATGGTGTGTTTGCAGTTATATTATTTTTTCTTCTTTTGTTTGTTTTTGGGTTTTTTTAGGGATTGTTTTTCAACAGAAAAGCAAAACTATCCCAAAGATAATTTGTCCTGCCCTCATCCCTGTCCCTTTGCAGCCTGGGCTTGGGCAACCTTTCCAAGGTTGCTGCTTGGAGAGGGACAGCCTTGGTGAGATATTTGTATGGATTTGTGTGTGGAAAATTAAAAAAAAAGGCTCATTTTGTTGCAAAATTTTTAATTTTTCACTGCTCCCATCCACAGAAATCATCCAGCCCGGGAGGATTCATCCAAAAGAATGGTGTGTTTGCAATTATATCATTTTTTCTTCTTTGGTTTGTTTTGGGGTTTTTTTAGGGATTGTTTTTCAACAGAAAAGCAAAACTATCCCAAAGATGATTTGTCCTGCCCTCATCCCTGTCCCTTTGCAGCCTGGGCTTGGGCAACCTCTCCAAGGTTGCTGCTTGGAGAGGGACAGCCTTGGTGAGATATTTGTATGGATTTGTGTGTGGAAAATTAAAAAAAAAGGCTCATTTTGTTGCAAATTTTTAAATTTTTCACGGCTCCCATCCATCTTCTTCCCCTTGTGTGGAAAAGAAAAATAAGAAAGGCTCATTTTGTTGCAATTTAAAAAATTTTTTGCTGCTCCCTTCCACCTTCTTCCCCATCCACAGAAATCATACAGCCCGGGAGGATTCATCCAAAAGAATGGTGTGTTTGCAGTTATATTGGTTTTTCTTCTTTGGTTTGTTTTTGGGGTTTTTTTAGGGATTGCTTTTCAACAGAAAAGCAAAACTATAATTGAGAAAAAAGATGATTTGTCCTGCGCTCATCCCTGTCCCTTTGCAGCCTGGGGTTGGGCAACCTCTCCACGGTTGCTGCTTGGAGAGGGACAGCCTTGGTGAGACATTTGTATGGATTTGTGTGTGGAAAATTATAAAAAAGAAAGCTCAATTTGTTGCAAAATTTTTAATTTTTCACTGCTCCCATCCACAGAAATCATCCGACCCCGGAGAATTTATCCACAAAGAATGGTGTATTTGCAGTTATATTACTTTTTCTCTTTGGTTTGTTTTGGGGGTTTTTTTTAGGGATTGTTTTTCAACAGAAAAGCAAAACTATAATTGAGAAAAAAGCTGATTTGTCCTGTGCTCATCCCTGTCCCTCTGCAGCCTGGGCTCTGCAGTGCCAGCCCCAGCCCTGCCGTGTCCCCCCGGTGCCAGCAGCCAAGAAGGGCCGGGAGGACGGGGCTCGGGGCCTTCCCCAGTGATGGATTTTGCTGCCATCCCGTGGTCGCTGCCCTTTGGAGCCGCCGGACCGGTCTCAAGGCAGGCACTTGATGGTGTGGCCGTGACCTCCCCAGAACAGGAGCTGGACAAACTCCCAAAAGCCAGCAGAGAAAGGGACGGGGATTCCTCCTCCCGTTGTGCTGAAACACAAGGACAGCTCGTGGAGGGGCAGGTGCTGGAACAAGGAACTCAACAAAGGTGCTCCATCACCTTTCAGCACAAGAATGCCATTGGGATCCTGTTTCCATCTGTATTTATCCCCAGTTTCTCACAGAATTATGGACCCATGGGATCTCCTGAGATGGAAGGGACCCACAAACATCATCAAGTCGAACTCCTGGCCCTGTGTTGTCCTTTCAGGGTCCTGTCAGTGATGGAGTTGTGCTCACCCTTTCTCCCATGGCACTCCTGAGTCACTCAGCCTTTCCTGACTTTGCCTGCAGAGAGAGGAAAAACATCCTGGGTTAGGTTTTAGCCCTTCCCAACAAGAAAGACTGAGGGGCTGGAGCTGTCCAGGGAAGGGAGCAGAGCTGGGAAAGGGTCTGGAGCTCCAGGAGAGGCTGAGGGAGCTGGGCAGGGGCTGAGCCTGGAGCAAAGGAGGCTCAGGGGGGCCCTTGTGGCTCTGCACAGCTCCTGACAGGAGGGGACAGCCGGGGGGGTCGGGCTGTGCTCCAGGGAACAGGGACAGGAGCAGAGGGAACGGCCTCAGGCTGGGCCAGGGGAGGTTTAGATTGGATATTTGGGAAAATTTCATCATGGAAAGGGTGTCCAGCCCTGGCACAGCTGCCCAGGGAGGTGACAGAGTCACCATCCCTGAAAGTGTTCAAAAAACTCGTGAATGTGGCACTTGGGGGTGATTTAGGGGTGGCTGTGGCAGTGCTGGGGGAAAGGTTGGATTTGCTGATCTCAGAGGGCTTTTCCATCCTTAACAATTCTGGGATTCCATGGTTCTGGGGATTCCATGGTTTAGGGGTTCTGTCTGTCTGCCCACTCATTGCTTTAATGCATCAGGTCTTTGGTGTGAACCAGGCTGAACCTTTATCTCCACAACACAGTCTGGATCAGAGGGAAGCAGAAAATGCAACAGGAGCTGGAGGAGAGCAGCCACTGCCACCTCCTGGCTCATGGAGTGACCTAAACAGCTCCATGATTTTGGCCCAGGTCCCTTAAATGAGCTCTTGGCTGGATCCCAGCATGGACCAGGAGCTCTCCCACCCTTGTGAGGGATTTCTGGGTTCTGACTATCAGTGGTCTATCCAAGGCTTGTTCTTTCCATCGAGTCCAGGTGACCCTTCCTCATACATTCCAACGCCCTGAACCCCAAAATCAGCCTCAAACATCCCAGAGGATCTGATCCCACTGCCCCTGCAAGTGTCTGGGCCATCATTTTCCAGTCAGTGCTTGAGTGGCTGGTGTGGATTCAGTGTGTCAGAGCAGAGACTCCACAAAAAGCAACATTTCCTGCATGCAGCACCACATTTCAGCATTGAGGATAATTCTGTATTCCCATCTGCTTTATTTTAAGCAGCCCCAGGGATGGAAAGAGCCACCTTAAGAAAATACAGCCAGCACTCTCCTGCTCCAGCCACCCACGGGCTGACAGATTAAATCTCGTTTGCTTGTGCCAGAGTCTTGCTCACTTGTTTGTCATTATCTGGAGTTTTGTTAGGCTGTGTTAAAAAACAAAATCAGCAAAACAAAACTTTTTTTTTACCTTTTTAATTTTTTTTTTTTCCTTTTAATAAAAATAGAAGCTGTGTCAGGGATGGAGAAAAGTGCAGGCACACTCTTGGGGAGCAGCAGGGATCTGGTCCTGCCAAGGATGTGGGGATGGGAAGGTCTGGAAGACTGACAGGAGGAACTTCTGGCCATGCCTCACCTTGGGTGCTCACCCATCCCCACAGCCTGGCTCCAGGGCCTGCATGGACACCTCTAATGGCATTTTTTAAAAATTCCTTCCAAAATTTGCTGTTATCTTTGGAGTTCTCTTATCATGCACATCTTCTTCCACCCACGTTGGACACCAGAACGATCTCACAGTGAATTACATCCTTCTCCATTCAAATTCAAGTGGAAGAAATCCAGTGAAGAGCTGAGCAGACACATTTTTCCACCCTACATCAGCTTTCCATGCTGGATTCACATCTCCCTTTCTTCCCCCTTTTTCTCCTCCCTTTCTGTTTTGGTTTTTGGTTTTTGTTTTTTTTTTTTTCCTTCTTGCTGCACATCCTGATCTAGAGAATAAATCAGACGGGCTGAACTTCATGACTTGGGAAGCCACCACTCCCCAGACCATGGAATCACAGAATCCTGGAATGGTTTGGGTTGGAAGGGACCTCAAAGATCATCCAGTTCCACCCCCTGCCATGGGCAGGGACACCTTCCACTATCCCAGGTTGCTCCAAACCCCCTCCAGCCTGGCCTTGGACACTTCCAGGGATCCAGAGGCAGCCACAGCTTCTCTGGGCACCCTGTACCAGGGCCTGCCCACCCTCATAGGGAAGAATTTCTTCCCAAAATCCAAACTAAATCGACCTTCTTTCAGTGTGAAATGCCAGCTTTTCATAACCTCACCATTTGCTGCAATATTTTTGACAGTTCCAAAAATATTCAGGCCAGAAGAGCCCAAATGTTCCTGCAGCTCGCACAGATCAGCCTGGACTCAATCCTCTGGGATCTGTGAGGTCATCTGAGTGCCCATGGGAAGTGTCCCAAAGCACAGCCAGCGTCCCCTCTGTGGCTGCAGGAGGGGTGACAAACTGGTAGAGGAAAGGTGAAGGTCTAAGGTGGATCCAAATTGTGTCTACAACCCCTAAAGGAGGGTTCCAGAGAAGATGGAACTCTTGGAAGTGCACAGGGAAAGACAGGAGGTGACAGATCCAGTGAGAGGCAAGGGAGAAGTCTCCACTGTGAGAGTGGTCAAACACAGGAGAAGGGAGATTAAAGAGGCTGTGGATTCTCCATCCTTGGAAATACTCAAAATTCTGCTGGACATAATCAAGGGCAATAAATGGGTGTTAGAACAGGACTCATCTTTGGTTCAAAAGTTGAACTGGAGGCCTCAAAAACCCTCCTCCCACCTCAATTATTCTGCAGTTTTTTTCACACAGAACAGATGGAGGAACGTGAAATTATTCACATCCAATTTCTTGCAAAGCAAGACAGGGAAAGGGTTGTCCAGACTGCCCAGGGCAGTGGTGGAGTCACCATCCCTGGGAGTGTTCCAAAACCAGGTGGATAAGGCACTGAGGATGTGGATTAGTGGTGAACGTGGTGGTGGTGCTGGTGTGGCTCGGTGATCTTTGAGATCTTGACCAGATTCTGTCATTCTGTGCCTCCATGGTGAGTTCTCCCACCCAAATTTAAGTCTGGGTGACCTTCTCAGGGGCATGGGGTGAGTTTCTGGCAGGGCTGGCCACAGAATCCAGGCATTGAATTCCAGAGGGCGGAAATTCCACCTGGATGTGCTGTAGGAAAGACAATTTCAATCAAGAGCAAGGGCAGTTTTAGGACCATATAACTGCCTGTGGTACATAAACCTCTGCAGCACAATTTTCAAATCATCCTTTTTTACTTAAGGCAAGCAAAAATCCACAAGTAAAATCAACTTTTCCCTTTTTTTCACCCCTCCCAAATAAACTGAATGAAAATGACAGTGAACAACCTGCACAGAATTTAAGAGTTGAAGCTGTTGTACTCATCCCTGGTTTTGTGGGTAACACCTGAGAGCACCTGCAGAGTTACACTTTTATCACCAGGGGAAAGGGACAAATGCAGCCTCTGGATAAGCTCAAGCACAGAGCATCCTGTTTTTTCTTCACAGCCCATTGCAGTGTCATTACATCCACTCAAATAAATTGCCCAACAATCAGACCTGCCTCCTATTGACCTCTGGGGACTGAAGACAATGGAAGCTCCAGTGCTTGGATCAGGCTATAATGAGAAGATTGATGGTTTTGGGAAGACTTGCTGACTGCAGCTTGGACCAATCCACCAGGAGCTGGGTTTGAGGGCTGGGATTTGCTGGAGCTGCTTCTCTCCAAATGGTTTTCCCATGGAGAGGCTTTGTTGGGAGCAAACATCTTCCAGCATCCTGCTGCTCTTGGCTGGAGCAATTCCACTTGAAATAACCTCCCTGGCTGTGCTGCTGTGTGAAGAGAGATTTATTTTCATGCATAAGAATGCTGGAGGAAACTGCCAGAAAACAACTTTTTTTATTTTATTTTTAATTTGTTTCCTTTTTGAAATTATTTTAATAAATTTTATGAACACAGACTTATGGTTCCAGTTATACCAACAGTAAATCCTTGACTTTATGTGCAGAATGGAATCATTTAGGTTGGAAAAGCCTTCCAAGATTATTGAGTCCAGCCATTAACCCAGCACTGCCAAGGCCACCACTTAAATGCATCTCTAGATATAAAAATAAGGGGTGGTTCCACTTTGCCCATACAAAGTGGTTTTCGTGCAATTCCATTAAATCTGTGTCTGCAGTGATTTCACCTGATTTGCACCTTTCTCCATTGTCAGAAATGTCATTTTCCCACCCCAGGCTGATGTGACAGATATGTGACCATGGCTCCCACACCAAGGGTGGGCACATCCCAGCTGCAGCCAAACCTGGATGTCCCAAACCTCCCCCAAAACTGTGCAGCCACCACTGCTGAAAATGTTCATCCCACCTGGAAAAGGCTCTGGGCAACAGCTCTGACCTTCAAGCTGACCCAGAGGGTTGGACTGAAGAACTCAGAGGTCCCTCCCAACCTCAGTCCTTCAATATTTTGTGAAAGTGACCTTGAAAATGGCAGAATACCACTGAGTCAAGGATTTAAAGGGAAAAAAAAAACCCATACAGACTTGCATTTAAATCCCTTTGAACTTCTCCAAGATCAGCCAGAAGCTCTGATTTGATTTGATATTATTTCTTTTTTTCTCACTTTACAGCCTTGACTTGAACTGAACTAAAACCCATGGAACTGTTAATTGAAAACTGAGTGTCAACAGCAGTTCAGTGCAGAAAGAGTTTCAATTAAAAGCAATCTCTTCTTGCCATCCAAAGTAATATTTTCCCCTCCTGGCTAAATTTTAAGTGAAGCACAAAGTGGTTGCTTGTCAATGCTTTAATGGGATCTGAGCTATTGTGTGGGAAAACTTCCTTTCACTCAGAGGCCAAGCAGCTTTTCATTTCTCAGAGCTGAAAGCAGAGGAATGAGGGTTTTTTTTGGTGTGATGTGGCTGATCTGCTTTTCTCTTCTGGGCTGTGTGGGTGAGGAGTGAGGTGTGATGAAGAACACTATCCAAAACTCAGGGCTGGGTGGGAATCAGTGTTTCTCACTCCCTACCACCATGGATGGACCTCTGTCCACTCCCTGCCACCATGGATGGACCTCCATCCACTCCCTGCCACCATGGATGGACCTCTGTCCACTCCCTGCCACCATGGATGGACCTCTGTCCATTCCCTACCACCATGGACGGACCTCCATCCACTCCCTGCCATCATGGATGGACCTCTGTCCATTCCCTACCACCATGGATGGGCCTCTGTCCACTCCCTACCACTATGGATGGACCTCTGTCCACTCCCTGCCACCATGGATGGACCTCTGTCCATTCCCTACCACCATGGACGGACCTCCATCCACTCCCTGCCACCATGGATGGGCCTCCATCCACTCCCTGCCACCATGGATGGGCCTCTGTCCATTCCCTGCCACCATGGATGGACCTCTGTCCACTCCCTGCCACCATGGATGGACCTCCATCCACTCCTCTCCAGGTTGGTGCTCTGGTATTTATCCAGGATGGTTGAGCTGAGTGGGGACAACATGGCCAGAAGGTCCCCAGGTGCCCTCAGAAAGCTTCAGTTGGGTTTTTTGGCCAATTGATGCTGGGTGGGACACCCAGGGACACGAATTCTGGAGGGTTCCCAGAAGAGGGGAGCAGAGGAGAAAGAGATATTGAGAGGGTGGTGAGATACAAGAGGGGAGCTGGCTCTGGGGGTGTGGGGAAGGATGCCATCAAACCTGGTGACATCTCCTGGGAAAGGGGGGCTTCTTGCAGCAGGAAGGTTTTGGGTCACTTTCCCTGATGCAATCCAGAATGGAGATCATGTGAGAGTGAATTGGATTTGGGAGGAGAAGAAACAGCCTCAAATTGTGCCAGGGCAGGTTTAAGTTGGATATTAGGGAAAAATTCTTTGCAGAAATGGTTGACCAGCCCTGGCACAGGCTGCCCAGGGCAGTGGTGTGGCAGAGTCTGTAATTAAATCATCCTCACAGCTTCCAAAGATCTGTCCTTGCATCCTGCTCCCTCCAGAGCCAGCCTGGGTGTCCTTGCATCAATCCCTTCTCCTCTTGGTCCCCAGACACAGTGAGGATGTAACAGGGTGTCACCTTCCCAGCTCAGTGTAAAAACCTCTAATTGAAACCTTAAGAGCATTCCCAGATTTCTTTTCTCTTTAGGGTGTCTAAAACACCCTAAAAGGAAGTGGTGAAAAGCGACAGCTGATGAATAAACTGCTCCTCATCACTGGGAAATGGAGAAAATGCTCTGCCTGCTGTTTTAGGGCTTCCACGTAAAAAGCATTTGGGAGAAAGTTGTGGGGGCTGTGAGGTGTTCAAAAACAGGAGATCATTTTAGGAACAAACCCACTGAATGCTTCTTTGTGCACCAGCTCCCCTCCCTGCTTTGTTTTCTGATCAGCACTAAAATGGTCCTTAGCATGAAATTAAGGAGGTGAGGTTCACAGCAGCGCTGCTCCCAGGCGAGCAAAAGGGATTTGAAGGTTGTGTTAGGACCTCTTTTTTCATGTTTTAACTAATTCTGTTTAACCATTAACTTTGTGCATGCTCTGCTCTGTATTTTCTGGCCAGATGTGCTCAGCATGCTCAGATCTGCTGTGGCTCTGGGCTTCCAGACTTGTGTATGTGTGGGAACAACCCCAAATGCAGGGAGTAATCAGGATATGTGAGGCTACACCAGTCCTGGGAGCACCAGGCTTGGCCAAAAGAGCTGCTTTTATCACTGTGGGGGCATTTCTGCTGTGCACAGGGCAGCCAGTGCTGGGAAAAGTCAGAATTGCTGTGCTATAAATGTGTGATATGGTAATTTTTTTTCCCCTTTTAAGTGAAAGGAAATCACTTGGAATTGGGAAGATGTGGAAGCTTGAGCTGAAACTTGCACCCAGTGCACAGTCCTGCTGCTTTTTGTTTTGCAGAGTGAAGGAATTTCTAATACTGGGGAAATGTGGCAGCAAGCATTATTATCTGGCACTCCTTACTATTTATTTATTTATTTATTTATTTATTTAAATCCATTAACCCTTTCATAAGCAAGTGGGAACAGCATTTCCTATCTCTCTCTGTTTGCTCATCTCTAAAATGGGGAGATGGCACCTACAGGTTCCCTCACAAGATCTTGAGATCCTGCAGAGGATGGGCTACCCCAAGAATCCCCTCCCTTTTTCTGAGCTGGTCTCTGTTCTAATTTTGTGTTTGGATTCTCTTTGTCCTTCTTTACTTCAAAGGTGTTCAGGAGATGAGCCAGGCGTAACCGACTGAGATTTATCTCTGCGTGCATTCAGCAACACCCATAAATCACTGCTGAGGTAGGCAAAGCATTGAGAACAGGATCATTTCCATTTTATTTTGCTACAAAGCCTCCTGGAGGAGTCGTGGCAGGTTGCCTTTGTGCTGAAAGACACGGTGAAGTTGATAAAGAAATTCCACCAAGAGCCGATGTCGAGAGAAAATCTTTGCGAGACAGACGGGACTGGGAGCACTGCATGCAGATAAATGATACCAGCAGAGCTCAAAAACAGCCTCAACAGTTGCTGCCTGTCCTGTGGCTCGTAAAGAGGATGGTGATTGCTCTGGATGGTACCCCTGAGTCGTGTTTGTCATGGCAGAGCTCAGGCTGGTGTTTGGCACATTGGTGTGGGCAGGAAATGATGGGGAATTGGGCAGATGTCCCCTGGTCCTTGGTGTTGATCTAACCTGGGCCCTTCTGTGGGCAGGATTTGCCTGTAAATCACAGGAGATATTTCTGCCTGTTGTTTTGGGCAAGGTTCAGCAGGTTGATGTCCATCTGTCCAGTATTATCCTGGCATGATCCATCCAGCGTGTTCAGACACCAGTCGAGGAGCAGCAGGGCACAAGAGGGAAACAGACCTTGTGCAGCAGGCTTGGGATTTCCAGATCTTTGAGTTTTTGAGCCAAGGATTCTCCCTGCCAAACCAGGCAGGCAATTCCCTCCATTCCCAGTAACTTCCCATCACATTGCAGCACCCTCTGTGGTTTGGTTTGCAGACAGGTTTGTTAACCAAAGGATGTGGGAGACCTTCCCCTGTGAAATCCTTGCTAAGTGTCACTGGAAGTGTCCAAGGACAGGCTGGACAGGGCTTGGAGCACCCTGGGCTGATGGAAGGTGTCCCTGCCCATGGCAGGGGGTGGCACTGGCTGATTTTTAATGTCCCTTCCAACCCAAACCATTCCACGACTCTACACATGTAAAATTAAAGTTAAATAGTCCAACACTTGTTCAAGAAAAACAAGCCATCAACCAGCCCAAACCTTCTCATTTTTATGTTTTTCAGGATTCTCACTTCCTTACAACCTTGGCAGGGCTGCAAGATATGATCCAGCTGATGATTCACAGCTCTCTGGTGCTCCCAGCACATCAGTTCTGTCACAGCACCAGGGTCACAGAGGTGTCACAAAATCAGTGACTCCTTTCACTGAGCTGCTCCTCCAATACCTAAAGGAGCTCCAAGAGAGCTGGAGAGGGACTTTGGGCAAGGACAGAGGGAAGATTTAGATTAGAGATTGGGAAGAAGATAAAACCTTGATGTCTAAGTGCAATTCATCTTCTGGAGTCACCCTGGGACCTGCTGTGAGCAAGGCTCCTCACCAGCCTTCCTTGGGGACATTCAGGAGCCCAAAGGACAAGACAAGAAATGGGTTGAGAGAGCTCTGCCAGTGAGTGACCCCAGAGGTGTGTCCTGGGAAAAGCCGCTTGTCACTGTCCCAGACTTTGCAGCTCTCACATGGTCCTGAAGCCACCTGCCGTGGGCTGCTGTCCAGCCTGCCTTTAGACAGACCTTGGTTTGCACTGAGGAGGTTTAGGTTGGAAATTAGGAAGAATTTCTTCACTGGAAAGGTGCAGGCTGTCCAGAGCAGCGGTGGAGTCCCCATCCCTTTGAGGGATTTAAAAGATGTGTGGATGTGGCACTTGGGGACATGGTTTAATGGTGGCCCTGGCAGTGCTGATTGCACTGGATGATCCTAGAGGGCCTTTCCAGCCTAAACAATTCTCTGGTTCTGTTGTCTGGACTCTCCTCTGGTGGGTCAGCTCTTGCCAGAGGTGTGAGGAGCTCACAGCAGCCCTGCCCATCTCCAGGCTCTGAGCACACACACGAGGGACACCAAACATGGAAACTCTCCCAGGAAACCCCCAGCTGATATCCCAGGCAACTTTCAGCCCTGTTTTCTTTAAAGTATTCATGAGCCTTTCAGTCATAGTGATATGCCATCAAATTTTGATGTCTAAACGAAGGAGCAATCATCTCCTCACTTCCCTTTTAGAGCAGCTGAGGCTTTCAGTAACATTATCCTGCTGTGTTTTGACATCTGGCTTGTCAGCAAGAACATTATCTACCCCAATATGTTTTTTTCCAGGAGCAAAACTTTGACATCAATTCCCTGTCAGGCTGGAGAGATCCTGCAGTGTGCAACACCTCCTGCTCCCAAATAGTAAACACCCCCCCAGACACAGGGCTTGGAGCCTCAGTGCTGTCCCCAGACCAGCTGAGATTGGAGATCCTGCCCCAGGTGACTGCCCTTGGACTGTGCCATAAATCCCAGGAATCTCATTGGTCCCTCTTTGGGGACAGGGTGGTTTCTTTCAGTGCCACCACCACCATCATCACCAGTGAGGGGTTTTGCCAAAGCTGAGACACCCACACCAGTGTCCATGGTGCAGGGGTGTGGTTTGGTGGCCTGATCCTTGTGCCAGAAGCCACCTGAGGTGCCCTCAGGAATGTGGGAGGCTGTCAGGTGTGACACAGGTGGGAAAGGTGGGGTTTCCAGCTCTGATTGCACAGCCAGGCCCAGTTGCCATCTCCAAGCCTTGCTGTTGGCCAGTTTTTAATGAGTGATTTTCAACCTCTGTGGATGCAGGTGTGTCCCTGGGATATTTCCCACCTTGGCATGGACCACCAGAAGAAGATCAGCTTGCTGATCACTTATCTTTCCATTTTCTTTTCCACAAAGTTGTTCAGGAACAGTGTGTAGCACCTCAAAATCTTCCCACCTCATCATCTTCCTGCCACAGTGGCATTTCTGGGACTCACAGCCATCCACCTCCTGCCATCAGTGCTGCTGCCAGGAGGGATTTAACATCTCCAGTGGCTTCCACGGACTCCCAGGGCACTCCTGGCCCCCTTCCACCCCTCTCTGCACCTTGGGCCAAGTGCAGCTGAGTTGGCATCTTTGTTCTGTCACCACTTTATCCTGGAAGGCCTTGGCAGTGCTGGGATTTGCCAAGAGCAGGGATCTCAGGAGCGACTCTGCCAAGCCCAGATGGCATTTCTGCTTCCCTTCTCCTCCAGGCTCCTCTCCATGCCCTGGCCAGCACACAGGGTGGGTGTCTCCAAATCCCAGTTTGAATCCTGTGGATTCAGGATAAACCTCCACATCCTTCTGGCCTGTCTGGCTTTGAAAAGACAGGTGTGTGCTAAGGAAGGCAGGAGCCTCCCTTGAAATGGAAAATGTAAACCCCCTCCCTCTGAATTATTATAAATTTGAAATTAAGGGGCTCTCAGGCAAAGATATGGGAAGAGGAATGACAGTTGTTTATTAGGAAAATTAAAAATACAAATGCAGTAGTACAAAAAAAGAAACCAAATCACTGCCAGAGTGAGAGCAGTCCCTGCCCCCCTGTGTGTCAGGGGGTGGCACAGCCCCATCCCATGGGGGCTCAGCCCTCCTGCAGTGCCAGCTGTGGCTCTGCTGGAGCAGGGATCCTGCACAAGGGGGGAGTTTTCCTCTGCAGCTCCGGGGCTGCTGCAGATGGGCCTGGGCTCCCTCTGGCAATGCAGGGCAGCAGAAGCTGCTCCTCTGGCAATGCACTGGGCAAAGGCTGCTGGGCTGTCCCAAACCTCAGATTGGATCCAGGTAGGAATGCTTGGCTCCTCCCCTGGGCGGAGCATCTCCCCATGGGATGATGGAATTGGATCAGCCCTGCAGGGACACTCACTGGCCATGGATAGAAGAGAATTAATAATGAATGGCCCATGAACAGCAGAGATCTCCTGGAGGGAGGATTGGTTGTGGAAGAGATAAAGAAAAACTGCCCAATGAACAGCAGAGAACTGCCCCACCTCTGACAGATAATAATAGAATCTACACACCCAGCTAAATCTTTCAACCTAAGATGTGCCCAAAGGCCAGCAGGGGTTACAGCTGTGCTCAGTGCTGTCCCATGGCAATCCTGTCCCCTTTCCCATCAGTCTGGACATTTGCCCCATGTCTGATTGCTGGGGGAAGCCCTCTCCCACCTGGGAGTGTCAATACTTGGGGCAGAATTTCAGGGCCATCTCAGAATCCCAGCGTGGTTTGGGATAGAAGGGACATTAAAGATCATCCAATGACCTGAATTTAAGGATGGTGAGGCCCTGGTAAAGGGCGCCCAGAGAATCTGTGGCTGCCCCTGGATCCCTGCAAGTGTCCAAGGCCAGGTTGGATGGAGCTTGGAGCACCCTGGGACAGTGGAAAATGTCCCAGGCAGGGGTGGCACTGGATGGTCTCTGAGGTCCCTTCCAACCCAAACCATTCCATGATTCCAAGACACCCTTTGGGAAGGAGGACACGTGGGGCCAGCTGTGTGTTCCACCCCTGTGCCTCGTTGCCCTCCAGCATTCCCAACCAGAGATATTTTGTTCTGTCTGAAGCTTCTCCCACTCACCAGCCCGGAGTGTTTTCTCCTCCTAACGAGATGTGAAGGCAGGCAGGCCCTTTGCTGGTGCACACAGCTATTTTTGGCTGCAGGAGGACTGACTGTAGCTCCTTCTAATTGCATAAGCATTTGTATAATTCATTGGCACTGGATTTCCTCTCTGGGAGCCCGGGCACACGGAATGCAGAAGGACTCGAGCGTTTCCTCTCCGTCCTTTCTTTCCTCTCCAGCGACTGTTCTGCAGGCAATGGGTTTAGTGCCAGGTCAAATCCCCTCTGCTGGCAGGAACCGCTCTGTTTCATCCCTTTCCCAGTTTCTTGGGGAGTTCAGGGCAAACCCAGGAGGATCTGAGAAAGCCTTTCCTCCCACAGATTGCAGAGCACATGCCTGGGAGCGGCGGATGGGGAGCTGGAAGCCAAGCAGCCCAACAAACTCCCGGGGAAGAGCTTCTGAAATGGCACGGGTGGGTTTGGTGCTGGCAGTGACTCACGCATCCGGAGCCTTGGCATCTCCAAACAGCTCCGAAAAACAAACCTGGGGCCACCCCTCCCTCCTTGGTGGCACAGGCTGGGGTCATGTGGCACCCAGAGACCTTTTTGTGGCCTTTCCACACTTAAAGGGAGCTCCCAGGAGCTCCCATTGTCCAATTCCATTGTCCAATTCCAGCTTTAGTCCATGCAGTCCCATCCTTGTTTTTCTCTCTTCAGCCCACATTGTTTGTGCTCTTGGGCCTGAGATTTGGATCATTTGTCCTTGGTGCCCAGCTGGAGCAGGAATTGTTTTGTCTCCCTGCTCTGTGCACAGAGCTCACCATCCCCTCATATGAAACCCAGGAGAGATGGGGACAGACTTTTAGTTGGGTCTGTAGGAACAGGATGAGGGTTGACGGTTTTAAACTAAAAAGAGGAGATATTTAGATGAGATATTAGGGTGAAATTTTTTACAATGAGGATGTTAAAACATTGGTGTGAGAAGTTTCCATCTCTGGGAACATTCAAGGCTGGTTGGATGAGGCTTGGAGTAACCTGGGATAGTGGAAGGTGCCCCTGCCCATGGATGGGGGGGTGGAACAAGATGAGCTTTAAAGTCTCTTCCAACCCAAACCATTCCATGACTCCATGATTTTATGATTCTGTGACTCTGTGCCTGCTGGGGAGGCTTTTGAGGAGGAAAATGTAAATCTTTGCCTGGGGAACATGAAAGCTGGAGTCTGGCTGATGATGATCATCCCCTGTGAGTGGTGATGCCTGGAAGGGCTCTTATCCCCTTAAGATCATCCCTTGCTGAATATTTTCACTCCAGACATTGCAAACTGGCCAACAGGTGGCAAAGATCAAAGCAGAGGAGTGGGCTGAGCAGGAGGGGAGTGACACGGACAACTCTCCTTCCCTTGGCAGCCTGGAAAAAAAATAAAAGATTAAATGATAATAAAGCAGAGATTAGTGATCATCAGCCCTGCTGTCAGCACCCAGCAGGAGAGCACCCAGTGTGGGCTGGAGGCACGCCTGGAGCTAAAATGAGCTCTGCAGCTGCTGCCACCGGGATATTTTGGGGATATTTTGGGTGACAAGAGGAGTCTGTCTGTGAGTGCACCGAGATGTGTTCCATTAATGCTCTGCCTCCCCTTCCCTCATCACACGTTAACCCAGCATGCCAAGGGCAACAAAAACTCGGATTTAACACCTCCAGAGTGATGGGATTGCCTAAAACAATCCACAGCAGGCTTGAGACTGAAACAGGGCTTTGGGTAGGCTGTGGGATGGGGCTGAGACAAAATCCACCCAAGTGCTGACTTGGTGCACGACAAAAGAGTTCAAAGCGCTCGCTTTGTTTTAAAAAACAAAAGTTTTGCAAATCCCAGAGCATTGTATTTTTAGGCATCTGAGGCAAATAATTGCTGTGGAAGAGGAGACTTGCTGGCTTCGTGACAGGGAAAAAAAGTACCTGCCTGTCTTGCCAGCTGCCTCCTTCTAACAATGCTCCATGTGGTGCTGGGGGACCTGAGCCTTCCTCCACCCCAAAAAATACTCATCAGTGGCTTAATTACACCTGGATCCTGGTCATTTGTGCCCCTGGTTCTTCATACTTGAAACCTTGATGTCTATTTTAATTTTTAAAATGTTGATTTTAATTTAATGTTAATTTTAAAAGTCCATTTGAAATTTTTTATGTTTTATTTTTTAAATTGCAGAGATCCCTGCTGCCTGTTCTCCCTTGCCTGCAGCCTGGATGAAGGGGGCTCAGTCCCTTCCCTTTGGCAGTTTCATCCTTTGACTTTGGCTACCCCAAATTCCACTGGGATTCCCTTGGGATGAATAAAGCATTGTGCTTTTAGGATAGTTTTCAGGCAGCAAAAGTGTTAAAAGTCAGGTTTACCTGTCCAGAGGTGTCAGGGGGATGTTGAGACTCAAATTCAGCTCAGCTGAGGGGGCCAGAAGTCCATCTGAATTTTTGGATGTCCTAGTGGATATAAACAGGCTGCCCTGGAATCTGAAGAAGGCGTAGACAAACCTATAGGACTGTACAGGAAATTCCTGTATACAGGAAAGGACAGGAAATCCCAGAGCAAGGACAAAACAACTCATGGGAGGAGCAAATGAGGAGGGAAAATGAGCAGCCACTTTCTCCCTAGGCTGAGGTTTCATCCTCAATTCTTTTATTTGCAGCCTTGTGCTATTTCAAGGCCACTTGGTGAAATTTGTGAAGAAGATGAGAAAATCCTGGAAAGCACAGGAGCTGTTCTGCCATGGCTCAGCTTCTCTCTTGCTTCAGTGAGTGCCACGTATTTTGGGAATACCCACTCTGCTGGATGTGCTGGGAGCCTCAAATTGAGTGGAAGGTGATGCAAATTGACTCTCTCCTACCTATGGAGAACTCCTAAAAGCAGTGAAACCTCTGAGGGGAGAAGGGAGGGCAGAGATGCAGCTGCTGTGAAGATGTTTTGACCTGCAGCAGTGCTCAGAGTCACAGAAGTGACACGAGGGAGCAAACACAGAGCACAGGAGGGGCAGCACGGAGTCCTCTGCTCACTGAGGGGCAGCTTCACCTGGAATTGATGCCTTGGGAAGGCTGACCTGGAACAGAGGCTGGACAGAGCTAAAGAATAAAGCAGGGATTTATTAGGAGGCCTCAATGGATGCACCTTGGGCAGCACAAGAGCCCAGCCAGGGCTGCACCCAAGATATGAACCAAAATGGTCAAAAAATGAACCCAAGATGAACCAAAATGGTCACAAAATGCACAACTGGTCACAGGGTCTCTAATTTTTATAAGTTCTGCTCCATTTGCATCTTGGAGTTCATTGTTCAATTCCAGCTTTAGCCCCTGCAGTCCCATCCTTGTTTTTCTCTCTCCAGCCCATGGTGTTTGTGCTCTTGGGCTGAGATTTGGATCATTTGTCCTTGGTGCCCAGCTGGAGCAGGAATTGTTTTGTCTCCCTGCTCTGTGCACAGAGCTCACCATGCCCTGATATGAAACCCAGACCCACACACTAAAGCAGCACAGAATCTGAAAAATAGAAAAACCAAAACCTGAGGCATCAGAATAATGTCACTTCCCATGGAAATGAGCTTTAAAGGGGCTGGAAGGGGCTTGTTCCTGAGTGGGTGTCAGAGGAAGAGAGGCTGGAAATGGGATTTACTGTGCACCAGGAGAGTGTAAAGTCTCTGTGCTTTGGTCCAGCTCCTCAGGGGATATCTTGCAGTGACACCCCTGTCCTGTGTGTTTATACCACTTTTTTAAGGATGATGAGATGTCCTGTTGACTTTGAGGCTCTTTGACTGTGAAGGGCTTTGTCTGTGGGCAGATCTGATAGAAAGTGGTGGCCTCTCTCCCTGTGGCCCCTCTCTTCCCACTGTAGAATCAGAGAATTCCTTGGTTTGGAAAAGAGCTCCAAAATCACCCAGTCCAGCCATTCCCCCAGCACTGCCAAGGCCACCACTGACCATGTCCCCAAGTGCCACCTCCACATGGCTTCTAAACCCCTCCAGGGATGGGGACTCCACCACTGCCCTGGAGAGCTGTGCCAGGGCTGGACAACCCTTTCCATGAAGAAATTCCCCCAAATATCCAATCTGAGCCTCCCCTGCCCCAGCCTGAGGCCGTTCCCTCTGCTCCTGTCCCTGTTCCCTGGGAGCAGAGCCCGACCCCCCCGGCTGTCCCCTCCTGTCAGGGACAGCAAGAAGACCCTTCCAGGGCTCTGAGCACTTCCCATGTCCTACCCAAAAGCATGGAGACATGGAAACACTCCAGCCTCTCCAGCAGTCAGGCTCTGAGGGCTCTGCAAACACAGGCAGGGTGTCAGCAGGACGTGGCCAACATCCCCTTGTGTGCTATTTGCTGGGTCCCCAGGATGAAGGAGGAATTGATGAATCTGACTCCAGGTTCTTATAAGGCTATATTATATTATATTATATTATATTATATTATATTATATTATATTATATTATATTATATTATATCATGCTATATTATATTATATTATATTATATTATATTATATTATATTATATTATATTATATTATATTATACTATGCTATGCTAAAACTATACTAAAGAATAGAGAAAGGATCTTACAGAAGGTTACAAAAGAATGAGAAGAAACTCGTGACTGCTTCCAGAGTCCCAACACAGCTGATGGTGATTGGTCATTAAATCAAAACAATTCACATGAAACCAGTCAAACAACCACCTGTTGGATAAACAATCTCCAACCACATTCCAAAGCAGCAAAGCAGGGAGAAGCAATAAGATAATTATTGTTTTCCTTTTTCTCTGAGGCTTCTCAGCTTCCCAGAAGAAGAAATCCTGGGCAAGGGGAATTTTCAGAAAATATGACAGTGAAACCCTTGTCTGTTTGATGTCCCTGCAGGAGAATGAACAAATATGTGGAGACCCAGAGTCAAGAGGAGAAAATAAAAGAGATGTCCAAAGCCACTCTCAGTCAGAAATTATCCATCCAGGCAGGTTCTGATCTGGTTGTTTTATTAATAATGCCTTTGCTAATTAACTGTGGTTCATTCCCCTGCCTTGTCTGTGGACAGATCTAACAGTGCATTAACAAACTCTCCAGCTTAATTAATCCTCCTGTTTAAACAGAGCAGAGCAAGCAAGGCTTGGCTGGCTCAGCAGCCACAGGGGAGATGTGGTCAGAGCATCATCCAAGAGGACGGGAGGGAAAAACTTCCATGCAAAGTGCCTCTATCCACCAGGTGCAAAGCTGACAGGGAGAGGTGTTCTTGCATCCAAAAAACACAGCATGATCCATGTCCAAACAGAGGCTTTATGCATATTTCACACAGCAGGATGTACCTTCCAGAGAGGACAAGGTTTTATTAAGTGCTGGAGGCTGTTTTTTTGTTTCTGGGAAGCTGAGTGCTCCCAGTTGTTGGCACAAAAGCAGCGATCCCATCTCTGTGTCCCTTGTCCCTCCTCCTGTCCCTGCTCCCCCTTCCCCTGCCCTGTGAATTGCCATCTGCAGCCCAGCCTGGGACAGCCTGGCCTCAGATGAACGCCAGGGAAAGGCTCTTACATAAAACCTCTTCATCCATAATGGATGAACGGCATCAAAATTCAACGGCAGCCTCCGGAGCCTTTCCGGTGCCTCGCCTACAAATTTCTCCAAGAGGCTGGAAAAACTCAATTTAGCACTGCACAGTGATTAGAGAGGAATCTGGGAATTCTGCCTCCCTCCTGCCTAGGGAGTCTCCATCCTCAAAGGGTCTTTTAATGTAATCAAGTCCTTTTTCAACAGGAAAATGATGTTTTGGCCTGGGTGTGCAGAAGTCCAGCGCTGGGCTCGTTCAGCCCTGGAGAGCTGGGATGTGGGTTGGCAGCTGGGAATGGTGGTGCAAATAAAAACCACCAGTGGCAGGAGATCCTGGCACCTTCCCATGGTTTTTCAGCTGCTGTCTGGTCACAAAAAGGCACTTCCAGGCCTGAAATGTCCCTTTAAGCTTTATGGTGAAGTGTGGGAGTGGAGGAGGATGGGAATTTCAGTGCTTTCATCTCAAATTGCTCAGCTTTGACAGCAGCGTGGAGAATCCCTGATTTTTCCATCTTTAGATCTCTCTCTGCTGGTCAAGGTTTGTAGGTAGAGGCAGGACTATCTGTTAAACCACCTGGGAAAGAAATCAAACTGGTTTTAGGGTAAATGTTGGGGTTTGAAATAGAACCAGCAGGTCTCCAAACTGAGACTGTTCCTCTGGGGAGAGGTTTGTGCCTCTGGAGGAGCAATGGTGATCAATGGAGGAGAGCATGGAGGGGAAAGGGAAAAAAAGGGTTAATAGAGAAAAGAAAAAGGACAATTTATAAAAATGATAATAGAAGGGAGATATAATGAAGGATAAACAGAGGAGTTTGTAGCTTTTGGTTTCAGAAGTTATGAATTTTAGTTGCTGAGTTCCTTTGCACCAAGCAGGGGGTGGGGCAAATATTTCCCATTAAAACCCATCAAGGGAAGATGGAGAATCACAGAATGGTTTAGGTTGGAAGGGATCCTTAAAGATCATCCAGTCCCACCCCTTGCCATGGGCAGAAACACCTTCCATAATTCCAGGTGGCTCCAAGCCCTGCCCAGCCTGGCCTTGGGCACTTCCAGGCATCCAGGGGCAGCCACAGCTGCTCTGGGCACCCTGTGCCAGAACCTCGGCACCCTCACAGGGAATGGTTTATTCCCAATATCCCATCCATCCCCGCCCTCTGGCAGTGGGAGCCATTCCCTGTGTCCTGTCCCTCCATCCATTGTCCCCAGTCCCTCTCCAGCTCTCCTGGAGCCCCTTTAGGCCCTGGAAAGTGCTGGAATTTCTCCCTGGAGCCTTCCCTTCCCCAGGCTGAATTTGGGGGGTTGAAGCACAGCCCCTGTGGAGCTCCAGCACCCCCGGCTGTGCTGTCCCACCCTGCTGGTTTGGTTTTTTTCCATATTTTCCATCCTTTCCACCCATCCCTCACTCACAGCCCCTTGGGGATGCCACATTCCCTGCCCTGAGCTCTGCTGGCTGCAGACTCACTCAGCACTGACAAATAAATGCAGAAAAGGGCACGAGTGCCACTCTGGGATGGTGGGAGCCACGTTTTTTGTCTCATCTCAGCCAAAAAGGAGCTGCATTTGTCAGAGCAGCAGCTCAGATCTGTGCTGGAGCAGAACCTGAGCTCCTGGCAATGGGAGATGCAACCAAAAGAGCTCATCTGGTTGTCAGAAACATTCCCTGAATTCCTGTTAATACAGCCATCAATTCAGCTGGAAAGATGCAGAAGCTGAAACATTTTGACAACTGAAACATTTAGCAGTCTTGCATGAAAACGCTTCAATTTTCTCATTTACAAGTTCCATTTAATTTTTTTCAGCATACTTTGTTTTAAAAGGTTCTCCAAAACGCCCTCTGGGGTAAAAAATAAAATAAAAATAAAATAAAATAAAATAAAATAATCTGAAATGAAATAAATAAAAGAAAATAAAAATCTAAAACGAAATTAAATGAAATAGAACAAAATAAAATAAAAGATAATAAATCTAAAATGAGATGAAATGAAATAAATAGGATAAAATAAAATAAAAATCTAAAATAAAATTAATTAGAATAGAATAAAATAAAATAAAATTGATAATCTAAAAAGAAAATAAAAATCTAAAATGAAATAAAATGAAATAGAGCAAAATAAAAGATAATAAATCTAAAATGATATGAAATGAAATAAATAGGATAAAATAAAATAAAAATCTAAAATAAAATGAAATAGAATAGAATAAAATAAAATAAATAATCTAAAATGAAATGAAATGACATGAAATGAAATGAAATAAAATAAAATAAAATAATCTGAAATTAAATAAATAAAAGAAAATAAAAATCTAAAATAAAATGAAATAGAATAGAATAAAATAAAATAAAATTAATAATCTAAAATGAAATGAAATGACATGACATAAAATGAAATGAACTAAAATAAAATAAAATAAAATAAAATAAAATAAAATAACAGGTATTTTTAGATACCAGGTGCTTTTTAAGAATTTGATCCTCAGTGTCACAAATGATCAATTTAAAATTTTTTTTTCCAAGTGTGGTTATAGGGACAGCTCTGACAAACACATTTAGACCAGAAGAAGCAGGACATTTGGCCAGCAGGAAGAATTTCTTCATGGAAAGGGTTGGTCAGGCATTGGAACTGCCCAGGGAGGTTTGGAGTCCCCATCCCTGGAGGTGTCCAAGGAACACCTGGAGGTGGCACTCAGTGCTCTGGGCTGGTGACAAGGTGGGGACTGGCCACAGGTTGGATTTGGTGATCTTGGAGGTTTTTTCCAACCTAAATAATTCCATGGTTCCATGACTGTGTGCAGAGGTTTCTGTTGTTAAGGGCAGAGCTGGACCTTGGCAGGTCTCAGCCATGGATGGAGCCACCCCAGGCACACAACAAAGTGACACAACACAATAAATTCACAGCCTCCCTTATTTCCTTCCATCCCTAAAACCCCTGGAAGCCCTTGTAGGTACTTGGTTGCACTCATAAAAATCTTTGTTTTTAACAGGGACAGGAGATGAGCACCAGAGGAGCTCATTCACCACCTCAGCTTGGGGACATGTGAATAATTTTTTTTTGTTTTGTTTTTTGGAAAGACATTTGCTCTGCAACACCCCTGCACTGAACGTGGGCACAGGACTAGTGCTGGATATTAAAAATTCAGCTTGCTGCACAGAGCCTGGGGCTTTCAGAGCCACTCAGAGCTTCCTGTGACCCTTCCTCTTGCTTTTCTGGGAGTGTGCAGCTCCCCCAGGACTGCTGGCAGCTCGCAGTGGAGCACTGAGGAGGTTTTGGTGATGCAGCTCTGCTGTCTTCCCTGCAATGATGGGTTTCTCATGGGACCTCTGCTAAGTCTTGCCTCCTGTGGCTGCAGGAATTTTCTCCAAGGGCAAATCCTTTCTGCAGATTCAGCTTCCAGCTTTTATTATGAGCTAATAGCTGAGGCCAGTTTGGGATGGAGCAAAGTGTGGTGTTTGTGAGGGTCCCCAGGACAAGGTGAGAGATGAGGAATTTGACTCCATGTTCTCAGAAGGCTGATATATTATATTATATTATATTATATTATATTATATTATATTATATTATATTATATTATATTATATTATATTATATTATATTATATTATATTATATTTCATATCATATCATATATCATATATCAAGGAATACTATACTAAAACTATACTAAGGAAGGCTTTACAAGAAAAATAATAAAAACTCATGACTGACTCCTCAACTCCTCAGAGTCCAACACAGCAGATGGGGATTGGTCATTAATTAAAAACAATTGACATGAAACCAATCAGTCATGCACCTGTTGGTAAAAAAAAATGTCCAGCCCACATTCCAAAGCAGCAAAAAAGGGAGAAGCAATCAGATAATTATTATTTACAATTTTCTCTGAGGCTTCTCAGCTTCCCAGGAGAAGAAATCCTGGCAAAGGGATTTTTCAGAAAATATCAGAGTGATAGGAAAGCTTGAAGGGCTGAAGGCTGGGGTTCAAAAAAGGGAGATTAAACAACACAAAATGCACTCAGGAGGTGATGGAGGGTAGGGAAAAGGGCTCCAGCATTACCCCAGAGAGAAATTTGGATACTGGACTGGGAGGAGGCTAGAATACTAAATACAGAAGCTGGTAGGATGAAGATGCAAAGATAAAAAAGCTCATGAGCTGGTGTTGAATGTGATTGTGAGGTTGAAATGGTGAGAATGTGGGCACAGTCCTCTGAGCCACCGTGGGTCACCAAGTCCAGGTGACAGAAAGAGACTTTGGGGCTGGGGTGGGCAGAACTGCTCAGGGGATCTGGGACAGAGTCTCTGCATCTCAGCTCTCCACCTGAAACACATTAAAAATCTTGTGCCAGTGACCCCACCTGAGAAAAGCCCAGGAGATGGGTCCCAAACACAGCAAAGGCTCAAAAAGCAAAGATTTGGGCTGCTAGGAAAAAAAAAAAAAAAAAAAAAACACAAAGAAAACAAACCCAAGCAGCAAAGCCCATTATGCCCAAACCCCAGCTGAAGGTGACAGTTTGTAGATGAAATCCACTGAGGTGCTGGGAAGGGAAAATAAACCAAAAAAAAACCCTCCAGTGCTCTGGGCCTTTTAAGATGTATTTTTGCACAATAGCTGTCTTTTGAAATGTAAAAAGGAATAAGGGGATTCACAGGATGAGCTGGAGGGTTCTCCCTCTCCAGTTGTGAGGAGATGAAAGCAAAAGCACTGAACTCTTTCATTCAGGGAGGCAGGAGCAGTTAAGGTGATTAACTGTTCCTCATGAAATACTGCCCAATACTGGGCTGGGGGTTTTGGCCAGCCCAAAAAGGAGCTGGTGAGTTGTTTTCACAGACCTGGTGAGATAAGGGTGGCCAGGCCAGAGAGGGGGAACACCTGAAATGTGTATTTTGTCAAGAATGCTCATGAAACAACGAAGACCCAAAGGAGTCACAGTTAAAATCACACATTGCTTGTAACGAGTTTGTTCTGTGGTGCCATGGATCATTGATTTGTACAAACACAGCATCCATCACAGCCCAGCAAAGGCTGCTGAGGGCCATGCTTTGCTCTTTGGTTTTATTTCCCCTCCTCCCTGGCTTCCTGGCTGCATTCACCATTTAAAATCACACAAAACAGGCCAATTTCAAATCTGCTGTCCCCACAGGTCTGTGGGGGTGAAATCTGTGTGGTGGGAGTCACTGAGGTGAACTCACAAAGTGTCTGTGAGTGTTGGGAGATCAGGGCATCCCAAATCCTTTGTGGGGGCAGCAATAATTGTGAATTCGATCCAAACTTTTGTCCTGAGTCCACTGCAAGGTGTGAAAAAGGGCCAGGAATAAAACAGTGAAGTCATTAAGGCTGAAAAAGGCACTGAGAAACATCCATGGGTATCACCTCAGGTTCCTCTGGGCAGGTCTGGGTGTTTGGAGGATTCACTTTGCTCAGCAAGAAATGCCTGGCTGGAAAATGCATCTCTGAGCTCCTGACCCTGAGCTCCTGCTGTGGCCCATGGGGTGAAAAAGTCACTGAAAGGACAATTTGTGGGACTTCTGATGTGTGTCTGACTGTGCCCAGGAAATGTAGGTTTGGTTTTGTTGGCAGTGGGGACACCCATGGTAAAATGCTTGAGATGGGGCACAGGGATCCTGCCCCAAAACAGCAGCAGCTTCTCTGCCTCTGCTCCCAAACAGCTCCTGAGCCCCACATTGGATGGAAGGGGAGTTGTTTCAAAGAGGAATCCAGAGCAAAAGAGATTTGGGTTGTTTTTTTTCCTGTTGTGCACAAAATGATGCTTTTTCAACCTAAAACCAAGCATGTATTTGCTATTGTTGTTGCATCATTGCTGGTGTGATCTTATCATGGAATCATGGAATGGTTTGGGTTGCAAGGAACCTTAAGGATGATCTTGTTCCAACCCCCTGCCATGGGCAGGGACACCTTCCACCATCCCAGGGTGCTCCCAGCCCTGTCCAGCCTGGCCTTGGGCACTTCCAAGGATCCAGGGGCAGCCACAGCTGCTCTGGGCACCCTGTGCCAGAACCTCGGCACCCTCACAGGGAATGATTTATTCCCAATATCCCATCTGTTCCTGCCCTCTGGCAGTGGGAGCCATTCCCTGTGTCCTGTCCCTCCATCCCTTGTCCCCAGTCCCTCTCCAGCTCTCCTGGAGCCCCTTTAGGCCCTGGAGGGGGCTCTGAGCTCTCCCTGGAGCCTTTTCCAGGTGAGCACC
Organism: Agelaius tricolor; assembly: GCF_023055355.1. Lineage (NCBI taxonomy): Eukaryota > Metazoa > Chordata > Aves > Passeriformes > Icteridae > Agelaius > Agelaius tricolor. Next base: position 144,033 of record NW_027269284.1, on the reverse strand, counting down.
CCCAGCTCTCCCAGCCTGGCTCCAGAGCAGAGGGGCTCCAGCCCTGGAGCATCTCCATGGATTCCTCTGGAGTCATTCTGAGTCTGTGTCTGAGAAGTGGCACCACAGCCAAAGTGGGATTTGTTTCTCTGGTATTTGTGGGATTTGTGGTATCTGTTTCTCTGAAGAGAAACTTCCCCTGATGCCACTGGAGAAGACCTGGGGTCCCTGAGCCATCTCCAAGCAGAGGCTTTGTGGGAAGCTCTCCTCTCCCTCTGATGGAGACAGTGCTGGAGGCCAGCTGGGAGAGCCCAGAGCCTTTCCCAGGGCAGTGTTTGGGGAGCTGAACCCACTCCCAGGGACTGCTCACTACCAGAGTTAACTTGGGTGCTTATTTTTGTGAGCAGGGAGTGGAAGGCTCTGTGGGAACTGGAGACAGCACGGTGTGATTGGCAGGGCGTGGGAGACGTGGATCTAGAAATCTGTGCCTAGACATAATTGCTCAAAAGGGTTTTTTTTTTTTTCCTTAATTCCATCCCAATTAATGTTATCTATCCCAGCATCTCTGGGTGAGCCCCTTGAGGACTGGAGAAAATCACTTGCTGCATGCTGTGGGAAAACAGCACACAGGGAACAGGAATGGTGATTGAAATGTGGATTCTTAGCTGGGGAAACAAGGTCCTGTGGCAGAGGGAGCCACTTTGGGCTGCTCTCTTTTGAAAGGAGATTAAAAAGGAGAACGGACTAAGTTGGGGCAATGGCCTTAGGCTGAAGAAGGGCAGGGTTAGGTGAGACATTGGGAAGAAATTCTTCCCTGTGAGGGTGGGGAGGCCCTGGCACAGGGTGCCCAGAGAAGCTGTGGCTGCCCCTGGATCCCTGGAAGTGTCCAAGGACGGGGCTTTGGAGCATCCTGGGACAGTGGGAAGTGTCCCGGCCCATGGCAGGGAATGGGATGATCTTTAGGGTCCTTTCCGTCCCAAACCATCCTCTGAGTCTGTGATTCCATAAATGTGGTGAAGGACACTCAGGTCAGAGGAGAAAAGCCCCTCTGGAGAGTGGCTCTGCTTTTCTCCTCTGGGTTTGTGTCCACTTGCTGTGAACAGCCCCTGGCAGTGCCCACTCCTGTCCCTGGGGACTGCAGGACCCAAGAAGTGGAGCCCAAATGGAACACAGGACTCTCCAGAGGCTCTTCCATGAGTGGGAAGCTGTCCCAAAGATCCTCTCCTTGCTGGACTGCAGGCTGGTGTTCAGGGTCCATGTGCCTTGGTTTGAAAGCCTGGTGTCTGCTGAGGAAGGCAGGGACCTCCCTTGAAATGGAAAATGTAAACCCCCTCCCTCTGAATTGTTATAATTTTGAAATTAAGGGGCTCTCAGGCAAAGATGTGGGAAGAGGAATGACAGTTCTTTACTAAGAAAATTAAAAATGCAAATGCAATAGTACAAAAAAACCCCAAACAAAAACAACAAAAAAACCAAACAAAAAAATCCCCAAAACAAAACAAAACAAAACAAAACAAAAAAAAGAAAACAAATCACTGCCAGAGTGAGAGCAGTCCCTGTCCCCCTGTGTGTCAGGGGGTGGCACAGCCCCATCCCATGGTGGCTCAGCCCTCCTGCAGTGCCAGCTGTGGCTCTGCTGGAGCAGGGATCCTGCACAAGGGGGGAGTTTTCCTCTGCAGCTCCAGGGCTGCTGGAGATGGGCCTGGGCTCCCTCTGGCAATGCAGGGCAGCAGAAGCTGCTCCTCTGGCAATGCACTGGGCAAAGGCTGCTGGGCTGTCCCAAACCTCAGATTGGATCCAGGTAGGAATGCTTGGCTCCTCCCCTGGGCGCAGCATCTCCCCATGGGATGATGGAATTGGATCAGCCATGCAGGGACACTCACTGGCCATGGACAGAAGAGAATTAATAATGAATGGCCCATGAACAGCAGGGATCTCCTGGAGGGAGGATTGGTTGTGGAAGAGATAAAGAAAACTGCCCAATAAACAGAAAATAACTGCCCCACCCCTGACAGATGATGATAAATGCACACCCCCAGCCACATCCTTCAACCTCAGACACCCTGGAAGTGCCTGAACACTGGGGGTGAACACATGGAGCAAGGCACTGTCCTTGAGCACTTGATATTCTAAAGAACTTTTGCAAATTTGGATTGTAAATAATAATGTAATAATTGTAATAAAACATATAATTGCTATAATTACAAATAATTGTAGTAAAACAAATAATATTGTAAAGATCCTTTGCAAAGCTGATGTGGTTAACCCAAAACTGGAAGAAACATCTGGTTTTAACCTTTTTGGCTGGCTGGAGCCAAAGCCCTCCCCCTGCACAGCCGTGGCAGATCTATAAATAAATCTTTCCAGACAAGCAAAAAGAGGTTCCCAACCCTGCTTTCATCTTTCTCCCTGTAGCATTACTTGTCTGAGACATGGCTTGCTCTGTTGTTTGTTGTTGCCTTTGTTGTATTCTTGTCGGAATACTCAAACCCTCAGAGGCCAACCTTGCACTGTAACAAGCAAAATCCAGCTGACAGGTAAAGACAGGCCTGGAGAGGAGAGCTGGGTCATCCTGACTCATCTGACTCATCATTTGGGAGGCAAAAATCTTTCTGCCACTTTCTAGACAAGCAAAAAGAAAAAAAAGTGTCCCCCCTTATTTTTGTCTCCCTCCTTGTGGCATCAGTTGACTGAGAGGTGGGTTCTGCCTCTTCTCCTTTCCCATCTCCAATTCCTGGAAAAGTCTGATGTGGTGGGAAGTGTCTGCCCGTGGAGGTTTGTCTGGGATTGGTGATTGGTGACAAATCTGGGAAAATATCATATGGCTTCAGAAGCACAGAGAGGGGCAAGGCTTGGTAAAAGTCAGTTTGGTCAGCAGGGGAGTGCTTTGAGTCCAGGCTTTGTGTCTGGGTCTCAGTGATCTCCATTTGTGTTGGTTTTCCCAGTTAAGAATTAAGCTGGATGCCCAATTTCATCCCCCTCCCTCTTCTCTGATTGCAGATAATTTAAAACATTTGGGATCCAGGGTGAGCTATCACTGCTGAGTTGGTACAACAATCCTTTAGCTAATTGCATGGTCCCTGATGAAGATTTCTATCCACCTCTATCAGATACCATCACAAACACATTTTCAAGTCTAAACTTCACCTGTCTTCCCAAAAACTCTGAGTTTACAGACTTCCACCCAGCAGTTTCAATGCAAATCTCACCTGTTCTTGATCTCCACGACCAGCAGGGACATTTCTTGAGCACTGGTTTAAGCTTTTGAGGAACTTCAAGCATTGTCAGAGAAAAGAAAGAGTGGAGCAGAAATAAGGCTGGGATGGCTGTGGTGTGGAAACTCATCCCTCAGAGAAAGGAGGTGCCATTTGGGTCAGGAAATCTGAAGGAATAAGGAGCAAGGAGCAAAGAAGAGCAGCTGGGGGTGGTGGAGCTGAGCTGGAAGGTGAGGGTGGCTGTGAGGGAGGTCTGTGTTGGAAACCAGAGCCAGGAGGAGAGGCAGCCTCAGTAGGACCTGGAGGGGAGAGCAGGGAGAAAAGTGAGGAGAAAACAAAGATTGGGGCACTGATAGAAAAATCTGACTTTGTGTCAGCTCTTCCACAACCAGGGAATTTTTTCATCCCTGTTTTGGTTGTGTGCATGTTTCTGGAAGAGCTTCTTTAACAGAGGATTTGTCCCATTCCAGAAGAGAGACCAAGTGCTTGATCAAGAGGGGGCTCCAGCCATGGCCAAGCTCTCTGGGAAGCTTCCAAGACTTTAATTTGCAGATATCTGCTTTGAGATCCCTGGCTGGAGCAGGCCAGGCTGAGGGAGGTGCCATTTGTCCCTGGCAGGCTGGGGACATGGAGCATGACCTCAGCTCTTGCTGCTGTGGCTGCATTAGCTGAGATTTCTGTCCCAAAACTTGACTCTTTGCACTCCAGTCAAGAGCCAAACTCACTTCCAGTCCCAGCTTGAGGCCATGCTCTGTAAAGCAGCAAAACCTTAAAGTTTAGGGCTTAAAAATGTCATAAATAGCTGCTCTCAATCACACACGAGCAGCTGATGCCTTGCTCCAGCAGCTCCAAAATCACCTGGCTCCTTGTTCCTTCAGCTCCCCGGAAAACCAGCAGTTTGTAAGGGTGAGTAAATTCACTTTCAGCTCTCCCAGAGCCCCTGTGATGGATGGATGGTGACACAGACAAGCAGCAGCAGTAGCAGGATGGAGGGGGGCTCTCCCCAGGCTTTTGGCCAGGCTTCCCCGTGCTGCTGCTGCTGCTTTCCTTGGCATTTCTGCCGGAGTGAAGCTGCTCCAGGGAAAGACTTGGCTGGCAGCTTTCCCAAAGCAGGCCTGCTGCAAGAGTTTCCTGCAATCAGAGATTCATTCAGGGTGGGAAAGATCTGAGACCATGGGGTCCAACCTTGAGCCAGCCCCACCCTGTCCCCACGTGCCACATCCACGTTCAAACCTGTGAAAAACACCAATCACTTGTTTTTGAAATTTTAAAAATTTAATAGTAATAAAATGGTTATAAAAATAGTAATATAATTAGAGTAATAAAAATTTGGACAATTAGGATTTAGGACAATATGAGACAATAAAAACAAAGAGTTACAGGCAGTCTGGGTACCTCTTTCTGGGCAAAATAAGCCCAAAAAAGGACCCACGTTAACACAGGATTAACCCTTAAAAACAACAGCCTGTTGCATATTCATACACCTCATACATGATGCATCAATTCCATTCAAACACAGGATTCTGTCTGATCAGTGTCAGCTTCTTCCTCTTAATCCTGACAGCTCTTCAGGGCTGAGGGAGGCAGGAAGAAGTTCATTTCTGCTGATAATGGAGCAATAAATGCTTTTTCTCTGAAAGATTTCGGTGTCCTGTGGCTGCTATCTCAGTGCAAGTCCTCTCTTTTAACAAAAATATCTTACATAGCATAGTTTCTATTTTAACATTATGTTACAACCTAAAACTATATTTAACACACTACTTAAGAAAATTAATACAGCATAACTTTCTAACACAACACATATAATATTCATTTTCATATTTGTGAAAAGCCAATCATAAAATACGCATTTTTCACAAACCCTTCCAGGGATGAGGTTTCCAGCACTTCCCTGGTGCTATTCCCTCATGCAGTGGCTCTCAGGGAGGCAGCTGGGTGATGCTCAGGTCCTCTTTTCCTTGTTCTGGTCCATGGCTGAGCTCTGGAGTCACCAGGGCTCTTCAGCTCAGCACCAAAAAGGATCAAATCACTCTGAAGCCTTCCCAGAGCTGACCCCTGGCTCTGCCTGAAACTGCTGAGGTTGGTCATCCCAAGCAAATCCTGCTGATCTCTCCATAATTCTCCTCTCCCAGCCCTTAGCAGCACTCTCCTCTTTCAAAAAGGTAGGGAAACAAGGAAATTCAGGAAGTTCAGAGCTTTGGGAGCACCAAGCCAGCTGGGTGTGGTCTCCCAGGGCTCTGCTCTGTGCTCAGAGCCACAACAACCCTCATGTCCCTCTGTCATCAGGACCATCCCTTTCTCCAAGCACTGAATTACACAGGGCCAGAGCTGGTGCCATCAAGAGCTCTGAAGGAAGCAATAATTTCCCCTTTCTGAGCAGGTTTCCAAAGAGCTGAGCACTTCCCAAGGCTCTGAGCATCAGCAGGAGCTGCTGTCGTAAATGGGGCCCCTTTAACGTGACTCAACTGAAATAGAAAATCAGCCTGAAAAGAAGGGATGAGTTGGAGGATTTGGACTGTTCTGCCTTGGTGTTAATTCTTTCCTTGGTATTAATACTTGCCTGGATATTAATACTTGCCTGGATATTAATTCTTGCCTCAGTATCAATTCTGGCCGTGCATCTCCTTGCAAGGTGGCAAATGCTGTTTTACAGCTTGTGCCAGGCACAGACACACACACACACACACACACATCTAATTTTCACAGTAGTACAACTGACAGAGGGAAAAGCTGGGTCATCCTGTCCCCCAAAAGCAAAGGTTGGCTTCCAGATGACTCAGGATTGTCCCAGAGATCAGCTTTATCTATTTATATATATTTATTCCGGCTGGCATCCGTGAATCACTGCTGATAGCAAAGGGTTGCATAATTTTAAGGAGGATGCTTTTGTGATGCCTCTGAGCAGAGAAAATACATCTATTTTGGCTTGTGTCTATGAATAGATCCCCTGCTCTGACTCTGTGCATTTGCAAACCACAGATACTACTGAAAATAAGGCATGATTGGCAGGTACAACCTGATTAGCATATACAAATTGCTGTGGCCTTTCTCCCAGCAATCATTGGTACAAATTGTTTCCTCTGTCTCTGAGATGAAAAGAAACTGAGCTAGGAGGTGACTTGAGACTATAAAAGAGTCAGAACACAGCTAATGCTCATGACAGCTCATTTCACACCCTTTGGAATGTTCAGCTTTTACTGAACTGTGTCTTTTCCCCCTTTTCTCAAGAAAAAGGCCAAACATGGGCTTTGGGTGAAGAGAATTTTTTTTTTTTCCCCTAAAGAAAATCCTTGCTTTTTCTTTTTTATCCCCCCACAGCTTTTTTTTTTTCCCCTTAGAGCAACTGTTCCTAAAATATTTGCTCATTGTGGTTTTCAAACACATGAAAAATTGCTGTAACAGTTTAGATTATATGTTTTTTTTATTTTAAAATCACATCAAAACGGAAACAGAGGCTTGCGAGAGAAAGAAAACCTCGCCTGATGAAAAGTGCTTCAGAGTGGGCTGGGATTAGATTCCTCCCTCCATATTCCAGCCAGGAATAGGTTTTATGAGATTTTTTTGAACTGAGTTTATTATTGCAGTCTCCCCCTATGATGTTTGATCGCACCAATTATGGAGGTTCAAACCACGAGGCAAATTCACCAAGCGGCTCAGACTGGCCCCAAAGGTGTGGAATAATTTGGTTTTTTCCTCTTTTTCCTTTGTGCACATTGAACCTGGAGATAGCATTGAACCCTTCCCTGTGGTCAAGAGCACTCAGCTGTTGTTATTTTTGTGGTGCTGAAGATTTCCAGGATTCCAGAGGTTTAAGACCTCCAAGACCTTCCTGCTCTCTGTAGGAAATACAGGGGTCAGTGTGTCACTGAGTGCTTTTGAGCCAGGACATCTCTCCAGAAATTTAATCCTACCCACTTCAATTACAATAAACAGCATCACTTTGCTGAACAGCCCATCCAAATTTGAGAGCCTTTTGAATCCACAACGAGGCATCTCAACGGGCTGGTTACGAACACCAGGCGGAGTTCTGGCTGCAGCCTTAATTAAAAACTTCTCTCAGCAGGGTAAATAAATAATTCCCTTTTAAGTCTGAGGCCGTTTTGTGTTTCAGACCCTGCTGGGCTGGTGTGTGGGAGAATTGTGGTAGCTCTGCCTGGGTGAGATAGGTGGAGGAGAAGCTGTTTGCACCTCCTGGTGTGGTCCCAGCCACCTCCTGAACCACCCCTTGCCCTGATGCCTTGTGAAGGCTGACCTAGAACAGAGACTAGAGAGAATTAAAGAATAAAGCAGGGATTTATTAGAAGGCCTCAATGGATGCACCTTGGGCAGCACAAGAGCCCAGCCAGGGCTGCACCCAAGATATGAACCAAAATGGTCACAAAATGAACCCAAGATGAACCAAAATGGTCACAAAATGCATGACCGCTCACGGGGTCTCTCACTTTGATCAGTTCTGCTCCATTTGCATATTGGAGTTAATTGCCCAGTTATAGCTTTAGGTTATCAAGTCCCATCCTTCTTGTTTTTCTCTCTTCAGTCTACTGTTGTTTATTTTCTTGGGCCTGAGATTTGGATCATTTGTCCTTGGCCCCCAGCTGGAGCAGGAATTGTTTTGTCTCCCTGCTCTGTGCACAGAGCTCACCATCCCCTAATCTGAAATCCAGGCCCACACACTAAAGCAGCACAGAATCTGAAAAATATAAAAGCCAAAACCTGAGGCATCAGCCCCTGGTTGAGCACTGCAAACTCTTGGCCACAACCACTTGGCTTTTTCTGTGCTGTCTCAGAGATCAATTTTTGTTTCTCTCTCTCCGGTTGGTTCTCTGGGGGCTTAAATAAACCAAGTGTGAGTGGGTCTGTGGGTGAGAGGAGGAGGGATGTCAGGAAGAGAAGCTGAGCACTTCACTTGGAGCAGGAATCTCGTGTGGTGCTGCCTGCCCAAAATTCATGGGTCACTCTCCAAGCCCAGCATGGAAAGGGTTGGATCCAGGCTTTGCTCCTTGGCTTCCTGGCCAAAATCAGTGCAGAGCTGGTGCTGAAGGGACACAGGGAGCTTGTGGCCTCTCTCTGGCCATCACATTTCTGCCAATGACCCAGCTGATGGTGCAAAATCATTGACAGTGCTGTTTGCAGCTGAGAAAAATATTGCTGGTGTAATGTGCAGTGAGGCAGGACACAGGGTGTCACCATCATATTTTCTGAAAAATCTCTTCGCCAGGATTTCTTCTCTTGGGAAGCTGAGAAGCCTCAGAGGAAAAGAAAAATAATATTATCTCATTTGCTTCTCTCTGTTTGGCTGCTTTGGAATGTGGTTTGGACATTGTTTATCCAACAGGTGGTTGTGTGATTGGTTTCATGTGAATTGTTTTTTACTTAATGACCAATCACTGTCCAAGTGTGTCAGATTCTGAGGAGTCAGACACAAGTTTTTATTATTATCTTGTTAAACCTTAAGTATCCTTTCTCTATTCTTTAGTATAGCATTTTTAATATAATATAATATAATATAATATAACATGATAAAATAATAAATTAACCTTCTAAGAACACAGAGTCAGATTCTCAATTCCTCCTTCATCCTGTGGACCTCGAAAATACCACAGCATCTCAGGGAGCCACAGAAGTGAAGGTATTTCCGATATATTTCATATTTATTTTGGAATAATAGTAAATATTTCATATTTATTTTGGAAAGAAAATGTTTAAGAGACTGCAGTCTGAAACTAGCCTGGAACCGACGTGTTTATGTCAATTCAGATCAAGCTGGGTGATGGGGGCAAAGCAGGACCCCAAATGGAGAAATTCCCTAAAGAGCAGCACTGAGAAATTCAAGTCAGTGAAGGTTTTCAAAATGCTTTAGTGAATGTTGGAAAATCTCTGAAAATGGCTGGCAGGTGACCTTTAAAGGCCATCTAGCCCAGTCCCCCTGCCACAGGCAGGGACATCTTCAGCTGCACCAGGGCCCCAACCAAACTGACCTTCAGGGTGTCCAGGGATGGGGCAGCTTCCCTGGCAACCTGTGCCAGTGCTTATCAGCCTCATAATAAAAGCTTCTTCCTTATTTTAATCTAAATGGACTCTATTTTGGTTTAAAACTACCACCCCTTATCCTGGTGCAACAGGCCCTGCTGGAAGGTTTGTCCCCATCTTTAGAAAAGGCCCCCTGTAAGCACTGAAAGGTCACAATAATGAGTAAATAAAAGCAGTTTTTCCTGCAGCCAAGTGATTTGGGGAAGAATTAGTGCAGATCCTGTGGAACAAACACAACCCAAAAGCTGAGATCAGACTCCCTTTCAATCTCTGCTGGTGGAACCCACAAATTAAACACAAAATCTTCAACCCACACAAGTCTGAGCTCCTGGTTCCATCAGTGTGGGACTCCAGGACAAGGATGGTTGGGAAGTGTTGGGGGAGGAATTTCCCAGTGTCCTGGGAGGATGAGGAAAGGATGACCCCTTTCTTCTCAACTTGTCCCTCTGACACCTCACCCGTGCTGGCCATCCATCTATAAAGCCCTGAAAAAAACCCCTAAATATAAAAATATATATATTATATAAATATAGATAAAATATAAAAATATAAAAATTATATATAAATATAGAAAATTATATAGAGACATATATACATTATATATATAATATATATATTAAAAATATATAACACATAAACCCAATATAAATATAAATATAAATATAAATATAAATATAAATATAAATATAAATATAAATATAAATATGTAATTATATATTAATTATATATATTTATATATATATAATATATTAAAATATATAGCACATAAACCAAATATATATATAATTTCAGGTATATATATACCTGAAATTAGGGATTTCCCATCTTCGGCATGCTGATTATTCATTCAGCAGAATATCTATATTTTATTCATGAAGCACAATGTGTTTGCTCAGCCATGGGATCACTTGGAGCTGGACATCTCCTCCCCAGCAGCCACAGGGACTGATAAAATTTGGGAACATCCACATGGATGTTTTGTGCCAGGTCCTAAAGGAACCAGCATCATTCTAAGCCTTTCTTGTGGACTGAATTGCACAAATTATTCCCCTGTAATATTTTATACCTTGCCATGGATCCTGAGGAATATCAGCCTGCTGGATCATTATAATTAATAACAGGGAAAATGCTAAATGCTCTCAATTGTTAATGAGTCACACCTCGAGGTTTAATTCATGCTGTTCCCTCCTTGTTAATTAAAGGCACTGCTGGTGTCAGCTGGATTGGAAGCAGAGCAGCTCCCAATCTTCTCAACAGGGAAATCTCCCAATTTTCCCAACAGGGAAATTGCAGCCAAGTTCTCCCAGCCTGGGACAGCCTGGAATGGAGAAGGGGTTGGCTTCATCTGACAGCAAAGATGGAAAATGTGCAGTGTGGTGATAAACTCCCTTCCCAAATCCCTGAAATCCTTCCATTTCCAAGGAGATTGTGGCTGGGGCTGATTTCTGCTCTGATTCCTTGAGAGTCAGGAATTATTCATTTTGCAGCTGTCAGGCCGCGTTTGCCACACGCGGCGCTTCTCTCTCAGATGTCCTGGGGTTTTATAACTGAATTTATGTCCTTTGTGGCTCTCCTAGAAATACAATGAAGCCAAAAATAATTGTGTTTATTGCAGCTCAGATGGAAGGTTCTTCTGCCAGGAGGTGGCAGAGTTCAGGACCTGGTGGGATGATTTCCAGGCAGAAAAAGGGTCAAGGGATGGAAAAAATCAATAGATTTTAGAAGCACAGGTCATTTATTTGCAGCAGTGCTGGATCAAGTCATAACTTCCCAGACTTAGGAAGAATCCTTCCTGGGATCCGCTCAAAATTGCAAAATTAATTAATTTATTTAGCAAGATTAGGATGGAAAACAAAGTCACCTTCAGTTCAACAGCAAATTCTCTCCCACCCCCCCTTCAGTATAACTTTATATATTTTTAGTCCCCCAAGCCTTGTAGTGGTTTTGTGCAGGAGCCAAGATGCTGTGGAGTAATGGAAAGCTTAGTCAATCCCCTCCTGGGAATACACATAAATAAGGAAGGTTTGGCACAGGGACGAGCTGACGACACATTTCTTGGGCAGTGCACAGAAAAAGAGAGGGAAAAAAAAAATATCTCAAATACTTTTTCTTCACTTGAAAAAATGGTGCTTTCATGTTAGGCTGAAAATATCCTCCTGGTACCTTCCTATCTCCAAAGTAGCTTGGAAATGAAAGCAGCTTTGCAGGAAGGGCTTCTGAGGAGAATTTGAAGCGGTCTGAATTATCTCCCGTGGTCCTGCCTGGATTCAGGGAAAACTTGGAATTATTTTGCCAAGGGAGTTGAATTCTCCTCAGTTGAATTTGACCCTGCCTCCCTCTCCTCAGACCCCTCCTGCCATGGGACAAGCACACACCCTTTCTCCCTTAAAGCAAAAAAAAAACCCCAAAACCCCACACAAATGAATTCAGCCTTTGCCCCTCAGAGGATGCGGAGGAATTGAAAATCTCTGCACGTTCCATGAGATGCCACTTCCCCAGTGTTATTTCCCTCCCTGCAGCAATTGCTGCTTAGAACTAACTCCAAACAGCCAGAACCAAATTTTATCAGTGGTTAATCCTGTTAGAGGGACACAAACTGGGGGATTAAGTGGGTTCTTTCCTCCACCAGTTCCCACCAAGATCCAGAACTTGAGGGTTCCTCACCTTCCCTGGGATATTTTGTGGAAAACTTGGTGGCCCGCCACATTCCAGAGCCCCAGGACTGACAGATAGACAGAGATTTCACCCAAACATCAGGTTGTCATTTCTTTCTGAGAGAGGAGACACGAAATGGGTGATGTTTGTGCAGTTTTGGGGTGGTTTGAGCGCACACAGCTGGAGAATTGTGATCCTACAACCAGGCAGGGCCTACAAGCCCACAGCTGGCTTTGCTTTGGGTTCATAACTCCACAGAAATGGCTTTGGCTCAGGGAAGACCTTTCTTACCAAGAACTCAGCCATAATTTGATGTTATACCACATTTTGAGTCCAGGCCAGCTTTTGAAATGTACATTTTGAGTGGAATCTCACGAGTCCTTCTCAAGGTGTCTTTCTGTCCAGCCTTTTGCAGGTCATGGGCAAGGCAAATATGGAAATCCTTGAATCAAACAAGTGTTGGGCATTCCCTGGGGACACCTGGAGAGGCCAAGAAGTCCTTCTGTGGTGGAACTGCAGGTGATTGGGACAGTCCTGGTCTTGTTGGAGAGCTTTTTTAATTGACCACATGTCACAACAAAGCCCTTCCTCTGGAGGCTTGGAATCTGGGAAGGAAATCAGAAGGATCTGGGTTCTTTTAAGCCGGATGATTACCAACTTTACTTCATATAATCCATATTATTCCATATAATGGAATATTCTGAGTTGGAAGGGACCCACCAGCATCATCCAGTCCAACTCCTGGCCCTGCACAGACACCCCAAAATTCCCACCCTGTCCCTGGGAGCACTTTCCAAACCTTCCTGGAGCTCTGGCAGCCTTGGGGCTGTGCCCATTCCCTGGAGAGTCTGTCCAAGAGGGAATGACCCAAAAAAGAGGGAAAAAATTTAGAAAGCCCTCCTGGACTAAATCTCACCAGAATTAGGTGTTATTGGCTTTTTAAAATTAAGACAGGGTAAGTTATCCTGTACTGAAATTTTTTTTTTGGATGCTTAAATGTGGGAAGTGAATTTGTAGAGAATTCTCAGAGCTTGATAGAAGGTTCACATTGTATACATCTGTGTACAGACTTTGAGATAAGAAATGTTAACTTAGAAATACCATGGAATAGGTCAGATATTGTTGAGAGAGATGGAACTAGAAACAAGTTTCAAAGGATGATTTTGTAAATAAGACTAGATACTTTAGAGAAATAGAACTAGGAAAGATGTAATGTAATAAGACCTACAAAGTGTAATTTTAGATGATTGGCTTTAAGGCATTTACAGCATGGTGTGGCTAAAGCTGATAGGCCAAGAAACACTAATAATGTATTGTAATTAAGAAATAGTTGGCTTCTGATTGTGATAGTGTGAATTATAACACCTGTATTGTCTCACCCTCCACAGGAGACTGAAAACAGAATAAAAGTTTTTAAAACACCTCTCAGTTGCCCCATTGTAAGAGCCTGAATGAGAGATGTGAGACTCCAGGGTCTCTCCAAAATGCAGTTTATTCCATCCAAGATGTCACAGCAGTCCAGGGTCATGGGTGACAGAGCCTGTGCCTACAGCTGTCAGCTCCAGCTGCAGGCAGCCCTGGAGACCCTGAGTTTAGGTTACAATGCATTCTAGACTTTTCTTTTGGTCACAATGCATTATAGACTTTCCTTTGCTGAGCATCTTCATCCAGTAGAACCAATCTAGACCTTAACTTTTATCTCTAGCCTATCATAACTACTATAATTACCATATTCATGTCACTGTTCTCCAATCACTATAAGTTAGTACATTACAGTTTAAGCCAGAAGTTGTTTCTCAGTTTTCTTGCAGTGGAAAATTCTGAGACCTTTTTTCTACTTGCAACATTTGCTGCCTTGTTTGCCTGTGCTCTCTTTCTGCTTGGTAAAAACATCTTCTTGTTTGGGGTGGGTTTATCCTTTGCTCTAAGCCATAAAAACCCCTTGTAACTCACACACCCTTTGCCTCCTTGGTTATCCAGTGAGACTGGCTCAGCAATTCTTTTCTTCTCTATCAAAACTTGCTTCCATCTCTATTCCTTCTTCAGATTCTGCATTCAAAAATCTTTCTGCTAAGCATCTGTGAGACTTTCTTGTCAAAACTTTCACCCTTCCCAGCATCCCATCTCTAGGTCAGGTTGAGGGGAAAGGAGGATTTACTGGAGGGGGTGTGGGTGCAAAGGAAAAGCAGAATTGGAGAGGTGAGCAAGGCAGGGCCTGGGTGTGAGGAGGAGCTGCAGGCACCAGAATGGGGTGGGGATTGATCCCAGCAGCTCCTGGATGGACAGAAGGAACAACTCCTGCCCTCAGGCACTGCAGCCTCCTCCTCCATCTGCTGGGAATGCCTCAGGCTGTGCCAGGGGAGCTTCAGGATGGACACCAAGAGGAATTTCTTCATGGAAAGGGTGGTCAGGCATTGGAAAGGACTGTCCAGGGAGGTGGAGGAGTCCCTGTCCCTGGAGGTGTCCAAGGATGTGGCACTCAGCACTCTGGGCTGGGTGACAAGGAGGTGACTGGTCACTCTTTGGGCTGGATGAGCTTGAGGCCTTTTCCAACTTCAATGATTCCATGATTCTGTGACTCAGGTTGGTGAGAAGAGGAATTTGGACATGGCAATTGGGTTGGTGGTTCGTGAGTTTGTGGATGAAGACTTGGAAGAGATTCAGGCCCAATGTGACGGTGTTCACAGGGGTCTGAGGATGAGGGAAGTGATGAGGATCTGACTCCATGCTTCAGAAGGCTGATTATTATTTTATGATATATATTATATTAAAGCTATACTAAAAGAATAGAAGAAAGGATTTCATCAGAAGGCTGGCTAAGAATAGGAAAAGAAGGAATGAATAACAAAAGCTTGTGTCTGGGACAGAGAGTCTGAGCCAGCTGACTGTGATTGGTCATTAATTAGAAACAACCACATGAGCCCAATCAGAGATCCAGCTGCTGCATTCCACAGCAGCAGATAATCATTGTTTACATTTTGTTCCTGAGGCCTCTCAGCTTCTCAGGAGAAAAAATCCTAAGGAAAGGATTTTTCAGAAAATATCATGGCTACAGCCCAACATATATATATATATATATATATATATATATATATATATATATATATATATATATATATATATATATATATATATATATATATATATATATATGTCGGATGTAGGGATGCTAAAGGCACAGAGTTCAGATCCTGCCTAAGGCTGCCAGAGGAGAGGAAAAATATTCAATTTGTTAAATGATCTCCCCAAGCTCTGGTTTGCTTTGCCACTGTGGCCCAGTGATCCCCCAGGGCAGGAGAAGTCTCACCACCATTACTGAGCTCTCCCCAGGCCTCTGCTGCATCCAGCTCATTCTCCCCACTGTAAATATTCCCAGGGAAAGGAAAAATGTCCTTCTTTAGGACAAACTCTCCCCTTGCAAGGTGCTGCAGGGCAGGAAATCCATGGCTGCTGCTGTGCCTGTAGGGAGCTCAGAGGAGGGGAGGCTCCACATCATTTTTGGGAATCACTCAGCATCCCTTCCCCTTCTTCTGAGGGTCAGCAGCAGCACAGGGTGGAGATTGCAGTTTTTCCTGGGAAGTTCAGAGAAAGGTTTGGCTGTGGAAAGGTGAAAAGTAAAAATTTCCCTGTGGAGGGAACATCCAGCTTGGAAATGCCTTTGAGCTGTTTTATTCTGATAGTGTCCAACTGCCAACTAACAAATAGACTCTAATCTGATAACACTGGTGTCAAATGAGTGTGATAAGCCCCAGAAACAAATAACTTCCAAGCAGGGGTTGTCCCCAGTTTTGTTTTACAGGGACAGGCATTTCCAGGGAAAGCTGTCCTTTCCAATTTCCCTCCTCACAACAAACATCTCCCCTGAAAGTGATGAGCACAACCCATTCCCAAAGGGAAGGAGCCACTGCAGGAAATACACTTTCAAGCGGGAGAAATGGCCCCACTCAGCTCCATCTCATGCAGCCCTTGGCACTGGATCCACCCTGGGAGAGGTCCCAGCTCTGGGTAATTAAGAGAACACACGCTGGAGCTGAGCCCAGTGAAAGCAAACATGTGCTCCTTAAGTGCACTGACATTTATTATGGTAAAATTCCCTTTTCATGCTGTTTTTTCCACATTTCTGTTTCCCAGCATCATGGCCTGGAGGCAGGAAGGGGTTGCTGAGGCAGTTGGAGTGAAGATGAGCTGTTATTTTATACATGAAGCTGCACCTACTTGCTCCAAGTCCAGGAAAAGAAAGAAAAAAGGAAATAAACCCTGTCAGCAACTCATCCACAGGAGGAGGTTGTCTGAAGCATTCAAGAGGAAAAAACAAAGGGAAGGCCAAGGGAAAATGGGATTGTTGGGCATCTCATCAATTCCAGCCCTTCTGCAGGGTCATCCTCTGGTCCTCCCTGAAGTTTCCAGCAGTGCTGATGTGCACTGGGGGTTATCTGGACATCAGCTGGTAAAACAAGCCAGGAGGACTGTGACAGAATCCTCCTTCCCAATCTCCAGGCCAGATGGTGGAGGATTGGACTGGTTGGTTTCTTCTCCCATGGGTGAAATTCAGGGACTGGAGGATCCACACGGGCTCCACAGGCCTTGGATGTGGTTTGGTGTCCACACTCAGGTCCTTTCCATCCAAAAGGACCTTGGGAAGGTGGGCAGTGCATCCAAGTGGGAAGAAAACATTTAGACAGCACAAAGCATGAGGGATGGTAAAACTGGGATAAAGGAGGAAAGGAAAAGATCAGCTTCCCACAATTAAAGCATTGTGACCTGTAGGACTGACTGGATGTACTCAGTAACCAATAAGGATTAAGAATTTAGTTTGGTGTTCAGGAAGCACTAAAGGCTGGGAAAATGTTTGGAACTTGCTGTAAACATTTCAGGCCCTCTCTGGGAGCAGGGGTCAGAAACAGGTTGGGCCCTGCTTCTGAGGAGGTGCTGCAGATCTTTCTAGCAGCTCTCACGGTGGGCACAAGTTCTTTGGAGGTTTTCACCTGTTGTCACTACATTGGTGCCTTTCCTCATCCTGCCCCACTTCATTTCCAGCCACGTGCAGCTCATTGAGGCCCAAGGGATCATCTCAGAATCATGGAATGGTTTGGGTGGGAAGGGACCTTAAAGATCATCTCATTCCAACCCCTGCCCTGGGCAGGGACACCTTCCACTGGGCCAGGTTGCTCCAAGCCCTGTCCAACCTTGTCCATTTTACACCCATGACAGCGGTGATGCCCTCAGGATGGCGCTGCTCTCCTCAGTCCTCCATGGAAGCATTTAGGGTGGAAAAGAGCTGTGAGATCATTGATTCACTGAGATCTCTGCCCCTGCCCATGTTCCAGACACATCCTGCTCGTGACCAGAACAGCTCTGGGTGACTCCATGGGATCAGAGCTGCAGGATAAACTCCACTGGCCCCTGCCTCCATCCCAGCAAGGAACCAGAGTGAACAGATGCCTCTTCTGAGCTGTCCAGATGGTTCAGAGGCTGGGAAAGGCACAAGAAGGATCTTAGCCCACGGCAGCTTTCAAGTGGCCAAAGGGATCTGGAGTGAGCAATGACCTTCATCAACCTCCTTAATGGAAATGTGTCCTTGCAGCAGCAGCAGCAGCAGCAGGAGGAGGAGGAGAGGAGGAGGAGGAGGAGGAGAGGATGAGGAGGAGGAGGAGAGGATGAGGAGGAATCTCTCTGCATCTCTCACACCACAGATATTTCGGCTGTGCAAACATTTTGAAGTGAGAGCAGTGTGCAGTTTGCTCTTACCACTGGAAAATCTACTTTTCCACCCCAATTTTTTGCTTTCTAGGCAGCTTGCCAGGGAGTACCTAATCACATTAGAGGAAAAGCACTTCCTTGGGATGGAGGCAGGCATTGGAAATAAAGGAGAATGTGGGCTGGTCTCTGTGAGGGAGGTAAGGCAAAAGCTCCACCAGAGGATAGACTTGTGAAGCTCATCGCTGCAGGAATGGCACCTTTGGTGTCCAAAGGATCATCAAATTGAGTAAAAGTGGGTCTGGAGGCATTGAAAGAGAAGATGGATGGATGGATGGATGGATGGATGGATGGATGGATGGATGGATGGATGATGGATGGATGGATGATGGATGGATGGATGATGGATGGATGGATGGATGGATGGATGGATGGATGGATGATGGATGGATGGATGGATGATGGATGGATGGATGGATGGATGATGGATGGATGGATGGATGGATGGATGGATGGATGATGGATGGATGGATGGATGGATGGATGGATGGATGATGGATGGATGATGGATGGATGATGGATGGATGGATGGATGGATGGATGATGGATGGATGATGGATGGATGGATGGATGGATGGATGATGGATGGATGGATGATGGATGGATGGATGGATGGATGGACGATGGATGGATGGATGGATGGATGGATGGATGGATGGATGGATGGGATGTCTGGAAGTCTTGATTATAAGCTGCTCAAAGCAGCACTTCAGGATCTCCAAAGATGTGTGTTGAAATGTCTTCCCCACAAAATATTTCTTGTTCCAAAATAATTTCAAGTCTAGTGGAAGGTGTCCCTGCCCAGGACAGGTAGTTTGGAACCAGAGGATCCTTAAGGTCCTTTCCAACCCAAACCAATCTATGATTCTGTGATTTTCCATGGGAAAATCCATGCATTTCAGTGGAAGATGTCCAGCCATCTCCTGGGTTAAATTTCCCCTGAATGGGTGATGTGCTCAGCTTTCAGGTCAGAAAGTACTGGTTGCTACACTGAAATTAAACTGGCTTTTTTTGAAGGGCTCTTGGCTACCAGAGTGAGGGTGCAGATAAAGTTGCTCCCTGGGCAACACCAAATGTTGGGGTTTTTTTCTGTGTTCCTAACCCAGGTGACAACATGACAATTTAGGATTCTTGCTCCCAAGAGGTTCTTGGAATGGTTAGAAATAAAAAGGTTTTAATAAAAGGCAAAATAACAAAACTCTTTACAGAGAAAAACTAATCGAGGTGCAAGAGGCCCTCCTGTCCCTGGTAAAACACCTCACAAAAGCCATTATTTTCTTTGTTCTCTTCTTTTTCTAGCAAATTGCCTAAGCAGGACTTTTTGGCTCCTGTCCAATTAGCTATCCTTAAGTTTGAGGTGAAGTCCCCAAGTCCTATAAGATGCCTTTTCACCTCGTTGAGGAGAGAAACTTCTGAGCTTATTCCCTTTTTATAAAAACAAAAAACAGTTTTGTCACTCCATCAACAGAAGGCACATTCCCACAGACAGGAGAAGGTTGTCCTCTATGAGAGAGGAGGGAAGGACCTGTGAAGGGCTTGTAGATCTTGTCCACTGGAAATGAAGCTCCTGAGGGAGTCCCATGGGATGTGAGAGGATTTGTCCAACTGCTCGGAGAGCAGATGGAAGAGCCTTCCTCTGGTCACTCCTTTTTTAAATTATGCATCCTCCATCTGCTGCCTGGAGCACAGACGTGCTCACAGAGCTGCTGCCTTCCCAAAATAACCCAGGACTAGGGGAGAGGCTTTGCACACTGAAAGAGCCTAAATGAGAGATGCAGGACCCCAGGCAGCTCTCCAAAATGCAGTTTATTCCATCCAAGGTGTCACAGCAGTCCAGGGTGGTGGGTGACAGAGCCTGTGCCTTCAGCTGTCAGCTCCAGCTGCAGGCAGGCCTGGAGACCCTGAGTTTAGGTCACAATGCATTCTAGACTTTGCTTTTGGTCACAATGCATTATAGACTTTCCTTTGCTGAGCATCTTCATCCAGTAGAACCAATCTACACCTTAACTTTTATCTCTAGCCCATCATAAATACTATAATTACCATATTCATGTCACTATTCTCCAATCACTATAAGTTAGTACATTACAGTTGAAGCCAGAAGTTGTTTTTCAGTTTTCTTGCAGTGGAAAATTCTGAGACCTTTTTTCCACTTGCAACATTTGCTGCCTTGTTTGCCTGTGCTCTCTTTCTGCTTGGTAAAAACATCTTCTTGTTTGGGGTGGGTTTATCCTTTGCTCTAAGCCATGCAAACCCCTTGTAACTCACACACCCTTTGCCTCCTTGGTTATCCAGTGAGACTGGCTCAGCAATTCTTTTCTTCTCTATCAAAACTTGCTTCCATCTCTATTCCTTCTTCATATTCTTCATTCAAAAATCTTTCTGCCAAGCGTCTGTGAGACTTTCTTGTCAAACTTTCATCCTTCCCCACAGCACATCCCTGCCTTGCCTGGCCCAGGCTCTCTCAGCTTCTCTCCTGTGCTGGTGGCCCTGCAGGTGAAGGTTGGATGTCAGCTGGAGGGCATGGAGTGGTGCAGGTTTGGCCAGCCCAAAATGCCACCATGCCAAAGGAAACTTGCTCCCTCTTTCCCATTTTACATCCTTTGCTTTGGCTGCTCCACCTGCACGGAGAGGGTCTCAACGTGGCACCTGAAAATGTCACTGAGCCCCGGATGGGCTTTAAATTTGGAAAGCTCTGGGTCACAGAGCTGGGTTTTGGCACCCTGAGGAGGCTGCTCCTGCTTTCCCACCAGTTCAGAGCATCCCTGGATGAAGGTGGAAATGTGTTGGCCCAGCACATCCCTGGAGCAGAACCAAGGTCCCTTCCCTCAGGTCCCCTCCATCCCTGCCAGCCCTGCTCCACCACACTGCACATGTTTCATTCTTTGCCTCTTTCCCCTGACTCTAAATCAGTTCTGTCAGCTCCTTAATTATTTTAATTTTTCTTCATTCTCCAAATCCCTCAAATCTATTTTATATATAGGGTACAGGCTTAAAAAAGAAAGCTACCGCTGTGCCCTTGCCTCTGAAATATTACCAGAAAAAATGTGTGTATTTCATCTCTGTCTTTCATTTTTCCAGACATTTTCTGCTTTGAAGAAGCTTGAAACAGTAATAGACTGATGGCTACACTCCAACTCTATTGATTAACAGTGAGTGGTCAAGCTCTTCAGTGCCTGAAAATACATCCAGAAACGG
Source organism: Agelaius tricolor (assembly GCF_023055355.1). Taxonomy (NCBI): domain Eukaryota; kingdom Metazoa; phylum Chordata; class Aves; order Passeriformes; family Icteridae; genus Agelaius; species Agelaius tricolor. Next base: position 123,199 of record NW_027269284.1, on the reverse strand, counting down.
GGACAGGTGAATTATTGCATTTTCCCGCAGATGGAAGGAGCGGGGGGAGGATAAAACCTGCAAGGGGGACTTCAAAAGAGACCTGCCCTCCCCGTGTCCAAATCCCCACTGGTGTGAAGTCCTGGTGTGGGGGAGAACCAATGATTCTTTCAGAGGCTCAGCACAGCACAGGGCTAAATCATTTATAAATATTGCAGCTCCAAACTGCCTCTGTTTAACGGGGGGAGAGCGGGGAAGGGAAGCAAGTGGGAGCACTCTCCCACAGTTTTAAACAAGAGCTCAGTGCTGACAGCAGAAATCTCTTCCCAGCCATTCCAGTCCTCACCAAAGGTCACATTTTCAGTGCATTTTAGGACAAAAAAGAAAATAAAAAATAAGGAAGCATTGCAGGCTGCAGGATTTGCAGAAAGCCAAGGGCTGTAAAGTTGTGCTGATGGACAGTGGGACAGAGGGACAGTAGGACAGAGGGCCTTCACCCTCCTTCCAGAAGGATCCTCTCTGCAATTTTGGAAGCTCCTGGAGCAGCTGCTGGGCTCCAGGGATAACAGCCTGGGGATTCCTGTGGAGGCAAGGAAGAGGAGCAAAGCTTGGAAGCAGAGTGGAGACCTCACTTTGAGGTTCCACAGCCACATCCCCCCCATTCCTCCACCTCCTGCATCCTCTGGGAGAGGTGTGAGCTTGCACCAAACATCAGAGAATCCATTTTTTGTCTTCAGAAAGATGGGGAATATTTTGAATTTTGTTGGTTTTTTTGTTTTGGTTTGGTTTGGTTTTGTTGTTGTTGTTGTTGTTGTTGTTGTTGTTGTTGTTGTTGTTTTTTTAATCTGACTGCTGCTGGGATGGAAAAGCATTTTCCCCCTTTAATTTGAATTCCAGTCCTGTGCCCAGGCTGGGGGGCAGCTGAGGGCAGGTGCCAGCGTGGATGATGGGCAATAGGTCACTGCAGCTTGCAGGGTGAGTCAGGGAGAAGCCAGGAGAATTTGCAGCTCCTCTGCTGCACCTGCTGCAATATTTGCTGTATCTGAGAGTGTTCCCAAACTGTCTTTCAACTGAGCAGCCAAGCAAAGTTCTCCATTTGCATTTTAGGTGCTGCAGCAACCCTCAAGGCTGTTCAGGACGTTCCAAAACTGCCATTTCCAATCTTTCTGCAGTTAACTGTGAGTGATGCTTGCCTGGCTGGAATAGATCACCAAACTCAGGTCCTGACAGGATTAATGCACTGGAAAAAGGCTCAAAAGGCTCAGAAAAGGCTCAAAAAAGGAAAAAGGCCTTCAGTGAGGCCAGGTGCTCTTTGAACACAGCAATTTTGTGAGCCCACGTGTGGCTGGTGAGTTTTGGATGGACCAGAAATGCTCCAGTGGGAAGTTGTTGAGGGAAGAAAAATAGAGGCAGCTACAGAATGAACAAGCATCTGTGGGAAGGAGAGATATGAAGGAAATGTTTTCATTCTGCAAAAATGCCTCAGTGAATAGCTGGATGAGAGTCACTGATATTAACACACAGCTGAAAGCTGGAGAGTTCAAAGGGGAATGGATCTCTGGGCACAATAAACTAAAGGAAGTTCAAAAAGAATAATGGATCTTTGGGCACAATAAACTGAAAGAAATTCAAAAAGGAGAGTGGATCTTTGGGCACAATAAACTACAGGAAATTCAAAATGGAGAATGGATCTTGGGCACAATAAACTGAAAGAAATTCGAAAAGGAGAATGGATCTTTGGGCACAATAAACTAAAGTAAGTTCAAACAGGAGAATGGATCTCTGGGCACAATAAACTAAAGGAAGTTCAAACAGGAGAATGGATCTCTAGGCACAATAAACTAAAGGAAGTTCAAAAAGAATAATGGATCTTTGGCACAGGAAATTCAAAAAGGATAATGGATCTTTGGGTACAATAAACTACAGGAAATTCAAAAAGGAGAATGGATCTTTGGGCACAATAAACTACAGGAAATTCAAAAAGGAGAATGGATCTTTGGGCACAATGAACTAAAGCTCAAAGGAGAATGGATCTTTGGGCACTATAAACTAAAGGAAATTCAAAAAGGAGAATGGATCTTTGGGCACAATCAGCTAAAGGAGGTGATGATACAGAGTCCAGGCAGCTGAAACACTACAAGAAAATAAAAGAGTTAAGGCCCATTCTCTGTCCTTTTACTTATCTTTTAACAGAATGGGATTTAAATTGTGTTATTCCCATTACATGCAAGAGGCTTTGCCAAGGGGGTTTCATCTGTTGTGCAGAGCTCTCGGCCCCCGTTTCAAGTTAAAATATTTCCCAAAGCCTTTTTGCAGGAGGAACTTGCTTGGAGAGTGGGGCTCTGAGCATCCTTGTGACAGGGAGTGATTCAGCCTCACCAACTGCTCTGACCCCAATCTCACCTTGTTCCTCCCCAGGCCTGTATTTTCACATCTCTTTTTATTTCTGCATGTTTGAATTCAATAGCTTTTTTTTTTTTTTTTTTTTGGTCGGTTGGTTTTTTTAAGGACTGGTAAGGGAGTGTTTATTGGATGCTGACAAATCTGTTGTCTGAGCAGCTTTCCTAATAAACCAGATTATTTTTGTTGATGCTGATAGCTACAGGAACCACTGTCTGCCATGGATCTGCATCATCTGTTTTGACTCCACACCCCTCAGGAGAGCTTCTGCTTGTTTCCTGCATTATGATCAGGAACTTCAATACTCACACAGGGTAACTCTCCCCACTCCACTTCCCTCCATTGATTTCCACATGGGTTGCTCAAAACCCTTGGGAATTCCCCCTGATGGATCTGGGACTGGGATAATATGAAAACAGATTCAGGGTAAGCAATGAGTAGCAATAAAACCACATCCATGCAGCTTTAATATCAGCAGTGCAGAAGCATCCCCGAGCACAATTTCATTGATTTTAGTGGAATTATGTCATGCATTCATTTGAGCCAGAACCACAATATATATTCCAGTGCTCCTGGAAACCCTCTTGGAATTTATTCTCCACTGGAGGAGGTTCCATTAGAATAAAGTGATGCCACTTTTAACCATTGATCAGAAAATATTGTAGCAGAGGAATTGCAGAGGACCTCACAGCAGACTGACCTTTTGCTGTGTGGCAGGGAGATTGCTGGAAAGAAAGGAACAATTAAAGAATTATTTGTTGAGGGCACCCAGGGGCACTAAAACCCCTGCATTACAGCAGGCTTGGGCTCTGGCTGTGCCCTTTATGTTCAGCTTGCAAAGGAAGCTCCTCTCGAGAAACAGATATAATATTTTTGCAGCCTTGTGACAAGAGAGCCTTGAGAAATTTCAGATCAGCTCACTTGGAGGGAACAAAGGCTGCCCAAGTGAGTCAAGTTCACTCCTCAGTAGCCATGACAACACTTTCAAGAACTCACAATTTAGGGAAGAAGGGAAATAAATTCTGATTGGCGACACAAAGTGATCCATTGCTGCTCCTCTGTTGTCTGCAAGTGCCTGGACAGCTCCAAAGTTGAGAAACTTTGGTGCTTGGTGACATCCTGGGGAGGAGGGAGGATGTGTTTTATCCCAAATGATGTCAGAGCTCAGGGAAGGGCAGGATGGGATGCTGCAGACCCTTTGTGTGTGTCTGTGGTGGTGTTCACAGGGGTCCCAGGACGAGGGAAGAGATGAGAATCTTGGCTCTGTTTCAGAAGGCTGATTTATTATTTTATTATATATATAATATTAAAAGAAAATTATATATTAAAACTATACTAAAAGAATAGAAGAAAGGATTTCATCAGAAGACCAGCAAGGAATAGAAAAGAGTGGAATGATAATAAAATCTTGTGACTGACCAGAGAGTCCGAGACAGCTGGACTGTGATTGGCCATTAATTAAAAACAACCACATGAGACCAATCACAGATGCACCTGTTGCATTCCACAGCAGCAGATAATCATTGTTTGCATTTTGTTCCTGAGGCCTCTCAGCTTCTCAGGAGAAAAAATCCTGTCAAAAGGATTTTTCATAAAATGTGTCCATGACATGTGTCCTTGGAAAGCAGGGGAAGGAGGTGGGAGCAGCTCCCTCCAGCTCCTCTCTTGGGTACTTCTGGAGGACATTGTGACTCCCAGGACTGCATCAGAGACACAAAACAGGAACAGAATGCTCATCCTGAGGTGCCTCAGTGTAAATCCAGGAGGAAGGCTGAGATGCTGCAGGGGTGGTTCAAGCAGAACAGTCAGACCTGACGGGGAGCCTGGGATGTCCTTCATGCTCCACCCTGCTGGCCCCTTGTCCAGGGTCACAACCAGCTGCAGGGCAGGATTATTATTATTATTACTATTAATACTGCAAATCCTTTCTCAATGGAAGGGTATCCTTGCAAGTGCTTGCCTTCCAAGTCACATCTGCTCTTTGTAAGTCTATTTGCCTTCTTTCCATTCACTCAGGAAGTTTGCTACAATTTTATTAGGAATTAGGATTTTTTTTAGTCTTTTTTTTTTTTTCTCCATCTTTTTGGCTGTAATAGCTGCCCTCCAGCTGTATCTCTTTTTTGCTTTTCATCCAGACAGCTTCTGCCAGTGTCAGTACCCAGCTGGGCTGTGGGAAACCAGAACCTTCACTGGTCAGTAAAGGGTCAGTGGGAGCTTCAGAGTGTTCACAGCAGAGGGAAAAGGGATTAAAAGATCAATGGTTGCTTGCTTTGCCAGTCCCATATGGGGTCAGCAGGGCAGGAGACAGGGTAATGTCCCCTATGCTCTCCTGGAAATCTGTCTGCTCCCAGCCAGAGGGTCAGGAGCAGTAAATCCATTATTCTGTCCTGTCCAGCTTTGTTAAAGAAGGGAAAAAAACAGAGTGACAAGTGTGGGATTGATGGGGACCATGGTGATGCAATGGTCTGTTCCTCAGGAGTGGAGCTGAAGCATCCATGTCTATTCCAGGGCCTCCTAAAAGCCTCCTCAGATGGTTCCAGGATAGTTCCTGGACACAGCCCTGTTCCACAGTGTAGGGGGATACAGTGCGGGTAAATGAAGGTGATGTAGAATGTAATCTTATCCCCCCAATGAGTTGTAGCTGAACCAATTACTAAAGATTAGGAGCAGGCCTGATCTTAACAGGCCACACCTGTAGCCAACAAGAACAAATGGTATAAAAGAGTGGATTGGTGGTTACTGGAGTCAGATGACTGCTGCAAGGACCAGGAACAGTCAGTGCTTAGAGGAGATGCCTGTGAGAAACACTGAGGAGGCACGAAGCTCTGGTGGTATGGAATCCTTGCACTATAATGATAATAGGACTCTTGTGATATATAAGAGAACCAATGGTGATCCCGACGTGATTCGGGAGAAAAAGGATTAAAATGCTAAACCCCGTAGTTTGGGGAAACTGGATTTGACCATATAACCCTGTGGATTCGGGGAACCAGGATTTGAATGCTAAACTATTGACAAAATATATCAATTACAGCTATTAGTGTTTGTAAAATATGAAGATAAGCACTTTGTAAACTATAAAACTGAACTAACATTTAGAAATATACGTATCTATACTATAATATGCTGTTTGAACACCTGTATAACTCTTAGTTCTAAATTAAATGTACAAATATGTCATAATGTTAATTAATTTGAATATGTACTTCTGGAAATGCTGCCACTCTGTAGTTAAAAGAAAAAAGGGGGATACAGTATGGGTAAATGAAGGTGATATAGAATGTAATCTTATCCCCCAATGAGTTACAGCTGAACCAATTACTAAAGATTAGGAGCAGGCCTGATCTTAACAGGCCACACCTGTAGCCAATGAGAACAGTGGTATAAAAGAGTGGATTGGTGGGAACTGGAGTCAGATGACTGCTGCAAGGACCAGGAACAGTCAGTGCTTAGAGGAGATGCCTGTGAGAAACACTGAGGAGGCACGAAACGCTGGTGGTGTGGAATCCTTGCACTATAATGATAATAGAACTCTTGCACTATATAAGAAAACACCACACGGGGAAGAGGCTGCAGCCCTGGCAGATGAAAATAAACAATCAGATTAAGCACATCCTGAGAGAGCTGGAGCTGTTTGCACACCAGGGTGTGTTGGGCACCTCTGCACCTCCAAAATCTGGAATAGGTCATGAGCAAAACACCATCCCCAAAAATTCTCCTCTCCTCTGCCCTGCCTCAGTGCAGCTCCAAAATCTTTCCTTGCACTGAAAGCTCTCTGGACACAACTGCAATCCATCTAAAATGTGAAATTTTCACTAATTCTAGAATGTTAGTGAACAAACCCCACCTCTCCTGAGGAAACAAAGCTGGCTGTGCATGGAGGTGACTCCCACCACCATATCAAGAGATAAGGGGAGGATTTTTGCCTTCAGCTGTGCAGGAATCTGTGATCTCACCAAGGAGTTTTGTTCCAGGTGGGATCAGCTTTCCAAACTCACCCATGCACAAAAGTGTTTTCCATCAGACCAAAGAAAAATGCTTCCACTTCATTCAAATGAAAAAAGGTTAATTTCAATTTCAGTCTTTTATTATAATTTGGTTTTTATCACACTGAAAGAAAACCTGGTGAGGGTTTGTAGTTCTGTGGGGTTCTACATAATGAAATGCAGCAATAAGAAAAGAGTCTTTTAAAGGGAAGGAATCCTATTAAAGGACAGGCTTCAGAAGAGTCAAACACCTCTAGAACCACTGTGTTTTCCAAGAAATGGGGATTAATAGGGATTAATGGCCATAAGGAGCCCCACTGGAAGCATGTTGAGGGAGAGGAGCGGTGGCTGGGGCAGTCACCAGCACTCTTGGGGTGACCTTCATGCTCCTGATGGATCCACCAGCTTTTGGGAGGTCTCCTCATCATCCAAACTTCCAGCAGCTCATCCTGTGCTGCTGGAGCTGCAGATGCTTCAGGTGGAATCACTTTGTTGTAAGGGAAAGCTTTCCCTCCATGGCCCTGGATGGGCTGAGCTGCTCTCCAGCCCCACTGGAGGCACAGCCATGACCCCCAGGGATCACCAGGGGCCCCTCAGCAGGTGGGTGACAAGCAGGTGACAAGGTGGAGACGCCCCTAAATGAAGGGATATCAACCTGAGGTATCTCCCACTCATCCAAACCTTGGCAAACCTGAGGATTATGGAACAGTTTAGGTTGGAAGAAGAACAGTTAAAGGTAATTTAGTTCAACTCCTCTGCAGTGAGCAGGGACCTCTTTGGCAGGGTCAGGCTGTTCAAAGCCCTGCCCACCCTGGCCTGGAATGTTTTCAGGGATCCTGGTTGTCAGATAATCATTAAGGTTGGAAAAACCCTCTAAGATTTTTCAGTCTAATCATTGACCCAGCCCTGCTAAAGCCACCACTGACACATGTCCCCAAGTGCCACATCCACATGGCTTTTAAATCCCTCCAGGGATGGGGACTCCAACACTCTCCTGTCAGCTGTGCCAGTGGTTCATAGCCCTTTCCATGAAGAAATTAACCCAAATATCCACCTAAACCTCCCAGCAGCTCTGGCTTCCAACCTCAGTTGTCTCCAACGCTTTTAGATACTTTTTTCCCTAGAAAAATAACATTACAGCGAGTGTGTAGGAACTCAGCTGCTTCAGAAATCCAGAACTCACAGCCTGCAGATCGGAAACCAACTCCTTAAAGAAAATTCTCCCTGAAATCCCTCCCTGTGCCCGGGGCTTTGCAAACCTCCACTTACTCTTGGCATCTGTCTCCACATTGTGTCACTCTCCAGCTCAGTGAAGAAGTTGATTTGAATATTGTTCTATCACACTGTGCCTTGCAGACAGCATTGAGTCAGCTTAAAACCAGCTCAGTGTGTACTGGCTCCCAGTTAATTATAGGCATAAAACATCATTTACTCTGCTGAAAGGAAATGCTTGGAATCCAGAGGGCTCTGCTGCAGGCGCTGGGTTTTGTTACCTCTGGGACAGTTTTGTGGCTGGGGGATTACAAATCTTTGAGGGCTGTGCCCAGACCTCTCTCAGTGCAGGGGTGAGGGTGTTTTACTGACAATTTTTTTTCCCCAAAGAGCTTTAATCTAATCCTCAGGAAAGAAAGGAGGAAATTGCACCCTTAGTCAATAATTGCCTGTCTCTTCTTTGGGGTTTTTTAGGTACCTGAGTCTGGCTTGGTCCCTAAAGAATTCCTTCACTGGGTTGGTGTTTCCTCCTGTTCCAGCTCTCCAGGCAGCAGATAGCCATGGTGTTGATGCCCAAACTGAGGATTTATTTTCCCGAAAGCTTTATATTTTTACTGTGTCTCCCTCTCAAACCATTCACAGGAGCTGCATCCTGGCCATTGTTGCCTGAGCATTGCAGGAAAGGTTATTTCCATCACAGAGGTTGGATCACCTCTTAAACCTGTGTCATAATTCCATCTCATGAAATAAATCCATCTCATGAAATAAATATCACCTGAGAGCTGAAAGGAGCCACGGGCTGACCAGGGCCAGTGCCCAGGTGCAAACTCAGAGTTACTCTGGGAGCATTTGCTTGTGTGAGAGTTTCTGGAGAAACTCTGGAGAGGGTTTGTGGGCACAGAGCAGCCCTGAGGGTTGCCCAGGAGGTTCAGGGATGCCCAGGAGGTTTGGGGTTGCCTTGGCCAGGTGCCTGGGCACGGGGAGGGAGCGTGGCTGGGGACATACGGCAGAGCTGCAGCAACAGCATCCCACCCTCTCCCTCAAGCTGTCAGGAGCACTTCAAATCGGTGGGAGAGGAGCAGGCACAAGCTGGAATATCTCAGGAAGCTCTGGTGGGAGCAGAAATTGCTGGTGAGGGCTTTTCTTGGAGGGGGACACTTTGTTCCCAGCAGTGTTTTGGAAGGGCAGGAGTGGGAAATGCTTTGCTCGTGGAAGGGCACATAAGCAAATTCTCTGTCCCCACCTCCTGCTCCTTGCTGCTCAATGAAAAAGCAGCTTGTCTGATGCCTCAGGTTTTGGCTTTTGTATTTTTCAGATTCTGTGCTGCTTTATTGTGGGGGTCTGGGTTTCATATGAGGGGATGGTGAGCTCTGTGCACAGGGCAGGGAGACAAAACAATTCCTGCTCCAGCTGGGCACCAAGGACAAATGATCCAAATCTCAGCCCGCGAGCACAAACAACGTGGGCTGGAGAGGGAAAAACAAGCAGGATGGGACTGCATGGGCTAAAGCTGGAACTGGACAATGAACTCCAATATGCAAATGGAGCAGAACTTATAAAAGTGAGAGACCCCATGACTGGTTGTCCATTTTTGGGTTCATCTTGTGTTCATTTTGTGATAATTTTGGTTCATCTTGGGTTCATTTTGTGACCATTTTGGTTCATCTTGGGTGCAGCCCTGGCTGGGCTCTTGTGCTGCCCCAGGTGGATCCATCGAGGCCTCCTAATAAATCCCTGCTTTATTCTTTAGCTCTGTCCAGCCTCTGCTCTAGGTCAGCCTTCACAAGACATCACATCCACCTGGTTTTGTAGCAGATCTGGTGTGGAATTTAAGCATTCTCAGGTTTCTCCAAGGATGTTTTAATTTGTCCCACCAGATGCTGTCCTTGAGAGAGGCAGCACTTTATGATCATGAACTCAATCCTGCCCCAACACTTCCCTGGATTTTTGCTCCAGCACTGATGCAGAGGGAGAACAAAGCTGGTCAGAGGGATGGAGCAGCTCTGCTGGGAGGAGAAGCTGAGAGAATTGGGCTTGTTCAGCCTGGAGAAGAGAAGGCTTTGGGGTGACCTCATTGTGGTCTTCCAGGACCTGAAGGGAGCTACAAGAAAGATGGAGAGAGACTGGAGAGACAGGACAAGGAGAAAGGGCTTCACACTGAAAGAGAGTAGGGTTAGATGAAATATTAGGGAAAAAAATCTTTACTGTGGGGGTGATGAACCCTGGCACAGGGTGCCCAGAGCAGCTGTGGCTGCCCCTGGATCCCTGGAAGTGCCCAAGGCCAGGCTGGATGGGGCTTGGAGCACCCTGGGATAGTGCAAGATGTGGAATGAGATGACCTTTAAGGTTCCTCCCAAGCCAGACCATTCCATCATTCTGTGATTCTATGAACAGAACAGCCTAAATCTGATAAAGGTCAAACTTCCTGGGGAAACTGAGGCACTGGGTGCACTTGGGACACGACCCCAAATCCCAGCAAACCTTTAAGCAGTTCCAAAGACAAACTTGTGGCTCCAGCAAGCACTGCCAACCACAAACCCTCTTTAGGATTTATTTAAGTGATGAGCAACCAGAAATAGGGCCCTCTTCTTCCTCACCAGCACATCCTGAACCCCACAGCATCTCCCAGAGGGATTATCCTGTTCCAGCACTGCTGGAATGTTTTCTGGTGGAGACACAAGCAGCAGGACCAGCAGGGAAATAAAAGCTCTTAGAAGAACCCATCATTCTGTATTTTGTCATGATTCCACTTCTCTTTTTTAATGTGCTCTGAGGAGATGGGAAGCATTGCTCTAGGTCTGGGAGAAAGAAAGGACCCCAAAGGGAAAGAGAAGCTGCCCACAAGCCTTGTGAACCAGGGAAAAAAAACAAAGGCAGAAATAAATATCCAAACGGGGGAAAAAAAAATCAAAACCACCCTTAAAATGTTGTTTTGTTGCTCTTGTTTTGCTGCAGAGGAGTTTGAAGTTCTCCATTTCCTGGGTGTGCTACAGGAGCAGCAGAGTTGAGACTCAGGCTTTTAATGAAGTTTATGTAAATTTGGTGATGTTTATACTTAGCAGAACAGATTTAGGAGTACTAATAAAGCAGCAGATGAGGCGTAGAAAAGAGCTGGTGAAGTTTTCCACCACTGTTATTTTTTACCTTCCTCCCACCATTCCCAACAAAAAAGAGTCTGTTTCTGTTGCCGGTTTCTCTTCACAACAAGAGCTTCTGAAATGCTGTTTATCCTTCAGTGCTGCTGAAGCATCTCCCAGTTCAGTTTTGTCCCATTGCCTTCCCTCCAGGAGAACAACCCAGCCCATGTTTGTTTTCCCTTCAAGCAAATTAATTTTTCCCAACTCCACTTTGGGATCTTTGTTCACCGCCAGGATTTTTGTTGGGCTGGAGTTGAAGCAGCCTTTTCCTTTGGGAGGAGGTGAGGGTTTACCCTGGGTTTGGAGTCAGGGATGTTGAGGAGGAGCAGGATGAGCTTCATCCCTGGGGAGGAGGAGGAGGAGGCAGAGCTGGCCCTGCCCAGCAATGGGTGGTGATTGCTGGTCCTTGTGGCTCCAAGGACAAGAGCTTTGATTTTCATTATGAAAAGGGACAAGGCCTAAATTTAGGACTGGCATGGTCAAGGCTTAGCTTTGGGATGAAATTTCACCACACATTTTCCTACAGCAGAAGGAGAATCCTGGAAAACACAACCCCCCCCCCCAATATATAAGCAACCAATATTGATATTTCATTCATTTTTATGGGAACTGATAATCTGTTGTTTTCAACATCCACTGGTGCTTTGATGCCCACCAGGGAGAACCTTGCAGAGGTTTCATGGCAGTAAATCAACGCCACCCAGCTGAACTGAATCATGTCCAGATTTTCACGGAATCACAGAATTCCAGGTTATGAGGGACCTCAAGGATCATCTGGTCCAGACAAGATGGTCCAGCACCATGTCCAGCTGAATCTTTTAAGTGGGAAAATCCCCCACTTCCCTGGAAAGATTATTCCAAGGGATGATTATTCTCCTTGTGAAAATTTCTCCTCTTATATCCAATCAGAACCTCCCCAGCTGTGACTCTTCCAGTATTTGTCATCATTTTCATGTGAGTCCTCATAAAAGGAGTCTCCAACTCCTTTGCAGCCACTCTTTAAGCACTGGAACATGGGGATGAGGCTCCCCAAACCCAGTTCTCAGCCTTTCCTCACGTGGCAGCTTCCCAGCCCTTTGATTGTGCTTCTCCAGCCTGTCCACATCTCCTTGGAATGGCAGGGACCAAACCTGGACACTCCTGGAATACTCCAGCTGTGGCCTGCCAAGTGCTGGGAGGGTGGAATAATGAATTATCCATCTCTGCTGGGTGTGCTTTGACACAAAGGACAAGATCCTTTAATCAGACAGAGCTGCTGATCGGGGAGTTTCTTTCCTGGCAGGGTTTTTGTAGCTTTTGGGGATATCTGAGACCATCCCCTGCAAGGGAGGACTCCAAAGTTCCTTGGTTATTTTTTGTTTGTTTTTGGTGGCGTTTTTTTGGTTGTTGTTTTTTGGTTTTGGGTTTGTTGTTGTTATCTTTGTTTTTGTTTTTTGGTTTTTTTGGGGTATTTTTGGTGGGTTTTTTTGTTTTGGCTTTTGTTTAGTTTTGTTTGGTTGTTTTTTTTTTTGTGTTTGTTTTTGATGTTGGTTCGGTTGTTTTTGTTTTGTTTTGTTGGTTTTGTGTTTGATTTTGGTGGGGTTTTTTGTTCTTTTGGTGAGTTTTTTTTTTTTTTTTTTGTTGGTTTGTGTGGTGGTGTTCTCAGGGGTCTTAGGATGAGGGAAGAGATGAGAATGTTGACTCCATGTTTCAGAAGGCTGATTTATTATTTTATGATATATGTCATATTAAAACTATACTAAAAGAATAGAAGAAAGGATTTCATCAGAAGACCAGCAAGGAATAGAAAAGAGTGGAATGATAATAAAATCTTGTGACTGACCAGAGAATCTGAGACAACTGGACTGTGATTGGCCATTAATTAGAAACAACCACATCAGACCAATCCCAGATGCACCTGTTGCATTCCACAGCAGCAGATAATCATTGTTTGCATTTTGTTCCTGAGGCCTCTCAGCTTCTCAGGAGAAAAAATCCTAAGGAAAGGATTTTTCATAAAACGTGTCTGTGACAGGTTTGGGGTTTTTGTTTGTTTGTTTTGTTTTGTTGGCTTGGTTTTTTTTTGGTTGGTTTTTTTTTTTTTTTTGGTTGGTGTTGTTTTTTTTGTTTTGTTTTTTTTGGGTTTTTTTTTTGATTGTTTTTTTCCTCCAGCTCACCTGGGAGAAACCAATAATCCACTGCATCAGTCACTGACATCCAGAAACCTCCATGAGTATCTTCAGGGCATCCTCCTTGCCATGGGCATGAACTCATGGAATTTTCAGGCATTCCAGCATTTCCCTGGGGAAAAAGGGGCAGCATGAAGGAGTTGGGTGGAGCTGGGTGGGGAAATCCTTGAAATGGGGATGCTTCTGACATAATCAAAGCTATATTTGGAAAAGATGAGCTTTTCCAGACTAAAATGTGCCTGAGTGATCCTGTTCCATGTAGTGACACAGGGATGGGGAAGCAGAAGCCACTGAGGAGTGATGGATTCACAGAATTTTCACTCAATGCTTGAATTTTCAGCTGCAGCTTTTTTTTCTCTGCAACCTGTTATGAATCTGAATATCCCTGACTTAAGGTGCTGAAGGAGGAGGAGGAGGACACTTCTAGAAAAAAAGTGTTCAGTCCAGGAACCAGCTGTGATTGCTAAATCAGGAGATTTAGACACATGGGAAGGGGAAAAAAAAGCAAAATGACTGAAAAGTTAAAAATACAGCCTGAAACGTGGAGCCTGCCTGGGAGCTGCATTTCACCCTGCTTTGCTTGTAGATCTTATAAACCAGGGAAAAAGGGGACAGACCAGACCCAGAGGGTTAAAACCTCCAGGAAAGACAGGACAGGTGGAGCTAAATCAGTCCAAAATTCTCCCCTTAATTATCACACAAAAGATTTTGCAGAATTACAATTAATCACCTCTGGGACAGAAGGTGCTTCTCAGAAAGGAGATGTTTTCCTGCTCTATTGATCATCAATTTCAGGACAAGTTGATGATCCCACTAATTGCTGACCAGATACCAGTGTGGTGCTGAGCTACCAAAATTCCTGAGGGTTTTTTCCTAAAGAAATCCCACCTGGAGTCCTCTTCCAGCCACTTGTGGTGGTCTGGGAAGCAACTGGGGGAACTGGAGAGCAGGGGATGTGCAGATCACAACATCCAGCTCCTGACATGTGGGTGAGCCTCCTTAATCCAAGTTTTCATTTTAAAGGGAGAATAGGAACTTCCAGACAGGAGGATTTATAGGCAAGGACTTAACAGTTAAATTTATTCATGGCTAAACTGAGGAGCCCAGAGTCATTAAAGCATGAAATTGTGCCAGTCAATTAAAGCGTCAATCACAGCCAGCCTCATTTGGGAGAGCTGCTTTAATCCCAAGAAAAGAACAAATTTTTTTGGCCTAGTGAGAGAACACAGTGGCTTGAAGTTAGTTTGAGAGAAAACAGACATTTGCCAATGGTTGTTTTTTTTTATATATAGATTATTTTTTGCTGTGCTCCTTCCAAGGTGACTCGTGTTTCTGCTCAAGTAGAAACACAGATGCAATTTGAGCTGGAGATGAATTTTCACAGCAAACTCGAGTGGGCTACACAGCAAACAAACATGAGAACTCATCAAAGAAACATTTAAACCAGCAAATAGTAGAGTTCTGGGACATCTCTTGCTTTTCAGCACGATTCAGACAGATTTTCCTTTTGTTTTTAAAACTCAACAATTAGATTATTCTGCCTGTCACTTCATGCAACATGTATTTATTTTTATTGGCTTTTAAAGCATTTTTTTCCCCCACTCTGGGTTGGATTCCTGGAATTGGTGATATTTAACAAATGGTCACTGTCATTTGGGCCTGGTCACACAGAACAGGTCACACACCTGATGGTAATGAAGGGAAACATCTCCAGAGGGGATTTACTGGGAGCTGACTGGAAGTTTTGATGTTGGATATGATCTTTTCTTCCTTAGCCATCAAAAATCAAAAAAGGAGATAAAAGAGACTCAGCTTTGGAGGAGAAACAGAAGCTCAGGAGTGCAACAACTGCTCAGGGTGGCACTATGTCATGGTGGAGCTTGCTGGAGAGCTGAGGTGACCTTGCCACCCTTTGGTGTGGGTGTTCCACCAGCTGCAGGTGTGTCTGGAGGGATTCTGGAGGTGGGAGCAGCTTTGGGTTCCATTTCCAGCAGTGAAGTTGTGCTGGGAGAGGCTGGCCAGGGGAGGAGATGGTGGCTGAGCTGCCTTTGCCCTCAAGTTTCCTTTCCTGCAGACAACCCTGGCTGGGGTGGGAGCCAAGAGGAAGCTTTGGGGGATTTTTGGGTGAAGCTCAGGCTGCAGAGCAGCTCCAGACCCTTCTCTGGCTGCTATGGGGCACACAAGCTTTGCTCCACCACAGCTTCCCCTGGTGAAATCCCTTCTTGTGGCTTAGGGCCTCTCTCTGAATCAAAACCCTGTTTAAAAAACCCGAATTTCCTGAATTTCTCTGAGTCTGCAGCTGTGCTTTGTGCAGGAGGGAAGGGGGATTTTTTTGGATCTGTTGTGGGCCTTGGGAAGTTTTCCTTTTGGGATCTTCCCTGTCCTGGCAGTGTGCACAGCCCAGCTGGTGAGGCAGCACCTACAGCAGTAGGATCTAGAACTAAATACACAGTAAATTTAGATAGTTTGGCTTGAAATTGGAATTCATGAGGCCAAGGAGATCGAGGAAGTTTTTTTTTTGTTTTGTTTTTTGTCAAGGAAGTTGCTTTGATACCTGTTGGAGGAGCAGGGCCTGTGGATGCACCAATCCCAGCCGCCTCCCTTTCCAGTTTGTCCCAGTGCCATGGACACCAGCTGCCCACATTAATGTGTCTCACAGGATGGTTTGGGTTAAAGTGACCTCAAAAATCATCCAGTTCCACCCCTGGAGCAGGGACACCTTCCACCAGCCCAGGTTGCCCTGTCCAGCCTGGCCTTGGACACTTCCAGGGATCCAGGGGCAGCCACAGCTTCTCTGGGCACCCTGTGCCAGGGCCTGCCCACCCTCACAGGGAACAATTCCTTCCCAAAATCCCATCCAACCCTGGTCTCTGGCACTTTAAAGCCATTTCCAACTATTCCATCCCTACATATCCTTGTAAAAACTCCCTCTGACCTCCCAGGAAGAGCAGATCCCCTTGTGTCCATGCTCTCCTGTGTCCAGCCAATGGATCCAAACTGGAGCAGCTGAAGGGCAGAGGAACAAAGAGTTTTTCTTGTAAGAGGAGACAAAAAAGATTTTTGCCTCATCCTGCCTTGACAGTGAAATCTAAGACATCATTTGATTGCTCTCTATAAATATCCTGAGCAGGGAGTGAAGGAAATCAGTGCTAAAAAACAAAAAAGCCACCTCATGGAAAGGTCTTGCTGCCAAGCTGGAATCTGCCCAGACTTTCACCAGGCTGGGATGGAGAGGGGCCTGAAAAGCTCCTGAAAGGAGGGAAAAAAGAGAGAGAGCTTGTTCTTGGTATGCCCAGACAGGTGATGTGTAACAAGGTGTCTGTGGGGTGCCCAGGAGGTCCCTCCAGTCCTCCTCTTCCTTTTCCTTCCTCTGGAATGAAGAGAATGGCACCGCACTGTTGGAACCCAGGACATTTCTCTGACTGCCCTGGAGGACTCCAGACCCTGGCAAGGGGCTCAGAGACCTTGGCATGGAGTCACAAACACCTGTGCCTTTGATCTTAGCCCATGGGAAAAGTTACCAACTTTGTGTGAGGAGTTACAAGCCAAAAGAGTTTGAATAGAATGTTAGTGAATTTATCACAGGGTGGAAAAGTAGAATTTTGGGGTTTTAGAATGGGGTTCAAGAGGCAAGATGGAGGAATCTGGGCGTGTCCTGTCATTCTTCTTCTTCTTCTTGTCCTCCTTCTCCTGCTGTGATGGTGACACTTCTGCATTGGTTTAGAGTAGAGACAGACTGTCTAACATAGGTGATAGTATTGGAAAATTATTGTAAATAAAGTACATGTAGTTTGTAGTGTAAAAAGATGACACCACCCCAAGGGTAAGGACTGTGCCACAACCCAGCCTGCTGGACAGATCTCAGCAGGTCAGAAAAAGAATGGAATAGATAAGAGAAAATAAACAACCTTGAGAACCAGAGCCAAGGAATCCTGACTTCTTATTCCATCTCAGGGCTGGGAAAAAGAGACTTTCTAACACTTCGGGTGTAAGAGCCTAAATGAGAGATGTGGGACTCCAGGGGCTCTCCAAAATGCAGTTTATTGTACCCAAGGTGTCACAGCAGTCCAGGGTCATGGGTGACAGAGGCTGTGCCTACAGCTGTCAGCTCCAGCTGCAGGCAGCCCTGGAGACCCTGAGTTTAGGTTATAAATGCATTATAGACTTTTCTTTTGGTCACAATGCATTATAGACTTTTCTTTGCTGAGCATCTTCATCCAGTAGAACCAATCTAGACCTTAACTTTTATCTCTAGCCCATCATAACTACTGTAATTACCATATTCATGTCACTATTCTCCAATCACTATAAGTTAGTGCATTACAGTTAAAGCCAGAAGTTGTTTTTCAGTTTTCTTGCAGTGGAAAATTCTGAGACCTTTTTTCCACTTGCAACATTTGCTGCCTTGTTTGCCTGTGCTCTCTTTCTGCTTGGTAAAAACATCTTCTTGTTTGGGGTGGGTTTATCCTTTGCTCTAAGCCATAAAAACCCCTTGTAACTCACACACCCTTTGCCTCCTTGGTTATCCAGTGAGACTGGCTCAGCAATTCTTTTCTTCTCTATCAAAACTTGCTTCCATCTCTATTCCTTCTTCAGATTCTACATTCAAAAATCCTTCTGCTAAGCATCTGTGAGACTTTCTTGTCAAACTTTCATCCTTCCCAACACCTGGGGTCATCTCAACACCAGAGACTCATCACTGCAACAAGGAGGGACTGAGCACATCAGCCAGGGAAGAGCACCGAGGTTTGACAGTGATTGGAGCATTAGAAATACCTGAGCCAGTCACATCTCACTGTAATTTGCAGCCTTAAAACCAAACCTAGTTAATTACCAGGCTGCAGACTATTTTTTCCCCTTCCCACCTGCCGTGAGATATTGTGATGTGGGAAAAAATAGCACAAGTGCAAAGAAAAGCCTTAATAAAAGCTTTGGAGGGATTAAGTGGGTCTCATCTCTGTAGGTATCAAGGTAACTTTTCTCAGTGCTCAGAAGTAGTTTTCCAAGGCTGGCTGTTTGATTTATTGTCCAGATCCTAAACTGGAACATTTCTGCCTTGGTTCTGGCAATAAAGAACAAAAGTGCTAAGTGTGAGGTGTCCACATTGTGTTTCATTTCACTGATGGATGTTTTGACAGCCAAGAGATTTCTCACTCTGCTCTCTTTTTTTTTTTTTTTTTTTCTTCTTTTTTTTCCTGCATCACTTATTTTTATAGGACATTGGGGGGTGGGGAGAGAACTGAACTTCCCATCAGCTGGTGGCATTGTGTCAGTCAGAGAGATGTTTTCTGGTTAAATCCCAAATAATGTCTTCTCAGCTTTCCAAAAGCTGTGATATTTTTGAAGTGTCGCTGACTTAGTCCTGGTGGCATATGTGTATTTTATTTTAATCCCTGAATTAAAACAAAGATTTCTCCTGATGGCCTCGTTTGAGGCTGCTTGGACCCTCCCAGGTCAGCCTTGGCCCTGATTTGTCACATTAGTGAGGCTGAGCAAGCTAAATTTGCCAGTAATGAGCATGAAATGCCAAGGAGATATTCCTTTTGGGTCAGTTGAAGGAAGACTGAGGTTCCCCCAGCCCCTCTGGGGACTTTTCCACGTCCAGCTGAGCATTTGTGCTCTTGTCACACTCAAATTAAAACCACAACACTGCTCTAAATTCACTTTGGCCCAAGGTGTGGAGGGGGGCAGAAGAGTGGAAAACCAAGTGCTGGGCCAAGGGCATCTCCTGACACATCCCCAGGAGACCCAGCTGGGGCAGGATGGACACTGGGATCTCCTGCATTGGCTTCATGACCCTTGGAGAGCTTCCAGCAAACTCTGAAATACTCAAAGTTTTCCTCTCTAATTAAAGATCCATATTATCACAGCAGCACAGACTGCTTTGGGTTGGAAGGGACCTTAAATCCCATCTCATTCTGCCCCCCTGCCATGGGCAGGGACACCTTCCACCATCCCAGGGTGCTCCAAGCCCTGTCCAGCCTGGCCTTGGGCACTTCCAGGGATCCAGGGGCAGCCACAGCTTCTCTGGGCACCCTGTGCCAGGGCCTCAACACCCTCCCACGGAACGATTCCTTCCCAATATCCCATCCATCCCTGCCCTCTGGCAGTGGGAGCCATTCCCTGGCTCCTGTCCCTCCATCCCTTGTCCCCAGTCCCTCTCCAGCTCTCCTGGAGCCCCTTTAGGCCATGGAAGGGGCTCTGAGGTCTCCCTGGAGCCTTCTCTTCCCCAGGCTGAAGTCTCTCAACCTGTCTCCATAACAGAGGGGCTCCAGCCCTCAGAGCCTCCTCCTGATCATTATTTCCCCTTACTTTTCTGTGTCAGGAATTGAAAGGTTTCTAACCCATTTTGGGGTCTTATTTTAATGGTGTCACTCACACAGACCCCAGAAATCCTTATCAGTGTGGGAATTCTGGGTCAAAGCCCTTGGCAATCATGCCAAATGTTTGGATTCAGCTTTCCAAGCCACACTTACAGCTCCAGCAGTGGCAGAGTTTTACACAGGAGAGGATTCAGATCAAATTCAGGTGCCTTCAGCACTGCAAAATCCCTCAGGGCTCTCTTTATTGTGCCTGGAAAGAAACAGCTTTTTTAGGGTGAAATTAGTCTCATCCCTACCAGACATCTCCATTTGGCCAAGGAAATAATTTCCCAACTTTATTTCTCCCCAGCAACTGCAATGGGAGCGTTGTGCCATTACCCTAAGCATCAACAGAAAACTAAAATTAAACATTTCCACCTGTGGAACATTTAAACATAAAATTAAACATTTCCTGTGGTCCATGGAGAATTGTGAATCCTGATGAAGTGTTTTGGTGACTCTGGAAATGAGGTAAGTGAGGGCAGATAAGCTTTGTGTCCAAACACTGCCAGGATTTGGGAATGCGTCTCTGGCAGGAGCTGTGAAAGGCAAAAGGAGCTCATTTTTCTATCCAGTCAGGTCCATATCCTTTTGAGGTGTTCCCTGAAAGAAATTCAAGGAAACATCTGGCCTTTGATGTCTAGACACCATCCCTTGCAGAGTTTAGGTCCTGAAGCTCTCCCCTGCCAATGGGCTGAGGGAGGACAAGGCTCTTTCGTGCTGTGATGTGACCCAGGAGAGGAAAGGGAGCGTGGCCACTTCACAGGACATCAGCTCAGGCCTTTCAGCTCCTTTTCACTCCCCAAATCCCTGTTGATGTGCTGCCAAAGCCCATTGGGATGTTCTGAACCCCATTCCCAAATTCCTCAATCCAGGAACAGAAGAGCTGCAGGTCGAAGGTTGGGCTGATCTCCGTGTGAGTTGTGGCAGGAGAAAAGTTAATTTTCACCAATTAACACCAATTCCTGCATGGGAGGCTGCCAGAAGAATAATTCCCCAGGCCTGAAATGCCTGAAATATCCCCTGCTTTGGGAATATTTATTCCCAAATATATAAATCTTCCCTGTTCTGGGGGGCAGCCACGTCCAGCAGTGGCCGTGCCCAAGACTTGCTCATCTCTAGGTCTGACCTTTTCACTCATTGCAAAATATTATTGGAGTTTCTGCTCCAATTTCAGCTCTTCTTGAGGATTTAGGACACTGGATAATAGAATTTAAACCTAAAAATGGGATGGTGTTGATGTATTGGTTTGCTGATGGTTGAACTGCTTTATTCTTTTCTAGTTTTCAGTGTTACCAGTAGCTTATCTTTGTCAATGTATTTTCCTTAAAGCTTCTTTTAAAAATATATCAGTGATTTTGATAAGAAGGATCTGTACTAAAAAAGATTTTTACTGTATTAAATGGAAAGGCTCTACATCACTCTGATTTCAAAAATTCACCTGGAATTGCTGGATTTTTCTTCCCCTGATCTTTGGTTCTGGCAGCTTTTTCTCACAGGGATATTTTTGCTTTCTCTGTTACATCCCTATTACTCCTGCCATCATTTTTCTAACCACAGACACAACCCTAGATCCTTTCTCAGAAATGTATTGTGGGGTGTTTGCCTGTTAGAAAACAGCCTTGCATTGTGAACTAGTGAGAAATAACTGTTGAAGGGTTTTGGGGCCAAAATCTGATGGTGCCAGAGATTTTCTGATGAGGAAACAGAAAAGATTCTGATTAGGACCAATTTTCAGAAAAAGAGACCAAGAGAAAAATGCTTTTTTATTATTAAATTACATACTTTATTTCTATTGCTACCATTCTACAGCCCTGGCTTGGTGTTGACAAGGTCTTGAAGTCTCAAAGGGTCTTTTCACCCTTCTCCCAACACTTTTCCACCACACCATGAAGATGTTGTGTCCTGAGCTGGCTCTGAGAGCCAAGACAGCTCCAAGTCTTATCCCAAGAGCTGTTTGAGGTGTTTTCCCATGGACTGTTTTCCAGGAAGGCCATGCCCAGGTCAGGAGGCAGGGCTGGGTGAGCCTGGGTGCTCCCCAGGGTGCTGAGCCTTCAAAACAAGCCCTCAGAAAGAAGATTTCTGAGAAACATCCCTCTGCTTCCACGCAGGATCTGTTCTTGCTCGGGGCTGTTGGCATTTTGATGTCTCTTGAAGATGCAGCAGAGAAGTGGCTCTTGAGGAGTGACAGCACCAAACTCTGATTAATGTCTCCAAGGAGAGTCAACCAGAATGATTTCCTTTGAGCTGCCTCCATTTCCATATGTAGCCCAGACTTTGCTTGGCAATGCTGTAGAAATGTGATGCTTGGAAAAAAGCACTGCTTATTATCAGGAATATTTCCCCTTTAGCCTTTAAGGAGAGATGAAAAAAACCCTCCCAAAGCTCTCTATAAAAGATCCTGGAATGTTAATTCTTAAATTAACAGGTTGAAAACTCTCCCACGCCACCCCTACCTGAGGATTTAAATTCTCATTTAGGAGACCTGCACACGGCCTGGGGATGGGAAGGAGCATGGAAATGTGAAGTTAAAAGACTGGTGGAAACCACAGCTTTCACCTCTTATTGCTTCTAATTTACCACAGAACCACAGAATGTCCTGAGCTGGAAGGAACCCACCAGGATCATTGATCCAGCTCCTGGCCCTGCACAGACACCCCAACAATCCCATCCTGTCCCTGGGAGTGTTGTCCAAACTCTCCTGGAGCTCTGGCAGTTTTGGGGCTGTGCCCATTCCCTGGGGGAGCCTGGGCAGTGCCAGCACCCTCTGGGGGAAGAACCTTTCCCTGATCTCCAACCTAAACCTCTCCTGGCACAGCTCCAGGGTTCTGTCACTGTCACAGGGAGCAGAGATCAGAGCTGTCCCTACTCAGGAGGAGCTCCAGACCCCTCAGTCTCCTTTTCTCCAGGCTAAACCAACCAAGAGGCCTCTACCAATCATGGTATGGCCTCCCCTTTAAACCACTCACCATTTTCACCTTTGGACACTCTCTGAGAGTTTCGTGTCCTCCTTTTTTGTTGCACTGTCCTGGATTGCCAAGCAAATTGTGCTCTATTTGCCATCTGCATGGCAGCTGTCTTCTGTTCATTGGGCAGTTTTCCTTATCTCTTCCACACTCAATCCTCCCTCCAGGGAGACACCTGCTGATAACAGCCATTGAATGTCCCTGCATGGCTGATAAGAACTACAGCATCCCATTGGGAGATGTGAGCCCAGGGGGAGGAGCCAAGCATTCCTACCTGGATATAATCTGGAGATTCTGGAACACCAGCACAGCTTCTGCACTGGATTTCCCAGAGGAACAGCAGCTGCCTCTTCCACTGCATCTTCAGAGGATCCCTGCTCTGGCACTGCAGGAGGGCTGCAGACACAATTCCAATTGGATGCCACCAACACCCCGACCCACAGGGTGTCAGGTTGTGTTCTGATTCTGGCAGTGTTGGTTTAGTTCACTGCATTGTTTATTTTATCTTTTTATTTTCTTTCCTAGTAAAGAACTGTTATTCCTGTCCCCATATTTTTGCCTGAGAGCCCCTTAATTTCAAATTTATAACAATTTGGGGGTTTACATTTTCCATTTCAGGGGAGGCTCCTGCCTTCCTTAGCACACACCTGGCTTTCCAAACCAAGACAGGCACCAGTTCCTGAGAGGTGGCTGCAGCTCATCTGGACACGTTCATCCCAGCACACAGCAGCAGCTGCTGCCCAAAGCTTTGTCCTGGTAGTGGAATGACCGAGGCATTCACAGTCTGGAAGTGCACAGACACATTCAGATTGTCTGCACTGAGCAGAAAAATCCCAGCTCTGAGCAGAGCCCTGCCGAGCCACGCTCACGATTTACGAGCTCACGGCTGCGTTGTCACACACTGTCACCAAGTGTCTGGCACTTGGCCACTCTCTGCCTCCCTCTTCTCCTAATTGCTGAGTTAACAGACCACTGATCATGCTCAAAGGGTCAGAAATGTGAGGCTGAGAGTGGGAAAGGAGCTGGAGAAGTGGCTCCAAGTAAGGCAGGTTTTCTCATCACGCAGAAGGAGTTAATTTTCATTGTCTTGAGCAAGTGCTGGGAGTTTCCAGCCACCCCCAAGCACAGCACACACTGCAGCCTGTAAAGATTTTGCTTTTTTTAATTGCTAGAGCAGCTCTTTGCCAAGTGGTGCAGCAGCAGAGTCCTGTTGCTGCTGTCCAAGGTCCGTGTGCTTGGAGGGAGGAGCAGGAAAACACCCGGTGTGTGTTGGCTGCCCGGATCTGAGCCTGGAAATAGTCTGGGATTAGTGGTGAAAAACTGCTGGGAGAAGGGTGGAAAGACCCTTTGAGACTTCAAGACCTTGTCAGTGAAAAGCCAGAATCTGCACAGTGGCAATAGAAATAAAATATGTAATTTGAATTATGAACAAATAGCATGGAGCTTGTGAAACAATAAAAAAGTATAAAAACAATAAATAAATAAATAGTCTGCCCCCCTTGGAGGAGCGGATTCAGCACTGGGATGCTGGCACACAGCAGAGTTAGCACAGAAATCCTGGGAGCTTCTAGAGAAGCTGTGGTGGTGGGAACATCTGCCTCTGACAGGGACCATCCCCAGGATGGGTTTTTCGTGCCCACCCCAGTGATGATTTTGTCCAGCATTCACAGGACGTGGAACTCACCTGTATTTGTGTCATCCTCCCTCAGGCTGGCCCTGGTGGGAGTTTGGGCTGCAGAGAGAGCTCCTGTCCCACCCCCTGGGACACCAAGCCGCGATGCAGCTCCACCTTGGAGAATCCCAGAATGGTTTGAGTGGGAAGGGACCTTAAAACTCACCCAGTTCCACACTCGTTTGTGAGGGAGGTCCAGCTCTTCACACATTAAAGCATTTGTATAATATCATCTTTTAACTCCTGCTATCTTCTGAAATTGTGTGTTCTACATGGAGGATTTTGTCATTAAAAAAATAAATGTGGAATTGCCAGAGCAGAGCTGTCTGCTTTCTTCCCTGCGTGCCAGGGCTGAGAAGGGCTGGGAAAATTTCTTGGAAGTGCTCAAGGCCAGGCTGGATGAGGCTTGGAACAACCTGCTCTAATGGAAGCTGTCCCTGCCTGTGGCAGGGGCTGATCTTTAAGGTCTTTCCAACCTTAATCATTCTGTGATTCTATGAAATACCCACTTTTTGCCTTAATATGATGATTTTAAAGCACTGACCTGCCTGTTCATCTGGTGGTGTTGGGGTTTTGCTTAAGCTTCATCTCAGAGTAATGCACAAGATAGAAAAAAGGAATAGTCAGCTTGCATAGTGAATATGAAAATTTCCAGATTCAAATGGCAATAAAGTAGAGAATAAAGCCCATTTCTTACCTAAGGACACAGGTGGGAAGTGTCTTGTGGCTGCCTTTCAGTTTTATTGACATGAAACTCAAAACAGCAGGAGCTTTTTCTCCTGGCAGGTCAGAGATCTGTAAATCATCGTGCCAAAAAATTCTGGATGATAGATGGAGTGGGAAATGAGACAGATCATCCAAATCCTAAAATATTAAAGTTGGAAGGGCAGCCTGGAGGCTTCTGAATCTGTGCCATGCTCAAAGCAAAGTCAGGTTCAGAGGCAGGTCAGGTTCCTGGACCAAGGTTTGAATAAAAACCAAATTCAGGTTTGAATTTGGCCAAAATGCCCCTCAGTTGCCACCATCAGCCTTCTGCTTGCCAAGCTCAGCAGTGCTCTGATGTGGGGTTATCCAATCCCAGATGAAAGATTGGCCATTCCCTGTGGAAAAACACTGATTTCTTGCACAGAAATCATGGATAAACAGGGAATTTCCTAAACTAAATATGGTTTGATGCCTTGAACATAGCAAAGGGTGGGAAGGCACACCATCCAGGCTGTCCTTGTCCTAATAATTTTCCCAGAGTTTCTCCTATTGTTGGAAAAGGAACTGTGGGTTGAACAGATTTTTATTTCAAGAGGAAGAATGTGGCAAAGGGCTGCAAGATCATAACTGGGCTGGAGAGGGTGAACAGGGCTGATCACTCACTCTCCTTCTTGAGATAGGGATTAGCCAGAGCCTAAAGAGCTCAGCAGGTGCTGTAAAAGAGGGAAAGAAGAAGCTTCTTCACCTAAAAAGTAATTAAATTGTGGAACTCGTTACCTCGGGATAACAGAGTGGGGAAAAATTAAACAGAGGGGAAGGACAGCAGGTGTTGGAAGTTATTAAAAATTGCAAGAGTCCTCCTGGCTCAGCTGAGCCTTTAATTGGTGGGATAGGGAAGGATTCCACAATGTTTTTGTTGATCTGGCTCTGCAAGAATCCAGGTTGGATCAGCTTCCAGTCTGACCTGGTTGAGGTTCCTTTGTCCCAGGAGATGGAGAAGGTGGCAGCACTCCTGAGGAGACGAGGAACAGGATGGATTTGCTGAGCTGTCCCTGCACATCTCCAGATCTGCCTGTTAATCCATGAAGTGCTGAACTCAGAGTGGGGAGATTCAGGGTTTTTTTGGGAGAAACACAGAATTTTACTAGTTGGGCTTTACCTCTCTTCCCTGGCTCTGCTCAGTCATTATCAAAACCCTACAAACCCCCACCGAGGGCTTCTCAAAACTGCCTTTTCTCCCCAGATCTCCCTGCCTGCATTCCTGCATTTCCCCTGCACAGGGAGTGGAATAAAAAGCTGACTTGAGACCTCATTTAATGCCTGAATTAGTTCAATTTTCTCTGCCCGAGGCTCCTCATTTTTTTTCCACTGTCTTGCTGTTGGCCTGCTGGGAATCTCTCATTGTCCACAAAAGTTTCTCTCATCCTCCTAAATTGATGATTTTTTTCCCTGAGCTCAAATTTTTGCCTAAATATGGACTCTTTCAGGGCTAATTTTTCTTCATAGTTTGCTTAGGTACACGTGTGTGTGTGCTAAAATCAGTTTCAAAATGGCTCAGATTTATTTTTAAGCCAGGGTGGTTTTTTGTTTTTTGTTTTTTTTTTTTTGCAGATGCCAAAAGCATTGATTCCTGTCTGATTAAAAAAAAAAAATAAAACCCACGGAGTATTTTCAGCATGATTTAGTGGCTCATCTACAAGGATCTTGACTGGCTTAACTAAATTGTTGCTGCTCACTCGTGTGTGGAAAAGGCCCTGGTGTCTTTGGATGCACATTATTTTATTTAAGCCAAACACAATTTATTCTTGGGGAGTTAAAAAGCCAGAGTTGAGGCTGATGTCTCAAAGCTTGAGTCAATCACTACTGGGAAAAGCAACCTATCTCATTATTTTTTGGAGCAAAATGTTTTGTTTTAGTCGAGCTATCGTCATTAAATATTTTTGGATGCAAACTTCTGACATTGTTTGTGGGAAGAAAGCTTTCCTTTTAAATTTTTTTCCTTCAAATTTTCATTTTAAGCTGTAGAAGCATTTATCAGGTAAGCCTTGAGTGCAACAAAACGTTCAATTCCCAGTCAAAGCAAACACTGATTTTTTTTTGAGACAAACAATTTTGCTCGGTTCTTTGCTTAGAAGTAGTTTGGGGTTTGGATCATCCAGAATCCTATTCTTTCTTTTACTTTTTTAATTCTGGAAGAACCCTCAAACCAGAAAAAAACATCTACTTGCATGATTTCATTTAAAAAGTGAAACACTGTTTCATAGCTCTGTTGCAGAATACTTCCAAGGAGTGATAAAAATGATATGGAATAAGGATGTTTAGAGGAATTAAACAGCATTATGATTTTTTAAGGCAGTTAAAAAAAACTTCTAAACAGAAAATAAGTGAAACAATGACCTTAGGCACAGCAATAAATACACTGCAGCAGCACAACCAGCTCCTGTTGTGTGCTGGATGTGAAATGAGCTGTCTTGGGGCTCTCCACCCTGCCAAGAAAGCCTGAATTAGCAGCTGGTCGGTTTTCATGCAGACAGCTCTGTCAGAAGGGCAGGGAAGGAGCTGAGGGAGGGAAGTGGAGCCTGCAGGAGCTTCATGTCCCCCTGGCAGGACAGAAGCTGTGACAGCTGCTGCTGAGATGTTGTGGCAGAGGAGATGCTGGCCTGGAGTGTTTTCTGGGTTGGTTTTGTGAAGCAGGGCCTGAGATGGGCAGTCAGAGCGTGCCCTACAGACATGGTGTGTGGGACTCCAGCTCAGTCCTTTAGGATCATTCCTGATTAGGCTCTCCTTCAAATCTCTGCTCTGTCTTAAAACATCTCCCTCTGGAGACAGCAGACAGCCTCCCCTGCTCTTCTGTGCAATTCTGAGTCCATCTGTGAGGACAGGAGCTGGGAGAACATCTGGGCACATTGCAGTGTCCAACCTCACAGTCCCTCAGGACATTCCCAGAGGGCTCGAGCCACTTCCCCTGCTGTCACCCACCAGTCCAAACTGGAAATCTCACTGGGCATCCCAGGAAAAGCAGGTCTAAAATGAGACAGGGTAGAAATGGCTGCTGAGAAGTGGCCACATGAGAACACAAAACACACCACAGGAGAAATACTGATTGCTCAGCCAAGCCCTGCCAGCAGTCAGCCAGGACATCCAACAGCCAGCTCGGGTAGGGATGAAGGCCTCAGAGTTCCTGGTGGTGCCAGAGGAGGGACTGCACCACTCAAGCCAGATAAAGCAAATCTGGAGTAAAAAGAGGACTACAAACAGCTTTCCCTGAGCCTCTGAGCAGTCTGGCTTTGACAAAAAACCCAGAGATGTTCAACAAGAACTGGAGCAGACATCAGCTACCCTGGAATTGTCCCAGGCCTGGTTGAACGGGGCTTGGGGCAGCTTGGGATAGGGAAAGGTGTCCCTGCCCATGGTTTTTAAGATGAAATTTTAAGGTTCCTTCCAACCCAAATCATGCTGGGATTTTATGATATTATGATCAAACAGGCAAAAGTTTGTGGGGCTGCAAGTTTGAAACTGCAAGGCTGATCATGAGGAAAGACAACTGCAGGAAAGCAACTCCCACCACCACAGGAAATAGTGAAGAGACACTTTGAAGTCAGAGAGACCAAAGATTCTACACCAAAATAAGGAAACCAAACCTTTTTTTCTTTTTTCTTTTTTTTTTTTTTTAAGAAAAAGATAACATCATTCAGTGTATTTTTTCAAGCTTGCTGGACATCATACCGAAATACCGTAAAGCTGTCAGGGAAATTATATGGGGTTTTTTTTCTGTTGTCAACCAAAGCGTGCTTTTATGGAGTCAATTAGCCACAAATGATGAACACACGTCACTTGTCTGGGAATGAATTACAGTACAACCCAATAAACACATCTGGCTTTGCTCTCTGATCATTGCCCTGATGAGCAGGAGGCGTCAAACTTCCCTATCCAACCATGAAGGAAACTCCGTGTTCGTTTGTGTTTCACCCTCCAAATTCATCTCCTCCAAGTGCTGCAGTGCTACAGTGTGGGGGGAACGGGGTCATTGGTATTTCTGCTCTGACGTGCAAACCTGGACGTGAGCTCAGGGTGTGAAATGCAATTACCTCGGGGAAAAGGGCTCGGATAAGCTGGGATGGCACGGGGGCTTGGGTGTACAACGGAGCTGCTGTCAGATTCCACAGAGAAGTGCAGCCAATGTTGTCTTTACACAGGATTTTGTGTGCCCTCCACAGACATTAGAGCCCTTTTTGAAGGTGGAGAGCCACAGTCTTATAAAGTTTTTAGAGTTTTTTTTAGCTTGGTTGGTTGGCTGGGAGGGTTTATTTTCTTTTCCTTTTTTTAATTTTTTTTTTAACTTTAATAACAGATGGGTAAACTGAGGCACAGAAAGGTGGTGTGACTGGCCCACAGTCGTTGGTAGACCTTGAACCCCCCCAGGTCTTGCTCCCACCTGGGACAGAGTGAGAAGGAAGGGCTGTTCCCAAAGTTCCCTCCACTTGTTCCCAGGGTGAGGGAAAGGACCATCACCCTCAGTGGGAATGTCTGGTGGGGCTGGTCGGTTCCTGCCAGCCCCTAGGAGGCCAGAGAAGCGAGGGCATGGAGAGGCAGGAGGTCAGGCACTACAGGATGCACTCGTGCCTCTCCGTGGCTTTCAGGGCCTCGTGCATGCTGGCGGCCGAGAGCCTCCTGTTGATGTTCCTGTACCTGCAGCACAGCAGGTTCCAGAAAGTAGTCCTCAAATCCCTGTTGAAGAAGGCGTAGATGAGCGGGTTGATGAGGGAGTTGGTGTAACCCAGCCAGAGCAGAGTCCTCTCCAGCCTCAGGGGCATGCAGCTGCAGCGGATGCCGCAGATGAACGGCCGCGCCGTGGACATCAGGAAGAAGGGCAGCCAGCAGAACGTGAAGGCCCCCACGATGATGCCGAGGGTCCTGGCGGCTTTCTGCTCCCTCTTGAAGATGGAAATGTTCTTGCGGTCCTGGCGGAGCAGCTTGGAGAGCGTGGCGCACTCCTCGGCGGCCTTGGTGCGGCGGGAGCTGTGGTGGGCGCGGGCGGAGGCCTCGAGGCAGTAGACGCCCTCGTCCTCGTAGTGCTTGGGGAAGTTCATGAAGCGGTGCTTCTCGGCGCTCACCTTGGCCGCCTGGTAGATGCGGCTGTACATCACCAGCATGACGGCCATGGGGATGTAGAAGGCCACCCCTGTGGAGTAGACGGTGTAGCCAAAGTCCTGGCTGATGAGGCACACCCGCTCCACCGTCACGTTCTGGGCCCAGCCGAAGAGCGGAGGGAGGGTGATGGAGGCTGACAGGAGCCACACGATGAAGACCATCTTGGCCATCAGCTTCCCGTTCTGCCTCACGGGGTAGGTGAGAGGCCGCGTGATGCCCAGGTACCTGCGGGGAGGAGGAGGAGGAATTGTCAGGGGTTAGGGGCGGGTGCTCTGAGGTGGTTTTCACTCCCTCTGAGGTGGTTTTCACTCCCTCTGAGGTGGTTTTCACTCCTTATCAGCTGTGAGGGAATTTTGGCCCTCAGAGGGGGCAAGAAATTAATTCAGCAAATGAAAATCTCCACAGGCATGGGATCTCTTGACTAAACACCACAATTTATTCCTCGCTTTTTTGCAATCACCCCGTGCGTGGAATCACAGAATGGTTTGGGTTGGAAAGACCTTAAAGGCCATCCCATTCCAACCCAAGTAAACACAATTTATTCCTCATTTTCTCGCAATAATCCCATGTGTGGAATCACAGAATGGTTTGGGTTGGAAAGACCTTAAAGATCATCCCCTTCCAACCCCATGCCATGAGCAGGGACACTTTCCACTATCCCAGGTTGCTCCAAGCCCTGTCTAACCTGGCCTTGGACACTTGCAGGGATGGGGTGTCCACAACATGAGGTGTCATTGAACTGCTGAACTCTTCATGATCTCCTGGGGAATAAAAATACTTTAAAAAGCTTCATTTTCAGGAATAAAAAAATGCCTTAAGAATTTTATTTTTCCACCAGAGAAATATTTCACTATTCTGCACAGAGAACATGCAACAGCTTCCAGCCATGGCACATAACTCACTCCAGAGTGTTGCCCTTCCCAAGGAGACACCCAGGAGTGGGGTGGGTGATGCTCAGAGTGATGTGCCACAGGTCTGATTCCAGATGAAGGGAATAACTCCTAGCAGTGTTTAATGGGAAGTGGGAAGCACTGCAGCCTTCTCTTATTTGTTGGTGAAGAAATACAACCTGCAGCTAAAATGGCCCTGGGAGACCAAGAAATAATCTTGCCTTTGGGAAGATTTAAAGATACATCTGGATAAGCTCTGCAAGCAAAGCTGGAGAGTCAACGATGCTGTTTGAGGACAGTTTTGGGGCCCCTCATGACAAGAAAGCCACTGAGGGGATGAGGAGTGTCCAGGGAAGGGAATGGAGCTGGGGAAGGGTCTGGAGCAGCAGGAATGGCTGAGGGAGCTGGGAAAGGGGCTCAGCCTGGAGCAAAGGAGGCTCAGGGGGGATCTTGTGGCTCTGCACAGCTTCCTGACAGTTGTTGACCTCTGGAAACTCAAACAGGAATGACCCAAGCAGCTGGAGCCATCTGCTTGCTTGCACAGCCAGGAGCTGCTAAAGTGATGGAGTCCAGCTCTCCCTCAAGAGGAAAATGAGTGGAGTTTGGAGTAGGACATCCCAAAACCACCTGGTGACCCACAGACTCCCCAGTCCTGACCCGTGGGGTTAGGAGTTACCTTGTTATTTTGCCTGAAAGAAGCTGGAGGCTGCACCCACCCTCAGCTCCTGGTGGTGCCTGGGGTGTAAACGTGAACTATCCTGACTTTTGTTGGAGAGGTTTGTGTGATAAAGAAATTGTGTCAACTGTGGCTAAATTAGAATTGTAAAGCAATAAATCGGGGGGGGGAGTTGGCTGCTGTCAGCCAACATTCCCCCTGGAAAACATCTGCCTGCTACTCAGCTCCAATCAATCCTGCAAAAACCTCGAGCCACTCATATGGATTTCTGTTCTGTTACAGCCTTTTTGATTCCAATCTCCTGCTGCCAGGAATTTTTAGGCAGGAACACATCACCTCTTAACTTGTTCTTGGATGAAAGGTGTCACTCCAGAGGGGCAGTGAGAGCAGAAGCTCTATGAGTACTTTCTGCTAAAAGCTGAACAAAAAAAAATGGAAAATATCTGTGGAGAATTTTACCTCTGCTGTATAATTTTTTCTCTGACAGTCAGTCTTAGTGTGTTAGGAGATTTTCTCTTCCCTGATTATTTTGCTTTTCCAGGTCATCCCCCAAGATTAGAAGACGGAAATAAAATATAAAAAAAAATCTAATTTCTCCTCCCCTCCTGACTGCTAAATCAATTGAGAGACTGAAGTCTTCTCCCCTGCCTCCCTGATAAAATTATTTTGAATTCATTCACTGAGTTGTTCTTTCCTTTTTTTCCTCGTATTCTTTTTTTGAGCTGGCTTTAGTCACAAGAACCAACCAAAACTCTCTATGTTTGGAGAATTCCAGGATGGTTTGGGTTGGATGGAATCTTCAGGATTATCCATTTCCACCCCCCTGCCACATGCAGGGACACCTTCCACTATCCCAGGTGGCTCCAAGCCCATCCCATCTGGCCTTGGACACTTCCAGGGATGGAGCATCCACAGCTTCCCTGGGCAACCCATTCCCTCCTGATGGCCAAGCTGGGAGAAAACCCCGCTCTGCTCCTGCAATTCCCAAATTAACACCCCAAAAATCACCCCTCTGGATATCCAAGCCAAAACTTCACCAACAAACCCATGCTGAGTTGTGTGCCACGCTCTCTCATGCTATTACCAGGTTTCTTTGGAAGCTGATCCGCCTGGGATTTGCTGAAACTTCAAGGAATTTACGAGGGAAGCACTCGGTGACGCAGTTTAACGAGCAGGCAAAGCTGACACATTTCATCCACTGCTGCTGGGGGAAACGGGGCCGTTTTCAGGTCTTTGTAATAATTCTGAAATGAGCAAGGAGCCCTCAAAATAGGGCAGTGTTTACAGGAGGCACGGTGGCGCTGGCAGGCAGCGGAATTCGAGTGGAATTATCTCCCTTTGAAATTTTTTTAGTTTTTCTCTGTGTGTGTGTGTGTGTTGTGCTGCTAATCAAGTTTAGGGTAACCAGGTAGCAAGAGGCAATTCCCAGGATTTGCAGGCACTGGGTGTGGATTTGCAGGGCTGATGGTGCAGCCACTCATGCCAGGTGCAATAAATTCCTGCCACATCCCTGATCCTGCAGCTCCCAGCCCCTTTGGCTGTGGGGTGGGAGATGTGCCCCAGGCTGGGCTGCACCAGCAAACCCCATGGATGAGCCAATTCAGAATGTTTGTTCTACACTCAGTGGGGATAATGGAATGGATTGGATTGGGTTGAGTTGGGTTGGAAGGGACCTTAAATCCCATCCAGTTCCAACTCTGGGGCAGGGACACCTTCCACTATCCCAGGTTGCTCCAAGCCCTGTCCAACCTGGCCTTGGGCACTTCCAGGGATCCAGGGGCAGCCACAGCTGCTCTGGGCACCCAGTGCCAGGACCTCCCTGTTCCAGGGAACAATTCCTTCCCAATCTCCCATCCATCCCTGCCCTTGTCCTGTCTTTACGTTTCCTGATGTAAAGTTCCTCTGTGGCTTCCCTGTAGGCTCCCTTCAATTTTTGGATCATTATGCCAGGGATTAAATAATAAAAACAACCCTAACCTCTCTGGGGTGCCCCTTTCTCCATCCTGCAGCTGATGAACTGGGAAAAGATGAATCTGCACTCACACAGGGGGACAGATGAGCCCAGAATTAGGGCTCAGAATTAGGGTTTCCTCGACACCACTGTTTTACCACAATTCCATGCCTCCTCTGCAGCCAAAATAAGCTCCTTCCCTGATTTCCAAGCTGATGCCATTCCTGCCCCATCCTGCTGAAGGAGAGGAGGAAACAAAAGGCAGCTGGAGGCAGCTGAAGTGCCCTGAGTAAGAGCTGGTGGAGCATCCCAGATACAGAGCAGGGATCTACCCAGTCTGGGCAAGGTTTGGATGAAGGACATGGGAGAGGCAATCCAGCAAAATGCTGTGCAATTTTTATCCCACTGACTTTGGGGTGTCATCCTTTTACCGAGGGTGACCCCAATTTGGAGCATAAAATCTGATTTTGGGTGGGAAATACTTCCCAGGGAAAGGGGAGAACCCCAGCAGAGCAGCCTGGGAAATGGATGGAGAGTTTTTTTCTCCACCAGGGATGCCAGAAGTGATGTGTGGGCTTTGGGGAGCTCCTTTTGTCAGCTTCTTGGCATTTTTATGGAGAGTTTTATCAAAGCTGAGCAGCCAAAAGAGGGGATTTTTTTTTTTGTTGGTGGTTTGTTTTTGGTTTGTGACATTAAAAAATCTGCAACATTGGCAGGCTTTTACATAAGGAAAATATAAGAGGAAGATGGATGTTTCCAGCATTTTTCTTTTCTGATTTCAAAGGAAATCAATCAAATCTCGCTTCAGACAAGATTAGTTCTACCAGCTTCAATCGAGAGGCTTTTAGGAAGCCCTCAGCATTAATAATCAATAACAGCAGCCTACATTTTAATAGTCCTCATCATCCTGGGCAAACCAAGTAGCTTTTCCATCTAAGCTAAGCAAAATATTGAGGACACTTCAGCCATCAATAAAAGCAGGGTCTCCTCCTTGGCAGGAACAGGCCTGACAGTGCTGACCAAGTTGGATTCAGGACAGAACAGAGGAAATATTTCTATTTCTGAGAAATACCAGGGCTTTTCATCTTCTTCCTCGCAGGGCAGGAGGAAGAGCTGGTCCCCATCACTGGGGGAGGTTTGGGTTGTGCCTCACTGAGATAACAATTTAATCTCTTTTGGAGCAGGTTTTTCTGCAAGCTCAGCTCTCCTTGTGCTTTTGGTTTTTGGTTGTATCAGCATAGAATTTGAGAATTGTGCTTTTGGAGGTGTTTCCATCAAGAGTCAAATGAAAAATCCTGCCTGTCCCAGGCTCAGGGGGGAAGTGGAGATCCAGGCATGATCCTGGATGCTCAGTCCACCTCTAGGCACTGCCTGGGGATGCTGGGTGGATGTGGAGCGGTGATGCTGCACAGGATGCTTGAGACACTGCCCTGGGATGGTTCACACAATTCCCAGCCCATTCCTGGGGATCTCTGAGTCCCCTCATCCTCTAATATGCACCAGAGGACATCCCAGTGATTCCCATTCCCTCCTCAAGTCCCAGCACAGAGTGACCCTACAAGGCCCCTCCACTTGCAGTTTGTCCTTTCTCCCACCCAGATCTGGGTGGGCACAGCTGGGGGGATGGCCCAGTCCCTTCCCTCTGCTCAATCCTTGCTGGTTTCCTCCTTTCCCAGCTGGAAATCCATTCCAGACAACTGCCCTGCAACCACTCAACTTCCCCATCAGGCCCATGGCGTGGTGAGGATGGAATTCTGGGAGCAAACTGATTGATCACGGTGCAGTTCCTGTGCCAACACGTGAGGGAAAAGCCCAGGCCAGAAAATTCAGGCTCTTTGACAACCTCTTGGGACCCAGCTTTTCCCTCCCTCCTTCCCAGGAAAGACAAAGTGACATCAGACTCAGGATGGTGTCCTTGGGTATGGATCTGCTCCCTGGAGATGTGGTGGGGGAGTGGAATCCATGGCAAGGATTTTTGGGGAAAGATCTCTCCTATTTGTGTGTGTGTTTGGAAAAGTCTTGCTCCAAGGGATGGGATTGGTTGGTTGGGAAAGGAGGGGAAGGAAATGGGAAGAGAAGGGGAAGAGGAAAAATAGGGAAGGGAAGAAGGAGGAAAGGAAAAAGAAAGGGAAAAGGATTGCATGTATTGGGGTTTTTGGGGACTTAGGATGGGGTGGGGAGAGTTGTTGATGTGCTTGGCCAAGGAGAAATGAAAGGGGAAAGGGAAAAAGAGAAAAAAGGAAAAGCGAGGAAAGGGGAAAAGGAAAAGAGAAGGCAAGGCAAGGCAAAAGGAAAAGAAAGGAGAAAAGGAGAAGGAGAAGGAGAAGGAAAAGGAAAAGGAAAAGGAAAAGGAACATTTCAAGCAAAGCCAGTCTGGCTAGTGTGTAGCCACTTCCCTGCTCCTCACCCACTGGGAGGAAGCACTGACACATTTAATTCCTATTTAATTCCTGCATTCCATCCCTTCCCTCTCACAGAGTCAGGCTCCTGCCAGCTCTGAGCACACCTGCTTGCTTTTTTTTTTTTTCCCCCAGCAGGAAAATTATTAAAATAAAGCAAGTTCAGCAGAAGGGCTGAACCCTGCCTGTGGCCTGGCAGGGTTTTTTCTGTCTACCAGCAGCTCTGAGCTGCCCAGGGCTGTGGATCTGCATCTCCCAGGGGAGCAGTGCCTGGTGGGGATGAAGGCTTCGGAGCAGGACTCGCTGCTGGCTTGCCTGGGCTGGGGGGGATGTCAAGCAGCAGCAGGATCCTCTCTGTCCTTTCTGCTTTGTCACCCGCTGTCACACCTGCAGATGTGACCGGGGAGGTGGCACAGCTGAAGGGGCACATCTCAGCTGTGGGATGTGTCCCTTCCTGGAGCTGCAGCTCCCAAAGCAGCCCAGCCCAGCCCAGCAGAGCCAGCCCAGCCCAGAGCGACCCCCGAGAAGGCAGCGCACGTCAGCCCCGGCCCCCGGCTCGGCAGCGCCATGGCCCCGCTGACGCAGCTGCTAAAATTAGAGCCACCAAGGTGCTGACTTGGCCAAGCCTGGCCACTCTGCCAGGCAGGCTTTGCCTTCCCCTCCCAGCTCCAGGTGTGGGAGGTGAAGCTAAAAAATCCTCACAAATGCTCTCACTGAGCTAAACTGGGGGGTTTGGGATCTTGGGATGGGGTGTGGGGAGCTGCTATCCTTAGGGAAGGCATGAGTCCAGGGAGCAGCACAGAATCCCACAGGATTGGCTGCAGAAGCCCTGGAACCTGGATTTCCAAAGTGCATCTGGGTTTTTTTTTTTTATTTCTTCAATGGTTTCATGGCCCAGACACCTTCCATGGAGGAGGTCAGGTGCTGTTCCTCAGGAACAATGAGAAGCAGCTGCCAAAAGGGGGAAGACTGAGGAAGTAACTTAGGGAAGCAACTTGAGAAAACACCCTGAGCCCAGCTCTTGCAAAGGGAACAAGGCACTGAGAAAACCCTCATCACCTGCAAAAAACACCTCCAGGAACACCATCCTAGCAGCTGCCAACACCCCAAATATCAGAGCCCACCTGAGCCCCGGGCACCAACCCATCCCTGCCTCACCTGTCCACGCTGATGATGCACAAGGTCATGATGGAGGCGGTGCAGCACATCACGTCCATGGCGATGAAGACGTTGCAGAACACCTTCCCAAAGAGCCACTCTCCCCCCACCAGGTCCGTGATGGTGACAAAGGGCATGACAGCAAAGGCCACCGACAGGTCGGCGGCGGCCAGGGACACCACCAGGTAGTTGGAGGGCTGCCGGAGCTTCTTGACGATGCACACGGAGATGATGACCAGCCCGTTGCCGGCGATGGTGGTGAGGATGATGATGGAGAGCACGGCCCCGATGACGACCTTCTCGGTGTCCCCATAGAGCAGGATCTCCTCGCCGCAGTCGGTGCCGTTGTTGGTGAGGTTGGAGGGCGGCAGCTCGGGCTCGGCTGGGGCGGGAGGTTCCTCAGTCATGAATGGATTCGGGAGCGCTTCCCGAGCCGGCCGCTGCTGCTCTGCGCTCTCCACCAGCAGAAGGTGCTGCTCCAGAAACCTCCTGGGGCTGGCCCTCAGCAGCATGCTCCGAGCTCGCCACCAGCGCTCCCCCAGCAGTGACACCTCCAGTGACAAACCAGAACATCTCGTCACAAACAGGGCGAAGAAAATCCAATATCCCCTCATCCTCTCGCCCACCGTCACCACCCCCCTCCACCCCTCTGAGCTCTTGCTGCGGCTGCATCTCACGTGCCCGGCAGGAAGCTGCTTCCCAAGTCTCCTTAAGGACACGCATTTTCCCGGGGGATGCTTGGAGGAAGCCGCTCTCCACCTGGGAAGGAGCACGGGCTCCCTGCAACATCTCCCCGCTCATCCATGTGCTATTCCAGCAGAGAGAACGGCTCGTGGATGGTGTTTCCCTGCCGAGCTGTGCCTGCTGCTGTTGCACTTCTCCCCTGCATCCATACATTTAATCCCTTGCAGAGCCTCCTCTGTGCATGCGACAACACGAGCCACAGCACCAGCGTGGGCACAGCCCCCGCCCGCTGCATCCCCTGCCCGTGGCACACGCAAACTTCAAAGCCGGGACCGCAAATCCGCAAATCCCCGCTCCTGGCACGCTGTGACCACACTGGGGCTGTCGGTAGCCACGGGAGAGGATCCGTGGCATGCGGCACATCCCGGGTACCACGCACAGCCCAGGCATCCCAGCTCGCTCCCGGAGCCTGAGCATCAGCACCACGCTCGGCTCCGAGAGCCGCGGCCGCGCTCCCACCCCCGGCATCCCACCCCTGCCATCCACAAGGAAACTTCAGGGCAGGGCTCACCCCTGGCTGCTCCGAGCATCGTGCACAAACCTGCATCCTTTCTTTTTTTGTAATTGTTGTTGTTTTGTTTCAAACCCCATTTCCCCCCTTGAAGTTTTGTTTCAATCCCAGCCGGATTGCGGCCCCTTCCTCCCCTTTGCAGCATCCCCCGGCTGCCGCCATGGGGGGGGTTCCCGGAGTTACCTGTGCCGAGGGGGTGAGACATCCTCCAGGCGAGCCCCTGCGAGCTCCGGGCGGGCGAGGAAGCAAAGAGCCACCCCCGGAGCATCCTTCTCCCCTCCCCGCCTCGCCGGTCCCTCCTACCGCCCTCCCCTCGCCTCTGCCGGGCAGGGACCCAGATGGTCCCCGGCTCCCTCGGAGCCCCAGGGAGGAGCAAAGAGCGGGGCGGGGGGGTCCGGGCTGGATCCTGCAGCGATGGGAGGGAGCGGGTGAGGATCTGGAGGGAAAGGCTGGAAGTTGAGGAGATGCCTTGGAGCGCTGAGAGGCAGGAGAAGCAGCCTGGAAGCCAGCAAGGAGGGGCAGGCACAGGGAAAGGCGCCCTTCCCCGTGATTTTTTTAAAGGATTATTTTACAGGAGAGGGTTTTTCCCCTCATTCCATGCATTTTTCCAGCCCTCCTGGGTTGTAGCGGGTCCCACGTTCCTTCAGCTCCACGCAGCAAACAGCCAGGGAGAGGCAGACCCCTAAAGATCAGCCTTTCCTAATCCCAGAAAACTGAAACAGAGACTATAAAAAACCCCCAAAAACCGGGAAAAAAAAAACATGAGAGTCTCACATCCACTTCCCTCCCCACCAAATGTTCCACGGGGACTTTGGAGCTGGGATCACTCTGATATTTCCACCCAGGGATGTCAGTCCCAGTTTGCTCCTCCTGGGGTGGAAGATGCGGGGCAGAGCCATCTCCTACACTGGTTGTTCCCAAGGGTGATTCCCTCGGGAATTCAGCCCCTCTGCTGCCTTCCCGGGGGCATGGACAGTGCGGGCCCCACCCTGCATCCCTCGGGATGGGTTGGGAGAGGAGAGGATGTGGCTGTGGAGCTGTTGGCAAATTCGGGAAGCGATTCCCGAGCTCTGCCCCAGCTCAGCGCTCGGCAGCGAGGTGGGAATCTCATCCCAGGACATCCAGGGTACAGAAAAATACCTTGAAATCTCAGTGATGCCAAGCACTGCAGGGATTTTTGGGGCAGATGTTCCCGGAGGGGGAAAAAAAAAAAACAGAAAAAAAAAAAGAAAAAAAAAGTGCATTTGCAAGGAAATCGCCGGTGAGCTAAAGCAGGGCTGTTAAAGCTGTGCTTAACGCTGGGGTTCCTCCTTTGCTGCTCGAGCATCGCAGTGTGTGTGGGAGGCTGGTGAAAATAGCTTCCTCACCAGGCCAGGACGTGCTGGAGGAGCTCCGGGATTTATTTTTTTTTTTTCCTTTTTCTTTTTCCATGCCAGGTGGGTTTTTTTCCCGGCCCCTCCAGAGCAGGGATGAGCCGGGGTGGGATGGGGCTGATGCACAAACCCTGCAGGGGCTGGGGAGGGGAATTCACTCGGATTTCCCAAATACACCCAGAATTTCTGAGGAGGAAAAGGGGGATCTGCAGAACTCCCTGCTGCAGGAATCCTGCCCGATTCTGCAGTCTCCAAACCCAGACAAATTCAGCCAAGGAGAAAAACACCCCCTAAGGACCAGCTCAGGCAGTCTGGGGCCAGATGCCTGGAGAATTTCAGGGAAACAATCTGTGCCCGAGGCACAGATCTGCTCCCAGCCCTGGGAGAGGGGTTAGAGGGAGGATATGGGGTGGGGGACACACTGGAAGGGTTTTTCCAGCTCAGAGGGGTTTTTCCACCTTCCCTGGAGGCTGCTTTTGGGAGAACACCACAGCAAGGAGCTCCTGCACACTAAGGAGAGACAGGGAAGGATTTTTTGCTTGAGGCATCCTTTGGAAGTAGCTGGTTCATGCTCAGAGGTCAAGTTCATGTCCTGGCAGAGAGAGAGGGAGGGAGGGAGGGAGGGAGGGAGGGAGGGAGGAAGGAAGGAAGGAAGGAAGGAAGGAAGGAAGGAAGGAAGGAAGGAAGGAAGGAAGGAAGGAAGGAAGGAAGGAAGGAAGGAAGGAAGGAAGGAAGGAAGGAAGGAAGGAAGGAAGGAAGGAAGGAAGGAAGGAAGGAAGGAAGGAAGGAAGGAAGGAAGGAAGGAAGGAGAAAAGGTGATTTTAGACATGAGGAGTTTCCTGGGTTTCCTTTGCTCTGCCCTTCCAGGACTTTTGGCAGAGCCTCAAAATGCTGCAAGAGCTGCAGGGAGCAGAATTGACCCCACTCTGTCTCATCCCAGCCCCATTTCTGTAGGATGCCACCTACAGCTTCTCCCTTTCAGACCTCCCACAGGTCTGGGAACCCCAAAGAGGAGTTTTCCCCCATTTTTTCCAGGGAAATGAGCTGCTCTCATAACTTGGGGAGCAAAATCAGGGACAGAAACTCACTCATGGGACACTCACCAAGCAGCCCGAGGGCACATTCTTTGCTTGGGTTGGTTTTGAGGAGGACAGAAGGGGAAAATGCTAATTCTCATGTGAAGAAATAATTAAAATAATTATTATTCTTCTGGCTGAAACCCTCAGTGCAGCATTTCTCCAGCCCCAGGCCACGGTGACCTTGCTGAGACACTGCCTCTGGGGCGAGCTGGGAAGCACTAATTACATTTAATGGCAATTAAGGGGAGGAAATGGCCAGCGTGCCTCAGCTCAGCACTCACTGGAGCTTTCTGCCTTTGGTTTGGAGGAGCAGGGATGATGCTGGAGCAAGGTGGGATCAACCCCAAGGAAGATTATCCATGCCAAAAAAAACCCAAAAAGACAAACAACAAGAAGCAGAAATCACAAAATAAAAAGTTTCCTGCACCTCCAGCAGGGGAGGGGTGACCAAAATCCTCCCAGCACTTCAGTGCCCAGATCTATTATTCCATTTTCATGTACAAATGGCTGTTTTATTAACAATTAATTGCTAATATTGAGCCCTATTAAGTCTAATGGCGAGGTAATAGGTGCAGGTATTAATATGCAAATTTGGAGAAATCTCATTAATTCCGAGGTGTTTCCAGGTCCAGCATCTTCCCTGCAGCACAGATGTTGACATTTCTCCCTCCCAGCAGGCAGAGCCTGCCCAGATGGATAAAATGAATCCCTTGGCACTCTCAGCTTTTAAGGAGCATCCCTAAGGGTGGATTTGACCTGCAGGGAAATTCGGGGTGAGCAGTCCCGGGGTATCCAAAGCTTCTCTGTAGGTGCTGTGATCAGGAATAACAAAATCTGAGGTGTTTTAGTGACCCAAACCCCATCCCCTTCTTTCCATGGGCATCTCCTGCCTTCCCTCTGAGGCTCCCCCAAAACCAGCCCTGATGAGCATCAAGGAGCATCTCCCCAGAATCACCCAGCAAACACAAATAAAGTGAATAAAGTGGTGGGAATGTGGTACCCAAGAGAGGGTTGGATCTCCCAGAAATTAATCCCTTGCCCTGGGGTCCAATCCCGTTAGATTTACCTGTAATTTTAAAATTTACCTAAAATTTTAAAATTTAACCTTTAAATTGACCTGGAATTTAAAACCCTGAGAGAGGATTTTGGGGTGGTTTTTTTCCTTATTGGTTCTG
Organism: Agelaius tricolor; assembly: GCF_023055355.1. Classification (NCBI taxonomy): domain Eukaryota; kingdom Metazoa; phylum Chordata; class Aves; order Passeriformes; family Icteridae; genus Agelaius; species Agelaius tricolor. Next base: position 81,505 of record NW_027269284.1, on the reverse strand, counting down.
CCTAAAATAGAAAAAAAGAGATTAATAAATGAAACTTTTCAGTTGTTTTTAAAGGCTCCCAATACATTTTGCTGTTTGAGCAGGTGAGGAACAACTGGAAATGTCACAGGAAAACAATCCACAGGATCGTTAATAATTCATTCCCAATAATTCATCTCCAAAAGGTGGATTTGCTGAAGTGTTTTAATCCCGTTCCGTGCAGCCTCACTCCCTCTGCTGGAGCCTGCACAGACAACAGGCAGCTTTTAGTGGGGATTTACAAATTTTGGTTACCTGGGGAGGCTCTCAGGGGTTTCTCCTTTCTCCATCAGGGCAAGATGCGCCCCCAGGTGCCCCCGATGGGAGCTGGGACTGCCCTGGGGACGTGGGGATGAGCTGCAGGGGACATTTGGGATGAGCAGGTGGGAGAGAAGCCCCTGATAACAAAATTTTGGCTGCAGCCTCTCCTGTCCACCCTGAAGCTGCCCTTGGTGGGTGCCAAAAGGATTTCCAGAGGGGCTGGTGAAGTTGGGGGGAAAAAAACCCCAAAAACCTGAAATAGGAAAGAGTGAAAAAAAGTGATTTAGGTGAAGTCTCCAAGACAAAGCCCTCAGCCCTGGCTTGAGGCTGTACTCGCCCAATTGCCAGACTTTGATTGGTGATTTTATTTGTTATCCTTAGTGCTGGTGATTTATTCAAAGTGATGGAAGTGCAGCTTGTCCTCCTGCTGCTCTCCCAAGGGTTTGGGAAGAGACTGGATTTAGGCTGGTGCAGTAAGAGAACAGATTTATTCTGGGGGCTCAGATAGAGAGGGGTCCTCTTTGGTGGCAATTGGTGGTCACCAATTGTTGTGGTGTTGTTGTGGGGGTCCCCAGGACGAGGTGAGAGATGAGAATTGAGTCCAAGTTCTCAGAAGGCTGATATATATAATAATATCTATTTAATATATTATAATCATAATATATAATTATAATATATAAAATATATAGAATATTTAATGTATTACTATTAATAATTATTATATATAATCATTATATATGATAATAATTATATATACAATAATTACATATAATTATAATAATATATAAAAATATATATTATATATAATTGTAAATTTATAACAGATAAAAATTATAATATATATAAACATATAAATATAAATATATATAATTATATATAATTATATTATATTATATTATATTCAGTATATTATAATATATTACATAATATAATATATATAATATAGTATATAACATATATTATGCATTATATATAATATTAACAAATTAATAAATTTCAATTAATATTATTAATATAATATAATCATATATTAATTAATATCATATATTAATATTAATAAAATAAAATAATATATTTTACATTATATATTAATATAGTATAATGTTATATTACATTACATGACATGATATTACATTATATTGATATACTAAAACTATACTAAAGAAAGAGAAAGGATACAGCATAAGGCTAGAAAAGAATGAATAATGAAAACCTGTGACTGACCTGACTTCTGACACAGCTGGACTGGGATTGGTCATTAATTAAAAACAATTCACATGGAATCAATCAAAGGTTCACCTGTTGGTGAACAACCTCCAGAGCACATTCCAAGCCATCAGATAATCATTGTTTGCATTTCTTTTCTGAGGCTTCTCAGCTTCTCAGGAGAAAAACCCTGGTGAAGGGATTTTCCAGCACATATGATAGTGACAGTGCCTGGGGAAAACCCTGGAGCAAAGGAGGCTCAGGGGGGCCCTTGTGGCTCTGCACAGCTCCTGACAGGAGGGGACAGCCGGGGGGGTCGGGCTGTGCTCCAGGGAACAGGGACAGGAGCAGAGGGAACGGCCTCAGGATGGGCCAGGGGAGCTTTAGATTGGATATTGGGGAAGTTTCATCATGGAAAGGGTTGTCCAGCCCTGGCACAGCTGCCCAGAGCAGTCTGGAGTCCCCATCCCTGGAGGGGGTTAGAAGCCATGTGGATGTGGCCCTTGGGGTGGCCTTGGCAGTGCTGGGGGACCTGGGTGACCTCAGGGCTTTTCCACCCTGAATAATTCTGTGATCCTGTAACACCTCTGGACCATCCCCATGCAGAGCAAACCTTTCCTGGCCAAACCCTTCCTAAAGCACAGCAGGACAGGTCCCTGTGGAGCAGCAGGAGGAGGGGACATTGCTGCAGGACACCAGCCTGGAGCTCTGTCCCCCTGGGAGCAAACCACTCCATGAAAACCTTTTCTGCCAAAATTTTTGGGTGCCTGGCTTTGGGCAGAAGCTTTTTCTTGAAGGCAACGCCCTGGAAGTGTCCAAGGCCAGGTTGGACAAAAAGAAATTATAAAATGAAAAAAAAAATCAATGAAATGAAAAGAAAATTAATAAAATGAAAAAGAAATTTTAAAAATGCCACCAGGTTGGAAAGGGCTTGGAGCAGCCTGGGACAGTGGGAGGTGTCCCTGCCCATGGGATGAGAGGGGATTTAAGGTCCTTCCAACCAAAACCCTTCCATGGTTTCTGTTTTTCACACAGGGTTTGGGGCTGGGTGAGCTCGAGTCGAGCCCTGCACCCACCAGGTTCCCATTCTGGGCCCGGGGTTCTCCAGGCTCGGTGCCCTGGGCATGGAGGGGATTGGGCTGGAGCAGATTCTGCAGTTTTGGGAGCGGAACCCACCCCGGTGTTCTCCTCCCTGTCCTTGTTCTCCTCTCTGTCCCCTAGATGGCACCGGTTCTCAGCGCATCAAACTCCCGATGAAAACCAGCGGGTTTTGGGGCCAGAAAGAAACACAAAATTTAAAAGGGAAAAAAAAAAAAAAAAAGAAGAAGAAAAAAAATAATAAAAGAAGCTACAATTAATTGTCTTTTTGGCTCACACACTGAAAAATTCAGATTTCTGACCCTTGGCTGGCTGCAGCATTTCTGCTGCTTTCTCTTCTGGTCCATCTCTGGGTTCTGCATCCCCCCAAAATTCAGGGCACAGGGAATAAGTGGTTCCTTCTCCCCAGCTTTGCTGCAGTGGATATCTGGGGGCTGTGACAGACCCTGGCACACCTGGGTCACTCCAGGAAGATATTTCAGTTCTTGATAGGGCTGGGAAGTGCAGGGAGGAATATTCCAACTCCCTTTGTAGTTTAAACCCAGGCAGGAGATCGAGGAGGGAAAATTACTGACAAAATCATCAGTTTGAAGATGCAGCCACCCTAAATAATCCCTTTTTCCACGCCCTCCATGGCACAGGGCAAACCCACACATCACATCCCTGGGGCCTGGCTCTTCCTTGGACACTTTATCCATGAAATTTTGGGCCATGTCCTATTTCAAACCTCCTGCAAAGCTCCTGGCAGAGCACCACGAGTGTCCTGGTGGGGAAGGAAGGACACGGTGAGGGAAACATGTCCCCACCTGACCTTCCCCAGCTCTGCACCAACATTTAAACCCATATCATGATAAAATCAGGGGCACTTGGCACCTTGCAGAGGCTCATCCCAAGGAAATCCAGGCAGTGACATCCAGAAGGTGCCACACACGTCCCATCCCCAGGTACCTGCAGGGTCCCCACACCCCCAAAGGGCTCTGTTGTGTCAGAGCCCAGGACATTGCTCTGGCTGCCCTGGAGGAGTCCAGACCCTGGCAGGGGCTCAGAGACCCTTGGCAAGGAGTCACAACCACCTGTGCCTTCAATTTTAGCCCATGGGAACACAACTTTGTGTGAAGATTTACAAGCCACGAGGGTTTGAGTAGAATGGTAGTGAATTTATCACAGGGTGGAAAAGTAGAATTTTGGGGGTTTTAGAATGGGGGTTCAAGAGGCAAGATGGAGGAATCTGGGTGTGTTCTGTCTTCTTCTTCTTCTTCTTCTTGTCCTCCATCTTCTGCTGTGATGGTGGCACTTTTGGACTGGTTTAGAGTAGAGACAGAGTGTCTAACATAGGTGATAGTATTGGAAAATTATTGTAAATAAAGTACAGGTAGTTCTTAGTATAAAAAGCCAACACCATCCCAAGGGCAGGGACTGTGCCACAACCCAACCTGCTGGACAGACCTCAGCAGGTCAGAGAAAGAATGTGATAGATGAGAGAAAATAAACAGCCTTGAAAAGCAGAACTGACTGAAAAGCAGAATCTCCACTTCTTCTTTGGTCGTGGGACCGGGAAAAAAGACTTTTAATACCTTGGGGTCATCTCAGCCACAGAAACCCCAGACTGGGGGGGGTTTCCACTTCCCACCCATTTTCCTCTCCTGTTTTGGGCTCTCCAGCCTGTGCAGGAGGGAGCAGCCCTGGGCTGGGGCAGGGTCAGTGCTCTGCTCTTGGCACATCCCAGCAGTCCCCATGGCACAGCAGGGAGCATCTCCCATCCCAAAAATCCAAGGGAATCAAAAATCACCCAAATTAACACCACCCAAACTGCTGCCCCTTTTCCTGGGGTCCTGTCCATTTAGGAATTGGGATTTTTAAAAATAAATAGATTTATATGAGGGTCACCAGCATTGCTTTAGGGCAGCTCATGCTGATGAAGGTCAGAGCTGGAGGAGGAATCCCACAGAACCTGGGGAGATGCAGTGGCTGGAGACCAGGGACAATAAAATTGTTGCAATATTGGCATTAAATATATATATTATTATATATTATATATCATATAATATATATAATAGAATATATAATATAATTATATAATAATTATATAATATATATTATATTATATATAATATATAATATATATAATATATTATATATATTATATTATATATTTATTATTTATTTATCATCAACAAACAATAATATAATAACACCAATACTGATATAATATTAATAATAAAAATCAATATATATCACTAATAAATAAAAATAAATATGTAATATGTTATCAATATATATGATATAATCAATAAATATATGAATATTATTATGTAAATACATCAATATTGTAATATATGTATAATAATATAATAATATATCAATATATAAATATTGATACATCAATATTAAAATATATGTATGGCAATATATCAATATATAAATATACAGGGATTGATATAGATTATATCAATCTTGATATCATAATATAAAAAAATAAATGTTACAATTTATATAGTGGCAGGCTCTGGATTGTCCCAGATCCTGCTCTGAGACCCACTCAGCCACTGCCAGCCTCACCTCAATCTCGTGTCCTTGTGAGCTCCTCTCTGAGTTGCAGGAGGTTGGAGTTGGCAGCTGGATGTTGGATCCTGTGGCAGGTAACAAATCCACTCCTTGGAGAATTCCCAGGCTCCCCAGTGACAACACTCCCCTGGATTTGGGCTCATCTCTGCTTTGGGTGATGCCAAGGAAGTCAGAGCCAGCTCCAGATGCTGCCAGTGCACCAAATCAGGTAAAAGGTGCAGTTATTCTCCATCAAATGATGAAATAATCCAATTTTTGTCTCCCCAGACTCTCCTGTGTCAGACACGTGCTCTTACAGTCACAGCTGAGATGCTCAAGTGCTCCAGGTGCTGGGGATCACCCAAATATCCCCAGTCCCCAGAGAAACACCCTCAGCACTGGGAGAGAAACCCAAATTAAAGAAAAAACAGGGATTGGGCAAAAAGTAGAAATATATAAACAGCATATTTCTATTTTATTTCCATTTTAAATACAGAGCTTCCTTATACAGCCAAGGAATTCCCTCTCCCTCCCTCCCCTTCCAAGTAACTTTTATCAAAAGAAATCCTTCACTGGAAAATCAACACCAGATCAGGGACGTGCTCTGGGAGAGCCTCTTTAGCAAGTGCAATATCCATGGGCCAGAAATCCCTGAACAGGGACCTCCCTCACTTCAAATCCTTTCTCAGAATCCTGGGAAAAACCTCCTGGGCTCCCAGTGGAGAAGGATTTAACCAGTTACACATCATGGGGGGAAATAAACCCAGCACTGCTGCACATCACTGGGAATCCAGCCCGTGCTGCAGAGGAGGGGATGCAGGGCTGGGGATGAGCTGGGTCTGCCCCTGGGAGGTTTCTCCTCTTAAGCAGGGCTTATCCTGCATTTACACTCCCTCCAGGGAAAGCAGGAGGGGAAATGAGGGAGGATTTAAGATATTTACGTATTTAGGATGTGCCTTTCTCAGGTGGGATCATGGGCAAGGGGTTGGTTTGCATTCATTTGAGGGTGTACTTTGTTTGGGTAAAGTTTGGGGCTTTTTAGGAGCTGAACTGTTGCAGTTTTTAGTTTTAGAATTTCTGCTTTCTGGGGTAACATCTCATAGGATCATCTCATAGGATCATGGTCCCTTCCTGGCTTGGAAGGGACCCACAAGGATCATTGAGTCCAATCTTTTTGGGGACAAGGTACAAACTCCCACCAACAAAGAGGACAGGGAAAAGAGGGGATAAACACCTCCAAAACCAGCAGAGCCCTCAGTCACTGATTAGAGCAGTGTGACAGCACAGGCTGAACCCTCCCAGGGTCAATCAGCAGCTCCTCACTCCCCAGCTGTGCTCTGCAGCTGGATCATTCCTTCTCCCATGGGATCCCCTTGGACCTGCAGGGTTCTCAGAGCATGGCCCAGCTCCAGAGGGACACATCCAACACCTCCCAGGGGCTGCAGCTTCCAGACTAAATCCCAGAATCAGAATTAGTTTTTAATTATCAGAAGTGGTGGAGATGGGAGGGAGCTCTGCAGGGAAGGGGCCTGGACACAGGGAATGGCTGCCCACTGCCAGAGGGCAGGGATGGATGGGGATTGAGAAGGAATTGTTCCCTGGGAGGGTGGGCAGGGGCTGGGATGGAATTCCCAGAGAAGCTGTGGCTGCCCCTGGATCCCTGGAAGTGTCCAAGACCAGGCTGGATGGGGCTTGGAGCAACCTGGGCCGGTGGGAGGTGTCCACTGGAGTGAAACTGGATGAGCTTTAAGGTCCTTTCCAACCCAAACCATTCTGTGATTCCATGAAGATGTGACTCCCATAAAATCCTGCTCCCTGGAGGTTTGAAATCAGTGGCTCTGGTCCCAGATGTGAGCAATGTGATGCTTTAAACCCCAGGGAAGTGCCAGCCCAGCTCCCAGGGGAAGCAGCTCCAGACAGGAGGGGACCCAGCCTGGGCTCTGGGCTCCCCCCAGCACTGGGGATGCTCAGGGCACCCAGGGCTGCAGAACCACCCAGGCCATCCAGCCATGGGAAAGTCACCTCAAACAAGCATTCCAGGACACCAATTGCTGCTGCTGCTGGGCAGATGAGCCAACAGCTTGCACTGAGTTTTGGGGGAACAAACACAGCAGAGGTGCTTGAGCCATCCCTGGATCTGCCTAGGCAGGTGGAAGCTGCTCCCAGCCCTCCCAAAATCAGCACTGAAATCAGTCCCCCACGTGTTGAACTTGAGAAGAATTTCCTGCAGGGTCCTGCTCACATCACTGCTGCTTCTCTCCACGTGCTAAGAAATCCCAACATCACTCAGAACAGGAGGGAGAGACTTTCTTTTCTTTTTTCTTCTTTTGTTTTTCCCAACTCTCTGCATTTTGCTCCCCTTCTGTGGCTGAGTGCCCCTTCTGTGTGCCCCTTCTGGGGCACTGCTCCTGCAGCAGCAGGGATTTGTCTCCTGGATGAGGAGCAGAGTCTCCAAGTGAGCAGCAGCTCCCTGCAGGAGAGGCAGATGGGGAGCAGAAGGCAGCAGCTCCCCCAGGACAGGCTCTTCAATATTTAATGTGACATCAGAGCAGAGCAAAGCGATCCCAGCTCATGCAGCGTTTTGTACAAGGCAGAGGAAGACACAGCCAGGGAAGTGTGAAAGGAAAACACCCAAAAGCCAAAGAGGAAAGTGCTAATTTGTGATTCTAAAGCTTGAACTGCAACAACTCCCTCCCCTCTGCTCTGCCCACAAGGTTGATGGTTTGCTCTTTGCAAGCAGAGCAAAGTGGGATGGACAGGGATTGGTCCTTCAATGCCTTAATTAGACAGGAAAACCATTAGAGAAGATGATTCTCTTCCAACATTCTCAGGCCTCAGCACAGAAAACAACACAGCCCCACCCCATTATGTCTATTTGGGCTCTTTTGGAAGCTTGGCAGATGAAAGGAGGGCACCCCCACTGGAACAGGGGCCATAAAGGAGATTTTTGAAGAGATGGGGAGGTGCAGGGGCTGCACTGTTATGAATCCTCATCACTGATCAGACACTGAGCAGCCACTGCCAGACACAGGCCCAGGTTCTCCAGGAAAAATTCCCACTCAACATTTCCCCAGTGGAAATTCCAGAGGGAGCTTCTAGAACGGGCTGGGGAAGCAGAGAGCTGGCTCAGGAGGTGCCAGCAAACAGCTCCCACTGAGTTTTGGGGGAACAGGCACAACAGAAGTGCTTGAGCCACCCCTGGCTCTGCCCATCAGTGTTCTAGACAGGTAAAAACCCTGCAAAGGGCAGATTCAGAATGCAACAAACAATAAAAAAAAGGTTGGGAAGGAGTAACATGAATGTGTGATGATGGTGCCACTGCCTGGTGGGACACACAGGAGCTGCTTCAGGTGATGTGACAGCTCAGGTCCCTTTCTGGTTGCTGAGAACTCCACAAAAACCGCCCAAACCAACCCCTGCCCTCCCACCTCCAAATCCATCCAACTGTGGGGGAACTTCCAGCTCCTCCCAGGAGTGTCCACAGAGCAGAGTGCAGCAGCAGCTCCTAAAGCAGCCAAAGATCATCAGCAGAGGTTTGTGAAGTCTCTGGGTGCAGCTGGGGATGTGGAATTTTGGGGAAGAACCTACAACTGTACAGAAGTGTGGCCATGCCCCCTGTTTCTTTCCAGAACATCCCAGTTCCCTGGATCATCAGGAAGTTCATGTTGTGTCCCACAGTGCTGGGGCTCATCCTGGACCCCTTCACCATCAGCAGCTCTGAGCCAAAGCAGATGAATCCCTTTATTCCACCCCCATCCTTCTGCAGCACATCCAAGTGGAGCTTGACATTTATTAAATAACTTCAAATGTCGGTGCCAGGGAGTTTGGGGTTGTTGCAGTGCAGGTGTCAGCTCTGCTTCCCAAGCAATCCCAAAAGGGCTGCACTGCTTGTTCAGCAAGTTCCACCTTTTCACCAACTTCCCTTCATTTACATGGACAAACAAATCAAATCCCCCACACAGCATGTCTCCAAAAGCAACAAAATAAAGTCTCAGACCAAGAAAACCAGTCAGGTACAAATCCAATTTTAATTGTCAAGCTCACTTCTAGCTCCTACATTCAACGCAAGGATCAAGAACTACAAGTTTGAGAGTAGAATTTTATTCTATCTCCAGTTTCTGATCGTTTTGGCAGCTGTCAAATGGCAACTTCCAAAACCCACTCGTTTCAGAAGCTTTCCCTACCTTGCAATGCCAGGTGAAGCCCACAGACTCTCCCAACAGCTCTTGACACCTTTCAGACTCAGTTCTTTGGCAACAGTTACACAGAGCATTGTGCGTATATAAAGAGCTTATAACAAAACTTCTTTTACATTCTAATTGTCTTAAACCTTCACAGAAGTATTAAAGTGCTCAATCAACTCTGAACAAACCCTCCTTCCCTAGTCAGCTACTTCCTGGAAACGCCTGCACTTAAGTCAGCAAAACCAGAAGCAAACAAGAAGAGAAAAGGCATGGAAAAAAATAAAATAAAATCCTCTGCAGGATCATGAAAATCCCTCCTGAGACAAGAGGCCTCGAGTCTCACATCTCCCACCCAAATATTGAGACACAGGTTCAAATGTTCAGTCAGTCCAAGCCAGCACAGCTTTTTTTTTCCCCCCCCTCAAGCTGTGCTGATTTCCCATCAGTTGATTCTTGGGCCCCTGACTTCTGTAAGAACAAAAACCCTGCAGAACAGAATCCTACTGATGCTACAAAGGAAACACAAACACTGAAGTCACACCTCTGAAGGAAAAGAAAAGATACAAACAAGAGTTGTGGTTGATATTTAACCCTCCCTGCTGCCTGGATTTTCAATTCTCTCTGCACCATTTGACACTACCTGAAATGGATCTTTTAAAAAGGCTTTAAACCTTTAAACGGGGACATTTTTGGCTCTTCTAAGTGGGGGATGGAGGGTGCATCTCAAAATTATTTCACCTGGTAAAACCTGCAGGCCAGTCCACCCCACTGTGGCAAATCCCACCCAGAGCCTCAAAGAGGACCAAAGCCACATTCCCTTGGGGACAACCTGTCCTTCCTCCAGCCACAGCACCCAAAATATCCCTTACACCACCCCCCAAGGTGACTTTTTCCTGTGGAGACAGCAGGAATTCACCCACAGCTCACGTGTGTGTTCCAGCTTTACTCAGCCAGAGGATGACACCTCTGATTGCAGCTTTGCTTCAATCTTTTGACATCTGTGGGAAAAGCATGTTATTTCAGCCTCAGCAGCCCTCTGCACTCCCTGGCTCCCAGCAGGTCCTGAGCTGCTGCCTGTCACCTGCCCTTTTGCTGTTGACTGAAGATCAGAGTTGTGCCACCTCCGAAATCCTGCCCGTCCCTGCTCGGGCACGCAGCCCTTGCCAACAGCTCTGAGTGATCCTGCCACATAAATGACTCAAAAGCCAGGGAATCTTGGGGAAAATGGTCAGAAACCACGTTTGGGTTTGTACCTGCTCTTGTCAGACATGCAGGAGCTGCCCCTGAGGCTGCTGAAAGCCAAATTCCCTGCCTTGATGCACTGGGGGGGTCACCCTGACCCTGAGACTTCTCACATCATCCTGGTGCCACATGGAAGTTGTGGTTTTGCTGTCTGTGACATTGTTTTGCTTGCTAAGCTGAGGGGTTTCCCCTACAATTCCCTCAGGGATATAAAATCATGGATAGAGGAACTCTCACTGCTCTCCTTCAGAGTCTCAGTACAAAGGGTTTTATAAGAAATTGCAAAAATTAGTTCTGCACACGTGTTTGAGAGCTGTGGGCAGCTCCACAAAGATTAAATACCTTCTGATCTTTAGTGCAAATACACCAAATCTGCAGTGGCTTGAGCCTAGCTTAGCATCAGCACAGGAGCTTTGCACCCAAAGCCTTCCTCCCTCATGGCTGGGTTGGTCTCCCTCACCATGCTGGGGTGGGAGGAAAAAACTCTGCATCATTTGCTGGGCAAGTAACTGGTAAGAAACATTTCTCTGTGCTGATAAATTTAGATTTTACATTCCTCTTCTTCCCTCATTTCTACTCTTTTGAAAGTTCACCATCGAGGTCCACAATTTTCTGCACATTTTTAGCTGTGACCTGTGATGTGCCAAGCACTGAACTAAAGGGCAGCTTGTTTCACAGTACTCCAAATAAGAAAACTGACCATAGTACAAGCAAAATTAAATAAACTGAAATATAAAAGACAGCAGAAGTTAAGATTCATCCAGAAATATAATATAACATCTGGGAGGGGCAGGGAGGGGGAAACTGGAAATCAGCTACGCAACAGAAACAATGAAATGACCAACAAATATTGATTAGGTGAAAAGAGGAAATTTTTCATTGCATTCTGTACATCAAAATTAAATGAAAAATTCACATGGTGGAGCCTCGAGACAGAATGATGAAGGTCTCAAGCCACAGGAAGGAGAAAGCAAAGAAAACACCTTGAAGAAAGCAACACATGAACAGAACCAGTAACTGAGCAGCTTCCAAAGGAATAAAAGTGACCATACCTCAAATGAGAAAAAGCAGCACTGAAGCAGAGAGAACAAGTATATGGTCAGGACATGGTGGGTAACACTGACTGCACAAAACACTTTGTGAATTTGGAAAGAACCAGGCCTATTTGTATATCTATGCAAAATATATACACAACTCCATATGTATATATGTACACATAGGCACTACTGTACATATGTATATGCAACCTCCACACAACTGCCCTCTGGGTGCAAGCAAAAAATGCTGCAGTTGTGCAAAAACCTACAATTCTGTGTTTGATTACCCAGGAGAAACGGGAGAGAGATCCAAACTAATGCCCAAACAGCTCAAACCCAGCAGGGGTTTCATCCACAGGGCCATGTGAGCCCAGCCTCTGAACGTTCCCAGCTCATCTGCTGGGATTAAAGATTCATCCAAAACTGTGGGTTGTAGCAGTACACATTGCAACTGTTTCCAAAGCCATGAATGTGAGAAAACAGCCACCATCTCTGCTGCCATCAGTGGTTTAGCACGAGGCCATCCCACCCAGAACACCAATTTGGGAACACTAGGTGCACAGGGAATTGGAATTTCCAAGGCCAGGCCAGGGCTGTCATTCTATAAAACAAGGGTCTGTTCTTAGTGTTGGGGAAGAAAAGGATGTGGTGCATTAAAAAATCCCCCCCCACCCTCAAACAAGGGAACACAGGCCAACTCTGGATGCTCCAGCCATGCAGCCAGGCTGATCTTTGGGGTTGGTGTGCTTTGGGGGTGTGGAAAGAAGCATTTTCCATAAAGCTCCTTGGCCTGACAGCTCCAGAGAGCAGCGTCCTCTCAGTCCAAGGCTCCCTTGGTCTGGCACAGGCCCCTTGGAGCTGTGACAGGAGTGCATTGCCAACGTCAGAGCACGAAGGAAGTGGTGGAAGGAAGCTGCAGGGATGGTCCCAGGCCTTGGCTGGCCCCCAGGGGCTGTCTCTGCTGCTCTGCAGGCAGGGGACACTCAGTACTCTGCATCCATGGCATCCAGGTACTTGGCCTCGATGATCCTGGGGAGCAGGTTGTACCTAGGGCAGAGCAGAGAGAAGGAGTCAGTCCTTGTTTGTGCAGCATTTTTCTCTTTGTCCTAAAGCTCCTGGGTGAGATTGGCTGTGGGATTCACCCACTGAGGGGGACAGCAAAACCCCACAAAAGCAAACACAGCGTTTGTTTACAGAACAGCAGTGCCAGGCTCCCTCTGCAAGAGCCTCCTCCCTCCTTCCAGCTGGAAAGAGAACATCCTCATCCTCATCTTCACTGGAGGAAGTCACTTTCCTAGAGCTCTGTCACCACCAAGTCCTCAGGGTGACAAAAATACAGAGGTGAAGAGCCATGACTCCAAACAAGACCATCCTGACCTGGTGTCTGACTTCTCCACAGACAGAGATGGACAAACTCCACATGTCCATGGAGATGCATGGACAAACACATGTAAAACAAATTACTTCAAAAAATTTTTATAAACTTACTTTAAAAAGTAAATTTACTATAAAAAAATTAATTAAAAAAATTACTATAATTTTTTTTTTAATTTGATTTTTTGCAAGAACATTCTCACAAATTAATATATTTGGGTTAGAAAGGCACTGTGAAGTTGCTCTTCTAAATCTTGTAAATAAATAAAATTATTCACACAAATAAATAAACTTATACACATAAATTTTAAATAAAAAACCAAATAATATATTTACATAAATAAATAATATTATATACATAATTTTAAAATAAGAGTGAACACTACTTTCATACTACCTTCACGCATTAAAATAAAATTTAAATTTATTTTAAGAAGTGTTTTTAAAGAATATTTTAAACTAATTCAATATTTTGTAAATAAAATAGTTTGTATTTATTATTATTTTATTATTTTATTATTTTATTATTTTATTATTAAAAAGTATTATTTTATTCTATTATTATAGGGTATTGTTTTATTTTATTATAGGGTATTTTATAAATAAAATTATTATATTTTATTTTATAAATATTATAAAATTTTATAATATTATATTATATTTTATTTTATAAATAAAATACTATTTTATTTATTATATTTTATTTTATAAATATTATATATTATATTATATTATATTTTATATATAAAAATATATATATTTTATTTTATAAATAAATATTATATTATATTTTATAAATAAAATACTATATAATAAAATACAAACTACAACTCAACAACAACCACAACAAGAAAAAAAGACAATTAAAAAAAACCCCAATGCACGTTTATGTGGCATTTTGCCTTGTTTAACAAGGAGGTGACTCTTCAGCTGTTAAAGTAACTCATAAAGCACCAAAAAATCAGTTTCAGATTTCAACAGCTGTGCAAGAGATCCCAAACATGACTTATTAATGAGAAATACCAGGATGTCCTTAAACAGACCCATCATAGAATAAAATGCTTGAGAGCCCAGATAAGAGAACTTGGAGAGAAGATTCTTCTGTGGGCAACCAAAAACTCCTCATCCCAAAGTTCTGAATCTAGGCCAGGAACTGGGAATAGCCAAAGAGATCAAGTTTTCTTCCAACAGGCTCTTTTCCACTGCAGTCATGGATTTCAGTGGCTTCTCAGTATCTGTCTGAGACCACACCAGTGATCCCCCCCTAATGACAACACAAATCATGTTTCTCCAGCTGTTGGATGGATGGAAATGTGGCTTTGGGACGTGGCTGAGTTCTGGGTAGGATACCAAGCTATGCCTTGTTTGATTCTTGAATTTGCCCCCTGGCTACTGTCCCATCTCCTCTTTCTCCCTTCACTTCTTTAAAAAAAAAATTGGAGAAAATATATTAAATTTCTTCAAGTGCTTCATCTATTTAGAGTGCCAAATCTTTGGGAAAAAGTCATTAACTACAGAGCTCATGGATCATGGTGCTGCCTTCTTGGCTGGAGGCCACAGAGACTACATGAAGGCAAAAGAAATCAGAGGAAGCAAAGCCAAGGGCAAATTTCCACGCTGTGCCAGGCAGCAGCATCTCCCCCTTGGCAGCAGGGCTGATTATCCAGCTGCTGGGAAAAAACTGCCCTGGAAAGAGAAATGAGTTAGCAACACAGAGGGTATAAAGTGACAGCATCTGATTTACTGAAAAGAAGATAGATTTGCATATTAGTATCTAGCTCTGAGTACAAAATCAGGTTTTTTGTCTGCATTCTCTCCACACTAATTGAGCTTTTTATACCATGTCCAATACCTGAATTTGGCTGAGTGTGCCCCACGTTTTCTGTTCTGCACTGAGCTGCAATTCCCACAAGAGCCACTCATGCAGCTCTGCTCACAGTTGGAATATTTACCAGCCACTCATCCAGGCACCCCAAGTGCCACCAGTGTGAAGGGCAGGTGAGGCATTACCACCAGAGGAACAATAATTTCTGTGTTTTCCAAGCCTGTTTATCTTTTAAAATCCAGCCCAAATGGCTCTGACATGATCCTGTTGAAAGCCATGGTGGCTCTAACATTTGCTTTTGTTTCAGAAAGGACTGGACCCATCTTTATCAGCCAAGGAAAACACCACAGCAGGTGGTGCAGAGCAGCAAATTGGCAGCCCTGAACTTCGGGATCAGAGGCAAAATCTCTGAGACTGCAAGCTCAAAGTCAAGCAGATATCACTGGTACCATGCTGGCCTAAAAATAATCAAGTGGACTGGAAACTTGATCTGTTCCTTCCAAGATCTTTTTATGGCCTCTCATTATATCCACAGGACTGAGAGCATGAATGATTTAACTGGAGAATGATGGGCAGTGGCTGCTAATGAACCCCAAGGAAGAAATTAGTTAAATTTCTTAATGATTCTCTCTCAGTTCTCTCTGTAGGATATTGTAGGGTCCTCCCAGCTTTAAACATATATTTTAAGTTTAAATGTGGCCAGTTTCACCCAATTGATCATTGTCAGGGGCATCCAGCAGTGCAGCAGGTCTGGGAGGTCACCACAGCACTGGGTAAGAGATGAGGATTCCTCTTAGGAAATGTTTCCAGCTCTGCTGGAAAATCAAATTGCAAAGTGATAAGGAACATTATCAAATACTGCCTAGAGGTTTGGACTATGGCTTCTCAGGAAGATCAGGCATCTCCCAGGCACTAAAAAGGAGAGTTTTTGCCTCCTGGGAAGCTGGAAGAAGAGCACTTGCCAGCCCAGAACTCTCTGCACAACTCCCAGCAACAGTGAAATCCTGATTTCTCCTCAGGCTTGAGCAGTTGGTTAAAAAAAACCAAACCCTTGTTATTACCCACTTCCAGGAGCTGCTTACTCTGGAAAATGGAGAAAACCCTCCTGAAGCACTCACTTCATCCAATAGTTGGGATTGGAAGGGACCTCTGGAGATGACCCAGCCCAATCCCCCTGGAGCAGGTGACACAGGAATGTGTCCAGGTGGGTTTGGAATGTCTCCAGAGAGGGAGACTCCAGGGCTGCTCCCACCCTCAACATAAAGAAATTCTTCCTCATTGTGGTGGGAATTCTTGTGGTTTTGTTTGTGGCCATTAGTCCTTGTCTTGTCATTGGGCACCCTGGAAAGAGTCTGGCACCATCCTGGAGATATTTCTATGGATTGGTGAGGTCCCCTCTCACTCCTCTCTGGACTAAACAAGTCCAGCTCCAGTTTCTCCTCTCCTCAGACTTCCAGCAACCCAAGCCTGAAGACACAAGGCATGGGAGACAGGGCAAAAAATACAACCAAGCTTCCTACCTGATGGGGATCATCCCTATCATGATGAGGGGGAAGATCATCTTCATGTAAGGCAGGGGTGACATTCCAAAGCCACAGAGGATGAGGAGCTGCAGGACCTGCAGGCCTGTGAAGTAGTGGATCTTCCTCTGGGGAACTCTGCGGATGTAATGGGTCGGAGGATAAGCGGTCTGGGAAGAGAAGAACCACGAGTTAGACATGCAGGGACCTGGACTTGTGACCCCAAAATGGAGCTTTGGGACACCAGGGCTCGAGGGAAGTCATCGATTTGTACAATGCATGAATCACCATCAGGTTCCTGGAAAGGTTCAGCAGCTGAACACGGGATTTGTAGGGTTAATTCCAGAAACCACAGCATTGGCAGCAAGACCCAGAGGATGAGTGGGCATTGAGAGCCTGGAGAGAACACAGGACAGCCCTCAGGGCCAGGATTGCCTCTGGGAACATCTGGAGTGCCATGAAATACCTTGGGAAGTGCAGTAATGAGATTCCCTGAGGAGGACTGGGATTGTCAGGGCTCCACAGCCAGAGGTGGGCAGGAGAGCAGATGCATCCAGGTGCTGTTCCTGTCCATGGCTCCTCCCCCTGACACCCAGCTCCTCTTTATTTTAAAGCCTTGCAAGGCTCCAGGCTTGCCCCTGGTGCTCCCATCTCTTGGCTGAATCCTTTTAGGGGTTCAGGAGATGAGGGAAATGTGGGAAGAGGCTGTGCTCACACTGTAGGGATTTTCTCAGCTCCCATAAGCCACCCATTTTTGAGAAATAAGGGGGGGGAAAATGACATTAATAGGCTAAATATGGTGGTTTCTTTTGACAGCTCCTTGCTCATGTCTGAGCACAGGCTTTGACTCACTGTCTATACATCAATGAAGAGGATGAGCGACTGTCTGCTGGCACCAGCACAGCCTCAGTGGCTTTCAGATTGTGCCATGACTCATTAAAAGGTTTCCACAAAAGGGAGTTTTCCATATTTGAGAATGCTTTTTAATTTTGCATGCCAAAACCTGGAAAATTCCACACATAATTCCTACTGAAACCAGAAGTAATAAGTCACATACATCAGTAGCTGTTCAAAAATTGACATGACATGACAAATGTAATCTTTACCCAAATTTCGCAGTTTTGACCTCTGGGATGTAATATTAGAGATCAAGACAGATTAGCAGAGATGTAGAGCCAAATATTGGGCTTATTAAGCCCTTGACCCTTGTTATATAAGAGAAGGTGAGCTGGAGATTGCTCCAGGTACCACCTACACTCCCAAACAACACATTTTTAGCGCCTCTAACAGAGACAGGTTTAAAAAAACATCTTCCAGGTTTGTTTTCAGCCCACATCACAGAGGTTTCAATAACACAAGTAATTTCATTTTGAGTTTAAAATCCTATCTTGCTGTATTTTACACAAAATGAAAGTATAAAACAGCACCAAGAAAATACCTGCCTGAAGCTTTGCTGGGGAAATCAAAGATCATAATTTCTTGATGTTGTGCTTATTATATATTATTATTTTTTTAAATGCATCTATTCTGCAGATGACAACTTGGTATTCACATTTTCTGGAAAAATCCCTTTGCTCAGGATTTTTCTCCTGGGAAGCTGAGAAACCTCAGAGAAAAAGAAAAACAATAATTCTCTGATTTGCTTCTCCTGTCTTTTGTTCTTTTGAAATGTGTTTGGAGATTCTTTACCCACAGGTGATTGTTTCATTGGATTCTGCTGGGAGTTGTTTTCACTCTTTGGCCAATCAGGGCCAAGCTGTGTTGGGACTCTAGAAAGAGTCAGGAGTTTTCATTATCTTTATCATTATCTTTTTAACCTCTTGTAAGTATCCTTTCTGTATTCTTTAGTATAGTATAGTTTAGTATTTTTAATATAATATAGTATCATAAAATAATCCATTATTATCTTTTTAGCCTTTTGTAAGTATCCTTTCTGTATTCTTTAGTATAGTATAGTTTAGTACTTTTTAATATAATATAGTATCATAAAATAATAAATTGTTATCTTTTTAGCCTTTTGTAAGTATCTTTTCTGTATTCTTAAGAATAGTATCATTTAGTATTTTTAATATAATATAGTATCATAAAATAATCCATTATTATATTTTTAGCCTTTTATAAGTATCTGTATTCTTTAGCATAGTAGAGTTTAGTATTTTTAATACAATATAGTTAAATTAGCCTTCTAAGAACATGGAGTCAGATACATCATTGCTTCCTTTGTCTGGGGAAAACCCAAATACAATACACGACAGCACAGGGGGGGTTAAAATCTCCCCCCAAAAAAAGAAACACCTCACAAAAAACTCCCACACTGAGAGTTCGAACAGCTGGGTGGCCAACACAACTCCAGGTACCTGTTCCTTGAGCAGCAGAGCCACCCTCTCAAAGAGCTGGTTGCCATCGATGGAGGTGAGGGCGATGTAGAGGAAGAGGCCGAAGAGCACCGGCTTTGGGATCCACTGCAGGGGGAACGGGAGCAGCAGCAGCGACAGCCCCACCAGGAAATTGGCCATCAGACTCGTCAGCCGGGTCTCCTTCACACTCACAATCCTGGCAGCAGGAAAAGAGGGCTTAGGAGATGGGAGAACACCCCAGGATTCCTGTTTATCCCAGCGGTTGCTCCATGGAGCACACGTGCCACCGGGGAAAGGGAAACTCATCCCCACCACTGAAATCAGCACTTCTGGCCCCGTGCTGACATTGAGGAGGCAGAGCCTGGCTGGAGCCAGGCCAGGCACTTAATCCACAGCTCAAACAGAGTAGCTGGAAAAGTGCCAAATTCCCCTTCTGTAAAGCTCTACAGATCCTATCCTGAACTAAATTGCCCTCGAAACTGATTCTGTTTAGCACAATGCAGAAAAGAAAAAAAAACAAACCAGCCAAGAATCCTCTTTCTGGTCTTTCCTTCCCTTGCTTTACCCTGGGCACATGCAACTGGCTCCTTTCCCAAAGAAAACTCATTGACTTCTCCAGGATATAAGGAACGTCTTGGAGGGAAAAAAAAAAACAAACAAAAAAACAAACAGAAAGTCAGCAGTCTCCTCCTGAGAGCGAGTCAGCATTTCTGATGGATTTGAGGATCTCCCTGTTTACATGGAAGGGGAGTGCTGAGAGCACCACACAGGGATTCTATCCTGCTGTGGGCAACTGCCTATTACCATGCTAAACATGTCATTAATTAATGCAAATTTTCCAGAGCTGACAGGCCACAAATTGAGGTTTTTTTGAGGAGAAGACTGACAGGAAAGCAGGCAGCAGCTTTAACAACCTGCTCGAGGGGAGGCTGCTGTGTTTTCTGTGCACTTCAGCTAAACCTGTGAGCATCTCCTCCCAGTCTGAAAAAAATCACCAGAAACAATAGGAGGAAAGGAAACCCACATCTGTCAAGACTACTTACAAGGCAAGAAAAAGAGGATTCCTTTTTTTTTTTCTTTTTAGAAGATAAATCCAACAATACAGTGGATCAGCCAGTGAATAAATCCCCCTATTAAGAGGGAAAATTTTTGCCCATAGGTTGTTTTGGTGTCATTTAGTGACCTCATTCCCTGGATGAGACCCCTCAAATTCTGAATTAACCCTATACACAAATTTCTCTGAGGATTAACACCAAAGATCTATCAGAACACACTTCCCTCCTTTGCACATGCACTGCTGAGACTTCATAATCCCTTCTGTTCTGAAGAAGATTGAATTATTGCAATATTAAGTTGGAGAGTTTTGCTCAGAAGTAAGATCAAGTTGTACTTCAAATCTGTTTATACCTTCAAGCAAACAGGGATGAAGGAGCCTTCCACACCTGTATTTGGACAGGGAGGGAAAGGGTGACAGCCCAAAGCTTGCTCTGAGGATTTGGACAACAAGGCAGAATTAACACCAGCAGTCATGAGACCTGAGCAACAACAGGTACCACAAACAGCACACAAAATCCTGAGGACAACACTGGAATTCTTCTGTGAGTAGTGGGGCAGGTCCTACAAACAATCCAGGATTACCAGGACAGGATGCACAGAGGTGTTAACCTTTAAGTAACCTTCCAACAGGTTTAAACCACAGCTTTTCTCCTTCCAAACAGATTTTTTTGGATCCTCTTGCAAGTCTCCTACATCCAAGGGGTCCCTGCCAGTGCCTAGAAAGGCTGAGGGAGAGCAGAGTGCTCCATTCTTGCCAGCTCCGGTGGAACTGGGACATCACCTAAATGGACAGAGTTTGGCATCTTTCCCACTGCCTCCAGGTCTGGAGCACCACAGAATTGCTGGAGATGAACAAAACCAAGCAGCTTAAAGTGCAACTGAAGTGCTGTGCCAGAGTAATTCCAGTCTGGCCACTCCAGAGCTGCCAGAACCACCACGAGCCTGCATGGTGGCTCAGAGAAGCAGGAGTTTAAGGAAGCACTGATTTAACCTCATCCTGGTACAGCAAGAGTTCCTCCAGCACCAGGTCAGCCTCAGAGGAAGAATTTCTGCTGTTTCACACAGAGATCTCTCCTCCTGCTGGGCAGGCTCCTGCCCTGCAAGCACACACAAGTCTGCAAGGGAAGTCATGCAAGTGGAAGAGCTCAGGAACAAAAGGAGCTGCAAAATCACATTTCCATCAGA
This sequence comes from Agelaius tricolor, assembly GCF_023055355.1. Classification (NCBI taxonomy): domain Eukaryota; kingdom Metazoa; phylum Chordata; class Aves; order Passeriformes; family Icteridae; genus Agelaius; species Agelaius tricolor. The sequence goes on along the minus strand of NW_027269284.1, from coordinate 60,598 downwards.
TGCAAGGCTGCAAGAACAAGCTCTGAGTGGCAGCCCTTAGGTAAGAGATTTCTGAAGTTCATGGAGTTTTCTGCAGCCATCTCTTAGGGATGCAGCAATCACAGCACTGTGTTTGATCACAGGCAAGATGTACTGCAATTGCTGCCAGCTCCTGCTAATGCCACTTATTAGTTTGGAATATTTTATCAGAACATTGCTAAAATTGCTCATAATTGGACAAACATGGTATTTTTAAAACTGATGTTCCCAGCCTTAGATTGGTTTTCTGCTAATTCCAGCACCTGATTTCCAGAATAAGAACATCATAGTCACATTAAGTCAACAGAGGAATCCTTGATTTCCATGTGTTCAGAATCTGGTTTGGCCCTTGAGGAAACAGCTCCAGAAAGTCTGTGCTGAGATGGAAATAAAGTAATTAATGAAGATTAAAGAGCATAATCCAGGCTCATTTCCCCAAAATCCTCTAAATATGGCTAGCATGGGATTAGCCATTCCTGAACTTCTCCAAGTAAGCAACAAGAGCCTGTTTGCAGATTGCCACAGGAAACTGAAATCGTTTCTCTACAGGAGAGAAGAAAATTTTGCTTTCAGTGTGACAGATCTTTATCCTTGTTTATATCATCATCCTGTGCGAGCTTTGATTTGAGTGCAGGGAAGGAGCCTGCCAAGGGAGACAGAGTTGATTTTCTAATTGAGCTTCATTTCTTTTTCAGCAGAGCTGGCTAAGAGGGAAAAAAAAAAGAAAAGAAAAGAAAGGAAAATAAAAAGATGACTACATTGCTTGGAGCCTCCTGTTCTAGCCCTGGTGCTTTGCAGAGAACAAAAAGCTTAGGTCTCAAAGGGAGTTCAAAGCACTAGGAAACCCTCATTCCCTTTTTCACTCCCAATATCCAGCTCCCAGCACCAATTTGCCTCCAGCAGAGCAGAGCTGTGCCATGAGGAAACACCCTCAGGGAGATCAGAGCCGCCCTCAGCCCTTGCAGGATAATCCCTGGAGCTGTATCTTGGACAGAGTGGCCAAAAAGGCCTCTCTGGTGCTTTTTTTTTGGGCCAGCTGGGTGAAGGAGGAGAGGAGAAGTGCAGGAATTAATCCTTAGTTCAGGCAAGGGACTTGACTTGGTCAAAGCAAAGCCAGAATACAGAATCATGACAGTGGAAAAACAGGAAAAAGAGGCACTTGGATATTAAAAGTGACAACAGGAGACACAGGAGGGAGGTTTGGCACATGGGTTTCAAAGTGTGAGTTCTGCATTTCTCAAAGAAACAGAGTGGAGGTATCCCAGAGCAGATCATGGACATGAGGAGCAAGGGCATGGATAGAAACTCTACAAAGCTCAAATTTCAAAGGTGATTTTTTTCTTTAAATAGGGTTTAGCATTTATTCAAGAGAGACACAACTGTGGAAACAACCAATAGCAACATATCCTAATGGGAATACAAACCCAAGGGACTGATCTCCCAGGAAAAGATCTGCAAAGAGTTACAGGGAGCAGCAGAACTCAGCAATTTCCAGATGTGGAAGGTGAAATTTGTCCATCCCTGACCCAAAAATCAGCTGTGCCTGGCTGGGCTGGGCCATTTGGCACCAAAACAAGCATGAAGGCAAGACTGAGATTAAGACAGACCTACTCCATCCCCCAAAGTCAATGATCACTTAGCCTCACTTTAGGTAAGTGGCAAAGCAGAAAATGGAAACCAAGGCAGGGTAATTAAAACTAATGGTATGTGAGTGGAAATTACCACTCTTGTGGTAAAAGCACTCAACTGCAACAGACTGAGATCAAACAAACCAGATCTGCTCCAGAGCAGAGATTGTTTCATGAGAAAAATGTTTTTAATTTTTTTTTAATGGGTCTGTGATAAGAATGTGTTGCTCAGCTCAGAGCAGCAGAAGAGTTGGTCTTAAATAGAAACCCATGACCCAGCCATGGCTTCACACTTGTTTTTGTTTAAAACCCAGAGAATTTAAGCATCTCCTTCCCAAAATGTGGTGGGAGATGTTATGGGAGCTCTGAAATAATGGTGCATTTTTCCTCCCCTTCGTAATAACCACCAGACAGGTTTCAGGCAGTGATTCAGCTTTGGATTCTTTCTGGGGAAAGTATCTGGAGAGATCCGGCCAAAGCATCTCCTCAGCTTTCCACAAGGCTGAAACTGAAAATGGCCTTGGCTGACTTTTCCAGAGCAGAATTTGCAATGGAGTGGGTGGGATCCCTGTAGGATGTTGCCACTGGCCAGAGCATGAATTTGAGTGCTTGAGTGAAGGGGATGAAGCCAAATCAAGGCTCATTGGGTGCATCTTTCCCTCACTTTCCTATCTGGAATACAACACCCAACACACCAACCACACCAAACCCACTGTTCCCAAAGGACTGGGAAGGCACAAAAACGAATCCAAAGAGCTCTACTTACGTCTCATAGATGTGTCCACTCTCCACCCTCTCCTCCACGTAGGCCAGGGCCCGGACGTGCATGGGGGAATGCGGGAAGGCCGCGTGGATCCAGGGCAGGCCGAAAACCGAGAGCCCTGTGTTGATCAGTGCCACCAGCAGCAGGTCCCAGTGATAGGCTGTGCCCTTCACCAACCTGCAATGAGCAGTTGGGGACAGCAGTTACACCCCACAGGCTGCATGTGTTGGACACTCAAGTTCTCACAGACACACACACACACCCACCGAGATTTCACACCTCTGGATTTACCATGTGAACACTAAAGGAGTGAAATGTGATGGTTTGCTCCCCAAAGTTGTTGTCATCTGGACAGAAAAAGGCTGAGCAGAAAGGCAGCCCACTGAAGTAATAGCCCATGAAAATTTCATCAGTGTTTTTCTCCTATATTTATTGCAGAGTCTACCCAAAATCCATGTGTGTGTTTGCTCGCAGAGTCCACGTAGGGAGTGGATAAAATCCTGAGCATTTGTTGTCCAAGTACTGACACTGAACTTTCTTGTTTGTTAGAACAAGAAACTGATCTGTCTCCTTCCCCACGAGCAGAACACGTGCTTGGTATGCTGCAGTAATCCCCTAATTATGTAATTGCTACTGCATGATAAGAAAATGGGACAGGAATTCATTAAACTTCAGCTCCTCCTTGGTAGTCACAGAATCGTGGAATGGATCACAGAATGGTTTGGGTTGGAAGGAACCTTAAAGATCATCCAGTTCCAACCTCCTGCCATGGGCAAGGACACCTTCCACAATCCCAGGTTACTCCAAAGCCCATCCTACCTCTCCCTGGACACTTCCAGTGATGGGACAGCCACAGCTTCTCTGGGCAACACATTCCAAAAGGCTGGTAGCCAGCCAAGGAAATTTGCTTCTAAGTTCATCAAATGCTGCAGAGCCCCCCTGTTTTATTTTTTAAGTGATGGGGAATCTGACAGCCTTCACTGAGGAGTATGAGCACACCCACTTTGCCAGGACTATGCAGAAAAGCAGCACCAGGACTGAACTCACATCGACTTTAATAATTTTTTCCAAGGTCTGTCCCTTTCCTGAATACTCCTATCTTGTAGGAGATATTATGAGTAAAGAGAGATATTATACTGAGATATTATGAGTAAAGTTTAGAAAAAAAGCTGGGGAAGGATTCAGCTCTCAGACTTTGAACCCTCACTGAAAGGTCTAAGGCTTTATCTTGTGCCACTGGAGCACTTGACATCCTCACACAATGTGAGGGATCAGCTGAATTCTCTGTGGGCACCACCAGCTGGAAAGGGAGCATCCTTTAGATGTCAATGCCACCCAAACAAGCTCCACTGAACACCTCAGCACAGACCTGGAGCCACCCATGATACTCCTGGACACGAGGCACATGGAGCTGGTAGAGCTGACCCAGCACATGAAGATCAAAGCCATTGTTCGGGCAGCAGAAATCTGGGGTGGGGCTTGTTTTGGGACAAAAGCCTGGTCCCACTGGGAGTGTGCCCCTCCACTGACTGAGGAGGCTATGGGGTGAGTGGGTCAGGTAGGTGTGTACCCTACAATGCCTCTGGAAGGTGCTGGCAGGAAGGGTGGGATTGCAAACGCGTTTCCTGCGTTGGCTCACGCCTTGGAAACGCAGCCCCTGCTCACGTGCTGCTTTCTCTGAGCAAAGGCACCTTCAGCACCCTCAGGGTCATTGTTTGTTGTCCTCCCCATTCTTTTCAGAAGGCTTTAAGGACATCAACCTGTTGGAATGAATCCAGAGGAGGCCACCAAGATTATCAGAGGGATGGAGCACCTCTGCTCTGTGAGGAAAGGCGGAGGGAATTGGGATTGTTCAGCCTGGAGGTGACCTAATTGCAGCCTTCCAGGACAAGGGGGAATGGACTCAAATAGGCAAAGAGTAGATTTAGATGAGATATTAGAAAATAATCCTTCCCTGTATGGGTGGCATAGGGTGCCCAGAGAAGCTGTGGCTGCCCCTGTATCCCTGGAAGTGTCCAAGGCCAGGTTGGATGGGGGTTGGAGCAACCTGGGATAGTGCAAAATGTCTGTGATGGCACCACAAACAGATGGTATCAAGTTGTAGTTTTCTAAAAACATCTCTAAAAACCCCTGCCCCAACACCTGATCAGCTCAGCTCTGTACCCAGATGCTCTGAAAAACACTCTAAAAAACTCCAAAGAGTATTTTACATTCCTTAAAGACACTCTAGTGGAAAATACCAAAAGTGTAGAAGAAATTCATCTTAGCCAAGAGATGACCCACTTACATACAGATTTATGCAACACTTAAAGGGATATAATAGAGATAAGAGGTGGTCAAAGGAAACGAAATTAGTGTAGCTGAATTTGAGCTTGTCTCCTCTCTCCTAATACTGTGTCACTCCAGCTACAACATGGAGAATGCTAATGGATATTATGCAAGGAGAGAACCCTCCCACGCATCACATTAGCAAAAAATCCTTGGAGACGTGGTAGTTTCCCTGGGAAAAAAGTCATCCCCGTTCATTCTTGACATCACATCTGATTGCAGTTGGCACAAAAACATCAGAGGGAATATTTTAATAGTGCAACATCTCAAGTTTGCATATAAGTGAGACTTATCAGACATTGGACATATTGTTTTATTGCACTTCCACCTTTTTTGCAGTTGGAATTTACCAACTCGAAACACTCCTGATGCTCAGCTGCAGCACGTTGTGCGACAGCATTTATGTAGGTCATTGACTTCTCATTTTCAAAAATTCTCTGTACTGCAAGAGCAGTGCAAGTGTCCACATGTGTCAGACACTCCCTAAAATATCTTGAGGTGCATCCAAAGACCTCGGACTGTACAGAATATCAACGTCACATTCACTATGCCACCTCTTGTCTCCCAAACTCTTCCTGAAAAATGTCTTGAGAGTTTTAGGGGACAAATGATGGTGTTAGGCACAGAGTAAAGAAGAAACAGGTTGAAGTGGTGAGCTCATGGAGGATTTGTGGTTTTGGCTCACTGCCACAAGACCAGGCTTTGGGGATGGTGAGGAGTTAAGCAGCACAGTTACCTCCACCTGTGACAACAGGAATTCTTAAAAACACAACCTGAATACGTTTCTGATGTTCAGACAAGCTTTGGGCTAGCAGTGGTGGTGGCAGACCCAGGGACATCCCTCCACAGAGGGCAAAGCAGCACCAGAGGTGTTACCTGTTCTCTGGGGCGTTGGTGAGGGACGCGACGATGTTCTGCTCGATGAAGAAGAGCATGGAGAGGAGAAATCCCAGCCCCATGGCGCTCATCACGGACCCAATGGACAGGGACTGCACAGGGGCCAGCACAAACAAGCTGTCAGAGGCGTTGTAGTTAAATTTGGACACTGAAAAGAGGAGGGGAAGGATGTTAGGAGGCACCTTCTTACAAAACCATCAGTGTTTTACCCACACCACAAAGTACTGGGAAGCAAGCAGGAAAGGAGGTGTGATGCTCTGGCATGTGGGAGCCTGGAGGCCATGGAAGATGGGTCCATCTGGCTGGTTTGGTTTATTTTTTTCCTCCATCCATTTATGACTTGGCTGCCATCCTGATAGGACAGACCACTGCTAGTCCTAGCAAGGCATTACAGATATTGGAGCAAAACAAAAAGAGGGAAACTTGTTTTGCACAGATGCAACATGTTTTTAGATGAGGAAGCCTTATTTCTAACCAGCACCATAATGCTCAGCTCATCAACCCACAGAGGCATTTGAGAACTTCCTCATCTCCAACAGGCTGTGCAAGGCATTTTAGTATAAAATCTAAATCAAAACTGCTGCTATTGGAAGCAATCCATGGCTAGGGATAAATCACACATGGCCACACATCATTTTGCAATCCAACTGGATGGAATGGCCATCACAATAAAAAAAAGCCATTTCTTATTTGTTTCCATACATTTCCTCACATCACCCGCTCACGTCACTGCAGGACAATGCAATTCCTGTCCCCATTATCACTTCCTGATATGGAAAAGTTGATCTATCTGGCCAATGAATGGTGTCTCATTTTTAGATTTCCTTGTGTAACTTAGAGCTGCCCAGATGCTCTGCACCATTTCACCTAAATTAGGAAAACAAACTGGAGACAAAGAGGACAAACTGGGATGACCAACTCCATGTTGATATGACTGGCAACAACCCTTCCTGCCTGCTGATTACTCTGCCCTTTGTTCTTTGCCAGAAATTGTTCATCTCCCTTATTATGACACATGCCTCAAACTCATTGAAAAGACACATCTGGATAATTTTTCTTGCCCCAGACTCAATCAGGGTTTTGAATGACATAAATCTAATAGTGAGGAAATCTGAGCTCTTGGTGGGAGGTACACACAGTATTTGTGAAATTATTTGGAAGAACTTTATTAGCAAAACCCTTCTAGGCTTTCACTTCTCTCTTTCATAAACCCCAGTATTCCAGAGAACAAAAACAGAACTTACTTTCAATTTCATTGAAGATAAAGGAACCCACAACAGAGAAGGTCAGGACTGAAATGGGTAAGGCACAGTCGGACAGAATTTCACGTACCCTCGCGTGCAAATATGGGCTGCAAAAGAGAAAAAAAATTCCCATCAGCACCCCAATGTCAGGATAATCACTCAATCCAGACAACATTTAATGCTTTAGAAGTGAAAATTCAGTCCCATCTTGCAATGCTGAAGTGAAAATTCAGTCCCCTCTTGCAATGCTGAAGAGATACTTGGAGTGACGAATTAGTCTTTCACTCAGCCCTCAATCTTCTGGAACCTAAAACCTTTGAAGGCTGATGAGTGCAGAAGCAAAAAACAAAGAAACAAGAACATAAGATGCAAGCTAGAAAAAAAAAAAGGCCTTCAAGCACCAATTTGTGTCTCATTTGCACTTTACTTTAATTGATTCCTGCATCTCAAATGAAGAGTTTTAAGAGCAATAGGAGCAAACCCCAAATCAGAGTTGATGTTTGACTCTCAGAAGCACACTGAAGGTACATTCCCAGTAGACCTTCCTGCACCATCAGGAATTTTTGCTGAGCAAAATGGTTCAATGCCTGTTTGGAGAGAGATACAGGGATCCCAACTGGGAGCTCAAAGCTTTTTAGAAAGTCACTTGTGAGGGCAAACCAAAGACAGAAGGACATTGTCCACTGAACAAACATTTTGTTCTGTTGGGAATATTTTCCTGGTGGCCCAGGCAGGTTCATCTCTGCCTTTGGCTTCCACCTGATTTTCCTGGGTTGCAGAATTGGTGAGGTCACACCTTGAGTGCTGTGTCTAGTTCTGGCCCCTCAGTTTGGGAAGGACATTGAGATGCTTGAGTGCGTAAGAGGGGGCAACAAGGCTGGAGAGGGGCTGGGAACACAAACCCTATGAGGAACCCCTGAGGGAGCTGGGGGTGCTCAGCCTGGAGAAAAGGAGACTCAGAGGTGATCTTATCACTCTTTACAACTTCCTAAAAGGTGGTTGTAGTCAGGTGGGGTTGGTCTCTTTCTCCAGGCAGCACTGACAGAACCAGAGGACACAGTCTCAAGCTGCACCAAGGGAAATACAGGTTGGATATCAGGAAAAAGTTTTTTACAGAAAGGGTGATAAAGTTCTGGAATGGCCTGCCTGGGGAGGTGGTGGAGTCACCTTCCCTGGATGTGTTTAAACAAAGACTGAATTTGGCACTCAGTGCCAGGGTTTATTTGAGGTGTTGGGGCTGGGTTGGACTGGATGATCTTGAAGGTCTCTTCCAACCTGGTCATTCTGTGAATTAAGCTCTAAGCTGTTAATGACTCCCTCAGAGAGAACATGAAACAATCAGCAGTCTGAGCTCTAAACAACTCACCTTTTCTTGAACTGATAGAGGGTGTGGCCGAGCCAGAGGGTTCCCAACATCAACATGAGGCTGAGGACGGCGGTCTCGCGCCCGTAGTGCCCATCGTGAGTGCAAGTCTGGTTCTCGCTCACTGCGGAGTTCATCAAGAAGCTGGTGTTGATGCCAAGGCCTGGGATAGCATCAGCCCCTGATTTCCCATCTCCTTTGTGGTCATTGTGGTAATATTTCTTAAAAACTGCACAAACAACCAACAGGCAAGCGTTAGGAGAGGACAATCAAAGCAAGTAAAATAAAGTGGGTTTCTTGCTTGATCACGAAGTATTAACGTTATGCTTCGCCAGCTCTGCCTCTCAAGCCTGCAGAAAGAAATCAGAGCTGTTGCTCTTAGGAAGTCAGTGCTTCACAAATTGATTTTTTCACTTATTTTAACATGTAAGTTAGATTAATCTATAAAGCAACACTGTAAGGACTTCCAGTGCTAATTATGTGGTTTTGTTCCCAACACTGGAAGCACTGCTGTTACATACACATATAAATATTTCTATCTAGACACCTGCTTTCAGCAGCCTGGCAAACAAATTCCATCAGGATTCTCTGGAAGCACTAAGAGCAGCCAGGCTGCACAGATCCTTAAGTGGATTACACAGTGTACACTAATTACTTTTCTTCCAAGGCTAGTCCAGATTTTAGAGGTAAGTGTTGATATGCAAAACCTGGCAGAACATTTAAATTTACAATGCAAATTAAAGTTACAGGCCTGAAGTAAACCTGCACAAGCAAAACACCCAGTAAAGCCTCTGGAACTGTCCATAAATGTTTTAGATCAGCTCAAAGGCATTTATATAAGGAATGGACAGCTGTAAAGACCATCTTGCTCCTGAGCATTTACTGTGTTCCCATTTCTATGTCACTGGCTGGCTCCAAGTGTATAAATATGGTTTTGGGATCATTTAATCTCTTTGGGGAAGAATAGCCTGAAGGAGCAAAGTAAAACCAAAAGATGGAAATTGGGCTTTGCAGCCTCAGTGTTCCCACAATATCTGTTCAAATGGCAACATGCAGCATCCACACTTCCCTGTACCCATGGGAAATACAAAAGCATGGAAACCACCATGCCAGAGCTTTGTAGTCCCATTACCTTTCTTCATTTTGGTCAAAATACCCCTTCAAACTTTGCATAGAGAACTTCAGGGCAAGACCATCCTCTCTAGGCAAAACCACAACCACCTGAAGCTTAGGCTAAAATGCACTTCCTAACATTTCCCTCACCCTCAAATAATAATCCAGGTTCTGAAAGCCCCAAACACTCCAGCTTTTCCATCTGCAGCAGCCACAGGGAAAACAGTGAAGACAAACTAATTCTGAATATTTGAAAAGAAACTTTGAATGCTCTTGTGCAGCACAACCAATATTTGCAACCACCTTGAGTCCGGCTGAAGCAGCAGTTGTGTTACTGCTGCTTTGGAGCTCACCTCGGTGTAAAATGCCCCAAGTTCAACCAAGAAGCCATTTGAAATGCAGTAATGAACTTTCTTGCACCATCTTTGGAAGGATTTAAAGGTGCTTTAAGAGGAGTCTGGGCATTCCATAAGTGGATGAGGCCAGCGTGGCATGTAGGCCACGGAAGACAAGACTGCCTCTCACTCAATACACCTGTACATAAATTTAAACATCACAGAAGGTTTACAGATCAAAATGTAACCTCTCAAACTGCACCAAGAGCAGCCAGGAGTGAGGAGATCACCTTAAAGCTCCAGAAAGGTTCCCCCAGTGAGGAGCAATTCCATCCTGACCCCGGTCCAGAAAGGTTCCCCATCGCGTGCTATGGAAGAGGCTCTGCTCTCCTTTATTTCCTCCCTCTGTGCTCCAGCTGCCTCAGCCCTGGCAGGACACACACACACACACCTGCTCTGAAAATAGGTAAAAAACCCCAAAACCTGGGCCCCAGGGCACTGCCATAACCCACAGCCTGGCACAGAATGGGTGGTTAGAAGATTTGCACTTTCCGGCTCTGAACACCAAAGGACGCTTTTGTCCTGACTAAAATGATTCTGGCAGCATTTCCTGGGAATTCACAGCTGGCCAGGGAGAAAAGCCTGCTCACCCTGAGTGCTACTGAGTCCTAGGGACACATCTGAGCATCAGAGAAACCAGCAGCACAAACAAGCCAGGAACTACAGAGAATATATTTGCATTCCTCTGGATTAAGATTTGGACTGGAATGAGTAACAAACAAGTGACTTTGTTTTGGGTCTTGTAGATTTTCTTAAGCTCCCACAGATGTCTATATGGTAATAACATATTTATGGCTGGGATATATTGCAGTAATATATTTGGGGCTGATCTTTGGTGCTCAGCTTGACTACATCACTCCATGTTCCATCTCTGAGGCTGCAATTCCATTTATATGCACCAACCCAGGCAGGATTGCTCCAGTCCCTCCTGGATAGAGGAAAAAACCTTGCTTTACTCTTGTATTTTAATTCAAGCAACAAGAACACGCCAAGACAGAGAGTGGAGGCCTTCATCCCATACCACCTTGCTGGGAAGGATTTGATTCCTGAACATTTCTGGTTTGTTTTCACACCAGAGCTCAGTGAACCTCGCTGCCATCATCCAGAGAGAGCAGCAGAGCCGGGGGTGCCCTGGCTGAAGCCAAGCCCTTCTCCAGCCTCCAACAACATGAGCTGGCTTTGTTTTCCTCTGCCTGCTCACCACCATTTCCTGCTCAGTGCAGATGTCAAGATCAAACAAACACGGCCTCGGTGGCCGGGCCAGGCAGTGAAAACAAAGTGTCACCGGGACTGCGTGAACCCTCACGGCTTTGGTTCCCCTCCCCTCCTTTCCTATGCTCTGAACAGGCTGGGAAAACATCTGGGAAGAGGTGGCATTGTCCCCTGGCACTCAGGAAGCCAAGGCACCAACAGGACACATTTAAACAGCACTGAGAAAATATCAGCTTTCACTTCCTACTGAACTACTCAACCAAAATTTTGAGTGGGAGGAGGAGGTGGCAGCAGTGAACCATCACCTCCTCAAAAACAGGCAGGGAAGAACAAAGATGAGCCTGTGGCCATGAGTTGACTGGTGACATGTTTATAAATATGGGCTCTAAGAGGGTTAAGGATAAAAAGTCTGTGCCTGCCAGCACTGGTGCCCTCCTGTGTCAGGGAACAGCTTTGGTCCCACCTGTGGAGCCCTGAACACTCCCAGGTGCAGCTGAAGCCAACATGAGCTGGCAAAGGAGTGTTGGTGTGACTTTATTACCATCATTCCTACAAATTCATCCCCTCACAAGTACAAAGAACATTCAACTGGTTCACTAATCACACATAAAATCCCAGAATGTGTTGGGTTGGAAGGGATCTTTAAGATCATCTTGTTCCACCCCATCCCATGGGCAGGGACAGCTTCCACTATCCCAGCTGGCTCCAAGTCCCATCCAACCTGGCCTTGGACACTTCCAGGGATCCCAACCTGGCCTTGGACACTTCCAGGGATCCAGGGGCAGCCCCAGCTTCTCTGGGCACTCTGCCAGGGCCTCACCACCCTCACAGGGAAGATTTTCTCTCTAATATCCAATCTAAACCTGGTTTCTGTCAGTAAGGCCACTGCCCCTTGTCTTACAGCATCTTCTCCTGTTCCCACTGCAATACTCCAAGGATTTACTTCCATATTCCTGAAAGTCTGGCAGACAAGAGAAGTGGATGCTTCCTGCACTTTTAACCTCTGCTATGGGAGATCAGCTCTGGGCTACAGAAACTTTGTGAATATTTGCTCATTTTTACAGAGCAGCTGAATGCCCTGTTGAGGACCACCTGGAGACTGTCCCATGCCTCTAGGACAGGGCACTGACAGCCCACACTCAGCAAAGCTCACAGAGTCAACAACTAACCCATAAAACCTCTGCCTCACCAAGCTCCAAGCAGGATATTTAAAAGATGCAGGTGTTCTACAGAGAAAAAAACACCCTCTGATTGCACAATCAAAGCACACAAGGCAATTAAGGATTCCCAGTCAAGCGAGAAAGTTTCTCACTTCAAATTGCTCTGCAGTGTCAAATCTCTTGGAAAGCATTCCCTTGCAAGCCTGAGTGTCTTAAAAACAAGGAGTGTGCTTGGGTGTATCCTGAAGGATTTCAAAGGATAGCCCAAACTTTGGGATGTTGGACAACAAACCATAAAAATCAAGGAATTGTCCAGATCCTCACTGGGATGAACAGAAATGCTGCCACTCACAAGGTATTTCTGCTACCATGATTCACCTTCTGAAATACCTCCTGCCAATAATCCCCGTGGGGAGGGAGAGAAGTGGCAGAGGAATCTGTTAAACCCCAAGGCTCCCCAAGGAGATTTAGAATTTAACCCAGAAATGGGAAAACCAAATGGCTGGAAAGGGCAGAGGAGATTTAGGAAGGTGCTGGAGGCACTGCAATCCTTGTACTGCCATTAGAGAAGGGTTTCAGATCCCAGGGAAAACCAGGAAATCTCAACCTATCTTGCAACTCCCTCCACAGAGTCTGAATAAAGAGTCAAGGAATAAGGACTCCAAACACTGCATTCAAATTGGACTTTTTTTTTTTTTGCCAGCACTCACATCAATAACATAATGGTTTCTCCATTTGGTGAAAATTTAGAAACCAATTCTGTCTCAACCAACAGAAATTAGAGCTGCTAAAAATTCTGCACACCCAGGTAAACTGCTGACAAAGGGCGGCTTCCATCTCACACACACTGATTTTCTTTTTTTCCCTGAAGACTTTGAACACAGAACAAGCAAACATCACACATTTTTGCAGCCTTGTGCTTGCCTTTGACAAGGCAGCAAAGCAGAGATCTGCTCTGAAAAACACTGTTGCAAGACTTACCTTTAACAATGCCTTTGATGGCATCAAGCACAAATGTGATGGATATAAAAAGTGCAATTATTTCTTCTGTTGACCTGTGGAAAAAGCCCAGGAATTAATAGAGCTGCATTCAACTCTGCTCAAAGAAAAATTAGCATATTCATCAATTTACATGAAAATATACCAATTTGAGTTAGGCTCCAAGTTAGAAACAAAACCCAGTAAATCAGAGAACTTCTTTCAAGCTGGAACAATAAGCCAAAATGATACTTTCCTCATCTCACAAAATACATTTTGCAGCAAGTTCATAATTAAGGAGCTTGTGGAATGTGTAATTTTTCCATTTGAAGAATAATCTGATCAAAATGTGACTTCTTGAAAATAGCTACCTTTTAAAGAGCTTCATCAGGAGGCTGACATTAAAGAGGGAGTAGATCACAAGGAAAAAGCTGTTCCAGAGTCCAATCCAGGCATAGAATGCACTGAAATCCAAGTTGTAGTCATCACAGATTCCTTGGATGACTGCAAAAGTGAAGCATTCATGTGTCACAATCAACTCCTGTCCCTGCCACCCAGTGATCCCCATCTGCTCCAGGCCACAAAGAACCAATTTCAAGACTTTACCCCAGTGCATTTATTACAGATACCATTAAATCCACATTCCTGCACTTCCACTGGATCAACACAAACTGTTCTCCCCTTCCACCACAAGAAATGGGGGGAGACACTTGGAAAAATGTTCCCCCCCATACTGCTCAAAGCAATTTTCCTTGGGATTGAGGCTACCAAAGCAGCTGGAATTTGCTCTCACTGACATTTTGGGATGCTGTTGAGCAAGGGGTGTCACAGCTGCTCTTTCCAGCCCCATCCTCTGATTATCCCCACAGATACTGAGCTTGTTCCTTTGGCTGATCTCTGGTTCATTGAGATCACCTTGCAATACCTGGAAAGCTGCTGATGATACTTTAAAACATCGATTAGAAAAATTCAAAACTTAACAAACCCAAAAAACTTTGTCTCAAGCTGTTTAAACACAGCCACATGAGAAAACCATTACTTAAACAGATTTCCTTACTGAAGCTGAAGAAATGCTTATTTTCTTTAAGTTTTTTCTCTGCAAAATGATTTCTTCAGAAAAACAATTTGAACTAAACCAGGAGCTGGTCTTGATGATCCCTGTGGGTCCCTTCCAACTTAGGATATTCTGATTCTGATGTTGATGGAAAGGGGAGGAATTTGATTCAGGTTTTGAATCCCAGAACATCCTGAGCTGGAAGAGACCCCCCCAGGATTATCCACCCAACTCTTGGCCCCACACAGGACACCCCAACAACCCCATGATGTACCTTAGAGCCCTGTCCAAGCATTTCTTGACTTTGTGCCTTGTAACTCCCCAGAGGAGCTTGTTCCCATGCCCCACCACCCCCTGAGGGGGAACCTTTCCCTGATAGCGGCCATTAAACATCAATTTATCAAACAAACCCAACTCAAGCTCTACAAAGCTCCCACCCAAAGTCCCAATCCCTCAAATCCCCTGCTGCAGACTCACCATTGATGTAGAGGGCCAAGGGAGCTGTGGTCAGCAGCACCACCAGGGGCTGCCCTGAGAAGAGGGCGTAGAGCAGCCCTCCAATGCACTGCCCGAAAATCGTCTTCCGCACATCTGGAATTGGGGAGGGTGGAAACAAAAACAGGGAGGGAGTTGGGTCAATCCCTGCCTCATCCAGGAGCATTCACAGGGCAGAAAAACCAACCACTAATGAGGAGAAGAAATGTTTAAAGAGTGCAGAGGTAACACACTCATAAATCAAAAAGTGACCCTTTATTCGTATCTGTAATTTAGGTTTCCAGCTGTTCAGCTAACTGGTGGACTCTGGGGTTTTTTGTGTGCATTGTTATATTTTATATATATATTTTAAATGTATTTCTTTTATTTTGTATACATTTTAAATGTCTTTCTTTTATTTTGTATACATTTTAAATGTATTTCTTTTATTTTAACACCTATAAGACATAACCAGTGCTTGTTTGAACTGTGACTGCAGCACCAACTGCTTCTACAACTGGGATAAAGGATGATGTTTAGCTCTGTCCCAGGGATTTCAATGCTGATAATCAAATCCAGGTCAAAAGCACAGGAGCTTGTACCAAGAAAAATGTGCAAATAATTACATTAAGTCAGCATAATTCAAAGATACAGTAGCATACATCTGTATCAGTCCAAGTCAGATGATGACACCCAAAGCAGTGTTCAATTTTTCTGTTTTTTAACAAAAGTAATAAACTTAATTAGAAAAAAATCCTTCAGTCATGATTTTGGGTTTGTTTTCCCCCTGTAAATAAAAACTATCAGAACTTTCTGTGACCATAATGAAATTTTGAATACATGGAATCAAATGCACAAAACTGGTAAGTTTAAGAAGCACAAAACTGATGAACTCACCAATAGCTCCTCGGGTATTTTCATCATTGAGGGACCCAAAAGCAATGGCTGGAAGGAGGCAGGCAAAGTACAGAAAGATCATGGTTGTGATGTATTTCCCTATAGCTTTGTTGTTCCCAATAATACCTGGGGCAAACAAAAATCATGTTGGTAAAGCACTGAAAACCTTCTCACATCAGCCACAGCTACTGTTAGTTCATCTTGAGAAGCAGAAATTCAGTCCACACTTTAAATATGTAACCAAACTGTTAATATTTGATTCTGGACAACCTACACTCTTCTGTTCATCTGGGACCAGAAGTAGCACCAAAATTGCCACCAGACATTTTTGACATCATCAAAACAGGAAATACAAGAAGCCTTGTGCTCAGTTTTGTGACTCTGCAGAGCTTGGAAGAGGATCAAGGCAGAAACTGTAAGTTTAGGGTTCATAAACCCCCACCCCTGCCCTTTTAACACCAACTTTTCAGGCATTCTGGACTGTCCCTAACGAGTTTCATGACAATCTCTTGCCTTCCCTACTTTTGTCTTGGGCAGGAAAACATGAAGCACTTCATTTTTCCCTAGACAGATGTCCAAGGCTGTAGGTTTGATCAATAATATGCTACTCTGAGCCAAAAAATGGCAGAAGGACAAAAAACAAACAGAGGTCAGGAATGGCTACACTGAAGTTTGATTTACCAAGCCCTGCTGAAAGAACAGCCTCTCTCTTTTCCATCCACTCACCCCCCTCTCATCTCCATCGGAAAAAAACACGCCAGGCCAAAACACAAAGCAGCCAGAAAGAGAATTAAAGTGTCAGAATATGGATTTAAGAGCCTCTGAAGTAGCTTCCCTTCCCCTTCCTGTTTTCAGGCTGATGTTGATATGAGCTCACTGGGGATGCACAGGAGAAAGGATGAGATGACAGCAGCTGATGTTGCTCCAGGAGAACACAAGTTTTTCCACAGAGCAGAGAGGATGCACTGGAAAAAGTCTCCTCAGCCTCCAGGCTGCCTTTTCCACCATCCTTGATGGTGCTGTTCCTCTGAAACAGCTGGAGGTGCTTGGAGCTGCCCAATTCCCCTTTCTGGAAGGCTCCAGAGCCAAGAATTCCCACACAGGAATCTGCCCTGAGCTCCCAAATGTCCATCTAAGCTTTTGCAGCATCAGTGCCTTGCTGAGAGAGGTAAAACAAAAAAAAATGAGTTGGATCAGATAAAGGAGGGCTTGGCTTTTGAGGTTATAGGTGCCACACTGAAAATCTTTATCACCAGAATGAAAAGAACAAAAATCTCTCAGTGACTCTGGGATCTTATCTAACATCTGCTTTCTGCACCATTTGCAGGGCAGAGATAAGGATGGGAGGAGGATGTAAAAACCCAAAAATCAAAGGTGATGTGTAATGAACAGGCAGCCACATGAATAAAGGACACCTTGTGAGGTGCCTGCTTGCAGGCAGGAGAGGAACAGACACGAAGAGCACTTCTGATGCTCAGCATCCTCAAACTCCAGGCTAAAACCTGACAAGAGACACCTCAAGCATGCAAATATGAGTTTGACCTTTTGGGAGTCATCAGACCAGCTGTTCCCAGGCAAATTCCTTTCCATTTATTGGGAAGATCCAGAAACCACAGGTCACATTACTGACCACTCCTGGCAACCCAAAGGAATTTAATTCTCAGAGATGAAGACATCCTGTGATCCTGACTCCAGCAGCTGCAGGCTCCTACCTCACACCCCAAACTGCTCAAAACCTTTAGAGAAAAGGAAGCATTTGGCAAGACAAACAGGGCTGAGGGGAGGTTCCATGAATAGACACGGTCACACCCTCATTCAAAGGATTCTGTCACTCCAAAATATTGCTGTTTGGACAAGGGAGTCTTTCCAATATGAAAGGTCAGGGGCAACGATGCCTGGAAGGTTTGAAATCATTTCTGAAAGGACAACCAGGTCCAGAGAAGCAAATAATATCTTTTTTAAAAAGGTTCAGGTGGTTAAACCATAGCTTGAGAGGGCAGAAGGAAGAAACCTTGAAGAGCATCACAAAATTTCATTTTCAGTTTCTATCCAGGCAAAGGAGCCCTTGCTGCTCATGGAGGTCTTTGTGCTTAAGGACATGGCCTCAAGCTGCACCAGGGGAGCTTCAGCTGAACATCAGGAGGAATTTCCTCATGGAAAAGGTTGTTAAACACTGGAATGGGCTGTCCAGGGAGGCAGTGAGTGCCCACCCCTGGAGCTGTCCAAGGAAGGCCTGGAGGTGGCACTCAGTGCTCTGGGCTGGGGACAAGGTGGGGATTGGGCACAGCTTGGACTCAATCTTGGAGGTTTTTTCCAACTTCAGTGATTCTGTGATTCACCCTGGCTGGGTCCAAGACTTCCAGCACTTTCTTTAATCCATAATCAGCTAGATAAGATTCTAGGATCAAGAATCTTTCTGGTGGGCAGTGAAATTCCCTTTGTAATGGAGACAATAATTACACCAGATTAAACACACTCCTTCCCAAAGCTGACTGCTCACTCCTTAATTGCAGTCACGACCAAACATTGCCTCTCCTTGTACAAATCCACCTGTACAGCAACAGGCACTGAAATCCAGCATTAAGCACAATTTACCCTTCTGCCTTTTTAAAGCCAACATCTGGTGAAACATTTTCAGGATGTTCTGCAGCCCATGGACTGCTGTGGCTTCATTCAGAAGAAGGTGAGGTGCATTATGATGGCATTTCATCTGTGACAAGGCTCATAAAGCCACTGAAAAATGTGTCACTCCACCTGCACCATGGAAATTTATAGCATAAAAGTCAGCTCTTGGTCCAGCTGTGGAATTTGAGTCGCTGATTATTACAGGAGCATTCCCCTGAAATTAAGGTATAGCTACACACTGGAATGGGGAGCAATTATGTTCATCAACGTGACAGTTCCATTTTACCTGCCTGGATTTCTGAAATGTCACAGTTTGTAGAGACAAGGTTACAGTTTCAGGGGAAACTGCAGCAATCCTGGCCTCACTTTGCTTGGGAGTCCACAGCAGTAAGTTAATGACCAGCAGCTCTAAAAACTGGGTTTACAGCTCCTGAAGTCTATTAATTGTGTATTTACCAAATCAAAATCACAACTGATGGACATTCTCTGAACTGCCTGTTAATGTTTCTTCCCAATTCTCTGAAATATCCTGTGCAAAGAAAGTTTAATTACAATGACCTGCAGCCCTAATTTAAAAAAAAAAAATCCTATTAAAAACACTGTAAAACTCAGAATTACAAACTTCTCCTAAAGCCCTCAAAAGCTGGGCTTTCATTTATGTGGTGGCTGCTGGACTCTGCCCAATGTTGTGAAGATGAATCTTCCCTGAAGTCCTGTGAAGAATAAATCACAGAACAAGTGGGACTAAGAACTCAACTGGAAAAGGAAAGGCACTCAGGGAGTTTGGAGCAGAAGCCAAGCATAGGCTGAGAGCAGAGAGGCGTGAAAAATCAGATCAAGGTTCAGTCTTTTCCCTTTCCATCTCACTTCCTTCAGCCCATTTCCCAAGAAATCCTGGGTCTCTTGGAAGGCAACATCCATCCACAAAACACGATGCTTTTATGCATCTTTAGAACATTCCCATGCACCACTGACACAAAGAGACCCCAAAGCAACCCAAGTTGGATGTTCTGGGCAATCATGACAAGTTTGGGATGTTAAACTTTGGTACCCAGGTGGGATTTAGGGATGAAGGGCTGCAGGGTGATGCAGGAGCTCCCTCACATCTGAGCTAGGGCAGGAGAGACAGGGAGAAAGGGAAAAGCCTCTCTGCAATCCCTTTATTTCCCCTCCTTCCCCAGGAATGGAATCCTGACTCACAAGGTGGCCAAGGCAACCAGGCAGGAAAGCTGATGAGGATTTGGCACACACCAAAACCAGTCCAGGGTCAACATTTCTCTGGGTTCAGATCAAGTTTTAAGCTCTGAGCTACCTTAGACAGCCAGCAGAACAAAAGTTCTCTTTCAAATCCAATTCCTCCAGCACTTTCAAGCCTTCCTTCTTAGCATGCCCACATTGCAGGGAGCTTTGGAGATCTCCCTCCTGCAAAACACCACAGCAAATCCCAAGGATCTGCCAGCAGACCTCAGGAGCTGGTTAGGGACCCTCTGCAGGACCAAGGACAGGGAGAAATCCACACTTCCAGCAGAACTATCCACCCACCACAGCCAGGCATCAAAGACACAAGCTCAGAAAAAAACAGGGAGAAAGAGAATAAACCTCAGTTCTCCTCTTTTTCCTTCATTTTCCCTCCCCAGGAGGTGAAGGAATATGGATGTTTAAGAACACAGCATCAAAGCCTCACCATAAAAATCTCAGGCACCTCACATTTCCCACTGGGCACTTCAGGCACTGCAATTGTGTTTGTTCCTCTGTGTTGTCCCAGAAAATAACACTGAAGAATGAGGACAGCAGCTTTCAGGAGTTTCAGAAATCTTGCATCTGAGTCCAGGCAGAATCCCTTTTCACTCACATCAGCCTCAATATAAAGAAATTTCTGGAAGCTCCAGTTTGAGGCTTAAAGAGTAATAAAATCGACACACAAGTGCCCTGAGCCAATTTGACAGGATCAGGATGAAGTTCAGTCACACTGTTTTTTTAAGATAGAATCCTACACACAAAGGTCACAGCCAAATGGAATAAATTCCAGTTTAAAGGAAAACTACAGGATTCTCAGACTCAGCATAACCCAGTTGTTCACCTTCAGATGCTCCTGCTGGAAGACATCTATTAAAAGCCATCTTTATCACCAAAATCCTGGAAAAAAAGTTTAGAAAACTCTTCCTTGACCCTTTGACCCATTCAGTAAAATGCACAAGACTTTGCCACAAAATGAAGTTGATGAGTTCCTAATCTGGAGTAAAAAGGGAAAAAAAAAAAGAGAGAAAGACTTTTCCTTTCTTTTCCTTTAAGGGAAATTTGTGCAGTGTATGAAGAGGACCAATCCCACAAAACTCCAACTGGCCAAAGATTTCCTGGTCCTACAAAAAACCTCATGATTTATCACCCTGCCCCTGATGGGTTTATCTGTCTAACCCCAAACCCCAGGATGCTTCTGAGATTGAGGATTTAGAGACTCCAACCATCCAAAACCGAGCATCTTTGTAATACAGAGCTCTTTGATGGTGCACATGTGGCTGTCTGGAGTGCAGATACTGGGATAGTTCAAATCCCTCATGTTCTGATGCACCACTGCTTTAAAATGCTCCAGGAATTCCACATTCCTGATCACCTTCAGTCTCAGTGGTTTATGGCAGATGCTTCATGCTCCATCTGCTTTTCATTTCAAGCAGTTCCTTAAAGAATTCATCCTAATTTCTGGTTTCTGGGAAGAAATGGCCATACTAACATGCAGTGCTTTTTAGAAAATCCCTTTTTCCCCATTTCCTATTGAAAGGGCACAACTGCTCCCAAAATGAGAACCTCCCATCTGAGCTGAAGTAGTTCTGGAGTTTCATTGGGCTCTTTTCCACTCTCCAGAAGCTGTATAACAAAACACTGACACTTTTTAACCCGTGGTTCCATTTTATCCCAATTTTATGCCCATTCTGTACATCAATGTGTGCAAAGCCTGCAGAGCTCACAGCCAAGAGCCCAGGGCTGAGGCAGCACCCACAGGGTCCAATATGGATGCAGTCAGAGCCACAATATGGACCCTGAAGGGGGCTTCCAAGTCTGCTGACAGCCAGAATTTGCTGCAGGACCAAAATTTGATGGTTTTGTGCCCGCTGAGCTCAGACAGGCACAGCAGACACTGCTCTGTCTTGAGGCAAACATGGGTCTCCACAAGGCACTTCTGCAGCAGTTCCCTTCTCAAGTGCTTCAATATCCCTTTATAATGAAAAATGAGCCTTTGACAGCTCTAGAAAGCCAAAGGGATGAAGTGTCCAGATTAGGAGCTGAAGTGTCCAGATTAGGAGCTGAAGTCCCCTGCCAGACCTGATGCCAGTGATGCACATAGCAAAAATCGTTTCTGTTTTATCCAAATCCTTGCTGCTCCCCTGAAAATCATTTTACATCCCACATCCTCCCCAAAACACCCTCACATCCCCAGAGAAATCAGCATTAGCCCTCCCATCACACCAAGTCTCCTGAAAATAAGTTTCATCCCAGCAGTGCCAAAGCACCTGGAGAAAGCACCCAGCACTCAACCCCTGTGCTAAGCCAACATCTCATTCATGTTCCTCTGCTGGTTGGAAGGGGGTGAGGACACACATCCACAGCCTTGGCCAGGCTGCTCTGAAGCTTAAGCTGCCTGTGCAAGGTGGCTTTGCAAGAGAAGACTCTGAAAATTGGGGTCTGGGTGTGCATCTTGGTTTTTTTTATGCCTAATCCAAAGAAGATCACCTTCATCTCATGAGCCTTCACAGCACTGGTGCACTGAGGGAGGCAGGGACACACGCTTGAGCTAAGGTGGATTTAACAGCAGGAAGAGATAAATTCCTGATGTATCTGATAAATCTCCAAGGTTCTCCCTGCCTACACTTTAATTCTCTGTTTTATTTGAACTTTCTGGGTATGAGATTGAATATATTAACCAGCTCCCCAACAAGCTGCAAGAAACACATTTTGATGTCAGGCTGGGGCTCTGTAATCTCACTTTGCCCTGAAGATTCTGCCCAGCCTTCAAGAAAAGTGAAAGTCTGTGAGTGAAAAGGAAGAAAACAAATCTTAAAAACACCAAGGCCACTGTGGGAGCTGCATCAAGCTGAGGCTCACTTTAAACACTGTGTGCTGCTCCTGTGATGTGGTGGCAGCGGACGAGCCGTATCCTGTTTTTCACAACACCGGGCTGAAGTTACCGCAGCTCACATTTTGTTTAAGCATTCTCAACTCCCACAGCATCACTATAATTAGTGTGGAGCCAGCTTGCAGAGGCAGCAGAAAGGGCCTATCAGGCCAGTGCTGAGTAATTAGGTTGCAAGGAGTTGATGTGAGTCTACACACGGTAATAATCGATCCATTTAATCGCCGCTTAATAAAAATTAAAATCCTCATCCGCGCACAGCCAGCACCTTCATTAAGGAAACGCTGCAGGAGCCTCATCTCCAGTGCTCCACGCTGCCCATTCACAGGCTTTTGCCAAAACACCCGTTTAAACAAGGGCCAGGAGAGCTGTTACACATATCAAAGCACACATTGAATGCACACTGTAAACAGGACATCACATCACAAAAAAAAAATCCCCACTCGGGGCAGCGCTTCCATAAACATTGGCCAACGTACCATCGGTGAAGTCCAGCGCGTACACTGGGAATCTTCGTGCAATGTCATCAGAAATCCCCTTGCCAATACTGAGAAAGTCGTGCAGCTGAAGAAAGGAAGGAAGTGCTGTGTCAGTGTAAAGGCTCATGCATTGTTAAAGAGATTAAGCTCCTTATTCAAGCCTGATAGGAGCGAGAGGGCTCGTTTTCAATAGGGCATTCAAATCCCATCTTGTCGTGATAATAAAAATAAACTCACCGGGATTCAATTTATATCCTCGTAGCATTGTAAAGGAGAAAATCCCCCAGACCACCCTGTTTTCCTCCCTTCCTTCCCTTTTTTCCCTCCCATTCCTATCTGCATCCCTGCTTTGCAGATGAGGGAGCTGAGGATCCACGGGATGGATCAGACATTGGGTGCTCTGGGGTTAAACAGGTCTGAGGTGCCTTCCCCATCCCTCCACACAACTTTTCCTTTAGATGCCAGCACAAAAATTCCCTAAATCCACCTGAAACCTCTGAAAGAGGATCCCCAGCAAGTGCTTCTTCCTTGGCATTGCCATGGCAAAGGGAGACCTCAAAGAGATGTGAGGGAATTCAGGTTGTCTGCACCTCAAACTCCATCAACAGGGAAAAGCTTGAATAAATCCACACAACCATCATTTCTGCCCTTAAAACACAATAAAAACACTGGGGAAGGGTTCCAAAAATCCAACATGTTCCCTTTTATTCCTGGTTTGGGGGCCTGCAAGGTGCAGAGGGATTGCTGATAGGATCTGCTGCTCAGCACAGGCAATGAGGAGCTTGTCAGGAATATGTGACAGCTGCTATTGACTCTCAGCCTCCCAATCCTCACAACTCCTTCCTTATGGAAAGCGCATGGAAAGCATCAGGGTAGGCAACACTTACAAATGAGGCACCTGTCAGATTTTTTCCTGTTACTCTCAGAGCACACAAGCCACTCTGAAAATCAAATGCACCTTTATGCAGTGATAACAACCCCAGCTGCCTCAGCTAAAACATTTCATGTATTTATTGCAGAAACAGGCACAGAAGACTTATAAGCTCTGCTAGGGAGTGTAAGGGGGGAAATAAAAATTACAGACACAAAATTTACACTGACAGATCATCTCAAAGCAGCAGGGAGCTCTTCCTTTGGCTGCTTCATGTGGAAAGTGATAAAAATGAGTGCTTTAGAAAGGTACAGTGCTCATTTAATGGACTACACACAGCTTTGCCTTCTCTCCTGGGACTCACCTGTTTGCAGCACCTGGAAAATCAGAAATACAAACAAAATAAAGAAGGGGATATTTTCCTTTAGGAGGAATACACCAGGCACAGCAATCACTGGGTTTGGGGTGCAAAAGAGGAGCAGCTCCTTTATCAGTGACTGTATCATCTCAGATTTCAGCTTTTTAAGTCAATTCTGTTGCAATGTGCCAATGCACCTGTAGGACTTTTTGAACTTTAGGACAGTTTCAACTGTAACCTGAACTCCCAGGATGAGGAGACAGATGTGTTACCAGCAAAACATCTGCATTTGAAGCATTTCTGAACAATCTCTGCACTTCAACCATATTTGGTGGTAGAGTTGGACATCAAAGCCAGATGCACTCGAAAAGCAATTTAATTTTTCCCCCCAGAAAGAGATTCCTGAAGGCATGAGTCAGCCAGAGAATCACAATGGCCTCAGACTGGGATGTTTACTTATCATGCTGCAGTGAGCACAGGGAAAAGGATGGGGGAAAAGGATGCTCAGGGTGTCTCATCTTCCAGGGGAGGAGGAGCAGTGGCTGCTGCTGGCCTGGGGCAGCAGGGAGGGGGCTCTGGGAAACAAAACCTGTTCCAGGCAGCTGGGAGTGTGCAGAGGAGGAAAGCACTGCCTAACTCATCCCACAAGGCACCAGGGTTATGTTTAAGACCCACCCTGATTTCTTCCATGCACTTATTTCTTGTGTGTGTGAGTGTGAAATGAGGGCAGGGGGTGTCAGTGGAAGCTCACCAGCAGGAAAAGCTGTTCCTGCTGTTGGGCTGATCCTCCTGTGAGCTTTCCTCTCTGCTCTCTACCCTCAGACTCAACCTGGGCTGCACCACAGATATCACAGAATCACAGAATGGTTTGGGCTGGAAGGGACTCAAAGCCCACCCAGGCCCACAGGCAGGGACACCTTCCTCTAGCCCAGGGTGCTCCAAGCCCCATCCAACCTGGCCTTGGGCACTTCCAGGGATCCAGGGGCAGCCACAGCTGCTCTGGGCACCCTGTGACAGAAGGAATTCTTCCTAATATCCCATCTGAATCTCCCTCTTTCAGCTTAATGCCATTCCCCTCTCTCCTGTCACTCCATGCCCTCTCCAGCCTTCCTTACAGTAGGAGGCTGCTAAAAGACTGAGTTACAAAAGATGAAAAAACAGAAAATATAAAAGACTGGCCTCCAAAGTTACAGCCCTTTTTTGGTTTCACTTTTATTCCCCCAACCTAGCCAAATAGATGAAGTTCATGAATTTTTCTGCTTTGCATTCCACAAATCTCTCCCAGCTTCTTGCCATTATTTGGGTTAGAGGAAGAGGCTAAGCCAGCACTTAGCAGCTACAAAGCCAAACATAAAAAATGTGCTCCAACAACTCTGACCCTTCCTCAGCCCTTCCCAAAAGTGCAGGAGTATTTTATAGAGATCAGGGATGTGAGTCTGTGCAAAACCACAATATCCTTGGTATCCCCCTCCTGCTGATGCTGAGCACACACAGCCCCCTCAGCAAATCCACACAGAACACAAAATCACAGCCAGAAAAACATCACAGCTGTTAGGGGCTCCTCCATGAACAAAATCACAATTAGATGCCTCAGTAAACAAGAGGATTTCAGGCTGACTTAATTATGATTGAGTACATAGCCTTGCCTAAATAATCCTCTGAGATGAGCCAAAGCAAAGTGACAGTGCTGTAGGCACAGCAGGGAATGTGACTGTCACATCCCCCTCAGTATTTCAGCAGAGGTAAAAACAAGCACTTGCAAAAAATCCCACTCACACCCAGAATTTAAGGCTTGTTTCCTCTGCCATCACTGCAGGATCCAAGAGGCCAGATTTTCATGTCACCCAGAGACTTTACACCTTCCTGAGAGCTCACTTGTCACAGTCCAGGGGCTCCTGTGAGGGTGTTTATTTCTCTGGGGGTGGCTGACAGGTTGAAATTACACTCCTGGTCTCACATGGGTTTGTGCTCATATTAAATGCTTCTTCTCCACAAGGGAGGAAAAGCAGGAGATGGCTCTCAGGAGCTGAGGAATCCAGTCTAAGAGCTCAAATCAACCTTACTTCTCCAGGCAAACCTTGGCTTGCCAGGAAATCTCCTTTCCCAGCTCTTTGTGCTGGCAGGGTGAGGTGGGGATACAGAGGCTGCATCTCCCAAGAGCTCAAGGATAAAATGGTTTTATAAAAACAAAACACTTCAGCAAACCCAGGCCCACAACTGTCAATGCCAAAAGCAAGAGCTGAAGGAAGAAGTGTCACCCTCCACAGCACTGGCTTGGAGAAATCAGGATTCTGCCTGGCCAAGGCTGCTCTTCCAAGCAGGCCAGCAGGAATCACCAGTCTCAGGGCCAAAATCTATAAGCTCAGTGTCTCATCCAGCCCTCCTCACCAAACCACAGAGCAGAAAACCCACTGGAGACATTTTTTTGCTATTTTTAGCAAAAGACAAAGTCAGACATTTCAACTGCTCTAACAAAAACCCATTTGAAAGGCCAGGTATAGAGGGTTAAACCTACTTTAGGTAAATTACTACTCCAAATATCCCTGCCTTGCATGACCCGGGTTTAAAGAGGGTTTCAGGACTTGTTCTGCAAAGTTAAGAGCAGATCTGGGGTCTAGCAAAGTTCAAAGCACTACCTATAAGCGAGGGGATTCCACAGGAAAAACATGAGCTTTGCTCATTTCCAGATGTGCAGATCAAACCCCTTAAATCTATTCCAGGGGGGAAAAAATAAGTGATAAGTGAAGCAGCTCCTGCACTATAAGCAACCCAAAGCTTTGGGGTTATTTGTAATGCAGAGACAGGAGCAGCATGCTGGGGATGGCACAGTTTGTTTTTCAGGTATGCTGTCTGCCTAAAGAATGGATTTCTGAACGGAAAAACAAAGCAGTGACCAACACACAGGAAATTCCAGAAAAGAAAGCTGAGTTACAGCATTTCCCTCCAACTTTAAAGTACAAAGCAAGTAATGTTTTACAGAGCTACAGATCAAACAGGGAGAATTCAGGCCAAATACTGACAGGCAACTTTTAAGTGAAATTACCGTGCAGAGATGGCCAAGAAGCTTTTTGGCTGCAGGAAAGACAAGCAGCAGCTTCCTTCAGAGCCTTCTGATTGTAAGGATTAAGTACCTTGGACTGACAAGGAGCAGGGATCCATTAATCCCACCCTCCACTAAGCATCTGGAATCAAAGTCCTGCAACCATTTCAACCCCCAAGTGCTCTGCATCCCTTCAGCACCTTCAAGTGGCTTTTTGGAGATTTATAGCAAATCTGAGGAAGGTGGATGTGCACAAAGCAGAAATTTGGGGAAGCCTTGGTGGTGGGGAGCTTGCTGGGAATGCTGCTGCATCCACTGGACTCAAATGTTCACCTCCTCACCCCAAATCTCCATGGATGGATGCTGGATGGATGGATGATGGACGGATGATGGATGGATGGATGGATGGATGGATGGATGGATGGATGATGGATGGATGGATGATGGATGGATGGATGGAGGGATGGATGATGGATGGATGGATGGAGGGATGGAGGGATGGATGGAGGGATAGATGATGGATGGATGGATGGATGGATGGATGATGGATGGATGGATGGATGGATGGATGATGGGTGGATGGATGGATGGATGGATGATGGATGGATGGATGATGGATGGATGATGGATGGATGGATGGATGATGGATGGATGGATGATGGATGGATGATGGATGGATGATGGATGACGGATGGATGACGGATGGATGACGGATGGATGACGGATGGATGGATGGATGGATGATGGATGGATGGATGATGGATGAGGGATGGATGATGGATGGATGATGGATGGATGATGGATGGATGGATGGATGGATGGATGGATGATGGATGGAGGGATGGATGGATGGATGGATGGATGGATGATGGATGGATGATGGATGGATGATGGATGGATGGATGGATGGATGGATGGATGGATGGATGGATGATGGATGGATGATGGATGGATGATGGATGGATGGATGATGGATGGATGGATGGATGGATGACAGATGAGGGATGGATGGATGGATGGATGACGGATGATGGATGGATGGAGGGATGGATGGATGGATGGATGATGGATGGATGGATGATGGATGGATGGATGGATGAATAATGGATGGATGATGGATGGATGATGGAGGGATGGATGGAGGGATGGATGGAGGGATGGATGGAGGGATGGATGGATGGATGGATGGATGGAGGGATGGATGGAAGGATGGTGGATGGATGGTGGATGGATGGTGGATGGATGGATGGATGGAGGGATGGTGGATGGATGGATGGTGGATGGATGGATTTTGACACCAGGGCATGGCAGAGGTGCTGGCCAAGCCTCACCTTGAGTTGTTTGCTACCGTGTGACGTGTGCCCATCTTTCCTTCCTGAGGGTCTCTGATTGGCCACTGTCAGCAAGTGGCGTTGGTGCACCAAGGCCTCCTTGAACTCCTCCTCAGTTTTGGTTTCCAGAAGCTTCTGCCGGAAGGTTATGTCTGAAAACATCGTGGCAAAGGTCCTGCCCACTTCTGTGGCTGTTTTGGTGCTTTTCTAAGCAGGGAAAAAAAAAAAGAAGAAAAAGTGGTTGTAAAACCATTTAATTTCACTTCTGAAAGGTAAACCCCATAATTTATTCCTCTGAAGAGGAACCTGCCCAGCTCCAAGGATCCCAGAGAGACCTGAGGGAGGAGGGCACATGTGGAAGCTGTTGCAGATGAACACACATCCACAGCAGAATCCTCTGGAGGCACCACCACAGGTCCTGAAGCCCTGATCGATCTTCACTTGATCAACTTCCCAGAAACCAATCCAAAGCTGAATCATGCTGAGTGTGCACTTTATCCCTGGTTTCCCTTCAAGACAAGACAAAAATCTTTGCTACTTAACAGCACCTCAGCATTGCTGCTCCTGGGGCGGAAATGTTTCTGCAGGTACTGATGTCTTGTCTGAAAGACTGAGATTATTGTGCTCATCTGACTCCTATTTTCTGGGCATTAAAACTCAGTTCATTTGGCCACTCTGAGGCAGTTCTGGCAGCACAAGTGGAGGTTGAGAGCTCTCAGCTCAAGTAACCACTGGCACAGAGGAAAGGATGGGAAAAAACAGCTGGGAACCCACACAAGGAGCTCTTGTCTGTCTTCACTAAATGTTTGGAAGGGACAGGAGTCTTGCAGACATGAAAAAAGTGTTTATTTTCAGGATTTAATATTTCTGCGAGACACAGGCCTGATCTGTGGGGGTCCATCTTCCAACAGGATCCAAGCTGCTTTCCTACTGCAGGAAATTAAATGCAAAGGGAAGAGTAAAGGAGGCTGAGGTCCCCATCCCTGCATGAACACACCAAAGCCAAGCTCTCCAGGCCCTGACCTGCTCACCTGCTCCTACTGTGGCCAGGACAGGTAAGATACTGCCAAGACTAAATTACACAGAACCACAGCTCATTAAAAGCTCCTTCTGATGCCAAGTTTTAACCCACCCACCTCTTCTACACTCCACACTCATCACGCAGCAGCTACCACAGACACCCAAACATTCCCCCAGCCCTGGAGAACCTCCAAGCTCCTCACTCTGCTGTGAAAAGAAGAGTGAGCATCTGTGATTGATCCCAATTGCTTCTCATGATTCACAACCAAGCAGATGAACAATTTCTCCATGGACACAACCAAATAATTCAGTGTGGGTGACGCAGAAGCTCAGGCGTGGGTGGCACTGAGCTGGTCCCAGAGTCATTGCTAATGCTGTCCTTCCTCCATCACTCACATCATCCTCCTCTCTGCCATTTGCTCCGAAAAACTGTGGCTGCCCAATCTTCCATTTGCTCAAAAAAATTGTGGCTGCCCCATCTTCACTTGCTCTGAAAAATTGTGGCTGCCCAATCTTCCATTTGCTCAAAAAAATTGTGGCTGCCCCATCTTCCATTTGCTCAAAAAAATTGTGGCTGCCCCATCTTCCATTTGCTCCGAAAAATTGGGGCTGCCCCATCCCTGAAGTGTTCAAGGCCAGGCTGGATGGGACTTGGAGCAACCTGGGATAGTGGAAGGTGTCCCTGAATATGGCAGAAATTGGAATGAGATTGTTTTAAACATCCCTCCCAACCCAAACTATTCTGGGATTCCATCACCAGCAATGTCCCTTCAAACACTCACTAGGGCACATTCAGTTTTAGTTTCTAGAGAGAGGTTTGGATTTAAGTGAAGGGTTTTGCCTGGGACTTGCTTTTACAGCCTGGATTTGCCAGCACAGAGGAGGCTCCACCTTTCACCTCTAAGCAGCAACAATCCTTGGGCTGGATGCTGCAAGGATTGCTTCAACATTCCCAATGCCCTTCCCATTTTTCCTTCACTAAGGAGATAAACAGTTTAGAAAGGATAGATATTTGCAGGAAAACTATTTTTTTTTCCTTCCTCAATATTAGCAAGGCCAAGAATCTGGATCCCAGCATAACAAATGCCCATTTTGTGGACTTGCCCCCCTTCCACTGAACGTGATGCTGTCAGCAGGTTAATTATTTTAACTGCTGCACCAGAAATGCGCACTTGGGGCTGGCTCCACCAACCCATTTAAAATAAAAAAGCACATTGGCAAGTGCAAGCTCTGTTGGCCTCCACTCCCTTCCCTTAATTTGATGCTGACCATCGGAATTGCAAACTCTGGGGATCCCAGCGGATGCGGAGCCGCTGGCGGGGGCTTTGCACGTAGCTGGCCCCAGATAACAATGAGGGACAGATCCATGGAGCTGCACACAGCTCCAGGTGTTCTCCCTCCTGCTTTGCACAAGGAACATCAATATGTTTTCAGCCTGTTGGCTTGGAGGTCGATGCCAAAAGCAAGTTGGGAAAGACCTGCCAGAAATCCTGGGAAAGAAGGAAACACCAGTATTCCCATTTAAATGTGGGTGGTGGTGAAGGGGGGAGGAGACAGGCCAGAGCAGCAGGTCCCAAGGTCACATAGATAGCATTGAAGAGCAGGAAATTGAATCAGGACATATCCTGTCCCAGGAAAGGTCTTCAACCTCTCCAGCACCTCCCAGGAGCACAGACCCAGCAGCCCCAAGGTGTAAACAGCCAGCTGGAGTGTGAAAAGGTCTTGAGCTTTGAACCACTCAGCCATCAGCTGCAAGAACCACCTTGGTCGGGCCAGGGCTTTCTAGGAAGACAGGATGGTGATCCCCAATTAACCTTGATGCACCCCATGATATCAGAGTCAGACTTGGATGATCCTTGTGGGTCCCTTCCAACTCAGGATATTCTGATTGCAGTAAAAGTGTTCTACTGCGCCATTCTTGTCAACACCGAAGAACCAGAACTTGAGCAAGCTTTAACCTTGCTGTTTCAGGTGTTAAAAGCTCTGAATCCAAAGAGCCTCAGGGACAGTCTGACCTTAAAAGCACCACAGCTCCCAGAAAGTCTCACCCTCACTGTAACAGAGCTCAAAAAAGAATCATCTTCCTCTTGGCTACGTTACCTCCAGCTGCTGCAGCCACACGTGCAGGGTAAATGTCAGCCCCATCAGGGAAGTTTGTTGGGAAACAACCCAGACCTTTGCCCTGGGGCAACAGCTGTAGGCTCACAAGAGCCTTTCAAAAGCTTGGCTTTAGCAAGGAACTGCATTTCTTACTTCTAAAAATAGCAGCTCCAGCTGGAGAGGGGAATCCATGGAGTGTTAAGGGCATCCCAGGTGTGTATGGGGACTAGAGAGTGTTCTCCTCCCCATCAGGATGCAGGCCATGAGACAAGGACACAGCCCACCAATCCACCCCTCACCAACAGCATAAATCATCTTGACAGCTGCTGAGAAGACCTCAGGCCGTTTCACATCCCCTTGTGTTTTAAAAACAAACCAATAAATGTTTAAAAACACTTATTAACCCTTGGAGGAGCCCAAGGAAAAGCAAACTCAGGAGAACCCCCTGAAATTATGGAGCAAGAAGAACAAAACTCACCATCTTGGGAGGAGCCAGGACCAGTATGACAAATCTGACTTCACAGGAGTTCTCCCCCCAGTTCTGAGGCCTCTCCAGGCGGCTGATGCAAACGTGGCGTCGCTGAAGGGACTTTATAGTGCAACTGTGGGGAAAATGGGATTGTCACACTGGGCCCCACAACACCAGGCATGATCTCCCCTGGTGCACAAGGTATAAAAACACATTTCACCTTTGAGAAACACATGATGGTGTTGGTTGAAGACATCTGAAGTCTTAAACTTTTAGTTACTATCAGCCTAATTCTGCTCCCTTCTGTACAATTTGACATCCATGTTTTTATGGGAAATACCTTTCAAGATTTCAAGGTGCATTCTGTCTTTTCCTCCAGGTGCTTTTTAACAGCCAAGAAAACAAATGACAGAGAGCACAACACACTGAGTACCTGCAGAGCTACAGAAGCTTCTACACACACACACACAAAAAAAAACCAAAAAACCTCTTATTAAAAACCACCTGCATTATTGGAGAGCAGATTACATTTCATTTCACCTGATCTCCCAAGGTGCTTCTGGAAACACTGAGGCAAAATGCCAAGCCAATATACTCCCACTTCTGCCTCAGGCAGACCTCTCTGTTGTAATGGCTTCCCCCATTTGCTCCCAGCTGTTGTTTTCCCCTTTCTGGCTCCCAAGTGTTAAAGAAACCAGGCTGACCTCCCTGCTCAAGAACCACAGAGATGGGATTAGTGCTTGGAGGGAAATCCTTGGCTGTGATCCAGGGGCTGGGATTAGACTCCCAGAACCAAGACTAGCAAAGAAAGTTGTGTGGAATAAACATAGGGATCATCTCCAGAGGCTGTGAAAGATCAGGTCTGTCTCCACCCCAGGCTATTTAAACAGAGCTGGGACCTGTTCAGCTGCCACTTTTCCTGTTGGGAAATTTTGGGGCTTGCTGCAGGGGCAGCAAGTGGGTAATGCCACCCTGGCATGCAGCTCTCCTGTTCCCTTTAAAGCCACCAACCACTTCCCAACCCTTCTGTAAACCACTGGTGAAAAATGCACACAGGGTTTGCCTACAGACACCTGGAAGAGGTATGGAAGTGTTTTCCTGCCTCAGAGTTATTATTATATATTCCCCTCCTTTTACCTGGTTCAAAGTTATTTCAGCTGCCTCCTGTCTTTTGTTCATCTAACAAGCACCTATCATAGTCCTCCAACAAGAGGATTTATTTCTCCAATTTTTCTTCCATAATCCATCTATTTCTTTCCTTTTAAGATGTATTCTCACCCCCATGCACCCTAAGGGCTGTTCCATTAACAAGGTCTTTGGCTGAAGATGTCCTAATCTGGACCACGTTTTCTTTTCTATCAAGTTCTTCAATATTTGCATTAAAAAAAAATAAAAATCACACCATCAAGTATTTTCTTACTGAGTTTGATTTCCTGATCTCAGACTGGAAGCAGACTGCTTCTATAAATTAGTCTCATACAGACACTTGTCTGAGAGCAACCAAACAGCTTAATTAGAACAATACAGGGCTTGAGAAAGATGACACTGGTTCATTTATTTCCTAACTTCCCTTCACCACAGCCTCTTGTTCTTTTTGTACTTCAATCAGCTTTGAAAGAGAAAAAGATCAAGGCAGGTCCTAAGGTGAGGAATAAATATCTTTTGAAGTAATTGAAAATAGAGTGCAAGCTACACTTGTTTTCACAACCAAAGCCAAGCCCCTGCTTGCAATCCAGCTGTGGCTGGACAGCAGACAAGTCTCCTTGTGTTACAGCTCAACAAGCCAGAGGGGACATGAACTCTGGGCTCTGGACCAACTGGAGAACCTTCAAGTGGGCCAGCACCTTCAGTTCTGTCACCTTCACCCACCTGGTCACCATCAGTGAATGATTACTGAAAGCATTAACATTATTCTGAGCTCAGTTCTCAGCATTTGCACACCTCAGCTGCTGAGCTTGATGCCTTGTGAAGGCTGACCTGGAACAGAGGTTAGACAGAGCTGCAGAATAAAGTAGGGATTTATTAGAAGGCCTCAATGGATGCAGCTTGGGCAGCCCAGCCAGGGCTGCACTCAAGATGAACCAAAATGGTCACAAAAATGCACAGCTGGTCACGGGGCCTCTCCCTTGGATCAGTTCTGCTCCATTTGCATATTGCAGTTCATTGTCCAATTCCAGCTTTAGCCCCTGCAGTCCCACCCTGCTTGTTTTTCTCTCTCCAGCCCACGGTGTTTGTGCTCTTGGGCTGAGATTTGGATCATTTGTCCTTGGTCCCCAGCTGGAGCAGGAATTGTTTTGTCTCCCTGCTCTGTGCACAGAGCTCACCATCCCCTGATATGAAGCCCAGACCCACACACTAAAGCAGCACAGAATCTGAAAAATACAGAAGTTAAAACCTGAGGCATCAAGCTCATCAAATAACCTGTTTTGAAAAGGAAGGTTTGCTGGGCATTTTGGACATCATTTCCACCCCAGCCATGGCCAGCAGCAGCAGGGATCAGCACCTGTGGCTCACAGAGTTGTACCAACACTTCCCAGACACCTTTCCCTCCCTGCCATGTGCACCAGGCAGGGCCTGACCAAGCAAGAAACCACTCAAGTACAAAGCAATCTGGAAAAACCTATAATAAAGTGCAATAACAAAGCAAGCCACATGTTCTGGAGTTTTCTTTCTCCCTGGAGTGAGAGGGTTATGTTTCAGCTCCATGAATTGTCTCCAGAGCTGTGTTTTCCAGAGACAGGAAAGTGTCCTGCCAGCAGTGCCACGATCCCACTTCAGCTCAAGAGCTTCTTGGGTACAGAGGGAAAACTGGACTGTGAAACACTGAGCTTTGCTATTGGGTCTCTCTCACATCCAAGATCATTTGCATGGCAGCCACTAAAAAACTGTGTTTCTCTTGGTCAGGAGTTCACTGTTTCCTTAAGCTGAGGGACTGGGCAAGAAGAGGATCCCACAGCACTGAAAGATTTCACACAGTGGAATTGACATTGACAAGACACCAAGAAATTCACTGTCATTATCAACCCTTTTCATCTCAAATGGTTTTATCCAGAGTGCTGGAGTTTGAGGTTTCTCAAACTTCTGAGAGTCTCCTCCAGCTTCTCTGTAAAGAATTCTATGGACACTGACACAGGGATCTAAATCCCAATATCACACCAGTAAAATTGAGAATTTCCAACACTTAGGTCAATGTACAAATAATTTAGATCAGTAACACCTTTACAAATCAGGCTGGAGTTGATTTAGTGAGGACAAACCTGATTAAAACCAGATTTAAACAGGTGCCACAGAGAAGATGGGATGTACCTGAGCCTGGCTGCACGGAGGGGAGGAACAGTGCAGAATGCAGCCTCATCTCAGTCTGCTCTCCCTCTGTTACATCCATTTATTTGGGGAAAAAATGATGTTTCAATACTTTCAGTGCAAGGCCAAGTCACTTCTGCCCATGCATCATTCAGCAGCTCAAGCTTTTCCTCAAATTTAAGCCATTATTTAGCTGACTCAAATCCTATTCCCTGGTGTAGCACTTACAGCTCCCACTTTTGTTTTAATTCCAGAATCCAGATACGAATACAATACAAACCAAAACTGCAGTCCCAACTAGAATTGTGCAAATATTTGTAAAAGACACAAAAAAAAAAAATAAAGTTCTCTGGTTTACATGGAGAAATCCCAAGCCAAGCAAGACTGCAGGTGAAAGTCAGCACAGCTCAGGCCAAGAAAAAAGTCACTTTCAAAATGAAACAACTTTTTTTCTTTTTAAAGTAGCATTTAAACAAATTCCCACTAAGAAAAAAAAAAAAAAAAGCTGGAGTGTAAGTTGCCCCAAAAAACTGAGAACTAGCAAGACATTTTCAGCTGACTCTAAATCAAGTCTGGTTTGGTCAAAGCCTCCAAGTTCCTTTTTGGTTTGACTTGAGCTACATTTGATTCTCCCTTGGTTTGGCCAGAAAGCTGAAAAATCTATTTTCACTCAGTATTAGTCAGCCCAGGAAATGCTGGACTATGATTTAATGAGATGCCAGGTTGTGTTCTCAGCAGTTTTATCTTGATGCCCCAATAATTGAGCTTGTAAAAAGGGCATTTAAATGACAGCACAAATTCTGCTTCCCTGTGCTCCTCTCTGCCTCTGGTGGTGCTGAGGGTGGCACTGGGATGGTGAGAACTGGCAGTGCTCCACCAAAATCCCAGATCCACCGAGTCCCACGTGCCCCAGGTCTGCCCCACACCCAAGATGTTATCAGAGTAATAACACATTGCTCAAGCAAATCATAAAAAGGGTCAAATTATGGAGACCTAAGAGAAACAGAAACCCTCTTTTAAAAGGGCAAGAAAGGAAGTTAATTCAGAAACAAATTATCCCTTGCAGTATGAAAAAGTGCCCAGCAGAGGTAATCAGCCAGCCAGCCTTTTCCTGTCCCCACACAGAACAATGACACTTCTTGTTCTCAACCACTGCCAATAAATCTTCCTT
Organism: Agelaius tricolor; assembly: GCF_023055355.1. Taxonomy (NCBI): domain Eukaryota; kingdom Metazoa; phylum Chordata; class Aves; order Passeriformes; family Icteridae; genus Agelaius; species Agelaius tricolor. Next base: position 24,181 of record NW_027269284.1, on the reverse strand, counting down.
TGCTGAGCAGCTCCAGGCACCAGCTTGGAGAAACCAGGATCTGCAAGTGAGGGATGAAGCTGTGGCCAGGCCAGGCAGCTCACCCACAGCCTGGCACAGGCTGGTCTCAGCCACAACACCCCCAACTCCAGGCTGGAAGCCCTTCTGGCCTGGGAAATGCACCTTGCTGGGCTCCAGGAAGACTCATCCTCTCCAGGGGGAAGGATTTCCTCCAGGTCAGTGAGTATTGAGAATTCTATTCCATCACACAGCACCTGTAGGAGCTCTCCAGCACCACCTGGGATGGCCCAGCATGGGCAGAGAGGCCTTTAAAAGAAAATTAATTGGTTCTCTGCATTCAAAGAACCCTTGCCAGATGGTGGCTGTGGCACTGGGGCTGTCACTGTGATATTGTCTGAAAAATCCCTTTCCCTGCATTTCTTCTCCTGGGAAGATGAGAAGCCTCAGAGAAAAAAACCAATATTATCTCATTTGCTTCTCCCTGTTTTGCTGCTTTGGAATGTGGCTGGAGATTGTTTACCAACAGGTGCATGTTTGATTGGTTTCATGTGATTTGGTTTTAATTAATGACCAACCACCATCAGACTCAGTGGAGTCAGTCATGAGTTTTTAATTAGTATCTTGTAAAGCCTTCTGTCTGTATCCTTTCTCTTTCTTTAGTATAGTAATATAATATAATATAATATTATATTACTATAATATAGTAATATTATATAGTAATATTAATATATAATATAATATAATATAATATAATATAATATAATATAATATAATATAATATAATATAATATAATATAATATAATATAATAATTAGGTAGCCTTCTAAGAACATGGAGTCAGATTCTCAATTCCTCCTTCATCCTGGGGACCTCACAAACTCAACACTGGGGCCATGGTTTGGAGGTGAACACAGTGGTGCTGTGTTAAGGGTTGGACTTTTCCAACCTTCCTGATTCTATAAGGAGACTTCTCATCCCTGTTCAGACCCTGCAGGGATCAAAACAAGCCATCTTTCTTCTTCAGGACCCAAATCCCTAATGCAGAGGTTGAATTTGAGCTTTTCTTTTCTTAAAACAGCACCTGCAAAAGCTTCGGCTCTCCAGCATAATCTGGGAAAACTCAAAATGGGTAGAGAGGCCCTTAAAAAATTACATGGCTCTCTGAGCCCAAAGAACACTTGAGAGATGATAGTTGTAAATTCTGCAGAAGAGGCTCTTGCTTACAAGGCTCCAAATCTTGTAATCATCCCTCTAAATGAAAATATTTGTTTTAAGCAGTCCAACTGTTTTAATTTCCCATTTTGCCCTTTAAAAGAATAATCTGAGGAAGAGGCAGCAAGTGAAGCATCTCCATTTGAAATCTATTCAACATCTAAATCAGAGACAATGTGACTCTTCTAGAAACCCACAGACCTCTGGGTCTAGAAAAATCCTTAAACACAAAAAATGGACTGGCATTAGTTCTGTTGAGACTCACATCTTTCACAGTAACACATTAAATTTGGGATCTAACTCCTCAAATTTTGATTATCTCAACAGCAGCCTTGCTGGTTATCCAATATCATCTCACAATACCTATTTTTGAGAGGCTACCTGGGTTTTCCTGTGTTAAACTCCTCCACAGGAGTCACTGCCATGACAGGCTACATCAAAGGCAGAAATTCTATAGCAACACAGAGCACACAAACCACTGAACCACTCCTTGCTTGCAGAGAGGCTTTTCCCCCCTCTGCTCTGCCTGTTAAAAGAGCTTTAGGAAATCACTTTAATGCCCAGCCCATGTGCTTTAGCAATCCAGCCAGAAATGGCTCTACAACTACTCCATCCAGACTATGGAGCAGCTTGATTTCACATTTTTCTAAGGATTCAGCTCTGGAAATCAGCAGTTATATCAATCTGCTGGCAGGGAGAATCCAGCCTGGATGCTGGGATGCCTGGGGAGTTCCATCAGCTCAGGGACATTTATTCCATAACCCACTGAGATGATGTTTTTCCAAGCAGGACATGAGGGAGAAAAATCCACCAACACCCAGTTAAGCCATTTTATAATCATATATCCTTCACTCCAAGAGGAAAAAATTAATAATCAGGCATTTTCATCTTCATTTGTCAGGCAGTTAAAGAAGGAGTGGGGTGTGATAGGATTTGGCTTGTGATAGAGTCACCTCTTCATGGGACAAGGAGGGGTTTCTTGGCCTTTTTGAGGCACAAAACTGCAACTCTAAAACCAGCAGCTCCCACTGGAGCTTCTTTCCCATTTATGCCATGGAAGACATCCAGTTTACCCCTCTGTGCTGGGATCATGGCAGGTCTGGGGGCTTCAGGGGGAGCTCCAAGCACCCTCCTGGCAGCACCTCTGCCTGCTTCAGTCATTCCATGCTGCAGGTCCTGTCAGCAGCTGAGCTCCCTCACTTAAATAACTGAGGAAAACACTCCAGCACTCCTCACTCTGGGACAGAAATCCCTCATCCCAGCTTCTCCAAGGAAACAACCAGCAGCAGCTTCCCAGGGAAGCAGAGGAGATCTGAGTTTGTGTCTTCCTGTTCTGGCAAATGCTGGAATAGGAGGAAAACAGTTGTGTCTGTGGTTGCAAAGGTAGGAGATCTTGTCCTGGGCTGATGAAGCTCATCTGTAACTCTCAAGATTTGCTTTCTAGTTAGGAAATGACCATGTACACAAATAGAAACCTTCATTCTTCCAGAGCTAGACCCTGGAGCATGAAAGGCTTTGATCCTCTCAGCTCTCATTTTAACAGGAGAATCCCAAGTTTTCCATAAGTTGATGTAGCCTGCTCAGCCTCCTCCTCTTGCCTCCTCAGAAAGATCAGGTTTTGGTCATTCCTGACAAAACCACCCCTAAAACCTGCAGTGAATCAGAATTCAGTTGTTTTTCTGGACTTCACAGGAACATTGAAACCTTGAGATCTTCAATTCCTCAAGGCTTTGTTCAGCCCTGAAGCCCAGATCCATAGGGAATGTCTGACCTTGCTGGAGCTTCCCTAGGCCTGAAACCATCAGGAAAGCACCAAATCCAGCAGAAGCAGAACAATTATCTCAACCCCAGGTTTTCCTCACTGCTCTTTTCACAGCGGATAAATCAGATAAGAAATAAGAGCCTTCTTTCCAGCACAAAGGAGAGGGAAACACATTTTTGTCTTCATTAGGAATGTTCTTCTGCAGCCAGGCTCTGCACAACTCAGTGAATATCCTATAAAATTCCTTCCTTTCTCACCCCAACCTAATTTCAGCTGTTAATATTTCCCCTCATCATCTATGCAGAAGCAACACCACCAAAACCTTATCTCTGAGCTGTTCCTCCTCATTAATATAATCTTATTATATCAATTTTATCTCATCCACCAGGAATTAAAAGTTGGTTAAGGTGCACCAATCCAGCAGTGCTAATTTAAAATTTAGCAAAGGGTATAGACCAAATGCAAGGATAAAGAATAGCAGATATCTTAAAGGTTCTTCCCACTCATATGGAAAATTTTTTCATCAACAAATTCCTTTTACTTCAGAGGTTTGGAAGCTGTTTTGCAATCTGACTTCAAGAAAAATGTAAGATCTAAAAATATGGTTCACAATCTGTTGCACAATAACTCCAGCAGAAATACAGTGCAATAATTAGATAATTATGGTTAATAACTCATCATTGCTTTCCCACCACTTTCTTCTCCCTCTTCAGAGCAACAAAAGGAAGAAACAAGGAAAGTTTTGCACAAGACACCTTCAGGCTGTGAGCTTATTTTTTAAATCATCTCTTGTCATGGAAGCCAGGATTACTCACATGGATGCATTTAAAGCTTTGGCTCACTTTCCTAAGAGGCTGAACCCACCCTTTTCACTCTCATGTATGTAATCACAGCATTTGCATCCTGACCTTTAAAATCCTTTGGTGTTAAGGCAACACTCCCCAAAACCCTCCACAGAGCTGCCTCACCCCACAGGACCAACTTCCATCCTCTCATCAGCAGCACCTACATATCCTTACTGCTGTTACCCTTCCTATGGCATCCAAAGAGGAGAAAACTGCCCAGAAGTTCTCTTGGTTGACACCATTTTACTTTATAAACTAGTTTTGTTCATTGTGGTCCTGCTCTGTAAGTGCCAGGTGTAAAAAAGTAGCACAAAAAGCACAAAATATCATCCAGCTCTCCTCTCTCTCAGGACACAGCCCTGATATGCCATCACTTCTTTTTCACATGGAGATCACATCCTTCTCTTTCATAAGAGATTCAAAACAAGGGGGAGATTTTTCCTTGTTTGTTGATGGTGTTGTCTCCTTTTTGATTATTTTTTTTTTAATCCTCTATTTTTCTCCATTTTTCCCCAGCCATAAGCAGAGGGCAGGAGAAGAAGAGCAAGCAGAAGGAAAAGTATTGTGACAGTTGTCCCAGCAAACTGGCTGTGAAGGCTAAAATATGTGCATGCCTTTAGGCACCTATCCCACATATCCCAGCCATTTCCCTGGGAATTAACATATTTCTTGACAACTCTGACTTTAAGACTGCAGAGGAATAAAGCAAGAGTCAAAAAGGCACAGCTTTGGCTGGCTCAGGGACTCAGGTTCTGGCCTGTCCCCTGTGAAGGGACAGCCTGGCTCACCCCACAGGCCTGACTTGGAGACAATAACTTCAAACCCCAGTTCTGGTCAAGTGCAAGCTGGGGTGAAGCCACCACATCTCATAAATCCCAGGTGACAGAGTTCTTAAGGGCCTGCTCCTCCAATGTTTAACAGTGTTGACAATTAATCAGCGTCCAAATTAATTGTCAGACAAAGTAATCAGTGTCTAAATAGTGTGGAATGTCTGACTTCAATTTTCAGCTACAAAGTTTGGATGGTTCCATCAAAGGACCTAAGAAATCTTTTGGTCCAGGCTCCCAGACTTTGGCAGGCAAAGCAGTCCATGAACCAGTTTGCTTGTCCCTTTGAGAAGTTCCTTTATTAGCATTTCTCAGTAATTAGCATTTTCTGGCTCATTTTTTCAGCATTCTTAGCTTGTTAACAGCAGATTTCTATAACATCCAAGAGCTGAATGCCCTGGAGGGGCTGTGGTCACCTACTGCATGTGTTTGCAAAGAGAAGCAGCCCAGAGAGAGACAGATCCCAATGGGTGGATGGAACAAGCACCACCATCTTAACCCAAAAGGGCACATTCTGAACCTCTGCTCCTCCCAGCAGCAGGAAAAGGTTTGGATGTCAGTGATTTTGCTCATCTAAGCCAGGTACTTACATGATACAGAGCCAGGACTGCTGATACTGCACCCCCGTGACTGTGGCTGTGACCCCTTGAATTGTGTCTGATAAAAGGTGAACTGGGAAGAGAAGAGAGGGAAACATCACAGGCTGTCCTTATTTATTCTGCAGCTGTAAATAACATTTCTGTCTAAATGGAAGCTGACTACTAATCCCAAGCATTCCTATCTGCCCAGTGGACTAATGCAGGGGTGGGGGCTGACAGAGAGAGATGGAAACATTTGCCCTGCTGCTTTTGAACTGTGTCCTTAAACTATTCACAGCTTAGAAAGGCAGCTGCTTTCTCCTCCCAACATCATCCTCCTGCAGTACTGGTTATTAAATTAGCATTATCCACCACACACACACAGACAGGACTGGGAGGGATGTCACCTTCCCAATCCCCTGCCCTCTCTCCCCCTCTTCCCAGCTACTGCTCTCACACTATTTTACAGCACTACTTACTTTTTGTTCTTTATTGGCAGAAAGCCTAAATTTAAAGGGATTACAAATGCGAAGCTCTAAGACAGGTAGCAAGAAGTAACCAAAGCATGAACATGCTTACTACATGCTCAGGACTTGACATATCTGTTAAACAAATTCACTCAGGCTGTGACAGTTACATTTGAGGTGCGCTGGATATGATTGTGCATTCATTCCTGGTGACTCTGAACCATCAAGGGTGCCTACAGAGAAACAATGCTCAGTTAAGCTTCTTCACATCTTGGGCTAAAAGTGTTTTTTTAGACTACACTACAACATTTTTTGATAGCTTAAGGTGATACCAGTTGTTGATAGCTTAAGGTGATACTATTTGTTGATAGGTTAAGGTGATACCAGTTGTTGATAGCTTAAGGTGATACCAAGCCAACAACCTTGGCCAGGGCTGCCCCCAGTTGAGCTTCTGGAGGAAAAAATCAAGTGTCTCCAATTTCCTCCAATGGGCTGGGAGTGACATAAAAGGATCAACCCTCCTCAATTACTCATCCAAAGCAGGCAAAATTCCTCAGCCTGTGTGAATTCAGGTGGAGAATCACAAGGCAAAGGAGCCTTTGCTGACGAGGACAAGCAAACCAAAAGGGTCCACACAGACAAGACACCCCAGAGAGCACCACAATGGATGATCTTAATGAAACAGGGGCAAGACTCCACCAAAACACAAAAACCCTGGAGAAATGAGGCCCTTCAGTCTGAATGACATGGGAAAAAAAAAATCAACCCACGGAGTCACGTGCAACGTGCAAGCCCGGGGACCACACAGTGATTGTCCAGCACACCCCACCATGGCAAGGATGGCAAATGAAGAGCAGCCCAGCAGCCAAAGCAAAGCAAGAGCTGATTACCGTTCCCTTCCCGTGGGGTCCCTGAATCTGTGAATAAAGTGTTCATGATTTTTTCGAAGTTGCAGCTGGGCTCCATGTTCTCAGGATCCTCGGCGAAGTGTTTCAGCATCTCCCGGAGAACATCGTCCAAGGACGTGGCTGTTTCATCCAGGATGATGCTGGCTCTGGCCAAGAAACCATCCAGGTCTCTCTGGGCTCTCACCTCCTCCTCAAAATTCTTTAATTTCAGGTACTGTGTTGAGAAAAGAGCATGAGACAGCTGTACACAAAAGCAGCAAAGTAGAATTTGGGTCCTTCACAAGCGGTTTTGTTGAGGTTAGCACCCAACCAAAGATTCTACTGGCCATTCAGATCACAGGAGAAAAGGCTTTTTATGCATTAATGTATTGAAGGTTTGCATTTTCAAGGCTTATCCTAACAGTGTGCCCAGAGGTACCATTTATACCCTGACACAGAAAGCAGAATTTTTAAAAAAAGAGTTTTTATGTGGTTGGATGGCTTTTTTTTTTACAGCCTAGAATAAGTTGGTCTAAAAGCAAAAATACTTAAGGTAGCATTTAAAATCTTTTTTAGATTCAAATAATTCAGGAAGTTTGAAAAAACATGGGAAAGCTATTTGGGAGAAATGGACACTGAGCTCAGCAGCATGAAAAATCACCAGTATGAATCTCAGTGCCAAGTCAACCCCGTGGTCTTCAAACTGGGAACCATCTGTCCCCAGTGCTCCCAGTTAGGGAGCCTGAAGTGGCAGGTGGGAAATCTCATCCAGCCCATCAACTTTGCTGACATTTGCTAAATTTCTGTTCTTTCCACTTCCATGGAAGTTTTCTTCCTTTGTGGATTTAGCTTTAAAGCAATAGTGAGTAAAAGACAGCAGAGGCTGAAACTATCCCAGCTCTCTACTGGTTCCTTCTGCTGTCCCAGACTTACTGGCCTTGAGATGGAAGAGACAGCCCCAGTGTGTCAGGACTCAGTTTCTTCATGCAGGAAAAGTTAATTCTTTATTCACACAACTCATTTAATGCAGTTTTTACAGCCCTCGTGGGCAACTTTAACTGGTTAATAGCTTTCTTGCTAATTACTCTATTGGTTAGTAAAAGGTATTTTACTTGTCTATTAAATATTTCTTTTCTTGAATTGTTTACATATTATCTTCACTGATGGGACTGAACTTATTGTTTATCTATCTATCTATCTATCTTCTTATGGGACTGAGCTTATTGTTTATATAGATGTACTTGTCTTCTACCCTAGAAATAGACTGTTGTGTTAACAAACTCTCATTTTCAAGATGTTTTTGCATGAGAACTTGCAAAGTACTTATCTGCACTTAGAAGTGACAGGCCAGCTATTAATTTAGCAGAGCAGCCCTAATTTTATGAGGCTTTTCTTTTATAATTTTTCTACCTGTCTGCAACATATGTTCCAGAACCTCAACTCCTTTCTGTACCTGTCAGCTGGGAAAGTGATTAATTGAGTTATCAAACTACAAATTCCCATTGCAGAGTCCTTGGAAATCCACACACAAGCACTGGACAAGGAGGGCTGGCAGTCCTGGCCCTCTCCTTCAACAGCCTGAGTGAGGAAATGGGAACTGAGCTGTTCTATGGATCTTCCTTCCCATGGGAAAGCTGCCAAGCTCAATTTGTGATGCTGAGAACCAGATTGTCAAGAGACATTGAAACCCTCAGTTCCCCTCAGGCTCAGGAAGAATCAAGCCCTGATTTGCTTTTACAAATCTGATCCCCAGGTGCCTCCACAGCCAGGACCGTGCCACATTTCCCCCAGGGTGCAGGGCCATCCCTCATGGGTCCTCTCCTTCCATGCACACTCTCTCTTACCTTTTCCATTTATAGACACAGGCAAAAAAATGCTAACATCTCCCTAATTACTGTAATTATCACAGCAACTATCAAGTTGTCAGTACACATCCATTGCAATTAGCACTGTTTTACTTTGCATCAATCACTCTTTCCACAGCATCCTTGAGAGGGAGGATTCTCTGAAGCGTTTCAGCTCCCACCCCCAAGGCTTTGGAGCCATCTGCTCGTAGGAGAGGAGACGGTGACACAGCTACAACTCCACCTCAGAAGTGCAAGGAGTGAGTCTGTCTCAAAAGTGAGAGCACATTAACCTACACCTGTAATAAGAGTTCTCAAAATAGCAAAGGTGGCTTTGTGTCACCAACTTCTGGAGAGAAACAACCAGAAGCAGAACAGCAGAAGGAGAAAGGTGAGGGACAGCAAAAAATTAATCCAAGGCATTCATGTGGGTTATCTGCCCAGATCACAGAATCACAGAATGGTTTGGGTTGAAGGGACCTTAAAGATTATCCAGTTCCACCCCTGCCATGGGCAGGGACACCTTCCACTATCCCAGGTTGCTCAGAGCACTATCCAGCCTGGCCTTGGACACTTCCAGGGTGGGGCAGACACAGCTGCTCTGGGCAAGCTGTGCCAGGGCCTCACCATCTTCATGATAAAGAATTTTTTCCTAATATCCAGTCTAAACCTATTCTCTTTCAGTCTGAAGTCATTTCCCCTTGTGCTGTCACTCCAGACTATTTTCAGTTATCTCTTCCTATCTTTCTTGTAGCTCCCTTCAGGCACTGGAAGGCCCCGGCTCATCTCAATCAACCCCGATCCTGCAGCAGCAGCTCATTGCAAATCAGGAGGATTCAGCTCCAGCTGAGCCACAGGCTTCAAGCAATGCCTTGGAAAAACAACTTTCCATGCCCCACAGCTGTTTCATTTCCCTGCTGTTGGTCCTTCATAGAAAATAGGGGGAAGACTCATATTTATCATCCATTTATCATTATTATCAGTTCCTAAGATTAGGGAAGGCATTGTAGAGTCATGGAATGGTTTGGGCTGGAAGGGAACTCAAAGCTCATCCAGTTCCATCCCCTGCCATGGGCATGAACATTTTCCACTAGCCCAGGATGCTCCAAAGTCCTGTCCAGCCTGGCCTTGGGCACTTCCAGGGATCCAAGGGCAGCCACAGCTCCTCTGGGCACCCTGTGCCAGGGCCTCACCACCCTCACAAGGGAGCATCCCTAACACCCAATCTAAATCTACTCTCTGAGCTTAAAGAGGCTTTATGCACATTAAACTTCACAAGGCAAGCAGCCACCATGAAAGGAGAGAAATCCATCACTCCCTGAGACACACCAAAATCAAATTACTGGAAGCACTGGCACAGCAAAGCCTCAGAGACAGCTCAGGCACAACTGTTCCAGCCAGGACCCCCACTGGGTTCAGGGGAGATTAATGAATGCTTCCTCACTAATATTTTTAGCTGGATAGTCAAGTCACACCAGGAAACTTGATGCTGGAAATTCGATGCTGGAAACTGCTTAGGAAGAAACCCAAGTCAGCTACCCAAGAGCCATTTGAACAGCTCTGGGCATCCTTGATTGCAAAGCTCCACCTTGCACCGTGACAGGAACAGAGGCTGTTGTGCCAAAAAAGGGGCAAAACACTGAAACACCCTCCCCTGACTTCAGACAGTCCAAAATCACACATTCTAACTTATCAACAAGGCACAAATTGCAAGCTCTCTCCTGGCTGGCTGCTCAGGAGGGAGACACCTTCACTTAGAGCCCCCAGCAGATTTTCTGTGGTGTCCAAAAAATCCCATTCTGCTGAGCAGAGCTCTGCCTGGGCTGCTGCCACGGTTCTTTGGGCCAATTCCCTCAGAACCACTCTGTGATGGTGATTAAATAGCTCAATCTGTGTGAAGAACCTTTATTCCTGCCCTGCTATATAGCAAATTGCCTGAGACACGAACTGCCCTCCCAGAACCACAGGCTTCCACCAGAGACAGGGACAACCTACAGGGAAACCTCTCCAGACAAAGCTTCTCACTTCTCTGCTGGTGATTCCCCCTTCCCAGACACTTGGAGCCATCTCCTCCATGAGTCAGGTCTCAATTTCCTTTGCATTTGAAGCACAAAATTTCCACTCATCCTCCCTGGAGGGAAAAACTGGCAAAAGTGTCTTTTTCTCAAGCCCTGCTAAAGCTCTCTGGTATTTATGGCTGCACAGCACACTAAAATGCTCAAGTATGAACTACAGGCCAGAAACAGCAAGAATCCTACAGCTCTGAAAAGGAAAAACAAAGTAGAAGAGACACTTGTGAGTTAGCAGTTTCCAACTATTCCTTATCAGAGGCAGATCCTGCATTTGGGCTTAGAATTTGCACTTTTAAGTGATTAAGTTCTCAGGTTACTTTCAGTCAAGTGTGTATGACTGAGAACCTTGGCACTGGGACTAGACAAGACAAATTAGGGATAAAGACATTTTCATTCCTGAGCATAGAATTGCCTATTTTAACTTTCCATGATTCTATACCAAACAATGTTTAATTTTAATTTTTTTTTGGTGGTGGCTTTGTTTTGGGTGGTGTTTTCTTGGGTATCAATTTGCTTTGGGGTTTTTTTTTAACTTGGGGAAAAGGTTTCTAAAGCTATCACACATTTCCTCCCACTACTAATTCACACTTCTGAAATATCTTTTCAGGATTTGAGCTGTCTTAGAGTCCTAAAGCAAAGCAGAATTAAAGAGCTCTCTGGGATTCCCTAAAAAGCCCCCAAAGCTTATAAGGCTCCACAAACTAAAACCTCAAGTCACAACCTGCAACAAAGCCTGAAATCCAAGACCTCAGGCACTGGCACAGCTGCCCAGGGCTGTGGTGGAGTGGAGTCCCCATCCCAGGAGGGATTTAAAAGCTGTGTGGAAGTGGCACTTGGGGACATGTCAGTGGTGGCCTTGGCAGTGCTGGGGGAATGGTTGGATTTGTGACCTTAGAGGGTTTACCCAACCTAAATGATTCTGTGATTTACCAGGATCAGTGATGCTACAAGTTCCCATGACAACAGCCACTCCTTCAGGCAAGAATTCAGGACAACTTAATGCAGCACCAGCCTCACAACCCTAAAGGTGAAACTTCCCAGAGAATCCGAGAATTAAAGAATGGGTTGGGTTGGAAGGGACCTCTAAGATTACCCAGTGCCACCCCTGCCATGGCAGGGACACCTTCACTGTCCCAGGTGGCTCCAAGCCCTGTCCAGCCTGGCCTTGGACACCTCCAGGGATCCAGGGGCAGCCACAGCTTCTCTGGGCACCCTGTGCCAGGGCCTGCCCACCCTCACAGAGAAGTTATTAAAAAAACAACCCAATTCCTCCCTGAGTACTTTCTGAGCCCTTCCACAGCTGAAGGTTTGGAATAACAAAGCCTATTGAGTTTTTTTTTGCACTTTCACCTTATCATTAGAGAGTTACAGTCTCAGGAGCAAGTGTAAACTAAGTGTGGGCTCCTAATCCTCCTCCTAGGCTGCTGGTTTCCAGGGATCTCACTCCTGCTGAACCTCATGAAGGATGACCGAATAGCTGGAATAAAGAGGGAACCAAATCCCAGCCATGTCTGCTGGGTGTCTCTGTTTCCAGCTCCAGAGGAGCTCAGCAGCCAGGACACACTTGGATCCCTGTGGAGGCAGCTGCAGAAGAGAAAGTGATGAATTAACATGTCAAGGAATTGTCTGGGACAAAAAGCAGTGGAACAATCAGAATTACAGAGAAATTGTTCTGAGAATGAGCAGCACGTGGCTTATTAGGTTTAAAGAAAGGGAGAGGAACTGAAGAGAAGAAGCATTTAAATGCCTTTTGCTTAGGCCAGCAACAAGCAGCCCCTCAGTGTGTTTCATGATCCTTTTCTGTACTTCTGGATGATGAAAAAAGCAAACTGGTCACACAGCACCTCTACTTACCTTCCTTGATGTGTGCAGTAACACGCAGCCAGCACCTTCACTTTCAGCTGGAAAGAAGGAAAAAAAAAACCCACATCAGAAGAGTGTTACTATCAGAGGTACCTGACAGGCAGCAGGAGCTGAGCAGGAGGCTCAGGAGGAGGTGAAGCATCACTCTCTTGGCAGGGGATGATCTCTAGAGAAAAGCAGAGATTCAGTTTTTACAACATCTCCCATTTTGGAAGCGTGAACCAAGCACGCTTGGATTGGCATTATCTGATCACTCGGGGATTGTGTCTTGCAGTTTTTTTTGGCTTGGTTTTTGTAACTCTGATGTATTTTTACTCTTCCCTTCTCTCCCCTCCCTCTCCAGCTCCCCAAAAATCTAACTCCTAATCCTTGAAGTAATCATTTAATCCAATGCATCGCTGTTTGATAGATTGAGGCTACGATTTCATGAGTCACCCTCGTTTGGAAACCCTCCTTGTCCTCGTTAAGGAGTCAACAATAACAGCCAGGCACTTCCAAGGGATTGCAGGCAGTGACTCCAAGATGAGCGCATTAATGTCCTGTCAACTCACCACGCTGCCTCCATAAATCTGAGGAGAAAGCAACACAGCTCTTGGGAAAGAAAACTGCTGTTTAGGGACTAGTAAATGTCATTGAATACACAGGATGGGGGAACCCGGGAAATTCCCACTTCAAACTTCCAAGCGCCAACAATAACATTTTCTTACAGTAACTACCAAGAATTTTTTGGGTATCAGCTACAAAACAAAACAAAATCGAGCTGTCTTTGCCAAAAGCCCACTCCTTGCAGCCAAGGCAGCCTCTCTGTGGCATTATTTGTCCCATAGGTACTTTTTGTGCAGAGAATCACAGAATTTGGGTTGGAAGGGATCTTAAAGACCATCAAGGTCACCTTCCACTTGACCAGGCTGCTCCAAGCCCCATCCAACCTGGCCTTGAACACTTCCAGCCTGGCATCCTTCTCCTTAAGTTCTAAAAAAACCCCCAAAAAGCCTGAGCTGCTACCAAAATGAAGCACATGAACAGCTTTAATTTGAACGAGCGCAGTGGCAGCAGCATGGAAAAACCCACTGAAGACCAAAACTTTTCCAGAGGCCAAGCTGTGGAAAACTACAGAGATGTAACACGGAGTTACAGTTATTCAGATGAGGGTTTTGCTTCCTTTCCAGGTCTCTGCTTCCAAATCCTAACCTGTAAGAGCTGCTGCAATCCCATGACTTGGCCACTCACCTTCAAGCCAAGCCCTGCTACTCTCCAAAAAATAAGCTGAGGGTGTAACTCACGTTAAAACTCCAGAACTCCAAAAAAAACCAATTATCTTTTGCATGCAGAAAGCTGATTTAAACAGAATCATTGCTGATCAAACAGAAATTTGAGTTTTGCCCTCGATGGGGTTCAAAGGCTCCAGCTCAAAGTGGGAGCAGAGCTGCAGAAGAGAGGGAAGGGATTGACTTCATCTCCCCCTAAACAAAATGAGGTGGTTCAGAGGCTTTGGTTACATCACCCAACTTCTCCCAGATTTCACTTGGATGCTGCACATGTGTTTAAAAGCATCACTTAACCAGACAAGTCTGCTGCTGCAACAGCCCCAATTATTCCTGCTTTTGCTGCGCCTTTTGGAAAACACAAGCTGTTTCATCTAAAAAGTGCAATTTATTATTAAAAAGCAAGCACCCAAATAAACCAGAAACATCAAGCATTTTCCCCAGGCTCTCACATCTGTAGTTCTCCAATGCTCACTTACCCAACTTCCAGCCTAATTACACATGCAGAAGTATGCAGGGAGATTTGGAAGTCCATAAATATTCATTGAGGAGAAAACATGTTTTGGTTTATCTGCTTTTGCAAGAAATAGTTCTGGAGAGACAAAAAATACCCACAATCCTGAACAATAGCAGGCACATGCTGAAGAGAGAGCTGCAGCCTGTCCTCATGGATACATGGAAATGGAACAGAAATTCTTTTTGTGCTTTTATCAGGCAGCAACTCTTGGTTCCTCTTATCATTTTTGAGGTGTATCAATCTTTGCTGACAGCTCTCTCACGTACCCAGCTGGAGGAGCACCAAGTGCTGCTTTATCAACCTAAGCAAAAACATCTCATTACATCTGTTGGAGCAGGATCTGTCAAACTTCTCAAAAAAGCTGTTCTGGGTACAGAGGTGACACTTTGGAAAGCCCAGACCTTCATTCATCATTCATCCCAACAACACACAGCTCAGATTTCATCCAGGCAAGGAGATGGATGGGTATGTCCATCCCAGTTCTGGGCTGGTGTCTTAAATGCTCACTGGAGTGCTACCAAATCACTCAGGGATAGCAGCAAATCCACTGGAACACGACAAAGGGGAGGGAAATGTACACAGAGACTTCTCAAGTGCTCTTCTGCCTTGCTCACAATAAATATCCATTTATTTCCTGCTGGGCAATGTGGGATCAAACCCTGCAGGAGGTTGCCCATGACACATCCAAAGCTCAAGTCCAACCACCACCAGTCTGCCACTCATTTTCTCCTCCTCCACAGCACCATCCCCGCCTCCCTCCAGCCAAGGAGGGGGTAAAAAGAATCAACACCGTTGGCCCTTGCTCCTCCACAAAGGAGCCCTACATGGGAATGACATGGATACAGAAAACCCTTGATTCACCCTACAAGAAACTCCCCATCAATCTCCTCAGCCAGGAGCAGTAACTTGAAAATCTCAGTAATTTGAGACTTCACACCTGAATGTCACAATGAAGCTCTACGAGGAGTTTGAGACCACGTGAAATTTTCACGTCTATTTTTGTGGCCCTCCTTGCCGGACAGAGCAGGCAGCAAAAGCCTATTTTAGGCAAGCGAGCGAGCAAGGGGCATTATTGTGTGTCTGAGGGAGAGCTGCCAGGGGTGGCTGAGCTTATCTGTTGGGCTCTGCTCCAGGTCCTGCCCAGGGGAAAAGCCAAAAAGTCAGCAACGCATCCCCGACATCCCCTGGCAGGCAGATCAAGGCGCCACGCGCATCCCGAGGTTCTGGATGCGTGCACACAGGCACGGAGCCTTACTGGGAACCCCACGAGCGACTCCCAGGGAGCTCAGCTGTGACAACTCTGAGGAATTGTAACCATCAGACCTTGTGGCACACTCTGTCTCTCCTTTTATTCTCCAAACAGGCCCCATCCAACTTCAACACAAATGAGATTTAATGCTTGGAAGTTTATTTGCTCGGTTTCATCACAGCTGCTCTGATAATATCCCTGAGAGCAACCCAGAGAAACAAAATCCCCTCCTTGCTTCCCTTCCACCCCCTGCTTAGGTAACAACATCTGCCATGCAAGCCTGAAAACAAACCCCTGAAAGTCAAATACCAAAGTTTAAGGTATTTCACCTTTTGTCTTAAGAGATCTCCTTTCACCCAGGATCCCTTTCCATCCTTTTCCTCATCCAGGTCCCCAGTGCTGCCCTTAACACCTGAGAAGATCCAAAAGCCCTTGGAGCAAAGCCACCACTGGATGCCTGCAGCATCTTAAGACGGTATTTTATTTTGCAATAAAAGGAGTGGAAATTAGAGAAAAAGAGCTTTTTGGCTGTGTACATTTCTTTAGATCTACAAACACTCCCTGGTGCATCTTCACAGTAAATATATATAAGCACAGTAAAATAGAGCAGAATACTGTATTAGCACTTCCATGTTTTTCCCTGAAAAATACCAAGGACCTGGTGTGAGTGGAAGCATTTAAGGTTTTGAGGGCTTCTTACTTTAAAAAAAAATAAATCTATTTTATCTTTGCTTTTTATCAGGGATAAAATCTAAGACTCAGCCACTTCTGTCGAACCACACCGTGAGCAGAAAAAAACTGTTCTGCTTTTCAAATCTGCCTTAAAAATATTTAAATAAAACCCCATCACCACATGGGGTGACAGGAGTTTGTCAGGAGCAGTGGTGACCCTTTTAACACACCACAGAAAGTGAAGGATTGCACAAACAGGATCTCAGAGGGATTCTTTGCTTTGCTGTCCTGAGCCTGGACTAATCACCATCAGATTTGAATAATTTTGGTCAAATATTGTTAGATAAATAACTGTGCTTTCATTATCCCACATTGCCACAACAGGTGATGAGGAAAAGAGCCTGAACTCTGCTGGGTTCATCCCACAGATCCCCAGGTCAAAGGCAGGTGGGAAAAAGGATTCTGGAGCAGCAAAAACAGCAAAACAGGGGAAGAACCATCCCTCACACTCCTGTGTGGGGAACTGGGAAAGAGAGGGGACATCACAAAGACTGATTAGGGGCAAGGTGTCACTTGTCACACCCATGTGCTATAAAAGCCGAATATTTAGCGGGGAAACCCACCTGTGGCAGATTCTATTGGAGCAGGGGGAAAATGTGCATTTTTTTTTCCATGCACTTTAAATCCCACAGGGGGGATTTAGCTGCTCCAAAGCACCAAGGTGAAGCACAGAGAAGGGAGGCTGCTGCCTCCGTGCAGAAGCACCCGTGCTCCCCCCACACCTCCCTCAGCTTCCTAAGCAGCTCTTTGAAAACACCCTGGTCAGGAAATTCGGAGGGAGGCCATCCCCTCCCCGGCACACAATCGCTATATCCACTTTCCATTAGAGGGTAGGAAGCCTCAGGAGCCCAACATCCCACTCTGACATCAAACTGCTAAAACAGGAGTTATCAGATGGAACGCGTGGGTCAGCATTGTGCCTCGAGACATAAAAAGGACCTTGGTATTAATGTGAGGAAATGTGACTATTGTGTGCAGAGTGATACCCATTCAAGCCCAGACCACTTGTCTCTGGACCTTACTCTCTCTGGAATATCCTTGGCGCCAGCATCCAGCTTTTCTCCTCGTCCCCTTGAAGAAAAAAAAAAACTCATTTGGGCAGGGGCTGGGCCAGGATTTGGATGCCGTGTTTTGTGGCAGCGGGCGTGCACGTGTGCGCCTCTGGAGCACAGGAAACTGTTGATTCTCTGTATCTAGGAATGATCAGTTTGAGCAGGGTGGAACGGCCTTTAATTTCTCCTGAAGCGTAATTGGTGTTCCGCTGCTTCCCCCCCACACCCCGGCAGAGCCACATCCTGCTTTCCAATTGGCTTCTCTCTGCTGGTAGGAGTTTGACTTGTTCTCCCCAAAACGCTCTAAAATCTCCAGTCTGAGCATCAGCTGCAAGTGGGAAAAGTTCAGCAGCTACAGCTCCACAAATCCTTGAGAAACCGTGCCTAAATTTAAGGAAATATTGTGCAAAAACTCCTGCAATGTAAGGAGAGGTTGAATTGTTTCAGAGCCTCAAACTACAAAAACAACATCCAAAGAACTGTTTTAAAAGCCCAAAGTACAAGAACAAGGTCCAAATGATTGTTTTAAAACCTGAAACTGAAAGAAAAACCCAAGATTCAAATGATGAAAATATAAGCCTGGCTGATTTAAGGGAGCTGCCAAGGAGATAAGAACACCGTGACTGATGGCAAGGATGTGCCCCCACATATTCCCAAGACTCACTTGCATGACCTGTCCAATAAACTTAAGGCCCAGCTAAACCAAACTGCTGCATTTATTTGCAGGGATTTAATTCCAGGTGTGCTGCAGATAAAGCTTTCCTGGACAAAAGCCTGGAGTGCCAGGACAACGGGGAAATGGTTTCCCACTGATAGAGAGAGCATTTAGATTATAGACTTGAAAAAGAAATTACTTTACAATGAGGGTGGTGAGGCCCAGTTGCCCAGAGAAGCTGTGGATCCCTGGAAGTGTTCAAGGCCAGGTTGGATGGGGCTTGGAGCAAACTGGTGTAGTGGAAAACATTCCTGCTTACTGCAGGGGGGTTGGACTAGATGACCTTTAAAGGTCACTTCCCACCCAAACAATTCTGTGATTTTACTTGCAAACGTTTATTGTGACTTCAGAAAAAGCCTCAGCCTAAAAACCACCCTGATATTCCCCCAAAAATACAGATCCCAGGTCCAAAAGCCTCCAGCTTCAGATAAACACCCACCTTCCTGTTAGAGCTATGAACATTTGCTGAAAACAAATGTTACCACCAAAATCCAAGTTAGAAGGATGAAAAGCAGAAGAGAATTAGCAAAACCTTCCATCAGTTTACACAAGGAAGCACTAAAACACCCAGGAGAAATGACCCAAATGTCACCACTGAGCAGCATTTTAGTGCTCAGGCATCTGCACTGCTTTGGGCTCAGTACTCCCTGCAAAAAGGCAGCCAGTATTAATTAAAAATAAGACAGACTATACCTTGAACCCCAGATTTCTTCAAGCCATCCTGTTTTACACACACCTGTGCACAAAGCCCAGTATTTTATGTCAGTGGTCATTTGTTGGAGTTTTATTGGTCGTGCTGTGTTTTGTTGGCTCAAAGCTTAATCCCACACAGTGATCTTTTAAAAACAGAATTGCAGTGGAGAGCATCCAATTATGCTCATGGAGAGCTGCACACACATCACACAGAGAGGAACAGCTCAACAGGATGAGGCAGAGCTGTCACTGCATCTGTAATTCCACCTTCACTGCCTGCCAGCACCTGCATCCCAGGCTTCCAACTCATCCCCTCCCTAAATGGGAATTTTGGATCTTTTAGCCCTTTATTAAGGTGGGCAGCAACCTCACAGCAGCTAACCTAAAAAAGTTCTCCAGCAGGAGAGAGTTTGGGCACCACATTCAGCCAAGAGAGCACATTTTGACTCAAGCATTTCACCCAGCTTGGAGAACACAGGAAAATTAGATGAGGATGCAAAGATTCCATTTCCATGCTGGTTTTCCTCTGTGTTTACAGAGCAACAGAGGATTTTGTAGGATTCTGGTGCACCAGCTCCCCAGGGGTAGGAAATGAGGTGTTTGGGGCCTCTGGCATTGCCTGGAGAAATCCTACTTTTATTTCCCCCTCCTTTCCAGCTTGGACAAACCATGTAAAGGTTCAGCTCCAGCTTTGCTCTAGGAAATCAAAACCTGAGTATAAAAACAAACCTCCTAAAGCTTCCAAAGAGTGGCAGTGACAGAAAGGAATTTCTGTGCAGGGAACAATTCCCTCCCAGACACACCTTGGCTCTGGCATAATTAAACCTCAGTTTGGGAATTGGGTATTTTTTTCAGAAGTTCAGGGTATTTTTCTTGGAGGATTTTAAGGGGTTCATCTCAGCCACCCCTCCAGGAGGATCAGCTGTGCCCTGGGCAGCCACAGACTGATTTGATGTGTATAAAATCCAGCCTGGAAGAAACTCCAGTAATACCATCTCTGTAAAGGAACTGATAGCCCAGATGACTCCTACTCCTGGAC
Source organism: Agelaius tricolor (assembly GCF_023055355.1). Classification (NCBI taxonomy): domain Eukaryota; kingdom Metazoa; phylum Chordata; class Aves; order Passeriformes; family Icteridae; genus Agelaius; species Agelaius tricolor. The sequence goes on along the minus strand of NW_027269284.1, from coordinate 4,562 downwards.
TCTGATGAATGCTTTGCATAACAGTGAAAAAGTTGGATTTTGGCTACCTGGATCACTTTGATGTTGTAATAAGGAAAAAAAAAATATCTCTTTTTTCACATATGCCCTCATTGAAAGTTTGGGCTTTTGCTCTGTCTGAAACTCATTTTTAAAATCTCCAGCCTTCCATTTGAAACAGGACCCCAGCACACCAGAAATCCATTTTTCCTTAAAAATTCTGATCATCTCAGCTGGAAAAAAAAAAAAAAGGATACAACTAATAGCACCAGCACAAACAGCAGTGCTTCAGGGAAATAAGGAAGCCTTTTTTGTCCTGTTTTGAATGGAAGGGAAAACACAAAAAGCCCAGAAGGACACACAAGGAAAGTGAACTTCTTCAGATGCAGAAGAATCCACAGCACTTGCATTCCTCATCCCCAAACAATGCACCCCACGGCACTGAGTCCTGACTGTCATAGCAGAGCACAGCTCCCTTAAATCTTTCAATTAAGATGGCATTTGTGAAATTGCAGGCTTGGAAATTGCTGGATATTATTCCTAAGTTCAAGTCATTGCTCAGAGTCAAAAAGCAAGACTCCAAGATAGTCAAACAAGGATCCAGGCTGTGCCTAGGGTGCATCACCATTCCCAGTAACTGCTCACTGCAGATCAATTGGGATTTGCATGTAAAAATAACTTTTAACAAACTTAAAGGACTCTCTGACACTGTGACACCAAGAATAATCCAGAGCCTGTGCATTTAACCTCTAAAACAGCCCACATAGGCAGGCTCCAGCTGCTGGGACAAATCTAGGCTGCTCTGTGTCCCAGAGCTGTGTTTTCCCAGGCACATCCCACAAAATCCAACTTTCACAAACTGGGTGGGAAAGGACCTTAAAGGTAAAAGGACTTTAAAGATAAATCCAGTTCCACCCCCCATCTGTGGGCAGCGACACCTTCCACCAGACCAGGTTGCTCCAAGCCCCATCCAACCTGGCCTTGAACACTTCCAGGGACTAAAGAAGGTTAAGTTTTGTCTAATTCAGAACTACTTATCTTACTAAAATGGAAAGCATTTTCTAGCAAAATAAAATGGTCACTACAGCTAAGAAAGATTGTCACAGCTACCAGCCACAAAAAAAAACCTCTTTAGCTGTATTTGACTTGATTTCTGTCTTCTCCTTAAACCTCTGTTTCTCAGACCTGGCTTGGCACTATGTGGGATCTCAGTTTAAATCTGTATTCTCTTCCTCTTCCAGCTTTACTTTTCAAAAGATTAACTAAGCATCAGCACTGGATTTTATGGGAAATTAAGCCAACGGGATTTTGTGCAAAAGAAAAAAGTTAAAAATTGTGCATGAAATGAAACAGACAGAAGTTTTTGGTGAAAGGCTTGGCTATTTTCCTCCCTCATCATTTATCAGTACTGAGGATATTAAATCACTGTGCCTGAAGCAAAGGTTCAAGGATGGGTTGGACAGGGCCTGGAGCAACCTGGCCTAGCAGAAGTTCTCCCTACCCTTAAAGAAATCACATTTAAGATCCCTTCCAACCCAACCCGCTGTGATCCCGTGAAATCCCACCAGCAGGACCAACCCCCCTTTGCCACCCCTGCTTCTTTGGGGCCACTCACCGGTGGCGCTGGGAGCGCCCTCGAGGTTGACGTTGACGAAGAAGCGGATGCTGTCCGCGGACACGATGGTGGAGTTGACGCCGTCGAAGAGCTCCTCGCTCGCCGCCTCCTCCTTCGCATCGTCCGTGTCGCACTTGAGGTACCCTGACAACGAGATGGGGGTGCCATAAGAGGGCAGGCTCTCAGGGCCTGTTGTTGTGGTTGTTGTTGTTGGCAGGGAGGAGGTGTCTGTGGTATCCGAGTCCGAGTCCAGGGCTGAGGAGGTCTCGGCCATCGCCGGGGCCTTGTGAGGCGCCGCTCTGAGGCCCTGCGAGGCCCGCGGCGTTCAAGGAATGGCGCCCAGCATGTTCTGGGGTCGCCTCAGCGGCTTTTTCCCCATGTCAACGGTGTGGGCAGCAAGGCTCAGCCACAACACCTTGCTCCCCTTCAGGTAAAAGCCACCACAGGATGAAAATGCTGCATAAAAACGCCACCAAAAGTAAGAGTTGTGCCCCAGCCCACCCCGAACCAAACACCTCAACCGAGCCAAGGCCGCGCCACTGCTTTGTGATGCGGCGATTTGAAACTAGAGGTGGAAAAATTAAAAAAAAATAAATACAAGAAGTTTCCAAGGTGATACCTGATATGGACAGAGAGACCCAGAGTTCCCCACGGGGCAGAGGAGGGCAGAGGAGCAGGTCACTGGGGGTGGCAGCACTGAGAATGCGAGACAAGTTTCTTAATTACACCAGACAACTCCTTAGCCTTTTGCAAGGCTTTAATTAGAGTTTAACCCAGCCTCATCCAACAGCAAAGTGGTCCCTGCAACATCTCATTAGGGAGCAGCTGGAGGACTCTTGTAGCACACTCATGTATCATGTTTAATTAGGAGAATTAGGGACATTATAGAATGTCGATTTTTACATTACCAGGATTATTCAGCAGCTTCTCCTCATCTTCTTACAAGTCTTTTATGCCTAATTTGAAGCAGGAGGGAGATATTTCATTAGCTGGCTCTAGGCACTACAGTGAAATGAAAAGGGGGAGCTTCAAGGCAGAGGCTTGAATGGAAACTAAAATATTGATGGCTTTTTTTAAAGCCTCGTATAAGCAAATGTGGAGGCAGCAGCTGAAAGCAGCACATGCTGCCTCTGAGGGATCGAGCCAACAGTTCTCCACCACAAAACACAAACCCTGAGGAGTGAGGCCACAAACAGGAACTCAGTGACACAGGACAGGGGCTGCAGCATTTCCTGCCACAAGCTGATGGAGCTCAGCATCCCCCCAGAGGGCTCAGAGGGTGCAAAGGGGCTGCAGGAGCTTCAAGCCTCCAGATGACTCCTAAAATGCTTATCAAAGGTGTGGGAAACCCTGGTGGATAAAGCCCCTCAGATTAACCCCCCTCCTGATCTCTGCCTCTTTCACCTTAGAGCCTGACAGGAATTAATGTGAATAAGCCCTGTCAGAAGTGTTCTGAAGGCTTCAAAAAGCATCCAGGGTGCTGCTGTTCCCATCCAGCAAAGCCCACTGAGGATATCATCCTCTGCTGCTGGCAGAGCTTGGGGTGTTTGCAGCCCTGCATGATGGAAACTTGTCCAGACAGAAAAAAGTGAAGTGAGAAAAGTACAGGAAACACCTGAATGCTGAGGGCACCACCAGCTATGGAATCTCTGCTGGCAGATGTGGCAGGGATGGACAACAGCCAGACAAGGTGCCTGCTGCCATCAGCAGTACTACAAAGTCCTACACAAGCATCTCAATCCCCAAACTAAGTCCCAAAGTTGGGGTTTGGTTCCTCCAAAATGCATGATGGACACCATAATCTCTCCTCAAAGCTGAGCACCTACAGTGCTGACATTCCCCTCAGTGTCAGGAGAGTTTGGGCAGCCCTGCAAAGGAAAAAAAATCAGCCTGGGGAAGGCTCTTTCCACCTCAATCATATCCAGAGGGAAAAACACCAGCCTGGGGAAGGCTCTTTCCACCTCAACCCCATCGAGAATTGCAGCCTCAGGGAAGTTCTGAGCTTCATCTCCAGCCTTCCCACTCACTGGGTCAGATGGGAGACACATAAGGATGGCTTGAGCACCCAGCTCTGAGAACATGGCTGAGCTTTTCCTCCCTGTCCTCAAGGAATGAGATGGGTAAATAGGGAAAAGCCAAGCAGGGAAAATGATTTATTCCCCTCCCCAGCCACTGAAAGGGGTTTGATAAGAGGGTGGCAGTGGTAGAAATCAGAGAGGGCTGGAGACAGGACAGAAGCAGCCCAGGAGCTGGAAGAAGGGCAAGGGTGGAGTAGGATCAGAGGGTTGGGCAGAGGTCAGCCAGGACTCTGGCAAGGGAAGCATCCTCTGTTCCTCCCTCTTTAGGGGAGGAAAGAGCAGAACAAAAGGCAGCCGAGCCTCGTGTCCCTTGGGCAAGGCAGGGACAAAACACTCGGCCTGCAAATAATCCCCAACCTGGGCTGGGCAGGAACTGCACTCCCAGACAGGTGTCTGCTCTTCCACTGAACCAGCTCCAGGCTCAGACCACTCCTGTTTGGAATCCTTCAGCCTATTTCATCTGCCAGGAGCTGGAAACCACGAGCAATTCACAGCCTGTCAAATGCAGGGGTGACCTCGAGGTGACACAGGCTCGGTGGTGGCAGATGCACCTTCCCTCCGAGCTGCAGCCCTGCCTCCAGCCCTGGCAGCTGCTTCCCCCTCATTCCATGATGCTCACTGAGTGCCACCCCCGCTGCTTGAAGGGCAGCAGATGCCACAAGCGACAGCAGAAGCTGTTCGGCTCCTCTGGAAGTCTGATGGTGTTTTGCAGAAGTTCAGAGCAGGATCTGATGCTGCTGTTGCAGAATTTGTGCAGTTACCAACCAAGTTTCCACATGGAAGTCCCAGAAAACACTTCACAGGCTCTGTCAGGAGCAGTTGCTTCAGAGACAGAGGGCAGAGTTAAACACCTTTTTATTGGCATCAGATTT